>NC_138902.1:32765049-34191140 GCF_965194825.1 Balaenoptera physalus
TGAAATGTCCAGTATAGGCAGAAACATAGAGACAAAAACAGAGAGACAGAAAGTAGATTAGGGGTTGCCAAAGGCAGCAGGGGTGGGGGAAGGATGGGGAGTGAGCTCTTAATGGGTACAGGGTTTCTTTTGGGGGTAATAAAAATGTTCAGGAATTACATAATGATCATGGTTGCACAACACTGTGAATATACCAAAAAAAACCCTGTATTGTACACTTTAAAATGGCTAATTTTATGTGATGTTTTTATCTCAATAAAAAATAAATAACTGGGGAAAAAAGCCACTGAAGACACTGAAAACATTCTGAAGCTATATATTTGGGAAATCATTTTTAACCCACAACTTATACACACACTGTGCCTTTAAAAATCCCTTTCCTACTCTTTATACTTCTGTGGTGATTTTTCTAGTAACAGGAGCTTCAGAAATGGATGAAGAGGGCTCCCCTGGTGGCACAGTGGTTGAGAATCTGCCTGCCAATGCAGGGGACACGGGTTCGAGCCCTGGTCTGGGAAGATCCCACATGCTGCGGAGCAACTAAGCCCATGCGTCACAACTACTGAGCCTGCGCTCTAGAGCCCGCGAGCCACAACTACTGAGCCCCTGTGCCACAACTACTGAAGCCTGCGCGCCTAGAGCCCGTGCTCTGCAACAAGAGAAGCCACCGCCACGAGAAGCCCGTGCACCGCAACGAAGAGTAGCCCCCGCTCCCTGCAACTAGAGAAAGCCCACACAGCAATGAAGACCCAACGCAGCCAAAAATAAATAAACAAAAAATAAATTTAAAAAAAAGGAATGGATGAAGAAATTAGTCCAAAATTCTAACAAGAAATCAGTTCAACCAGTCAAGTTCATAGGACCAGAGCATACACAAGACTAGGGCCCTATCTCAAGGAAGTTACACTTCATTAGGGCTAACACTGTTTCCTACCGTTTCGGTAACTCCCATCGGCAAAATGAGGCTGGTCACACTCCTCTAGAGTGGTGGCATCATTTTCCTACAGACAACTACTCCGAAAAACTGAGCAAGTGCCAGCCACAAGGCAACATCTCCAGGCCCCAGAGGCAGGCAGCACAGGGCCTGCTCAGGCTGCAGGGCGGCTTCTACACTTTTGCCAGCCCACCAGGGCTTGCCCACAGGACACTGAAATCCTGGCTTGCTTGAAGGCCACATGTCACAGTGGCTGATTATGTAGCTCACAACTTGGTGATTTGCTGCTAAAACAAAAAAAGAAAAAATTACTTACTTATAAATAATAGTCTTTCTTGACAACGCAATTATTGTCCTGAGAGTTCCAACAAAATTAAGGTGCAAACTATGGACAAGTAAAGTCAGAGAAGAAACCTCAGTCACGGACCAGGCAACCACCGCTCACTCCAGCTAACATCACAGCGAGCTGCTGAAAACAAGAAATATTCTGTCGGGAATTTTTGGAAGACAGCATAGTTCAGTTTAAATTAGGGCTTCCCATGGTGATTTTTTTAAAAAACCTTCTTTTAAGAACCTCTCCACACTTCAAATACCATAATCACTCAAATCATAGTAACCACTTGGCACCCAGACTTGGACGGAGCCTGGAGAGGGACGACTCCCAGCCATCTATGACAAGGGCGGTTGTGATGAAGACTATTGGGGCTGATTTTGTGTTCTCTGCTCTTATAAGTAATTCACATATTTATACTGTTAGTCAAAATGCGGCAGCTTAATTCTCTCATTATTTTTAATCTAACTGGAAAATCAATTGTCTCTGGTTGTTGGTGGTTATGGCTATAGTTATGAAAACCCAACAATAAGAAATTGGAAACAAGAGTAGCTCAACTAGTAGTATTCTTTCATTAACTTCACGAACTTTCTGTATCAACTGACCTAACCAACATTCATTTAACATCTACCAGATACAAAGGATACAGAGAGCAGGAATAAGCAGATACAAAGGATACAGAGAGCAGGAATAAGCAATTAGGTCTTTTGAAGAAGTCACACTCCAGCAGTAAGTAGGTTTAGCAAAATTACTTGCTTTGACTTTGAAAGAAAGACAGCAGAGAGCTGCATACAGCCTAACCAGGTGCCACAAACTGGGCATGGAGAGCCAGTTAACTCAGACACTGGTGACACCCAGCTGACATCCTCTTCCTCCCCACTGTCCCCCAGCCCCAGCCCCCAGGATTTCTTCCCTTCAATTAGAAAGTACAGGTTGCTCAACATCTGATCCAAGCCATAAACCAGAGATTACGGCCTATCAGCCCTTTTTAATGTAAAGTCGCTTTGTGTGGTGGTAACTCTTTTAAGTTCAACTAGACAAAGTTATTGTATCCCTGGGTAACGTCCAATCCGAGGACGGAAAGCAAACAGAATTCCACTGGGAGTTCGTAAAACCACTCATCCTGTCTCTGAGCCCTGCCCACCTTAGCCACCTACTCCTCCAAGAGGCAAATAAATCCATCATTCCACCTTTTTCTCCCACATTGAATAGAGTTTTTTTTTAAAGCACCAGGCCATTTGGCCATGATCTATGGCCCACTATAAACACCATTTGGTGCGGTCAAAGGGTGCCCATGGTGAGCAAAATAAGAGGTGAGCGAGGGAGCAGATCTGCAAAATAACAGTTGGCCTACCTGGGGTGAGGAGGGTTGCCAAGGAGTCACAGATGAGGAGCTTTCCCCAGGACTGAGCGGGGGCGGGGGGGAGAGGAAGGGCAAAGTCAAGACTGTTACAGTAAAACTGTAATCTATGCAGGTTGATACAGAGCCCCAAACTGAACTTCTAATGTGCTCAAGAGTGCGCTGAACTTCCAAGTTCTACGTGGAATAGTACCGTGGTTCAATGGGGTCAGCTCGATGGGTCCCCAACCCACACCCCCAAGGCGTTCACCCTACGTGGCCCAGGGATCAGAGCTTCCTACCTAGTTGACAGGAACCTCTGAAGACCAAGAAAGACTGGCCAAATGGAAACCACCTAAGTATCCATCAACAGATGAATAGATGAAGGAGCTGTGGCATACAGTATGTGATATACAATGGAATACTACTCAGCAATAAAAAAGAACAAAATTTTGCCATTTGTGGCAACATGGATGGACTTGGAGGGTATTATGCTAAGTGAAGTAAGTCAGGCAGAGAAACACAAATACTGTATGATATCACTTTTATGTGGAATTTAAAAAATTCAACAAACTAGTGAATATAACATAAAAAGAAGCAGACTCGCAGATACCGAGAACAAACTAGTGGTTACCAGTGGCGGGGGGCAGGGGTAACACAGGGGTGGGGAGTGGGAGGTACAAACTACTGGGTGTAAGACAGGCTCAGAGACGTATTGTACAACATGGGGAATAGAGCCAATATTTTGTAATAACTGTAAATGGAAAGCAACCTTTGAAAATTGTATAAAATGAAAAAAAAATTGCATAAAAGTAAAAAAAAAAAAAAAGACTGGTCAATCAGCCTGAAAAGTCAACCCTGGGCGAAGAGGTTCTCCTCCATCCAGAGACCCCTGAGCATGCCCAGATGTCCAGGAAGACTAGAGGAATGACAAAGGACACAGGCTCCAGAGTCAGACTATCTGGCTTCGAATCCTGGCTCCACGTTTAACTACAATGGCAGTCTCCCTGCGACTCCATTTCCCCATCTGTAACGGGAAGATAATAACAGCACCTACCTCATAGGGCTTCTGGGAGAATAAAATGAGATCACAGTTAAAGAGCTTAGCAGGGTGGCTGTCACACCGAAAACACTGAGAAAGTGTGTGCAGTACCTCTACTATTTCCAGGGGTAACCGGAACTATCCGTCAGTTCCTAAATTGGAATGACAACACTACAACTACTACTCTTTGGTGAGGCCCTAGTTAGGGGCCCCCAAACATCTCCATGGGGTCGGTGGTATGACCTTCATTTCAGAGTTGAAAAAGGACTTTAGAGGGTTCAGACACTCATCCAAGCTTTCTCAGCTAATAAAGGCGGAGCAAGGAAAGCTTTGATCACATTGCAGCAGAGTCTGCATCATGTAATGGACCTCCAAAAGCTTAAAAGCATTTTAAAATAATCCTTCAATATTCTAAAATCACTACTTATTGAATAAAATTATGTTCTTGTGAAATCTCCCAGCCTTCCCCCATGACATCTGCATAATTACCTATACAATCAGAAATACCTCACAAATTCTGATAGACCATGAAAAACACAAAATTATCTTTCTTAACATAAATATGACTGGGTAAATCATCAGGACCATCTTAATGAAATGGATTTAAAAGTTCAAAAGTACTGCAGACCCACAGTTTATCAAGTCACTTTTTTTTCAGGATTTGTAATTTGATCCTGTAAAAGAAGGGGCACATTCCAATTGGCCTGTGCAACACCTCTCTGCCCATATGTTTGGTAAGTGTGTAACAAAATTGCCTAGAGGTAATAGTTCCTCCAAATATCCTGTTCCACCATCTCTTACACTAGTTAGCAAGACTTATAGACACTTCACTGCCCTAAAATAAAACACAACCAAATTTAAACTATGTCAATGTTGACTCATCTCACAGAATGTCTTTTAAAGCTCTAATACTGAGATCCAGAAATATGTATAACCAGTCAAATTTATAAATACTTAAAGATCCAACATCTTCAAGGCAAACTGGGATGATAACAAATCACCTTAGTCAAAACTGTTTGTCCCCATCAAATGAATTGGTTACCCAGTTTCCTAAAAACAGAGTTCATGATAATTGTTAATCCATTAACAATTTTAAGTAAAAGACATGCTTAACTTGTTTAAGAAGTAGTGATAAAGATAAGCCAAGCCATATAATTTTACTTCACTTTCTATTTGCTTTACCCAGGCATTACACAGTCTTGTAATCCTTGCTGGTAAACACAAATGAGATGATATTAATAAAACATGTAAATGGAAGTAAAAGAGAATCTAAAATGCCTAAATATTTCAAGAATGCATTGCAGTTTCAATAACCTGAAACTCCAAGTATCAGAAAGCAGAAAGAATTACCATACAACTGTAAAAGTCAAATATTTATACAGGTGCCTTAAAAGCCACTGTTGGGTGCACACCATCATCACTGAAATTTACTATCTGTTAAGTAGTTTCAAAGTGCAATAACTGGCTTGGAGCGTGAAGTTTATGACAACAACTAATACATCTGGAGAGACTGTGAAGGCGTGATGCTTGTCATAACTTTCATCAGGTCAGCAACACGCAGCCAGGCTAGAGCAAGACAGGACCTCAGCACAGGTGCCTTTTCTCATTTCAAGAGGGAAACCTAGGGGCTTCCCTGGTGGCGCAGTGGTTGAGAGTCTGCCTGCTAATGCAGGGGACACGGGTTCGAGCCCTAGTCTGGGAAGATCCCACATGCCACGGAGCAACTGGGCCCGTGAGCCACAATTACTGAGCCTGCGCGTCTGGAGCCTGTGCTCCACAACAAGAGAGGCCGCGATGGTGAGAGGCCCGCGCACCGCGATGAGGAGTGGTCCCCACTTGCCGCAACTAGAGAAAGCCCTCGCACAGAAACGAAGACTCAACACAGTCATAAATAAATAAATAAATAAATAAAAGAACGTGAATTTCTTTAAAAAAAAAAAAAGAGGGAAACCTAAACCGATACCTTCATGGATAATTTATCAAGGATTGTTCCATAAATTTATAATGTCACTTGTGACTTTCTTATAACTGCTCTTTAGTAGCATTCAAAAACAATATTCTTAGGATAAAAGTAACTGAGAACATAAAGTATGAAACTATTTCAGCTTCAAATTGAGAAAAGGGGGAATGTTTAATAGGAGAAGCACCTAAAAAGGTTATAAACCCCTAAGGCCACATTCCATAAAAAGGTGGAAAGAAATTTCAGAAATGATAAACATCCAAAATTTGGAATTATCCCTAATGGTATACTATTTAAATTTATAAATAGGAATACCTCCTTAATAGTTTACAAATTTACAATTAGGAATATCTCCTCTTGTTCTTCCAATAATTCTAACTATAAGAAAATTTCCTTTTCAGGGTAAAAAGAAAGATGGAAAAGAGAAACAACATTTGTGTACATTCAGCTAAACTTCAGTTCCTGAACTCCTTAGATGATGATATTGTTATGTTTCTCCTCTTCACTTCTGAGCAGGAATAAAAAGTGTGTTGAAAACTACAAGAAACCACACTAAGCTCAAGTCAGCGTTCCTCAATAACCAAGGTTCGGTTCCACTGTTCATTTTACCACTTCTTACTTCAACACAGCATCTGCCTTTTCAAGATCTGAGAGTCAGTTCAAGTTTTCAGGTGAAGATAAACACTAAGCAGTAAACCCCCAAACAAGCGTCTCTAAACTCTGGGGGGCAAAGTCAGGTACACCCACCACCAGGGCCCAGCGAGGAAGGGTGCCCGGGCCCCCCCCCCCAGGCCCAGGGCCTCCGGCCTGACCATGGTGCGCCCCGTCAAGAACGTGCAGGCAAGGATGGGAGCCAAGGACGGCCAGAGAGATGCCACAGGTGGCCTGGACGGCTGGCTGGCCCCGCCTGGCACTTAGGCCTCCTCCTCCAGGAGGCCCAGGGCCGGGCCCCGCCTCCCAGGCCGAATGGACCCTCCAGCCTCTTGCTGGCCAACTTCAGGCGGAGGCGAGCTCGGAGCAGGGCTCAGGGGGCCCCTCTGGGTCCGTGAACTGGACACTGTGACCGCCCAGGGCGTCAATTCCACCCTTCTCTCTGCGCCCAGAGTGTCTAAAGGTCCCAGTGCCGTCGCAGAGCGGGTGGCCAAGAGGGCCCTGGAAGGGGCGGCTGCAACCGGCCCCCTCCAGGGTGCCTGGCCGGCTGACGCAGCCCCGGCTCGGGCAGACGGCCCCGCGCCTCCTTCCCGGGACCCCTCCCGGCACCCCGGGCCGGTGACGCCCCACGCCCCCCGCGCCGCGGGCGCCGCCGCTCGGCCAGGTCTCCCGGACAACAGCCGCCGCCGCGCTTCCGAGGCGGGTCCCCGCGCCCACCCGCGGCCCGGCAGCCCACCTGTCCCGGGGGTCGATCCAGCTGGTCCTCCGGGTGTTGTGGTCGATGTAGAAGACCTTGCCGTCGTAGTCCCTGGCCTCCTCCCAGCCCCGGGGTAGCGGCAGCTGCCCGCTCCCGGCCCTCCTAGGCATGGTCGGCGGCCTCGCCGGCGAGCGGCGCCTCCATAGGGACCGGGCGCGGGACGCGGCGGGAACGCGACTGCCCGGCCCGACCCGGGCGCCGGCGAGGGGCTGCGGGGCGCGGGGCGCGGGGCGCGGCGGGGCCACGCGCGGGGGCGCCTCAGGAAACCCTGCTCTCGGCCCCGCCGGGGATCAGTCCACCATGTCTGCGTCGGAGCAGGCGAGCGAACCCTCCTCCTCCTCCTCCTCCTCGCGATCGCCGCCGCTGCCTCCGCCTCTTCCTCCTCCTCCTCCTCCCCGTCCCCCTGTGGCCGCCGAGGGTCGCGGCGCCCAGGCTGCCCGAGCCGCCGCCGTCTGGGCTCGGATCCGGGAAGCTCCGCGGAGCGGCGGCCGCGGCGGCGACGGGTCTCCTCATTTGCGTGCGATTAGCATGCGCCCCGCCCGGGGCCCGCCCCCACCCGCTCCTCCCCTCGCTCGGCTCATCTGCATGCACATTCCTCGCCGCCACATTCCAGGGCTTAACCCTGCCGCTCCCGCGGCCCGCTGCGCCTGCCGGGGCGCCGGCCCGAGTCAGGGGCGGAAGGGAGCTGCGGGCCAGGTGGGAGGGAAGACGGAGAAGGAATGCGCTGCTCGCTGCTTCCCCTTGACCCCAAATATCTCTCTACGGCCGAACACTTGGGGTTTTAGAGTTTCGGGACGGGAAAGGCGGCTAAAGAGAAGTCTCCTCAGCCCTCTCCACCGCCTTCCGACTTCTAGGGAAACCACAAGACTTTCGAGAGGAAAGGGGTGGGGAGGCTCTCTTCGGAAGACAAGGTCCCAGCAAACCGAGAAGGCACAAAGGCTCCCCCGCGCCCCCTCGGACCCCGGGGCGTTCCGGGCGGTGGGAAAGTGTGAAAAGCAGAGCCAGCGCTCGAAAGCGCGTCAGTGGCGCGTCCGGGGCGGTGTCGCCCCCGGGGCCTCTGCAGGGCGCCCGGCCCTCCGTGACCTCAGCCTCGCGGCGGAAAGCGAAGGCGGATCCCGCGGTCCGAGGGCGCCGCGACACGCCTGCCCCGGTGCCCCGCTGCGGGGGGGAAGCTCGGGCCAGACTCGAAGAAGCCACTGCACCCCCTCCCCCCACAACCCCCCGCCGCGGGCGTCGTCGTCGTCCGCCGCGCGCGGGCCTGGGGCGCTCCACCCGGGGGCCCCGCGCTGGACGTGCACGCGCCCGGGAGCCAGCCCCTTCCGTCCGCCCGCGCCTCGGGAAGTCCCCCACCCGGAGCCCCGCCGAGGCCCAGAAGGTGTGGGCGAGCCCGCTGGCAGGAAAACGCGGCGGCCCGGCGGCCAGGCTTTCCTAGCCACTGGATGTGTCGGGGGAGGAACGTGGACTTTCTCTCCTTCCACAAGTATTTATTTATTCAGCAGCTACTACGCCCTGGTCGGCCCTGAGGAGGGTCCGGACGTCGGGCTCCGGGCTGGACGGTGCCACGAGCCGCAGGCCTGGCAGGGCCCGGACACACAGCATTTGTGCCCCCAGCCCCTCGGTCTGGGAGGGAGCCTCCCAGTCTCCAGACTCCTCTCCAGCCAGGTCTACACCACCGTCCCCCATTCATATTCCTCTGGGTTACTAAGCAGCTGCTTTTAGAGTGAAAAAAAAAAAAACAAAAACAAAAACAAAAAAAACCGGAGGAAGACCCGGAGATCATTCACCTTTTGGTGTGAATTCGCTTAATCCTGCCAACTAATTTGTAGAGACTTCCCCACCTTGTGCGGGTCGCGGCGCACAGCAAGGGCTTTCAGGGGGTTTGGAACAACGTCCGCCTCCCCTCCTGGGCGCACAGACCGGTAAGGGAGTCAGGTGAACTGAGATTCTCTACGGCGCGGAGCTGGCGCTGCGCGGTTAGTGTAGCAGCTGCCCTGGAGGTTGGGGGCGGCCTTTGGTTCTCCAGGCCGTCGGGGCAGCTGCGGTCAATCTCGAAGGTGGAGGAGGGTGGTCCTGGAGAGGAAGGACGGAGGGTCAGGCTTGGAACAGCTTCGCGGCGGGGACTGGACCTGCCATCTCGGGCGAGGGCCTTAGAAGGGGTTGTATTTGTACTTGGAGCATCTGGGCAGAAACTTTTAACTACTAGAAACTCTAGAGAGAACTCCTGGGAAGGAGCTACCCGAGGGCGCAGGAGCTGGGGAACGGAGTTACCCAAGATGAACTCATTTACTGTATCTTTCTAGGTCTTCCTCGTTTACACCCAGGAAGGAAACTAGGCTTCGCCCGTAACAAAGGGAAGCCCCCGCCTCCTGGTCCTGTGTTCAGCCCCACTCCATTGATCAGGAAGTGATCACACAAGGCAAGCTTCTCCTGTTCCAGGTGAGATGTGATATCCTAGTGGGTAATCTTAAGGTTGTACTTCTGAATGCTGTGAAAAAGATGAGACCTGGCTAAAACTAATCTCTCACACCACTGAGTGAACGAGGTGCTTTGTTTTGGACTGGTCTGTACTGGCCCATTAGCATGGCCAAAATTTGTGTTATGGTATACTAAGAACATCATTCGGCAACCCAGCCAAGCCATTCTTGCTTAAACCTTGCTTCCTGCTGTGCTTACCCCCGCCCCCGAAAACAATTAGAAAACATGTATAATATTAAAATGTCTGCATCCTACCGTTAAAAAAAAAAGTAACACACTTTGCTGTTGCCACAATTTAGTTTGTTTCACTGGGATGAACTACTGCCCAATACTTCTCGGTGTTATTTCACATTTGATAAGCTTTCAGGTAAGTATTCTTACCCAACTTCTAAAACCGATGAGGAATCCAAAATAGCACACAGCGGTAAATGACATTTATTGTTCTATAAATCTCAAGACTTCAAAAAGGGACCCTAAATAGACAAACAAAACTCTGAAGCATTTAAGAGACAAGCTCGCTTCTTCTCCCCCACTGGGTGGCACAGGAAACATTTGGTCACACAAAAGCAGTTAAGATGACAGAAAGGAAAATTGCTCCTCTGCAGGGTTTTTCGTCTTGATCAAGTTTTCACTCTGCTGTTCTGAGTTCACCCAGTTTACATAGTACCATCCCTTCGGAAAATTCCTAGTGGTTAAGACAATGAAGATTATCCCTAGTTTATAGATGGATACATTTAGATTTCATTTGGTTCCAGTTGATCATTGGCAGAGAAGGATGGTGCTGTCTGCTGTCCCGGATGCCAGATTACCACAGTCTATGGTACCACTAGCCAGATTACCACAGTCTATGGTACCACTCGCCGCTGAAGAGTCTGTTTCCGGGCCTTCAACCCCCTTTTCTCCCAGCTTTACATCTTCTCTGGTACTAATAGTCTGTGAGGGTGAGTTGCCATTAAACAGAGCTCACACGTCAACGTCCAGATCCTGCGTGGCAGGAAAATTAGCGGTATCAAAAATGGGAGTAGACAGTGAAATTTATTTCAACAGATAATTAGTTATAACTATCCAAATTTAAAATGTGTATACTTTTAATCCAGCAATCCCGGTGCTACAGGTTTACCTACGGGTATTAAATTTCCTCAGGATATGCAAGGATGTTCATTGTAGCATGCTTCATAATAACAAAACTGGAAAAACCACCAGCATCCATCATTAAGGGACTGAGTAAATGAATTATCCATACTCAGCAGGCATTTTAAAAGCATTGCATAAAAATGTATGTGCTGATAATGTATGTGCTGATCCTGGAAAGATGTCCAGGATCTTTAAGTGAAAAAAAGCAAGGTGCAAAAACCACTTGCTTGTTAACTTCACTGCAGGTGGAGCCAATCATAAAATTTAAAGAACACAGCCTCCTATATACTTCCTTACTGTCAAAGGGAGAATTCAGACAGTAAATTAAGAGAATGGGGACTGTCAGAAAGGTCTCGTCAAAGCAGTATACATAAGGAAAACGATCATTAAAGAAAAGGGGTGGGGTCAAGATGAGTGGACATTGATTCTAAAATGGACCAGCGTGGCAGGGCGTGCTTGTAGAAGGAAATGGATATTGGAAACTCCAAGGTGAATCTGGTGTGCAAGAGCCCAAGACTGGCTGGAGCCGTCTAGTTAGGAGGCTGGCGTGATAATATAGGTATGAGAGAGATAAAGGTCTGGATTAGAAATGAAGTGAGGAAGGCATGAAAAGGAATGATCCGGCAAGAATTTGCTACTGATTAGATTAAGCAGTAAGGCGACCACAAGGAGGAATCTGGTATGAGTCCAAGAATCTAGGCCATCAAGAGGAACTCAAATAGCTGAAATAAATGAGGAAGTCCAAAGAGGGATCTGATACGGGGTTTGATTTTAGAAATTAGAGATACCCAGCAGAAAGTTAAAGGTCGGGACTCAAGCTCAAACAAAAGGTCAGGACTGCAAATACATGGTCGAATGTCACCCATCTGAAATTCTGTAAAGGCCTAAGGATTCAGGATTGAATCTTGGGAAAGAAACATCAGTACAAGTCTAATAGCATTAAGTAACCCATCTATAGTCCTATATTTGGCCTGTAACTCTTCAGTAATTTGATGTGATTTAGTTTATTTCTTTGTAAAATGTGGTCTCCAATTTCAGTGATGTGTGTAAGAATTCGTTACTAGTGTGTAATCCATCTCTGAATGAATTATTGTTATAAACTTTAAGCTTAAGCTACTGAATCAACTCATGTGTAGCACAAGATGAACTGGTTTTCAGTATTTTCATATCCCCTGTCTCCTCAAGGAGATCAGGGATTATATAAACTGGAACTTCTAAGTAAGGATAACTTTTTCTTTCCTGAATCAAACTAGTGACTTTTGTGTTTTTGTTTTTGCTCTTCTGCAACTGAAACGTTAAAATAAATAACATCTCTAGGTATTATGAATCAGTAGACCTAATCCACAATTCCTAAATCTTATTGTCTAGACAGTCCTGAAAAAGATAGGCATATGAGCGTTAAGAATTCCCAGTGCCAGGCCAGACCAGAAACCTCGATAACCACAGCCACTTCCCTGCCAGTTACTCATTATAGCAACACCTTGGGCAACAGCGATCATTCCAGTTCAGTAGTAAGCAACATGAAACAGGTTAGATTTTACCTGGCTCACTGCAGAGGGAGACCCACATTGAGCGAATGCTGTGGTTGCTAAAGAGATAGAAAACATTTAATAGCTGTCTTATTAACGAAAAGGAACAGAAGTTCCAATGCCATGTTTGTATGTGTGAGGCTCTCAGAGGGTACCTCTTGTATACTCTGTGGGGTAGACTCTTAGAATACATATTCACTGACATTCTTTCTTACGTAATGAAAGAATATAAGGTTCCATTTTCCTTTTACCATCTTTAATTTGCATTTTTTCCCCATTCCAACTTTATAATCCACGAAAAACAGCTTCTTTAAAAGATGGGATGGTATTCCCTCATCCCTATCTTTTAAAACTATTTTATATCTCCTTTCCTATCCCTCTGAATTTTCCATTACAATCTTTATTTCTACTTATTATTTCTCAGTCTTTCTCTCTCCACTTCATCCTCTCTCTTTCTCTTAGTTCTTGATTTCCTGATGTTGACTCAATGCTGTGAATTTGGCTGTAAGAAATTTAACTGCAATATAATCTCCCAAATTTGTCTGATTTAGGGATATTCAAATTGAATAAGGAGAAAAAACGGTCTATGTAATAAAATATGTTCAAAGAAGTGTATTTTGCCAATAAACGTATGGAAAGTTGCTCAACGTCATTAAGAACCAGTGAAATGAAAACTAAAACCACAGTGAGATACTCATGTAGCCGCTACACTGGCAAAAACTTAAGTTTAAAAATATCAGGTGTTGGTAAGAATGTGGAGCAACAGGTATTGTCATCAGTGATGGGTGGCAATACAAATTGGTACAGACACAATTTGGCCATATCTAGGAAAATTGAGGATATCCACATCCTATGACCTAGTGATTCCATTCCTAGGTATATCCCTAGAGAAATTCACACATATATGCTCCAGATCCATGTACAAGAAATGTTTAGGGTGTATTATTTACAGTAGCCTAAAAGTGAAGCATGCAAATGTCTGATAAAGAATGTAGTGGATAAATATATTGTGTGGTTTATTTATGCAATACAATAGAGCAATGATAAAAGGATGAACTATAGCTACACAAAACCTTCGGTAAATCTTTAAAAATATAATGTTGGGTAAAAGAAGCAAGAAACAAAAGAATTTGTACAGAAAGATTTCATTCACATAAAGATCGCAAAAACAGGTAAAACCAAACTATATTGATTAGAGATGTGTACGTAAGAGGTGAAAGTATAAAGAAAAACAGGGAAATAAGTACCGCAAAGGTAAACATAGTGCTTACTTCTAAAGGGAGGGATAATGTTGAACTTGGGGAGAGGAATTCTGTTAATGTTCTGAGGTTTTTTTAACCTGTTTGCTTTATATTTTTTGTTAAAGTATATGCACATGTTTATACACTTTTCTGTATGTATGGTACATTTCTCTTTCTCTCTCTGTCTCTGTCTCTGTCTCTCTCTCACACACACACACACACACACACACACACACACACGGAAATACTATAGTTTTATCTTGAAGTGTGGGGAATACCCAAGACCTGGGAAACCTGCTTTAATGAACAGATGAAAATTGTACTTGTAATTAGCACATTCAGTGTGTGAATGCAAATGCCCCACTAAAGGTTATTCTTTCTAAAATAGAGTAAGCTCCCTTATTTGTTTATTTACAGATGTTGAGACATATATACAAGTAAGATCCAATTACAATAATTCTGTAGAACGAAGCTATATCCTTCAAATTCGTATCCTGTACCAGAACTTTTTAAAACCATAATAAATTATGCACAACAATAATTCTACACAACCAATATTCTGTCTGGCTACTAAACACTTTCAGTTTTAAAATGGCCTGACTACTGTTCCACTGGTGTCCTGGGGGAGGGGAAGGGGCAGTGGGTAGGCCAGCAGGGGCCCGACTTTACTGAACTGTGCTGTGCACGCCAGTTTTTTTAGCTCTTACCCTTCAGCTCACTCAACTCTTTTTGTAGAAAAAATCCAAATCACCTCTTCTAGAATTTACCTAGACCACCAAATCCCAAAATAAAACAAGTCCCTCACTCATCCATTCAACTTCTATTGCACACTTAATATGAACAGGGTTCTGAACACTAAAGGCTGAACAAGAACAAGGTCCCTGCTCGATTGCAACAGTACTGATTCTCAGTATTTGGGTATTCCCATGCATTGTGCTGTTTTTGTGTCTTTAAGTATCTGTAATTTTGTTGGTGTAATACTGTTATTTTAATATTTAAAAAATCAAAAGTTGGAGCCATTTACTTCTTGAGACACACCCAAGAAAGTTAGGTTCTTTTTATTTTGAAAAATGTGAAAACTACAGAAAAATTGAAAGAAGAATAAAATGAATACCTGTGTAAGCGTCTTCCAGATTCACCAGGTGATATTAACATGTTGCCATGTTACTATCTCTTTTATATCTCTGTTTGTAGATAAAGGCTTTTTTTATTCAACCATTTAAAAGTAAAAATAAGGACATTCTCTGACATAACCATAGTATTATTATCAACCCCCCAAATTAAAATTGATATAATAAATACTACTTAATATACAATCCATATCCACATTTCCCCAATTACCCTAAAGCGTCCTGTACAGCTGTTTGTTGTTTTTTAAACAGGATGCCGTCAAGGACACCACGTGGCACTTAATTGTCCTGTCTCTTTAGTCTCCTCCAATCTTGAACATCCCCCTGCTTTTTATTTTTTTTAAATCTTTCATGACAATGATGAAGAGTCTAGGCTGGCAGTTTTGCAAAATATCCCACAATCTGGGTTTAGATGATTTCCTCAAGATTCAGATGAAAATCCTTGTCCAGAAAACTCCATGGTTAGGTTCATACTTCCCACCTCATCACATCAGGAGGCCTGTGATGTCAGTTTTGTCCCGTCGTTGGTCCCATGCACCACTGAATGACGCAAAGTGGCATCTGACAGGTGTATCTGATACCACTGCAAAGGCCTCTTTTCTCCTCTGTACTAATAACTATCTGTGGGGTTATACTTTAAGACTATATGAATATCCTTTTCCCTAACAAATCTTTCACCCACTGCATTTGGCATTTATTCAAGAGCCATGCTTACATACATCAATTATTACATTCATGGTTCCAAAATGGTGGGTTTTTTCCTTACATTTACCAGCCAGCATTTTTATGTGAAGAACTTTCCCTATCTCTTTCTGCCATGACTGTTGTTATTTTTTTATCACTAGGGACCCATGGATTATTTTTTAGTGTGTTATAATTCATTCCAGCATTTTTTATTGTGGTAAAATAAATGTAATACCTACCATTTTAATCATTTTTAAGTGTACAGTTTAGGGGCATTAAGTACATTCACACTGTTGTGCAACCATCGCCACCATCCGTCTCCAGGACTCCATCTTCCCCACGTGAACTCTGTGCCCCTTAAACACCAAGACCCCATGCTCGCCTCTCCCCCGTTCCTGGCAACTGCACCATCTTTTTTTTATGCTCAAATTGTCTTAGATTTGGCCTATGGGATCTCCTTCATTCTATTTCCTGTGTTCTCTGACATGTCCCCATCATTCTTTTTTTTTAATATAAATTTATTTATATATTTACTTATTTATGGCTGTGTTGGGTCTTCGTTGCTGCGCGCAGGCTTTCTCTAGTTGTGGCGAACGGGGGCTACCCTTTGTTGCGGTGCGCGGGCTTCTCATTGCGGTGGCTTGTCTTGTTGCAGAGCACGGGCTCTAGGTGCACGGGCTTCAGTAGTTGTGGCAGGCGGGGTCAATAGTTGTGGCTCGTGGGCTCTAGAGTGCAGGCTCAGTAGTTGTGGCTCGCGGGCGTTAGAGTGCAGGCTCAGTAGTCGTGGCTCGCAGGCTCTAGAGCGCAGGCTCAGTAGTTGTGGCGCACGGGCTTAGTTGCTCCGCGGCATGTGGGATCTTCCTGGACCAGGGCTCAAACCTGTTTCCCCTGCATTGGCAGGCAGATTCTTAATGACTGCACCACCAGGGAAGTCCCATATCCCCATCATTCTTTGAGCATCTCTTTGTTTTCTGTCACAGGAAGATTTTCCAGGCTCCCTTTAATCCTTTCCCTGTCCCAGAGCTTGACTCAGCCATTTCTCCAAGGACCCCAGGTCCTTTTAGTGGGCAGTGAATGGTATTTAGAAACTAATATCTGGGCATCTAGGTGAACTCACCGATATTGGAGGGTCACCCAGGCCCTCTTAGTAGATACATTTACATGCTTATCTATTTCTCTGTCAAAAACCACGAGTTCATATGAATTCCTTCAGTTCAAACTCAACATCACAGCATTCACTCCAGTTTTGTTTCCTTTCCGTGTTTGTAACTCCCTTCTCGAACAGGGAGAAAACTGACTCTCCTTCTCCTCAGTGTATTTATGTATTTACTCAATACCCCTGAATGTAACCAGCCTCCCAAGGCTGCCACTGTGCCTTCCCCATTGATACCACCCCCAAACCCACCCCCGTGGCCTGCACACCTCACGTTCGGCCCACGCCCTCCCAGAAGCCTCTCCTAACCCTCTGTGGGCTCCCGCACCCGGTGCTGGGTCACTCTGCTGTGCAGGAGCCCTCTTCACCCAACTCAAGCTCCCACACCCCACACCAGGGCACCCGACCCCCTCAAACGACTCATCTGCTCTGGCTCTGACACCCCACGCTGGGCTGCACCTCCACGAGGACACCATCTCTGTGCTGCTTGTTTTACTGCCCTTCCAAGCCCATACTTTTCTTACCCTTCTTGGTAAGTCCCACATCCCATACCAGGGGGACTGCCTCTCTGCTTGGATGTCCCCCCGCTAGGGCTCTGACTCTCACACCCGTAAGGGCAGCATTTCTCACAACTTCAGTAGAACCTTGTTAACCTCTTGGTAACCTTGTTAAAAATGCAGATTGCCAGGTCCCACTCCCAGAGATTATGATTCAGTCAACTGAAATGAGATGGTGAAATCCACATCCTCAACAGGTGCTTCTGATGCAAGTGGTCTGAGTGACAATTTAAGAAATTCTGTTTTCATCTGTAATAACAGCATCAAAAGATAAGCACATTTAATATTTTGACAAGTATTGCCAAACTGTCTGCCTGAAAGGCTGTACCACGTTGTGGTTCCACTGGCCATGCATAGCAGTGCACTGTCCCAAACCTTTCAGCATACCCCTATAAGAGGAGGTGCTTCACGAACACTGGGTGGGTGGGTGGAGCGGGGGATCCTCTTCCCTGGGCCTCAGTTTCCTTATAAAATCAGGATCTTGGATTAAATCAGTGCTTCCAAACTTTCCTGATGATGAACATCCCTTGGAAGTCTTGTTAAAAATTCAGATTTGCAGGATCAGGTCTACTGCATCAGACTCTCTAGGGGAAGGGAGTGGGAATCTGTGTGTTTAACAAGAATCCCAAGCTTCTCTTGAATAAGTTCCACGTTACTCCTTTGACTAAGTGAGTTTTGTAAATATTGCTCTGATCGAGTTTGAATGTTCCCTCCGGTTCTATAATATTTTAATTTCACCTGACTGTACAAGACCTTGTTTAATTATGAACCAATAGCCGTGAACTTTAGAGGAAAAAGTACAAGCTGTCTGCAGAGCAGCTATAATGCTCAAATAAGATATTCGTGGATAATAAATTCAAGACATGTCTTTTATATCTTTGTGAAGGCTGAATATTTCAGATATTTTTACATTTTTAAAGAAACTGCCACTGCAAAGATTTAAAATATTCCTAAAATGTCAAGGTGGCATACTAATACTCCTGTGCTGCCTTCTCATTGGGATGATTAAAGAGATGGACTACTACATAATAAAATAAAAACTTCAGACCCAAAGGAAGATCAGACTTCAAGTAAAAGAGAGTTTTGAAGTTCTCAAGTTTCTCAGTGAAAAGGAAATAAGTCCAGTTGAAAACAATAATAATGATAAAAGGGGATTGAAAGTAGATCTTACGACACCACGCTAAATGAATGATGTGTAATTTGGAGAAGTTATGGTTAAAGAGGTTGCTGTAGAGGTATGCATTGATTCATCTAGAACAAATATTAAACTGAAGATTTTCCATATTGAAGTGATTTTTCTTTATGTATTATATTGATTTATGAGTCATATTTACAAACACTCTTAAAATTGGAAGTCATCAGGTCACTGTTGGCTATTGGATATTTTGGTCAAATAAATCTTCTGTTATAGACTTTTTTTAAAAAGTTAATTATTGGGACTTCCCTGGTGGTGCAGTGGTTAAGAATCCGCCCGCCAATGCAGGGGACACAGGTTCGAGCCCTGGTCCAGGAAGATCCCACATGCCGCGGAGCAACTAAGCCAGTGCGCCACAACTACTGAGCCTGCGCTCTAGAGCCCGTGAGCCACAACTACTGAAGCCCACGTGCCACAGCTACTGAAGCCCGCATGCCTAGAGTCTGTGCTCCTCAACAAGAGAAGCCACCGCAATGAGAAGCCCGCGCACCACAACCAAGAGTAGCCCCCGCTCGCCACAACTAGAGAAAGCCCGCTTGCAGCAATGAAGACCCAGTGCAGCCAAAAATAAATAAATAAATTTTTTTTTAAAGTTAATTATTTAGCACTTACCATAAGCCACCGTCCCAAGTGCTTTGCTTCTGTAAACTCATTTTCTCTTCCATCAACTCCATGGAGTATGTACTTTCATGACTCCTTTTTGAGAGGAGAGGAAACTGAGGCACAGATCACTTGACTTGTTTGCCCACAAACACACGGTTATTAAGTGATGAAGCTGGAACTCAAACCCAAGGGGACTGACTTTGGGACCTGTGTTCTTGGCCACATCACAGCAGAGTGGTGGTTAGTGTGGACAGTTGTTACGAAGAGCACATTGCTTCCTTTGCTTTCTGTCTTCATTCAAAATTGAGTCATTATTATTAGCAACTGTTTAGGTAGACCCAAGCCAGGTTTCTCACTGTCCAAAAAAAAAAAAAAAAGTTACAAATAAGCAAGGGGGAAATCTAGAATGAACCCTGTGGCACTAGAATAGTGTATTCTAGTATTCAATGCAGGGGACACGGGTTCGATCCCTGGTCCGGGAAGATCCCACATGCTGCGGAGCAACTAAGCCTGTGCGCCACAACTACTGAAGCCCGTGTGCCTAGAGCCCGTGCTCCGCTACAAGAGAAGCCACCGCAATAAGAAGCCCATGAACCGCAACGAAGAGTAGCCCCTGCTCACCACAACTAGAGAAAGCCAGCGTGCAGCAGCAAAGACCCAACGCAGCCAAAAATAAATACATAAATAAATAAATTTTAAAAAAACAAACAAAAACAAAGCCCATACTAGAATTATTCAAACTAATCCTTTGCCTTTCCCAGGGAAACCCCAGTAAATTCCGTGGCCTGTGCTCTCCCCATGCTCCTGCTTCTGCCCTGACCAAACCTGGTGCTTCCCCACATGGCCCCGTGTGCTGTAGTATGTTCCCTTCTTTTGGAAAATGTAAGTAACAAATTCTTTCAATGGCATTAGCCTCTCCGTGTTCACTTAGTCACCTCCATGAGTTAAAATCCCACAGGTATATTTTAACACAATTGGCACAGTGAGCAGGGTGACTCAGTGTTCTGTAGAGGGCCACGCCTCTAGATGGCTCTTGGCTTGCTAACTGGATTCACCCAAGAGCCAGTTCTGCCTGGGAAGACACGCTGGCTGCTGGTGTCCATGTGCTTTAGCTGTCACCGCTTTATGCTGTGTCTGCTGTATGCTGCCGTGGTATTCCAACCTAGATTGTAAGAGGACTTCAAAGGCACACACCTTTGCAGTCAACCTCATTAGTCTTAGGTGCTGAAGTCTAGGTTGGCAGTTGCCCTAATTCCCTAGTTGGTGCTTTACACTGCACAGCTTGGTTCACTGGGCCAAACCTGGTTTCCCCCATTCAATAAACGTAGGTTCCAGGCAGTGACCCCAGGCTGATTAGGATAAGGCAAAAACTCCCCCACAAAAGGAACAAGGACAGGCTTCCTCCAATGAGACTGTGTTGGGGGCAAGTCTGTCCAACCTACCCAACAGCCTTGAAGACGGCCGTGGGCAATCAGCCTCCCTGTTGGAGTCTCCCCTCCCTTCAGTGATTCACCACATTGGCAGCCCTTCTAGAGGGTGTCTTTTTTTTTTTTTTTAAAGACACCAATTGTACTTGAACATTAGTTACTTTTTTTTTGGCTGTGTTGGGTCTTCATTTCTGTGCGAGGGCTCTCTCTAGTTGCGGCAAGCGGGGGCCACTCTTCATCGCAGTGCGCGGGCCTCTCACTATCGCGGCTTCTCTTGTTGCGGAGCACAGGCTCCAGACGCGCAGGCTCAGCAGTTGTGGCTCATGGGCCTAGTTGTTCCGCGGCATGTGGGATCTTCCGAGACCAGGGCTCGAAACCGTGTCCCCTGCATTAGCAGGCAGATTCTCAACCACTGTGCCACCAGGGAAGCCCTAGAGGGTGTCTTTATGGAGATATCTCTAAATGTGCAAAGACCATCATTGCCTTTTACAGGAGGTTGGTTGGTCTACCTATGTGGGACGAGGCTGCACTGTTTGCTATCTTGAGATTTCTTCCAGATCTATGATTCCAACTTGATAGGAATTTAATTCAATTCACACAACGTTGGCTAGTAATCTATGAATACCAAGAAATATATGTCATATGGACTGTTTTGAAATATTGTATATTTCATATGTAACAACCTTTATTGTATGATACAATCAAACCCCATGAAATAACATTTTTTAGTACAAACAGGAGTGATTACTGTAAAGCGACTATACTCCAATAAAGATGTTATTAAAAAAGAAAAAAGAATGATTAGAATTTTTTTAAACACCAGACAAAAATCTTTAAGTAGTACTAATTCTAAATAATTTTGCTTGCTTTTCCAGTTTATGTGGACTGATTATGCCTTTCAAACATCCAGTATTCTTGAATCGCTGTTTTGTGCTAGACACTGAACTGGGGGGTTAAATGCTCAAAGAAATAGGATTCTAGAGACCAAATACAATAAATTATTTAAGATATATAAAGGAGGTGCACATAAAGCCTATTTCAGTATGTAATGCAACACATCTGTGCCCAATCATTGGCTAAAAGTTTTTGTTTGTTTAACACTCTATGACATAAATCACAGCAAGATCCTTTTTGACCCACCTGCTAGAGAAATGGAAATAAAAACAAAAATAAACAAATGGGACCTAATGAAACTTAAAAGCTTTTGCACAGCAAAGGAAACCATAAACAAGACGAAAAGACAACCCTCAGAATGGGAGAAAATATTTGCAAACGAAGCTACTGACAAAGGATTAATATCCAAAATATACAAGCAGCTCATGCAGCTCAATATCAAAAAAACAGACAACCCAATCCAAAAATGGGCAGAAGACCTAAATAGACATTTCTCCAAAGAAGATATACAGATTGCCAACAAACACATGAAAGGATGCTCAACATCACTAATCATTAGAGAAATGCAAATCAAAACTACGATGAGGTATCACCTCACACCAGTCAGAATGGCCATCATCGAAAAATCTACAAAAGATAAATGCTGGAGAGGGTGTGGAGAAAAGGGAACCCTCTTGCACTGTTGGTGGGAATGTAAATTGATACAGCCGCTATGGAGAACAGTATGGAGGTTCCTTAAAAAACTAAAAATAGAACTACCATATGACCCAGCAATCCCATTACTGGGCATATACCCTGAGAAAACCATAATTCAAAAAGAGACATGTACCACAATGTTCATTGCAGCACTATTTACAATAGCCAGGACGTGGAATCAACTTAAGTGTCCATCGACAGATGAATGGATAAAGAAGATGTGGCACATATATACAATGGAATATTACTCAGCCATAAAGAGAAACAAAATTGAGTTATTTGTATTGAGGTGGATGGACCCAGAGACTGTCATAGAGAGTGAAGTAAGTCAGAAAAACAAATAACCGTATGCTAACACATATATATGGAATCTAAAAAAAAAAAAAAGTTTTTGAAGAACCTAGGGGCAGGACAGGAATAAAGACTCAGATGTAGAGAATGGACTTGAGGACACGGGGATGGGGAAGGGTAAGCTGGGACGAAGTGAGAGAGTGGCATGGACATATATACACTACCAAATGTAAAATAGATAGCTAGTGGGAAGCAGCCGCATAGCACAGGGAGATCAGCTCGGTGCTTTGTGACCACCTAGAAGGGTGGGATAAGGAAGGTGGGAGGGAGACACACGAGGGAGGGGATATAGGGATATATGTGTACGTATAGCTGATTCACTTTGTTATGCAGCAGAAACTAACACAACAATGTAAAGCAATTATACTCCAATAGAGATATTTTTTAAAAAAAAGATTAGCTGATTCAAAATTGTGATGCTAGGAGATGGACTAAGTTAAGGTTACCTTTTAGATGGCTAAAGCTTTCTACTAATGTTTTTTTATTTTTTCCATTATAAAGATTCTTTTAGCGGAAAAAAAAAAAGTTCAGTATGATGTAGAGGAAATAAAGTCCAGCCGTTCACACAGCCAAATAGCAGATGAAACAGATGGACTCTGAGCTGCCATAAAGCCCAGAAAATTCTCCTGACTCTTCTGGCTCCTATTTTGTAACTGGCATGAAAAGTCCATTTTTCTGCCATTGTGGTTGTAAGTTGCACAGCCTTTTGCTTTTTCACTCTTATATATTGCTCCTTCAAAGTTTATATCATGGATAATAGAATAATAATTTATAAAGCATTTACTTAAAAATAAATATGGGAGATGAAGCTCCATGAAACTAATTTGGGCTCAATGCCCAGAGAAACGTCATGTTGAGAATTTCTTGACTTAAATATATTCAGTACAGCCACATATTAGCTGAACCTCCTGGTGGATTTCTGTTTAACTCTGTGAAGGCCGAAAAATGTATCACAGGGCCAGTACTGGTTAATGTTGAACTGTAGAAAGGTTGTGTGTACTACAGTGATTTTGTACATGAATATACACAAAGCAATATACACGTGTGTTTGCAAACATGCAGCTAAAAGTCACGGTCACCTGATCACTGTTGGCTTCTAAACAGTCTGGCTGGTCTTTGGTTTTTGAGTTAAACAGCTACAAAGTTCACTTCTATGTTTTGCTCTGGTTTCTCAATGCAAAAAAAAAAAAAAAAAGAAAAATGTGTGTTGACAAGTGACAACAAAAAGTGTGTTGAGAAAGGGGACTTTTCTTTTTAGCAGAGAGCACTCTTGGCCTCTTTTGAAAAGTCCAAGGTGCAAGCTGGAAGACTCTCCCTACAAACAGGTGAAGCAACCTTCTGCCTATTTGATTAAGTCCTGATCTTGGCTCCATTCAAGGATTCCTGGGGTGTGAATGCCTTTGCTACCCTGGCTTCATTAAGAATCAGTCACTCCCTGGGCTGTAGGTCTCTGAAAGTGTCCAGGAGGAGGAGCAGGAGGGGTGACCCTGGTATATGGAAAGATTCACCTAGAGAGTTTGACTGTTGTTTCAGAATCTGCTGTCTTGTCCCTTCTTACTTCTTTCTCTTTCAGTGAACATGGAGATAACGGACACGTGCGTAAATACGGAGGAACATGTGTGTATTCCTTTTTCTCTTCTTTTTCTGACTGTGTTTTTTGTGTGTGTGTGTGTGTACACATGCCCAGCAGCTTCTCCTAGGAGCACTAGATGAAGCTACAGTAGCCCTGGGGAAAAGCCTGAATGTTGGGGGTCAGGAAGATCTTGGCTGCATTCCTGGCTGCACCACATATTAGCTGGGTGACCCTAACAACCACTTTACTTCGAGCTCAGATTTTCTTTTGTTATGTGGGGACTCAAGCAACCACCTCAGGAAACTGTAGGGAACATTGAGACAACAGGGCAGCGCCATTCAGAGTCGGTTCACTTTTTCTTCTCCTTCTTCTCCCTCTTCTGGCCTCTAACAGTCTTGTCTCTCTTTGCCATCCCTCCGCATTTAACTCCTTACCCCAAAAAGTAGTTTGCATTACCTTGGAAAGAAAGTATGTATGTTTTAAAGGACTTGGTCCTTACTGAATACATTAAGAATTTTTAGGTTTCTAATTTAGACATCTCAAGATTTCAGACTTTTCAGTGTCTCCAACAAGTGTTTAAAAATTGTAGTGGACTTTCTTTTTTCCCAACCTCTGAACCCTCTTCCTAAGCTTGGATGCAGCCCCACTCTGGGAGCCTTGAAGGAAGGCAGGGAATTCTGCCTTCCACTAGGGGAACCAGGAAGGAAGTACAGGCGGTACGTTAACTTAGCTCAGCCAGCCAGATGTTCCCAGTGGGGTACTGAACTGGGCTCAGCCCATCAGATGCTCCCAATGGAACGGGACTGTGGTTCAGAGAAGCAAGGAGGGTTAGTGCGGCCATAACACCCTTCTGCAGGTGGTGCTGCGATCTGGTAGAGTAAAGCGTTTGTTGTGCCAGTGATGGGTCAGGCATTCAACGGGGGCGGTAGGTCTCGGTCTTCGCAGAAGACTTTCACCCTCAGGCACTTTCATCCAGGCTCTTTTGCCTTCTCTTTTTAGGCAGCTCTTCTGGAGAGGGGTCTAAGAAGGGACTTGTGTCTGAGACCTTTCTAGAGCCATTTCCCGTCTTTTGAGCCATTGCCTGGGGAATCTCGCTCCTAGATTAAAGTGACAGGCTACCACCTTCTCTTAGGAACCCTCAGTGGTGGGTGCTGCTTGAAATTTAATTTTAGTAACCTGATTTTTTCCCTTTTTTTTAATTGAAGTATAGTTGATTTACAATGTTGTGTTAATTTCTGCTTACAGCAAACTAATTCACTTACACATATATATACGTTTTTTTCATATTCTTTTCTATTATGGTTTATCACAGGATATTGAATATAGTTCCCTGTGCTTTACAGTAGGACCCTGTTGTTTATCCATTCTGTATATAATAGCTCACATGTGCTGACCCCAACCTCCCACTCCATCCCTCCCCCAACGCCCTCCCCCTTGTCAGTCTGTTCTCTATGTTCATGATTCTGTTTCTGTTTCATAGATAGGTTCATATTTTAGATTCCACATATAAGTGATATCATATGGTATTTGGCTTCCTCTTTCTGACTTACTTCACTTAGTATATTCCATCCATGTTGCTGCAAATGGCATTATTTCATTCTTTTTTATGGCTGAGTAGTATCCCATTGTTTACATGTACCACATCTTCTTCATGCATTCATCTGTCAATGGACATTTAGGTTGTTTCCATGTCTTAGCTATTGTGAATAGTGCTGCTATGAACATAGGGGTGCATGTATCTTTCTGAATTATAGATTTGTCTGGATATATGCCCAGGAGTGGGATTGCTGGATCATATGGTAGTTCTATTTTTAGTTTTCTGAGGAACCTGCATACTATTCTCCACAGTGGCTGCACCAACTTACATTCGCACCAGCAGTGCAGGAGGGTTCCCTTTTCTCCACACCCTCTCCAGCATCTGTTATTTGTAGACTTTTTAGTGACGGCCATTCTGACCAATGTGAGGTGGTACCTCATTGTAGTTTTGATTTGCATTTCTCTTTTAGTGACCTGATTTTATTTCTTCTCCTCTCACTTCTTTACTTCCAAGTGTACATGTTTGACTGTGTATGTGTGTGTATCTTAGTGCGTGTTTCTTTCTCCTCGGCCTTCCCACATTAAAGTCTAATCTGGAGTCAAAAAGAGTTGACCCAGTTTTCTCTGATTAAAAACCAATAAAACCCAAATCACTAGAAAATCCAGAATTAAAAGCAGTTTGCACATACCACAATTTTTAAATACCCTTATTTGTAGACATATAAGTGCAATGTTGAATATTTGCTCCCCGCATTTTACAGTACTTTCTTGAATTGCAGCCCCACCAGGAAGAAGCACAATTTGAATAAGTGTGAAGTCATAATAGATGTAATACATTTGAAGTCATAAGAGGGTTACTTTCTTTGCGCTTTTCAGTCAGAGGCATTTTGATCAGAACCATCTGTCAGTTATCGTTTCTTCTCCTTTCTCCTCAAACTGCTGCACCTAGGCCGCCAGAATTCACGTCACTCCAAAGAAGGCCTGCAGTCAGTGTCAGCTGATGGGAAAATGCTTCTGTTTTACTTAGTATTCAGCAACATCACTACTTCTGCAGATCTCTGCTGCTGATAGTAAACTAAGAAATCATTGACCAAAATCCACTGCGTAGAAACTGAGCTGAGGGGCTCTACCAGCTGTGTGACCTTGGGCAAGTTATCTCTTGGTACCCTGTTTCTTCCTGTGGAGAAAGAGGTGATGATTATACTAGCACCTACGTCATAGGGTGGTTATGAGTCTAAAATGAGTTAACACACGTGAGATGCTCCCGACGTGGCCCAGCGTGTAGTTTGTGCTCAGTGAGGGTTAACTCTGGCCATTACAGTGCATATCCCTTAGTTGGCCAGTGAGCAATGTTCAGTTCTCCCAGCCTGTTAGGGGCTGGATTGTGTCCTGCTCCAGTTCATATGCTGAAGTCCTAACCTCCAGTGTCTCGGAATGTGACTGTATTTGAAAGTAGATCCTTTAAAGAGATAATTAAGGTGAAGTGTGGTCATGGGGATGAGCCCTAACCCAATGTGTCTTTATAAGAAGAGGAGATCACAATGCAGACACACACAGAGGAAGGACCATGTGCAGACACAGGCAGAAGGTGGCTTTCTACAAGCCAAGGACAGAGGGCTTCAGGAGAAAACAACGCGGTCCACGCCTTAATCTTGGACTTGCAGACTTCAGAAAATAAATTTCTGTCGTTTAAGCCACTTGGTCTGTGGTAAATACTAATGTTTTGGCGCTTTGTTATGGCAGCCTTAGCAAACTAATCCACAGCCCAGTCTCAAGCTTTGTCCTTGAAACTGGCTGCAGTCTTGGGTTTCCTGTCCTTGAACCCTGCTGCTTCTCCCCTTTCTCTGGCTACTCAGTGCTCCCCACTGGCTCCTCTGCCATCTCTGCACCCCAGAATAGAAATGTTCCCCAGGTTCCTTCTCAGCACCCTTCTCTTTCTTTCTACGTTTTCTCACAAGGTGATTATCCATTTTCCCGGCTCCACCTCTGGCCTTCACACAGAAGAATTCCGAATCTATAGCTCTAGTTTCACTCTTCCTGAGATCTACACAGACTCTTCAGATGCCTGTTAGACGTCTTCACGGCTGTGTCTTACTAATAACTCCTCCAGCAAAACCCACTGTCTTTTCATACTTTTTCCTCCTCTTTTGCCCTGCCCCCTCCCTTAATGACTTCATTATCTTCTTAGTGACCCAAAATATGAAACCACCCAACCATCGCTTATTTCCTTCCCTCACCACTCCCTTGTCCCCAAGCCCCATAAACTCAATTCCCACAAAGTCTTCCATACTTCTCACCTGTCCCAGTCACCTCACAAATCCAGGACTCATCAGCAATTGCCCAACATTTTGCAATTACTCCTTATTTCCCCTGCCTTCAGCTTTGGATCTACATCCTTCAAGGAGTTATTTTCCTAAAACACAAATACTAGTATTTTCTTCTCAAAATATCGTAGTGGCCCTTTGTTGCCTAATTTAACAAATAAAGCCCAAATTACTTCCATTGGCATTCATGATTTTCTATGATCTATTAAATAGCCTTCCTTTTCAACTTTAAAGGATATTTTTAAAAATAGCCACAAAATCAGCAAATATATTTTACACTGCTGCCATATCAGACTACTTCAGAATCAGTGTAAGCTGTCGAACCTGCAGAAAGCAAGCATTTATATTCTGCAAATATATTGCCCTTGTCTTCTGTATATTACAAGACTTCCCTTCAAAGTAGGTCCTACGTGGTAAATGGAACAAAGGAGAATGCTGATATTTTTTATAAATGCTATTTTTAATTTCATGGACTCCCATCACACCTTTTGTTGTTGTTGTCGTTTTCCACTTTGATTGAAATATAATTGACACACATCATTGTATATGTTTAAGGTGTACAGCTTAATGATTTGACTTACATACGTTGAGAAACAATCATCGCAGAAAGTTTAGGTACCTTGCATCATCTCATGTAGATACAAAAAAAAAGAAAAAGAAAAAAAAATTTCTCCTTGTAATGAGAACTCTTAGGGTTTACTCTCTCAGCTTCCCTACGTATCACGCAGCAGTCATCATGTTGTACATGACACCTCTAGTACTTACTTACCTTATGAATGGAAATTTGTTCCTTTGACCACCTTCCTCTAATTCCCCCTTCCCCTACCCTCCGCCTCTGGTAACCACAAGTCAGATTTCTTTTCTTATGAGGTTGTTGGGTTTTTTGTTTTGTTTTGTCTTTTAGAGTCCACATATAAGGGAGATCATGCAGTATTTGTCTTTCTCTGTCTGACTTATTTCACTTAGCATAATACCCTCAAGGTCTGTCCATGTTGCTGCAAATCCTTGTCTTTTATGGCTGAAATACATGTATATGTATATGTGTGTGTGTATATACACACACACACACATACCACAACTTCTTTATCTATTCATCTGTAAATGGCCACTTACAAATAATGCTGCAGTGAACCTGGGGGTTCAGATATCTCTTTGACATAGTGTCTTCGTTTACTTCAGATATATTCCTAGAAGTGGAATTGCTGGATCATATAGTAGTTATATTTTTAACGTTTTGAAGAGCCTGCATACTGTTAGTGGCTGCACCAATTTACAATCTTCCCAGCGGTGCACAAGGGTTCCCATTTCTCCTCATCCTCGCCCACATCGGTTCTCTTGGCTTCTTGATGATGGCCGTTCTAACAGGGCTGAGGTGATATCTCATTGTGGTTCTGCCCTCATCACATTTTATCCACATTAAACTGTAGACCTGAGGATAATAATTTGGGTGTATGCATCCGTCATTCATCCTAGGTCTATTTATAAAACTTCAAGGATACCATGGCCCTGCACCCACTACTGCAAATGGTCAAGGCCCAGAAGCACTCCTTGGAAAGTGTCAAGAGTCCAAGACTCAAGTCCATTGCAATCAAATGCATTTCCAGTGAGCCTTGCATAAATGTTCCAGAGGACCCTTGCATAAATGTTAGAATTCATATGTGAAATCCTGCATAGTAAGGAAAAAGAAATGAAACCTCACTTCAATCTTGTTCTTGGGGCAATCCAAGATTCACAGATTCCCGGTAGCAGGTGTTCAGCAGATAAAGGATCGAGTCTTGGCAGGGAAAGGGAGATCTATGTGAGGGCTGTAATTTTGCAGTTTTCCCCCAGGAGATAAACAGAACTGTGCAGAAGGATGGGTTGTCAGCCAGGGAGTACAGAAGGAGAAGAGAGGCGTGAACCTTCAGTGTGCACACGGAGAAAGGAGAATTCATGAAAAGTGATCCCAATCTAGCAGTCAGTGCTTAGATAAATGAGAAAAAAAAGGAGAAAAAGAAAAGCACATTATCTCTCAGTTATGTTTTCTATCTTCTTCTTTTTTTTTTTTTTTTTTTAAATGGTCAGTGCACTTTTTTTTTTTTTTTTTTTTTATGGCTGTGTTGGGTCTTCGTTTCTGTGTGAGGGCTTTCTCTAGTTGTGGCAAGTGGGGGCCACTCTTCATTGCGGTGCGTGGGCCTCTCATTATTGCGGCCTCTCTTGTTGCGGAGCACAGGCTCCAGACGCGCAGGCTCAGTAATTGTGGCTCACGGGCCCAGCTGCTCCGCAGCATGTGGGATCCTCCCGGACCAGGGCTCAAACCCGTGTCCCCTGCATTGGCAGGCAGATTCTCAACCACTGCGCCACCAGGGAAGCCCAGTTTTCTATCTTCTTAAGGATTTATCCACATCTTCGTCAACACGTTCTAAGAACATTTTGCTTTTCTTTCTGCTTAGCTTGCTTTAAACTTTTAAACTATCTTGGTATCGTTCTCTAGCATGGGCAGAGAGAAGGTTTTTTAAAAAAGGGGTTCTTTGGGGATCATTAAATATAGTTTTTAATCTGTTTCACTTGATTTTTATTTTAGTAATACCCAGAGGACTATTCATCTATGAATCAGTCTGAAATAATGGAGCTTGGAATAACTGTATTTTGGAGAAATAGGTCAGTTCACAGCCGCCACTGAAAAGGTAGCATCTTGTAGCAATAGTTCGTCCTGAAGGTCGGTCATCAAAACTGTTGCTAAGTGACCCAGTCCATGTGTCTAAAACTTGATATTAATGGTTAGAAATGTACACATGTAGTCTTTTTGGGGGGGCGGTGCAAATTTCTGAAGAACAATGACTTTAGGTTAAGTTAGGGAGTTTGGGGCCAAAATTCCATCAATAGTATGACTCCAGGGCACTTCACCTGATTTGAGAAAGGTCATATAGGTTCTTCCCCAATTATGAACACTTGACTGATGAACTTTCATACACACAATTCAGTACCTGTAGACTGACCCCTCTTCCTGCCCTCCGGGTTTTTCCGGGGACACCGGAGAGGTCATGAGATGCTGCTGCCACCTGGTGGTCAATAGGGGTAACTAACATTTACCCCCAAGCTGTTCCCTCCCGGGCATCCTCCATCCAGTTCAGTCCAGGTCTGCTGTGTTCAGTAAACATGTATTGAGTTTACATGAGGGCCAGGCATTGTGATAATCAGGGGACATGCCTGTCCCTGTCTACTTTTCCTTTTTTACCATTTACAATTTAGTTTATTTAATCTCACGCAATTGCTTTCTTGGGAACGGACTCATTCTCTTTTACCCTCTCTGTCCCCCTATCCTCTCTCAGTTCTTTCTCCTTTGCTTTAGAAAGGGTTAGCTCTCTTCTCCTTCTTGCTTAGCTTCCATTTGGGCACCACCAATGACACTAACCATGACTTAAAGCAAAAATGTTATGCTGTTAGACATTGTTCCAAGGAAAAAGGAAATCATACAATTTATAAGTTTTCCACAGACTTCTAAAGGCTTCAAAAGGGCCCAGAGTTTCACAAAAGACGCTTTTTGTCTTCCCATGTAATTGCGTCTACACTATTTTTACTCATTTTTCCTGAGGCACCAACATTGAAGAAAAATATTTCTAATTCTTTACATCAATTTTCTATTTTCTAGCCATAGTAAATTTTCCTTTTTCTATTTTTCAGTTCATTGTGGGTTATGTCAGCTTGCTTGAGATTGTTTGTAAGCATAATCATCATTGATAAAACTTTTAGGGAAAATTCACTTGAACTCAAACAAGTAGCTAAAAGCTTTTGAAATGTAGTCCACTTCAACAAGAGACTTTTCTGCAATTAAAAAACATAAATTAGGAGCTATTTTGTTTATAATATTAAAAAGATTTGTAACTTCATAGATTAACTTATCACGGAATCTCTAAATAACATGATCTCCTGAATGCATTTAAATTGTGATTCAATTGTAAAACATTTAGAAATAGAAGTTGCTATAAATCCAGTGGGGGTAAACACAGAGCCAGTAAGAATCAAAGAATTTGGGAAGAATCACACAATTTCAGGATTCTGTTAGTTCCACTAAGTGTGCACATATCTGAAATAGTCTTATTTGTAATCAAAGCATTTGGGAAGACTAATTATAATAAGAACTATGTAACCTTCAAATAAATTCCTAGAATTCTTGGTGGGATTGCTAAATCAAAGGGCACGTACATTTGTAATTTTGATAGATATTGCCAAGTTTCCCTCCATAGAGATTATACCAATTATGTTTGTATCAATTTTTAAATCCCCAAAGACGTCATTATTATTGGTTTATACAGTCAGTGTTTATTAAATTTATCCAAACATTTATGGTTTCCTTTGCTATTCATTCCTTCCTCATCTCTGGCCCTCCATATGGGATTATTTTCCTTTTTAAAAGTATATCCCTGGACTTCCCTGTTGGCGCAGTTGTTAAGAAACCACCAGCCAATGCAGGGAACACAGGTTCGAGCCCTGTTAAGGGAAGATCCCACATGCTGCGGAGTAACAAACGAAGCCCGTGCGCCACAACTACTGAGCCTGCGCTCTAGAGCCCACGGGCCACAACTACTGAGCCCGCATGCCACAACTACTGAAGCCCGCGTGCCTAGAGCCCGTGCTCCACAACAAGAGAAGCCACCGCAATGAGAAGCCTGCTCACCGCAACGAAGGGTAGCCCCCGCTCGCCGTAACTAGAGAAAGCCCGCGCGTGGCAACGAAGACCCAACTCAGCCAAAAATAAATAAATAAAATAAATTTTAAAGTATATCCCTTAGAATTTCCTTTAGTGAGTTTCTGCTCTGGTGAACTCTCTGTTTTGTTTGAATGAAAATGTCTTTATTTGCCCTCCTCCCTGAAATAATTCTAGGCTGACAATTATGGTCTCTTAGCACGTTGAAAAATCTCATCCTTTAAGCTTCCTTTGTTGCTGTTAAGGACTTAGGTCTCAGTCTGACTGTAACTCTTTCCAAGGTAATTCATGTTTCCCCCTCTGGCTGGTTTTAAGGTCTTTCTCTTTGGATTTTAAAATAATTGATATTGTTTTAGGGTTTTTCAGAAATTTCTTTTGCTTTGTTTTAGTTTCCTTTGATGTGTCTAGATGTGGATTTTCTTTTTTCCTGCTTAAGATTTGATGAACTTCTTAAATCTGTGGATTTGTCTCTTTTATTAGTCATTAGTACCCTTTTAAATATGGTCTTTTACTTATTTATTTCATCCTCTCTAGACTCTCAATAAATGTATATCAGACCCTCCTCTTCTATCTTCTATGCCTTTAATCCTCTCTTATGTATTTTTTGTCTTCTGTGCTGTGTTCTAGATAATTTCTTCTGACCAACATCAACATCCAGTTCAGTAATGTTCTCTTTAGCTCTGTCTAGCCTGCTGTTAAACTCTTTTTGAGTAATTAATTTCAGTTACAGAGTTTTTCAATTTTAGAAGTTCTATTTGTTTCTTTGTTAATGTAATGTTTATAGTTTCTGGTTTCCTGGAGATATTTTCAAGCTAGTTTTTTACTCCTTAATGCATAAAAGCAGTTGCTTCATAGCATGCGCCTGGGCATCCCAGTGTCTGAGGTGTCTCTGTGGTGGCCATGAGCATGCACCTCTCAGATATCTGGCGATTAAGAGCACGAATAGCTGATGGCACCAGCTGCTGTGCTCCGGTACCCATGACCACATTCATGCAGAGGACATGTCCAGGCACAGCAAGGACCCGGAGGAAAACCTGTTTATGGGAGACACGAGACTCCTTTGACAGGTGACTTTGGCTCAAGGACTCCCCTCCAGCCTTACTGAACTTTCTTAGCACTGCATTGCAGTTTAAGGCTCTCCCACCTAACCTTCTTTCCTTCCCTGTCTCCTTCACAGGGGCCTGAACTGCAGTGTGGTAGGTCCCTAAGGCCCCGCCGTTCCCTTTATGCCTCTTCATTTTCCTTCACGGGCATTTCCCCTCATAAATTCTTGCATGTCTAGTCTTGTCTTGGTGTCTGCTTCCTGGAGCACCTCAACTAGCCCGAGTGGTACCAGGAATAACCCAAGACAGTAGATGAGAAACGTGCATTTGAGATTGCCCCATGCACCGCTAAGTGGACCAGGAGGACGCCAGCCCGGTTGGTCGGTGGGGCACGAAGCATCTCGGCACAGGGTGGAGGCTTAATTACTAACGATATCACCAGTGGTGATGTGAAAAAATGCCCCAGTGCCAGGGCTACAGCAATGATGCAGGCACTCAAGCGATATGTGGGGGAGCCATACCTACAAAAACATATGATGGGGTCACCTGAATGAATGCCCTGCGTGTGTCAGCTCTGTAACCACCCGCCACCTCCATCCTCCAGGCTTACAGAGGTGCCCACCCTTCCCCAGTCAGAGTTAGCACTTCTGCTAGATTGGAAGACACTGCAGAGACCTTGCCTACGAGGCAACGGTTGTCCCCTCTTGGGGGTCCCCACCTCTTCTCTGGGCAGCCAGAATGATAACGAGGGTTACACCCCAGTGCAACCCAGCTGAAGATGGGCTGGGCATGATAAGGGAGGAAAGAGACCATACACCAAAAGAATGGCAGGAAGCATCCAGCATCTGCTGGCAGGAGCCAGGGGAGCAGCCCTGGAATTAAATTTTAAAGATGCTCAATCAAGACTAGTGGAATGTGGGACTGGATTAGTAATTTCTTGGGAGATGGGATTTAATATCCTGGCAAGGACCCCAGGGGATGGCGAGAATTCCTTGCTGGGGTGGCTCCTGGAAGCCTGGAGAAAGGGATGACCAATACGCAGCTAAGTGGAAAGGCCTGAGGTACCCAGGCCAACGGTAGAGTCAGGAAATGCTGGGATGGACGGATGGTCTCACTTCAATGAGACGGGATGACCAAGAAGTCTCTCTGTGAGACACACATACTCTAGAGGGTGGGAAATGAACCCTGGGAAGACTCAGAGCCCTGCCATTGGACAGAAGACTTTAGAGCTCAGAGATCTGGCACATCCTGGGACATCTCCTCTAAAATAACATCCCTACCACAGGGAAGGAAGCACCGCCCCTGGTGGGATACCCTTGGGTTCTGGAAGCAGTGCATTCCACAGCTGAGAATACTGTCACCTCCATCTACTAGATGGCGTGAAGGCTGCCAGCTTTGAGTGGAGCAGAAAGGGCTCTGGCACAGGTTCAGGCTCTGGTGGTGCAAGCAGCCTTACTTGGGCCATATGATGCAGCAGAACCTGTGGGGTTGGAGGTGCCAGTGGTGAGAAAAGATGCGGCGTGCAGCTTGCTGCAAGCCCCAGTGGGAGAATCACAGTGCAGGCCCCTGGGATTCCAGAGCAGGGCCTTGCCATTCGTAGCAGAGAATTATATGCTCCTTGAGAAAGTCCCTAGCACGTTACTGGGTCCTGGTAGAGATGTTTACCATCTTTAGGAATTGTCTAACCTTTGGGTGGGGGGCAGTCTTGCCAAGGTCAGCTGGGCCCCAGAGGTCAAAATCATCAGAACACAGCAAATAAAAGATGTGGTTGATAGAAGGTTCAGGAACAATTTGCTTCCACCTCCTTCCAGGAGCCGGCGGTGTCACAGCTTCGGCTCCAGCTTCGGCCCCGAGCCTGGCTTAGCTCTTGGCCTTGTTTAGCATCCTTCCACCTCATCACCCTCATCTGGATCTGGAGCCCAGCTGGCCTATTGCTTTGCAGGTCTGTTCTGTTTTGGGTCCATAGTGATGTTTTCTTGTTTTTGAGCTCAGCTTGCATTTCTGGTTTCTGTTTTTATATTTTCTCTCTCATTACTATACGTTTCGAGAAAAAGAGTGCATCAGAGCACGAACACGCTGCACCATCTTAACCGGATGTCCAGTTCATCCTTTGTCTACCTGTTTGTTAAGGTGGGAGCTACCAGAGCAGGAATATACGCTTATGGGAAAGGCTGAATGGAGAAGGAGAAGTGGAAGGAGAAGGGATCATTGGTGCACGGGGCTTCCTGAGGGAGGGGGAAGTGATGGGTGGAGAGCACGGCGGGCGGGGGGGACTTTTGCTACAGGGAGAGATGCTCTCTGCTGTGCAAGGAGGAGGGGAGGACAGCAGATCTGGGAGCTTCTACTTTAGGGGACAGGAAGTTGGGGTGGTGCCCACATGGTGTCTATTGCCTGTCTTTATGAAGCAGGACATGAGGCCATCAGCTGAGAAGAAGAGGCGATGGGGTGAAAAGGAAGGGATATTGGCAGACAGAGAGGATTTCTAAAACAGGAGCTGGTGGCCCTTCCAATTTCTTTTTTTTTTTTTTTTGGCTGCGTTGGGTCTTCGTTGCTGTGCGTGGGCTTTCTCTAGTTGCGGCGAGTGGGCGCTACTCTTCATCGTGGTGCGTGGGCTTCTCATTGTGGTGGCTTCCCTTGTTGTGGAGCATGGGCTTTAGGTGCGCGGGCTTCAGTAGTTGTGGCACGTGGGCTCAGTAGGTGTGGCTCGCAGGCTCTAGAGTGCAGGCTCAGTAGTTGTAGTGCACGGGCTTAGTTGCTCTGTGGCATGTGGGATCTTCCTGAACCAGGGCTTGAACCCATGTCCCCTGCATTGGCAGGCAGATTCCCAACCACTGCGCCACCAGTGAAGTCCTCTTCCAGTTTCTAAAAACTACTTACATGTTGGAGCTGATTGACAAAGCGTAAATGTATTACATTTTGAGTATTTTGCAAACAAAAAGGACTTTGAATGGCTCTGTTGTTAGGCATGAGAAATATATTTCCAGTGTTATTTTGACTTTTAGTAACTCTTCGAATGACATAACCCTTTTGATTGTGCCTCAAAGAGTGGCAATGGAGGAAAATTTGTATTTCTTTTGTGAGCTTCGGTGAAAAGAAATCCACAAAATTGTGTATAAAGGTTAGGTAGCCTGAAGACTAAAGGGATTTGCTTATTTCTGGTTTTCTTGATTACTTTTGTTAGATTTTAAAATTTTATTTTGGACCACTTTATAATAGCTACAGAGTCAGTTTGCCTTGGAATGAATCCTGGCCTCTATTTATGAGCTATGTGAAACTGGGTGAGCAATTTTTTATCTTTGTGTCTCAGTTTCTTTTCCTGTAACAAGGGTAGAATAATAATATTTACTTCATGGAGCTGTTGTAAGGAACAAATTAGATGATGTATGTAAAGTGCCTAGCTCAATAAAACTTAGCTGTCCTTGTCATTTTTAATGGTTGAAAAATATCCCACTCTATAACTATCATAATTTATCTAGCCAACTGCCCATTGATAGATATTTAAATTGCTTCTAATATTTTTGCTGTAATAAACAAAATTTGGTAAATATATGAAGATGTGGAGCAATGGGATTTCTTACATACTGTTAGTGGGAGCGTAAATAGGTATCAACCCTTTAGGAAATAGTTAGACACTACTCTGTAAAGTTGAATATGAACATACCATGTGACTCACTAATTCCATGCCTAGGCATACATCCTAGAGAAACTGTCACATATCTATGCCAGGAGATTTGTGTAAGAACGTGCATAGCAGCCCTGTTCTTGGTAGCTCAATGGAAAGGACCCAAATGTCCAACAACAGTAGACTGGATAAAGGTGGCCTTGGAAGCAAATGAACTACCACTATGTGCAACCCAGGAGAAACTCACAAGCATTTGACGTTTGAGGAAAGAAGCAGGTCATATCCTAAAATTCATATGGAATCCCAAGGGACCCTGAATACTCAAAATAATCTTGAAAAAGAAGAAAAAGTTGGAGGTCTCACACATCCTGGTTTCAAAACTTACTAAAAACCTCTAGTAATCACAAAAGTTTAGTGCTGGCAGAAAGACAGACATATAGACCAATGGAATAGAATAGACAGCCAAGAAATAAACCCTTACATGTACAGTCAAATGATTGTCGACAACCATTCAATGAGAAAAGGACAGTCTCTTCAACAAATGTGATGGGAAAACTGGGTATAGACAGCAGAGAATGAAGATGGACTCTTACCTTACACCATACACAAAAATTAACTCAAAATGAATCAAAGACCTAAAACTATAAAACTAAGATCTAAAACTATAAAACTCTTCGAAGAAAACATAGGGGAAAAGCTTCTTGAACTCTGGACTTGACAAAGATTTCTTGGATATGTTACCAAAAACACAGACAAAAAATTAGATCAAAATTAAAGACTTCTGTGCATCAAAGGACAAAATTAGAAAAAAAACCAACCTACAGGGCTTCCCTGGTGGCGCAGCGGTTGAGAATCTGCCTGCCAATGCAGGGGACACGGGTTCGAGCCCCGGTCTGGGAAGATCCCACATGCCACAGAGCAACTAGGCCCGTGAGCCACAACTACTGAGCCTGCGTGTCTGGAGCTTGTGCTCCGCAACAAGAGAGGCTGCGACAGTGAGAGGCCCGCGCACCACGATGAAGAGGGGCCCCCGCTTGCCGCAACTAGAGAAAGCCCTCGCACAGAAACGAAGACCCAACACAGCCAAAAATAAATATAAATAAATAAAAATTAAAAAAAAAAACCAACCTACAGAATGGGAGAAACATTTGCAAATTATATATATGATAAGGGGTTAATATCCAGACTATGTAAAGAACTTCTGCAACACAACAACAAAAAAACAAGCAACCCGATTAAAACATGGAGAAAGTTCTTGAATAAACATTTATCCAAAAATGATACACAAATGGCAATAGGCACATGAAAAAAATGCTCAACATTATTAATCATTAGTGCAAATCAACACTAGTGAGATGCTACCTTACATCCATCAGTATGGCCACTATTAAAAAAAAAAACAGAAAATAACAAGTGTTGATAAGAATGTGGAGAGATTGGAACCTTTGTGCACTGTTGGTGGGAATGTAAAGCAGTGCTACTGCTGTGGAAGGCAGTGTGGCAGTGCCTCAAACAATTAAAACTAGAACTACCATGTGATCCAGCAATTCCTCTTTTGTATATATACTCAAAAGAATTGAAAGCAAGGACTCTAAGAGATATTTGTACATCCATGTTCATAGCAGCATTATTCACAACAGCCAAAATGTGGAAGAAACCCAAGTATCCATCAATGGATAAATAGGTAATCAAAATGCGGTATACATATATACAATGGAATGTTTTTCAGCTTTAAAAAGTAATGAGAGCAGAAGCAAGAAAAACTACAATCCTGCAGCCTGTGGACCAAAACCCACAGTTACAGAAAGATAATCAAGATGAAAAGGCAGAGGGCTATATATCAGATGAAGGAACAAGAAAAAACCCCAGAAAAACAACTAAATGAAGTGGAGATAGGCAACCTTCCAGAAAAAGAATTCAGAATAATGATAGTGAAGATGATCCAGGACCTCGGAATAAGAATGGAGGCAAAGATTGAGAAGATGCAAGAAATGATTAACAAAGACCTAGAAGAATTAAAGAACAAACAAACAGAGATGACCAATACAATAACTGAAATGAAAACTGCACTAGAAGGAATCAATAGCAGAATAACTGAGGCAGAAGAACGGATAAGTGACCTGGAAGACAGAATGGTGGAATTCACTGCTGCGGAACAGACTAAAGAAAAAAGAATGAAAAGAAATGAAGACAGCCTAAGAGACCTCTGGGACAACATTAAACGCAACAACATTCGCATTATAGGGGTCCCAGAAGGAGAAGAGAGAGAGAAAGGGCCAGAGAAAATAATTGAAGAGATTATAGTCGAAAACTTCCCTAACATGGGAAAGGAAATAGCCACCCAACTCCAGGAAGTGCAGAGAGTCCCATACAGGATAAACCCAAGGAGAAACACACCGAGACACATAGTAATCAAAATGGCAAAAATTAAAGACAAAGATAAATTATTGAAAGCAGCAAGGGAAAAACGACAAATAACATACAAGGGAACTCCCATAAGGTTAACAGCTGATTTCTCAGCAGAAACTCTACAAGCCAGAAGGGAGTGGCATGATATACTTAAAGTGATGAAAGGGAAGAACCTACAACCAAGATTACTCTACCCGGCAAGGATCTCATTCAGATTTGATGGAGAAATCAAAAGCTTTACAGACAAGCAAAAGCTAAGAGAATTCAGCACCACCAAACCAGCTGTACAACAAATGCTAAAGGAACTTCTCTAAGTGGGAAACACAAGAGAAGAAAAGGACCTACAAAAACAAACCCAAAACAATTAAGAAAATGGTCATAGGAACATACATATCGATAATTACCTTAAACGTGAATGGATTAAATGCTCCAACCAAAAGACACAAGCTTGCTGAATGGATACAAAAACAAGACCCATATATATGCTGTCTACAAGAGACCCACTTTAGACCTAGGGACACATACAGACTGAAAGTGAGGGGATGGAAAAAGATATTCCATGCAAATGGAAATCAAAAGAAAGCTGGAGTAGCTATACTCATATCAGATAAAATAGACTTTAAAGTAAAGAATGTTGGGGCTTCCCTGGTGGCGCAGTGGTTGGGAGTCCACCTGCCAATGCGGGGGACGCGGGTTCGTGCCCCGGTCCGGGAGGATCCCGCGTGCCGCGGAGCAGCTGGGCCCGTGAGCCACAACTGCTGGGCCTGCGCGTCTGGAGCCTGTGCTCCGCAGCGGGAGAGGCTGCGATGGTGAGAGGCCCGCGCACCGCAATGAAGAGTGGCCCCCGCTCGCTGCAGCTGGAGAAAGCCCTCACACAGAAACGAAGACCCAACACAGCCAAAAATAAATAAATAAATAAATAAATAAATAAATAAATTTATAAAAATACCACAGCTGTTGAATTTAGGTAAGGCTATAAAAAAAAAAAAAAAGCAGCCCTGAAGTCGGGGTTATCTTCTATAAAGTAAAGAATGTTACAAGAGACAAAGAAGGACACTACATAATGATCAAGGGATCAATCCAAGAAGAAGATATAACAATTATAAATATATATGCACCCAACATAGGAGCACCTCAATACATAAGGCAACTGCTAACAGCCATAAAAGAGGAAATTGACAGTAACACAATAATAGTGGGGGATTTTAACACCTCACTTACACCAATGGACAGATCATCCAAAATGAAAATAAATAAGGAAACAGAAGCTTTAAATGACACAATAGACCAGACAGATTTAATTGATATTTATACGACATTCCATCCAAAAACAGCAGATTACACGTTCTTCTCAAGTGCGCACGGAACATTCTCCAGGATAGATCACATCTTGGGTCACAAATCAAGCCTCAGTAAATTTAAGAAAATTGAAATCATATCAAGCATCTTTTCTGACCACAATGCTATGAGATTAGAAATGAATTACAGGGAAAAAAACGTTAAAAAGACAAACACATGGAGGCTAAACAATACGTTACTAAATAACCAAGAGATCACTGAAGAAATCAAAGAGGAAATCAAAAAATACCTAGAGACAAATGACAATGAAAACACGATGACCCAAAACCTATGGGATGCAGCAAAAGCAGTTCTAAGAGGGAAGTTTATAGCTCTACAAGCCTACCTAAAGAAACAAGAAAAATCTCAAGTAAACAATCTAACCTTACACCTAAAGAAACTAGAGAAAGAAGAACAAACAAAACCCAAAGTTAGCAGAAGGAAAGAAATCATAAAGATCAGAGCAGAAATAAATGAAATAGAAACAAAGAAAACAATAGCAAAGATCAATAAAACTAAAAGCTGGTTCTTTGAGAAGATAAACAAAGTTGATAAACCATTAGCCAGACTCATCAAGAAAAAGAGGGAGAGGACTCAAATCAATAAAATCAGAAATGAAAAAGGAGAAGTTATAACAGACACCGCAGAAATACAAAGCATCCTAAGAGACTACTACAAGCAACTTTATGCCAATAAAATGGACAACCTGGAAGAAATGGGCAAATTCTTAGAAAGGTATAACCTTCCAAGACTGAACCAGGAAGAAACAGAAAATATGAACAGACCAATCACAAGCAATGAAATTGAAACTGTGATTAAAAATCTTCCAACAAACAAAAGTCCAGGACCAGATGGCTTCCCAGGTGAATTCTATCAAACATTTAGAGAAGAGCTAACACCTATCCTTCTCAAACTCTTCCAAAAACTTGCAGAGGAAGGAACACTCCCAAACTCATTCTATGAGGCCACCATCACCCTGATACCAAAACCAGACAAAGACACTACAAAAAAAGAAAATTACAGGCCAATATCACTGATGAATATAGATGCAAAAATCCTCAACGAAATACTAGCAAACAGAATCCAACAACACATTAAAAGGATCATACACCACGATCAAGTGGGATTTATCCCAGGGATGCAAGGATTCTTCAATATACGCAAATCAATCAATGTGATACACCATATTAACAAATTGAAGAATAAAAACCATATGATCATCTCAATAGATGCAGACAAAGCTTTTGACAAAATTCAACACCGATTTATGATAAAAACTCTCCAGAAAGTGGGCATAGAGGGAACCTACCTCAACATAATAAAGGCCATATATGACAAACCCACAGCAAACATCATTCTCAATGGTGAAAAACTGAAAGCATTTCCTCTAAGATCAGGAACGAGACAAGGATGTCCACTCTCACCACTATCATTCAACATAGTTCTGGAAGTCCTAGCCACGGCAATTAGAGAAGAAAAAGAAATAAAAGGAATACAAATTGGAAAAGAAGAAGTAAAACTGTCACTGTTTGCAGATGACATGATACTACACATAGAGAATCCTAAAACTGCCACCAGAAGACTGCTAGAGCTAATTAATGAATATGGTAAAGTTGCAGGATACAAAATTAATGCACAGAAATCTCTTGCATTCCTATACACTAATGATGAAAAATCTGAAAGAGAAATTATGGAAACACTCCCATTTACCATTGCAACAAAAAGAATAAAATACCTAGGAATAAACCTACCTAGGGAGACAAAAGACCTGTATTCAGAAAACTATAAGACACTGATGAAAGAAATTAAAGATGATACCAACAGATGGAGAGATATACCATGTTCTTGGATTGGAAGAATCAACATTGTGAAAATGACTATACTACCCAAAGCAATCTACAGATTCAATGCAATCCCTATCAAATTACCAATGGCATTTTTTACGGAACTAGAACAAATCATCTTAAAATTTGTATGGAGACACAAAAGACCCCGAATAGCCAAAGCAGTCTTGAGGGAAAAAAACGGAGCTGGAGGAATCAGACTCCCTGACTTCAGACTATACTACAAAGCTACAGTAATCAAGACAATATGGTACTGGCACAAAAACAGAAACATAGATCAATGGAACAAGATAGAAAGCCCAAAGATAAACCCACACACCTATGGTCAACTAATCTATGACAAAGGAGGCAAAGATATACAATGGAGAAAAGACAGTCTCTTCAATAAGTGGTGCTGGGAAAACTGGACAGCTACATGTAAAAGAATGAAATTAGAATATTCCCTAACACCATACACAAAAATAAACTCAAAATGGATTCGAGACCTAAATGTAAGACTGGACACTATAAAACTCTTAGAGGAAAACATAGGAAGAACACTCTGACATAAATCACAGCAAGATCTTTCTGGATCCACCTCCTAGAGTAATGGAAATAAAAACAAAAATAAACAAATGGGACCTAATGAAACTTCAAAGCTTTTGCACAGCAAAGGAAACCATAAACAAGACAAAAAGACAACCCTCAGAATGGGAGAAAATATTTGCAAACGAATCAACGGACAAAGGATTAATCTCCAAAATATATAAACAGCTCGTTCAGCTCAATATTAAAGAAACAAACAACCCAATCCAAAAATGGGCAGAAGACCTAAATAGACATTTCTCCAAAGAAGACATATAGACGGCCACAAAGCACATGAAAAGGTGCTCAACATCACTAATTATTAGAGAAATGCAAATCAAAACTACAATGAGGTATCACCTCACACCAGTTAGAATGGGCATCATCAGAAAATCTACAAACAACAAATGCTGGAGAGGGTGTGGAGAAAAGGGAACCCTCTTGCACTGTTGGTGGGAATGTAAACTGATACAGCCACTATGGAGAACAATATGGAGGTTCCTTAAAAAACTAAAAATAGAATTACCATATGACCCAGCAATCCCACTACTGGGCATATACCCAGAGAAAACTGTAATTCAAAAAGACACATGCACCCGAATGTTCACTGCAGCACTATTTACAATAGCCAGGTCATGGAAGCAACCTAAATGCCCATCGACAGACGAATGGATAAAGAAGATGTGGTACATATATACAATGGAATATTACTCAGCCATAAAAAGGAACGAAATTGAGTCATTTGTTGAGACGTGGATGGATCTAGAGACTGTCATACAGATTGAAGTAAGTCAGAAAGAGAAAAACAAATATCGTATATTAACGCATGTATGTGGAACCTAGAAAAATGGTACAGATGAGCTGGTTTGCAGGGCAGAAGTTGATACACAGATGTAGAGAACGGACATATGGACACCAAGGGGGGAAAACTGCGGTGGGGTGGGGATTGTGGTGTGCTGAATTGGGCGATTGGGATTGACATGTATACACTGATGTGTATAAAAGTGATGCCTAATAAGAACCTGCAGTATAAAAAAACAAACAAACAAAACAACTAATACTAAACTTTCATTGCATTATTTGTATGGAAATATGTTAATATAAATGTTTCAGATATTACATGAAATTTCTAAAAATCTTATATGGTCTGGTATAATGTTATAAGTCATAATCCTAGTTATTACCTTAAAATGTATATCTCAGAAATAACTAATTTTCTTGTCAACTGCATTATTATGAACTTTCATCAAATTTTTAACTGTGGTCATTTTTAAGTCTTTTGTCATTTACAGACAGTTCTGTGTGTACTATGATGCTTTTGCAAATATGTTCCTATAAAAGGGTTTCATCTTTAAGAAATTCATGGAAAAGACTCTGACAAGTACAGGTTTCTGGTAACTGACTGTACTGCTGAACTGAATGAATAAGCATTTTCAGAACTCTAATGAAAAACTGATGAACTCGTAAAAGTGCTAACAAAAGATCAAGATGAAAAAAAAAATTAATTACATGGGACTGAGTGAACTGATGAGGATGAGTATAATTTTTGTGACTTTCTGTCTGAATTAAAAAAAAAAAAATCCAACAAGGACTCAGAGGCAAAGAATATACAAATCAATTTTCACTGCAAAGTAAAGGAGCTGTTACAGTGGAGGATTACTGGACTGAATGTCAATATTATGACATAGTATGAGTGTGTTTCATGTTTGGTAATTGCAATCATTGTTGCTTTTGTTGTGGTCATCCATGTACAATGCTTGGTGTCAGTCTATTTATCTCTTGTAAAAATAAAATACAGTGTGTGTGTGTGAAAAAAAAAAAGTAATGAAATTCTGATACATGCTACAGCATGGAGACCTTGAGGACATTATGCTAAGCAAAATAAACCAGTCAATAAAGGACAAATACTGCATGACTCCCCTTATTTGAGGTACCTAGATGAGTAAAATTCATAGAGACAGAAGTAGAATGGTGGTTGCTAGGAGCTTGCGGGGAGTGGGGAATGAGGAATTATTGTGTAACAGGTACAGAGTTTCACTTTGTGAGACAAAAAGAGCTCTGTGGATGGATAGTGGTGATGATAGCATAATAATGTGACTGTACTTAATGCCACAAACTGTACACTTAAATATGGTTAAGGTGGTAAATTTTATACTATGTGTATTATACCACAATTAAAAAAAAGAAGCACGTCACAAAATAATACATACAATATAATTCCACTTACATAAAATTCAAAAACAGGAAAAACTATGCTTTCATAGATGATAAAACTGCAAAAAAAAAAAAAGCAAGGAAATGATTCTTAGAAACGTCAAAATAAACGGCAGTCGTTTCTACTGGGGACAGGAGGGGATGAGGGAGGGACTTTTGGGTGCCGCCTACGTTCTGTTTCTTGGTTCGGGTTATATACGGATGTTTGCCTTATTACTCTCTTGAACTGTACAGATATTTTAGATATCATATATATTTGATATATTTCATAGTTAAGAAGGAAAAGAAAAAGTTAAAAGGACTTTACTGCTGTAGATTATTCAATCAGACAATATTGTGGAAAAAGCAACTAATGGTTTGCTGGAAACCTCGCAGCCTCCCACCAAAATAGCTCTAAGATTTCTCCTGTCCGTTGGCCCTGGTGGATTTGGAGTTGGCAGCAAGTGACACCACACAAGCTGCCGGGCATTGTGGGGGAAGGTGACAGAGCTAAAGAGACCACCAACAGACGGGGTTTCAAAGTGGATCTGGAGCTTGATTTTTCTTTCATTCCTCTTCATGACACTGCTACGTTCACAATTTTTCGGTTGTTAAAAAGCATCAGGTGGGGAGTTCCCTGGTGACCTAGTGGTTAGGGTTCAGGGCTTTCACTGCTGTGGCCTGGATTCAGAACCTGGTTGGGGAACTGAGATCCCGCAAGCTGCAAGGTGCAGCAAAAAATAAAAATAAAATAAAAATAATAAATAAATACATAAATAAATAAAAATTTAAAAAGTATCAGGTGAACTTCTTTTAACCTAAATAATTTCAGTTCAGCGTGGAAAGGAAAGATGTGCTTAACAAATATCTAAGTCAAAACTCTGCTTGAATGTGTTTCTGGTGACCAACCAGGCAGGCGTCACCAGTATTATCACCCACAGGAATTTGCTGGCCACTCACCATGTGCCTTATCTGAGATGAATGCTGTGATTTCTGGTGAAAAAAAACCTTGAAAAATATTATTCACTAGTAACCAAGCAACTTTTTGCATTCCAAGAACTTCAAATAAAATATAAACAACTTCAGATTCTCTTGAGTGTGAAAGACCAAAATAATAAATGCCATGCCCACAGCATCTAAAGAGCTGGATGCTCTCCCCTGGGGTGAGGAGTTGGGAAGCACATGGTCAACATCAAGGATTTGGAGGAGGTTATCGCCATAAAATATGATGGCTCAACAATAGAATAAGAAAGTAAATTCTGGTAGAGTCAGAGGGCGATTACTATATTGCAGCGCTAATGAATGAATTACAGCTACACATGACAACCTGGACGAACCAATGCTAAGGGGGAAACATGTCACAAAAGAATATAAACATCATGATTTTATTTAAAAGTCCATATGATGTTCATAAATAGGCAAAGCTATTTTGTATTGTTGGGAATGCATATTTGGGGGGAAATAATGAGAGCGTGACCTGCATAGGGAGGAAGGGGCAGGGGGGCGACCAGGAAATGATGGTTAGGGAGCTGCTCTCTGACAACCATCATTTGCTGTTTCTTGACTTGGGTCATTGTTACACCTGTGCTTGTGTTGAACTCTACGTCTGTATCTGTTATATGGCTCAAAGCATCAATAAAAAACATGATGGCATTTTACTCATTGTGAGAAACGTGAAGATGGAGCCCGTAATGTTTGGCTGTGGTGATTTTCCCCTTGAGCCGCCCAGACCTTTCTAAGATACTGATTTTCATGAACTAGAAAAGTCTTTTCTTTCTCTTGATCAGAGCAGGGGCACATCAATGGGGGGGAGGGGGGTTGGTTTTTCTTTCTCTTTCTATTGCTATTTCTCCTTCCTTGGCTATAAGGAGAGAATTGAGCCCAACAAGAGTCTTTTCCATCCACCTGTCAATGCAGGGGACACGGGTTCAAGCCCTGGTTCCGGGAAGATCCCACGTGCCACGGAGCAACTAAGCCCGTGCCGTGCACCACAACTACTGAGCCCGCTCATCGCAACAAAGAGTAGCTCCCCACTCACCGCAACTAGAGAAAGCCCGGGCGCAGCAACAAAGACCCAACACGGCCAAAAATAAATAAATAAAATAAATTTTTTTAAAAAGAGTCTTTTCCAGAGACGCTGATTTTTTTTTTAGAAACGTGTGTGTGCGTATGTCTGACCCGTGAAAGGATAAAATTAGACCCTTGGGGACAGCCACTGTACATAACTTAGTGCTAAAGAACAGGTCTTCTGAAGAGCAGTTGACATCTCCAGTGTGTCAGGAGTTTGTAATAAATATTCCACACAAGGAACACCTTGTTCATAGGGTCTTGGGAAAGGGGTTTGCCGGAACCTATTCTTTTTTTTTTTTTTTAAGGTTTTGTTTTTTTTAATTTATTTATTTTTGTCTGCATTGGGTCTTCGTTGCTGCGTGCAGGCTTTCTCTAGTTGCGGCAAGCAGGGGCTACTCTTTGTTACCATGCGCGGGCTTCTCATTGCAGTGGCTTCTGTTGTTGTGGAGCACAGGCTCTATGCGCGCAGGCTCAGTAGTTGTGGCGCACGGGCTTAGTTGCTCCGCGGCATGTGGGAATCTTCCTGGACCAGGGCTCGAACCCGTGTCCCCTGCATTGACAGGTGGATTCTTAACCACTGCGCCACGAAGGAAGTCCGGAACCTATTCTTGTAAACTGTTGGCAGTCTGCCTCTCTAGTGCAGAAACATTTCATTTCTGTGAACCATTTTGTACTTTAAGTGTTCAAAGTGAATCCGTAACTCACAGTAGCATCAACAAACGTGTCTCGGAAACTGTCTACGTAATAAAAGGAAAGGTGTAAGAGGAACCCATCCATGAAAAACGATCTTTTCCCGTTTTTGAGGGAGTGAGAGACAGGTGCTGCTCAGAGCAAAAGTTGTTATTAAGAGTTATTTTAAGACTTTATTTTAATGTAATTTGTTTCAGTATTTACTTAAGCCTTTGGGAGAGAGGAAAGGTATATACAATAGTATCACAGAGGGAGGCTTGATTTAAAATATGATCCCATTTTTTGACATAAGCTGTAGATCTAAGCCTTAGGTCTTGATAATATTGTGCATGAAATACATTAAAAACCCACCTCCAGAGAACTGCTAGAAATGCTAATAAAAATGGAACAACTGTTCTCTAAAATGTAGAGCTGAGTGCTCAAGAAAGCATTACCAGAGAAATATCGGGAACACGTGGCTGGAAGCAGCAGCAAAGTGTCCCTTGGAAATAGGGACTTGGGTTTAACTTTCCCGTGGGTACAAGAAACAGGGCCTTGGGCCTCCTGTGGGCAGAGGTAGGAACTGAGATCCCCACGTAAACGTGGAGCCCTTGAAAGACAGTAACCTCAGGGAAAGAGTAGATCCGGCAAATACCCACGGTCCCAGCCCACGGATGTCAGTTTATGGTCATTTCTTGGTTTGGGGGGTACCTGGACCATGACAGTGTATTTACTTTAACAGACTCTTACCCAAAGCACCATTTAATTTTCCTCTTCAGGAAGAATAAAACTACACTTAGAAGGAAAGACCAAATTACAAGAATAAATAGAAAGCAAACAAATGTATACATTTTGGCTAAATTTAAAAAGCACTAGCTATGTAAACTAACAACAACAGTAATGACTAATTTGAGGATATGTGACCAATGTTGTAGCTAAACTACTGGAAAATGTAACATATAAGGTTATAGGCATTTTAAAATGCATTTTGAAATCCTGGTGACATTTGAAAAGAGAGTAAGGATATTGGTTAACTTTTGGCTTTAAGTCAAATATGCATCATGTGTAGTAAGAGTAACTCCTAAAGAATAAAAGCAGAACCATAACTTACAAACGAGTTGAAAATAAAAGAGAGAGGTAATGAAAATTATTAATTCGCTAGGAGATGGGAAGGGAGAAATAGGAAGCAAAGTATGGAAAGTAGCATGAAAATAAGATGGTAGAAATAAATCCAATATATCAGTAGTCCTAACAAACATAAATGGATACAATATCAGTTAAAAATTGTATTTTAAAAATTTGTGCTATATTCTGTATTCAAGAGATATACTTAAATCATAACGACCTAGAAAGGTTAAAAGTAAAGAATCAAAAAAACCCGAAACCAAACATATACTATCCAAAACCAAAACAGAAGCAAAAAAGAACAAAACTTGTAAGCTATAACAATACTGGGCATCAAAGAGTTGAAGGTGAAAAGCGTTATTGGAGATCATGAAAATCGTTAAATAATGAATGAATTCACCTAAAAATATAATTCTGAAATTGTATGCACCTAATAACATAGCCTCAAATGTAAAGTGCAAATATTGACAGATGAGTGTGAGAAATAAACAAAAGCACCAGTGTAATGAGAGGTTTTTAACCACATCACTCTTTGTAATTGATAGATCAGGCAGGTAAGAGTTTAGCAAAGACATATAATGTTTTAATAACACAACAAGTGTGATCTAATTGCTATATAAAAAACCCTATGGCCCACAGAGAATAAACATAATTTTTACGTATATGTGCAAGATATTTTAGGGTCACAAAGCAAATACCAACAAATACCAAAGCATTTTTATCATATTGGCCACCATTCTCTTACCTCAATGCTATTAACTTGAAATTAATAACAAATAGACAACAAAGTTTCATATATTTTGAAATTTAAAAGAACTTCTAAAACATAGTAAATAAAAAATTATAATGGAATGATAATTGCTAATGTTAACTGAGGAATGACTGTGTGCCAGGCGCTCTTCAACGCGTCTTTCATGGATTAGCCAATTTAATGCTTGTAAAGACCCTGTGCCATAAGAACTACCATTGTCTCCATTTGCAGATAATGAAACTGAGGCACAGAGTGGTTCAATAACTTGCCCATGAGGCAGAACTGAAACGGAGCAGGACCCTACGGTCCTGGCCCCCCACCCCCAGGTCCTCAGCCCGCCTTTTGTCTGTGGGAAAACTTAAGCCGAAGAATAAGTTTAATCAGAGAAGTGAGAAAATGCAGAAACAAAGGAAAACAGTCAAAGGAGACCAAATAATAATAGTTTAGTCATAAAGCAAAGTCAAGGACCTTTAGGTCCTCCTCAAGGGCTATAGATCATATTCTGAGCCGTGTCCTGTGAGCTGTCTTATAGATACTAAACCCCACCAGGCGGAAGGAGTTAACACATGATGACCAGACTGTAGCCATGACATAAGCTGCCACAATTCCGAGAACTGGCCTCAAGGAGATAGGAACAAACCAACCCAGGAACTGAAGACTAACTGTACTGGAAACAATCAAGATGACGCTGGTCAGACCACCGATGACCAATTTCAAGATGACGGTCAGAGCTGACTGTGCCATTTCTGCATGTAGCCTCCTCCCTTCACCTATAAAAGCTCTTGCCCCCTGACTGTCAGTGGGGGGGGCGTCAGCTTTTGGAAGGAGTCCGCCCTCCCCACCAAGGCTGCGGGCATCCAAAATAAAGCAAACTTTCCTTTCCGCCAGCCTGGCCTCTGTATTGCGCTTTTGAGCAGCGAGCGGCCGGACGCCACTTTCGGTTACAGAACCATCCTCTTTATCACAACCCAAAACTGCTTCTCCACTTAGAAAATAAGTCTGTAACTGAATGATCATGAAAATAAAACATATAGAAACATGCAGGGTCCATCAAAAGTGGTAGTGACTGAGATATTTATAATCTTAAATGCCATAGCTTAGCAAAAAAAAAAAAAAAAAAGACTGGAAAAAGAATGAGATATACACTCAGCAGAATGAACCCGAAAATAGGAGAGACAAGGAATTAATAGAAATCATAAATTAATAAAATAGAAAACAAAGAAACAATAAAGAAGATTATAAACACCAAAGCTAATTCACTGCAATAAAATGGTAAGGCCTGCAAGCAAGATGGAGCAGGAAGAAAATGAGATTAGGCACAGACACCACACACAATGCACTAAGACTAAATAAGACAACTTGCCAAGGGGGAGCAGAGATTTTGAAAACCAGAGAGTGCTATTCACAGCTTAATGCTAATGCTGGGAACACATAAAATGGACAATTTCCCCAAATAAATATAACTTATCAAAAGGGACTGGAAAAGGAACAGAAAAGCTGAATATCAAAAGTCATGGAAGAATTTTATCAGTAGTTAAAAATCAACCAAAAAACCTAACCCCAGAAGTGTTAAGTGTATAACAAATGATTATCTGGATGATATAAGAACTCTGAAATAGCAAATGAGGAAATGCTTCCCAACTCAGACCAGAATAGTGGAAGAAAGGAAAGTTACAAAGGCTCTCATCTGCAAACATTGTTACAAAAATCCTAAGTAAATTTTGGCAAACTGAGCTTTGGCAATATAGAAATAAAAGAATATATCATGAACAAATTGGGTTAATTGCAGAGTGCAAAGATGGTTTAAAATTAGAAAATTGCTTTTATGTTATTTGTCACATTAACAGATTAAAAGAGGAAAAAACGGGAGCATCTTGGAAAACACAGATATAGCACTTGATAAAATTCAACATCAATTCATGATAACACTTTGTTTTTATTAAAACAGGAATAGAAAAGAACTTGCTTGACCTTTTTTTTTTTTTTTTTCCCCAGAAAATTAAAATCTGAAGCCAATTTAGCAGAATAGTGGGCCCAGGTGTTTGTAGTGTAATTCTCTGAACTTGGTTTTTTGTTTGTTTCGTTTTGGTTTTGGATCATCTAGATTTTAAATGAAAAAATAATTGAAATAACAGAGGAAATGATGGCATAGAACATTTATAAAATAGAGACACTGATGAAACAAGAGAAAACAAATGATCACTAAAAAAATAAATAAGAGGACCATTATAGACACCACATTTTAGATGTTGTGTTAGTCCGTTCAGGCTGCTTTAACAAAATACCACCAAGCAGGTGGCTTATAAACAACAGAAATTTGTCACTCACAGTTCCGGAGGCTGCAAGTCCAAGATCAAGACGCTGGTAGATTCAGTGCTGGTGAGGGGGGGTGATCTGCTTCCCGGTTCATAGGCAGCTGTCTTTTCACTGTGTTCTCACGTGGCGGAAGGGGGTAAGGGACCTTTCTGGGGTCTCTTGTAGAAGAGCGCTAATCCCGTTCACGAGGGCTCTGCCTCTCCCAAAAGCGCCACCTCCTAATACGGTTACATTGGGCGTCCGGTTTCAACAGATGAATTTTGGAGGGACATAAACATTCAGTCTGTGGCACATGGTTAGACAATAAAAATAAAGGGTTCAGAGAATTGGGAAATAGAAAAGAAGAGGTGAAAACTTACAAGACAGAAAAAGAAGGGCTAGTGAGAACAACAGAAGTTCATGTAGATGAAAAGTAGAAGGAAACAAAATGGCAATTCGAATCTAGTAAAATAGGTTTGTGGGAACAAGGAGTGTTAATTAAAAAAAAAAAAAAAATAAGAGGAAGAAGAGGAGGAGAGGAAGGGAAAAAATATACCACTCACCCTGTTAATATATTAGGCAGAACACTTCCTTTCGGGACTCAGGGTTTCTCACCGCACCTGGGCTGGAGAGCTAACGTCACACTGTGCTCCTGCTGTGGCCTTTTTGTGGGACCAGAGAGCTGTCAGCCGGGCACGTCTCTAATTGAGGTGCAGGCAGCCAACGGCTGGTTGTAATGGGGGCAAAAGAACAGGTGCACTGTCCTCCAAATATCACATGCATGGCACAACGTTGGAAATTTACTTTGGCTTAAAAAGTAATGTCTATGAAAATGCTTCAGCAATTTTAATATGCTATATAAGGGGCATTAGAATTATCGAAGATAAGGATGAGAAGAGCTTTATTTTAGTTTGTAATAACACCTTGGCAGGCATTAGGACATAGTAGCCTTTATTTGTGCCTTCTTTCCAGAATCTTTCCTGAGTGCCTGCTAGAGACACATCTCTGCCCTCATGGAGCTGGCAGTGTTTTAGGGGCGACCTGGTACTCATGTATAACATCAGGCAGACAGAGGTGAGTGCCACGAGAGGAATAGCCTCGTCCTATAGGGGTAGAGCTTGGTAAGCTGTGGGGATCAGGAAGGCTCCAAGGAGGAAGTGGCATCCACGAGGACCGTGAAGGACAGGGGACATTTGAACATGAAAAGATGGAGAGAAGGCTCAGACAAACAAAGTAGTTCTCTTTCCTTTCATGTAACATTGGATAATTTGCAGTCACCCATCCCTGCCTTGAGAAACACAGACATAGGTCAGGCGCATTTGGGTTAGGAAAGGGGAGGTGAACGTCTGGCGTGGAGAGCACTTAGGATGAGCTGGAGGATCAAGGAGTTTGCAGGTATCCAGCTAAGTACCTGGACTTGGGACAGTCTTGGAATTCCAAGTCTCAGATGCCCACAGGCCTTTCTTCTCATGCAGCCTCTGGCGGTGTCTAAAGAGGAAACAGTAAGGAACGGTGCCTTGTCCAGCCCCTGCCCTCCAGGCACAGGGGAACGCCAATGGGGTGGTCTTGGATCTCCTCGCGGCTCCCCTGTTCAAAGGAATTAATCTAATCATACAAAGCTCCCCCCCATAGCCAAAAGCAAGTGCACTCACTTGTGAATAATTTGAGAAGGCAAGTTGAAATCATTTACCACATTACTTCAGAATAGCTCATAATACAGAGACTCCTGTATTTAAATCATCAGAATTATAATATCCTCCCACTTTCTCACTTATGATGACCATTTTGAGCATTTGTGTTTCCTAGAGGGCTGGGATAACCGTGGTCAATGCCAGACAGGAATTTCCCCTGCCGGGTTCATAGCCATTTCCACTGGGAGTTTGCCCTGAGGAACAGATTTCTCTACAGGAATCAATGCTAAAGGACAGATAATAAATAATGAACATGTTCTTTAGAGATGTTTGTAAAATATTATACACGCCAAGTTGTATAAAGGTGTCGATAGGTATGAAATACATTAAAATCTTTGGTGGCTGATGGTCCAGACCTTGTTGCATAAAGTCCTGGGACTAGCAACCTAGCACCTCTGCCCTATCCTGAACCCATATCCCAAGACAGTTAGTACGAAGATTAGCTTTTGAAAAGTCCTGGTTTAGATAACCTTGAGAGGAAGCTCTCAGTCACCCTGCCCAAACCCCCATGAGGTTCCCCAGTGGGAGGAAAGCCGAGCATTACTAATATTTTATTTACTCTAATATTAATGTTATCCAACAGGTCAGATAACATTCTAATTATTTCCCATCAATATCCATGATCCCACTAGTTACACTGTTTTTCTTTAGTTCTCAGGAAGAATCGTGAGGAAATTCAGTCTATTTAAATCCAAATTAAGCTCTGGTTTGCAATATTCACACTATGAAACCATATTAAAAGTCACCACACCACTTCTGATTGCATGATTATTAAAAGTAAAATACTAACCCTAAAAAGGCCTCAGCTTGTCGTGTCTTGTTTTCCCCATACAAGGTCTTATTCATTAAATGGCTGAATGTTTGTGAATAAATATCATTCCTATTTTTAAGATCCAAAGACAGATAATTAATGAACTATATTGATAATTACAGAATTTTAATATTTATAGACGTCTGTCACTTTACTTTTTTTTTAAATTTTTATTTATTTATTTATTTATTTTTGGCTGCATTGTGTCTTCATCACTGCGTGAGGGCTTTTCTCCAGTTGCAGCACATGGGCTTCTCATTGCAGTGGCTTCTCTTGTTGCGGAGCACAGGCTCTAGGAGCGTGGGCTTCAGTAGTTGTGGCACGCAGGCTCAGTAGTTGTGGCTCACGGGCTCTAGAGCGCAGGCTCAGTAGTTGTGGCGCACGGGCTTAGTTACTCCGTGGCATGTGGGATCTTCCCAGACCAGGGCTCGAATCCGTGTCCCCTGCATTGGCAGGCAGATTCTTAACCACTGCGCCACCAGGGAAGCCCTGTCAGTTTACATTTTAAGATAGTCTTACCATATGTGCTGCTCCCTTTTAATTCCAGTAATTAAAGTTTATGAACATATACTGTGAAAATGTAGCTGTAACATTGTCAAATGGATTATTAGGAGGCTTTCTTACTGATAAGCTATTTTTTTAAAGGGAAATTATTACAAAGATGAAACTTATCCTAGAATTTCATTCCTCTTTTGTTAAAAAATTTTGTTGTGCACTTTTCAAGTCTCTTAAATTCAGCCCCGAAATATACCCTACAACCCTGGGTATGTGACTGTACTTAGGTTATATCTATATTGGTGTCATTATTTAATATGTGAAATGGACCAGTAATTTACCAGAACTTCTGCCTAATAAGGAAAACTTATATTCTTTTTAATCTTCCCTAACTTTTCAGGTTTCTCCTGCAGCAGCTCTGAAGACACTGCACAGGTTGAGAAATGCCTTTCTCGCTTCTTTCACTCGCCACTCGGTACAGCTTCCAAATTGATTATGGTATAGTTGATGTGGGTGAAGTTGTTTTTCACTTTTTGCACTTGCCTTAAATATCACCCCAGATCGGGTTTGATTTTCCACATCCAGGTTGGATTTGAATCAGCCCTTAGGCATTAAAAATAGTAGACACATTTTTATTTAAGTTTTAGCAACAAAGACAACAATTCCCCAACTATTCTCGGAAAGCCTATCTCTTGATGTCAGTTCAGGAAAGGAGTCCATCAGTTGAGACACTGAACATGCACACAGGCAGTGGCCTGACCACATTTGAACACAGAACGTTGATCCACAAACCTGCAGCAACTAGCCCAGGAATTCGGCCTGCTCTAAGTCGGACTTACAGGAAGTCAGGCTACTCTCTGGTAGCAGTGCAGGAAACCAAACAGTAACCTCTGTACCAATCAGTTCAAAGTGGCCAGGACTTGAATAATAACTGACAGCTTCTTAATTTTGTCCCTGCTTCCGTCTTAGCACCAACCAGAGAAAGCCATACATACACCCCTAACTGATCACATAGGATGGCCCGCTTCTAGTTACTCCATCTACAACTTCCTCGGGCCAGCAGCCTCCAATCAGCACACACCTGAAGCCTTCCTTTCTTTCCTCTATGAAGCTTTCCCACTCCTCTGCTGCCTTTGGTCTCTGCCAAAACACAGGTGCTGACTCCCGTGTTATAGCAAGCTCTGGATATATCACCTTTGCTTGATCTCATTTGGTTGGTCTTCATTTATTTCTGCACAGTCAGGACATTAAGTTTATCTTGAGTGTCTGCTATAAATGCACATTCTGGTGGAGAACATCTAGGACCTGAACCCAAGAGAGCAGATGAGCTAATTGGGAAGCTAATACAGCAAAACAACAACATGTAAAACTGAACAGTTTTTGACGTAGTAGTATAAATTGATGAGGCTGATTACCATAAACTGTGACTGATTTTTGCTACACCATGAACTCCTTTAGGGAGAACACCATGACTATACTGTTTCACAAAATTCTCAGACTGGCTTGAACAGAAATGGGAAATTCCTCTTTCACATGCCCGAGATGTCCCGTTGGACATGGCTTCCGGGTTGGTCTGACAGAGAGAAGAAACAGTGTCAGCAGGATTCTCCTCTCCACCATGCGTCCCCTAGGCTGGCTCCTTGCTCAGGTTTTATGGTGGCAACTCCTGGGCCCACTTCCCAGAAGCTCTGGGCTTCTGCATCCGTGTTGCAAGATGCTGCAGGGAAAGGCAAGCTTCACACGTTTGCACCCAAACTTGATAAAGAGTGTAAGCCTCTCCTTCCCAGAAGCCTCAGCCAGTGTCTTCACGTCCTCCTGGGTCCTCTTGGGTTAAATCCCCACCTCTGAAGCAAGGAAGATGGGAAGTGGTGATTGGCGTGAGCCTGTGTGAACTCACTCTTGCAATCAGAGGTGGATGGGATCAGTGTCATACAAATCTCATAAATAGACGAGCAGAAGTGGTTTTGCAAAGGAGGCTGGGAGTAATGCTTCCCAATGAGAGAACATGGAGACTAGTTACGAAACATCATATTTTCTCTACTTGCATAACTTGCATTCATTTACCCAACAAAGTATTCTGAGCTGTACCTACTTGTGCTTCCAGACAATGTGCTGTGTTTTGGGGATTCAGACATAAGATACACTGGCCCTACCATTGAGGAACTTATCATAACGGAGTGGAGGCGGAAAAATAAGTATTTAAATGTAATAGTGTAATAAGCTCTGATAAGAGATGCAGAGGGTTCCATGGGAACGACCCCTTTAAGGTAGCAGTGAACAGGAGGAGAAAAAGAAAGATGGAGGTGGGGGGAGGAGCGAGATGAGGAAAAGCTTTCCAAAGGGGGTGGAGCCTGAGCTGAGTCTTTACCACCTGTGGTCATGAGCCTTACCTGTGAGGGAGCATCTTCAAATGCACAGAAACCTAAGACTGCACGGCCCATCTGGGGAATTTAAGTAGGTCAACACGACTGCAGAGTTTGGTGAAGAAGGGGGAATGTTTTGAAAGCTGAGTGAATAAGCAGGATCCTGACCGTAAAAGGCCTTAAATACCCAAAGAAGAAGATTGGATATTATTCTGAAGGCAGAAGGAAGCCACTGAAGGATTTCAAGCAGATTTATGTTTTAGAAAAATGACTCTGAAGAATAGATTGGGGATATGTCTTTGGGAGGTGGAGGATGGGAGAGAAGCAATGCAAAAGGCAGGAAACAAGTTGGAATCTGTCGCAGTCAGACATGAGGAGGACCTGAAATGAGGGAGGAGAAAGAGAGATTGAGTCAAAGGGACAAACGTAAGAAGCAATGAAGGAGAAGGAACAGCAGGATGGGTTGGGTGTCTATTGCCATCTATCCAACCATCCCAGAAGATTATAGCTGAAATCAAGTTGACTGATGTGTTTCTTTTTGGTAGTTTGGGCAGGGCTGGGAGGGAACTGCTCATCTATGTTCTACTTGGCCTTAGCTACGGTTCCTTGATGGAGGTTGGAGGATTCACTTCCAAGGTGGCTCATGGAACATCAGTGCATATGGTTGATGAGTTAGTTAGTGCTGGCTGTCAGCCGGGTTGAGAGGGTGAATGTAAAATCAAGCTACCAACATTTCTAGCTTAAGTTAAACCTGGGATGACGCAGCCTTCTGTTCTTTTCTATATGTGCCCACACCCACACCATTTCCTCTAACTCTAAGCTCTGCCATGTTCTGGTGCATCCCTTGACCTATGGCCCAGAGAATCCCCACTGCAGTGGCCACTCTGTCCTCACTTGAAACGTCCCAGATCTGGAACCAACCTGATTCCTGGCAGGTGGGAATCTAAGGAGTCCTAGCCTGGTCTCTAGATAGTCTAGCATCTTAAGACCTTTCCATTCATCCCGCCATCCATTCAAAAAATATTTCTACTTGTCTTCATGTTGCCTAGTCATGTATTCGGTAAGACCTTGCCATGCTGACTTTTTATTTGGTTTATTCATTAGATTCTTGCCTTATACCTTATGACTAAGGCCAACCTTGTACCCACTTTCTTGTTTCAAATTTCCTGAGTCTTTTTCTTCTGCCTGGTATTCCAGTTCCTCTGGAAACCAAACCCTACTTGTTCTTGTCACCTTGGGGTGGAGGGAAGTTCAAGTCCCGATCCTTAAGCTCTCCGGGTCTCAATTATGTCATGTGACCTTTAAGGTCCTCGTGTGAATCACTGACCACGTGCTGTTTCTGAACTTTTGGCCCCTGCCCAGTTCCCCCCGGTGCTCGGCTGTCCTGGCTGTTTCCTTTTTCTGTTAGCTCTGGCAGAAGTTACTCCAGTTCTCGGCTCCTTGCGGTTTGGCCTGGTTCCTTGGCTTATCCCGGATTCCTGCTTTCTGCAGAAGGAAGACATTTCCCATCCAGCCCCCAGCGGGGCCAAGTGGATGCGGGTGTGGTTTCTGCTCTTGAGGCATGTTTAACACAGAGAAAGAAACAGACAGTAAATCCTTAGCTACAGTGCTAGGTAGACAGAGCTGGGAGGGTGAGGTCTCAGGGTCGCAGAGGAGGATCTCATGGGACCATCAAGGATGGGGTGGCCTAAGTCAACGGGGGACTTTTCTACCTGTTGTCAGAAATAGATGGCTTTGTTTCAGGAACTGTGGTGTCTGCTGTCTTCCTGGAGTTTGTATTCGTCTTCCCTCACCGTTGCTTTTTAGAGTGTCTCTTCTCTTTTTAGTCGGAGCCGTGTCTCCAGTTCCTATCTTATTGGCTAAACGCAGACAAACGTGTCCTGAGCTCTGTCCAGAACAGACTCACTAGTCACCAGCTTTCCCGCAATGTTGGCACGTTGCTGAGTTCACAGACTCACACAGCTCAGCTGGGAGGTGGCAGCGGGGAGCCAGGATTGAAGCTGGGGCAGCCTCAGGGTGGCAGTTTTAACCAGAAGGGGTCTTACTGAAGGCGGCCAAGGGGGTTCCATGCCAGGTGAGCTAGTGTGACAAATCTGAGGAGTTAGGAGAGGACAGAGATGTCAGAATAAATAGCAAAGTCCGTGACCAAGAAATTTGAAGGTGGGCTTGGGCAAGGGAAGAGAAGTAGCTCTCCAATGACACAGTGAATGGAGGCTATACCATAAGCCCTTGTTCTATATTTGCTCATTGAGGACGGAGCTGCCCTCTGCAGAGCGAAGTGTGGAAACGTCTGCATAGGCTTCAGGGATAGGGCAGTGACTTCAAGAGGTTTGGCTTAAATACTGACCCCTCTGCATTAACGCTTTTCAATGTATGTTTTCTGCTTTCCAACATACACTGAAGCCCCGTGAAGGAAGCACCAGTCCCATCTCTTATATTCCAACATTTAACCCAATGCTCTCCGCAAATGCTTCTTTTTATGGTGTGAAAGAAAAGAAACAAGAAAGTTGATTAGGTGGGAAGATAAATTCAGGGCTTTGGTAGGGAAGGAATGGGACCCTAAGGCTTACACTGGGGATTTCTAGGTGGATGAAACTGCTATATTCCCCTGAGTCCTGTGGGACTGCAGGAGTGGCCCACACTGCCTGGTTGGAAGACGGTGGGCCTCCTTGCTTGGAGACCATGTGGTAAGAGGGTGCCTTACAGGACAAACCTTGTCTTCCTCAGGATCTGCCTGCAGCTCTGATCCTGGCCACAAGATCCATAATTAGGGCCAAATATCAGCCTGACCTGACTGGGGGAGAGCTGAGCCCGCTAAGGGACCAGAGGGGTTCTGTACCAAAGTGGCTACAGAGCCTGGCCGTCGCATCCCGGCAGGACCCCGTGAGCATGCCTGCAGGAGGGTGCAGCTCACAGCTGGCTAAGGGAGAGTGTGTCAGCGTGGGGCTCTCTCCCGTCACGCAGGATTTAACTCCAAGGCAAGGGTGCCGGGGGTCGCCTCTAATATCCTGCTTGGATGACTTCTAGGAACTTGGAAAAAGTGTTGGCCTGCATAAGATGAAGTAAAGGTGGCAGAACTGCCATAGCAGACTCTGGAGCAAAAGAACCAAACACTCAGAGAAGTGGACGTGCGAGAATAGGTCCCTCTGTACGATCAGCCCACCGTGCTCCCTGGTGACGAGGAATGCACGGGCAAGGGGCACCAGCATCGTTGAGAGACGGGGTGGCGGCTTCCTCCTGCAGACCAGGTGCTCTTACAGAACTGCTCTCTCCGGTAGCAGTAGGGACAACGGGATCCCCAAACTAGCAGAGGCCAGGTGGCAGCACTTAATAATTGTCAGAGGCTAGATGGCATGATTGCTGTAAGGATAATAAGTTTATAATGACATGAGGGTGTTGGTTTGTGGAGGCTAGTCTGGGGGGGGTCTGTAGGGGAGTCTGTAGTGGCTAACAGAACATGCGTTTTCTAGGGGCAGGATAAATGGGCAGCCAGCAAGGGGTTTGCTTAACATACTAAAACCCTCAGTGCAGTTTTAAGCTTTAAGAAGAGATCAGTTTCGTGGCCTGGGTTCAATCCCTGATTGGGGAACTGAGATCCTGCAAGCCGCTCGGCACGGCCAAAAAAAAAAAAAAAAGATCAGGATTGGGTATGAGGAGGCCAAAGTCAGCCATCTCCAATGCAAAGGTACAACCTCTTGCACAATTTCAAGACCTAAGCTGGTTTTCAACCCAGAGCTCATTGACTGAAGGAGAGGCCGGGTCCCCATTGGTAAGGTCCCGGTGTATATGGTATATACAGAACAGTCTGTACAGTACTGAGTCCCCCAGTGCTTCCCAAAGGAAACTATGGCCACCTGTGTGGGTACCATATACGAGAAAGAGGGGAATACCCAGATCTTCCCAGGGCTGTTCGATACAGCATTGGAGTTAACACTGATACCCTGGGAGCCAAATGCCCTGGTGACCTCTCTGTTAGGGCAGGGAAACGTGGGTGTCAGAAAATAAAGTCATTGATAAAGTCTGCCTCACACTGGGTCCACATATCCCATCCACACCCTCACCTCCACCTCCCACCCCCAGTGGTTATTTTCCTGGTTGCAGGATACAGAATCCGATGATCACACTTGGCAACTGGAGAATTCTCACAATGATTCCTAGACTGTGGAATAAGAACTATCGTAGTGGGAAAGGCCAAGTGGAAGCTATTAAAACTACCCCCTCTGACCATGATAGTAAATATCTCTTTTCAGAAGGATCGCAGAGATTAGTGCCACCCTCAAAGACTTAGATGTCTGACCAAATCATTCAAAATGGTGGTCCACTTTAGAATTCCATTTTAATGCACCAGACTGGCCCCCGCAAAATCTGGATGGATTATGGCAGATGACAGTTGGCTGTCACAAACTTAACATGCAATACCCCCATTTTAGCTGCTGTTCTGGATATGGTATCTTTTTTTTTTTTTTTTTTTGGCTGTGTTGGGTCTTTGTTGCTGTGCGCGGGCTTTCTCTAGTTGTGGCCAGCGGGGGCTACTCTTAGTTGCGGTGCCCAGGCTTCACTGCGGTGGCTTCTCTTGTTGTGGAGCACGGGCTCTAGGTGTGCACGCTTCAGTAGTTGTGGCTTGCGGGCTCTAGAGCGCAAGCTGAGTAGTTGTGGTGCACGGGCTTAGCTGCTCCGCGGCATGTGGGATCTTCCAGGACCAGAGCTCGAACCCATGTCCCTTGCATTGGCAGGCAGATTCTTAACCACTGCGCCACCAGGGAAGCCCTGGATATGGTATCTTTACTAGAGCAGATTAGTTAGGACTGGATAGATGTTATGCGGCTATTAATCTGGAAAATACATTCTTTCCACCCTCATCAGGAAGGCGGATCAGTTCTCATTCCGTGGGAACTAGAGTTTGCTTTCACTGTCTTGCCCCAGAACTATGTTATTCTCCTGCTCTAGCTTATTCCTAATAAATATCAGGTTTTGGGGAATGGCAGCAAGTATTTGAGGGTTTAATCAGCTAATTCTGCATATTAAGATAGAACGTAAACCTAGAAAATATGATAAGCTTTTCAGCTAAAGTCTATGCTCATTATTCCGTGGGAGGCTAACCCAACAAGCCCGTCATTGTCAAAGCTGTAAGACTCAGAGTTTTGACTTGAGAGATGGTAGTAAATATATTTCTATTAAATTTCCGGCAGCAAGTCACTGGAAATCATTATATGGTTGTTATGCGTACTAATAAGTTTATGAAAATTGTCCAAAGACTGAAAGCTTGGGCAATCCCTTTGCTTTAAATGACCAGTGTACCTCAGTGTAGAAAAGCAGGTCTACACTCACAGTCATTTTTTTTTTCACACAAGGTACACTTATAGTGGTGGCAATTTGATGATATTTACATATTTCACTATTTCTTTCAATACTCATTAAGATCAAAAGGCGTCTCTTTGTCCACCAACTGTTCTCCATGAATAAAGAGAGGACGGATTGACTAAATCGTCATTTAATTGGTTAAATAATCATTAACTAAACAAGAAAATACCTGTTTACGTAGCATGGCTTTTCAGAGTTACATAGAATCAAAAGCCATAGAGAACGTCTTCCCTGAGGATATGTTGCACATATGCTGGGAGCAGATCTGCCTTCTGTCCCTCAGTGCTCTTGTCCAACAGGAAACGGAAATATCTCGCAGCAGGAGAACGTGGCAGCAATTACTCTTTCACTCTGTCTGCCATTGACCTAGCGTGATGTCCACCAGTAGCCTTGGATAGAGGCATTTTGCCAAGAATTGTTCTGCTTTCTCTATATGCATAATATTGGCCATTAACTTCTGGGCTGGTTTTACATTTCTCTTTTTTAAAATTGAATATATTTGGCATATAACATTGTGTGAATTTAAGGTGGGCAATGTGTGCATTTGATACATTTATATATGGTAATGGTCTGTCACTGACACCTGTTACTGTCACTACCTCTTCTTTGTCTTTAGGGATCAAATTAATCAGATTTTTACTTGGGAAGCAACATTTTGCTTTCATTCCAGAAAACCTTGTATGGATGCTAGAAAGGTCACTGACTGGTCAGAAAATGATGCAAAAGTTCTGATGGCTTCCTGTCATCATGCAACAAAATTTCAATACAGGGAGTGCCCAGGGACAAAGAGTGAATGGATTACTAGTTGAATGAAATCCAGTTTTCAGATATTCATTATCCGTCGTCCTAGTCACACTTTCCTTTTCCAGTGCTTGTAGGAAATCACCACCCTCGCAGACTCAGTTGTCCCGGCATGCACGAATTCACGTTCTATGTTTGTACTGGGGTCTCGTTTATTACATAGGTGTGTGATGTTGTTTTGAGTCGTGTATGTATGTATGTTATTATTTCATTATTGTTTTTATACTTCAGTCAACCGCTCTGAGCCACTAATCCACTTTTGTGAAATGGAGCTAAAATTCAACATGTGAGTAAAAATAAAAGGCGTGTTCACGTAAGCCCTACCGTGTGAATGATTTGGAAGCACGGAAACCAGAAGGTAGCAAATCCTACTTACTGGATGATGCCCCCTCCAAAATGACCAGCACGGCGTGTGGCTTCTGCACAACCTCTGAACTCATAATATTTTTAGTTCTTTCATGCATTTCTGCAAAAATCATAGTTTTATCTTGCATTTAAAGTGTATGACATATATAAGAACAAAACTGGTTTGTAGCTTTTCCTCTGCGGTTTCCTGCAGGCTGCTTGATAGTCTACAGGGGGGTGACCTGTAGTCTGTGGGTTTCTGCCTTTCCCACCCCAAGGATTAGAGAAATATCTGCCTATATATTTTTTTTTAAATTATGAAACTTTTATTATAGTATAAAGTACATACAAAAAGGGAACACATCAAAAGTGCACAGTTCTATCAATTTTGCACAAATGAAACACACCCCTGCAACCAGCCCCTAGATCAAGGGACAAGCATTTCCACCTATATTTTTATAGGTGCCTATATTTTTAAAAAGTTTTTCTCATAGTTTCATTTTTTTACATTTAATTCTTTAATTCTCTGGACTTTATTTTGGCATATGAAAAGATATGAGTATCTTTCTCATCCCTCAAAAACTTAGCTTATTACTTAGGGTTATTTACTGAGTAATTTTCATTTTCTTCATGTACTTCAAATGCCACATGTTTTGCATATACTTTCTTATATACCTAGGCACAGTTTCTGGGGCTCCAGTCATATTGGCTGCATGTGGATCTTTCTTTTCTGTTCCACTCACTGGTTCCTCGTTCTATTCTTGCATCTGCACCAGACGACTTTATATATGCTTAATATGTTTTAATATTTGGTAGCGCAAGATCCACCTAATTTTTCTCCTACTTTCAAAATTGTATTGGCTATTCTTTCCCAAGGGATGTGTGTATTACTTAGTGATTTTTGATTTGGGTTTTGACTTTTATGCCCTTGACTATGAGAGCATTCTCCAAATATGGGATGTTTTTCTCCTTGTTGTGTTATTATTACTATTAACAGGCAATTTAAATAAGATAAAAAACATTATCTCATCTTTGCCATCTCAGTTTCTGAGGGTGCTGCCAACGTGAAACATTTTATAAGAACCCCTTCATATTGTGACTCTAAGTTTTCCTAGTCTGGGATGCTGGGAAGAATGACCTGATGTGGATCTCATCAACCAATGCAACACGCTGGCTTTTTCTCCCGTGACTTGTGGAAATACTGCCACAATATATGGACCAAAGCCATTATGATTCAGACTACATTTCTGGGGTGCTAAAATAACCAATTGAAAAGTGAACAGTTTAGTCAGCCAATCAGTTTCTTTGTTTCTGTGATCCTAAGCAATCAAATGTCTCCCACACTCCACCCCCGCCAACCCAAACCACCTTCTTGAATTAACTAACTCAGCAAGTTCAGTTTGGGCACCAGGAGGCCCAACTTTAAAGTAGCACCTTATTAAAAAAGTACACAGCAAAAACCTGTGGGTCTTGCTAAGCATTTGCATACTCTCTGCTAGAGTGTCAGCAAACATCTTAGAGATTCAGATGGTTCACGAAGCATCTTGTGATTAAGTGATCTGAAGCGAAAGACCCATCGGTGGCCTAGTATTGTTAGTAGTTAAATATGATTTGGCTTCTGTAATCAGAATTCATGAAATGAAAACAGAGCGGGTACAACGGTTTTACTTGCTGGACCAAGTTAGGTTTCTCTGTGGACTTCAAGAGGTTTTTTTTTTTTAATGTTGTTTTATTATATTTGTAATTAGCCCTTGTGAAGCAGGCTCTTTTACGCTCTGCAGTGATGCATTGCAGCTTTCATTACAACAAATATCCATGACCCCTGTTGCCTAACTGTAAACAGTGCTAGTTACCAACCTCATTAGGAAACTAGCAGATGGCTTATAAAGTCCTTGCTGGAGTTGAAATCCATTGGCAGTTTGCAGCACACAAATATTTATCTTTAAACAGTATAAAATATGTCAGAAGGGGTCTGAGTTCTGCTTTTGTTAGTATTAAATGCAGTCTGATCCTAACAAGAAAAATTGCTTCGATTACACTTTTTTGTTTGTTTGTTGCTTACTCTATGTGAACTGATTCTCCAAATTTTTTTCTGGCTTTCCTTTTAGAAGAACAGAGTTTTCTCAACTTCTCACTTTTACTTATTCCACAAATATTTATTAAACTCCTACTGTGAGCTAAGCTGAAATATTAGAGATGCAATGATGAATATGATATAGTAGATGCTCAATAAATATGTGCTGAAAAAATTAAACTGAAGGTCAGTTTTATTTTATATAGTGATGCTCTTCAGCTAAATAGTACTTGAACACTGTTTCCTAGACATAGAACCATATCATTTTTGTCTATAAACATCTCCTTAAACTATAAAATGTTAGAAATTAGAGAGAGTGTTAAAAACTTTTCTTAGTCCAACACATGAAATTTTCAGAGCTAAGACTCACCTGTATAAAATAATAATGGTGAACATTAACTGAGTACTTACTGTGTTTCAGCACTTACCTATGATAAGGACTTTATTTCCTCACTTAATTCTGTACTGTTTAAACAATCCATGGGAAGGTACTATTTTCCCATTTTACAGATAAGATTAACTTTCAAATATTAATCGAGTTGCCCAAGTTCTCCCGGTGGCAGAGCCCAAATTCAAAAGGAAGCAGTCTGACATGAGACCCCATACTATTTTGAACTATTATGCATTAATTTCAACAGCTTTCACATCTAGACCTCCATATGCCTACAACAGCCTGTTCCTACCCAGCATTTTGGGGGAGAGCATATTACTAGTACTTAAGTGTTCGGACTTTGGAGCCAGCCTGCTTGGTTCAATCAAATCTTGGCTCTGCCGTTTAAAGCTGTGTGACTTTGAACAAATTACTTGATCTCACTTTGCCTTGTTTTCTTCATTTAGAAATTAAAGATAATTATAATACCTACTTCACAGGGTTGATGTGAGGATTAAAGGACTTAATATAATGCATGCAAAGCTCTTAAGAGAGAGTGTAGGGCGAACAGTCATACTATTATTATACAATTAGCTATAAATGCTGTTATTATTGTCATAGTTATGAAAGAGTCAGTTGCTCCTATTTGAACTCAACGTGGCCATACAGGAATCCATGCCCAGTGTTGCTACATCTTCTGATTTCTAAAGAGAAGATGGAAACCTAGGTTTGTTTTTTTTTTAATATGAGTTCTCTTATTTTTAAATGTTAGCACCTAATGCAAGTTTTCAAAACTGCTGAGTGAGCCAAAGAAATTGTGTCTGTGGGCCACATTCAGGCAATCATAGCCCGTTGTGGCCCCTGGTGGAAGAATGGTAGCGAAAACCGACAGAGTAAGGGCCAGGGAATGCAGACATGTGGGTGGGAAAGGTCCGAGCCACTTGGAATACCCAGGTCTTTGGGAGATTCGGTCACTCAGCCTAGAATTTTATAGACTTAACCGGGTCTGACTGGCTTGGTTCCCGCCATTTTGTTTCTAACTAGTAAGAATTCTATTAGGCACCATACCCTTCATGTATTCTTCTTCTCTGAAAGACGATCAATTTGAATCAATTACTTAAAACAAAACAGAAAGGGATTGAATGATGAAGGAAAGTTTACAAGATTTCCATTTCCAGAAACTAAAATCCTCAAATTATCCACAGAAAAAGAGTTGCTTAGAATGAAAACAAACAAACAAAACAAAACTGTGCTATGAGTTTCCGTGGCAATCAAAATGATCATATATCATATATTTATTTCCATTTCTGTGATGGTTATACCAGTGTCTCTGGGCTTGGTCATAATATACTGTGGTCCATAAGACAACACTTAACTATTTTTAAAATGTATCTAACTGGAGGTTAGTTTATCTGCCAAGTGTACCAGCACTCAAGTCCTTTACAACCTGACTGTCTGCAGTCACAGCAGAAGTCACACTGGTCTGGACTCCTGCCCCCAGCCCGGCTCCCCACACCCATTCCAGCTGTTCTAGCAGCTGCCCAGGGATGCACTCCAGCTGATACAAATATCCTGAGATAGATACTGGGCTTGAAAAGCTCAGTGGTGGTTAATGAGCATCCATGCTAAAGAATAAATACATAAAAGGATTCATAGGATTAAGTAACACTGTGTGGTCAAGAGATGTCAGTGAAAGGAAATAGGATGGTCTGTGTGTACCGCTACACCTTTCTTGCATGGTGTCCAGAAGGACTGAATATACTTTCCACTCAAGAGGGACAATATCCTACACAAGGGGTTTCAGTCTCTCTCTTCTCTGTTGAAGAATACCAAGCTCAACATTGTGTTTTTATGAGTAATAACTTTTTCTATTCATTCATTTGTTAATTGATGTATCAAACATTCACTCCTCTCCTCTCACGGGGGTGGGGGGTGAGGGGAGCTGCAGATACAACAGTGAGTGAGATACAGTTCCTGCCCTCAAGCAGCTCAGGAGCCGGTGAGAGAGGCAGACGAGTGGAAACAAGATGCATGGAGATGAGAGCTGGGAGAGGGGAAACCAGAGGAGGCTTCACAGAGGAAGAGGCATCTATCTCCTTTACTCTGTGGTGAAGTCTGATCTTCAAATGCAGTAGTTCGGTCTGTCTGATTAGAAGGCAGAATGGCCAGCCCTGAGAAGCCTCCTGCAGTTGGAAGGGAGTCAGAACCGGAAGGAAGGATTCCCCGGGAGGTATTATAGGAGCACAGCCTGCTCTGAGCTCTCCGCCTCCTCCAGGACAGGTTCTGCCTTGACAATGCTGTAGTGCGGAGACCCCGCAGGCCAAGTGCACACCAGGGCCCCTCTTCCTGCAGACAGCGGAGTGAAGGACACGGCGCTGGTCCTTCCCTCCACCCTCTCCTCTTCCATCATCCTAACTTCTTTGTATTGATCTCACTGCTGTCTCTCACTCTGGAATCTCTTCTCTTTCCCCTTTGCTTCCCTCTCCATCAATCGCTCACTTTTCTTCCCAGGGTAGAGCATTTCCTTTTATCTCGGGGCCTGGGGGGTAGGAAGGGGGCTCATGGGACCCCCAGTCCCATTGCGGCTGCACTCCACTGCTCAGACTCGGCCGCCTTCAGGAGAGGGATGGCCCTGCAAGTGGATCCAATGTGACTTCTTGCCTGTAGGAGGTGAAAGAACAAGCTGCGTCTCCAGAACTGAGCAGAGCTGGTCTCCCTTGTAGACGGAAAGTCTCTCCTCTAGATATCGGTCCCAGCCTGTCTCTGTTCTGGGTGTGGCATTAGGGGGGTTCAGAGATACCAGTGTGTCTAGACGGCTAAAAGGTTGCACTGGGCCAAAGAGGAAAGGCTAAATGAGTATGTCACACACAAAATACAACTGTGCTCACGGCACTTGGAGAAATGAGTGCTGTTTCAGACCAAGCCGCTTCTTCAAACAGGGACCCTCGCTGGCTGGGAGCCGGAGGAAGGCCACAGATCCGCTCCAAGGTGTAGCACGTAGGCTTGCCAGCAAAATGCTGCCAGCGGGCAAGGGTGGAGGTGCTCAGGGGACTAATGACTTGGGTTGGAGTGAAAACAAGAATAAAAGACTTTGTATTCCACCTGCACTCCCTCGAGTCACACTGCCCCGTCGGAGCCATCAATAATTAATGATATTTCCATGCAGCAGGAGGACCCCAGAGTTGCGCAAATATTGATGAATACTTCTCCATTTTTACTGCACTTTTCAAGCATGCCAAGAAACATTAAAAGTTCATAAAAGAAAAGAACTTGGCTTAATGGTGACTGATCTCATCCCTGAACACGGTCCATGGTACCACAAGCTTACCAGCCATCTGTGCTGATTGGGAGGGACAGTCCCATTCCTCACTAGCTGCGGTCCCAGGTATCTGGACCTTCCAGATAAACTCTTGGGTTTGGAGATTAGCTTTTACCAGAAGGAACACAGTCTTGGGAGACTAAATTCCATTTGATTCCAGAAATACCTTGAGGAAGGAAGTAGACATTGGTAAATAAGAAGCTGAATTTGTCAGTTGATGAGTATTTATTATACCAAGCAATGCCGATTGACCTCTTAAGCTTAAAATTGATTCCTCAAATTGTGGCTTGGCCAGGGCGGACCACACAACAGCGAAGCCCTCAGTGGCTCATAACGCCTGCTGGTCAAGCCAACTGCGCTGAAGTTCTGCTGCTCAGCAGCAGGCAGGGTGCACACCTCTCTATGCTTCCTCATTCAGGAGGGAAATAGGTTTCTAGTCTTTTAATAAATCATTCTAGTTAGTCCCCCACGCCCACCCCCAACACGTACACACAAAACCAAGAGGAAGCACAGAGAAGGAAGCCATCACCTGACGATGCTGAAAGGTAGAGTCGACCAGGTCCAGCTGTGCGTGGCAGGGGCAGTGGTGCTCCCCTGCACACTCAGCCCCAGTTCTAGGCAGAAGTGAGGAGGACGGGCGCCCCTCTGGATGACGGGTCTAACAGCGGTCCTGGAAGCCACGTGGAGTTGGGGAAGCAGTACTTTGAAGTGACCTGGCTCAGGGATACGGAGGAGGCCACTCTGGAAAGTCACCAGGCCCCCCTCAGACTTCGTGGAAGCTGGAAAATGAACCTTTAGGAAACCCTACGTCACTGAGATTATAGGATTTATTTGTTACCCGAGCTTATCATCACCTACTACATGAATAGATTGTTCAGGAAATTCCCTGGCCCTTCAGTGATTAGGACCCTGCGCTTTCACTGCCGAGGGCCTGGGTTTGATCCCTGGTGGGGGAACTAAGATCCCCCTGGCCATGTGGTGTGGCCAAAAAAGAAAAAAGAAAAGAGTGGACAGTTGATCTTTTTCTAAAACAAAACCACAAATCCATAAGTATACTTGTTGTGCCCCAATTTCGTGCAAGGCAGCCTAAGAGTGAGATTCCTCCCTGGAGAGCAGTTTCTCCTTGGGAGACTCTGACTCACCAGCCATTGTTCCCAGGGGTGCCCAAGGACACCCCTAAGCTCTGAAGGCTGGTGACAGTCCAATTCAGGAATATCCGTCACTCACCACCAACTCTTGGGGAGAAAGCATTGTCTCTGATGCCAGAAACTCAAATTGCATTTGATATTTAACATCATTTAATCCTATCTATTTACTTATTTAAAACAACTGTTACTTTCTTAGTTTGAAGTACACATTAAAGCACATTTTGTACTTGCTGGCAGATTAGTAACTTTTGAAACACATCATTTGATGTAATTTCAGATGCCTCATTTTCTTCCCAAATTAGATTGCCGTAAAGCCCTACGGCTGCTCCCATCAGAAAAACTTCCAAGGCATCCCTCTCCTTGCACCTTCACTCCTAATGGGCCAAATTTTAAAACTGACTCTGACTTTTGGGTGTATAGTAAGGGGTGGGCGGAGCAGAGCAGAGAAAGCCAGTCATCTTTGAAAGTTTCATGAGAGGCTCGCTTGTTATAAAATCCTTTTGGTGGGTACCTGTTGGAGCTTACCCTTGGAAAGAGAGAACGAATGCTTTCTATTTTGTTGGTATCCTCACCCTGGAACTTTAAGTAAAGGAGAGTGAAACCTGATTGGGGAAGGAAAGAAGGGAGAAGTGAGCTGTAAACTTTGAGTGCGTGTATAACTTTTTATTTTCCCTTGATGTATGATTACATTTACTAGCTCTTTTTTAAAAATAGATCTTTATTGGAGTATAATTGCTTCACAGTACTGTGTTAGTTTCTGTTGTACAACAAAGTGAATCAGCTATACATATACATATATCCCCGTATCCCCTCCCTCTTGAGCCTCCCTCCCATCCTCCCTATCCCACCCCTCTAGGTCATCGCAAAGCACTGAGCTGACCTCCCTGTGCTATGCTGCTGCTTCCCACTAGCTAACTGTTTTACATTCAGTAGTGTATATATGTTGATGCTACTCTCACTTCGCCCCAGCTTCCCCCTCCCACCCCGTGTCCTCAAGTCCATTCTCTATGTTTACCTCTTTATTCCTGCCCTGCAACTAGGTTCATCAGTACCATTTTTTTTTTTTTTAGATTCCATATATATGTGTTAGCATACGGTATTTGTTCTTCTCTTTCTGACTTACTTCACTCTTGATCGTTAACATTTACACACCAGCTGTAGCAGCAACACGTTACATTCATTTGCAAATTAGCTTCCAATCTAGTATATCTCCAGAAAAGGGAATAAAATCCTATTAAAGAACACAAGACAGCTCTCATCAACCAGAATATTCTATTTTTGACAGAAACTAAAGGGAAGAGGGAGAGAGGAGAACTCAAGATTTGCTAAGCATTTAACGTGATGGGCACTCACTGCTGTAATATTGATACATATTTCATCCTGTAATTCTCACTACAGCCCTGAAGGTAGAAAAGATCCCCATTCTATAGGTGAGGAGTCTGAGCCTTGAGAAAATATGGGAATTTCCTAAATTCAGCCAGCTGGTCTCACTAGGGAAGGGTGGCGCTTGCTTGCAGATCCTGGTGAAGTTCACTCCAGAGCTGGCTCGCTTTGCCAATCTGCCAGACCGGCTACAGGAAGATGCCACATCACAGCTCTGTCTTCAAGTCACATCTAGTCCAACTGGCTCTCCAAAGGAGTGAGGGCATGCATCTTCAACAGGGACCATATTGCCCCCAAGGATGCAGCAGTTGGTTCTTGGGAACAATAACCTTATAGTTATTATAAAGTACGAGTATACATATAGTACAGAAATAGATATCTAGTGTACCTATACTATTAAAATTTCATGGAGGGGAATGATTAGGAAAAAATGCCTACAAAAACTCCTTATGATAACGATAAAAAGGGTTGTGAACACGGGGCAAAGGGAAAGAGTAGAGGCATGGGTGGCTGTTAGACCTGCCGCTGTGCACTTGATAGTCTGGAGCCTCCACGGGGGAGTGATCTGGAACCCCGGGGTCCTCCAGCTCTTTCTCCCCCTTCTGAACATGGAAGTCCAGAGGAGGCACAGGCCACGGCTGTATAGAGAGTCTAGTGCTAGATTCAACCCAGACCTTTCACTCTCTGCACACAGCAATGGCAAAAAGTCTTGGAGGAAATGAACAGGTGCTCCTTTCCTTAAGCAGCGTGGGGACACCTGAAGTGGGAACACTCACTGGGGCAAAGATTCAAAGACCCTCACATCCATCTGGTTCACAGAACCTCTGGATCAGGCCACATGTGGAGCTCTCCAACTGCTTTGGTGTAATTGGCACCAAGGGTGAGGTAGGTGGAAGGCTTTTCAGAGAATGAAACGTATCCTTAGGTCTACCTAAAGATTCCTCCACCCAAGTGGGCTTTGAAGCTTTTCCCCTGTGAGCTCAGGGGTTTACCCTCTCACTCCTACAGGGGACAGCGGAAGGGGCTGCAAAGATGGAATTCTTCGGTGTCCCTTCCCTGTCCTTGACAGAGCAGAATACACGGCAGGCGTCCTCCGCGTTATGGTCCTGCTCAGCCGTCATTGCAGAAATGACATTAGCTGTAGTCCTAGGATCAGTTAAAAAAAAAAGGTGAAATATGAAAACTAAAGAACAGGGCTCCAATGCCTGCGCCTTCTCTGCATTGTGATGGGGTACTACGTGTTTTCACAAACTTCTGTCTTTGTCTTGAGGAAGGGAAAGGACTGTTTAAGATTTTTAAATGCGAGACAAAGGAAGACTCTGTTAAGGGTAGGAGGAAAACTCTACATTTAGGTCACTCACTAACACACTTAAAAGAAAATGTCTCCAGTGACCATAAATTATTGGATATCTTACAGGGGGCACACAATGCGCCAGATAACTCCCTTCCCCTCTATCTGCGTTTTTTGATACCTGGTAGGAGGGAGTGGGGGAGAGACACTTCACAGTGAATGGAGGTAGATAAAAGGGGAAGATCTGACAGTTGCCGTTATTACCGTGCCGTATCATTTACCTCAGCCAGGAGTCACTAACGCACCAGGTCACCCCCGAGGTCGAGGGCAAGACGGGGAGTTTACATAGCCAAACAGGGTAGCTTGCTGGCTGGGGACACACATCAAAGTGTGACAACAAACATGAGAAGAAGATTTGTTCAGGTACAGAGATCAGGATAACAGTGCTTTCCTTGCAATATTCTACCACTGTGGTGGAAGGGATGCTTTAAATTTCAACATCAGTTCTTTCTGATCTTTTGAGAAGGAGCAAACACAATTAAGGGTTTAGTGAAATATCCTGTTTCTTTAGAAGTGGGTTCTTCCTAATAATGTGTTGTTTCCCTAATGTCTTCCTCTGCACCAACTCCAAATTTGAAGTAGAAATCTCCCTCTTTTTTACGGTGGGAAAATATACATAACGTAAAGTTTACCATTTTTAAGTGTACAGTTCAGTGGTATCAAGTACATTCGTATTGTTGTACAACCATCTCTACCATCCATCTCCAGAACCTTTTTGTTTTCTTCAACTGAAACTCTGTACCCATTAAATACCAACTCCCCATTCTTCCCATAACCTCATAACCCCCAGCCCCTGATAACCACTACTCTACTTTCAATTTCTATACATTTGACTAATCTAGGGAACTCATAAAAGTGGATCATACAACATGTGTCCTTTTGCATCTGACTGACTTCACTTAGCACAATGCCCTCCGGGTTCTTCCATGTTGTAGCGTGTATCAGAATTGCATTCCTTTTTAAGAGTGACTGATATTCCATTGTATGTATAGACCACACTTTGTTTATCCAATCATCTGTGGACGGACATCTGGATTGTTTCCATCCTTTGGCTATTGTGAATAATGCTGCTATGAACATGGGTGTATAAGTATCTGTTTGAGTCTCTGCTTTCAATTCTTTCATATACCCAGAAGTGGAAAGCTAGATCACATGGCAATTCCATGTTTAATTTTCTGAGGAACTACCATGCTGTTTTTCTCCCCCCTCCGCATATTTTTTGTACCTTAAACCTATGTGGCTTTTTTATTGGGCATTATATGAAATTGGTTCTGTACACTAAATAGTTTGAAATAGGTTATAATTTCCACAGTGGCATTGGTTGCCGTTTATAGTCTCCGAACAGTAGGTATCTGGGCAGTCAGGTAGCAGGTGAGAGATACCCAGTGAGCATTGTTTCCCATGAGACATTCTTTCAGTGAGATCAAGCGTGCAGTCCTTAATGTCCAGCCAAAGACAGCAACAAAGTAGATGTCACTAACCCAGGGTGGCTGTTCTCCACTTGGGACCTGGGACTTGCAGCCACATATGAACTCCTATGTGTTCTGAATTCAGTTCACCAGTGCAGAGTCCCCTGAGACCTTGGAGTAGTGGCAGTACAGGGAGATTTGGGAGACCTGGGTGCTAATCCTAATCCTGCCATAAATAATGTGTGACATTGAAAAGGACCTTTAGCCTCTCAGACACATAGCTTCCCTAAGGACATTTGAGTTCAGTGTTCTCTAAATTACTTAGAGCTTTGTAACCCTGTGATGTAACAGTTACCTTGATACTATGCTGTTGTTAAACACTGATGACTCCTTTTTAATCTGGCTCCTTTAATGAATCCAGTAATTTTCAAAAAACCTGTAATAATTCTTCACTTTCTGTTCCCGGTTACTGAAAGCTCGGTTATGGAGGATTTCTAGTTGCAGCAACATTTCAGCAGCTCCACTGGGTGTTTTTGGTTTTGCCTATTTGCTTAGCACTTGTGAGTTTCCCTGGTTTCACCTCTCTCAACATTATGAGGTCTGAAAAGCACACTCGTAAAGAGAAAGACATTGGGGGCCTCCCAAAGGCTGGGCAGGTCCAGTGAGTGTCTGTAATTGACTGTACGAAGATATCAATTTCCCTGCAGTTGAAATAAAATTAAGTGCAGAAAATAAGATTTTATGTCTGTACAGAGTCATAGGTTATTTTCCTCTCAAAGGCTACTGTGAGATAAATATGATTTCTCAGGCTTTCATGAAAAAGTGATTTGAATATTGGGCCTAGAGTTCCAAGTTCAAACTATTTGTTTATTATAGTTCTTGGTATAACAGTGCTTGAAGGCTGACCAAAATTTCTAGGGCCGTTGGGAAAACCCATTGATGGGAATTTTTGATTTGCAAGAAAGACAATACCAACTTAAAGTATACTCTCTTATTAGCTAAAATCTTGGCCAAGCTTATGGTAGAAAAGGCTGATCCTGTGAAACGTGCCATCCGGGTCCTCTGATTCTGCGAGGGGTTCATTTGTTCTAAATGGTAGGCACAGACGTTTGTGTTTTGTTTCTGATGTTGCTTAACTTTGTGTGACGAGTGGTAGGATTTCAAGCAGTCTCAAATTTCTGCGATGCTTAGGAAAACCAGCAAATGAATGTGTCACAGCATTAGAGAGATCATGATATGATTAAATAAGGGAACTTTTGCACTGCCACTACTGGTAAGGGGGTATTTGTGTTACATTGAAATCTAAAATACAACAAAGAATATAAAATATATATGTATGACAAAGACCAGTGTTCCAAAGGATCTATCACCCAAAGGAAAAAAATAGAACATTTCTAGTGTCTGGGAAGCCCCATGTGTCCTTCCTCCAGTACCTCCTACTGTTTCCCCTGGAGGAGTGGTTTATAGCCCTCATTACACATTAGCATCACCTGAGGGGCTTTTGAACCATACCCGTGCCAGTTCTGGTTACACATTAGAATGGGGAATTATTCTAATATAATAGTCAGTTTTGATTCTATTATACTGCATATAGCTAAGGGTAAAAACCACTGTACTAAAGAGTTCTTCTCAAACTTCAATGTGTGTTCAAATCCCCTAAAGATCTTGTTAAAACGTAGCCCCTAAAGTCTTGTACATCCTCTGTAAGATTTCTTCCTAGGTACTTTATATTTTTCTTACTATTGTAAATGGTATTTTAACTGATTGTTACCAATGTGTTAAAATATATTGGCTTTTGTAGATTGATACTGTCCAGCAAACATGCTGTATCCTCTTATTAATTATGGTAATTTATCTATAGATTATTTGGAGTTTTCTGTGTAGACAGTTGTATCATCTTGCAAGTAATAACAATTTTGTTTCTTTCTGCCCAATCCTTCTATACTTCCTGTTTTTCTGCTTTTCTTCCCACATGGCTAGGCCTTCAAAACAATCTTAAAGAGAAAGAGTGATGGCAGGTATTCATGTTAGTTTCTGATCTTAAAGGGAGTGTTTTTAAATTTCATAATTGAATATGGTATTTTCTCAGGTGTTTTTTTTTTCTTTTTATGAGGATGTGTTGTATCAAGGTTAAGGAAGTTGTTTTCTATTCTCAGCTTGCTGGATTTTTATTATGAAGAACATTGAATGTTATCAAATGATTTTTCTCCATTATTTTGTTTTTCTTCTTTAAAGATACATTATTGTGAATTACATTAATTGGCCTTGAATTCTTAGGATCAACCCAATAAGATAATCAGGTACTGTATTTTTTATATATCACTATATTTGGTTTGTCTACATTTTGTTTAAAACTTTTATATCTATGTCAGGCTAGCTTTACAACCTCTTTTTCTATTCTCTGGAAGAGAAATTATCTGAATAGAATATAATATTTGAATATTTGGTAGAACTAGAACTAGTCATTTGAGGCTGCTGTTTTCTTTGTGACAAGATTTTTAAACTATAGATTTAGTTTTATTAATGGTTGAGACTTTTTCTGGGGATGTGTTTTAGTTTGCTAGAACTGCCATAACTAAGTACCACTGAGTAGGTGGCTTTAACAACAGAAATTTATTTTCTCACTGTTCTGGAGGTTGGAAGTCCCAAGATCAAGGTGTGGACAGGGTTGTTTTCTTCTGAGACCTCTCTTGTTAGCTTGTAGATGGCTGTCTTCTCCCTGTGTCTTCACATGGTCTTCCCTCTGTGTCTGTCTGTGTCCTAATATCCTCTTCTTATAAGGACACCAGTCCAACTGGTTTAGGGCCCATCCTAAAGATCCCATTTATACTTACTTCTTTAAAGATTCTACCTTTAGATCCAGTCACATTCCAAAGTATTGGGTGTTAGGACTTCAGCAAATGAACGCAATTCAGCCCATAAAATGATGTATCCATTTCCTCTAGGTTTTCAAATTAATTGGCCCAAATTTGTTTATATCTTGTTTACTGTCTCCAGCCTTGTTTAATATGTCCACACATTAATTCTTGATTTGTTTAGTTGTCTCCCCCTCTGTCTTTCTCTTTTATTAATCTTACTGCTATCTATTTTTCAGTCTTGTCAATTGTAGGAGTTCTTTATATATTCTGTGTATAATCTCACTGTCATATAAATATATCAAAAATATTTTCCCCCAGTCTGCAGTCATCTTCTTAGCTGTGTCTTTTGAAGTACAGAATTTTAAAGTTTTCATAAAGTCCAGTTTGTCAACTTTTCTTTTCTGTTTAGTGCATTTTGTGTCCTGGCTACAAAAGCTCTGCCTACCCCCAGATTATAAAGTTTGTCTCCTATGTTTTCTTCTGGAAAATTTATAATTTTAGCTTTTACAATTAGGTCTATGATTCATTTAGAGCTAATTTTTGTGTGTTGTGAGGGAAAGATTGAGTTTTATATTGTTTTCCATATAGATAATTAGCTGTTCCAACACCATTTGTTGAAAAGATTGTTTTCTTCCCTCATTGAATTACCTTGGCATATTTGTCAAAAATATGTTGATTTTATATATATATATATATATATATAATATGTGTGTATATATATATATATCTCATGTATATATATATATATATATATATATATATATATATGGCACTTTTTGGACTCTGTAACATTGATCTAATGTTTATCTTTATAATAAAACCACACTATCTTAATTACTGTAGCTTTAGAGTAAATCTTGAGAGCAAGTAGGGTAAGTCCTCCAACTTTGTTCTTGTTTTTCAAAAGAGTTTTGGCTTGTCTATGTCTTTTCATTACCATATACATTTTAGAATCAGCTTATCAGCTTCTATAAAAGAAGAGTCTGCTCAAATTTTTATTGATACTGTGTTTAATCCAAGATCAATTTGGGAAGAATAAATACCTTAATAGTATCCAATTCTTGAGCAAGGTATATAGCTCTATTTATTAAGGTCTCTAATTTTTCTCAATCTTGTTTTATAGATTTTTAATATGTGTAAGATGTCTTGTATATATCTTATTAAATTTATCCCTAAGTTTTTCATGTTTTTATGCTATTATAAGCAGTATTGTTTTAAAATTTCATTTCCATTATTTATTGTAGTGTAGAATTATAATTGCTTTTGATGTGTTGCGCTGCCCCATGACCTTGTTCAATTAACTAAATTGCAGTAGCTTTTTTGTAAATTTCTTAGTATGTGATCATGTTACTTTCCCCTTCCAATCTATATGTGTTTTTTGTTTTTTGTTTTTTTTTTTAAATTCTTCTCTTAGTGCACTGGTTAGGACATCCAGAAGAATGTTGAATAGAAATGAGGAAAGAGGACATCTTTGCCTGGTTCCTGATAAGGGGGAAAGCCTTCAGTCTTTTGCTATTAAGTATATCAGTGGTAATGTTTTTGTAGATGCTGGGTCAAATAAACAGAAAACCCATTCTAGGGTTTTCAGTATGGTGGAACTAGCAGTTGAATAACAGGACTTTACTGAGCCTTCTTCATAGTTGTACATACTGATGCTCAAATTAATAGTAAGGGTACAGAGTTCTCACTTCAGAATGACGGTTATGTCATTCTTATCAGATCTTTTCATAACATCCTAAAGTCTTAAGTTATAAAACGACTCTAATATCTTGTTATATGAAGACCTCTGGACTGAGAGGATCCTGGCTGAACATCACGCTGAAGATTTTGATGATTAGCAAAGCAGCACCAGTTACAAAATTATTCAGCTTTAGCCTGTCGTATTTTGGTCTATAAGTGCTATATATTTACTTTGTTTTTAATTTTCTCTTCTCAGGCTTAATTTTTAATTTAACAGTGGCTTTCTGTTGTGACTAACTACCAGTAAAGGGAACTATCTTTACAGTTCATGCACTTCACATATTACATTTCAGACCATATCTAGGTTTTAAAAGAAAATTTTTAGTGTTGATAGACTTTATAAAAATTGTTTCTTATACAAATTTTCCTTTAAGCCCTAAAATAAAAACCAACAAAGATTTAAGATGCATGACTTTTCCAATTATTCTTCATTTATTGTGGAAACTAGATTGAGTTTTGTCTTTAGTCAGGACATATGTAAGATATGTCCAGTGGATGCAGTATCATTTACCTTTATTGTACTTATAGATCTTGATTAGAGAAAATAACTGGATTTATTGAATGTTACACAGAAGAGAAAATTATTAAGTTATTGCTTGCCAGGGTTCTTCTTTCATACCTCTTCTGGAGGAAAACTGTCAATTCAGAATTTCTCTTATGGGTCTCAGAGGCTAGTAACTTATTGAGTACAGAAAATGTCTTGTTTTAAACTTATATGCATGTGAAAAATCACCTCTTAAAAGTCTCCAGTGTGATATAATGTACAGCTTATGCAATAGCTGTAGGTAGATTTAACTATATTTTTAGGGATGCACAGATATATATTCTTGGGCTTCTCTACACGTCTTTGAGGATTTTTCGTCTGAGGCCCATTCCCAGGCCTTTTTGTTTAGATGAAAGAAAAGATGACAATTTGGCCTTCACTGACAGTCCCCATTATTTATGAGTTTCAGTCTAAAATTTAGTCTAAAAAGCAAAACGTGCCTTCTTCAAACATGAGCATTAGAAAAGACCCTAAGGCACAGAATACTTACAAGTTTTCAGAACTTGAGGAACTGTATTTGTCAATTATTGCCTGAAACTGGCATACTGAGAATTTGGTTTTACCTTCATAATTTTGACGCACTTGGTGCTACAGATATTTGATGGAATTCTACTGTCTGTGATAATGAAATAGTGATTCAAGGTTCCTGTTTGTTTAGGGCACACAGGAAGAGGAGGCAAGATGAATCTTTGCTGTGTTTTTGATTCACAGCGGTAAAGCTCTGCTGTGAAACTATACAATCAGGCATTCGTTATGTAAAAATGTGAATCTAGCAGAAACTAATCCCTCTCTAATGTCACCCTTTTTTCACAGAATATTAATATTAGGAAATATGGTTGCATGGGGCTTCATATTGTATTCTGACCATCTAAGCCTTTTTTGTCCATAAACAAAAAGGATTTTAGGACTGAAATGTAATTTTAGCAATCCTGGGAACTTTCTAGTAATAAGAATACATATTTGAAAACAGCCCTGCTTTTTGTCTGTGTTCACATATTTAAAAAATAGTCCTTCGTGAAAACCCTAGATGGTTTCAAAATGCCTTTAGGCATATGCCAGATGCTAGTGGGAAAACAGGAGGTTCCTTCGGTTTTTTATGATAGAAAAGGGAACATTAGGACCTCTTGTCAAGGGAAACTTGCCGAATGTCCAGGTGCCATAGGAATTAGCTCAGCCAGCTGTGTGCAAGTCTGCCCATGGATATACAGAATTAAATAAAACAGTAAAAGAAGAAATACTGAGAACTAGGATCAATATTTACTTAACAAAGTGGATTTGCCTGGAAAAAGTAACTTTAGCCTTGTTGTCACAGTAAGAGTGACAGTTCCCAGCTCTTGGTTCTGTGGGAGAACAGCTAATACGGTTGCAGATATGAGAAATGTATTCTTCCTTGGTAGGTGTATGTGACGCTAACAGAGAATATTGAAAGCATGCCAGCCAGCCAGGTCCTTTTTCTTGTTAAGTAGCTGCTTCAAATCCTCCTGGCTTCGGAGGTGAATTTTGCCGCTTATTAGTGAACACTGGGAGTCATAGCTTTAGGTGAGGGATTTATCTCCTTGAACTACACACAGGCTGAGAGAATGTCAGCAGAAGGCAGAAGAGCAGCCTCCACTCCTTCATGATTCTAGAGGCTACTGTATTAGCTAGGAAACTATCACCTGCTATAGCAAAGCGCACAAAAAAACGCGGTGACTCACACAAGATAGCAGTTTATTTTTCATTCAAGTCACAGGGCATGTGTTCTGGGTTGGCAGGTGACTCTCCTCTACATGTGTGTCATTCAGGAACTCTGGCTGACAGTGGCCCTACCATCTTCAATATATGACTTCCAAGGTCAGCGTAGACTCTGCCATCTTAGCTGAAGAGAACGATGGAATGCCAAGTCCAGGGTTAGAGACTGTCTGTTAGGTAAGTGAGAAGAAAACTGTACTCAGCGCTTCTGATCACATTTCTTTAGCAAGAGCTTGGGCACACCAAATTAGGAGGGCTGGAAAGGCAATCCCTAGTTCACATAGTCTTTTGAGAAAGTCTCTACACTACATCTTACATCTGTGTATGGAAGGTGCTATGGAATGTTGACTCTAAAACTGTGAAAGGTCAGATGTTACACACACACACACATTTCAAGGCATATCATCATGAAATGCCATATTTCCCCCTCTTTGTGCAATTATTGTTATATGTGTTACATCCATAAATATCACAAACCCAACAATACATTGTTCCAATTATTAATTTATATAATTTTATGTATTTTAATGAAGCTGAGAGAAGAAAGAAGACCAAGTATGTATGTATAGCATTTGTTATATTAATCTTCCAATTTACCATTTCTGGTTCTCTCAATTTGTTTTTGTGGATCTGAGTTACCATCTGGTGTCATTTCCTTACTTCGATATAGCATTGCTCACACGCACCCCCTTTGTGCTGTTATTGGGAAATATACAACATTTATATATGTTTTTGGCCCAATAATACAATTATATACATATTATTTTATAAAATTGTTTTTAAAATTATTTTTTTAAAAAGAGAAGAAAGAAGAAAAAATGCTTTTACATATCTTTCATAATTATATAATGAACTTTGCTGGTGCTTTTTGTTTTTTCATGGAGATTAGAATTACTGCCTGGGATCACTTACTTTCAGACTGAAGAACTTTCTTTAGTTTTTCTTGTCGGGTGGATCTACTAGCAATGAAGTCTCTCAGTTTTTGTTTACCTAGCAATGATGTTACTTTACCTCCGTGTTTGAAAGCTAGTTTTGCTGTGTATAAGATTGTTGTTTGACAGGGCGTTTGGGTTTGTTGAGGGTTTTTTGAGCACTTTGGTTGTGTCATCCCACTGCCTTCTGACCTCTGTTGTTTCTGATGAGAAGTAGCTGTTAATCTTATTGACATCTCCTTGTGATAAGCTGTTTTTCAGTTGCTGCTTTGAAGATATTCTCTTTGTCTTCCCTTTCAACATTTTTACTTACTGTACCTGTGTATGGATCTCTTTGCATTTATCCTACGTGGAGTTGAGATTTTTGAATGAGCAGATTCCTGTTTTTCATTAAATTTGGAAACTTTTCAGCCATTATTTCTTTGAATGTTTTCCTGCTCTTTCCTGTGTCTATTCTTCTTCTGGTACTCCCATTATGTGTATACTGGAACACTTGGTGGTGTTCCACATTTCTCTGTGGCTCTGTTCATTTCTCATTCTGTGTTTTGGCTGCATTCACCTGGAGTGAGATTTCCTCATGCTGAGCTGGAAGTGAGGACATAAGGAGAGAGTTGGGGTTCACATGGCACAGACTCTTGCTGTCCTTGCTGAATTTTGGTAGATTTTCATAAATAAATTTTTCTTCACTTGCTGTATGCCTTTAGGACAATTTTTAAAGACTTTACATTTTTATAATTTTCATCAGTTAGGCTTATTTCACTAAGAAGTGGGTCTGTAGGGCTCTTCACATTGCCATTCTGAAAGTGGAACTCTTGCAATATATTTTTTTAAATAAAAAAATTTATTTTTTGACTTGTGATAAAATATGCATAACATGAAATTACGATTTAAACCGTTTCTATGTGTACAGTTCAGTGGCATTGAGCACATTCATATTGTTGTACAGCCATCACAACATCCACCCCCAGAACATTTTTCATCTTTCAAAATTGAAACTCTGTGCCCATTACACAATAACTCCCCATTCCTTCCTCCCTCCAGCCCCTGGCAAGCACCATTCTACTTTCTGTCTCAATGTATTTGACTACTCTAGGTGACTCACATGAGTGAAATAATGTGGCTTATGTCCTTTTGTAACTGGCTTATTTCAATTAACATAATGTCTTCAAGGTTCATCCGTGTTGTAGCATATGTCGGAATTTCCTTCCTTTTAAGACTGAATACAGTTTCATTATATGTATAGACCACATTTTGTTTATCCATTCATCAGTTGGATTCTTGGAGTGCTTCCATCTTTTGGCTATTGTGAATAATGCTGCTATAAACATGGGTGTACAAATATCTGTTTGAATCCCTACTTTCGATTCTTTTGGGTATATACCCAGAAGTGGAATAGCAGGAACATATGGTAATTTTATTTCTAGTTTTGGAAGAACTGCCATACTGTTTTCCATAGTAGCTGCACCATTCTACATCCCCACCAACAGTGCACAAAGGTTCCAATATCTCCACATCCTCACCAACACTTGTTATTCACTTTCTTTTTTTCTCTTTTAAATAATAGCCATCCTTATGTGGTATCTTGTGGTTTTCATTTGCATTTCCTCAATGATTAGTGATGTTGAGAATCTTTTTATATGCTTATTGTTCATTTGTTTATTTTTGGAGAAATGTTTACCTAAGTCCTTTGCCCATTAAAAAAACTTTTTTTGGTTTGTTGTTGAGTTGTAGGAATTCTTTGTATATTCTAGATATTAACCACTTATCAGATATTGATTTGCAAATATTTTCTCCAGTTACATGGCTTGTCTTTTCACTCTGTTGATAATGCCCCATGATGTACAAAAGTTTTAAATTTTGATATAGTACAATTATTTTCTATTTTGTTGCCTGGGCATTTAGTGTCATATCCAAGCAATCATTGCCTGCAATATACTTTCAAATATAAATATAATTAGGTAGGTAGAGAGATAGGTAGATGGACAGAAGATAGATAATAGACAGATAGATAGATAGATAGATAGATAGATAGATAGAACCTATGTGGAAAAATGTTATTAACTGGTGAAGCAAAGTAAAAGACATCTAGGTATTCATTGAACTGTTTTTCAATTATTTTGTAAGTTTGAAATTTTTCAAAATAGGTATTGGGGAAACATAATTCATCAAGTTAAAGGAATAAAAGAAAATTTATAAAGTCAATCAATAGATGCATAAAAGAATCTGATAAAAGTTAGGATCCATTCTAAGATTTTAAAACCTTAGCAGTAAGTCATAAGATTGATGAACCAGGCAACTAATAATAAGAAATTCTGTTCATCAAAGTATTTTATTAAGAGAGTTTAAAAGCAACAAATATATAGACTATATATGCAATACATGTAACTAAGGAATTGTTTCCAGAATTTACACAGGACTTCTGCAAATCAATAAGAAAAGATAGACAATGCATCAGAAAAGTGGACAAGAGTTTTGATCAGGCCATTCATAAAAGGGGATATTAAAGGGCCAATAAACATATAAAAAGGCACTCAACCTCATTATTTTTCAGGGAAATACAAATTAAAACCACAGTGAGTTACAATTACAATTCACCAAAATGGCCAAAGTTAAAAAGGCTGACACTATTACAGGATGGCAAGGCATGTCTTGTGGTAGCGTAGTGGTACAACCCCTTTGGAAGATTGGCATTATCTATTGAAGTTAAATATATACTTGTATATACCCTATGCCCAAACAATTTCACTATGAGCTAGAGACCCAACAGAATGCATACTCATGTGTTTAAAAGACATTAACAATAGTGTTCTTACAGCATTAGTCAGCCAAAGCTAGAAACAACCAAATCTCCAATTAACATTAGCATGGATAAATAAATTGTGGTATACTCCTGTGATGGAATGCTATCGGTGATGAAAATGAACAAACCGCTGTTCTACATAACAGCAGGGAGGAATCTCACAGACATATTGCTTAGTGAGAGAAGCCAAACACAAAAGAATATATATTGTAAGTCTACTTATGAGTTTGTTATATGAGAACATATAGAGTCCATTTATATAAAGTTCAAACAGAAGCAAAGCAAAGCTACAGTGTTAGAAGTCAGTGTGGTTGCTACCTGTGGGGCAGAGGGAAGAAGTGGTGATTGAGTGGGGCAAGGTAAGGGCGGTCTTGGGAACTGGTAATCTTTTATTAACGTGGATGGAAGTCACATGCGGGTATTCACTTGGTTATAGTTTATCAAGCCGAACACTTATGATTTGTGCCCTTTTCTATAGTGTGCACATCACTATATTTCATGTATGCTGTATATGCTATCCACCAATAAAATAGTGTGTGTGTGTGTGTGTGTGTGTGTGTGTGTGTGTGTGTGTGTGTGTGTGTGTTTTCAAACCTCGGACTGGGGAACTGAGCAGGGTTTCAGCTGAAAAGTGCAAATCACTGTCACTTTCGTTGACCAAAGCCTCTAGTAATTTCACCTTACAGCAGCTTAAAAAAATTTTTTTTTTTTAGGAATGAACAAACTTTTAAAGGTTGAATCTGCATACCTAAAGCAATGAAATGATGACAAATGTCAAGGGGCTTCACTTATGCTTTAACATGCAGACATAATGATAATTAAGAAATATCTCAAGTAAAGTTTCTTATCTTCCTTCCTCATTTTTTGAACTCTGCGTTACTTTTCAAATTTACAAATTGCTGCTAAGCACATGCTAGCATTAAGTACATTAACATTCCTCAGAACAAATGTCGCAGTGAATACAAAACCTGTCCTCTTACCTAGAACATACGGCTTTAACAACCGTGATAATTTTCCATGTACCAGAGATGAACGGTTTGGCTTGTGCCTTTTCTTATGAATTCAGTCTCTTCTGGTCCCAAGCTTGTAGTATGCCTCTTTCTCTCTGAACGGCTCTCAAAAATGAGATGACCATCTGTAGACGTTTCCCTTTTCCACCAAGGGTCCTAATCTTTTGGAAGACATGGGAACAGATGAAAGTATTTGGTTCTGGGAATGGAAATTACAGATGAATAGAGTCCCATTACAGTGAGCTTCACTGGCATTTTCTATCGAGCAATTAGCCCTTGTCCGACTGAAAAGGCTTCCTGCAAAGTCCGGAAGGGAATGCGTAAGGCAATGTCAGTTTTTATTTATTCCAGAAAAACAAATATTTTTTATTTTTAGCTTCTTTAAATTCCAGATAAATGTATTCTTTTGCCAAAGAGGATGATTTTCCACATCGAAGGCTAAGACTCTGTGTGTGTGTCTGTGTACATAGTATGTATCCCTTATCTTGTGACTAGAATATAAACGTGACTGTAAATAAAAGGTGTATTAGTGGTACTATTTGTTCCATTAATTTGTTTTACAAATTATTTAAAACCCAATTAATTTAATCTAAGTTTTAATATAGTAGAAGCCACATGCCAGAAGGTTGCATGACAAAAATGCTATAAATGATATAGTAACTCATCTAAAACAAGATTTTCTCAAAGTAGCAGAGACACAATAAAAACCACCAGGTGTCTCTTATTTGGGTATATGCTGTCATTAGCCAAAAGTAAGTACACATGCAAGGAAAAATACTAAGAAAGACTTGTTTTATAAAACTGACCAAAATATTGATGGATACTCTCCTTTTTGTGGACACTCTCAGACCTTTTAGAATAAAGCATATCGAAATGCTACCAGTTATTCTGTGTACTTCTGTCACTAGTTTTTCCTAGTCTTTAAAAGGCTATATACTACAACTCAGACATGCCAAGAACACATGGTTTATTCCTATAATTGTTATAATCTTGTTTCAAACCTCCAGTCTATGTGTATAGTAGGCTTGTGGGAGAGAAGGAGGAAGGACTTGCCAATTAATGCTTTCTCTTCCAGTTTATATACACTCCTCCAGGTAAATGCTCAGGTGTTCAGAGTTTTTCCCCCTTGCTTTTTCCTCCTCCAGATGTTGGGTATAGAGACAAGCTTCAGTGTCCTCTTGGTGGTCAGGAGAGGAGGCCTCGGGTCATCAAGTTCAGGTCCTGTGCTGTCCTCTGAGCCTTTGCTGGTTTCGGGGTTGAAGTCCCCATTGCCTGCTGCCTGCGCACTGCTGGCAGCCACTGTTGACACCTGTCGCTGATGAGCTTGTGGTCTATCCTCTCGGCTGGTCAGGGCTCTGTTGTCGTCCCGTGCTGTCTCAGTCCTACCTCAGCTCTTGCCGTTACTGATGCTGTGACTCTTAATGGTTTCCACCTTCTGCCTTTGCTTCCTCCCTTCTCTCCTTCCTTTCTGCCTTTCTCCCTCCTTGCTCCCTTCCTCCATTTCTCTCTCCCTCCCTTCTGTCTTTCCTCCACTAATATTTGTTGAGTATCTGCTATGTGTAAAGCACTGCATTAGGTACATGGAGTCCAGGAATAACAGTAAGACCCCTGCCTCCTTGGAGCTTACATTTTAATGAAGGGGCTCAAACAATAAGCAGCAAGCAGTAAATCAAATAGTATGTTCAAAGGTGTTGAGGGCTATGGGAAAAAGAAAAGAAAAATTAAAGCAGGGTAAATGAGATTACCATGGAGGAAAGGGCAGTAAAGCAGTAAAACAGAGTGGTTGGAAGAGACAGGGACAGCCAGGTTTTGTGGTACCCAAAGCTTGTAAAGTTCGGGGGGCTTCCTCCTTAAGAAATAAATGCAAAATTGGAAGTTAAAAACTTAGTCCCCAAAGTGAATATTTATGGAATGAGAAAAGATTATAAGAAATTAGCCACATCAGAGTTATAGGTCTCTGTCTTCTGATTAAGCCATTTATCAGAAACGTTTACATAGAAATACTTCCTAATTGTAAACCCCTGTCCTGTTCTCCACACTTGACTACCAGCAACTTGCAGCCCTCGCGGAGGCTTGTGTGAGTGATCTGTCCGGCGACTTAAACTTCACTACTTCACACATCACTCTGCCTCTGCAGGTGTGTCTCACTGAGAAGGGAAGATTTGTCCAGGACTTGAAGGACAGAGAAATCTGCAAGAGACTGTTCCAGGAAGAGGGAACAGCTAGAGCAAATGCCATAACAGTCTCCATCTGTGCCACCTGGCGGCTTTGTTCATGAGCACTTTTGCAAGCGCTGGGGTGGCAAGGACAGAGGCTGGCTAACATCAGCTGGATGAGCCATACCATCTGCCTGGCTGATTAATGCCCTGTTTGTGGCAGAAGCCCTCTGATAGGCATTACCGCGCAGCGGAAAGAGCCTCACACTTTGTGTCCACTTCCGTAGGTTCATCCATATGTTTCTTCCCTAGACCTCCTTGTCCCCTTCCAAACCGACCCCTCTGATGCCCATAACAAATGTGCCAAAATTATTCACCACTGCCCAAGAGTCCGCATATTTACTTACCTTCGACCACTTCTCTCTCGATACAGAGGGATCACTAGGTACAGTGCCCATTGCTTTGCCCAGTGTAATCGCTGCCTTTCAAGGGCATCTCTGAGTGGATCTACAGGGCAGTAGCTGTCTGCTTTAGCTTACTTCAACATAGCCTGTTGACTCATCTTTGAACCAGCCCATATTTTCTTCTGGTGAACTGGCCATAGGTGTGAGATGAGAGAGAGGTGATGGTGCATGAATTCATTTTCTAGGGCTGCTGTAACAGAATATCACAGACCGAGTGGCTTAAAACAACAGAAATTGTGCACTGTACATTGGTGTCTGGCCAGTGGTGAGAATGGAGACTGACATGCACACAGTGATTTTCAGGGCTGCATCTACACAAAGGGAGGACTTTTTCTAGTTGCACAAAGGCTAACAGAGGTTCTGTGGGAGAAGTTTAAGATGCACTGGTGTCAGGTAGTTTAGCCCTACTTTATCATGGGCAGAGCCAAGGTTAAGGTGATTTGAAGGTTACCCAAAGATTTTTTACCTTAAACATCCCAATTACTTTGTATCTTTGGAGTCACAGTGGGGTCCAAGAAACAGAAAGCAACATATCCAAGTCAAAAATCAGAAAGAAATTTGGAGGATAAGACTCAACAGCAACAAAGAAAATTTTTATTATGCATTCGTCCAACAAAAAATAAAACAAATTTCAAGGCACGTCTTGAAAATGGGAGAGGAAGTACCTGAAAAGTTCCCAGTATATTATAGCTGGCAAATGAAAATAATTTATAGTAATTATTATTACCAGTTACATATATATGTACATTTTATTGCTATTTCCTTAATTGATTGCTGTTTCTTATCTAATATTTATTACTTATTTTGTGGGTACAAAACTACTCAGAGGGGTCTCAATATTTATTATTTTATTTTTCTGAACACAAAAATTCATACAGCTTTCACAAGTTTGGGTACAATCCTTGCCCCATAATTCTGTTTTTTTCCTATAAGGTTTTAAGTTATTCAACTATGTGTCTCCTACTATGGGCTTTTTCAGGATCTTATCTCTCCTGTTCAAGAAGATAATACTGTAGATTCTGCATTATTTATGTGGGCCTTTTTGTCAGTGGCAATTACAGTGTGGTTCACGTCTCATAACTGATTCCCCTTGTTTCTTCCCAGCCAGCCTAGCTCAAAATTTCCACTTATTCTTTGACATTTTTTCATTCCTAATATTTAAGATTCTTCTTTTACAACATCTCTTGCAAGTATGGCTTTCTGCTTCCCCCATGTCACCACCCTAGTTGATATTTAGATTCTTGCAATAGCCTCCTAACTAGTCTTTCTAACTTCAACATCTACTCTTTCCAATCTAACCCCTATACTGCTTTTAGATTGTTTTTCCCCAGATTCTCCTTTCATCATGTCACTTCCCTGGCCAAAATTTTCAGTGGTGCCCCATCATCTCTAGTAGTAATCTCAAAACTCATTTGATTGTGTACATATCAATAAAAGTATTTTGAGCATGCACCCCTAAAATATATATATATATATATATATATATATATATATATATATGTATTTCTAAATTATACATGTGTACTCCTATCTCTACATATACTTAATATTAATTAAGCTTAACTTTAAACTTTTTTAGATAAAAATAATTATAAATGGAAGTTCTAATATTTTTCTTCTGCCATCCCAAAGGAACATTTAGTGCAACTCATTTTGGGTAATTACATGTAGGCAGAATATTTTTAAAAATCAGAGAGGGGGCAGTGGAGTGCTGTTCCACTGTCCGTGGTGCTGAACTATGATTGCACATTACCACATCATTGTATCTCCTGACCTTCGGATACTGGGGATTCCTTTCTAACTTTCCCCCATATTAAAAAAAAAAAAAACTTCCTGTTTATTTTGTTTGTTTGTTTGTTTTTGGCCACGCTGCGCAGCTTGTAGGATCTTAGTTCCCCAACCAGGGATTGAAACCGGGCGCTCGGCAGTGAAAATACCACGTCCAAACGACCTGGACCTCCAGGGAAGTCCCTCCTCCATATTTTTTAAACAAAAGGAAATGCTATAGACTACACTCTCAGTTGGATTCTAGTTCCTAATATGGAATTCCAGAGGAGTAAAGATTCTTTTTCCTCCGTACTGAAGAACAAAGTATCTCTTTTCCTTGGAAAGAAGCAGACTGAGAATAAAAAGAAATGGAGGGTTTAAGAAAGTCTCCATATTAGCTGAATCATTTCATTTCTCTGTTGAAAAAACACAGTCAAGGAAGATGTTAAAAGAAGATTCTAATACTCATGTTTTCTTAATTTTATAGCTTCATAACCAGGAATGATTGAAAATAGGAGAAAGAAGTACTGTCAAAGATAATACAGTACAATGAAGTTGTACAGTGAGGCTCAAGAGTATAAATGTTAGCAGGTACATGAATACTTCTGTGACTATTGGCTATTAGAAACAAGACTGTAAATTTCTGCCTTGAGGAAGATTCTGATGATCTATAAAATGTCAACTGATGTTGTCACAAATCAGTGGTTCACATGAATCTCATAAAGATTGTAGAACCTGCAGCACTTGTTATATAAATGATGAAAGAGTGTTTCCTCTTTAAATCTCCAGCTAGCTGCAGTTCAACTGAATGCAAAGTAGAAAGCTTAAGTGACATCCAGAGTGTTGAAAAATAGTTAGGTTTCTCATATAAGTAAAAATATATTGAGAACTTAGAAAAACAGAACAATATCTTGTTATCAATGGTTCCACTGTAACGTCATTAGAGAATTTATAACCATTATAGCAAATTCCAGTAGACCATTTTAAAACTTACTTTTTCCTTTCTATGGCAACAAATCTCTGGTCACTTGACACTGAGAAAAACTAGTGTTTGATTGTGGATCTCACCACCAATGTTCAACTTCAGTATTAACTGTAACACTTGAATCACTCAGTGCACTGAAATTCTTCTTTGATGCAAGTTTTTAACATAGATTTCCATTTAATAAACGTTTGTTTGAAAATGTTATATGCCAGGCCATGCAGATACAGAGATTAAAAAGACAGAGTCTGGGGGCTTCCCTGGTGGCGCAGTGGTTAGGAGTCCACCTGCCAGTGCAGAGAACACAGGTTCCAGCCCTGGTCCGGGAAGATCCTACACGCCGCAGAGCAACTAAGCCTGTGCGCCACAAGTACTGAGCCTGCGCTCTAGAGCTCGCGAGCCACAACTACTGAGCCTGTGTGCCACAACTTGTGAAGCCCACATGCCTAGAGCCCGTGCTCCACAACAAGAGAAGCCACCACAATAAGAAGCACACGCAACCACAACGAAGAGTAGCCCCTGCTCGCCGCAACTAGAGAAAGCCCATGTGCAGCAACGAAGACCCAACACAGCCAAAAATAAATAAATAAATTTATTAAAAAATAAAAATAAAAAAGACAGACTCTGACTTCAGGAATTTCATGATGCAGTGAAGGACACAGACAAGAAGATAAACTAATATCACTATATTATATTGCATGATAGACATATAAACAGAATAGCATGTCAGCACATAGAGAAGTACCTACTCAGACTGGGACAGTCTTCCCAGATGAGCTGATGCTTCAGCTCACTCTTTCAAGGACAGTAGGAGTCAGCTAGGAAAGCAAATGGAAGAAAGTCATTGCAGAGAAAGAAAGCAGTGTATGCAGGGGCAAAGAGGTGTGAGACAGCAGAGCAAGATTTGGAAATTAAATGCAGTTCATTATCGTGACATAACAGGTATGAATGGGCAAAAATCAAGATCAGAAAGAGCTATGTAGGGGATTCTAAGGAGTTTGGATGCTCCCTGAGAATAAAGGGGAGGTATTATTAAAGGCCTCTGAGCAGTGAGGGGATATGATATTATTTGCATATGAAGAAAGCCCTTCTGACAATAATGTAAGGAGCAGATTCACAAATAGTCGCAAAAAAAGGGAGATGATTTTGGAATATTACAGAAATATTGAGTCATCAATCAAGTCATTGAAAGTGAAGATGGAGAATAAGAGACAGATTTAAAAGATATTTATGCTATAGTTTCAATAGACATAATGAACAATTAATTTTGGGGCAAGGAAGAGAGAAAAGTCTCAGATAATCCCCAAGTTTTGTGTGGGAAAAAAGATATCACTTGCTGAGCATGGGGATGCAGAAGGAGGAACATAGCTGGGGGACAGGTAATATGAGTTTTGGACATGCTGTGCTTGAGTACCTATGGGTGCTTGTGCTTCACAATGTTAAGGCTGAGGGGGATGGCCAGGGCACAGACACCATCTGCTACAATCGCCTGCCTTTACTTATTTATTTATTTATAGTTGATTTACAGAGTTATGTTAGTTCCTAGTATACATCAAAGTGATTAGGAATATATATATGGAATGTAAATGTACATGGAATATATATATATGGAATATATATATATATATATATATACACATGTATATATGTATATATATTCTTTTTCAGATTTTTTTCTATTATAGGTTATTACAAGATATTGAATATAGATCCCCGTGCTATACAGTAGGTCCTTGTTGTTAATCTATTTTATACATAGTAGTGTGTATCTGTTAATCCCAAACTCCTAATTTATTCCTCCCCCACCCTTTCCCCTTTGGTAACCATAAATTTGTTTTCTATGTCTGTGGGTCTATTTCTGTTTCATAAATAAGTTCATTGCTATCATTTTTTTAGATTCCACATGTAAGTAATATCATATGATATTTGTTTTTCTCTGTCTGACTTACTTCACTTAGTATGATAATCTCTAGGTCCATCCATGTTGCTGCAAATGGCATTATTTCATTCTTTTTTATGGCTGAGTAATATTCCACTACAATGACCTTTTAAACTTACTTTATGAGCAAGTTATAGCTACTTGGTCTTTAGCCATACTTTTAAGAGTTTTCCTATACAATGTCCTGACTTGTCAATTTCAATTAATTTTGGTTTCATTTTGATGACCTTAGGAACCAGAGTTAAGAAAGAATCCACTTTTCACACTCTACAGATTCTGAGTTATCAGTGACATGGCAGGGGAGCAAGGGTGTGAAGTGAATTACCAGATGACCAAGAATGAATGGTGAGGAAATGCATATGGTATGACTGCAGGCCAGGAATGTGTCCTTCTTCCTCTCTACACAAGCTTGCCGTACGTTCCGCTGCTGCCACTGTAGCCCACACTGAGGACAACTCTCTGAGTAGCGGTCGAGGCCTGGTCCTCTCATGGACTGAATTGTTTTCCCCAAAAATACACATAATGAAGCTTAACCCCCAAGGTGACTGTATTTAGAGGTAGGGCTTTTAAGGAAGTAGTGAAGGTGGGTCATAAGGGTGAGGCCCTAAGGATATGACTGGTACCCTTCTAAGAAGAGGAAGAGACACCAAGGATACGAGGACACAGAGGAAAGGCCGTGTGAGGGTGCAGCAAGAAGGTGGCCACCTGCAAGCCAAGGAGAGAGGTCTCACTGGAAACCGACCCTGCCACCACCTTGATCTTAAAGTTCCAGCCTCCAGAACCATGAGAACATAAATTCCTGTTGTTTAAGCCACCATGTCTGTGGTAATTGCCATGGCAACCCTAGCAAATGAATACAAACGGTTATGCTTGCTTCCTCTTTTCTCAGCTGTCTCCTCATTTACCTTCTTATATCTCTCTTTGAACTTAAAGGAAGAGATACCTCACTTCCTGGCTCTAAATCCCTTTTCCTGCCCAGGAGGTAGTTTATTCCCAAACATATCCCATTCGTTGTCTTTCCAATTCTTTAAGAAAATGAGGTAGAATGTAAATCATAAATAGTTGATAAATAACATTCTTTTCTTTTTCTTCTATTATCTTCATCCTCTCCTTCACCAAAGACTCTGTTCCTTTTCTGGCCTGAGGCATGCGGGTGGCTCTCAGGTAAAGCCTGGCAGGACAGGAGGGCAGGTGGTGGTGTGTTTATCACCGAAAGGAAGATGCTCTTACCATGAGGTAACTACAAACATGAATCTAAAGCAGTACTTCTCACATAATTTCTGAAAAAAAACCAAAACAAAACAGAATTGCCCCCCACAATCTCTACCAGATCTATAGTTTTGTAAAATAGGATAAAAATGAATTTCTAGAAAAAAAAAAAGGCATACAAAATACAAGTCCCAACATTCAATGGACAGAAAATTACTCTGTCAAATTGCTTTTGAAGTTTCTAAACTGTTATTTCTGTACTTGCCACATACACTTAAGAAATAGTTCAAAGACAGGCACAGGTGTATGGACCACACTTTGAGGACAGCAGTTTCAAAGGGCAGGTGAATCATTTCCTTCCTTTCTCATTGGTTCCTATCATCTCATTCAGGGTCAGCCGAGCTCTATGTCTAGGAGAGCTTCTTCCCCCTGACTCTCTCTCTCTCTCCTTTTCTGCATCTCTGCCTTCCTGTTGGAGTTCATCCTACTGGACTTTCCTGTATGGTCAAGGGCATGGAGAATTGGGTTATTCCTGGGAGGGTCTTGGGAAGACCACTAGTACTCTGTAAGAATTAGGTTTCTCAAATCCCTCTGACTGGAGCGTCTATAAGATAGACCACTCTCTCTCTTGCTAAGATCGATAGCTTGGCATATTTGACTCTGTGATCAATCTCCCTTTTCTGAAACTCTTCCTTTGTCTCCTTCATATCAGTCTATCCATGGGCAGTCAGACTGGCAATGTGTCAGATGAAGCTAGGGTAACAGATTTCTGGGTCTAGGAACTTCACCATCTGTAATGGTAAGTGGGAGGGCAGAGAGATGGGCAGAGATTCCTGGAACTCTTGAAGAGGCTTGGAGCCTCAAGATCTACATAATTTACTGGAGTAAACCCTCTCCAGGGAAGTGACTGTCCAGACAGTACGTTTAGTTTATTGCCCAGCAATAAATGAAAGGTTGAAGGATGATAGTCGTTATGTGCTGGCATACTGAGAGTGTACAGCCAAAGCCCAAGCGCATGGTCAGTACTCACAGTCTCCCACTGTTACCTGGACAATAGTCTTTATCCTGTCTCTCACCTATCTCATGAACATCTATGTGACAGTTGGCCTCTAGTGGGGTCAGCTTTGTGAGGCTGGAGCCCCCGGAATTATTCCAAGTGGTTTAGAATATAAACCTCTTATAAGAGATCACTGCATCACCGTGGTGTTTCCCACACCAGGACACCCTACCTCAGCAAGAACACATCATATCCAGCCAGAGCACCTGGTTTCTAGAAGAGGTGATGCACATGCCGTTCCTGTTCTCTTGGATGACAAACAAGGACAGTGCTCCTGGAGCAAAGGTCATGTGGTCAGGCTGTAACAGATGCGGGTAAGTCTGGTCTGAGCCTAGCGGACTAACCCTGACACTAGCTGATTCCAATAAAAAGCGGTCCCATCATTCACCCTAACTTGGCCTTGCCTAGAATATTCTGAGATGTTAAAAGATGGAAGATTCTGGTTTTTTTAGGAAATGAGTGAAGGGAAAATTGAAGATGAAATAAGGGAAAACTAAGGAGCAAATTCCTTGAGAAGGGATGGGATCCTTGAGAAGGGATGAGATCCAGAAAACACATGAAGGATTGCCCTTGATAGGAAAGGAAGCTGTTTGCTCAGTTGCCAAAGGAAGGGAAACATGGACAATGGCCCAAGTCCAGGTAAGTTTGTAAATCAGATGGTGCGAAGGTCCTATTTTCTCAACCAAGTAGAAGGTAAAGTAGATGGAGAATGTGAGGAAGCCACTAGGAAGGGCAGAAGGTTTGAGAGAAGAAATGGTTCTCTTGGAGACAAGGACAATAGTCTTATTTGCAAACAAGCACTGGGTTGTAATGACAGCCCATCTGGGGTGTGGGATGGTGAAGTGTAAAGTGAAGCCAGTTTGCCCAGTTGTGTGAATCTGGCAGAGTTCAACTGCTGGGTGCAGACTTGGAGCTGCTGGGAATCTGGGTCTGTTCAGGCAAGTGTGATGGAGGGAGAGAGAGGCTAGGTGATTAAAGGATAGGCTGTGGAGTCTAACCTGGAGAATAAATTCAAAGAAAGGAAAGCTAAGTTCAAATGCTTGCTGGCTCCGCCATTTACTAGCTGTGTGATCTTGGCCAAGACTCTTAAACCTCTGACTCAGTTCCCATATTTTAAAAATGGAGAGGATAGCAGAACGAATTATGTCCTCAGTCAACATGAGGATTAAAAGAAATAATTGTATATATAGCAGCTTACCACAATGTCTGGGATATGGTAAGTACTCAAGAAATTTTTCTCTTTTCTTTAAGGTATTATGAAAATTTCCCAACTAGTAAGTGTTTTTTCAAATATAGGATTCTTTCTGGTTGTTCAGCATTCCAGAGTGTTTATGAACTCTATGTCCATCCCTTTTGGTTAACAGCACAATGTAGAAACTAGGACAGCATAGCATATTGGCAGGCTCCAGAGTCAAACAAAATGCCTGGGTTTGACTCCTGGCTTCACCACTTACTATCTGTGTGACTTTGGGTGAGATACTGAACTTCTAAAATCTCAGTTTTCTAATCTGTGAAATGGGTATAATTCTGTTTCTCCTGAGTTGTTATGATAATTAACTGATGTAATACTTGTGAATTCTCAGTAAATCTCAGTGGCAATGATGATGATAATGATGAAGATGTTGGTGTTTCCAAACATTTAAGACATTTTGGACTTGTAAGCAAGGCAAAATTGCAGGAAAGGGATTTCAAGAGGTAGATTGGACTCGCCCTTAAATCACATGAAAAGCGGCTGAACTTCGCCAACGATGCAGTTGGTCGAAAAGGGCGTATGCGTTTTTCCTGAATATATTCAGGAAAAACGCATACGCCTTTTTTTGCCAACCAAACAGGCAGGCGATGCAGATCAACACTACAAAAAGTATCACTTTGCATCCGTCAGAAGGGCCATCCTCACAAAGTGTAAAAACCAGAAATGCAGCACAGGGCGTGGAGAAAAGGGAGCCCTGTTACACTGATGGTGAGAATGCAAATTGCCCATGGCCACTCTGGAGAAGTGTACTGTGTTTCCTAAAAAATCTAAAAAGCAGAGCTGCAGAGCATACGGCACTTCCACTCATGGGTGAATGTCTTAGGAAAACCAAAGTCGACAGGACACAGGCACCCCAATGTTTAGTACTGCTCGATTTACAAGAGCCTCGACTTGGTACAACCTAAATGTCCTTGGAAGGAAAAAATGGATAAAGAATATGTGGTATGTATGTACAATGGAATGTTACTCAGCCATGAAATCAATGAAATAAGGCCAATTGCAGCAACTCGGGTGGACTTAGGTACGATCATTCTAAGTGACATAAGTCAGACAGAAAAAGAGACTTATCATAAGATATCACTTATAGGTGGAATCTAAAAATGGCTACACATGAACTAAATTACAAAACAGAAACATAGTCACACATTTAGGGCTGCCCTGTTGGCGCAGTTGTTAAGAAACCGCCAGCCAATGCAGAGAACACGGATTTGAGCCCTGGTCCAGGAAGATTCCCCCATGCCGTGGAGCAACTTACCCCTGTGCCACAAATACTGAGCCTGCGCTCTAGAGCTCGCGAGCCACAACTACTGAGCCCACGTGCCACCACTACTGAAGCCCACATGCCTAGAGCACGTGCTCCGCAGCAAGAGAAGCCACTGCAATGAGAAACATGCGCACCACAACGAAGAGTAGACCCTGCTCGCCGCAACTAGAGAAAGCCCACACGCAGCAACAAAGACCCAACACAGCCAAAAATAAATAAATAAAATTATTTTAAAAACCAGACTATTAAGAAGCCGAAAAAGAATTTATTGATGTCTCTCTGTAAGTGAATCTAGTGGATGTACACCAGCAAGTAACACAGCATTGAAAATCAGCTATACACCATTATAAAAATATATTACAAAATAAAAAAAAAGACAGTGAGACAGAGAGAAATTCTTACAGAATTCATTCATGGTCTGTGATGCAACCTGGACTGACCACATCTAGACCCACAGCTGGATGGGACCTAAGGCTGGACACTCGTGAGGTTGAGAGGCTTGGTGAGGATGGGTCAGCAAATGCAGCCTCTTTAGAGTATGACTGCCTGCTCCCCATTCTATGGGTCCCAAATCTCCAGGTGCAGGGGACCCTTCTTACAGCTAGAACATGCTTGGGACCCCTAGAGGATGGTACACCGTCTGATCGGGAAGAGTTTGGAAAAGGCACGTCATCTCCTCATCTCCTGGTGTTCGGGTTCCCCCCTCCAGACTTCTTCCTAACAATCTCGCCACTTGGGGAAGTCAGCACCTTCAACATCCTGTTTCGCACAGTTTGGAATTTGTCCGCAGGATGAAGCAGAAGGCAGGGAACCAATGAGAGACAAGCCCGAAGTGTTTGGACAGGCACATGTCACTCTAATTTCCAATCAGGAAGAGGAACTGACCAAAGGCTCAGCTTGCCCCCGGAAGCAGAATAGGGCATGAAGCCATCCTGCTGTTTTGTGGCCAGTTCCCAAAAAAACAAGTTGAAAAATGGAGCTCAGGGGCACTGCAATTCACAAACCTGGAGAACTGTAAATGATACCTATCATCGAAAAATGTCTCGAGGTAAGTCATCGAAAAGGACTTGTAAGCAAGGTGGAATTGCAGGAAAGGCATTTTAAGAGGTAGATTGGACTCGCCATTAAAGCACATGAAAAGCAGCTGAACTTCACCAACGATGCTGTTGGCTGAAAAGGGCGTATGCGTTTAATTTTAGGGACTGTGGCATCGTCTCTGTAGAAGGAGGTGGGTCAGCTTGAAGCCCGGTTCCCTCTTCTGCACGTTTCTTCTTTCTCTCCCAGCGATGGTGCTGTCCGAGTTGTGCCAGAGCAACCAAGGCAAAAGCGTCGTGCACAGAATGACTGAGAACTTTGACCAGGTGCCGTGGGCTCCTCAGAGGCAGTGACCCAGGACTGAGGTCCCAGAGCCTCCTTCTGAATGTCGCGGCCCCGCTGCCCCTCTTACGGGAGTTGTGGTCAGGCTTGATGGTTGAAGCAGCCATGGTATCGTGATTTCACTGGTAGAAACTATTCCTTTTCTTCCCTGGGAGAAGCAGGTCTCCTTCTACTTTGCTGGGGAGACCCCCTTTTTAATAAACAAAAATGATAAGCTGTAAGTACATATTAAGGATTAGGTTATATACATGTAAAGAATAATCGTAAAGATCAAGAAACAGAACATGATGAGTGGACACCCAGGAGTGCCCTTCCCTCGTCACAGCATCCTCCGCTCCGTGAGGTAGCTGTCCTCCTGATTTTGTGTCAGTGACTTGTCCTCATAGTTTACACCCAGGCACGCATCCCTAAATAATGCAGCCCAGCTTTGCCTAGTTCCAAAATCTGTAAGTGGGTGTACCGTGCTTGCTGCTTTATTGCTCTTGATGGCTCAGCATTGTGTCCATGAGATTGTTTCATCTTGTGAATATAGTTTCTTTTTTTTAAATAATTTTTATAGTTTTACTAACTTTAAACAAAATGTACTCCATTGCTGTGGAATATTCCTTCATAGGAGCGTGCATGGTTCATTTCTGCATCCGCTTGTGATGGCCTTCAGGTTCTTTCAGGTTTGGCTCCCGTGGCTGCAGAGTCCGTGTCCGTGTGTCCTGGTGCAGTGCTGGTGGGTTTGTGTTCAACTGGGAGGAGCACTGTGGGTCTCTGTGCACGGACTTCGCTATCTGAGGCCCGATTGTTTCAGAAGTGGTTGTACCCCCCGCTGCGTACCAGCCTTTCCATTGCTCCACATCCGGCTGATATACTGTGTCTTTCATGTCTGCCATTCTGGTAGGTGTACGCACGGTTTTTTTCCTATGGTTTTAATCCCTGGGTTATTAGTGAAGTTGTGCATCTTGTTGTATTCATGGACTATTTCCTGTTGTTTTTTAAAAAGTTTTAAAAATGTGGTCAAATACACATAACATAAAAGTTACTATCTTAACCTTTTTTAAGCGCACATTTCAGGGTCATAAAGTAATTCGCACTATTGTGCAACCCTGACCACCATCCTCCTCCAGAAATTTTTCATCTTGCAAAACTGAAACAGTCCCCATTAAACACTCACTCCCCATTGTCCCTCCCTCAGCCCCTGGCACTCAACATCCTACTTTCTGTCTCTATGTTTCCGACTGCTCTAGGGGCCTTGTATGAGTGGATCAAGCACTATTTGTTTTTTTGTGTCTGGCTTACATCACTGAGCATAATGCCCTCAAGGTTCATCCCTGCTGCAGCCTGTGTCAGAATTGCCTTCCTTTTTAGGCTGAATAATATTCCCTTGTGTGGATGGACCATGTTTTGCTTCTCCATTCATCCGTTAATGGACACATGTAATATCTACATTCATTTCTCATGTCTTATAATATTTGTGGAATAATGTCAGAAAGTCCTATGAATCAAAAGTCATTTGCCATTAACTTTTTTCTTAAACTTTTTATTGTGAAAAACATCAAAGCTAAGAAAAAGGGAAGAATACATGTCAGCTTCACTTCTGTTCAGGAATTAATGTTTTACGGTATTCACTTTGTTCCCTGTGTGTGTGCTATGCGTGTGCATGTGCCTGTTTGCATACACGTGCTGTGCATGTGCAGAGGTATGTGCATTTGCACACGTTAGTGTGTGCCTGGGCATATGCATGCGTGTTCATAGGCTAGTGTGTGAATATATTTGTGCCGTGCACGTGCATATGTTTGTGTGTGTGCTGTACCTGCCTGTGCGCACACCTGTGTGTTTGCTGGAACCACTTGCAAGTTGGTTGCAGACTGAATTGTGCCCCAGATATGTCCGCACGCAGCTGCTCTAACAATCCTGCGTAGCCACGTAAAGCTCACAGATCTCGGGGATTTAAATGGATGGAGCAGGATGTCCTGACACAGAGTCTGTCTTCCAGTGACTGTCACTGTCACAGTAACATCCTTCACACCTCCTTTAAGCCCCATTCAGGGTCCAGCCTAGGCCCCCATTACATTCAGTCACCTGCCCCAGGTCCCCTATAAGCTACAATGTCACAGTTGGACAGCCCGGCCAGGGCCTGGGGTGCCCCTCCTTTTGGCCTGGCTTCCAGGCCCTGAACTTGGCTCCTGTGTTCCCATCTCTCAGCCAGGCCCCGACTTGGATGGGGCCGCCACCTCTTTCCTCACAGGGTCCCTTTGCCCAGTCAAGGGGGTTCATTCTCCCCAAACTCAGCATCAGGAGTAGGGGGGTGACAGTCCCCACTGGGTCTCCTTCATGTGAGACCCTGTGCTGTTGAAAGATCAGGCGCCCTGCCCTCGGGGGTGGGGGGCTGGGGGGTGGCATGGGGCCCACGATGGGCAGGCGGGTGCCCGGGTGGGGACGAGCCAGTGTGCAAGGAGTTCCGCGGTGGGTTCGCCTCTCCAACGGCTTCTGTGCCCCAACCTCTCCCCGTGCCTCCCCTCAAAGACAGCGCGGCGCCCTGCTGAGTGTCAGCCCCAGGGCATGAGGTCACCTGACCGGGAGCCATAGGAGCCGTCAGCCACCGCCCCCTCTACACGCACACGCACGTACGCACACATGCACGCACACGCACCCTCACGCACGCGCACGCTGCAGGGAAGCAAGACCTGAGTGCAGGGCTCTCATCCTCCCTGAGCGCCCCGCCTGGAATCGGCCTGCGGAATGGACAGACCGGCTCTCCGTGCCCGGACCATGCAGGACTGTCCTGCCTGGGCCTCCAGTGTGGCCGCCTCCTTCTGGAAGCCTGGGAGGCTGGAATCAGGCCACTTCTTGTCTGTCCTGGCAGCAGACTGGGCTGCCCTACAAGAAGTTCCGGGCTCACCTGTGCATCCTGACCATCAGGTGGGCAGAGAAATTGGTAACATTTTTGTTTTGCCTGTTGAAATGTTTAATGACAAAGATTATGTTCAGTTTCCTGACGTGGGTGTCCAAAGATGAGAGACCCATGTGTGTGACCTGTACCTCCTATGAGATCAGCCCTAAGCTAGTTGAAACATGATCAAGTTCTGTCTACACGGTAGATTTAGACCTCTGCATGTCCTGTCTACTGATTATGTTTAGAGCTGACCATGTGTTGTCTATAATAAGAACATTTAGACCTGACCATGTTCTGTGTACGCTAGGACTATGGGGACCTGGGTAGAGACCCGGCCTGGCCTCAGTACTGGGAAGCTCCGTGCCTGCATCTGAACGTCAGTGCTTACATGTCTGGGGTCTGGAGCTGAGGTGGGCTTGTCTAGGTAACAGCCTCCCTTCTGAGTGTGGTGACCTGGTCCTCCCAAGGGTCAGTGCTATGGTCGGGGCCTTAGTCTTAATCCCTGCAAGGTTCACCTTCCCTGGGGCTTGTGGAGAATCCTCAGGAGGGCTACCTGGCAATAATCCCAATTCACCAGCATGTGCATGGTGCGTAGGGAGGCAGGTTTAGCTGGTGAATTGATTGCAGGGCACGCAGATCGGGCAAAAGGCCGATGGGTGACAGCTGAGGCTGCTGCTGAGCTCTCCTTCCAGTCTACCGTCCCTACTCAGCAGAGTCCAGAGCTGCCCCTCGGCTTTCAGCCCTGCTGTCCTGTGAGTTTTCTCAACATGTAAGTGAGATGAGAAAGGACTGAGCCTGCCAGCACCAAGGTCATGTGTTCAACTCTAGCATGAAAGCTTTAAAAACAGTTAAAATCACACAGAACCAAAGTGAGAAGAGGAGGACTTCTCTGGGACAAGTGTGGGGAGAGGAGACCCACCTGACACTTTTTCCCATCCCAGGAGGTCCCAGGAACCCAGCTTGTTTCCACATTAGGGGAGCAACCAGCAGAGCCATGGTGTCCTGACCAAGGGGACGTGTGACCCCAGGTGCGGGGTCTCGGGAGGTGAGGTCACCCTGGGACTGTGGACATGTGACCCAGGTGGAGGGGTCTGGGGAGGAGGGGTCACCTGGTGAGAGAGAACGTGTGACTTTAGGTGCAGGGTCTGGGGAGGTGGGTCACCCTGGTGAGTGTGGATGTGTGACCCCAGGTATAGGGTGCGGGGACTGTGTGGGTCTCACCACACCTGCATGGGTCAGGATCACATGTACGGGGAGACCACATATGCGCTCTTTGCCTGCAGTGTGTCCTGTCCCCTTTGAGATTTCCAACCTCTGCATTAAGGGTGTTGCCGTGATTAACCTGTGGTTCCTTCTCTTCTCTTAATCTTGTCACAATCATATGAGGTCAGGCATGTTTGAATGGGTTGCTGCTCTGTGTTCTGGTGAGTGACAATACTTGGTGGTATCATATTAATATCCTAGCATATCATATGTCTAATCTATGGGGGTCACCACTGCCTGGGTCCCCCTGGACAGAGGTCAGGTGAGCACAGACTAGCCCCCCCTAAGAATGGTCTCCCACATGCCATGTGAGGGTACCATGATGGCCCCTAAGGTGGGAGACTGTGTCTGGGCCTCCGACATTTGTGATGAAGGGGAGTCGAAATGGAATTTCAATTAAGAAGACACTATTTTAAGAATTTATTTTAAGTGAAATAAAACGCATGTCACATACCCTTTACCATCATCACCATTTCAAGTGCACGTTTCTGAGGCACCAGATATATTCACCTTCTCGTGGAGCCATCACCACCATCCCTAGAACTTTTCATCTTGCAAAACCAAAATTCCACAACCATGAAAGTCTCACTCCCCATCCCCTCCCACTGCCCCTGGCACTGATGTCCACTTCGGTCCCTGAGTTGTCGACTCCAGGGCACCCACTGGAGTGGAATCCTGCAGTGTTTGCTGACGGGTCATTTTGGAAGAGCTGACTTTCAGTCTGAAGCTCTGCCTGTTTGCATCTGAAGAATCTGCATTTAAGGAGAGGGTGTATGAGGAAGGGGGTGTATGCGGGACAAAGGTGTCCGGGGTGCAGGTGAGCCAGGACCTGACCAGCTGCCTTTTGGGTCCTCTGGTCCCATCTCTTGGTCTGTGCCTCATCTGCATCATCACTGTCCCCGCTGGCACCCCTGGGGTGTTGTTGTCTGAGCGAGATTCCCTGGTGCCCCTGCTCTCCTCCCCTCTTCCTGCTGGTTGGGAAAGGAGCTGCTTGCTGTGTGGTCTCTACTCCTGAGGCATGAAGGACCCTGTAGCATGGACCTGCAGAGTGTGGGGTGTGGTCCCAAGAGCATGGGGCCCACACAGGACACAACATCGGGGCGTGACAAGTGCTAGAGCTGCCTCATCACTGACAGGGAATGTTGCCCAGATCCTGCTCGGGAGGGCGTAGTGGGTGGCCTGGGACCCCAGAGGCCCCATTCCTATCCTGGAGCTTGGAGAGTGCATCCCCCATGGGCTCCAGATTCACCCCATATCTCAGCCATATCCCTCTGTCCTGTCTTTGAACTCAGGAAAACGAGCTCTCTTGTCCACAACATAGGCCTGGTCCTGTTGATATTAGGATTCTTTAATTTAGGCGTCCTGGGATAGCAGCTCTTTTAAGGCCTAAGAAGGAACAGCTCAGGAGGGTAAAACATTTTCAGATGAAACTAATATTCAATGACTATCTCTATGCTACTCAGTTGTTGACTATTAGTCATTATTCTCCTGGTTTTAGCTCTGTTGTGGGGATTACAGAGGAGTCAACATTTAAATCTTCATAATCTGTGTATTTGTAGCTTCAGTATCATGAATGACCCATAGTTTTTATGGTTTGGGAAGAGTTATTGATTTCATGTATCATGTAAAGGATTTGCAATGATGATAGGGCAATTAAGATTACAATAATGGCTGGTAAATTGTTCAGATTTTCTCTACCTGTGCATCTATTGCACGTATATGAGTTAGTTTAGTTGTCAGTATTAGTGAAATAATATAGAGGACTAGAGAACTTATTTTAAAAATAACTATTAACGTGTGATGATGAAAATGTAAAAGTTCTTCCATAATCGGTGATGTTGCATCTTGAGAGCCTAGGTGAAATTGATATGCCTTAATGATATACAGGATTTTAGCGTATGATTTAACTTTGACAAAGTTACATCACTTTTTACTTTTATCTCATTTATTGAGAATGTTATTACATAACGACATAATTGTTATGGTGTTGCCTTGAAACTGGTTGAAAAGGGCTTGAGTCCTTCCTTATTTTACATTCACATAGGTAGGATCTTCAAACATAGGATATGGTGGAGGGCATCCGTGTAACCATTAGGAGTAGCAGTTTCCACTGCTGAGACTTCTCGTTTGGACGCAAATGCTTTTCAAAGTATGAAGATTATTAGCATTACTGCTGCTACTGAGATCAATGAGCCTAAAGACAAAACATTTCATGTTGTGTGTGCCTCAGGGTACTCAGACTAACGCAGTGACATCCCTGAGAGGCCACGAAAGCGCTGCAGGAAGTCATATTTACTACTACAAATATACTTGTGAAGTGAATGTTTGCTCATGCTGAGTTAAGTGTACAACCTGAGAAGAGTGGGAACCAGTGTAGGACGCCTCCTATAATAGTGAAGACAGCTCCCATGGACATTAGGTCATGGAAGTGTGCTACTACATAGTATGTATCCTGGAGGACAATGTCCGGGGATGAGTTGGCTAAGATGATTCCTGTCAAACCACCTACTGTAGAAAGAAAAATAAAGCCTAAAACTCATAATAGAGTGGGAGGTCATATAATATTACCTCCGTGAAGAGTTGCTAATCAGGGACTTCCCTGGTGATACAGTGGTTAAGAATTCGCCTGCCAATGCAGGGGACACAGGTTCAAGCCCTCATCTGGGAAGATCCCACCTGCCGCGGAGCAACAAAGCCTGTGCGTCACAACTACTGAGCCTGCGCTCTAGAGCCCGCGAGCCACAACTACTGAAGCCCGCGCGCCTAGAGCCCATGCTCCGCAACAAGAGAATCCACTGCAATGAAAAGGCCGCGCACTGCAACGGAGAGTAGCCCCTGCTCACCGCAACTAGAGAAAGCCCGCGAGCAGCAACGAAGACCCAACGGAGCCAAAAAAAAAAAAAAAAAAACCTTAAAAAAAGAGTTGCTCATCAGCTAGATACTTTTACTCCTGTAGGGATAGAAGTAATTACGGTAGCTGATGCAAAGTATGCTCCTGAATCAACAGCTATCCCTATGGTAAACCTATGATGGGCCCACAAGAGAACTCCTAAAAAGCCAGTGGACATGACTCATACTATTCCCAAATAGCTGAAAGGCACTTTTTGTCCTAAATAGTATGTAATGATACGTGAGGTTATAACAAACCCTGGTAGGCCATGAATACAGACTTCAGGGTGACCAAAGAATCAAAATAGGTGTTGGTATAGGATTCGGTCTCCTCCTGCAGGGTCAAAGAATGTAGTGTTTAGATTTCTATCTCTTAACAGTATGGCAATTCTGGCTGCTCGGACTGAGAATGGTAATCACAGTAACATGGCTATAGTTGGGGAAGATTAAACAAATAATGGTGTTCGGTATTGGGATATGTCTGCTGGTTTTGTATTAAAGACTATAGTCATAAAAGTAATAGCACCAAGAATTGAAGAGACACCTGCTAAATGTCAGGAGAAAACGGTTAGGTTGACAGAGGCTCCTGCATAGGCCAGATTGCAGGCTAGAGCTGAATATACGGTTCCACTTGTACCAGAACCAGATTCTACTATTGGTGATATGAGTAGGAGTAAGAATGATGGGGGAAGTAGTCAAAAGTTTATATGATTTATTTGGGGAAATGCTACTTCAGGTGTCCGAGTTATTAGTGGCCCAAGTCAGTTTTCAAAGCCTGCAATCATAACGGGTACAACTATAAAGAAAATTAGTACAAGTGCAGGGACTGTTATGACTACCTTACAGATTTGGGCATCTCCAAATAGCGCTCCAGGTTAGCATAGCTCAGCCGGGATTAGTATACTTAAAGTGCTGCCTGCTACTCCAGCTCAAGCACCAAATAGTAAATATAAAATGCTGATATCTTTGTGATTTGTTGAAAATAATCAGCAGTGTATGAACAGAGGTACAATGACTGAGCTAGCATTAGACTGTAAATCTAAAGACAGAGATTGAGCCCCCTTTCTAGCAAACCCTGTGGTGAATCAACAAATTGAATTGTAACTTCAGAGAAGCAGCTTCAATTCTGCCGGTGATTTTCCTGCCTTTTGTTTTTTCTTTCTCAAAGGCAGGAGAAGTAGATTGAAGCCAGTTGACTAGAGGATTTGAATGTTAATTGAAATTTCCTGGGGTTAAAACTCATCAATCTCGTAAGGATTTGGCTTAATTACAATGTTTGCTTTGCATTCAATTGATGTAGGATAAAGTCTGGCAATCCTTATTTTTTTTTTTTTAGGAATTAAGTAAATTGTACTTGTTTAGGGTTTTGAAAGCTCTTGGTCTAAACTAACCTAAATTCCTAGTCCAGCACTGATAGAATGGGTATTATGGGTAGTAATCGTGCGGCTATTATGATTGGTAATGATAAGAAGGTTATTTGTTTTGTATGTTCAAATTGTTTTATTTTTGTGTTGTTTAATGAAGGGAACAGAGTTAGTGATGTGGAGTATGTTAGCTGCAAGTAGAAATATATGCCGAGGACTGCTATGATGGCTATTAGTGTTGGTAGAAGGATGTTGTCATTTTTGTTATCTCTTGGATAATTATTCATTTGGGTAAAAACCCTGATAGTGGGGGGGGGCGCGACCTCCTAATGATACTATAATGGTGAGGATAGGGATTGTGATGGGAGGTGTTTTATCTCATGTGTGTGATAATGATACTCTTGTAGTACATGATCTGGGTATAAAAAGGAAGAAGATAGTGTTATGATATAAATTAGTATGTTTAGGACTGTTATATTTGGAATACACGTTATAATAGCTGTTATTAATCCTATATGGGCAATTGATGAGGAGGGTGTAATTTTTTCCAGGTGAGTATGGCTAAGTCTGCCTCAGCCTCCAACTATGATTTATAGTACCACTATGATTAATAGTATGTTTAAGTTGATGGATGGTGACATGTGGTATAAAACTGATAGGGGTGCAGTTTTGTCATGTTAATAGCATCAGGCCTGCTGTTCATGGAATGCCTTGTGTTACTTCAGGCACTCAGAAGTGAAATGCGGAAAGTCCTACTTTCGTGACAAGGGTGATTGTCATGAGGGTGGATGCTGCTGGATTAAAGATTTTTGTAATTCATTGTGTTCTTTGACCAGAGTATATTAGATTAATGATAATAACCATTATAAGTAGTATTGATGTGGTGGACTGTTTCAGAAGACATTTGTTGGATTCTTCTGTAGCTTATGTGTTCATGTTTTTTATTAGAATGGGGATACCATTAACCAGTGTGAGCTTGTTACTACAATTATATTTCCTGAGATAATGGTCAGTAGAATGATAGTAAAAACAATGAGAGTTTATTAGTACAGGAAGGATATACAACAATATTTTGGGGGTATGGGCCTGAAGCTTACTTAGAGAACCTTACTATATAGCATGTGGTGTAATGTGGTAACATGGAGAATGTAAAATTCTTAGGAATAAGTTCAATTCCAGGAATAAGAGCATTTAAACCTCTATCATTTACTCTATCAAAGTCACTCTTTTGTCAGACATATTTCTTAAGGTTGTGGTGGGTTGCCTGGTATGATGACAGGTAGTGAAAACTCTCATATACACAGGGCTAATGTTAGTAGTAAAAAAAATTTTTATAAGAGATGTACGTGTTGATCATATCAAAATTGTGGGTAGGATGCCTTTATTCATAGAAAGGAGATTGTTAGATGTGTTTTAATGATGACTTGGGCTGTATATAATTCTGGCACGTAGGGATTGTCGAATGCTCCTAAAAATAGATTGTTGTGGAAATGTTTATTATAAGGAAATTGACATATTCTCTAGGAAGGACGGGGTGAATGAGCCTGCTACATTTTCTACATTGAAGCCAAATATAGGTTTTGATTCTACTTCTGTTAAATCAAGTGGGGCTTCATTGGATTTCTGCTACTGTGGAGATAATCAAATTCTGAGTAGGGGTCAGGAGAAAATTAGTCATAGGTGTTCTTGTGTAATAATTACTGTTGAAAGTGTAAATGATCCATTTATCAGTAGGACTGAGAATAGAATAACTGCTACATTACTTCATATGAGATTGTCTGTGCTACTGTCCCTAGAGCTCCAATGAGTGAGTATTTTGAATCTGAAGCTCATCCAGATCAGAGGATGAAATAAATGGCTAGGCTTGATATGGCTAATATAAATAGTATGCCTACATTTATATTAATTAGTGGAAAAGATATGGGAAGAGGAATTCATGTTGTGAGAGCCAGGGTTAAGGGCATTGGGGCAATAATATATAAATTGATGATGTTGATGGTCATAGTGGTCCTTTAATAAATAATGTGAATGCCTCAGCAATGGGTTGTAATAATCCATAGGGGCTGATGATTTTCGGCCCTTTCTGGATTTGTATATAGCCTAGGATTTTCCATTTAGTTAATATGAGGAATGCTATGGTGAATTAAATTGGGTAATTTGTGAAAGAATGTTGATTATAAACATATTCTTAGGAAGAGGACTTGAACCACTGCGGATAAAGGTTTCAGTTTTACATAATTACTGGGCTCTGCCACCGTAACAAACCCTGTTCTACAGTAGGGTATGTATCAATTAATTGAATGTAGATTATATCATCATTTAGTTTGAAGACATTTTGTAAAGTAAGCCGTATTTCTCTTGTCCTTTCATACTGGGAGAAATCTGTAATAGACACCAACCAGGATGACTCCAGTCTGAACTCAGATCACGTGGGACTTTAATCGTTGAACAAACAGACCATTAATAGCAGTTATACCATTGAAATGTCCTGAGCCAGCATGAAGGTCATAAACCGTATTGTCGATATGAACTCTAGAATACGATTACACTGTTATCCCTAGTGTAACTTGTTCCGTTGATCTGTATTTTAGAACAACAGGTGATAAAGCATTTTGACTAGCTGGTCTAAATTTTAATGACTCAGAGGTGGTTTTATTCTCCAAAACGTAGATGGCACACGGGCTCAAGGTGCACTGGCTTCAGTAGTTGTGGCACGGAGGCTCAGTAGTTGTGGCTCACTGGCTTAGTTGCTCCGTGGCACGTGGGATCTTCCCGGACCAGGGATCAAACCCGTGTCCCCTGCATTGGCAGGCAAATTCTTAATCAGTGGGTCATCAGGGAAGTCCCAGAATTGCAGTCGCCCTTTTAATATACCTTAAGCCCAAAGAATCCATGGAAAATTGTTACAGAAAATAAGACAATAAAATATTGTAAGGACTATAAGAGAAGCATATAGTACACAGTTCATATAGACACATCCCAAGCAGTTACAAAGTATATTAAAAGGGAGGCTGCAATTTTAAAAGAATAAAATAAAATATACCCACAAACTCCCAATTTTTCCTGAAAAGTTGTAATCTGAAACTCTATTGTAGGAAGTAGAAGATTCCAGGAGACATTCTACAAATGAAGGAATTGTAACATTCTCTAAACCCTGGGGGTGGATAAGGAATTCTGGAAGGAAGGTATCCTCACCCAAGGAGAGCAGGTTCCTATAGTTCTCTAACATCACATCCCTGTACAATTCCCATTGATCTTGGCTCAGGCATTCCCACTCCTCTTGAGAGAAATCTATGGCCACATCCTGGAATGCCACCTGTCCCTGAAATTAAAAGTACACATGCCATGTGGCCACGGGAAGAGTTCATAATGTGACCCAAGAAGAAAACAGCAAGTTAAGAGAACTGGTTTTAATTTAGAAGAGTGTCTTGAATTATCCACACACACACACACATATATATATATATATATATTTTTTTTTTTTTCACAAAGTAACTTTCTCTACCTTATTTCTAACTACAAGAAAAGAGTATGGCATGTGATCCACAAAACCAGCATAGAGACTATACTTGTCTGGAAAAGAAATGATAAAATGATGGTTTCAATAAAGGCATATGCATTTTTGAGTGTTTTATTTATATCAAACTGGATAAAATGTATTTCTCAGACAGAAAAGACATGTCGAGGTAGAAATGTACCTTTCAACTATTCATGGGTACACAAGTACACTGGGGAGATTGTAAAAGTGCAGATTCTGATTCAGTAGTTCTGGTGGGCCTGAATTCCATTTTTTTAACAAGCTCATTTTTAACTAGTGATGCCACAGTCTCTGATTCGTTAACCACAATTGTGAATAGTAGAGAGATAATAAGGAAAGGTAAAAATTCATATTTAACTTTGAACATAAAGTGTTTTATGGATTTTACACGTTTAATAGAATAGTAAGCACAGCAGCAACAATCATTTGTGAATATTTACCGTAGACTGTGTATCTTTCTAACTTTTTTGTGTAGGATTCCAGGAAAAAGGCCTGGGCTGCGGCCACAGTGGGCGTGGCCCCCAGGCCGGGCCGCCCCTCCAGGACCCCCGACGGGGCCCTGCGCTCCTGGCGGCTCCTCCCCCGGCGCCCCCCTCCCTCCCGGAAGGCCTCGGGACAGAGCGGTCCCGCCCCCTGCGCCCAGAACGGAGACCGCGTTTCCGCAGAGCTGCAACTCCGGGCTCGGGGTCTCTTCCCTCCGCCGTCACTGAACTGCCCCGGAGCCCGAGGGGAGGGCGGCCTCACTGAGGCTGCCGGCTCTGGAGGGGCCCCAGCGGCCGAAGCCGCGACAGTCGTGGGGACGGCGGGCCGGGTAAGTGGGCGCCGACCCTCCGCCTGGTCCGGTGCCCGGGCTGCAGCGCAAGACCAGGCTCTGAGGGGCAGGGGTTCGCTGCCACCCGCCGCTGCTGTGCAGAAAGAGCGGCCCCCAGCGTCTGGTCCCCGGGAACTTCGGTCCCTCCTCTCGCCCCTGCCCTCGGCCTGGCTCGCGGGGCCTGGTGGGCGTGGGGAGGGGGTCGGCCTGAGCGTCCTGAGGGGAAACGGGGCAAGGGAGGCGCAGGGTCCGGCTGCAGCGTCAGCGCCCCTCCTCCTGACTGCGGGGAAAGCGGCTGAAAACTCACCCCCAGGCTCGCAGGCCCCTTATTCAGCCGAGTCCCTCTGCGCTCCTTCCTCCCTGAGCTAAAGTACCGGGGGGAGGGGACAGGGCAGGGGACTGGCGCAGGTAATGGGGAACATCAAAAGGTGATTGTTAACTAAGGAAAACCAGCTCTCCCAAGGTGAGGAATGGAGAGTGCTTTTCTTTGTATGGGAAGATGCAAGAGTCTGGGCTCACTGAAGTCCTTCCTTTGATATGCACCTCAGCTCTCCGGGGCCTGCATTCTGTATTTGCATATCCTGAGTGCCTCAGGGCCCGCCGGCTCACATTGGAGGGCTGCAAGTGCTGATGACTGTGACTTCCTTTGTTTACTGATATGGCAAGAAATATTCCATTTCCCACAGGCTTGAGGGGCAGACAGTGAAAAAGAGTCGGAGAATCTCACTCGGCATGTACTTTGGTATATATATATATATATATATATATATAATATTTATATTTAACTGTGCTAATAGAGGTTCTCAAGTCCAATCAACTTGTACTACTGCCCTCTATGTATTAATTTCATCAATATCATAAGATAATGCCTATAGAATTGACTTAATCCATTTAAACAGGATAATGATTTTTAAAGGAAACATAATAGAAATATAACAACAAAATCCTTACCAATAAAGGCTGGGTCTGGAACAACCTAAATAAATGTTCCATTGTTAAAATATTGAAAGATGTATTCAATACAAATATCAACAAAAATGAAAAATAATAAGGGCAGCGGAATGCTGAAATGTTCTATCTTTATCATTAAAGTGGCAGAAAATCATTTATTAGTAGGCACTGGGGGCAGAGGATGCCTGATTGTATATCTTTGTCATATTTGTGCAGTTGTTTGAACAAGTAACTTAAAGACAAAATGGAAAAACAAGGAGGTTTGTGCCTGAGATCATGTTGATGTGAAACCAGGGATGGCCACCTTGTGCCAGGTGAGTGAAGTTTACCTGGCCAGGTAGACCGCAGAGCTCCTGAGAAGCCAGGTTTGGAATTCTTCTGCTGGGTGCCCCTTAGGTTCTGTGACTTGATTGACTGTGAGTCATGTTGGGGGAAAGACCTGATCACAGGAAATGGATGGAAATAGAGTGATTTGGGGAGCAGCTAACAACATTCATCACAGCTCATGGCCTGAATGAATTTTAAAGAAACAGGAAAACAAATGTTTCTTATGGAATCAGAGAATGTGAGGACTGGACAATCCCAGAAAATGAGAAACACCCCATCCTATTTTCCAGATGAGAAAACAGAGGCCCAGCAAGGTGAAATCCCTCACCCAAGTTGCACCCATCTCTCCTCCTCACTACATGCTTCATGAAAGCAGGACTCTTCCTGTCTTGATCACTGCTGAACGCCAAACAGGGCCAGGCATCTAGCAGCTGCTCCAAAAATTTTAGTTGACTGTATGAAAAATGCTATTTCGTTCTTTCTCACTCTTATTCAGGATTGTGCCAAGAAATCATCAGGTTGCAATGTAATTCGATAAATGTAAATATTAATTGAGTTTTGTTGTGATGAGGGCTTAGGCTTTGAAGGTAACAAACTTGGTTCAGATCCTGGTTCTGCCACTCAATAGCTGGTTGGCTTTGGGAAAATTACTAAACCTCTCTGAGCTTATTTCCTCTGTAAAAGTGGGGATAAAACTATCTGAGCCAGCAGAGCACCTGCATCAGAGATGTGCACTAAGTATTGGTCTTTCTCACTCTCCTACGCCATCTCTCTGTTCTTCCCAGAGAAGCTGTACAGAAGGATATAGTACTTTTTTTAAAAAATTAATTAATTAATTTATTTTTGGCTGAGTTTGGGTCTTGGTTGCTGCGCGCAGGCTTTCTCTAGTTGCAGCGAGCGGGGGCTACTCTTTGTTGCAGTGCGCGGGCTTCTCATTGCGGTGGCTTCTCTTGTTGCACTTGTTGTGGAGCACCGGCTCTAGGCACGCGGGCTTCAGTAGTTGTGGCACACAGGCTCAGTAGTTGTGGCGCATGGGCTTAGCTGCTCTGCTGCATGTGGGATCTTCCCGGACCAGGGCTTGAACCCATGTCCCCTGCATTGGCAGGCAGATTCTTAACCACTGTGCCACCAGGGAAGTCTGATATAGTACTTTTTAAAAAGGGGTTTTAATTTATTTCAGATAATATACATTTTTCTTGTAGAAAAAATTATTCCACTATAGAAACATAAACACGCAAAATCGCTAGAAATGCAATATTCTATGGGTTAGATGTTATCAGTCACATTTTATAAGTAATTGGGCAAATGCCAAAGCACTAGGTACTGGGGAGTAAGAAGACTCAAATCTGGGGTGCCCCCCACCCCAATTTCAAGAGCAGGGTGTGTTTTTCAAATCCATGTTTTATCTGGTCTTTGTTTCTCATCCATCCTCTGTGTCTGCCTTTCTCAAGAAGGCTCAGATCCTCGGCTTTCACACCCTCCCGTCTGGCTGTGCCCCAGCTCCCGGCCTGGAACCTCTGCGTGCCTGGGTGTGCCTGCTCGCCCTGTGCATCACCAGCTTTGCCAGGGAGCTGCTGTATCGTGCACTGCTTGCTGTACCCAGAGTCCCTGGACCCTTCTGGTACATGAAGTGCACCCTCCTCACCACGTGTGCAGCCTATCCCCTTACCTTATATCCTGCCTCTAAGCCAGGCTTGGGGGTGACTACAGTGTGCATTCAGCTGTGTGAGGTGCTGGGATCAAAGTGAAGTTCCCAACTTTTGAAGTGGCAGGCTTGAGGGGCACACAGTGACTTAAAGTCGGGTCACCTGACTTAAAGGGGGGCTGATTGATTTAAAGCCAAGGCAGCTGACTTAAAGCCTGCGTCCCTCAGCTGCAGGACGAGACCAACTTTGGCGGTGCACGGATGCTCTCCAGCCAGCACTGCTGTTCAGGAAGGGCTTCCAGCAGCGCCTTAGTGCAGGGGGACTTGGTCCATGGTCTTGCCCCTGCCCTCAGAGGGGGGCCACCTGCTCTTCTGGAGAATCAGGGAGGGGGAAGTGCAGAGTCTCAGCTGGAGTTGTGGCACCCCTTGTCTGATGGCAGGGAAGGGGGGGCGGGGCTGTGTGGTGTCCTGGGGCTGGACTCAGCAGGTCGACTCAGCCTCTCAGCCTCCTAACCTCCACCCACACACCCTACAGTAGTTTCCAATAATATTTAATTGCGCCTACTTGTTTTGTGTGTCCCTTAACTTCTTATCGTGAATATAGATGATTTTATTACTGTTTTCTTTCATCCTTCCTACTAGCTGTGTACATGGTTGATTTACTACCTTTACTGAATATTTTCCTTTACCAATGAGGTTTTTCCTTTAGTAAGTTTCCTTTCATCATTTTTATGTTTCAGTTGTGGCCTTTTCTTTTTCACTTAGAAGAGCCCCTTTAAGATTTCTCATAAAGCTGGTTTGGCGATGCTGAACTCTTTTAGTTTTGCTTCTCTGTAAAACTTTAGATCTCTCCATCAAATCTGAAGGAGAGCCTTGCTGGGTAGAGTATTTTTGGTTATAGGATTTTCCCTTTCATGACTTTGAATATACCATGCCACTCCCTTCTGGCATGCAGAGTTTATCCTGAAAAGTCAGCTGATAACTTTATGCAAGTTCCCATGTTTGTAACTTGTGGCTTTTCCTTTGCTCCTTTTAATAGTGTCTTTTTATCTTTATTTTTTTGCCATTTTAATTACAGTGAGTCTTGGTGTGGTCCTCTTTGGGTTGATCCTGTTTTGGCCTTACTGTGTTTACTGGACTTGTATGTCTGTTTTCTTTCCCAGGTTAGGGAAGTTTTCCGCTTTTATGTCTTCAGGTATGTTCTACACCCCTTTCTCTTTCCTTTTTCCTTCTGGGACCAGTATAATGCAAATGTTAGTACACTTGATGTTGTTTCACAGGTCTGTTCAACTTTCCTCATTTCATTTTATTCTATTGTTTTACTGTTCATGTTCAGTGATGGCCAGTACTCTGTCCTTTAGTTTTCTGATTCATTCCTCTGTATCATTTAGTCTACAGTAGTTTCCTTTTAGTGTATTTTTCATTTCAGTTATTGTATTCCTCATCTCTGTTTGGTTGTTCTTTAGTCTAACTCTTTTTTAAAAAACTTCTAACTTCTTGCTCTGGTCGTCCATTCTTCTCCTGAGTTCTTTGATCATCTTTACAGTCATTACCTTGAACTCTTTCTTGAGTAGATTGGCTATCTCCACTTCACTTAGATCTTCTTCTGGGTTCTTACCTGTTCCTTCATTTGCATCGTGTTTCTGTGTCACCTCATTTTTCTTAACTTGCTGTTTTTATTGCTATGTATGTAGTAGGTTCGTTACATTTCCTGACCTTGGGGGAGTGGCCTTTTGTAGGAGATGTCCTGTGGGTCCCAGCAGCCCCCTCTCCCCTGGTCACTAGAATTATATGTTCTAAGTGTACCCCGTATGTGGGCTGCTTGGGCTCTTCTGCTGTGGCGGGCTGACTACTGTGGGTGGTCTGGTAGGCTTGGCTGCCCCCAGACTGCTTGTTTGCCAGGCTCTGCCTTGTATGGAGGCCGTCTGTGCTGCTTGGTGAGACTAAATCATAAGGCAGCTGGCTGCACAACTCTGGGGGACACCAAATCTGGTGCTGGTTCACTTATGGGTAGAACTGCAGTCCAGGTGATATCAGGGCTAGTGCCCAGTCACTGGTTCTGGGGCTATGCTGGCTACTGGGAGGAAGAGACAGGTCCTGAGTCCTGGCTGCAGGGCCCAGGAGCCACAGAGCTGGTGGTGGATCACTGTTCCTGACACAGCTCTCTGCAGGGTCTGGGGTATCCCTAATCTTGTGTTGGCATTCTGATGGGCAGGGCAGGACCCAGCTGAGTCCATGGCTGCTCCTGGCCTGCAAGTGAGTGTTCTGGTCACACAGGCTGCTGGGCTGTGGTATTCCTGGAACTGGTGTGTGCCTGTTGGTGTATGAGGCTGATCCCACTGCTAGAGCAGGTTTGCTGTTGGGCAGGTCCAAGCTCCATCCAGTCCCTGTGCAGTTATCACCTGCCGATGGTGAGGCTGACTCCAAGGCCAGAGCAGGCTCACTTGTCAGAGGGGCCAGGGACTCTGGGGCTGGTGCCTGTCCACTGAGGTGTGGAGGCTGGTCCTGGGGCTTTTGGGGGCTGGGCCCATGTCCAGGGGCAGCTGTGCATTGAGAGGGTCTGAAGGCACCTGTTTGCTGGTGGATGGGGCTATGCCCCTGCTCAGTTAGTTGCTTGGCCTGCAGCCCCCTAGTGCTTGTGTCTGTAGTCTGGTGGAAATGCGTGGGGCTCGGTCCTGAGGCTGATAAGCTACAGGGAGGATTCTGAAATTATGCTTGCTGGTACCAGTGTCCACGAGGTAGAAGGAGCTCCCCGAATGGCTGCTGCCAGTGTCTGTGTCCCTGAGGCTGTGCTGTAGTTGCCTCTTGCCTCTCTGGGAGACTCTCCAAGATCAGGAGGTAGGTGTGACCCAGGATCCTTTCAAGTGACTGCTTCTGTTCTGATTTTCGGATCATGTGGGATTTTGTGAGCATCTTTTAAGAGTGGAATGTCTATTTCCCACAACCCTCTGGCTCTCTGGAACATAAGCACTACTGGTCTTCAAAGCCCAACTTTCTAGGGACTCTTCTTCCCAGCACAGGATCCCTGGGTTTGGGAGCCTGATGTTGGGTTCATACTCCTTGCTACCTGGGAGCACCTCTGAAATTGTAATTATTCTCCCATTTGTGGGCCACCCACCTAGTGGTATGGGTCTTGACTATATTGAGATTTTGCCCTTCCTTCCTGTCTTGTCATGGTGCCTTCCTTATGTCTTTAGCTGTGAAAGATCTTTTATCGTAGGTCCCGGCCTTTTTCATCAATTGCTGTTCTGTAAACAGTTGTGACTTTGATGTGCCCATGAGAGGCATCAAGCTCTGGGTCTTTCTATGCTACCATCTTGGACAGTCTCTCCACTTCATTCTTAAATCATATTATTTAATTTTTCTTAGTATCTTATTTGATTTGTGACAGTTTGAAATTTATTATCACTCATGTTTACTTCGCCTGTTTTGAAAAATTGAATAGTGCATTCATTCATTTTCAAGTGAAGGTAGTGACCTGTGAATTTCCATACCTCAAAAATCAAGGATAGGACAAAAGCCTTTTCTACCTGTGTTACCCTCAAACTCTGCACCCCACCCCCGCCTGGGGATTAACCTCTTGCACCCATGCTCACCTTCTGTTTTTGGACCGTTAACCATCATTGCATCTGTATGTGTGTTGACAAAGTGAACTCTAGTCTTTCCAGTTTTTGTTTTTTGTTTTTTGGTTTAGGGAACAGTCCTACTATGAATGTACATTTACTGGTCTGTTGAAGTTCATATATAAACCTGTCAAGCACATTACCAGAATTGGAATTGTTTGTATATACACTTTGATAAATTTTAGAGACAATGGTAGAACAGAAGTACATTGTATTTCAAATCCCACAATATTCTCACACCATGAAAACCCTTCCCTTTTTAATATATTTGTGTGTAGTTTATCTTTATGCCCATTCCTATATTTCCCGGAGATGGGTAAGTGTTATGTTTCTTGCTAAAACATTTACTATTTTGTTCAAAGTCAGGCGTTTAGTGGTTTTAGCATGATCATATTTCCATGAACTCGCAAATACAGGATCTTCTCTCACACTCTTTTACTCCCTGCTCTTTTATATTGCCCTTCTAATTCTCAGTCCTGGTTTTTCTTTATGTTCTTCATCAACCTGGATAGGTTATACTATTTTCTCCCTTATTCAAGACCAATAAGATAGGATAGAACACCCAGAAATAAACCCTGATATATGGCCAAATGATTTTTGACAAGTTGCCAAGACTTTTCAAAGTAGAAAGGATAGTATTTTCAACAAATGGTGCTGAGAAATCTTGTTGCCAACATGCAAAAGAAGGACCCTTACCTAACTTCATCTGCAAAAATTAATGAAAATGTATCAAGAAACTAAATATAAGACCTAACAAAATAAAAAGTCCTAGAAGAAGACACAGGACAAGAGCTTCATGACATTGGATTTGGCAGTGTTTTCCTCAGTATGAAACGAGTGAACAACAAAGGCACAGCTAACAAAAAAATAAGCAATTTGCAGTACATAATTTTTAAAAAAATGTGTATCAAAGAAATGTAAACAGAATAAAATGGCAACCCACAAGATGGGAGAAAATATTTGAAAGCCATCTATCTGACAAGAGATTTCTATTGGGAATATACAGAGAACTCCTAGAACTCAACAAAAAGCAAACACCCTGATTCAAAAATGGATAAAAGACTTGAATAGATGGTTCTTCAAAAAGATGTACAAATAACTAAGCACTTGAATAGATGCTCCATATCACTAAATGCATGTTTATATATTTGTGTGCATGCATACACACACAAGCACACGCACACATACACAAGCAGAAAACAAGTATTGGTGAGGATGTGAGGGAGTTGGAACCATTGTGCTATGTCAGTGGGAATGTAGAATGATACACCTGCTCTGCAGAAGAGTATGGCAGTTTTTCAGATATTGAAAAATAGAATTACTACATGATCCAGGAATTTTACTATGAGGTATACGCAAAGGAATTGAAATCAGGGTCCTAAAGAAATATTTGTACTCCAGTGTTTAGAGCAGTAATAATCACAGTAGCTAAAATATGAAAGCAACCTAAGTGTTCATCCACTAGTTCCTGGATAAGCAAAGTGTGGTATACCTGTATAATACAATATTATTCAGTCTTAAGAAGGAAAAGATCTAGGAATATGCTACAACATAGATGAATCTTGAGGAAATTTAGCTACCAAAAATGCCATTTTTGTGACGTTTAGTGAGTCATAACAATACAACTACTTATTTTAATTATATGGGGTACTTAGTGTAGTCAAAACCATAGAAATTGGGAGGGTAATGATGCTTTTCAGGTGGTTATGGAACAAAAAGGAACGTTATGTTTAAAGGATATAGAGTTACAGTTTTAAAAGATAGAAAAGAATTAGATAAATGGTGATGTTGGTTGCCCAATAATATGAATGTATTTAATATCACTGAACGGTGCACTTATAATAATTAACATGTTATATTTTATGTTATTTGATTTTACAACATAAAAAATTGGGAAAGAATGTAATATCAGGAAAGAGAGTGGACCTGGGATAGAGCAGAGAGTAATCAGAAGGGTGAGACCCTGCATATGTTGAAGAAGAAGAGCTGAGAGTCTTCACTGGCCAGAAGAGACTTTATTAAAAAAAAAATTACTCTGAGGGAGTATTAAATAGATATCTATGGGTGTACTGCTATCTCCCATGGGTTATCTTAAAGAGTCTTTAATAAAGTCCATAAGGCTTGCTGAGGCTTTTTTAAAAACTAGATTCCCTATGAGATAATTAGAGGGTGGTACTTAAGTCTATGTCTAGGTTGACATAGATTTTGCAGGGAAGATGAACTTGAGAACAGTGGAGGTCCTGAGCGTGTAAGTACATGGAAATTAGAAAAAAAATAATAAAGGGAATTAGGAAAACTTTGGACTTCAAAGGTCATGGATTACTGAGTCAGACCTGAGATTTCTAAGGAGTTATATACACAGTTGCTATTTGGATTACTTGTTGATAAAGGTAAGTGGAAAAACTAGAGTTGTTTCCAAGTGTAGGTAAGATATAATGAGAGGATGGAGGTGCAAAGTAGGGAGGCCCAGAGAAAAGTGGGAAGGTCATATGGGGCCAAGATGGTGGTAATATCCAGCAGAACAGATGGTAGGGCAGACTATGGATTCATCTTTTTTATTTTGGTTCCCCACCTCATCCTTAATAATTCTTTGGGAATATTTCATTGCTCTGTGATGCAGGTACAGAATTGTAGTGAGGAGCCTACACCCTCAGTGTCCAGCTGTCTGAGTTCTCAGTGTGCTTCAAATGATGGAGAACTATTGCTTCTTTATGAGAAGGGTTAGTACCTCGTAGCTAAGCTTAAGCTGGAGCTTATGCAATATTGATTCTCTTTTATATGTACTGTTGGAATGGAGGTTCCTCCTCCTCTTTTCTTGACCATTATGAAATGAATCTATATTTATCAATATTTGGGTATATCAGATAAATACATTAAGTAAAGGAATCCTATATATTGCTCCCTGCATAGTTTGCCTCTTTCTTGTTTCTCTTTTACCTTTACTAAATTAGCACAGGGAGAGACCGTGAAATGTTCTAATCAGGAGAGATTAGAACATCATATTTCTAGAGAGGTTGGTTGGACAGAGCAGGGGTCCCAGTGAGAATCAAAGCTTCTGTTTCTACTTGGAAGTGTACCTGTATAGGGTAGATGGCTCCAGGAAACCTCCTAGAATATTCCAATGTCCCTGCAGGAGATCATTAAGAGAGGCAGAATCTGGTACCAGATCAGTGTACTATGACATGTTTGTCCGTCATCTGATGTGAGATTCTCAGAGCCAATCCCATATGGTAGGGCTGACTGCAGAGTGATGCAGAACCCATGAAAGCCTTTGACTGCATGTTAAAGATGAAGCTCGGATTTCAGGGAGAATTTTCTTACCTGACTGAATGTCATCCTTCTGTGGGTATGAGATTCTGTGCTTTTCCTCTGTTGATGACCACTGACTGAAAATCATTAGAGGATCATGTCTAGACAGCATTCTTTATTTAATTTCTTAAAGAAGAAAACATAGAAAACATTTTTATCCACTTTCAAATTGAGGATCAGGGGGAATGACATCAGTGAAAATGTCAGAGTAGGGAGCTCTGGCTTGTGTCCCTCCCCAGAAACACTGACATACGTGGTACAACCTGTCAAAATGACCTTATCAACACATGTAAGTTTTCTTTTCTTTTCACCATGTAGATTTATCTTTCATTGAAACTTTACTTACTACAGGATGTGGAGAATAAAGAAGGAAGTAGAAACTGTGTTTCCTGATGAGAGAATCACTAAGTCACATTAGCTGTTCTGAGCTATGTCGTACTCACCATGACCATAATTTAAAAAAAAAAAGAAACAAAACACTATTTTTTTTGTAAGTCAGTTCTGACATTTCATAGTTAAAGACAAGGTAAGAGATACAAACTTAGATTTACCAGAATTGAGTATAATTTTGATTGTACCTGTGTTAAATATATGAGTATGACCTGCTATAAAACTTCATTATACTTATTGCCACAACTGACAAATTCCCTTTCTCCACTCCTGATAAGTTGCATGTAAGGAATGCATAGGTCACTAACCCCAGCTGGTCACAGGTAAACTCTGCCACATGGATTACTGCATGTTTTCCTGGTGAAAGACCCTGCATTCTCAAGTATCATGCCTGCAGAGTATCTGGGCTCTTCTTTTTTCTGGATAAAGATTAGATAATCACCTAAATTTATGAGAAATATATAAATTGTATTTGCATATTCTTCAGGTTTTTATTTATCCATTCTCTTTCAAGTCCTAAGTGCAAATATTAAAGTGATTTCCAAGAGGGTGGTAAGTAAGACAGCTACGTTTATGCTCCAAAATTAGCAATAAATCATAATACAATTGTAAATGCATTATTATGTGATTAATATGTAGATACTTATATAAATGCAATTTTAGTAATGCTTTGTGGAGAGCTTCAGAATCTAGGTGTTAAAAATAAAAGGAGTTCTTGAAACAATCAGGGAATTATAGAGAAGGCTTTGTGTCTATAATTATCAATCTGAAATAATGCATTTTCTCAGAAATAAACTAGGCATAAAATTGTAGGAAACAGCTACATGAAATGAAACAGCATGTGAGATGGCCATACAAGAAAAAGAATATTCTCAGAGAATAATGAACATTGTGGAGTTCAGCAAAAGGGTAATACAGATTCAGAGAGTAAACCTTTGGAGAGCCTAATTATGAGTTCCTCATATTTCATCTTTGGAGAGATGGTAGTCATTTGAAGTATGATGTTATAAGGTGGAGTTAACATACTTAAATACTTTCGTTTAGAAATGACCACTTAGAACCAGAATAAATGAAAGAGAACACAAAATTATGTTTTTGTTGATTTTTAAAGACTTCAGGTGAGTGTTGATAATTTAAAAATACATGATGTCTTGAGTAAAGTTGCCTGGAATTTGAGATCTGTAAAAAAGCATTTCTGTTCTGTAATGCTAGGATGCTAATTGGACATTTTTGCAAGAAAGAGATTTCAGGATGCAAATCTTGTGTCTCTAAGGTGGGAAGTCAGTTCATGGTGGAACATTCTATTAAACTTGTGTGAGTGGAGAAATATTTCTTTGTAAGGAAGAGGTCACGAATCCGTTTTTAATAAAGTTAGTGGCTTATAGTATACCGAACGAGCAAAATGGCTATTTCTGAACTTGAAGAAAAAAATAATATAGTTTTTCTGCATTTATATTTTGAAGCTGATGTAAAATATCAAAAATTCTTTACTTTGAAAAACAATAATCAATTTGTAATCAATTTGACATAATTTATATATTGAACCTGTGGTACACACACACAATAAAACTTACATTAAAAATCTTTTTTGCATTTAAAAAATATTTTCAAGTGTAGTTGATTTACAATGTTGTGGGTTTTTTTAATACATGTTTATTGAAGTATAATTGCTTTATAACATTGTGTTAGTTTCTGCTTTACAACAAAGTGAATCAGCTACATGTATACATATATTCCCCGTATCCCCCCCGCTTGAGCCTCCCTCCCACCCTCCCTATCCCACCCCTCTAGGGGGACACAAAGCACCGAGCTGATCTCCCTGTGCTATGCGGCAGCTTACCACTAGCTATTTTACATTTGGTAGTGTATATATGTCAGTGCTACTCTCTCACTACGTCCCTGTCTCCCCTTACCCCTCTGTGTCCTTAAGTCTGTTCTCTACATCTGTGTCTTTATTCCTGCCCTGTCACTAGGTTCGCCAGTACCATTTTTCTAGATTCCATATATGTGTGTTAGCATATATGCCCAGTAGTGGGATTGCTGGGTCATATGGTAGTTCTATTTTTAGTTTTTTAAGAAACCTCCATACTGTTCTCCATAGTGGCTGTATCAGTTTACATTCCCACCAACAGTGCAGGAGGGTTCCCTTTTCTCCACACCCTCTCCAGCATTTATACAATGTTGTATTAATTTCTGCTGTGCAGCAAAGTGATTCAGTTATATATATATATACATATATATATACACATATGTATATATTCTTTTCCATTATGGTTTATCACAGGGTATTGAATATAGTTCCCTCTGCTATACAGTAGGTCTTTGTGGGTTGTCCATCCTGTGTGGAATAGTTTGCTTCGCTATTCCAAAACTCCCAATCTTTCCTTCACCCTCTCCTTGGCAACCACAACTCTGTTTTCTATATCTGTGTGTTTGTTTCTGTTTTGCTGACATGTTCATTTGTGTCCTATTTTCGATTCCACATATAAGTGGTATCATATGGTATTTGTCTTTCTCTTTCTGACTTACTTCACTTAGTATGATCATCTCTAGGTCCATCCATGTTGCTGCAAATGGCATTATTTCATTCTTTTTTATGTCTGAGTAATATCTATTGTATACGTATACCACACCTTCTTTATACATTCATTTTTCAGTGAACATTTAGGTTGTTTCCATGTCTTGGCTATTATAAATAGTGCTGCTATGAACATAGTGTTGCATATATCTTTTTGAATTATAGTTTTGTCTGGCTATACGTCCACAGTGGGGTTGCTAGATCATATGGCAACTCTCTTTATAGTTTTTTTGAGGAACCTCCATACTGTTTTCCACCAACTCACATTGCCACCAACAGTGTAGAAGGGCTCCCTTTTCTCCACACCCCCTCCAGCATTTGTTAATTGTAGATTTTTTTTAACGATGGCCCTTCTGATCAGTGTGAAGTGGTACCACATTGTAAATCGGATTTGCATTTCTCTAATAATTAGTGATGATGAGCATCTTTTCATGTGCCTATTGGCCATCTGTATGTCTTCTTTGGAGAAATGTTTATTTAGGTCTTCTACCCATTTTTCCATTGAGTTATTTGTTATTTTGTTATTGAGTTGTATGAGCTGTTTGTATATTTTGGAATTTAAACCCTTGTCAGTCTCATCATTTGCTAACATTTTCTCCCAGTCCATAGGTTGTATTTTCATTTTGATTATGGTTTCCTTTGCTGTGCAAAAGCTTATAAGTTTGATGAGTTCCTGTTTCTTTTTTGCTTTTACAGTAAGTGCCCTACATATGAACAAGTTCTGTTCCAAGAGTGCATTTGTAAGTCCAATTTGTTTGTAAGTCCAACAAAGTTAGCCTAGGTACCCAACTTACACAGTCGGCTATATGGTACTGTACCTTAATAGGTTTATAATACTTTTCACACAAACAATACATAAAAAATGAACACAAAAGTAAGGAAAACATTTTTAATCCTACAGTACAGTAACTTGAAAAGTACAGTAGTACAGTACAACAGCTGGGATACTCGGGCTGGCATCGAGGGAACAGGCAAGAAGAGTTACTGATTGGAGGAGGGAGAGGAGGTGGGAGATGGTAGAGGTGAAGGATTATCAGCAGTAGGAGACAGAGGGCAAGCTGCAATTTCACTCATGCCTGATGTTGATGGCACAGGTTCTGGTTCCTTGCCGGATTTAATTCTATCTACCCTCTTGAAAAAATGGTCCAGTGATGTCTGGGTAGCAGCTCTTTTTTTCTCATCATAGATGACAAGGTAGCACTGGATTGCATTCTGAATGGCTGCTGCAACCTTTGGGTACCATTCTGTGTTCGGGTCCTGTGCCTCAAAAGCTAACAGTGCCTCCTCAAATAAGGAAAATCTCCTTGCCATTTTCTGTGTCGTGAATCTCTTCAGTTCTTCAGTTACTTCTTCCTCCTGTCCCTCTTCATTCTTTCTCTGGGCCTCCAATTCCATCAAGTCTTCATTAGTAAGCTCCTCGTGTTGCACAGCAAGGAGTTCAATGAAATCGTCCTCTTGCAGATCTAGCTCCAGCTTCTCGCTGAGGGTCACTACGTTGCTGAAGACCTCTTCGGACTTCTCATCTGCCTTCTCAAATCCACAAAAATCATGAACAAACTGTGGGCAAGGTTCTTCCAAACCCCATTCATGGTGACCGCCATACCCTCACACCAAGCAAAGTCAATGTTTTTTATGGCCTTGTAGATGTTATAGTCGTTCCAAAATTGTCCCTAGGTTGTTCCTGATTTGTCACTTACCTTTACTGTCTGACAAAAAGTGTGACATAACTAATATTTCTTGAAAGTCGCTATAACTCCCTGGTCCATAGGTTGGATGAGCAACATAGCAGATGCACTACTTTGACGTTGGGATGAAAGTCATCCATGAATGGGGGGTGGCCCAGAGCACTGTCGAGCAGCAAAAGAATGTTTTGCTGGGCCGTTCTTCTCCAAGCAATATTTCTCTACCTCTGGGATAAAGTGGTGGAAAAACCAGTCCTGCAAAATGGCCTGTGTAATCCAGGCTTTGGGGTTACTCTTCCACACAACAGGAAGAGAGCCTTTGGCTATGTTTTTAAGGGTTCTTGGGTTCTCTGAATGATAAACTAAGAGAGGCTTCAGCTTCATATCACTGGAAGCATTGCCACCAAACAACAGTTAGCCTATCCTTTGTTGCTTTATAGCCCAGCATCAACTTTTCCTCCTTACTGATGTAACTTTGGTCCGGCATCCTCTTGCAGTACAGTTGTGTCTCATCCACATTAAAAACCTGCTTGGGTAAATACACACCATCATCAGTAATTTCTCAAAGTGTTTCAGGAAGTTCCTGGACAGCTACCGTATCTGCACTTGCTGCCTCTCCACTTACTTTTACATTATGAAGGTTGGCTCTAGCCTTGAACCGATGAAACCAGCCATGGCTGGCATTAAAAGATGTGCCCTCTGATTCTTTGCCGTGTTTCTTCTTCAAGTCTTCATAAAGGCTTTTAGCTTTCTCTTGAATCAGCATTAAGCTGAGCAGGACTCAGCGCTGATGTTGATCCTGCATCCGCACAGTGAGAAGTTTCTCCATCTCCTTCATCACTTTTCCATGCTGCTGCGATATTTTGTCAACATCGTCGGCACAGCAGACTTCACATGTTCCATGATCTTGTCCTTGTTCTTTAGATTCGTGCCAATGATTGAATGATTCATGTTATAAGAATGAGCGATGTCTAACATCTTTTTGCCTCGCTCCACTCTCCCAATTATTTTCACTTTTGTTTCCATCATTATCGCTTGGCGCTTCTTAGCAGTACCAGCTACATCACTGCTGCTTTTACGCTTGCTTCCAGACATCTTGGGCTTGAAATAAAGGTACTGTACTACTGTATACAGTACTGTAAAGTACACAAAAGCACAACCACTTATAGGAGATGCACGCACGTGACAATGTATGCCAGACACATGAACTAACGTACATGATTGGACATGCGAATGGACGTTGGCATCTTTGAAAGTTTGCAACTTGAAGGTTCGTATGTAGGTGACTTACTTTATTTGTACTGCCTTGGGAGATCTACCTAGGAAAACTTTGGTATGATTTATGTCAGAGAATGTTTTGCTTATGTTCTCTTCTAGGAGTTTTAAGGTGTCATATCTTATATTTAAGCATATAAGCCGTTTTGAGTTTATTTTTGTGTATGGTGTGAGGATATGTTCTGACTTCACTGATTTGCATACGGCTGTCCAACTTTAAAAACACCACTTGCTTAAGAGACTGTCTTTTCCCCGTTGTATATTCTTGCCTCCTTTGTCGAAGGTTAATTGACGATAGGTGTGTGGGTTTATTTCTGGGCTCTCTATTCCATTGATCCATATATCTCTTTCTGTGCCAATAACACGTGGTTTTAATCTTTTAAGAGTGGAAATCTCAATCCCACTCTTTTTTTTTTTTAATTAATTAATTAATTTATTTATTTATTTTTGGCTGTGTTGGGTCTAAGTTTCTGTGCGAGGGCTTTCTCTAGTTGTGGCAAGCAGGGGCCACTCTTCATCGCGGTGTGCGGGCCTCTCACTATTGTGGCCTCTTGTTGCGGAGCACAGGCTCCAGACGCGCAGGCTCAGTAGTTGTGGCACACGGGCCTAGTTGCTCCGCGGCATGTGGGATCCTCCCAGACCAGGGCTCGAACCCGTGTCCCCTGCATTAGCAGGCAGATTCTCAACCACTGCGCCACCAGGGAAGCCCCAACACGTGGTTTTGATTACTGTAACATTGTAGTATTTTCTGAAGTCAGGGAGGGTTATGCCTCCGGCTTTGTTGTTTCTCCTCAGGATTGTGTTGACAATTCTGACTTTTTATGGTCCCATATACATTTTAGGATTATTTGTTCTAGTTCTGGGGAAAATGTCATGGGTAATTTGACAGGGATCACATTAAACCTGTAGATTGCTTTGGGTAGTACGGCCATTTTAACACTATTAATTCTTTCCATCCAAGAGCGTGGTATGTCTTTCCATTTCTTTGAATCATCTTCAATTTCCTTTGCTAATGTTTTGAGATTATCAGCATATAAGTCTTTCACCTACTTGGTGAGGTTTATTCCTAAGTATTTTATTTTTTTGATGCCATTTTAAAAGGGATTGCTTGTTTACATTCCCTTTCTGATATTTCATTGTTAGTGTAAAGAAATGCAACCAGGGGCTTCCCTCGTGGCTCAGTGGTTGAGAATCCATCTGCCAATACAGGGGACACGGGTTTGAGCCCTGGTCCAGGAAGATCCCACATGCTGTGGAACAACTAAACCGGTGCGCCACAACTGCTTAGCCTGCACTCTAGAACCTGTGAGCCACAACTACTGAGCCCATGTGCCACAACTACTGAAGCCCACATGCCTAAAGCCCGTGCTCCACAACAAGAGAAGCCATCGCAATGAGAAGCCTGCACACCGCAATGAAGAGTAGCCCCCACTGGCCACAACTAGAGAAAGCCCGTGCACAGCAATGAAGACCCAATGCAGCCAAAATAAATTTAAAAAGAAAAAGAAAAAAAATGCAAACAATTTATATATGTTAATCTTGTATCCTGCTACTTTGCTGAATTTGTTTATCAGTTCTAGTAGATTTTGTGGGGAATTTTTAGGGTTTCCTTTATATATGTTATCATGTCATCTGCATATAATGACAGTTTTACCTCTTCCCTTCCAACTTAGTTAGCTTTTATTTCTTTTTCTTGTCTGATTGTTGTGGCTAGGACTTCCAATACTATGTTGAAGAGAAGAGGTGAGAGTGGGCATCCTTGTCTTGTTCCAGATTTTAGTGGGAAGGCTTTCAGCTTATGAACATTGAGTATTATATTGGCTGTGGGTTTGTCATAAATAGCTTTAATTATGTTGAAGTATGTTCCCTCTATACCCACTTCGGTAAGCGTTTTTATCATGAATGGATGTTGAAGTTTTTCAAATGCTTTTTCGGCATCTATCGAGATGATAGTTTGTTTTTTGTTTTTCCTTTGTTGATGGGGTGTATCACGTTGATTGATTTGCATATGTTGAAACAACTTTGTGACCCTGGGGTGAATCAAATTTGGTCATGGTGTATGATCTTGTTATGTGTTGTCGGATTCGGTTTTCTAATATTCTGTTGAGAATTTTTGCATCTATATTTATCAAAGATATTAGCCTGCAATTTTCTTTTTTGGTAGTGTCTTTCTCTGTGTGTTTTTTTTAAGTCTTTAATGAATTTGTTACAATATTGCTTCTGTTTTATGTTTTGGTTTCTTGTTTGTGAGGCATGTGGGATCTTAGCTCCCTGACCAGGGATCAAACCCGCACCCCCTGCACTGGAAGACGAAATCTTAACTGCTGGACCACCAGAAAAGTCCCCATCTGTTTTTTTTTTTTTTTTTTTAATGAATTTATTTATTTATTTATTTATTTATTTATGGCTGCATTGGGTCTTTGTTGTTGTGCGCGGGCTTTCTCTAGTTGTGGCGAGCGGGGGCTACTCTTCATTGTGGTGCGTGGGCTTCTCATTGCAGTGGCTTCTCTTGTTGCAGAGCATGGGTTCTAGGTGCACGGGCTTCAGTAGTTATGGCACATGGGCTCAGTAGTTGTGGCTCACGGGCTCTAGAACACAGACTCAGTAGTTGTGGCACATGGGCTTAGTTGCTCTGTGGCATGTGGGATCTTCCCAAACCAGGGCTTGAACCCATGTCCCCTGCATTGGCAGGTGGATTATTAACCACTGTGCCACCAGGGAAGTCCCCCCATCTGGTTTTGATATCAGGGTGATGGTGGCTTCATAGAATGTCTTTGGAAGTATTCCTTACTCTTCAATCTTTTGGAAGAGTTTGAGAAGAATCAGTGTAAGTTCTTCTTTGTATATTTGGTAGAATTTGCCTGTGAAACCATCTGATCATGGACTTTTGTTGGTAGGGAGTTTTTTTAAATTACAGATTCTATTTCGCTTTTAGTGATGTCTGTTCAAGTTATCTATTTCTTCTTGATCCAGTTTTTGTCAGCTGTAAAAAAAAAAAACATACATTTTTAGATTATGTTAGCACCTAAATATTTACCATGTATTAGACCACAAAAAAGCAAAGAAAAAAGTACTGAAATATTTTTTTCATATAGAAAAAGTATTGAAATATTGTTTAAGAAATTGGGATAATACTACTTACAATAATGACAAACTGTTCTGAACTTAAAGACTATTTTATCTGAGATGCATATTATATGCTAATTGTTTTATTGTTTTTAAATACATGGAATGTATTCTCCTTTCTAATTTAATTCTTTTATTTTACCTGTATATTGTGAAAAAACTTTAGTTGCACACATAATATAAAAAATTACACTTTAATAGGAGATATTAATCCATTTACATTTACTATAGTACTGAAAATACTTAGGTTTAGAGTTACCATGTTATTGTGTGCTATTATTTATTTAGTTATTTAAAAGATTTAATTTGGGGGGGCGTTTTAAATTATTTATTTGTTTGTTTATTTTTAACATCTTTATTGTATTATAATTCTTTACAATGGTGTGTTAGTTTCTGCTTTGTAACAAAGTGAATCAGCTATACATATACATATATCCCCATATCTCCTCCCTCTCGCGTCTCCCTCCCACCCTCCCTATCCCACCCCTCTAGGTGGTCACAAAGCACCGAGCTGATTTCCCTGTGCTATGTGGCTGTTTCCCACTAGCTATCTGATTTACATTTGGTAGTATATATAAGTCCATGCCACTCTCTCACTTCATCCCAGTTTACCCTTCCCCCTCCCCATGTCCTCAAGTCCATTCTCTACATCTGCATCTTTATTCCTGTCCTGCCCCTAGGTTCTTCAGAACGGTTTTTTTTTTTAGATTCCATATATATGTGTTAGCACACGGTATTTGTTTTTCTCTTTCTGACTTACTTCACTCTGTATGACAGACTCTAGGTCCATCCACCTCACTACAAATAACTCAATTTCATTTCTTTTTACGGCTGAGTAGTATTCCATTGTATATTGAAGATGTGCGACATCTTCTTTGTCCATTCATCTGTCGATGGACACTTAGGTTGCTTCCATGTCCTGGCTATTGTAAATAGAGCTGCAGTGAATATTGTGGAACATGACTCTTTTTGAATTATGGTGTTCTCAAGGTATATGCCCAGTAGTGATATTGCTGGGTCATATGGTAGTACTATTCTTAGTTTTTTAAGGAAGCTCCATACTGTTCTCCACAGTGGCTGTATCAATTTACATTCCCACCAACAGTGCAAGAGGGTTCCCTTTTCTCCACACCCTCTCCAGCATTTATTGTTTGTAGATTTTTTTGATGATGGCCATTCTTACATGTGTGAGGTGATACCTCACTGTAGTTTTGATTTGCATTTCTCTAATGATTAGTGATGTTGAGCATTCTTTCATGTGTTTTTGGCAATCTGTATATCTTCTTTGGAGAAATGTCTACTTAGGTCTTCTGCCCATTTATAGATTGGGTTGTTTGTTTTTTTGATATTGAGCTGCTTGTAAAGTTTGGAGATTAATCCTTTGTCAGTTGCTTCATTGGCAAATATTTTCTCCTATTCTGAGGGTTGTCTTCGTCTTGTTTATGTTTTCCTTTGCTGTGCAAAAACTTTTAAGTTTCATTAGGTCCCATTTGTTTATTTTTGTTTTTATTTCCATTTCTCTAGGAGGTGGGTCAAAAATGATCTTGCTGTGATTGATGTCATAGAGTGTTCTGCCTATGTTTTCCTCTAAGAGTTTTATAGTGTCCGGCCTTACATTTAGGTCTTTAATCCATTTTGAGTTTATTTTTGTGTATGGTGTTAGGGAGTCTTCTAATTTCATTCTTTTACATGTAGCTGTCCAGTTTTCCCAGCACTACTTATTGAAGAGGCTGTCTTTTCTCCATTGTATATTCTTGCCTCCTTTATCAAAAATAAGGTGACCATATGTGCATAGGTTTATCTCTGGGCTTTCTCTCCTGTTGCATTGATCTATATTTCTGTTTTTGTGCCAGTGCCATACTGTCTTGATTACTGTAGCTTTGTAGTATAGTCTGAAGTCAGGGAGCCTGATTCCTCCAACTCTGTTTTTCTTCTCAAGATTGCTTTGGCTATTCGGGATCTTTTGTTTCCATACAAATTGTGAAATTTTTTGTTCTAGTTCTCTGAAAAATGCCATTGGTAGTTTGATAGAGATTGCATTGAATCTGTAGATTGCTTTGGGTAGTATAGTCATTTTCACAATGTTGATTCTTCCAGTCCAAGAACATGGTATATCTCTCTGTCTGTTTGTGTCATTTTTGATTTCTTTCATCAGTGTCTTATAGTTTTCTGAGTACAGGTCTTTTGTCTTCTTAGGTAGGTTTATTCCAAGGTATTTTATTCTTTTGGTTGCAGTGGTAAATGGGAGTGTTTACTTAATTTCTCTTTCAGATTTTTCATCTTTAGTGTATAGGAATGAAAGAGATATCTGTGCATTAATATTGTATCCTGCTACTTTACCAAATTCATTGATTAGCTCTAGTAGTTTTCTGCTAGCGTCTTTAGGATTCTCTATGTATAGTATCATGTCATCTGTAAACAGTGACGGCTTAACTTCTTCTTTTCCTATTTGGATCCTTTTATTTCTTTTTCTTCTCTGATTGCTGTTGCTACAACTTCCAAAACTGTGTTGAATAATAGTGGTGAGAGTGGGCTACTTTGTCTTGTTCCTGATCTTGATGGAAATGGTTTCAGTTTTTCACCATTGAGAACGATATTGGTTGTGGGTTTGTCATATATGGCCATTATTATGTTGAGGAAAGTTCCCTCTATGCCTACTTTCTGGAGGGTTTTTATCATAACTGGGTGTTTAATTTTGTCAGAAGCTTTTTCTGCATCTATTGAGATGATCATATGGTTTCTGTCCTTCAGTTTGTTAATATGGTGTATCACATTGATTTGCATGTATTGAAGAGTCTTTGCATCCCTGGGATAAACCTCACTTGATCATGGTGTATGATCCTTTTAATGTGCTGTTGGCTTCTGTTTGCTAGTATATTGTTGAGGATTTTTACATCTATGTTCATCAGTGATATTGGCCTGTAGTTTTCTTTCCTTGTGACATCTTTGTCTGGTTTTGGTATCAGGGAGATGGTGGTCTCATAGAATTAGTTTGGGAGTGTTCCTTCCTCTGCTATATTTTGGAAGAGTTTGAGAAGGATAGGTGTTAGCTCTTCTCTAAATGTTTGATAGAATTTGCCTGTGAAGCCATCTCATCCTGGGCCTTTGTTTATTGGAAGATTTTTAATCACAGTCTCAATTTCAGTGCTTGTGATTGGTCTGTTTGTATTTTCTATTTCTTCCTGGTTCAGTCTTGGAAGGTTGTGCTTTTCTAAGAATTTGTCCATTTCTTCCAGGTTGTCCTTTTTTTTGGCATATAGTTGCTTGTAGTTGTCTCTTAGGATGCTTTGTATTTCTGTGGTGTCTGTTGTAACTTTTCCTTTTTCATTTCTAATTTTATTGATCTGAGTCCTCTCCCTCTTTTTCTTGATGAATCTGGCTAATGGTTTATCAATTTTGTTTATGTTCTCTAAGAACCAGCTTTTAGTTTTATTGATCTTTGCTATTGTTTTCTTTGTTTCTATTTCATTTTTTTTAATGTTGAAGTTATTTTTTTTTATTTTATTTTTACAAGAGATAAATAGACTGACACCAAGCATTGTACATGGATGACCACAACAAAAGCAACAATGATTGCAATTACCAAACATGAAACACACTCATACTATGTCATAATATTGACAGTCAGTCCAGTAATCCTCCACTGCAACAGCTCCTTTACTTTGCAGTGAAAATTGATTTGTATATTCTCTGCCTCTGAGTCCTTGTGGGATTTTTTTTTTTTAATTCAGACAGAAAGTCACAAAAATTATACTCATCCTCATCAGTTCACTCAGTCCCATGTAATTAATTTTTTTTTTCATCTTGATCTTTTGTTAGCACTTTTATGAGTTCATCAGTTTTTCATTAGAGTTCTGAAAATGCTTATTCATTCAGTTCAGCAGTACAGTCAGTTACCAGAAACCTGTACTTGTCAGAGTCTTTTCCATGAATTTCTTGAAGATGAAACCCTTTTATAGGAACATATTTGCAAAATCATCAGAGTACACCCAGAACTGTCTGTAAATGACAAAAGACTTAAAAATGACCACAGTTAAAGATTTGATGAAAGTTCATAATAATGCAGTTGACAAGAAAATTAGTTATTTCTGAACTATACATTTTAAAGTAATAACTAGGATTATTACTTATAACATTATACCAGAACATATAAGATTTTTAGAAATTTCATGTAATGTCTGAAACATTTATATTAACATATTTCCATACATATTTCCATACAAATACAAATATAAGATTTTTAGAAATTTCATGTAATGTCTGAAACATTTATATTAACATATTTCCATGCAAATAACCCAATGAAAGTTTAGTATTAGTTGTTTTGTTTGTTTTTTTATACTGCAGGTTCTTATTAGGCATCAATTTTATACACATCAGTGTATACATGTCAATCCCAATCGCCCAATTCAGCACACCACCATCCCCACCCCACCGCAGTTTCCCCCCCTTGGTGTCCATATGTCCATTCTCTACATCTGTGTCTCAACTTCTGCCCTGCAAACCGGCTCATCTGTACCATTTTTCTAGGTTCCACATACATGCATTAATATACGATATTTGTTTTTCTCTTTCTGACTTACTTCACTCTGTATGACAGTCTCTAGATCCATCCACGTCTCAACAAATGACTCAATTTCGTTCCTTTTTATGGCTGAGTAATATTCCTCTATTTCATTTATTTCTGCTCTGATCTTTATGATTTCTTTCCTTCTGCTAACTTTGGGTTTTGTTTGTTCTTCTTTCTCTAGTTCCTTTAGGTGTAAGGTTAGATTGTTTACTTGAGATTTTTCTTGTTTCTTGAGGTAGGCTTGTATAGCTATAAACTTCCCTCTTAGAACTGCTTTTGCTGCATCCCATAGGTTTTGGATCGTCGTGTTTTCATTGTCATTTGTCTCTAGGTACTTTTTGATTTCCTCTTTGATTTCTTCAGTGATCTCTTGGTTATTTAGTAACGTATTGTTTAGCCTCCATGTGTTTGACTTTTTTACGTTTTTTTCCCCTATAATTCATTTCTAATCTCATAGCATTTTGGTCAGAAAAGATGCTTGATATGATTTCAATTTTCTTAAATTTAATGAGGCTTGATTTGTGACCCAAGATGTGATCTATCCTGGAGAATGTTCCATGTGCACTTGAGAAGAAAGTGTAATCTGCTGTTTTCGGGTGGAAGGTCCTATAAATATCAATTAAATCTATCTGGTCTATTGTGTCATTTAAAGCTTCTGTTTCCTTATTTATTTTCATTTTGGATGATCTGTCCATTGGTGTAAGTGAGGTGTCAAAGTCCCCAACTATTATTGTGTTACTGTTGATTTCCTCTTTTATAGCTGTTAGCAGTTGCCTTATGTATTGAGGTGCTTCTATGTTGGGTGCATATATATTTATAATTGTTATATCTTCTTCTTGGATTGATCCCTTGATCATTATGTGGTGTCCTTCCTTGTCTCTTTAACATTATTTTAAAGTTTATTTTCTCTGATATGAGTATTGCTGCTCCAGCTTTCTTCTGATTTCCATTTGCATGGAATATCTTTTTCCATCCCCTCACTTTCAGTCTGTATGTGTTCCTAGGTCTGAAGTGGGTCTCTTGTAGACAGCATATAGATGGATCTTGTTTTTCTATCCATTCAGCAAGCCTGTGTCTTTTGGTTGGAGCATTTAATCCATTCACATTTAAGGTAATTATCGATATGTATGTTCCTATGACCATTTTCTTAATTGTTTTCGGTTTGTTTTTGTAGGTCTTTTCTTCTCTTGTGTTTCCCACTTAGAGAAGTTCCTTTAGCATTTGTTGTAGAGCTGGTTTGGTGGTGCTGAATTCTCTTAGCTTTTGCTTGTCTGTAAAGCTTTTGACGTCTTCATCGAATCTGAATGAGATCCTTGGCGGATAGAGTAATCTTGGTTGTAGGTTCTTCCCTTTCATCAGTTTAAGTATATCATGCCACTCACTTCTTGTAGAGTTTCTGCTGAGAAATCAGCTGCTAACCTTATGGGACTTCCCTTGTATGTTATTTGTCATTTTTCCCTTGTTGCTTTCAGTAATTTTTCTTTGTCTTTAATTTTTGTCAAATTGATTACTATGTGTTTAGCCATGTTTCTCCTTGGGTTTATCCGGCTTGGGACTCTCTGCACTTCCTGGACCTGGGTGGCTTTTTCCTTTCCCATGTTAGGGAAATTTTCGACTATAATCTCTTCAAATATTTTCTCAGGTCCTTTCTCTCTCTCTTCTCCTTCTGGGACCCCTATAATGCGAATGTTGTTGCGTTTAATATTTTCCCTGAGTCCTCTTAGACTGTCTTCATTTCTTTTCATTCTTTTTTCTTTATTCTGTTCCACAGCAGTGAATTCCACCATTCTGTCTTCCAGGTCACTTATACGTTCTTCTGCGTCAGTTATTCTGCTATTGATTCCTTCTAGTGTAGTTTTCATTTCAGTTATTGTATTGTTATTGTTCATCTCTGTTGTTCTTTAATTCTTCTAGGTCTTTGTTAAACATTTCTTGCATCTTCTCGATCTTTGCCTCCATTCTTTTTCCGAGGTCCTGGATCATCTTCGCTATCATTATTCTGAATTCTTTTTCTGGAAGGTTGCCTATCTCCACTTCATTTAGTTGTTTTTCTGGGGTTTTATCTTGTTCCTTCATCTGGTATATAGCCCTCTGCCTTTTCATCTTGTCTGTCTTTCTGTGAATGTGGTTTTTGTTCCACAGGCTGCAGGATTGTAGTTCTTCTTGCTTCTTCCGTCTGCCCTCTGGTGGATGAGACTATCTAAGAGGCTTGATGGGAGGGAATGGTGGTGGGTAGAGCTGACTGTTGCTCTGGTGGGCAGAGCTCAGTAAAACTTTAATCCGCTTGACTGTTGATGGGTGGGGCTGGGTTCCCTCCCTGTTGGTTGTTTTGCCTGAGGCAACCCAGCACTGGAGCCTACCTGGGCTCTTTGTTGGGGCTAATGACAGACTCTGGGAGGGCTCACGCCAAGGAGTGCTTCTCAGAACTTCTGCTGCCAGTGTCCTTGTGCCCACGGTGAAACAGAGCCACCCCCTGCCTCTGCAGGAGACCTTCCAACACTAGCAGGTAGGTCTGGTTCAGTCTCCTCCAGGGTCACTGCTCCTTCCCCTAGGTCCCGATGTGCACACTATTTTGTGTGCGCCCTCCAAGCGTGGGGTCTCTGTTTCCCCCAGTCCTGTCAAAGTCCTGCAATCAATTCCCACTAGGCTTCAAAGTCTCATTCTCTAGGAATTCCTCCTGCCATTGCCGGACCCCCAGGTTGGGAAGCCTGACTTAGGGCTCAGAACCCTCACTCCAGTGGGGGACTTCTGTGGTATAAGTGTTCGCCAGTGTGTGAGTCACCCACCCACCAGTTATGGGATTTGATTTTACTGGGATTGCGCCCCTCCTACCATCTCATTGTGGCTTCTCCTTTGTCTCTGGATGTGGGATATCTTTTTTGGTGAGTTCCAGTGTCTTCCTGTCAATGATTGTCCAGCAGCTAGTTGTGATTCTGGTGTTCTCACAAGAGGGAGTGAGAGCACGTCCTTCTACTCTGTCATCTCAGCTAAATGCTTTTACTCCTGTAGGGATAGCAATAATTATAGTGGCTGATGTAAAGTATGCTCGCGTATCAACGTCCATGCCTACTGTGAATGTATGATGGGCTCATACAATAAAACCTAAGAACCCGATTGATATTATAGCTTACACCATACCCATATATTCGAAAGGTTCTTTTTTTTCCGAGTAGTAAGTTACAATGTGTGAGGTCATCCCAAACTAGGTAGGATTAAAATGTACACTTTGGGATGCCCAAAGAATCAAAATAAGTGTTGGTATAGGACTGGGTCTCCTCCCGCAGGGTCAAAGAAAGTTGTATTCAGGTTTCGATCTGTTAATAGTATGGTAATTCCGGCTGCTAGGACAGGTAAGGATAATAGAATACCGCTGTGATTAGGACTGACCATACGAATAGTCGTGTTTGGTACTGGGTTATAGCGGGTGGTTTTATGATGATAATAGTACTAATAAAACTAATGGGCCCAAGAATTGAGGATACACCAGCTAAATGTAGTGAGAAAATAGTGAGATCAACTGAAGCTTCTGCATGTGCTAAGTTTCTGGCTAAGGGTGGGTACACAGTTCAGCCTGTGCCTGCACCGACCTCAACTATTGATGATGCTAGTAGTAATAGGAAAGAAGGAGGGAGCAGTCAGAAACTTATATTGTTTATATGGGGAAAAGCTATATCGGATGCCCCAGTTATTAGGGGCACTAGCCAGTTTCCAAACCCGCTGATTATAATGGGTATGACTATAAAGAAGATTATTACAAATGCGTGGGCTGTTACTAGCACATTGTAAATTTGGTCATCTCTGAGCAGTGTGCCGGGTTGGCCTAGTTCAGCACGAATTAATAAGCTTAGGCCAGTAACCACCATTCCGGCTCAGGCGCCAAATAGTAAGTATAAGGTGCCAATGTCTTTGTGGTTGGTTGAGAATAATCAGCGATTTATGAACATAGGTAAAATGGCCGAGCAGGCATTAGACTGTAAATCTAAAGACAGAGGTTGAGCCCTCTTTTTGCCAAGTCCTGTGGTGAATCATCATTTGGAATTGCAAATTCAAGGAAGCAGCTTCAACCCTGCCTGGACTTCTCCCGCCTTTTTTTTCTTGCTGTGGGAGAAGTAGATTGAAGCCAGTTGATTAGGGTATTTAGCTGTTAACTAAAAGTTCTTGGGAAATGTATCCCTTCAATCTAGAGAGGATTTAGCTTAATTAAAGTGTTTGATTTGCATTCAAATGATGTAAGATATAGTCTTGCAGTCTTTATTTGGCAGGAATTAAGTAAATTGTACTTGCTCAGGGCTTTGAAGGTCCTTGGTCTGGTTTAACCTGAATTCCTATTCTAGGATTGACAGTATTGTGTGAGAGGTAGAAGTATTGCGGATATTATGATTATAGTTGGTAAAAGGGTTATTTGTTTTGTGGAGTTAAGTTGTCACTTTATCTTCATGTTGTTTGTAGAGGGGAATAAAGTTAGTGCTGTGGAGTATGTGAGCCGTATGTAGAAGTATAGGTTGAGTAGTGCTGTGATGGCCATGAGTGTGGGTAGAATAATGGTGTTATTTTTTGTTATCTCTTGAATGATCATTCACTTAGGCATGAATCCTGACGGGGCGGGAGTCCTCCTATTGAGAGGAGGGTGAGTATGGTGAGGGTTGTGGTGACAGGTGTTTTGTTTCATGTTTGTGATAGTGATAGTGTGGTGGTAGTTGAGCTATGAATAAATGGTATGAATATAGTGAGGGTTGTTATGATGTAGATGAGTAGATTTAGGATGGTTATGTTTGGGCTATACAGTAAGATGGCTGTTATTCATCCCATGTGGGCAATTGATGAGTAGGCCATGATTTTTCGGAGTTGTGTCTGGTTTAATCCACCTCAACCTCTGACTAGGATAGAAAGTATGGATAGGGCTAATATTAAATTTAGATTGATTGATGGTGCAATTCGACATAGGATTGGCAGGGGTGAAAGCTTTTGTCAGTTACTAGGATTAGGCCTGCTGTTAAAGGGATACCTTGTGCTACTTCGGGCACTCAAAAGTGAAAGGGGGATAGTCCTAGTTTAATAGCTAGTGCTATTGTTATTATTATGGATGCTGTTGGGTTGAATAGCTTTGTGATGGTTCATTGGTCGGAGTGCAGTAGGTTAATGATGACTGCTATTATAAGTAATACAGATGCGGTGGCCTGTGTTAGAAAATATTTAGTGGAGGCTTCTATAGCTCGTGGGTTAAAGTTTTTTTATTATGACAGGGCTGATGGCTATTATATTTATTTCTAATCCAATTCAGGCTAGTAATCAGTGAGAGCTGGTAATTATGATTGTAGTTCCTAAAATGGCGGTTGTTAGGATAATAATAAAGATAATGGGATTTATTAGTACGGGAAGGATATAAACCAACATTTTCGGGGTATGGGCCCGATAGCTTGTTTAGCTGACCTTACTGTAGAATGTAGTGTAATGTGGTAGCACGAAGAACTTTGAATTCTTTTTTTTTTTTTTTTAACATCTTTATTGAAGTATAATTGCCTTACAATGGTGTGTTAGCTTCTGCTTTATAACAAAGTGAATCAGTTATACATATACAATATGTTCCCATTTCTCTTCCCTCTTGCATCTCCCTCCCTCCCACCCTCCCCATCCCATCCCTCTAGGTGGTCACAAAGCACCGAGCTGATCTCCCTGTGCTATGCGGCTGCTTCCCACTAGTTATCTATTTTACATTTGGTAGTGTATATATGTCCATGACACTCTCTTACCCTGTCACATCTCACCCCACCCCCTCCCCACATCCTCAAGTCCATTCTCTAGTAGGTCTGTGTCTTTATTCCCGTCTTGCCACTAGGTTCTTCATGGCCTTTTTTTTTTTTTTTTTTTTTTTCCCTTAGATTCCGTATATATGTGTTAGCATACTGTATTTGTTTTTCTCTTTCTGACTTACTTCACTCTGTATGACAGACTCTAACTCCATCCACCTCATTACAAATACCTCCATTTCATTTCTTTTTATGGCTGAGTAATATTCCATTGTATATATATGCCACATCTTCTTTATCCATTCATCTGTCGATGGGCATTTAGATTGCTTCCATGTCCTGGCTATTGTAAATAGAGCTGCAATGAACATTTTGGTACATAACTCTTTTTGACCTATGGTTTTCTCAGGGTATATGCCCAGTAGTGGGATTGCTGGGTCGTATGGTAGTTCTATTTGTAGTTTTTTAAGGAACCTCCATACTGTTCTCCATAGTGGCTGTATCAATTTACATTCCCACCAACAGTGCAAGAGTGTTCCCTTTCCTCCACACCTTCTCCAGCATTTATTGTTTCTAGATTTTTTGATGATGGCCATTCTGACCGGTGTGAGATGATATCTCATTGTAGTTTTGATTTGCATTTCTCTAATGATTAATGATGTTGAGCATTCTTTCATGTGTCTGTAGGCCATCTGTATATCTTCTTTGGAGAAATGTCTATTTAGGTCTTCGGCCCATTTTTGGATTGGGTTGTTCGTTTTTTTGTTATTGAGCTGCATGAGCTGCTTGTAAATCTTGGAGATTAATCCTTTGTCAGTTGCTTCATTTGCAAATATTTTCTCCCATTCTGATGGTTGTCTTTTGGTCTTGTTTATGGTTTCCTTGGCTGTGCAAAAGCTTTTAAGTTTCATTAGGTCCCATTTGTTTATTTGTGTTCTTATTTCCATTTCTCTGGGAGCTGGGTCAAAAAGAATCTTGCTGTGATGTATGTCATAGAGTAGAACTTTGAATTCTTAAGGGTAGGTTCAATTCCTATGATTCCCGAAATAAGAGGGTTTAAACCTCTATTATTTACTCTATCAAAGTAACTCTTTTATCAGACATATTTCTTATGTTTGTGGAGGGGTACTTGCTGTTATGATGGGCAGTGATACATGCCATATACATAGGCTAGTGTTAGAGGTATGAAGTTTTTTCAGAGTAAGTGTATTAGTTGGTCATATCGAAATCGAGAGTAGGATGCTAGAATCCATAGGAAGGATGTTGTTAGTAGTAATGTTTTAACAGTGAGGTTAGTTGTGTACAGTTCTGGTGTGTAGGGGTTGTGGAATGCTCCTAGAAACAGAATTGTTGTGAATATATTTTTTATAATGATGTTGGCGTATTCCGCTAAGAAGAATACGGCGAAGGGGCCAGCTGCGTATTCAACATTGAAGCCGGATACGAGTTCGGATTCTCCTTCTGTTAAATCGAAGGGGGCTCAGTTGGTTTCTGCTAGGGTAGAGATGAATCATATTATAGCCAGTGGTCATGATGGGAAGATTAGTCATAGTTGTTCTTGTGTTGTGGTTAGGGTTGCTAGGGTAAAGGATTCATTTATTAAGAGTACTGATAGGAGGATGATTGCTAATGTTACTTCATATGAGATTGTTTGTGCTACTGTCCGTAGGGCTCCAATTAATGCGTATTTTGAGTTGGAGGCTCAGCCAGATCATAGAATGGAATATACGGCTAGGCTTGATATTGCTAATATGAATAATACTCCTAGGTTTATGTTGATGAGGGGGGTATGGTATGGGTAGAGGGATTCATGTTGTGAGGGCTAGGGTTAGGGCTAAGATAGGTGCGATGATGAATACAGAGGTGGAAGATGTGGCTGGTCGTAGGGGTTCCTTAGTGATTAGTTTGATTGCATCGGCATAGGGTTGGAGTAGGCCATGGGGGCCTACAGTGTTTGGCCCTTTTCGGAGTTGCATGTAGCCTAGGATTTTACGTTCTACTACTGTCAGGAATGCTGTGGCTAGGAGGATAGGGATGATGAGCATTAAAATGTTAATTATAAACATTTTGTTGGGGAGAGGGTTTGAACCTCTGAGTATAAAGGTTTAAGTTTTACGCAATTACCGGGCTCTGCCACCCCAACAAAACCCTGGTCTCGGGTGACTAGTTTGAGCTTGCTTATTAGGTTGAGATTAGACCATTAACTGTTTTGAAGGCGCTTATTTAAAGTGGGCCTTATTTCTCTTGTCCTTCCGTACTGGGAGAAATGTATAATAGATAGAAACCGAGCTGGATTGCTCCGGTCTGAACTCAGATCATGTAGGACTTTAATCGTTGAACAAACGAACACTTAATAGCAGTTACACCATTAGGATGTCCTGATCCAACATCGAGGTCATAAACCCTATCGTCAATACGGACTCTAGAATAGGATTGCGCTGTTATCCCTAGGATAACTTGTTCCGTTGATCAATTTTTTGGATAAGTAAGTGATATTATGCTTTGGCTAGTGGGTCTAGGCTTTAATCACTTGGAGGGATTTCTGTGCTCCGAGGTCACCCCAACCGAAATTGTCTACCCATGTGAAATTTTGTTATTCCTTGGCGGTTCAAGATTATGGTTTTTGGGTTGATTAATTGAAGCTCCATAGGGTCTTCCCATCTTATTTTGTTATCCCTGCCTTTTCACGGGGAGGTGAATTTCACTGATTAAAAGTAAGAGACAGTAAAACCATCATGTGGCCATTCATACAAGTCCTTATGTACAGAACAAATGATTATGCTACCTTTGCATGGTCAGGATACCGCTGCCGTTTAACGATTGTCACTGGGCAGGCAGTGCCTCTAATGCTGGTGATGCTAGAGGTGATGTTTTTGGTAAACAGGCGGGGTTTGTGTTTGCTGAGTTCCTTTTACTTTTTTTAATCTTTCCTTTGGTGCACGCCTGTGTTGGGTTAACAGTGTTTTTAATAAATAGTTTAGTGTTGGATTATATTTATTTACTGTTAATTATCAGTATATTATTAGTTGCTGATGTAAGCTTGTGCAAGGGGAAATATTTCTTGTTACTCATGTTAACAGTATTGCTTCTATAGTCTTATAGATTAGTCCAGTAATAAGACTAGGAGTTGATTTACTTAATATTGGAATTAAAACATTGTTTTGTTGTTGAGCTTGAACACTTTCTTAATTGGTGGCTACTTTTAGGCCAACTATGGTGTTGTTTGTTTTTACTCTCTAGTCACGGTTGTGTCCATTTCTAAAAAGCTGTACCTTTTTAGACTAATGTTTAAGTATACGTGGAAGCTTATTATGGTTTTTAGTATTATTTAACGTTGAACTGAAATTCTTTTCCTGGACAACCAGCTATCACCAGGCTCGTTAGGCTTGTCACCTCTACTTATAAATCTTCTCACTATTTTGCCACATAGATGAGTTTATTCTAGTAACTGTTCATAAGTAGCTTGTCTGGTTTTGGGTAGTTTAGCTTAAGTTCTCTTTGTTAAATTGTTACTAGTTAAGTCATTATGCAAAACGTACAAAGGGTAAGCTTTGCTTTTTATTACTTTTAATCTTTCTTTCATCATTCCCTTTCGGTACTTCCTCTATAGCGCCATTAGTGTTTAAATTTCTATCTCCTATAGCTTTAGATGTCTGGTGGATGTTTTATTTGACTAGTTTGTGCTAGTATGGTGGGAAAGGTGTGGGCTAGGTTTAGTTCAAGACATACATAGGTTATGAAATCTTTTAGGTATAAACTAGGTGCTTTATTTAAGCTACGTCTTGTTTTATCCAAGCACACTTTCCAGTATGCTTACCTTGTTACGACTTGTCTCCTCTCGTATAATTGTTTAGCATGTGTTGATGGACTGGGGCTTTGTCATGGCACTTGAGGAGGGTGACGGGCGGTGTGTGCGTGCTTCATGGCCTTATTCTATTAAGCACTCTATTCTTAATTTACTACTAAATCCTCCTTTGGTTTTTAGGTTTCATAAAAACTTTCGTGTGGATAAAGGGTGTTCTTGGTGTAGAAAATTTAGCCCATTTCTTCCCATCCCATAGGTTACACCTTGACTTAATGTTTTTATGTGTCATAATTATGCTTGCTTTTGCTCCTTTTTAGGGTTGGCTGAAGATGGCGGCATGTAGACTGGAGTAGCCAGGGCTGCTGAGGTTGGTCGGAGTTATTGGTTATAGAGCAGGCTCCACTAGAGGGCTGTGAAGCACCGCCAAAGCCTTGGAGTTTTAAACTGTTGCTAATAGTACTCTGGCGAATAGTCTAGTTCTTACGATTATTTGGGTTTAGGACTAAGCATAGTGGGGTATCTAATCTCAGTTTGGGTCTTAGACTATCGTGTAATCAGATTATATTAAAGTCACTTTCGTAATTTATTTTTGTTTTAATTATGGCTTTTTACAGCTTAATTAAGGTTTAACTTTATCTTGTATGGTTCTTTAACACGCTTTACGCCGTAGTTCTATTAATTCGGGTCAATCGTATGACCGTGGTGGCTGGCACGAAATTTACCAACCCTGATTAATATGGCTTAGTCAAACTTTCGTTTATGGCTTAATTTTTATCACTGCTGACTCCCTGGGGGTGTGGTTAAGCAAGGTGTTGTGAGCTGCTGGTGCGGCGTGCTTGATACCTGCTCCTTTTAATCTTAGTGATTTAGAGGGCATTCTCACCGGGGCGTGGATGCTTGCATGTGTAATTCTATTAAAAACTAATAGAAAGGCTGGGACCAAACCTTTATGTTCATGGGGCTGGTGAGCCCATCTAGACATTTTCAGTGTCTTGCTTTATGAGATGTTTAAGCTACATTAACTTGCTGCACGTAGGTGATGTTTGTATGGATGTATTACATGGGTTATGTCAGATTTAGTATTAGATTTTCAATAGGATGGTTGGCGAATCTAGGGGGAAGTCTGTCTATATCGGTGGTGAATATCTAAGTAGTTCTTTGGTATGAGAGGAGGGGGGTTGAGGTTCATTCATTATGATATATAATTATTTTAAGCCGGGAGGGAATAGTAAAGTGCTATGTCCTGTGACCATTAACTGATTGTACAACGTAGGTTGCTCTAGCCAAATAACAAATACATACAAGTCCAGCTATAATTTGCTTGACAGTGTTAAGACCTTTTAAGGTCATAGCTGAGTCCAAGCAATTTCCCTCCCAAAAAATAAAAAATACCAAATGTATGAAATCGCAGTTATGTGTGAGCATGGGCTGATTAGTCATTAGTCCATCGAGATGTCTTATTTAAGGGGAAAGAGTGGGCGATTTTAGGTGAGATGGCCCTGAAATAAGAACCAGATGTCTGATAAAGTTCATCAATAGAAACCCGCACAGATCATGGGCCTGGAGCGAGAAGAGTGACACCTGCTGAGCCGGTTAATGGTTTCATGCGGCCTGGTGATCAAGCTCCTGTTCTAATGGACGGGATTACCAAATATGTTGATCTAGACCGGTTTAATTTAATGTACTATGTACGATAAATAATATATATGTACTATGTAATATCAATGATATGTACATGCTTATTAGGCATGGGGCAAACAGTTTAATGTACAATTATACATATAATGTACATGCACACATATACGAGAGAGAGACATTACTGCAGTTATGTGGCAGTACAGACATGTACGGTGTACATAGCATGTATGTAATAAAATGAATTATTTTTAGTACTGACATCGCACTGCAGTTTTGTGAATGTCTTATAATATACCATTTTTCAGGGAATAGTTTATATAGAATTTCAGCTTTGGGTGCTGGCAGTGAAACTTAGTACTTCTTCCTTGAGTCTCAGGGAGATACGTTGTTCTCCTTTTGCGGTTTACAAGACCGGAATATTGTGTTATACTACAAAGACTCTTCATTTTAGGAACTTGTTTTCAATGAGACTAGTCACTGGTATTAACACCAGAATTAAGAGAAAATATAAGATGGATGCAAGTTGTCCAATAGCTATATATGGGTATTGCACAGGCTGTCCTCCGATCCATGTTAGTGTTAGTAAATCTGCCACTAGTATTCAGAACAAGAATTGGCTGAAGGGTCGAAATATCATGCTTCATTGTTTAGATGTATGGAGTATTGGAATAAATGCCAGGATTAGGATTGAGAGTAGCAGGGCCAAGACTCCTCCTAGCTTGTTGGGGATTGATCATAGAATTGCATATGCGAATAGAAAATATCATTCTGGTTTGATATGTGGTGGCGTGCTGAGTGGGTTTGCTGGGGTGTGGTTGTCGGGGTCTCCTAGCAAGTAGGGTGAGAATAGGGCTAATATTCGTGAAGCTAAGATTAGTAGTATGGTGCCCAAGATGTCCTTGATTGTATAATAAGGGTGAAATGGGATTTTGTTTGTATCAGATGGAATTCCTGTGGGGTTGTTGGATCCTGTTTAGTGAAGGAATAATAGGTGGACGACTGCTAGTGCTGTGATGATGAAAGGGAGAATGAAGTGGAAGGCAAAGAATCATGTTAGTTTTGCTTTATCTACGGAAAACCCCTCTCAGATTCATTCGACGAGGGTGGTGCCGATATATGGGATTGCTGACAGTAGATTTGTGGTAACAGTTGTGCCTCAGAATGATATTTGTCCTCAGGGTAGGATGTAGCCTATGAATGCGGTGGCTATGACTATAAGTAGTAGGATAATTTCAATGTTTTATGTTTCCTGAAAGGCGTAGGATCCATAGTATAGACCGCGTCGTATGTGGGCATACAGATAAAAAATGTGGAAGCTCCATTTGCGTGTATATATCGGATGATTCAGCCATAATTGACGTCTCAGCAGATGTGTGTTACTGATGAGAAGGCAGTTGTTGTGTCTGGTGTGTAGTGTATTGCCAGGAATAGGCCTGTTAAGATTTGTAGGATTAGGCAGACGCCTAGTAAGGAGCCAAAATTTCATCATGATGAGATATTTGATGGGGTAGAGAGGTCAATGAATGTGTTGTTGAGGATTTTTATTAGTGGGTAGGTTTCTCGGGTGTTGGTCATTGGTGTTCTTGTAGGTGAATGACAACGATGATTTTTCATGTCATTGGTCACGGTTGAAGTCTATGTGAGAATAATGATGACATATACTGTATTTATTTTAAGTATTATTTTTGTGATTAGTTTTGTGGGGTTGCTTCAAAACCCTCGCCTGTTTGTGGCTGGTGGTTTTGGGTGTGGGATCGTGTTAAATTTTGGCGGTTCATTTCTGGGTTTAATGGTATTTTTGATCTATTTAGGGGGGATATTGGTTGAGTTTGGTTATACAACGGCTATAGCCACTGAACAATATCCTGAGGTTTGGGTTTCTAATAAGGTTGTAATGGGGACATTTCTTTTAGGGCTAGTAATAGAGTTTTTAATGGTATTTTATATTTCGAAGGATGAGGTTGTGGAAATTGTGTTTAAGTTTAATGGGCTGGGAGATTGGGTTATTTACGATACTGGTGGCTCTGGGTTTTTTAGTGAGGAGGCTATGGGAATTGCAGCATTATACAGCTATGGTACTTGGTTGGTGATTGTTACAGGCTGGTCATTATTTATTGGTGTTGTGGTTATTATGGAGATTACTCAGGGTAATTAAATAGGAATATACTGAGGGTAATGGTAATGACGAATGATGGAAAGTAGAGTTTAATAAGGCCTTTTTGGTTTGAGACTAGTGTGGAGGATTTTAGTTGAATGAAGGCTGTATACTTTGGTAGGATAGTTTCTAGTCAGATTAACTCTAACATGGAAGTTGCTAATTTTTGGTTTATTTATAGGTTTAGATGGGGAGGTAGGTGGTGTATGATGGTGGGGAAATATACTAGGAGAGTGGAGAATTTAGAGGAGTTTGAGGGGTGAGTATATTTTAAGTTTTGTGTGTTAAGGTTGATTTTGAATGCTAGTATGAAGCCCAGAGCTGTTACTACGAGGGCAGGTAATTTTAAATATAAAGGTATAGTTATTAGGGGGATGGTTGTTGGAGGAGTGCGGTTGGAGATGATAAACCCAGCAAAAATAAATCCGATTAATAGGCGTTTGATGGAGTTAACTAAGAGGGGGTTGTTTTCATTGATAGGAGCTGAAGGAGAGAAGCGGGAAAAATGGAAAACCGCATACGGCCTTTTTGGCCAGTGGCATCATTGGCGAAGTTCAGGAGCTTTTCATGTGCTTTCATGGTGAGTCCAATCTACCTCTTGAAATCCCTTTCCTGCAATGCTGCCTTGCTTACAAGACCTTTTTGATGACTTATCTCGAGACATTTTTCGACGATAGGTATCATTTACAGTTCTCCAGGTCTGTGAATTGCAGTGCCCCTGAGCTCCATTTTTCAACTTGTTTTTTTTTGGAACTGGCCACAAAACAGCAGGATGGCTTCAAGCCCTATTCTGCTTCCGGGGGCAAGCTGAGCCTTTGGTCAGTTCCTCTTCCTGATTGGAAATTAGAGTGGCATGTGCCTGTCCAAACACCTCGGCCTTGTGTCTCATTGGTTCCCTCCCTTCCACTTCATCCTTCAGACAAATTCCAAACTGTGCGAAACAGGATGTTGAAGGTGCTGACTTTCCCAAGTGGGGAGATTGTTAGGAAAAAGGCTGGCGAGGTGAACCCGAACACCAGGAGATGAGGAGATGACGTGCCTTTTCCAAACTCTTCCGATCAGATGGTGTACCATCCTCTGGGTGTCCCAAGCATGTTCTAGCTCTAGGAAGCTTCCCCTGCACCTGGAAATTTTGGACCCATGGAATGGGGACCAGGCAGTATTACTGTAAAGGGGCTGCATTTGCTGGCCCATCCTCACCAAGCCTCTCGGCCTCACGAGTGTCCAGCCTTAGGTCCCATCCAGCTGTGGGTCTAGATGTGGTCAGTCCAGGTTGCATCACAGCCCCTGAACGAATTCTGTAAGAATTTCTCTCTCTCTCACTGTCTTTTTTTTTTTGTAATATATTTTTTTAATGGTGTATAACTGATTTTCAATGGTGTGTTACTTGCTGGTGTAAATCCACTAGATTCACTTACGGAGAGACATCAGTAAATTCTTTTTCATGTTCTTAATAGTCTGGGTTTTTTTATAACTTTATTTATTTATTTTTTTGCTATGTTGGGTCTTTTTGCTGCGTGCCGGCTTTCTCTAGTTGCAACGAGTGGGGGGCTACTCTTCGTTGTGGTGCGCAGGCTTCTCATTGTGGTGGCTTCTCTTGTTGCAGAGCACGTGCTCTAGGCCTCTGGGCTTCAGTAGTGGTGGCACTCGGGTTCAGTAGTTGTTGCTCGCGAGCTCTAGAGCGCAGGCTCAGTAGTTGTGGTGCACGGGTAAGGTGCTCCACGGCATGTGGGATCTTCCCGGACCAGGGCTTGAACCCGTGTCCCCTGCATTGGCTGGCGGTTTCTTAACAAGTGTGCCAACAGGGAAGCCCTAAATGTGTGACTATGTTTCTGTTTTGTAATTTAGTTCATGTGTAGCCATTTTTAGATTCCACCTATAAGTGATAATCTTACGATAATTCTCTTTTTCTGACTTAGGTCACTTACAATGATTGTACCTAAGTCCACGTGACTTGCTGCAACTGGCCTTATTTCATTGATTTCCTGGCTGAGTAATATGCCATTGTACATACGTACCACATCTTCTTTATCCATTTTTTCCTTCCAAGGACTTTTACGTTGTATCCAAATCGAGGCTCTTGTAAATCGAGCAGCACTAAACGTTGGCTTGCCTGTGTCCTGTCGATTTTTGATTTTCCCAAGACATACGCCCACGAGTGGAAGTGCCGTATGCTCTGTAGCTCTGCTTTTTAAATTGTTTAGGAAACACAATACACTTCTGAACAGTGGCCGTTGGCAATTTACATTCCCACCATCAGCGTAGCAGGGCTCCCTTTTCTCCACGCCCTGTCCGGCATTTCTCGTTTTTACACTTTGTGAGGATGGCCCTTCTGACTGATGCGAAGTGGAACTCTTTGTAGTGTTGATTTGCATCACCGCCTGTTTGGTTGGCCAAAAAAGGGCGTAAAAAGGGAGTCTGCACCAGGCGCAGCGAGCTGAGGTGTCGGCCCAGCCCTTTTGCACTAGGAAATCGAGTCTGAAGTGCCGGGTGTGAGGCCTCTGCATGCGGTACCCTAGGAGCACGTGAAATTAGAAAAAGCACAAAGGAAAAAAAAGTTAGACTTTATTTTATTGCCCAGATTCTATTTTTATCTCCCAGGAATTTTTAATGGGCTTTGCCGGTGACAAAGCCCTCCTCTGCGTTTTGTCCCATTCCTCATTCTTGGGGCGCTGAGGGTGCAGACCCCTCTTCTGTAACTGCTTCGTGGTGATTTGGGTGTCCTCATACCCAAAGGGGGGAGGGGCAGAACTTCTCCCCAGCAGCCTCCAGGTGAGTTTGATAGTCCCCAGGCCTCCTCCCTCACTGCTCGTCTGCCTGAGCAGCAGCATTTGAAGTTTTATAGATTCTAATGACCTTTAAGGGTCCAGGAAAGAGATGCCCAGAGACGCTGGGTGGGCCGGTTTTACCTCGGCCCCACATTTGTTCGGCCACATTAGGCTGACGGTTTCTGCCAGCCTAGATTCTCTGACCAGTAGTCTGTGCTTTCTTCAGTTAGGCCACTGAATTAACGTACAAACAGCACCAGGTGTCAGAGCCCTGCCTGCTCAACTCCCAGACAGTCCAGGGCCAGTGGTGATCCAGGACCATGACGGCCACTGAGTCAATGGCCTTTTGAAGTAGCTAGGAGTCCAGCCGGTCTCATTGGCCGCCGTCACCGCGGTGGCTGTTGGCGTTTCTATGGTGACAGCGTTATATACAGTTCCCCCGCCAAGCTTATTAGCTCCCCTCTGGGTGCAGTAAGTCCTGCAACCAGTAGTCTGCTCTTTTGGGGCACACTCTTGTTGTTTTCTGGAAGAGATGCTCCAGGTCAAAGACATGGTCACATGAGTCGTCATGGGGTCCCGTTGCCCCAGGTTGTCTCTCTGGAGGTTGGAGCTGGAGGGCCTCTTCACTCGAGGTCAGTGTGCCCACGGAGCGATCCCTGCAACTTCAGGGCAAGGTGGGTGGTTAGGATCACCAAGTGGGGTCCTTTTCCCTTAGGAGGGAGCTGGCCTTGCGGGCTGCTGATTTCCAGGTTTTTAGATACCCCCAGTATCCTGGCCGGATGGGGCGGTGGGCCCAGCCCTTGGTTACCGTAGTTTCTCCTACCCTGAGGGCATACTTGAGTTGTTCCATTTCAGGTGGTCCCAGTTTTTGCACTAATATTCCAAGGGTGATTTACCTTCTACCGGGAATGTAAAGGTCAAAGGGTTTAGCTAACTTAGGGAGGTCCAGGGCAAGGGTCTGAATTGACTGCTCTTTCCATTCTTGAAAGGCCGCTTCTGGATTCTGTTCAAAAGGATCATCGTCTTTTCCTTTCAGTGTTTCATATAGAGGCCCAGCTATTAGACTGTAGTTAGGGATCCAGATGCAGCAAACCCCGGTCTCCCCAGGAACCCTTAAGCTGTCTTCTAGATTCAGGAAGGGTGAGGCTGCAAATGGCTTCTTCCCTTTCCTGGGGTGGGCTTCTCCGACCTTCTGTGAGAATGAGGCCCAGGCAGGTCACCCTAGTCTGTGATATTTGAGCCTTTTTCTTGGACACCTTCCATCCTTTATTGGTTAGGTAGTTCAGAGGCCTCCTTAGTAGGGCTGGTGATCAGAATGTCGTCTGCATATTGAAGGAGGGTTCCCTTCTCCAGAGGTAGATCTTTTAGGTCTTTAGCTAAAGTTTCCCCAAAGATGGTGGGGGAAATTTTGAACCCTTGGGGCAGGACGGCCCAGCAGTATTGTTTCTGTTGTATGTTGAGTCCTGCCACTCAAAAGCCCAAATTTCTTGTGATTCTGGGACTAATGGAATACAGAAGAAGGCATCTTTTAAATCTAATACAGAATACCATGTCCTGGTGGATGGTAGAATGACCAGCAGGGTGTAGGAGTTAGGAACTACTGGATGTATATCCTCGGTGGCTTCACTGACTGTCCTGGCGTCCTTTACCAGGTCCCCAGCAGCCCACGGGGCTCTCATGGGCAGGCCCCTCCCAGGATATGGAGCTCACCTGGGCTGGCACCCAGCAGCCCCCGGGGCTCTCATGGGCAGGCCCCTCCCAGGTTATGGAGCTCACCTGGGCTGGCACCCAGCAGCCCCCGGGGCTCTCGTGGGCAGGCCCCTCCCAGGATATAGAGCTCACCTGGGCTGGCACCCAGCAGCCCACGGGGCTCTCATGGGCAGGCCCCTCCCAGGATATGGAGCTCACCTGGGCTGGCACCCCAGCAGCCCACGGGGCTCTCGTGGGCAGGCCCCTCCCAGGATACGGAGCTCCCCTGGGCAGGCACCCCGGCAGGGCTGGGCACACAGGAACCGTGCGCATAGCCCTCATTGCAGAGCACCCCCAGGTCACCTGTCGCTCAGAGCTGACCCAGAGCACCTCAGAGCAGGGCTTGAACTAACAAACAGCAGCTCCGGCAGGTCTGTGACCCTGGGCTTCACTCTGTGTGGCCTCCCTCCACCGGGTCTTCCAGGGGCTTCCACTGCAGCTGGGGCGCCAGGCCTCTGTCTCCACCCACCACTCCTCCTCTCCCTGACTCCTGCGTTCTTCTCATTAGGAGAGGGTCTTCTTCAAATTATCTCCCACTCATGGACCAGATAATATGATTAGAAAACAAGCCAGAGTTGCAGCCCCTTGTCTATCCTGACTCTCAGGACCCTACACCTGTTCCTTGGATCTGGCCGGTACAGCAAGGCCCATTTTCTGCAAGTATGAGCCCCTGATGGGCGAGGATTGGCTGATCTGGGCAGCCTGACCCGGCCGGCCAGCCCTCCCCAGGTGTGCCTGGGTTGAGGTCAATATAACCATCCCTCCAGGCAGCAAAAGCCCCTGCAGCTGTGCCTGACGCCATATTCTCTGCCCCGTCAGCAGTCGCGGGGCTGGGCTGGTGGGAGGGAGGGAGCGGCCACGGCTGTGTGGGTGGCTCGGTGTGAGTGGGGCTCTGCTGGACTTTCTGCAGGAGTTGCCGGGCTGCCACCTGCTAAAGAAGAGGATGTACCACCAATACCTGCCGTTGGAATTTCTCCCCGGGCAGAGGTGAGGAAGGAAAATAGCAGTGGGGACCAGGACAGGAGGGGTACCTCAGGTAGGGAAATGGAAAGCTTCCAGAAGAGCGCCCGGGGCCAGGACCATCCTGGCTGGCCTGCAGGCACCAACTCGGGCCTGTGTGCTGTCGCTCGTGTGACTCCAAGCCCCTTCCTCTAGGCTTTAAAGTCTTTGCACACATTCAGGTGTTTTACCTGGGAAGGGTGGGAAAAGTTCAGGAGCAGCTGCCCTTGGGCTCAGCTTACGTTTACTCAGAGACGCCTCTGAGTCCGCCAGCTTTGCAATGAGGACGCTGCTTGCGGGGGGTCTGCTGGCTGCATGGGAGACGATTCCCCAGCTGTGACCAACTTCAGAATTGTTTACCACTGGAGCAAGTGTCCTGATAGGGTTTTCATCTTTATAACTGGTGGGTTCTGTTTCTTTTTTTGTTTCAAGGTAGGTTTTATTCCTCGTTTTTGTATTTATAGATATAAGCATGGAAATAATTCATTCATATAAATACGTCTATGGGAAGGGAAAAACTTTTTTTCTGTTTTTTAAAAAAATTTATATTTTTAATTTTTGAATTTTATTTTTTTTTTGGCTGGTTTCTCCTGAGGCCTCTCTCTCCTTGGCGTGTACACAGCCATCTTCCCCCCATATCCTCACATGGTCTCCCCCGTGCCTATCTGTGTCCTAATCTCTTCTTGTAGGACATCACTCCTATTGCACTAGGATCCGCCCTAGTGACCTCATTTTTACCTTCATCACGTCTTTAAAAACCCCGTCTCCAAATACAGCCACATCCTGGGGTCCTGGGGGTTAGGGATTCAACATGTGAATTTGTGGGGGACATGGCTGCGCCCACAGCCTCCTGCTTAGGAACCAGTATGTGCCTCGGTCCCTCCTTCCCTCAAGTTCCACGGGGGTCGTGCGATGGCTCAGGGAGAGTTTGTGCAGAGTTTGTGTCCCGGCTGGGGAGCCCTTCTCGTCTCTCCGATCAGGCAGTGGCAGTGCGTTGCTAGCCCCGTCCTGAGGTGAGCAGTTCTGGGGTTTTGTGCCGTGTCGCCTGGCCTGCTGAGATGCTCATTGTCAGGGAACCCAGGAGCCAGCAGCCTAGTGGGGATGCCGGGGACTCTCAGGGCCATGATGGACGCCTCTCCCACCAGACAGCCCAGCAAAAGTGGGGAAACGTTTGTGGGGGTGTACAGGTGGGAGAGAGTCAAAGTCTCATTCATGCTTCAGAAAGACCACTCTTTGGGGTGGGATGTGATATGCACCTGGGGACAGGGAGCTTTGTCAGGGCCTAATGGAGGGATCGGGCTTGGGCCAGGGCTGTGGGTGTAGAGGGGAATTAGCGTGGGGACTGGCCGCAGACTCTGGAGGAGGAGCTGACAGCCACTGGGGCACAAGGAGAGTGAGAACCTGGGAGACGCCAGTGTTACCGAACTGAACTTGGGTCCGCTTGCCCGAGTGCAGTAAAGCCAATCTACTGACACCGGTTGTGGTGAAGGAAAGTACAGCTTTAATTGTAAAAGCGCCAATACAAGGAGGACAGGTGGCTTGTGCTCTAAAAGCCCGAACTCCCTGAGGGATTTCAGCACAGCAATGTTAAAGGCCAGTTGAAGGAGGGGGGTGGGGGGGTCACAGGGTATGTGATCAGCTGGCACACAATTGTCTGATTGGTTGATGGAGAGGTAACAGGTGGTTAACATTGTAAATTCTTAGGCACCAGAAGCTCTGGGGCTACGTGTTCATGATCATTAGGTAGTTAATTTCTTCCACTTGGTGGTGGTTTTAGCATCTGTAAAACAACCCAGGAAGCGTGCATCAGATACTACTATCCAGGTACTTCAGAGAGGAGCTACAGCAGAGGATATGGGGGAGGGGTCTGTCCTGGGAAGGCCCCGTAGGGTCCTGCTCGGTTACACCCGGTGCCTGGGCTCAGCAACCTGGGAAGGTGGAGCTGCTCCTGGTTGTGGGGAGCTGCAGGATCACAGGCCTCTGAGGGGCCTGTTAGCCCCCAAGGTGAGATGGGGATGCTGGACAGAGGCGTCTGGCCTGGGAGAGGGGTCCGGGCTGGAAATATCACTGGAATCATCCCAGGGAGGGAGAGGAAAGGCCAGTGGGGGCAGGTAGGTCACAACAGACTACGTGCAGGTGACTGCGGTCCTGTTGGAAGCAACTCAGAGCCAGAAAGGAGTGGCCGTCAGGGGCTCAGCTCCATTCTCTTGTTCCTTTGTAAAACCACTGTGTCAGAGCTTGAGACACTGCCAGTAGATGTCTGGGCCCAGTGCTGCCATGGCTTCATCAAAGGGGCCCAGGGGGAACACAGAATCACTGCAGGCCCTGCCCATGTCCGCACTGGGAATGAATCCCATCGGGGCTCCAGGGCTCACAGACTTGAGGGAACCTCTGTCCTCAGGACTGGTCCTCCTCCTTCCTCTCACCTGCTGGTCAGAGGCCCAGGAAACCCCATCCTGGCTCCACCCCCAGGGCCTGGATTCTGGGACAGCTTAGGGGAAGCAAGACCCTCATGTTCCTTTATCTGCCTGGGGGTGAGACTGTCTTAAACGCTGCAATTGACTGATGATGGAGGGCTGAGTGTTTCCAGCAGGTATGGGTGGAAAGATGGGGCGTGAAGTTCCTATGTCTGCAGGGCCTTCCCAGCGTGAAGATCTGTGTTTCCCCCGGCCAGTCAGCATCCTCCCAGGAAGCCCAGATCCAGGATTACGAGGGCAGAGGCTCTCCCCTTGCTTGTCTGTAACTTCCCACTCCCACAGCGAGGAGCCTGGCTCCCACCATCTGCCAGTTATGTATGCATTGCTCCTTTCCAGGTTACACGTGCAGAGGTTTCAGAGTTGTTAGCTACTACACCCTGGAAAGAACTTCGTAAGATAAAGCCCACTGTTTATGTACGGTCCATTTTGCCTTTAGTCTACAGACATTCATTTCCAAAGGTAGCGTAGGTCAGCACCTTATACCCCATCCCCTACAGTGAGTTGTTTCCATATATTTCTAATACAGTTAGATTCTGTCACATTATGTATTCCATCCTTCAACACTCCTACATTCTAAATAACTAAATTTGATTATGATTGACCCCTTGGGCTATACACATCTATGGGCTTAGGCAAGTGCATAGTGACAGGTATCCATCCTAGAGTATCACATGGAATACTTCAAACCCCCCACCGCATGATCTGCTTATCATCTGTGTAGCTTTGCCTTTCCCAGAATGTCATCAGTGGGATCATACTGTGTGCAGCCTCCTCAGACTGGATTCTTTCACGTAGCAGTATATACTGAAGATTTATCCATGTCTTTCCATAGGTTGATGGTGCATTCCTTTCTGCTGAGTAGTATTCCATTGCATGTGTATGGGAGGAAAAACAGTTTTCCCTCTACTTTTCTAGGTTCTTGGTTGAGACCCCCCACCCCTGTAATAAAAGACAGATTACCAGGAGAAAAACAGAAGTTTAATAACATGTATACCTCCTGTATACAGGGGAGATACCACGGAAAACTGAGTCACTCCCTGAAATGGCCAAAACCATCCCCTTAAATACTGTCTTCAGCTAAAAACAGAAGAAAGATGCTGGGGAAGGGGGGAAGCCAGTTATGTCAGGTTATCATGCAAAGCACAGTAAACAAGTGTATGATTGTTTGCACATTTAAGTCAGGACTTCTTCACTGGTAAGAGTTACTTGAGGTTTCATTATCCTTCTATTTCTAGTGCAAAGAGGGACATACCCTTATAAATGGACACTTCTCTATTGTAAATGTCCTTCACAAAAGGGCAGTCTCTACTCAGTTTTCTGAGATTTGTTTTTTTAATCATACTGAAATAATCCTTATGCCAGAGAGGCATATTTTGGGGTGGCATATTCTACTCGCCTTGACATGGATGTATCCCAGTTTGCTTATGCATTCACCTATTGAAGGACATTCTGATTTCCTCAAGTTTTTAGCCATTGTGCGTATAGCTGCTGTGCATAATTGCATCTTTGTTTGCATTTGGACATAGATTTTCAAAGCAGTTGCCTAAATACTGGAAGCACGATTGTTGGATCCCAAGGTGAGACTTGTTTAGCTTTGGAAAGAAGTGACAAACTGTCTTACATAGTGGCTGTACCTGCATCCCACCAGTAAGCAGGGAGAGTTCCTGTTGTTCCTCACCCTCTAGCAATTGGTATTGTCATTATCTTGAGTTTGGCAGTCCTGATCTTGGAGAGGCAGCAGTGAGTGGTGGCATGAAGTGAGATCTTAATTCCCTGCCCAGGAATTGAACCTGCGTAGCCTGGATGAAAACCAGGAATCCCAGCCACCACACCCCCTGGCTCTTGCCCCCAGTGAAAAATGCATTTCTTACAGAGGCAAAACTGTAAAAACAGGTACAAAGGTTATTATTAGAGACATAGCACAACAACAAGTGGGGGAGCACACAGAGAAACAGTTTGTTTAGTTAAGAGAGAAGCAGGGCAGAGATGCACACCCGGAGAGAAAGGTGTGGGCATCCACCCAATGAGGAGTGCAGTAAAGAGGCGGTTAAGTCACTTATATGGGGCAGCTCTTCCGGGTCTCTGTTCACCTCTGGCCAGTTATCTGGTTCCTTTCTCCGCACCTGCCCTGCCCTAGGACCCTCCCCAACATGCGTGTGCAACTTTTTTCCAAGATGGATTACAGCCCAGAGGCCTATGGGGTGGCCTTAGCATCACCTATTATGGGGTGGTGCCCCTTCCTTTTTGACCCCCAAGGAGGCTTTCTGCACATGTGCAATGTCTCCCTTGCCCCAAGAATGGGAAATGTATGACCTCTTGATCTTTTAACAGGGTTTAGTCCCACTCTGTCCTTGCCATAAAAATGTCCAATGTCCAATGTCCAGTTATTTACCCTGTTTCTGTTGCTGGTTTTTATATCGAGGTGCAGCTCTCGAAATATAGACAGGAGTCCTGTCATAAACACGTAATCCTGGAGACCGTTTGTCTCTCGCTTTAGGAAATGTAAACAGGGAGCTGGTAATGAATGTCTGGCCTGGAGCCCATCTTCTTCTCACCCCAGGAAGTGTGAACAGGAGGCCAGTTGTAAATTTCTAGCCTGGAGCCCATCTGTCTCCTGCCTCAGATCTAATAGGTGTGCTGTGATATCTCATGATTTTAATTTGTAATTCCCTAACGGTGTATGATGTTGACCATGTTTTTGTATGACTTTTACTATCTGTATATCATTTTTGGCCGGGTGTCTGTTCAGATCCTAACCCATTTTTTATGGGGTTGTTTTAGAGGTCTTTGTCTATTTTGAGTCCAAATCCTTTATCAGATAAAAGTTTCGCAAATATTTTTCTCCCAGTTTGTGGCTTGTCTTTTGATTTTCTGAATAAGGTCTTTGAGAGTAGAAATTTTTAATTTCATAAAGTCTATAATATTACTTTTTTCTTTTGTGGATTGACCTTTTGTGTTGTGTGTTAAAACTCAAAGCCCATGATCTCCAGACCAAACCCAAGGTCATGTAGATTTTCTATGTTTATCTCTGTAACATAGTTTCACATTTTAAATGTCTGTTAATAAATTTGAGTGAGTTTGGCGTAAGTTTTTTTTTTTTAATCAGTCATCAATTTTATACACATCACTGTATACATGTCAATCCCAAACGCCCAATTCAGCACACCACCATCCCCACCCCACCGCAGTTTCCCCACTTTGGTGTCCATATGTTTGTTCTCTACATCCATTTCTCAACTTCTGCCCTGCAAACCAGTTCATCTGTACCATTTTTCTAGGTTCCACATACATGCGTTAATATACGATATTTTTCTCTTTCTGACTTACTTCACTCTGTATGACAGTCTATAGATCCATCCACGTCTCAACAAATGACTCAATTTCGTTCCTTTTTATGGCTGAGTAATATTCCATTGTATATATGTACCACAACTTCTTTATCCATTCGTCTGTCGATGGGCATTTAGGTTGCTTCCATGACCTGGCTATTGTAAATAGTGCTGCAATGAACATTGGGGTGCATGTGTCTTTTTGAATTATGGTTTTCTCTGGGTATATGCCCAGTAGTGGGATTGCTGGGTCATATGGTAATTCTATTTTTACTTTTTTAAGGAACCTCCATACTGTTCTCCATAGTGGCTGTATCAATTTACATTCCCACCAACAGTGCAAGAGGGTTCCCTTTTCTCCACACCCTCTCCAGCATTTGTTGTTTGTAGATTTTCTGATGATGCCCATTCTAACTGGTGTGAGGTGATACCTCATTGTAGTTTTGATTTGCATTTCTCTAATAATTAGTGATGTTGAGCACCTTTTCATGTGGCCATCTGTATGTCTTCTTTGGAGAAATGTCTATTTAGGTCTTCTGCCCATTTTTGGATTGGGTTGTTTGTTTCTTTAATATTGAGCTGAATGAGCTGTTTATATATTTTGGAGATTAATCCTTGGTCTGTTGATTTGTTTGCAAATATTTTCTCCCATTCTGAGGGTTGTCTTTTCGTCTTGTTTATGGTTTCCTTTGCTGTGCAAAAGCTTTGAAGTTTCATTAGGTCCCATTTGTTTATTTTTGTTTTTATCTCCATTACTCTAGGAGGTGGATCAAAAAAGATCTTGCTGTGATTTATGTCAAAGAGTGTTCTTCCTATGTTTTCCTCTAAGAGTTTTATAGTGTCCAGTCTTACATTTAGGTCTCTAATCATTTTGAGTTTATTTTTGTGTATGGTGTTAGGGAGTATTCTAATTTCATTCTTTTACATGTAGCTGTCCAGTTTTCCCAGCACCACTTATTGAAGAGACTGTCTTTTCTCCATTGTGTATCTTTGCCTCCTTTGGCATAGATTAGTTGACCATAGGTGCGTGGGTTTATCTCTGGGCTTTCTATCTTGTTCCATTGATCTATGTTTCTGTTTTTGTGCCACTACCATATTGTCTTGATTACTGTAGCTTTGTAGTATAGTGTGAAGTCAGGGAGTCTGATTCCTCCAGCTCCGTTTTTTTCCCTCAAGACTGCTTTGGCTATTCGGGGTCTTTTGTGTCTCCATACAAATTTTAAGATGATTTGTTCTAGTTCTGTAAAAAATGCCATTGGTAATTTGATAGGGATTGCATTGAATCTGTAGATTGCTTTGGGTAGTATAGTCATTTTCACAATATTGATTCTTCTAATCCAAGAACATGGTATATCTCTCCATCTGTTGGTATCATCTTTAATTTCTTTCATCAGTGTCTTATAGTTTTCTGCATACAGGTCTTTTGTCTCCCTAGGTAGGTTTATTCCTAGGTATTTTATTCTTTTTGTTGCAGTGGTAAATGGGAGTGTTTCCATAATTTCTCTTTCCGATTTTTCATCATTAGTGTATAGGAATGCAAGAGATTTCTGTGCATTAACTTTGTATCCTGCAACTTTACCAAATTCATTAATTAGCTCTAGTAGTTTTCTGGTGGCAGTTTTAGGATCCTCTATGTATAGTATCATGTCATCTGCAAACAGTGACACTTTTACTTCTTCTTTTCCAATTTGTATTCCTTTTATTTCTTTTTCTTCTCTGATTGCCGTGTCTAGGACTTCCAGAACTATGTTGAATAATAGTGGTGAGAGTGAACATCCTTGTCTCATTCCTGATCTTAGAGGAAATGCTTTCAGTTTTTCACTGTTGAGGATGATGTTTGCTGTGGGTTTGTCATATATGGCCTTTATTATGTTGAGGTAGGTTCCCTCTATGCCACTTTCTGGAGAGGTTTAATCATAAATGGGTGTTGAATTTTGTCAAAAGCTTTTTCCGCATCTATTGAGATGATCATATGGTTTTTATTCTTCAATTTGTTAATATGGTGTATCACATTGATTGATTTGTGTATATTGAAGAATCCTTGCATCCCTGGGATAAATCCCACTTGATTGTGGTGTATGATCCTTTTAATGTGTTGTTGGATTCTGTTTGCTAGTATTTTGTTGAGGATTTTTGCATCTATATTAATCAGTGATATTGGTCTGTAATTTTCTTTTTTTGTAGTGTCTTTGTCTGGTTTTGGTATCAGGGTGATGGTGGCCTCACAGAATGAGTTTGGGAGTGTTCCTTCCTCTGCAATTTTTTGGAAGAGTTTGAGAAGGCTGGGTGTTAGCTCTTCTCTAAATGTTTGATAGAATTCACCTGTGAAGCCATCTGGTCCTGGACTTTTGTTTGTTGGAAGATTTTAAATCACAGTTTCAATTTCATTACTTGTGATTGGTCTGTTCATATTTTCTGTTTCTTGCTGGTTCAGTCTTGGAAGGTTATACCTTTCTAAGAATTTGTCCATTTCTTCCAGGTTGTCCATTTTATTGGCATAGAGTTGCTTGTAGTAGTCTCTTAGGATGCTTTGTATTTCTGCGGTGTCTGTTATAACTTCTCCTTTTTCATTTCTGATTTTATTGATTTGAGTCCTCTCCCTCTTTTTCTTGATGAGTCTGGCTAATGGCTTATCAATTTTGTTTATCTTCTCAAAGAACCAGCTTTTAGTTTTATTGATCTTTGTTATTGTTTTCTTTGTTTCTATTTCATTTATTTCCACTCTGATCTTTATGATTCCTTTCCTTCTGCTAACTTTGGGTTTTGTTTGTTCTTCTTTCTCTAGTTTCTTTAGGTGTAAGGTTAGATTGTTTACTTGAGATTTTTCTTGTTTCTTTAGGTAGGCTTGTGTAGCTATAAACTTCCCTCTTAGAACTGCTTTTGCTGTATCCCACAGGTTTTGGGTCATCGTGTTTTCATTGTCATTTGTCTCTAGGTATTTTTTTATTTCCTCTTTGATTTCTTCAGTGATCTCTTGGTTATTTAGTAATGTATTGTTTAGCCTCTATGTGTTTGTGTTTTTTACGTTGTTTTCCCTGTAATTCATTTCTAATCTCATAGCGTTGTGGTCAGAAAAGATGCTTGATATGATTTCAGTTTTCTTAAATTTACTGAGGCTTGATTTGTGACCCAAGATGTGATCTATCCTGGAGAATGTTCCGTGCACACTTGAGAAGAACGAGTAATCTGCTGTTTTTGGATGGAATGTCCTATAAATATCAATTAAATCTATCTGGTCTATTGTGTCATTTAAAGCTTGTGTTTCCTTATTTTCATTTTGGATGATCTGTCCATTGGTGTAAGTGAGGTGTTAAAGTCCCCCACTATTATTGTGTTACTGTCGATTTCCTCTTTTATAGATGTTAGCAGTTGCCTTATGTATTGAGGTGGTCCTATGTTGGGTGCATATATATTTATAATTGTTATATCTTCTTCTTGGATTTATCCTTTGATCATTATGTAGTGTCCTTCCTTGTCTCTTGTCACATTCTTTATTTTAAAGTCTATTTTATCTGATATGAGTATAGCTACTCCAGCTTTCTTTTGATTTCCATTTGCATGGAATATCTTTTTCCTTCCCATCACTTTCAGTCTGTATGCGTCCCTAGGTCTGAAGTGGATCTCTTGTAGACAGCATATATATGGGTCTTGTTTTTGTATCCATTCAGCAAGCCTGTGTCTTTTGGTTGGAGCATTTAATCCATTCACGTTTAAGGTAATTATTGATATGTGTGTCCTATGACCATTTTCTTAATTGTTTTGGGTTTGTTTTTGTAGGTCCTTTTCTTCTCTTGTGTTTCCCACTTAGAGAAGTTCCTTTAGCATTTGTTGTAGAGGTGGTTTGGTGGTGCTGAATTCTCTTAGCTTTTGCTTGTCTGTAAAGTTTTTGATGTCTCCATGAAATTAAATGAGATCCTTGCTGGGTAGAGTAATCTTGGTTGTAGGTTCTTCCCTTTCATCACTTTAAGTATATCATGCCACTCCCTTCTGGCTTGTAGAGTTTCTGCTGAGAAATCAGCTGTTAACCTTATGGGAGTTCCCTTGTATGTTATTTGTCATTTTTTCCTTGCTGCTTTCAATAATTTTTCTTTGTCTTTAATTTTTGCCAATTTGATTACTATGTGTCTTGGCATGTTTCTCCTTGGGTTTATCCTGTATGGGACTCTCTGCACTTCCTGGACTTGGGTGGCTATTTCCTTTCCCATGTTAGGGAAGTTTTCGACTATAATCTCTTCAAATATTTTCTCGGGTCCTTTCTCTCTCTCTTCTCCTTCTGGGACCCCTATAATGTGAATGTTGTTGCGTTTAATGTTGTCCCAGAGGTCTCTTAGGCTGTCTTCATTTCTTTTCATTCTTTTTTCTTTAGTCTGTTCCGCAGCAGTGAATTCCACCATTCTGTCTTCCAGGTCACTTATCCGTTCTTCTGCCTCAGTTATTCTGCTATTGATTCCTTCTAGTGTAGTTTTCATTTCAGTTATTGTATTGGTCATCTCTGTTTGTTTGTTCTTCAGTTCTTCTAAGTATTTGTTAATCATTTCTTGCATCTTCTCAATCTTTGCCTCCATTCTTATTCCGAGCTCCTGGATCATCTTCACTATCATTATTCTGAATTCTTTTTCTGGAAGGTTGCCTATCTCCACTTCATTTAGTTGTTTTTCTGGGTTTTTTTTCTTGTTCCTTCATCTGGTATATAGCCCTCTGCCTTTTCATCTTGTCTATCTTTCTGTAAATGTGGTTTTTGTTCCACAGGCTGCAGGATTGTAGTTTTTCTTGCTTCTGCTGTCTGCCCTCTGGTGGTTGAGGCTATCTAAGAGGCTTGATGGGAGGGACTGGTGGTGGGTAGAGCTGTGTGCTGCTCTGGTGGGCAGAGCTCAGTAAAACTTTAATCCACTTGACTGTTGATGGGTGGGGCTGGGTTCCTTCCCTGTTGGTTGTTTTGCCTGAGGCAACCCAGCACTGGAGCCTACCTGGGCTCTTTGGTGGGGCTAATGACAGACTCTGGGAGGGCTCATGCCAAGGAGTACTTCCCAGAACTTCTGCTGCCAGTGTCCTTGTCCCCACGGTGAAACAGAGCCACCCCCCGCCTCTGCAGGAGACCTTCCAACACTAGCAGAGAGGTCTGGTTCAGTCTTCCCCAGGGTCACTGCTCCTTCCCCTGGGTCCTGATGCGCACACTATTTTGTGTGCGCCCTCCAAGAATGCGGTCTCTGTTTCCCCCAGTCCTGTCAAAGTCCTGCAATCAATTCCCACTAGGCTTCAAAGTCTCATTCTCTAGGAATTCCTCCTCCTGTTGCCGGATCCCCAGGTTGGGAAGCCTGACATGGGGCTCAGAACCTTCACTCCAGTGGGTGGACTTCTGTGGTATAAGTGTTCGCCAGTTGTGAGTCACCCACCCAGCAGTTATGGGATTTGATTTTACTCTGATTGCGCCCCTCCTACCATCTCATTGTGGCTTCTCCTTTGTCTTTGGATGTGGGGTATCTTTTTTGGTGAGTTCCAGTGTCTTCCTGTCAATGATTGTCCAGCAGCTAGTTGTGATTCTGGTGTTCTCGCAAGAGGGAGTGAGAGCACGTCCTTCTACTCTGCCATCTTGGTTCCTCTCCCGAAGTTGCTGAAATTCAAGGCTGTGGTTCTTAAAGTGTGGTCTCTGGACCAGCCTGGCACAAGTTTTAAAGTTTGTGTCTACAGTCATTTCATTTCATACAATTTCCAATTAATTGTTCCTTAACTATTCTGGAGAATAGTTATGAGATACTTGACTGTATTTCAGTTTGAATTTCCACAGTTTACTGGATGCAGCCGAAGTGCCCTCAGGGGGCGGGGCCTCCACGGAACTGGGAGGTGGCTTGGTCTGCACGTTCCCATTGGCTGGAAGGGAACGTGAGCCCGCCTCCCTGACCGTCCGTGGGAACATGCATTCTGCCCACGGACTTGGCTCCACGCAGTGCTGACGGGATCCCTGTGTCCTCAGGACCCGCTGGGGCTTTGGCTTCTGGAACACGCGGGGCCGAGTGCATGCTGACGGCCGGGCTTTGGGACAACCTGGGGTCGAGTCCACACTAACGGAAGCCGGGTCTCCTCAGGACCCGCTGGGGCTTCAGCTTTGGGACATCGTGGGGTCCATTTCTCTCTGACAGGAGCCTGGTCTCCTCAGGACCTGCCGGGAGGTGATGCCCCTGAGGGAAAAGGTGAGGAAAAGTGGGGAGAAGATTCCTGTGTGTGGCTGACCGCTGAGGGTGTCTGTCTTCAGAGGAGCCAGGAGGGGAAGGGCTTGATGTGGAAAACTGGGTTTTTGGCCCCTTTTGTATGTGGTGTAGACAGAGTGCAGTGTTTTTCTTTGGCGTGTGGCGTCCGGTTTTCCCAGCACCGTTTATTGAGGGGACTGTCCTTTCCCTGGTATATGTTCTTGGCTCCTTTCTTGTGAATAACTGGCCACATACCTGTAGGTTGATTCCTGGGCTCTCTGTTCTGTTCCTCTGCTCTGTGTGCCTGTTTTTGTGCCAATTCCACACTTTTTTGTGACTGTAGCTTCGTAACGTAGTGTGAAGTCGGGGAGGGAGATGCCTCCGGTCCGTTCTCCTTCCTCAGGGTCGCTTTGGCTCTTCTGGGTCCTTTGTGGCTCCACACAAATGTTAAGATTGTTTGTTTTGTTTTTATGAAATGTCATTGAAATTTTGGTAGTGGTTGCGTGTATGTGTACATTGCTTTGGGTAGCATGGACATTTTCACAATATTTTCACCCATGCGCACGGGATACCTTTCCATTGATTTGTGTCTGTTCAGTTTCTTTCATCAGTGTCTTAGTTTTCAGTGTGCAGGTCTTTCAAGTCCTTGGTTAAATTTATTCCTAGTTCTTTTGGGGATGAAATTATAAATGGAATTGTTTTCTTAATTCCTCTTTCTGATAGTTCATTATTAGTATATAGAATCACAAATGATCCTGCAGTTTTACTGAATTCATTTTTTTAGTTCTGACAGTTTTTTTGGTGGTTTTATGTGGAAACCTAGAATTCAGAAATCCCACTGTTTTCCACTACACCCAGGTCATCCACAGCACCCAAGACCTAGTGGCTCCTAATATTATCTTCCCACAGTGCCTCTTAATACCATGTGGACCAAGCGATTAGCATCACTTGGGTTGAATTTGGTCTGGGTAAGTCTTGGCCTTTCTAGCAATGTTTCATGTCATCGCTGATTTTCTGGCATGTTACTGACATGGTTGTATTGAAAAGTATTTTTTAGTAAATTTCAAATGTTTAAACTTTAAATAGCAGTACAAAGTTTTCTACATTCACACCAAATACTGCAGTGTGTTTTAGGCAAAACAGGGCCAGTCTCCCAGGGAACCAGCACATAACCCCAAAATGAGGTATAATTATGGTTTCCACATTATAATCCTATCCACAGGACCACTTCAGCTTTCACCAGCTGCCCCAACTTTGTGGAAATGTCTTTTTCCATTCTAATCTAGTTTTCTTTTTCTGGAACCATCACTGGGGCTTTCCCTCATTTTAAAAACCTTCATGGATTCAAAGTGTACAAGATGAGTATGATCTGGGTGGCTTTTCCTGTATGGCTTCTTTCACTTAGGATGTTTTCAATGTTTATCCATGTTGTAACATGTATCATTTTTTTCATTGTGATTGAAAACACATAACATTTATCACTTAAGTCATCTTAAGTACACACTTCTGTAGCATTAAATACATTCACATTGTTGTAAAGACATCCTCACCATCCATCTCCAGAACTTTTTCATTTTCCCCAAGTGAAACTGTCACCATTAAACACTTATTCCCCTCAGCCCCTGGCAAACTTACTCTACTTTTTGTCTTTGAATTTGACTTCTCTGGATACCTCATACTAGTGGAATCATAGAATGTTTGTCCGTTTGTGTCTGGCTTGTTTCACTTAGCATAATGACTTCAAGGTTCATCCACATTGTAGCCTGTGTGAGAGTTACTTAGTTTTAAAGGTGGAATTGTATTCCATTGTGTATATACTACATTATGTTTATCCATTCATCTGCAGAAGGACACTTGTGTTGCTTCCACCTTTTGGCTATTGTGAATAATGTTGCTATGAATATGGGGTACAGATATCTGTTCCAGTCCTTGCTTTCTAATATTTTGGGTATATACCCTGGAGTGGAATTGAGGGATCATACATTAATTCCATGTTTAAGTTTTTGAGGAGCCGCCATACTGTTTTCCACAGCGGCTGCACAATTTTACTTTATTCCTTTATATGACAGAATAGTGCAGCTTATGGATCTACCTTATTTTGCTTATCCATTCACCTGTTGGTGGACATTTTAATTGTTTCTACCTTGGGCTGTTGTGAACATTGCTGCTATGAATATTGGTGTATAAGTTTTTATTTGAACACCTGTTATCAGTTCTTTGGGTATATATCTAGGAGTGGAGTTGTTGAGACGTATGATAATTACATTTTTATATTTTTGAGAAAAATGCCAAAGTTTTGTACACATAGATTGCACCGTTTTACATTTCCATGAGTAAAGTTTAAGGGTTCCAATTTCCCTACATTGTTGCCAACATTTGTTATTTTTATTTATTTTTAATATAACCATTCTAGTGTGTGTGAAGGGGTATCACATTGTGGTTTTAATTTGCATTTCCATCATTACTACTGATGTTTGACATCTTTTCATGTGCTTGTTGACCATTTGTATGCCTTGTCTGGAGAACAGTCTGTGCAACTCCTTTGTGCATTTCAAACATTGGGTTGCTCTTTTACTGAGTGGTAAAAGTTCTTGATATATTCTGGATAAAGACTCTTATCAGATATATAATGTTCCTATATTTTCTTCCATTCTGTGGGCAGTCTTCTTACTTTATGGATAGCCTCTTTTGATATACAAAGGTTTGTAATTTTGAGAAACTCCAGATTATGTTTTTTTCTTTCCTTGCTTGTGTTTTAGTGTCAGATCTAAGAAACTATTGCTAAATGCAAGGTCATGAATCCCTTGGTTTATTCCAGAGTACCGTCATCCCTCGGTATCCACTGGGCTAGGGTTTAGGTCTGGGGTTTGTGTCAGGTCAGGGTTTAGGGGTCAGGGGTCAGGGTTGGAGAGTCAGGGTAGAGGGTCTGGGGTTAGGGTGTTAGGGTTAGAGGTTAGGGTTCTTTAGGGTTAGGGTTAGGTTTAAGCATAACTGATCCCCATTGCCCTTCCTTTCTCCTCTCTGAAGTCTCCAGGATGGATAGGATTTGCCCAGGGTCACACATGAGTCAGGGAGTTGAGCTGGACCACTGTTTTTCTACCCCCCAGTCCTGGGCTCTCAGAGGAGAATGAAGTGTCTGTACTGTCTCTGAGGGTTTCCCATTGAAGTCGATGTCAGTCACGGGTTGTGGAGGGTGTCAGGAGTCATGCCTGGTTCCTTCCTGCCCTCCCATCTGGGAAAGGTTGTGCTGGCCCTGCTCTGCCTGGGCAGCCCCAGTGCCAGCAGAGTGCCCAGACAGGAGGGCACTCAGTGGACATGTGTGGATTAATGCAGGACTGGGTGTAGCAACCTGCCAGCCCCCTGCCTACTTGAGGGCTGGTGGGGCCCTCCTGGGACTGCAGGCATCGTTTGTCCCATCTGAGTGGGTATCAATGGACAGTCAAGTCTCAGGCAGGACAGTCCTTGACCTCTGACCATTCAGGCAGGCATCTGTGGTCCTCTAGCTCAGTTCAGCCTGGGCCCTCTCAAGACCACATGGACAATTAGTGAGCTGACCATGCTGCTGAGCAGTAGAACAGCTACCTGGGCACTGTAGACACTCCTTTGAGATGTTTCAGCTACCAACATCCATGTGGCTGAGAAAAGGGCCTCCTCTTCACAGCCTCCACAGCCTCGTAGCCTGCCAAGAGAGGTAATAACCCTCTAAATGTTTGAGTGTGTCCCTGACACAACAACCATACAGCAGACCATGGCCCTTCAATCCTTTGTCCTTTCAGCTGTTAGAAATTTTGACATTCATATTCATTAAGAATCAAAGTTATGGGAGTAACTGGGCCTCCCAGTGGGAGGTTCACACTGAGACTGTGTTGTCTTGGAGAGCCAAATGCATCCACGTGGCCTCTGGAAAGCCTGCCAATTATGGGTTCCATGGCATGGAATAATTCTTGAGCCTCCCATTACCTCATTGCACAAGAGTTTCCTTACCACCCTAGCATTTGGTTTCTTCCCTTAGTATAAGAGACAGAAGAAACTGGAAAAGGACCAGTATTATTTTTAAGGGATGGGTAATTAATATGGCCAGGGAGATGGCATAACTCAAGGGCTCCCACCTCTCAGGGGCAGGAATGAGGTCTGTGTGTCTTCTGAGGGCACGTGGGCTGTTCTGGGCCAGCCTCTGAGATGTGAGGACCTGATGCCCAAGGCAGGAGACTTGAGTTTACGAACAACAATGATCCTGCCTTTTCAGCAAGTGAAAGAACTTCTTGCAGTCTTGGGAGGACAGTGAGAGCACTGGAGGAGTAGCTGCAGCCCCTGACCCTAAGTGAACCCCTTTCTTCCTTTTGTGTCAGATTCTGTGCTGTGCAGTGAGCTGTCATTGACATAGCATCTGCTGCTTTCCCCCAGCCAGCACCTGTTCTCATGCCCAAGTCTAGTGCCTCAGTTTTCCTTTGGGAATTACATCTCACCTGCTTCCAGTCCAAACAGTTCCAGAAGGATAACCCCATGTTCCACCCAGCTCGAAGATGGGTTTACAGCCCACATATAGCCAGTCCCATTTTCCATCTTCTGGTGATGGGTCAAGGATGAGAATGAAACCCAAGCCAGGCCAAAGGTATTCAAAACCATGACTTTTCTTAGAACCCAAGAAAAGGAGAAACTTTTTCTCGGAAAAAGGATAGTGAGTGGTTGTCAGCCTAGAAATGCTTTTGGCCCAAGGGCAGAGAGAGACTGTGCCTGTGAATGGGGTCCCCCAAAGGCACTGAGCAGAACAAAGGTTTGGAGAGAAGTAAGGTCACACTGAGAGAGTGTGAGACACTGGACCTGCCAGGTCCAAATCCATTCTTATACTTGCCACTTGCAAGTATTAATTTATTTCTACCCTTACAATAAATACTAATTTATTTTACTTCAGTATGTGTGTCCAGTCGCTGGGAATAGAAGTCCTAGTTGCCACATCCGAATCAATAATCCCTGATCCATCCTCAGGTGTCCTCCCTGGGTAGGCGTGGCTGGGGGAGATGAAGACACTGGGTGGGGTCATGTACTAGGGGAGCTGCCAAACAGCTCTGTCCCTGTTCCTTCCCTGTCCTCGGAGAGGGAAACCCTGGAACAGTGATAACCAGCATGGGGAAGAGGTTCCTCAGTGGTTAATTGGTCTTTTTGTATTTTCCTTAATTTAGGGTCCATTTTGGTAATGTGTTTTTACAAAGAAATCACCCGTTTCCTCTAGATTTCCAGTTTGTTACGATAGGTTTCTCTTATTTGACTTTTAATTTTTCCAGTCTAATTTCCTACAGAATCATCACAGATAATGAACAAATATTGATACTTTGTTATTAATTGAAGTCCCTATTCATGTTCCCTTTGTTATACCTTTCCTTGTTACAGGGTCTCAAAGGACACAGGGTCATCATGTCTGTTTAGTCTCTTCTGGGCTTTGACAGTTGCTCAGACTCTCCTTGTTTCCATGACCTTGACAGTGTGGAGGAGGACTGGTCAGGTATTGTGTAAACTGCCCTGCACTGGGATTTGCTTGGTGTTTTTGCTGTAATTAGACCTGGCTTTGAAAAAGCAGATCACAGAGGTAAAGTGCTTCCTCTTCACTGTATATATCAAGAGAACAGGCTCTTAAGGGAACTTCTCACTTATGTTCTTAACTTTGGTCACCAGGCTGAGGTGGTGTTTGTGAAGTTTTCCCACAGTGAAGTTAATTTTTTCCCATGTCCATCCTGTGTGTCTTATTCAGGAGGAAGTCATAATGCAGAAGCCACATTTGAGGAGAGAGGGGTTAGCTTCACATCCTTGATGGACAGCTGAGTGTCTATATGAATTGTTTAGAAGCTTTCTGCATAGGAGATTTCTATTTAACATCATTCATCAAAAACTATGTAACTTATTTTTACCAGTTTAGACACATGAATAATTATTGTAAACTTTCGGTTATAATCCAGCACTACATTATTAGACTGCTTAGTTCATTCTTGCTTTAGCTATTGAGAGCTTTTTCCAGTTGTTCCTGTTTTCATTTTACATAAATTTTCTTTTGTGGGTTTTTTGGGGTACTTCTTTACTTTCTGATATTTTAAGATTATCCTGCTTTGTATATTTACTGTCTCAGTCCTAGCATCAGCCCTTTCTTCAGAGAGCCCTCGTTCCTTTTATTAGAGAATGGTATTAAAAACTTACACGTGGGAGCTAAATATGCTCAGCTGACAGTGCATGGAAATATATGCATGTATCCCAGCCTATGCATATACACATAATTATAAAGATTTCCATGTGAAACTATGTGTATCTCTGTTAGGCTAAAGATAGTTTATACTGATGCCTCCAACCTGATCTGTTATGACATGGGTATTGTAACCTTCTCCCTTTGTCTGTGACTTCCCACTCCAGTGGTAAGAAACCTGGCTTCCACCATTTGTCATTAAATTCAGTGCTTGTTCCATTCGATTACTGATATAGTAGTTTCAGTACTGTTAGCTACTGCTCCCCATGGGAGAGAACTTACAGAGTCCACTGTGTGTACAGCATATTTTGCCTTTGGCCTACAGAGTCCGCTCATTTCCAAAGTTAACTTAGGTCAGCCCATTATGTCCCACCACCAACAGTGAGTTTTTTTCATACCTTTCTAAATCAGTTAGATTGTTTCTTACATTCTGTATGCCAGTCTTTGACACTCCCATATCCTAAGTAACTAAATTTGAATAGATTATAATTTACTTGTTGGGTTGTAAAAAAATCTGTGGGTGTAGACAGATGCATAGTGACAGGTATTCCCCAGTAAAATATCATATGGACCTTTTCAACCACATATTCCATAAACTGTTTACCATGTCTGTTTTGCCTTTTCTAGAATGTCATATAAATGAGGTCATACAGTGTGTAGCAGTTCAGACTGGATTCTTTCACTTAGCAATATAAGTGTTAGATTCATCTTTTTTTTTTTTTTTTTTTTTGCACGGGTTGATGATTCATTCCTTTATATCTCTGAATACTATTGCATTGCATGTATATGAGAGGAAAAATAATTTTCCCTCTACCCTTCTATGTTCTTCATTGAGATCCCCCTTGTAATGAAAGGGAGATGAACTGGAGAAAAACAATCAGAAGTTTAATATATACCATGCATACCTACTGTATAGTTGAAAGATACCCAGGATAACATAGTCTGGCCCAAGCCATTACCTTAAAAGCTACCTTCAGCTAAGAACAGAAGAAAGATGTTAGGGAATGGAGGAAGCCATTTAAGGGAGGTTATTAGGCAAAGCACAGTAAACAAGGGTACGGCTGTTAGGCAGATTTACATCCAGATCTATGTCATTGACAAGCTTTTTTTTGTTTTAATATTTATTTATTTGGGTGTGCCAGGTGTTAGTTGTGGCATGTGGGATGTAGTTCCCTGACCAGGGATCGAACCCAGGCCCCCTGCATTGGGAGTGTGGAGTCTTAACCACTGGACCACCAGGGAAGTCCCAACAAGTTTTTCTTGATATTTAGTCATCATTCAATTCCTGGTCCAGAGAGGGACATACCATTACAAATGGAGATATCCTTAATAAATGTAAATTTACCTCATAAAAGGGCATTTTCTACTCGGTTTTCAAAGATTCTCCTGGGTCTGCTGTTCTTTTAAATTAATCTGTCTAAAATAATCCTTTTGTCAAATGGGCACATTTTGGGGTGGTGTATTCTGCTCCCCTTGACACGTATGTGCCCTAATTTGCTTATGAATTCATCTACAGAAGGACATCCTCATATCTTTAAGTTTTTAGCCATTATGAATAGAGCTGCTGTGCATTACTTGATGCTAGTTTTTGTTTGAACACAGGTTTTCAAAGCAGTTGTCTAAATACAAGAGGTACACTTCTTGGATCCTAAGGTGAGACTATTTAGATTTGGAAAAAACTGCCAAACCATCTTCCAAAGTTGTTGTACATGCATTCCACCAGCATCTTGAGTATATTCTTGTATGCTTATTTAGTATCTGTTTATCTTCTTTGGCCAGGTGTGTGTTTCAGTCTTTACTGGATATTAATGGCATCATTTGGTATAATTTGAGTACAAACCCTTTATTAGATATGTGTTTTGGAAATAGTTTCTTCCAGTGTGTGGTTTGTCTTTTGGTTTTCTGAATAAATTCTTTCATAGAGTAGAAATTTTTAATTTTATGAAGTCCACATTATTATTTTTCTTTTGTTGATAGACTTTTGGTGTTGTGTGTTTAAAACGCATCACCACACCCAAGGTCATGTAGATTTTGTTTTCTTTTTTTAATAAATTTATTTATTTATTTATTTATGGCTGCGTTGGCTCTTCGTTGCTGTGTGTGGGCTTTCTCTAGTTGCGGCGAGCGGGGGCTACTCTTTGTTGCCGTGTGTGGGCTTCTCATTGCGGTGGCTTCTCTAGTTGTGGAGCACGGGCTCTAGGCACGCGGGCTTCCGTAGTTGTGGCACGTGGGCTCAGTAGTTGTGGTGTGTGGGCTCTGTAGTTGTGGTGCGTGGGCTCTAGAGCACAGGCTCTGTAGTTGTGGTGCACGGGCTTAGTTGCTCTGCAGCATGTGGGATCTTCGTGGACCAGGGCTCGAACCTGTGTCCCCTGCATTGGCAGGCAGATTTTTAACCACTGCACCACCAGGGAAGTCCTAGATTTTCTCTTTTCTTCTAGAATTTTTATGGTTTGGTAATTTAAACTTGTCTATGGGCACTTTTGAGTGAATTTTGGTTTACGTTGTAAAGTTTGTGTCTGCATTCTTTTCATTACATATGGTTTCTAATTAATTGTTCCTTAACCATGTTTTGAGAAGATACAGTGAGATACTTGGCTCCATTTCAGTTTGGATTTCCAAACTTAGTATACACAGCAGAACAGCATTTGGGATGAGGCCTCTGGGTTTGTGAGTGCGGCGCTCCCGGCACTTCCCTGACGTCCCACAGGGGGCGCCGAACCCACCTGTCTGACCCTGGGGGCACAGGTGCATCTGGCCCACAGACTTTGCTCTGTGAGAAGCTGACAGGAGCTTTGTCTCCTGTCAGGGCTTAGGTTTCTGGACCATGGGGCAGTGTCTACACTGACTGGAGCTGACTTTTCTCAGGACCCACTGGTGAGGAGATGCCATAAGAGGAAAAAATGAGAAATTGTGGAGAATCTTCCTGTGCAGCTGACTGCGGGGTGGGTGAGATGCATCTTCAGGGGACTCAGGAGAGAAAGGGTTTAATGCGGAATACTGTGCGCTTTTAGTTAGTTTTATGTACAGTGTACATGGTGACCAGTGTCGTTCTTTGGAGTCTGGTGTGTAGTTTTCCTGGCACTGTTTGTTGATGGCTTTGGGTAGAATAAACATTTTAATAATAGTCATTTTTCTGATGCATGAGCATGAGCATGGAATATTGTTTTCTACTGTGTCTTCAATTTCTTTATCAATGCTTTATAGTTTTCTGAGTATAGATCTTTCATGTCCTTGGTTAAATTTATTCCTAAATAGTTCTTTTTGATGGAGTTGTAAATGGGATTGTTTTCTTAATTTTTCGTTCTGACGCTTCATTTTAAGTTATAGAAACAAAACTGATTTGTGCGTATTGATTCCATATTTTGCAACTTTACTGAATTTATTTTTTAAACATATTTTTGAAGTAATGTGAAAAATTGTAATGCTAAAATCTCACTGTTTCTACTGCATCCCAGGTAATCCGGAGGACCCAAGACATGGTAGCTACTAGTATACTCCTCTCACGGTGGTTTTTTTTTTTTTTTTTGGCTGTGTTGGGTCTTCATTTCTGCCTACGGGCTTTCTCTAGTTGCAGCAAGCGGGGGGCTACTCTTCGTTGCGGTGCACGGGCTTCTCATTGCGGTTGCTTCTCTTGTTGGGAGCACGGGCTCTAGGCACGCGGGCTTCAGTAGTTGTGGCTCGTGGGTTCTAGAGTGCAGGCTCAGTACTTGTGGCACACGGGCTTAGTTACTCCGTGGCATGTGGGATCTTCCTGGGCCAGGGCTTGAACCTGTGTCCCCTGCATTGGCAGGCAGATTCTTAACCACTGTGCTACCAGGGAAGCCCCGGCAACTCTATTTTTAGTTTTTTGAGGAACCTCTGTACTGTTTTTTATAGTGGCTGCACCAATTTACATTCCGGCCAGCAGTGTAGGAGGGTTTCCTTTTCTCCACACCCCCTCCAGCATTTATTTGTAGACTTTTTATTGATGGCCATTCTGACCACTATGAGGTGATACCTCATTGTAGTTTTAATTTGCATTGTTCTAATAATTAGCGATGTGGAGCATCTTTTCATGTGCCTATTGGCCATCTGTATGTCTTCTTTGTAGAAATGTCTGTTTAGACCTTCTGCCCACTTTTTGATTTTTTTGGGGTGGGGGGTTGTATGAGCTGTTTGTATATTTTAGAAATTTAGGCCCTTGTTGGTCACATCATCTGCAAATATTTTCTCCCAAACAATTAGCACAGGTGCTGGGACAGCTGGATACCCACACACAGAAGAATAAAGTTGGACCCTTCTCCCCCTGATCCTGTATACAAAATCAACACAAAATGGATCAAAAGCCTAGATGTAAGAACCAAAATTATAAAACTCATAGAAGAAAACATGAGAGTAAATCTTCATGACCTTGGATTTGGCTCTGTTTTCTTAGATCTGCTACCAAAAGCACAAGCAATAAAAGATAAAATAGATGAATTGGACTTCCTCAAAATGAAAAACAATTGTGTATAAAAGGAGCAAGGAATAAAATAATCCACCATCCAAAATGGCACAAGATGTTTGCAAACCATGTATCTGATAAAGGACTGTAGCCCACCAGCCAAGCCCCCGGTGGTCCAGTGGAGTGTCTGTGCGGCCCCTTCCGTCCTCGGTGATCAGGGGATCTCAGGCCCCACAGCACCCAAGGGGTGGACACTGGTCATCCTCAGCACCCTCAAGGAGTGAGCGCTGGATGGTCTTGAGCCCAGATGCACTCCCATCACTGCCCTCAAAGGCTGAAGGCTTCAGCATGCCTCCAGAAGGACACAGAGTATTTGCAAGTCTTTGAGAAGGAAGAGAACAGTCTTCACTTTTCCGAAAAGGGCATCTTATTATTTCACAACATGAACATTTTCAATCTGGCTCCCAGGGGTGCCCTCCCACCTTCTTTATTTCTCTGAAAGTGGGCATGGTGGTTTGGCTGTCCCCAGTCCCCACACCAGGTGACAAGGCCAGTGGGGCCAGCTCCTGGTGGTCCTTAGCTTCTTTGGAGATTAACCCAGACCCTCAGCCTGAGGTTGAACGTGGACGCCCCTGCTTCTCCCCATCACCAATTCTCATCTCCTCCCCTGTCTCTTTTCCTCTTGCTTTTCAGAATCAGATTTACCTGATGTCACCACTCACAGTTCCCTCAGAATCCAGAGATTTCACCTCGAAGGAAAGGTTCTGGAAAAATCAGAGGGATAAATAAAGAATGCAGCTGATTCCCACCTTGTGCTGATGCCCAAGAAGGTGATGAGAATGAATGTTTTCATTAGAATTTTAAATCCTCCAAGTAATAGATCATTGGGTGGGCACTGTGTCTTCCTGCTTATTCTAACTATGTCATTCCTGAATTCTAATGCGGCAAATAATTTATATTATAAATATGCCGAGGGGGAGATCCATTTAAAAAATGTTAGAGGTAACTCCAAGGGCTTTACAACAAACAAGGACACAGAACCCTGTGTCCAGACACTGGCTGAGCGATTCCTACCCTGAGCCACAGTCCCCTGGAGGGCAGAGTGGCCATGACCCTCCTCCCCAAGGTGAGCCTACCCAGGCTCATCCCATGTGGCACCACTGCATCGCAGAATCTTAGAGTGGACAATGGCAGGCAGCTGGCTATAGAAGCGGACAAGAGAAAACTGCCCAGCAGCCTGGGACAACCCCAGGGTGAGGCCTTAGTAAGGGCCACCATCAGGTCATTAGTTAGGGCCAGCATCAGGGCTGGAGTTAGGACCAGCGTCAGGGCCTTAGTTAGGGACAGCACCTCAGCCATTTTGAGAATAGAATATTCTGTTGTTTATAAACTACCAAGTCTCTGGTATTTCATTTTAGCAGCCAAAGAGCTGGCTGAGGATAAATATCTCTGAGCTTGAATACCTATCAAGAGAAACCTTCATATCTCAAAAGAAAAGAGAAAATGGGCTGGAAAGAAACCAACAGAACCAAATAATCAATAATTGTGGAACAACTAAAAATGCTATGATATATACATAATGGGTATAGCAAGAGAAGAACAAAGATAGAAAACAGAAAATATTTTTTAAATGACTGAGAATTTCCTCAAATGAATGTCTGACACCAAAAACACAACATGGGAACTCAGACAAAACTATGAATAGTAAAGAAAACTACTGACCAATATCTCTCCAGAACTTAGATGCAAAACTCCTCAAAAAAATATTAATGAATTGAATCCAACAATGTTTTGACAGAATTGTATACCATGAATGAGAAGGATTTATCCCAGGTATGCAAGGTCTGTTCCACATTCTAAAATCAAATAATTACAGCCATCATATTAACAACCTAAAGAAGAAAACTATATTATCATATCAATAGATGCAGAAGACTTTTTAAAAAAATCCAACACTCATTCTTCATGAAAACTCTCAGTAAAATAGAAATAAATAGGAGTTTTCTCAAGTTGATAACAAAAATCTACAAAAACTTTCACCTCACATTGTGCTTAGTGATAAGAAACATGAAACTTTCCCACTAAATTCAGTTAAAAATCAAGGATGTCTCTTGCTCGTGCAATAAGGCAAGAAAAGAAATAAAATACAGATTGGGTAGAAGAAAAAAAAAAAAGAAAAGCAGCTCAGTTAAAAAGTGGACCAACACAATTTACAGCCACCTCACCAGAGAATACAGACACTTTGCATGTAAGTATATGGAAGAATAATCCAGATTACATGCTGTCATTAAAATGCAAATTAAAAATACAATGTTATATACCACTACATAACTCTTAGACTGGCCAAAATGTGGAACAATGACAGCAACAAATGCTGTAGAGGATGTGGAGCAATAGGAACTCTCGTTCATTGCTGGTGGAAATGAAAAATAATAGAGCTACTTTGGAAGACAGATTGACACTTTCTACAACATTGAACATACTCTTACTATACAATCCAGAAAGTGTTCTCATGGATGTATACTGAAAGGAGTTAAAAACATTTGTCCATACAAAATCTGCAGATGGATATTTTTAGCACCTTTATTCAATATTGCCAAAACGTGAATGAAACCAAGGTGTCCTTCAGTAGATGAATGGAAAAATATACTCTAGTATATTCTGGGAATGGAATAATATTCAGCACGAAAAAAGTAAGCTATCAAGCCATAAAAATACATGGGAAATTCTTTTTTTTTCTTTTGAAGTATAAATGATTTAAAATAATGTTAGTTTCTGTTGTACAGCATACAGATTTTTTTTTTTGGAGATTCCATTCCATAGGTTATTATAAGATATTGAATAAAATTCCCTGTGCTATACAGTAAATCCTTGTTGCTTATCTATGTTATGTATAATAGTTTGTATATGTTAATTCCATACCCTAATTTGTTCCTCTTCCCCTCCCTTTCCCCTTTGGTAACCATAAGTTTGTTTTCTATGTCTGTGAGTGTGTTTCTGTTCTGTATATAAATTTATGTATTATTTTTTTTAGATTCCACCTATAAGTGATCATATAGCATTTGTCTTCCTCTGTCTTATTTCATCAAGCATAATGTTCTCTAGGTCCATCCATGTTGCTTTAAATAGCATTATTTTATTCTTTTTTATGGCTGAGTAATATTCCATTATACAGGCACATACACCACATCTTTTTTTTAAATTTAATTAATTTCTGGCTGCATTGTGTCTTCATTGCTGCACGCGGGCCTTCCCTAGTTGCGGCAAGCGGGGGCCACTTTTTGTTGTGGTGTGCAGTCTTCTCATTGCAGTGGCTTCTCTTGTTGCGAAGCAGGGGCTCTAGGCACGTTGGCCTCAGCAGTCGTGGCATGCAGGCTCAGCGGTTGTGGCTCACGGGCCCAGTTGCTCCGCAGCACGTGGGATCTTCTCAGACCATGGCTCGAACCCATGTCCCCGGCATTGGCAGGTGGATTCTCAACCACTGTGCCATCAGGGAAGTCCCTACCACATCTTCTTAAGTCAATCATCTGCTGATGGTAACCTGGGTTGTTTCAGTGTCTTGGCTACTGTAAATAGTGCTGCTATCAACATAGGGGTGTAAGTATCCTTTCAAATTAGTGTTTTTTTTTTTTTCAGATTTATACCAAGTAGTGGAATTGCTGGATCATATGGTAGCTTTTAGTTTTTTAAGGAATTTCCAAACTCTTTTCCATAGTGGCTGGAATTCTTAAATGCATATTACAAGGTGAAAGAAACCAGTATGAAAATGGTAAAAGATATATGATGCCAAAGATATGATATTATGTTAAAGACATATGTATAAGATAGTTAAAAGGTCAGTGGTTGCCCAGGGTGGCAGAGATGGGGCAGTGAATAGCTTAAGTCTAGAGAATTCTCAGGATAATTAAAATAATCTGTATAATACTCTTGATATAATGATGGATTCTTGTCATTATGCATTTGTCCAATCCCACACAATGTACATCACTAAGGATGAACCATAAGGTAAACTATGGTCTTTGAACAAGTATGATATATCAATGTAGATCCATCGACGGTACAAATGTTCCACTCTTTTGTGGGGTGTTGGGCATGAGGGGCCTATACCTGTGTGGGAGCAGGAAGCATATGTGAAATCTCCATCATGTTTTCATTTTTGCTATGAACCTAAATGGCTTTTTATAAATCACTTAAAATTTAAATATTTACATTGGTAAGTAGAGCATGAAACACTTATTGGCATATATTAAAAGATTCCAAAACTAAAATTAGAACTACCATATGACCCAGTGATTCCACTCCTGGGTGGATAACAAAAACAACCCCAAAACACTAATTCAAAAGGATACACTAATTCAATGTTCATAGCAGCATTTTTTTACACTGCCAAGATATGGAAGCAAGCTAAGTGTTCATCAACAGATGAATGGATAAAGAAGGTGTGATATATATAAACACAATGCCATCCTACTCAGCCATAAAAAACATAAAATTTTTCCATTTTCAGCAACATGGATGGAGTTGGAGGGCATTATGCTAAGTGAAATAAGTCAGGGAAAGGTAAGTAATGTGTGATATCAAATATATGTGGAATCTAAAAAGTACAACAAATCAGTAAATATAACAAAAAAGCAAACTCACAGATATATAGAACAAACTAGTGGTTACCACTGGGGAGTGTGGAGGAGCAATATAGTGGTTGGGAAGTGGGAGGTACAAATATTGGCTGTGGGTGGGGATGTAGTTTACAAAACGGAAAATAACCAATATTTAATAATAACTGTAAATGAAAAGTAAACTTTAAGTTGTATAAAAATTTAATTTTTAAAAAATAAAATAAAATTTTTAACTGATTCAATATTCTCAAAGAATATTTGAAAAAGTAGATATGCTTTTCTCTAATTTTTATTTAATTAATGCACTTTAAAGATGTGAGAGGACTAGGAACCAAGATGGCGGAGTAGAAGGATGTGCTCTCACTCCCTCTTGCAAGAACACCAGAATCAAAACCAGCTGCTGGACAGTCATCGACAGGAAGACACTGGAACTCACCAAAAAAGACACCTCACATCCAAAGACAAAGGAGAAGCCACGATGAGATGGTAGGAGGGGCGCAATCACAGTAAAATCAAATCCTATAACTGGTGCGTGGGTGACTCACAGACTGGAGAACACTTATACCACAGAAGTCCACCCACTGGAGTGAAGGTTCTGAGCCCCACGTCAGGTTCCCAACCTGGGGGTCTGGCAACGGGAGGAGGAATTCCTAGAGAATCAGACTTTGAAGACTAGTGGGATTTGATTACAGGACTTCGACAGGACTGGGGGAAACAGAGACTCCACTCTTGGAGGGCACACACAAAGTAGTGTGCACATCGGGACCCAGGGGAAGGAGCAGTGACCCCAGGGGGGACTGAACCAGACCTACCTGCTAGTGTTGGAGGGTCTCCTGCAGAGGTGGGTGGTGGCTGTGGCTCACCGTGGGAACAAGGACACTGGCAGCAGAAGTTCTGGGAAGTACTCCTTGGCGTGAGCCCTCCCAGAGTCCGCCATTAGCCCCACCAAATAGCCCAGGAAGGCTCCAGTGTTGGGTTGCCTCAGGCCAAACAACCAACAGGGAGAGAACCCAGCCCCACCCATCAGTAGTCAAACAGATTAAAGTTTTACTGAGCTCTGCCCACCAGAGCAACAGTCAGCTCTACCCACCACCAGTCCCTCCCATCAGGAAACTTGCACAAGCCTCTTAGATAGCCTCATCCACCAGAGGGCAGACAGCAGAAGCAAAAAGAACTACAGTCCTGCAGCCTGTGGAACAAAAACCACATTCACAGAAAAATAAGATGAAAAGGCAGAGGGCTATGTACCAGATGAAGGAACAAGATAAAACCCCAGAAACAACTAAATGAAGTGGAGATAGGCAACCTTCCAGAAAAAGAATTCAGAATAATGATAGTGAAGATGATCCAGGACCTCGGGAAAAGAATGGAGGCAAAGATCGAGAAGATGCAAGAAATGTTTAACAAAGACCTAGAAGAATTAAAGAACAAGCAAATGGAGATGAACAATACAATAACTAAAATGAAAACTACACTAGAAGGAATCAATAGCAGAATAAATGAGGCAGAACAAAGGATAAGTGACCTGGGAGACAGAATGGTGGAATTCACTGCTGCAGAACAGACTAAAGAAAAAAGAATGAAAAGAAATGAAGACAGTCTAAGAGGCCTCAGGGAGAACATTAAACGCAACAACATTCCCATTATAGGGTTCCCAGAAGGAGAAGAGAGAGAGAAAGGACCAGAGAAAATATTTGAAGAGATTATAGTCAAAAACTTCCCTAACATGGGAAGGGAAATAGCCACCCAAGTCCAGGAAGCGCAGAGAGTCCCATACAGGATAAACCCAAAGAGAAACACACCGAGACACAGAGTAATCAAACTGGCAAAAATTAAAGACAAAGAAAAATTATGGAAAGCAGCAAGGGAAGAAGGACAAATAACATACAAGGGAACTCCCATAAGGTTAACAGCTGATTTCTCAGCAGAAACTCTACAAGCCAGAAGGGAGTGGTGTAATATACTTAAACTGATGAAAGGGAAGAACCTACAACCAAGATTACTCTACCCAGCAAGGATCTCATTCAGATTCAATGGAGAAATCAAAAGCTTTACAGACAAGCAAAAGCTAAGAGAATTCAGCACCACCAAACCAGCTCTACAACAAATGCTAAAGGAACTTCTCTAAGTGGGAAACACAAGAGAAGAAAAGGACCTACAAAAACAAACCCAAAACAATTAAGGAAATGGTCATAGGAACATACATATTGATAATTACCTTAAATATGAATGGATTAAATGCTCCACCCAAAAGACAGGCTTGCTGAATGGATACAAAAACAAGACCCATCTCTATGCTGTCTACAAGAGACCCACTTCAGACCTAGGGGATGGAAAAAGATATTCCATGCAAATGGAAATCAAAAGAAAGCTGGAGTAGGAATACTCATATCAGATAAAATAGACTTTAAAATAAAGAATGTGACAAGAGACAAGGAAGGACACTACATAATGATCAAGGGATCAATCCAAGAAGAATATATAACAATTATAAATATATATGCACCCAACATAGGACCACCTCAATACATAAGGCAACTGCTAACATCTATAAAAGAGGAAATCGACAGTAACACAATAATAGTGGGGGACTTTAACACCTCACTTACACCAATGGACAGATCATGCAAAATGAAAATAAATAAGGAAACACAAGCTTTAAATGACACAATAGACCAGATAGATTTAATTGGTATTTATAGGACATTCCATCCAAAAACAGCAGATTACACTTTCTTCTCACATGCGCATGGAACATTCTCCAGGATAGATCACATCTTGGGTCACAAATCAAACCACAGTAAATTTAAGAAAATTGAAATCATATCAAGCATCTTTTCTGACCACAATGCTATGAGATTAGAAATGAATTACAGGGAAAAAAACGTAAAAACCACAAACACATGGAGGGTAAACAATATGTTACTAAATAACCAAGAGTTCACTGAAGAAATCAAAGAGGAAATCAAAAAATACCTAGAGACAAATGACAATGAAAACATGACGATCCAAAACCTATGGGATGCAGCAAAAGCAGTTCTAGGAGGGAAGTTTATAGCTATACAAGCCTACCTCAAGAAACAAAAAGAATCTCAAACAATCTTACCTTACACCTAAAGGAACTAGAGAAAGAAGAACAAACAAACAAAACCCAAAGTTAGCAGAAGGAAAGAAATCATAAAGATCAGAGCAGAAATAAATGAAATAGAAATAAAGAAAACAATAGCAAAGATCAATAAAACTAAAAGCTGGTTCTTTGAGAAGATAAACAAAATTGGTAAGCCATTAGCCAGACTCATCAAGAAAAAGAGGGAGAGGACTCAAATCAATAAACTTAGAAATGAAAAAGGAGAAATTACAGCAGACACCGCAGAAATACAAAGCATCCTAGGAGACTACTACAAGCAACTCTATGCCAGTAAAATGGACAACTGGAAGAAATGGACAAATTCTTAGAAAGGTATAACCTTCCAAGACTGAACCAGGAAGAAATAGAAAATATGAACAGACCAATCACAAGTAATGAAATTGAAACTGTGATTTAAAATCTTCCAACAAACAAAAGTCCAGGACCAGATGGCTTCACAGGTGAATTCTATCAAACATTTAGAGAAGAGCTAACACCCAGCCTTCTCAAACTCTTCCAAAAAATTGCAGAGGAAGGAACACTCCCAAACTCATTCTATGAGGCCACCATCACCCTGATACCAAAACCAGAAAAAGATACTACAAAAAAAGAAAACTACAGACCAATATCACTGATGAATATAGATGCAAAAATCCTCAACAAAATACTAGCAAACAGAATCCAACAACACATTAAAAGGATCATACACCATGATCAAGTGGGATTTATCCCAGGGATGCAAGGATTCTTCAATATATGCAAATCAATCAATGTGATACACCATATTAACAAATTGAAGAATAAAAACCATATGATCATCTCAATAGATGCAGAAAAAGCTTTTGACAAAATTCAACACCCATTTATGATAAAAACTCTCCAGAAAGTGGGCATAGAGGGAACCTACCTCAACATAATAAAGGCCATATATGACAAACCCACAGCAAACATCATTCTCAATGGTGAAAAACTGAAAGCATTTCCTCTAAGATCAGGAATGAGACAAGGATGTCCACTCTCACCATTATTATTCAACATAGTTTTGGAAGTCCTAGCCATGGCAATCAGAAGAAAAAGAAATAAAAGGAATACAAATTGGAAAAGAAGAAGTAAAAGTGTCACTGTTTGCAGATGACATGATACTATACATAGAGAATCCTAGAACTGCCACCAGAAAACTACTAGTGCTAATTAATGAATTTGGTAAAGTTGCAGGATACAAAATTAATGCACAGAAATCTCTTGCATTCCTATACACTAATGATGAAAAATCTGAAAGAGAAATTATGGAAACACTCCCATTTACCACTGCAACAAAAAGAATAAAATACCTAGGAATAAACCTACCTAGGGAGACAAAAGACCTGTATGCAGAAAACTATAAGACACTGATGAAAGAAATTAAAGATGATACCAACAGATGGAGAGATATACCATGTTCTTGGATTGGAAGAATCAATATTGTGAAAATGACTATACTACCCAAAGCAATCTACAGATTCAATGCAATCCCTGTCAAATTACCAATGGCATTTTTTACGGAACTAGAACAAATCATCTTAAAATTTGTATGGAGACACAAAAGACCCCGAATAGCCAAAGCAGTCTTGAGGGTAAAAAACGGAGCTGGAGGAATCATACTCCCTGACTTCAGACTATATTACAAAGCTACATTAATCAAGACAATATGGTACTGGCACAAAAACAGAAACATAGATCAATGGAACAAGATAGAAAGCCCAGAGATAAACCCACGCACGTATGCTCATCTAATCTATGACAAAGGAGGCAAAGATATACAGTGGAGAAAAGACAGTCTCTTCAATAAGTGGTGCTGGGAAAACTGGACAGCTACATGTAAAAGAATGAAATTAGAATACTCCCTAACACCATACACAAAAATAAACTGAAAATGGATTAGAGACCTAAACGTAAGACTGGACACTATAAAACTCTTAGAGGAAAACATAGGAAGAACACTCTTTGACATAAATCACAGCAAGATCTTTTTTGATCCACCTCCTAGAGTAATGGAAATAAAAACAAAAATAAACAAATGGGACCTAATGAAACTTCAAAGCTTTTGCACAGCAAAGGAAACCATAAACAAGACGAAAAGACAACCCTCAGAATGGGAGAAAATATTTGCAAACAAATCAACAGACCAAGGATTAATCTCCAAAATACATAAACAGCTCATTCAGCTCAATATTAAAGAAACAAACACCCTAATCCAAAAATGGGCAGAAGACCTAAATAGACATTTCTCCAAAGAAGACATACAGACGGCCACATGAAAAGCTGCTCAACATCACTAATTATTAGAGAAATGCAAATCAAAACTACAATGAGGTATCACCTCACACCAGTTAGAATGGGCATCATCAGAAAATCTATAAACAAAGATGCTGGAGAGGGTGTGAAGAAAAGGGAACCCTCTTGCACTGTTGGTGGGAATGTAAATTGATACAGCCACTATGGAGAACAATATGGAGGTTCCTTAAAAAACTAAAAATAGAATTACTATATGACCCAGCAATCCCACTACTGGGCATATACCCAGAGAAAACCGTAATTCCAAAAGACACATGCACCAGAATGTTCATTGCAGCACTGTTTGCAATAGCCAGGTCATGGAAGCAACCTAAATGCCCATCGACAGACGAATGGATAAAGAAATTGTGGTACATATATACAATGGAATATTACTCAGCCATAAAAAGGAACGAAATTGAGTCATTTGTTGAGACGTGGATGGATCTAGAGACTGTCATACAGAGTGAAGTAAGTCAGAAAGAGAAAAACAAGTATCGTATATTAACACATGTATGTGTAACCTAGAAAAATGGTACAGATGAACCGGGTTGCAGGGCAGAAGTTGAGACACAGATGTAGAGAACAAACATATGGACACCAAGGGGGAGAACTGCGGTGGGGTGGGGATGGTGGTGTGCTGAATTGGGCGATTGGGATTGACATGTATACAGTGATGTGTATAAGATTGATGACTGATTAAAAAAAAAAAAAGAACCAATAGCTCTAACTTATTTTATATCATTGTGGGTATGTCTCCCCTAGTGTATTTATAATATACAAAGTATATCACCCGCAAATAAATTTATATGAGTTACCCAATTAAAAATAATTCGTATTAATTCTTTAAAAGTTTGGTAGAATTCACCAGTGAAGCCATCTAGTCTTGGTATTTTTTTGTTGGGAGATTTTTGAGAACTGATTCAGTCTCCTTAATAGTAATTTGGTCTGTTCAGATTGTTTCATTTCTTCATGATGCAGTCTTTTTATTTTTTTAATAAATTTATTTATTTGTTTTTATTTTCTGCTGTGTTGGGTCTTCGTCGCTGTGCGCGGGCTTTCTCTAGTTGCAGCGAGCAGGGGCTACTCTTCGTTGTGTTGCGCGGGCTTCTCATTGCGGTGGCTTCTCTTGGTGCAGAGCACGGGCTCTAGGCCTGCGGGCTTCAGTAGTTGTGGTGTGTGGGATCAGTAGTTGTGGCTCTTGGGCTCTAGAGTGCAGGCTCAGTAGTTGTGACACATGGGCTTACTTGCTCTGCGGCATGTGGGATCTTCCCGGGCCAGGGCTCGAACCCTTGTCCCTTGCATTGGCAGGCAGATTCTTAACTACTGTGCCACCAGGGAAGCCCCTGGTCATTTTATTTTTTTTCTTTGGCCCATTGATTATTTAGGATCATGTTGTTTAATTTCCACATATTTGTAAACTTTCCAGATTCTGTCCTGTTCATTTCTGGTTTTTTACCATTATGGTTGAAAAAATACTTAGTATGATGTTAGTCTTCTTCAATTTGCGAAGAGTTGTTTAGTGACCCATCACATGATCTGTCCTGGCGAATGTTCAATGTGCACTTGAGAAGAATATGTATTCTGCTGCTGTTGGATGGACTGTTCTGTTTTTGTCTGTTCAGTCAATTTGGTCTAATGTACAGATCAGGTTCAGTACTTCCTTATTGATTTTCTTTTTGGATGACCTATTCATTGTTGAAGGTTGGGTATTAAAGATCCCTACACTTTTTTTTTTTTTACTATTGTCTATTTGTCTCTTCAAATCTGTTAGTGTTTGCTTAGTATATTAAGATCCTCCACCGTTGGGTGCATACTTATTTATGATTTTTGTCTTGATAAATTGAGAACATTATCATTATATAATGACCTAATTTCTTTTTCCTTGTTGCAGCTTTAGGCTTAAAGTCTGTTTTGTCTGGTAAAACTCTAGCTACCACTGCTTTCTTTCTTTTTTTTTTTTTAAGGTTTTTTTTGTTTTTGAAATATACGTTTCTTGTTTTTATTTTATAAACTTTTTTTTAATTAATTAATTAATTTTTGACTGTGTTGGGTCTTCGTTTCTGTGCGAGGGCTTTCCCCAGTTGCGGCGAGCGGGGGCCGCTCTTCATTGCGGTGCGCGGGCCTCTCGCTGTTGTGGCCTCTTGTTGCGGAGCACAGGCTCCAGCCGCGCAGGCTCAGTAGCTGTGGCTCATGGGCCTAGTTGCTCCGCGGCATGTGGGATCTTCCCAGACCAGGGCACGAACCCGTGTTCCCTGCATTGGCAGGCAGACTCTCAACCACTGTGCCACCAGGGAAGCCCTACCACTGCTTTCTTTGGTTTCCACTTGTATGGAATATCTTGTACCAGAGCTTCAATCTGAGCTTATTTGTGTTTTTAACTCTGAAGTGAGCCTCTGATAGCCAGCATATAGTTCGATCTTGTATTTTTGTCTGTCTAGCCACTCTATGAATTTTGACTAAAGAATTTACTACATTTATGTTTACAGTAATTATTGACAGTTAAGGACTTACCGTAAGATACCATCTTATTGTTTTCTGGATTTTTTGTTTCTTGTTCCTTTCTTTCTTGCTGCCTTTCTTTGTGAATTAGTGATTTTCTGTAGTGGTATGTTATGATTCCCTTCTCTTTATGTTTTCTGAATCTACTATAAGATTTTTGCTCTGTGGTTCCATGAGGCGTACAGAAAACATCTTACAGATGTAACAGTCTATTTTATGTTGATAATAATATAACTCCATGTCACAAACACAAAACTACACTCTTACTCCCCTCCATGAATTTTTGTATATGGTGTTACAACTTACCTCTTTGTATATTGTTTATACATTAAAATTATTATAGATGCAGTTATTTTAATAATCACATACTTTACCCTTTATACTACAGTTAACCAGTTAACACACCACCATATCACATTATTAAAAGTATTCTTACCTTAAGTATATACTTACGTTTACAAGTCTTCTGTATTCTCATATGTTTTCATGGTACTATTTAGTTTACTTTTATTGTAGCTTGATGAACTCTTAGAATTTTTTTAAGACAGATATAGTGATTATGAACTCTCTCAGCTTTTTTGTGAGAGTTTTTAATCTCTTCATTTAAGAAGGACAATTATGATGGAGAGCATATTCTTTGTTGGCAGTATTTTTTTCATTGAGTAATTTGAAGGTATTACCCCACTCTCTCCTAGCCTGTGAGGTTTCTTTTGAGAAATCAACTGATAACCTTATGAGGTTTCTCCTTTAAGTCATAAGCTTCTCTCCTCTTGCTCCTTTTCAGATTCTTTGTTTTTGATTGTTGACAGTTTTACTATAATGTGTTTTGGGGAATGTTTTTGGGTTTTTTTCTTTCTTTTTTTTTTTCAGTTTGGTGCCCTATTAGCTTCATAAACTAGGATATCCAAATCTCTCCCCTGATTATGAAAGTTCTCAGCAAGTATTTCTTTAAATAAGCCTTCTCTCTCTATCTTTTCCTTTTAAGCCTCCATAATTCACAGAAGATTTCTTTTGATGGTATCCTATAGATCACAAAATCCTTCTTCACTCTTTTTTTATGATCTATTCTGGAGAATGTTCCATGAACACTTGAGAAGAAAGTGTATTCTGTTATTTTTGGATGGAATGTCCTATAAATATCAATTAAGTCGTCTTTTTTAATGTATCATTTAAAGCTTGTGTTTTTTATTTATTTTCATTTTGGTTGATCTGTCCGTTGGTGAAAGTGGGGTGTTAAAGTCCCCTGCTATGATTGTGTTACTGTCTATTTCCCCTTTTATGGCTGTTAGCATTTGCCTTATGTATTGAGGTGCTCCTATGTTGGGCGCATATATGTTTACAATTGTTATATCTTCTGGGATTGATCCCTTGATCATTATGTAGTGTCCTTGTCTCTTGTAATAGTCTTTATTTTAAAGTCTATTCTGTCTGATATGAGAATTGTTACTACAGCTTTCTTTTGATTTCATTTGCATGGAATATATTTTTCCATCCCCTCACTTTCACTCTGATGTGTCCCTAGGTCTGAAGTGGGACTCTTGTAGAAAGCCTACATAACAGGTCTTGTTTTTGGATCCATTCAGCCAGTCTATGTCTTTTGGTTGTAGCATTTAATCCATTTACATCTAAGGTAATTATCGATATGTATGTTCCTATTACCATTTTCTTAATTGTTTTGCGTTTGTTATTGTAGGTCTTTTCCTTCTCTTGTGTTTCCTGCCTAGAGAAGTTCCTTTAGCATTTGTTGTAAAGCTGGTTTGGTGGTGCTGAATTATCTTAGCTTTTGCTTGTCTGTAAAGATTTTAATTTCTCCATTGAATCTGAATGAGATCCTTGCTGGGTCGAGTAATCTTGGTTGTAGGTTTTTCCCTTTCATCCCTTTAAGTATGTCCTGCCCCTCCCTTCTGGCTTGCAGAGTTTCTGCTGAAAGATCAGCTGTTAACCTTATGGGCATTTCCTTGTATGTTATTTGTTCCTTTTCCCTTGCTGCTTTTAATATTTTTTCTTTGTATTTAATTTTTGATAGTTTGATTAATATGTGTCTTGGCGTGTTTCTCCTTGGATTTATCCTGTATGGGACTTTCTGCTCTTCCTGGACTTGATTGACTATTTCCTTTCCCATATTAGGGAAGTTTTCCACTATAATCTCTTAAAATATTTTCTCAGTCACTTTCTTTTTCTCTTCTTCTTCTGGCACCCCTATAATTCGAATGTTGGTGCATTTAATGTTGTCCCAGAGGTCTCTGAGACTGTCCTCAATTCTTTTCATTCTTTTTTCTTTATTCTGCTCTGCAGTAGTCATTTCCACTATTTTATCCTCCAGGTCACTTATCCGTTGTTCTGCCTCAGTTATTCTGATATTGATTCCTTCTAGAGAATTTTTAATTTCATTTATTGTGTTGTTCATCATTGTTTGTTTGCTCTTTAGTTCTTCTAGGTCCTTGTTAAACGTTTCTTGTATTTTCTCCCTTCATTGTAGTTTTGGTTTACATTTCTCTAATAATTAGCAATTTGAGGATCTTTTCATGTGCCTGTTGGTCATCTGTATATCTTCTTGGGAGAAATGTCTCTTTAGATCTTCTGCAGTTTTCTTCATTGAGTTTTTTTTATATGGAGCTGCATGAGCTGTTTGTATATTTTAGAGTTTAATCCCTTGTGGGTTACATTGTTTGCAAATATTTTCTCCCATTCCACAGGTTGTCTTTTCATTTTGTTCATGGTTTCCTTTGCTGTGCAAAAGAGTTTCAGTTTAACTAGGTCCCATTTGTTTATTTTTGTTTTTATCTTCATTACTCTAGGAGGTGGATCCAAAATGATTTTGCTGCAATTTATGTCAAAGTGTCTTTTGCCTATGTTTTCCTCTAGGGGTTTTATAGTATCCATTCTTACATTTAGGTCTTTAATTCATTTTAAGATTATTTTTGTGTATGATGTTAAAGAATGTTCTAATTTAATTCTTTTACATGTAGCTGTCCAGTTTTCCCAGAACCACTTATTGAAGAGGCTGTCTTTTCTCCATTGTATGTTCTTGCCTCTGTTGTCATAGATTAATTGACCTTAGGTGACTGGGTTTACTTCTGGGCTTTCTTTCTGCTCCATTGATCTATATTTTTGTTTTATGCAAGTACCCTGTTGTTTTCAGGACTGTAAGTTTGTAGTATGGCCTGAAGTCAGGAAATCTGATACTTCCAGCTCCGTTTTTCTTTCTTAAGGTTAGTGTGGCTACTAGGGGTCTTTGTGTTTTCATACAGACTTAAAATTTTTTTGTTCTAGTTCTGTGAAATATGCCATTCGTCATTTGATAGGGATTGCATTTAATCCATGGATTGTCTTGGGTTATATGATCATTTTAACAATATTGATTCTTCCAGTCCAAGAACATAATGTATCATTCCATCTGTTTGTGTCATTTTAAATTTCTTTAATCAGCATCTTACAGTGTTTGGAGTACGGTTCTTTTGTCTCCTCAGGTAGGTTTGTTCCTAGATATTTATTTCTTTTGATGTGATGGTAAATAGGAATGTTTCCTTCATTTTTCTTTCTGATCATTCGTTTTGCTTTAAGGCTCCAGTTCCCCCTGCACTCCTGGTACAGCTGCACACCCGGGGGCCTTGCCACCTGGCTTCCAGTCCAGACCTTGTAAAAATCCATGAAAAATCTGGACTGCAGAGCTGGTCCCTGGGGGCTCCAGCTTAAGAAGTGCTGCCCCAGGGGTTCCAGAAATTGAGAAAGGAAAAGTGAATAGAGTAGTGGGGTGGCATAGAGAAGGGTGAGTGCCCTGGGAGATTTTGAGAGAAATATCCTCCACCTAAAACCCCTGCCCCTGCAACTGATCTGTTGGTGTCATGGGATTTCAGTGCCTTTTGTGAGGTGATGGCTCTGCTTCGTTACTCCTGTGCTCAACACTATGCCAAACCAAATCCTCACCTCTTACTGAATTCCAAGGATTTTGAAAGCACTGTTCACGGCTGACTTGGTTTTCAGTTCCCTAAACAGCAGTTTTGAACGGTCCAAGCTATTTAAAAGTATTCTGCTTAACTAAGACAAAACTCTATTCTTTTGAAAAACTAACAAGAATTCAGAGAAAATATGCTCTTTGCCCCATTCCATCAATCTTCTGCACACTTGGTGGATACAAGATTGGATACACCAGACACCTCTGACTCTCTGGCCCAAACTGGGTCCCTTCACAGAGGGGACATAGGTCTGCCATTCAATATGCAATTCTGAAGTCTAGCCACGGCACTCAGACAAGAAAAAGAAAGAAAACCTATCCAAATTGGAAGGGAATAGGTTAAATTTTCATTATATGCAGATGACATGATATGATATATAGAACCTAAAGACTCCACACACAAACTACTAGAATTGATAAACAGATTGAGCAGGGTGGCAGGATACAAGATAAATACAGAAATCGGTTGCATGTCTTTATATTAACAATGAAATAGCAGAAAGGGAATGGAAAAAAAAAACAATCCCTTTTAAAATTGCATCCAAAAAAATAAAATACTTGGGAATAAACCTGACCAAGGTTGTGAGAGACATATAAGCTGAGAACTATAAAACATTAATAAAGGAAAGTGAAGAGGATTCAAAGAAATGGAAAGATATCCCATGCTCTTAGAATGGAAGACATATTATTAAATTGGCCACTGGACCCAAAGCAATCCACAGCTTTAATGCCATCCCTATCAAATTACCCATGATATTTTTCACAGAACTAGAACAAAGAATCTTAAAATTTATATGAAACCATAAACAACCCAGAATTGCCCAAGCAATCCTGAGGAAAAAGAACAAAGCAGGAGACATAACGCTTCCACACTTCAGAGAATACTACAAAGCTACAGTAAACAAAACAGCATGGTATTGGCACAAAAACAGACACATGGATTGATGAAATAGACTAGAGAGCCCAGAAATAAACCCACACACCAATGGTCAATTAATCTTCGACAAAGAGGCAAGACTATACAATGGGAAAAAAAGACAGTCTCTTCAGCATGTGGTGTTGGGAATGTTGGACAGCCACAGGTAAACCATTGAAGTTAGAACACACCCTCACACCATGCACAAAAATAAGCTCAAAATGGCTGAAACAGTTAAATATAACACATGACACCATAAAACCTGTAGAAGAGAACATAGGCAAAACATTCTGTGACATAAGTTGTACAAATGTTTTTGTAGATCATTCTTCCAAGGCAATGGAAATAACAGCAAAAAGAAACAGATGGGACCTATACAAACTTATAAGCTTTTGCAAAACAAAGGAAACCATAAAGAAAATGAAAAGACAACTTATGGAATGCAAGGAACCATTTGCAAATGATGCAACCTACAAGGGTTTAATTTCCAAAATATACAAACAGCTCATACAACCAACCCAATCAAAAAAATGGGCAGAAGACCTAAGCAGACATTTCTGCAAATAAGACATACCAATAGGCACATGAAAAGATACTCACCATTGCTAATTATTAGAGAAATGCAAATCAAAACTACAGTGAGGTATCACCTTAAACCAGTGGAATGGCCATCATTTTAAAGTCTACAAATAAATGCTGGAGAGGGTGTGGAGAAAAGGGAACGTTTCTACACTGTTGGTGGGCATGGAAATTGGTGCAGCCACTATAGAAAACAGTATGGAGGTTCCTCAAAAAAATAAAAATAGAGTTGCCATATGATCCAGCAACCCCTCTCCTGGGCTTATATCCAGACAAAAGTATAATTCAAAAAGAAGGACTTCTTGTGGGGAGGGCTGCATAGTCTGGTGGGACAGTCCTTCACCCCATCATCAGTGCCTGCAACCTTTGCTCCTTCACCTACTCCTTCTGTGGTCAGAAGTGGTCTGAATAACCACCTTGAACTCTCTATGGCAACAGTCATGGCACCTGGTGGATATGGGGATCCTAAGGCTGTCTGGCTGCCTGCAGTAAAGGCTAAAGGCTTGGAGATTTCTGGAACATTTACTCACTGCCAAGGGCACATCTATATGGAAATGAACTTCATGAAGAAAGCTCTGTAGCACATGACAGACTTGGCAGTTCAGTTTAACAAGAATAGCTTTGGTGTCATCCCCAGCACTCCTCTGGCCATCCCTACACCACTGATGCCAAACCAGAGCATTGATGTCTCCCTACCTCTCCACACCTTGGACCCAGTCATGAAGATAGAACCTCTGAACAACCTGCAGGTGGCTGTGAAAAACAATAGTGATGTCTTCTACTTCAACTGCCTCATCCCACTCAATGTGGGTTTTGTAGAGGATGGCAAAATGAAGGACCAGGTCTTCCTTGCAACATGGAAGGATATTCCCAATGAAAAAGAACTTCAGTTTCAGATTAAGGAAAGTCATTTAAATGCTGACACTGTTTCCAGCAAGTTGCAAAACAACATTTATACTATTGCCAAGAGGAATGTGGAAGGGCAGGACATTCTGTACCAATCCCTGACTCACTAATGGCGTTTGGGTTTTGGCCCAGCTCCATAGCAAGCCAGAAAACCCCAATTACACACTGTTGCCAAAGTGTAGAGCTAGCTCCTGAAGCCTCCCAGTACATCTATCAGGTCTATGACAGCGCTCTGAAAAACTAATAGACTGGTCTGGTGCCCTCAGGCCATCCTGTGATTGGTGCAAGCCAAGAACTCTTAACTGGAAGAAATTGTATTGCCGTGTGGAATCTGAACCCAAACACACGGAGGCCATCCGCAAGGTAGTGATGGGTCTGACCTGTGCTAATATTAGGGCACAACCTTTTGGATAGTTTTAGCTATCCGACACTGAGCATTTGTAACCACAGCTTCAATCACTTCCCACCTCTTGCCACCTGCTGCTCTCTGTCCTTATTTGTGGGCTTCTCCATCCTGTGCCAGTGGCTGGCATTTTTGACTGTAGTTTGATATTTTGTAATTGAGAGCTCACTTCAAAAGCAGCAAAAGACAAAATATATTAAAGCAAGGAAAAGTGTCCCTGAAAGAAAAACAAGGTTATTTGTTGTGTTTTTTCTACTCAGCTGTTTGAGCATATTATACATATTACAGAGGTTTTCCAAATATTTTTCCCATTTTGTAGGTACACTCTGCTCTCTGTAAATTGTTTCCTTTGCTGTTCAGAACTTTATGGTTTAATGCAATCTGTTTTTCAAAAATTTTTTTTCTTTTGCTGCCTGTGTTTTTGTGGTCACATCTAAAAATACATTGCCCATAGCACTGTCAAGACGTTTTTTTGCCCCTATATCTTCTTCTAGTAACTTTACAGTTTCAGATCTTATATTTAATTCTCTAAACCAGTTTGAATTAATTTTTGTATACAGTGTGAGATACAAGTCTAAGTTCTTCCTTATGCTTGTGAATATTCAGTTTCCCACGAATTTACTGAAGAGAAGATCCTTTTCTCATTATATATTCCTGGCACTTTTGTCAAGATCAATTGATTGTTAATATGTCGATTTATTTCTGAGGTCTGTATTTCGTTCCATTGTTCTATATGTCTGTTTTTGTACTGTGACCATACTGCTTTGATTACTATGCTTTGTAGTATAGTTTGAAATTATGAAGCATGATACCTTCAGCTTTGCTCTTTGTGCTCAAGATTGCTTTGGATATTTGGGGTCTTTTATGGTTCCTTATGAATTTTAGTATTTCTTTTTCTGTTTTCTGGGGAAACTGCCTTCGGAATTTTGACAAGGATTGCATTGACTCTGTAGATTGCTTTGGATAATATGGACATTTTTAATAATGTTCATTTATTCAGTCTATTAATATGGGCGATCGTTCCATTTATTTGTGTCTTCTTCAAATTCTTTCATCAATATTTTATAGTTTGCAGTGTACGGCCCTTTTACATTCTTGGTTAACTTTATTCCTAAATATTTTATTCTTTTCACTGCTATTGTAAATGGGACTTTTTTAAACCTTTTCTGATAGTTTCTGTTGTTAGTATAGAGAACCACAAGTGATTTTTTTTTTAAATGGATGGCTAAATGGGTTTTTATTTATTTATTTTTGGCTGTGCTGGGTCTTCGTTTCTGTGCGAGGGCTTTCTCTAGTTGTGGCGAGTGGGGGCCACTCTTCATCACGGTGCACAGGCCTCTCACTATCGCGGCCTCTCTTGTTGCGGAGCACAGGCTCCAGACACGCAGGCTCAGTAGTTGTGGCTCACGGGCCCAGTTGCTCCGCGGCATGTGGGATCTTCCCAGACCAGGGCTCGAACCCATGTCCCCAGCATTGGCAGGCAGATTCTCAACCACTGCGCCACCAGGGAAGCCCCCACAAGTGATTTTTATATGTTGATTTTGTGTCATGCCGCTTACTCGATTTATTTACTAGTTTGAACAGTTTTTGGAAGTGTCATTTTTAGGTTTTTGTAGATACAAAAACATGTCATCTGCAAACAGAAAATTTAGGGTTACCTTCATGATTTGGATTTATTTTATTTATTTTTCTTGCCTACTTGCTTTGGTTAGGAATTCCAGTACTATGTTGAAAAGAAGGGGCAAGAATTGGTACCCTTGTCTTGGCTGAAACTTAGGAGAAACACTTTGGGGACTGTTAGCTTTGCGCTTGTCATATGACTTTTAATGTGTTGAGGTATACCTAATTTCTTGACAGTTTATCATGAAAGGAAGTTGGATTTTGTCAAATAATTTTTATGTATCTATTAATATGATCATATTTTCCCTTTATTCTCTTAATGTAATGTATCACATTTATTGATTTGCATACATTGAGCCATCCTTGCATCCAGGCATAAATCCCACTTAATCATGGTGAATGAATCCCTTCAATATGCTACTGAATTTAGTTTGCCAGTATTTTGAGTGTATTTCATCTATGTTATTCAGGAATGTTGATCTGTACTTTTCTCATCGTGCCCTTGTCTGTTTTTTTTTTAAATTTATTTATTTTTTTATTTATTTATTTTTGGCTGTGTTGGGTCTTCGTTGCTGCACGTGGGCTTTTCTCCATTTGTGGCGAGTGGGGGCTGCTCTTCGTTGTGGTGTGTGGGCTCCTCGTTGCAGTGGCTTCTCTTGTTGCGGAGCACAGGCTCTAGGCGCGAGGGCTTAGTAGTTGTGGTGCACAGGCTTAGTTGCACTGCGGCATGTGGGATCTTCCCAGACCAGGGATGGAACCTGTGTCCCCTGCATTGGCAGGAGGATTCTTAACCACTGCGCCACCAGGGAAGTCCCCCTTGTCTGGTTTTGGCATTACCCTTGTCTGGGATGCCTCATAAGATGGGTTGAAAGTGTTCCCTCCTCTTTAAATTTTTGGAAGTATTTGAGAAGTCTTGGCTTTAAGTACTTTAAATATTTGGCATAATTCACCAGTAAAACCATCTGGTCCTGGGATTTTATTTATTGAGAGGTTTCTCAATACTGTTTCATTCTCTTTACTCATTACTGGTCTGTTCATGTGTTCTATTTCTTGGTAGGTTGTATGTTTCTAGGAGTTTCTCCTTTTTTTCCTAAGTAGTCCAAGTTGTTTGCATATGATTGTCAATAGTAGTTTCTGATTGTCATTTGTATTTCTGTGGCAAAATTGTAATGCCTTTATATGCAGGTGTGTGTGTTTATTTATTTGTTCATTCATTCATCATTCATTCAGTCTCTCTTTTAGTCATTCTTGCTAAGTTTGTCAATTTTGTTTACCTTTTCAATAAAAAACCTCCAATATTATTTATTCTTCTACTGTTTTTGTAGTCTTTATTACTTTATTTTTAATTTTTATTGGAGTATAGTTGATGTACAATGTTGTGTTCAGTAAAGTGAATCAGTTATACGTATATCCACTCTTTTTTAGATTCTTTTCCCATATAGATCACTACAGAGTATTGAGTAGAGTTCCCTGTGCTAGACAGTAGGTCCTTCTATTACTTTTATAACTGCTCTAATCCTTATTATTTATTTCATTCTGCTAATATTGGGCTTAGTTTGTTGTTTTCCTAGTTCCTTTAGTTGTAAAGTTAGGTTCTTTAATTGAGTTTTTCTTCAGAGACAAAAGGTTTTATTACTTATGGCACAGCAAGTGTGAGCATAATATTGTATTGGTTCTCCTTCTCCACACCCCAGTTCCCATTGGGATGACAGAGTGGGATCCAGTTGAGTGCTAGGCATGTACTTGGTTGTGTTACACTGAGGAACACTGAGTTTGAGGAGTCCACTGCTTCTAAAATGAGAGGTTAGCAGGTTCCTGTTTGTCTGAGGGAGAGACATTAGCTCATTCCTCAAGGCTGTTCATTACAAACACACTCCCAAGAAATGGCTCAGGTGAAATGCTGTCAGGGCATGCATTCTTTTTCTTTCTTCTTTTTTTTTTTTAATTGAAGAATAGTTGGCATATAATATTACATTAGTTTCAGTTGTACAACATAATGATTCAGGATTTAAGTATATTACAAAACTATCACCTTGATTAGTCTAGTAACCATCTGTCCCCATCCACAGTTACTGCAATATCATGAACCATATTCTTTATTCTGTATATTAAATTCTTTTCAATTTTTATCATATAACTGGAATTTTGTACTTCTTATACCCCTTCACCTGTCTTGTCAAAGACCCACTCACCTCCCCTTTTGCAACCACCAATTTGTTCACTGTGTCTGTAAGACTGGTTTTGTTGTGTGTTTTGTTTTGACATTACACATAGTGAGATCATGTGGTATTTGTCTTTCTCTATGTGAGTTACTTCACTGAGCATAATATTGTCTAGGTTCATCCATGCTGTCAAAAATGGCAAGATTTTATCTTTTTATGGCTGAGTAATATATAACTATATGTACATTTGTATATACATAGATACATGTATATGTATCTGTATATGAGTATATATCTACATGTGTATAGATACATGTATATATGTGTATGTATGTGTATATGTATGTGTGTATATGTGTATGTGCATTTTGTATATTCATATGTATGTGTATATGTGTGTGTGTGTGTGTGTGTATATAAAATCACTTTTTTATCCATTTGTCTATCATTGAACATTTAGGCTTCCACCACATATCGGCTATTGTAAGTTATGTTGCAGTGAACACAGGGGTGCATGTATCACTTTAAATTACTTTTTTGCTTTGTTTTGTTTCCTTTGGATAAATAAACATAAGTGGAATTGCTAACTCATATGGTAGTTTTATTTTTTTATGTTTTCAGAACCCTCCATAATGTTTTCAATAGTGGCTGCACTGATTTACATTCTTAGCAACAGTGCAGGTCAGTGCTCTTTTCTCCACATCCTCAGCAACACTTACTAACTGTTGTCATTTTGATGATAGCCATTCTGACACCTGTAAGGTGATCTCATTTTGTGGTTTTGAGTTGCATTTCCCTCCTGATGATTAGTGATGTTGACCATGTTCCCATGTGCCTTTTAGCCATCTTCTTTTTTTTTGGCAAAATGTGTATTCAGATCCTCTACCCAATTGTTTTTTTGTTTTATTTATTTTTTAAAATCATAGTTTATTTACAATATTATATCAGTTTCAGGTGATATTGGATTTTTCACAGATTACACTTGATTAAAAGTTTTTACAAGAGAATGGCTATAATTCCCTGTCCTATACAATATATATTTTGTTGCTTATCTATTTCATACATAATAGTTTGTACCTCTTAATTCTATACCCCTAATTTGCCCCTCCCCCCATACCTGTCCCCACTGGTAACCACTAGTTTGTTTACAGATCTGTGAGTCTGTTTCTGTTTTGCATATACATTCATTTGTATTATTTTTAGATTCCACATATAAATGATATCACACAGTATTTGTCTTTCTCTGACTTACTTCATTAAGCATAATATTCTCGAGGTCCATCCACAATGCTGCAAATGGCAGAATTTCATTCTTTTTATGGCCGTGTAAGATTCTACTGTACATATATCCCATATCTTCTTTATCCATTTGTCTATTCATGGGCATTTTGGTTGCTTTCATATCTTGGCCATTGTCAGTAGTGCTGGTACGCACATTGGGGTTTATGTATCTTTTTGAATTAGTGTTTTCATTTTTTTCCTAGATAGGTACCCAGGAGAGTTATTGACGGATCATATGGTAGTTCTATTTTTAATTATTTTGAGAAACCTCCATCCTATTTTCCATAGTGCCTGCAACAATTTACAATCCTACCCACAGTGTACAAGGGTTCACTTTTCTCCACATCCTCTCCAAAATTTGGTATTTGTAGACATTTTGATGAGAGCTATTTTGACAGGTGTGGGGTTGATATCTCATGGTTGTTTTGAATTGAACTTCTCTAATAGTTAGTGATGTTGAGCACCTTTTCATCTGCCTTTTAGCCATCTGTATCTTCTTTGGAAAGATGTCTATTCATGTCTTCTGACCATTATTGATTGGGTTGTTTGTTCATTTTTTCTCTGTGTGATATTGAATTGTATGAACCATTTATATATTTTGGATATTAACCTTTTGTCAGTCATATCATTTGCAAATATTTTCTTACACTTTGCACTTTGAATTTTGATTTTGTTGATGGTTTTCATGGCTGTGCAAAAGCTCTTAAACTTTATTTAGCTTCCATTTGTTTATTTTTGCTTTTATTTCTTTTGACTTAGAGGCCAGATCCCCCAAAAATTATTGCTACAATTTATGTCGAAGAGTGTTCTGCCTATGTTCTCTCCGGGGAGCTTTATGGTTTGGTGTATTACCTTTAGGTCCTTAATCCATTTTGAATTTTGTGTCTGGTGTGAGGAAATGTTCTAAAATCATTATTGTACATGTAGCCCTCCAGTTTTCCCAACACCACTTATTGAAGAGACTGTCTTTTCTCCATTGTATATTCTTGCCTCCTTGGTGGTATTTTTATTCACCATAAGTGTGTGGGTTCCTTTCTGGGCTCTCTATTCTATTCCGTTGATCTGTGTGTCTGTTTTTGTCATTATTGTAGCTTTGTAGTCAGGGAGCATGCTATCTCCAGCTTTGGTCTTTTTTCTCAGGATTGCTTTGGCAGTGTGGGTATTTTGTGGTTCTATATTTGGGGATTATTTGTTCTGTTTGTGAACAATGTCATGGGTATTTTGATAGGGATTGCTTTAAATCTGTAGGTTGCTTTGAGTAATGGGGCTATTTTAAAAAGATTAATTCTTCCAATCCAAGAGCATGGGCTATCTTTTCATTTATTTGTGTCATCTTCAATTTCCTTCATCAATGTCTTATACTTTTTAATATATAAATCTTTCACCTCCATGATTAAATTTATTCCCAGGTATTTTATTATTTTTGGTACAATTGTAATTTTTTTTTCTTAATTTCTCTGATAGTTTATTAGTGAAGAGGAAAATAACAGATTTTGGTATATCAATTGTGTATACTTCAATGAAAATAAAAATAAAAATTAACAAATGGGACCTAATTAAAGTTAAAAGCTTTTTTGCACAGCAAAGGAAGCCATAAACAAAAAGACAACACTCACAATGGGAGAAAATATTTGCTAATGAAGCAACTGACAAAGGATTAATCTCCAAAATATACAAATAGCTCATGTAGCTCAATATAAAGAAAAAAAACAAACAACCCAATCAAAAAATGGGTGGAAGACCTACACAGGCATTTCTCCAAAGAAGACATACACATGGCCAACAGGCACATGAAAAGATGCTCAACACCATTAATTATTAGGGAAATGCAAATCAAAACTACAATGAGGTATCACCTCACACCAGCCAGAATGGCCATCATCCAAAAATCTACAAACAATAAATGCAGGAAAGGGTGTGGAGAAAAGGGAACCCTCTTGCACTGTTGGTGGGAACGTAAATTGATACAGCCACTATGGAGAACAGTATGGAGGTTCATTAAAAAGCTAAGAATAGAGCTATGTTATGATACAGCAATCCCACTACTGGGCATATACCCAGAGAAAACCATAATTCAAGAAGACACGTGCACCCCAATATTCACTGCAACACTATTTACAATAGCCAGGAGGCAGCCTAAATGTCCATCAATGGAGTAATGGATAAGAAGATGTGGTACATATATACAATGGAATATTACTCAACTATAAAAAGGAACGAAATTGGGTTATTTGTAGAGACGTGGATGGACCTAGAGAGAGTCACATAGAGTGAAGTAAGTCAGAAAGAGAAAAACAAATATCATATATTAATGCGTATATGTGGAATCTAGAAAAATGGTATAGATGATATAATTTGCAAAATAGAAATAGAGACACAGATGTAGAGAACAAATGTATGGACACCAAGGGAGGAAAAGGGGGGATGGGAGAAATTGGGAGATTGGGATTGACAGATATACACTATTGATACTATGTATAAAATAGATAACTAATGAGAACTTATTGTATAGCACAGGGAACTCTACTCAGTGCTCTGTGGTGACCTAAATGGGAAGGAAATCCAAAAAACGGGATATATGTATACGTACAGGTGCTTCAGTTTGCTGTATAGTAGAAACTAACAGAATATTGTAAAGCAACTATACTCCAACAAAGTTAATTTAAAAAAAGAAAAAAAATGTGTATATTTCAAATTTACTGAGTTTATTTATGCTAATAATTTGTTGATGAGATCTTTAGGGTTTTCTCTACATATTATCATATCTGCAAACAGTGACAGTTTTACTTCCTTTACAAGTTAGATCCTATTTTGTATTTTGATTTTTGTCTTTTGGCTGTGGCTAGAACTATTAATCCTGTGTTGAATAAAAGTGGTGAGAGTAGGCATCCTTGTCTTATTCCTGTTCTTGGAGGAGATGCTTTCAGCTTTTCACCATTAAGTATGATGTTAGGTCTGCTTTTGTCATATATACCCTTTATATTCATTCATTCATTCATTCAGGCCGCACCGCACAGCATGGGGGACCCTAGTTCCCTGACCAGGGATTGAACCACACCCCCTGCAGTGGAATCGCAAATTCCCAACCACTGGACTGCCAGGGAAGTCGCTGTCCTTTATTATAAAAAGGTATGTTGCCTCTATACCCACCTTGTTGAGAGTTTTTATCATAATTCAAATGTTGAACTTTGTCGAATTTTGCCACATCCTTTGCTGGAGGTGTGAAGTTGATCATATGATTTTATCCTTTGTTCTGCTAATCTGGTGTGTCACTTAATTGATCTGCATAGACTGAATCATTCCTGCGTTGCTGAGATGATCCATGTGATCATGGTGTATGGTTCTTTTAGTGTATTGTTGAATTCAGTTTACTAATATTTTGTTGAGGGTTTCTGCATCTATCTTCATCAGGGATATTGGCCTGTAATTTACCTTTTTTGGTAGTGTGTTTATCTGGTTTTCATACATGGGTGATGCTGGCCTCAGAAAATAAGTTTGGAAGCACTCCTTCATCAGTTGTTTGGAATAGCTTGAGAAAGATAGATGTTAACTGTCCTTTAAATGTTTGGTAGAATTTATTAGTAAAGCCACCTGATCCTGGACATTTATTTATTGGGAGTTTTTTGATTATTGATTGATTTCATTTCTAGTAATTGATCTGTTTAGATTTCTTATTTATTGCTAACTCAATCTTGGCAGATGTATGTTTTTAGGAATTTGTCCACTTCTTCTAGGTTATCCCATTTGTTGGTGTATAATTGTTTGTCGTAATCTCGTAGGATACTTTGTATTTCTGTGGTGTCTGTTGTAACTTCATCTCTTTTATTTCTGATATATTTGGGCCCTCCCTTTTTAAAAAAACATACTACTATTGTCTTTTATTCTTTACAGAAGCTTAATAAGTGTTTGATCTACTACCCTTACTCTATGTATACTTTTTGCAGTGAGATTTTTACTTTTGTTTGTTTTCCTGTTACTATCAATAATTAGTGAGACTTCTTTTAAGCTTAAGTAAATTCCTTCAACATTGCTTATAAGGCTACTTTATTAGTGATGAACTCTTTTAGCTTTTGCTAGTCTGGGAAACTCTTGATCTCTCCTTCAATTCTTTTTTTCCCCACATAAATTTATTTATTTATTTATTTTTGGCTGCATTCGGTCTTTATTGCTGCGCGCGGGCTTTTCTCTAGTTGTGGTGAGCGGGGGCTACTCTTCCTTGCAGTGCGTGGGCTTCTCATGGTGGTGGCTTCTCCTGTTGCAGAGCGCAGGCTCTAGGTGCACGGGCTTCAGTAGTTTCGGCTCGCAGGCTCACTAGTTGTGGCTCGCGGGCTCTAGAACACAGGCTCAGTAGTTGTGGCACAATGGCATAGTTGCTCCACGGCATGTGGGATCTTCCCGGACCAGGGCTCGAACCCGTGTCCCCTGCATTGGCAGGCAGATTCTCAACCACTGCGCCACCGGGGAAGCCCTCTCCTTCAATTCTGATCATAATCTTACTGGTGGAGTATTCTTGTTGTAGGCTTTTTCCTTTTAGCCCATTGAATATATCCTGTCATTCCTTCCTAGTCTGCAAACTCTGCTGAGAAGTCAGCTGACAGTCTTACGAGAATACCTTGAACATACCTAGATGCTTTTATTTCACTGCTTCTATGATCCCTGTTTACCTTAAATTTTTGGCACTTTATAATATGTCTTGGTGTGGACCTGTTTGTCTTCATCTTGTTTGGGACTGTGTGTTTCCTGGACCTGGATGTGTGTTTCCTTCCCCAAGTTAGGAAAGTTATCAATTACTATATCCTCTAATAAGTTCTCTGCCCCTTTCTCTCTTCTCCTCTTTCTGGGACCCCTGTAATGCTCGTGTTAATATTCTTGATGTTGTCTCAGAGGTCCCTTTACCTATAGTCTTAATTCTTTTTTCTTCCTGCTATTCAGGTTGGGTGATTTTCACTACTCTGTTTTCCATTTCACTGATCTGTTCTTCTGTATCATATAATGTGGCTTCCCTCGTGTGTGTGTGTGTGTTTATGTGTTTTAATCTCATTTATTGTATTTTTCAGCTGTTTGGTTCTTTTTGACATTTTATTACTCTTTGTTGAAATTCTCACTATGTCCATCCTTCTCCTAACTTGAGTGAGCATCTTTATAATCATTACTGTGAACACTTTTTTTTTTCGGGTAGAATGCTTATCCCTGTTTTATTTAGTTCTTTTTCTGATGTCGTGTCTTTTTACTTCATTTGTAACATATTCCTCTATTTCCTTATGTTTCCTAATTCTCTGTGCATTTCTATTCATTAGGTTCAGGTTGTTACATTCCCGGGTCTCAGAGAAGTGGCCTTACATAGGAGATGACTGATAGGGCCCAGCAGCACGTTGTCCTCTGGTCAGCAGAGCCACATGCTCCAGGGGTGTCCCCTGTGTGGGCTGCACACACCTTTCTCTTATGGCAGGGCCAACTCCTGTGGAGAAGCTGGTAGGCAGTGTTGGACCCTGGCCTAAATGGCTGTGAGGCCCTGTGGTATGTGATTGCCATGGGTGTGCTGGTAGCCCAGGCAGCCCTCCGTTATGGGTGGCTGTGTGGTGCTCCAGGTGCACAGGTGGATAGGGTAGGCCCCCAGTGTGTCTAGTTGTGAGGCCTTGTGGTGCAGGAGTGCTGTGGGCATGGTGGTAGATGGGGAGGCCCCTGATTCTAATCAGTTCCAGGGAAGACTCTAAAATGTTGCTTGCCAATGTCTCAGTTCCTAGCGAGAGTCCCAGCTGCCTCTTGCCTTTCCAAGAAGCTCTCTGAGATTAGCAAGTGGGTCTGACCCAGGTGTCTTTCACACTGCTGGCTCTGCACAGGGACTGAGAACGTGTGAGATTTGTGTGTGCCCTGTGAGAGCAAAGTCTCCGTTTTCTTTAACCTCCACCTTTCCTGAGAGCAAGCCCTGGAGGTTTTCAAAGCCAGACCTGCTGTGTTCTTTTCCTCCCAGGGCAGGAATCCTGGGCTGAGCAGCCTGATGCAGGGCTCAGACCCTTCCCTCCGTGTGGAGGACCTATGCAACTGTGATATCTTCCAGCTGTGCATCACTGTGCTCGAGGTGTGGGTTCCAACTAGACTGTGTTTCCAGTCCTCCTACCTGCCTTGTGGGTTCTCCTTCCTAATATCTTTAGTTGTGGAAAAGTTTCCCTGCTAGTCTTCAGGTCATTCTCAGAGATAATTTCCGTGTAAGTTGTTGTAATTTGGGTGTGTCTGTGGCAGGAGGGGAGCTCAGTATCTTCCTACTTTATCATCTTGATCGCCTCTCAAGAATTCTTTTAAAATACATGCATTTATTACTGTAAACATAACTCTTTGAATTGCATTGTTTTTCCTGTATTCCATACATTTAGGTACTTTGTGTTTCCAATTTTGTTTGCTTTAAGATTTTTTAAAAATTTCCCTTTTGATTTATTCCTGTATTCACTGGCTATTCAGGAGCTTATTGCTCAATTTCTAAGTGTTCTTGAATTTTCAATTATTCTTTCTAATATTGAATTTCAGTTTCATACCATTGTGGTTGGAAATGATACTTGATATGATTTCAGTATTCTTGGATTTTTGAAGACTTGTTTTGTGGCTTAACATATGATGTACCCTAGGAAGTGTTCTATGTGTACTTAAGAAGAATGGAAATTTTGCTGCTGTTGAGTGGAATGTACTGTATATGTCTGTTAGGTTCATTTGATATCAAGTGTGTGTTCAAGTTCGGTGTTTCCTGCTTGATATTCTGTCCAGTGATCTATACAGTGTTGAAAGTTGGGTATTGATGTTTCTTACCATTATTTTATTTCTGCATTTTCCCTTCATGTGGGTTAATATTTTCTTTATATGTTGAGAGGCTCCAATGCTGGATACATACATATTTATAATTGTCATAATTTCTTGATGAATTAATCCCTTTATCATTATATGATAACCTTCTTTCCTTTGAGAGGTTTGACTTCAAGTCTTTTTTCCCTGATAATAGACTAGTCAGGCAAGTATCATTTTCATGGAGTATTTTTTTTCCAATCATTCAATTTTATGCTACATATACGGATTTAAAGTTAACATGAATCTCTTGTACACAGTATATAATTGAAGTTTCTTTAATCCATTCAGCCACCCTATGGATTATTTAAATTGAAGTATAGTTGATTTACAATATTACATTAGTCTCAGTGGTGCAACATATGGATTTAATATTTTTACAGATCGTGCTCCACTTAAAGTTATTACTAAATAATGGCTATATTTCCCTGTGTAGTACTATATATCCTTGTTTGTTTATTTCAAACATAGGGGTATTGGATTTAGAGAAACAAACTACTGTCTTTCCCTGCCCCCTTCACTCGCCCCACCAGTAACCACTAATTTGTTCTCTGTGAGTCTATTTCTGTTTTCTTATGTACATTCCTTTCTTGCATTTTTTAGATTCCACAGAGAAGTGAGAAGATAGAGTATTTGTCTTTCTCTAACTTATTTAAGTAGGTATAAATATTCTAGGCCTATCCACGTTGTTGCAAGTGGCAGAATTTGATCCTTTTTAATGGCTGAGTAATAGTCTCTTGTGTATACATACCACATCTTCTTTATCCACTCATCTGTTGATGGACATTTAGTTTGCTTCCATATGTTGGCAATTGTAAATAATGCTGCTGTGAACACTGTGATGCATGTATCTTGTCAAATTGGTGTCTTCATTTTCTTTGGACACATACCAAGCAGTGGAATTTTTGGCTAATAGTTCTACTTCTAGCTTTTTTCAGGACCTCCATATTGTTTTCATAGTGGGTGTACTAATTTACAATCCCACCAACAGTGTACTAGGATTCCCTTCTCTCCTTGTCATGAACAACATTTCATATTTGTAGACTTTGGAATAATAGCCATGTTGAGAGGTGTGACGTAATGTCTCATTGTGGGTTTTTTTGTGGGTCATTCATTAAATTTAACTTACACATGAAGGTGATAGGCTGGATGTGATCTCCAGGTTTAGTTTGCTGATGCCTGGTATAGGTTAATTTGAGGAGAATTAATACCTTTACAATGTTATTTATTGCTTCATTTTTTCATGTTGACATTTAATGTTCAGTAACAGATTTAAAAATTTTTTTCCCTAACGGATATCTGAAGTCTGTCGGTTTGTTTCTGTTTTATAAATTAGTTCATTTCTATCATTTTTTAGACTCCAGTATAAGTGATATCATAGGATATTTGTCTTTTTCTATCTGACTTACTTCACTTAGAATGAAATAATGCCATCTGCAACAACAGGGATGGACCTAGAGATGATCATGCTGTTTCATTTCTGAGTAATAATCGATTGTGTGCATGTACCACTTCTTCTTAATCCATTCATCTGTTGATGGACATTTTGGTTGCTCCCATGTCTAGGCTATTGTAAATAGTGCTGCAGTGCATGTTTGGGTTTGGGTGCATTTGTCTTTTCGAATTCTGGTTTTCTGCAGATGTACGCCCAGAAGCAGAACTGCTGGATGATATGGTAGCTCTATTTTTACTTTCTAAAGGCATCTCCATACTGTGCTTTATAGTGGCTGTTACCAGCTTACATCCCACCAACAGCATAGGAGGGTTCCCTTTTCTTCACGTCCTCTCCAGCATTTATGGTTTGTAGACTTTTTGATGATGGCCATTCTGACTGCGTGAGGTGATACCTTGTTGTAGTTTTGATTTGCATGTGTCTAATAACTGGAGATGTTGAGCATCTTTGCATGTGTTTTTTTTAAACACTGAGAAAAAGTTACAGTTGAAATTGGCTTCTTGAAAGTCAATTTTTTTTTTTCAATAACTACCACAGGACATTTGTTAAGGGCAGGTGTCATTTACACCCTGGCAGTCCTTGTGAATATTAAGTGCCCATAAGCACGTTTTAAAGTTGCTGTTGTGGAAATGTGCACAGGCGGTAGGATTTCCTTCATGCCCCTCTCTGGTTACTTGGGTAAGCTGAGCTGCTGTGGAAGACGGGCTCCTGGATTGTAAATTAGTGTGGACTGTGCCAGAACAAACCCAAAATCTTGTGTTTTGTTACTTCTTTTTTTTTAAATTTAATTTTCTTTTTTATTGGAGTAAAGTTGATTTAAAATATTGTGTTGGTGGTAGGCATACAGAATCTTGTTATGTATATTCATATGTCTATTCATCTTCAGATTCTTTTCCCATATAGGTTATTAGAGAGTGTTGAGTAGACTTCCCTTTGCTACACAGTAGGTCCTTGTTGATTATCTATTTTATATGTATTAGTGTGTAAATGTTTTTCCCAACCTCCTGATTTATTCCTTCCCACCACCTTTCTCATTGGGTAACCATAAGTTTGTTTTCTAAGTCTGTGAGTCTGTTTCTCTCTCTTTTATTTTTTTGGCTGCACTGCGAGGCATGTGGGATATTAGTTCTCCCAACACCAGGGATCGAGCCCACGCCCGCTGCAGTGGAAGCTCGGATTCTTAACCATTGGACCACCAGGAAAGTTCCTGTTTCTCTCTTGTAAATTAGTTCACTGGTATCAATTTTTAAATTTCACTTATAAGTGGTATCATATGATATTTAACTTTCCCTTTCTGACTTACTTCACTTAGTATGATTATCTCTAGGTCCATCCATGATGCTGCAAATGGCATTCTTTCATTCTTTTTCGTTTCTGAGTAATATTTCACTGTGAACATGTACCACTTCTTTTTTTTTTTTATAAATTTATTTATTTATTTTTGGCTGTGTTGGGTCTTCATCTCTGTGCGAGGGCTTTCTCTAGTTGCGGCGAGTGGGGGGCCAGCCTTCATCGCGGTTCGCGGGCCTCTCACTATCGCCGCCTCTCCTGTTGCGGAGCACTGGTTCCAGACGCGCAGGCTCAGTAGTTGTGGCTCACGGGCCCAGTTGCTCTGCAGCATGCGGGATCCTCCCAGACCAGGGCTCGAACCCGTGTCCCCTGCATTGGCAGGCAGACCCTCAACCACTGCGCCACCAGGGAAGCCCCCATGTACCACTTCTTTATCCATCCATCTGCTGATGGATATTTTGGTTGCTTCCATGTCTTAGACATTGTAAATTGTGCTGCGGTGCACATATGGGTGCATGTGTGTTTTCCAATTCTGGTTTTCTCTTGTTATACGCCCAGGAATGGGACTGCTGGATCATATGGTAGCTCTAATTTTACCTTGTAAAGGCACCTCCATACTGTTCTCTATAGTGGCTGTTACCACCTTAGATCCCAACAGCAGCATAGGAGGGTTCCCTCTTTTCTACAACCTCTCAACCATTTATTGTTTGTAGACTTTTCAATGATGGCTATTCTGACTCACGTGAAGTGATCCCTCATTGTAGTTTTGATTTCCATGCCACTAATAATACACGAATTAGAGCATCTTTTCAAGTGCTTTTCTTTTAAACAGTGTGAGTAAAATTTACCTATTGAAATAGGATCTTGAAAGTCTGTTTGATTTGATTATTTTTTTTTGCTTACCTACCCCTGGATATTTCCTGATTGCAGGTGTCATTTACAGCCCTAGAGTCCTTGTGAATATTAAGTACCCATAAGCATTGGTTTTAAAGTTGCAGTTGCAGGAAAGGGCAACAAGGTAGTGGAATTTATTCATACTCAACTTGATTGCTAGGGCAAACAGAGCCTTAGTGGAACTCCTGTTCCTAGTTGTAAATTAGAGTGGAAAGTGCCAGGACAAATACACAAAACCTTGTGTCACATTACTTCTTGTTTACTTTAATTTTTATTTCTTATCAGAGTAAATTTGATTACAATGTTGTTTGTTCTAGGTGTACAGAATCTGGTTCATTCATACGTATACATGTATCTAATCAGGTTTAGATTCTTTCCCATGTTGGTCATTACAGAGTGTTGAGTAGACCTCCCTTGGCATCCAGTAGGTCCTTCTTGATTATATATTTTATATGTATTATTAAATGTATGTTAACCCCAACGTCCTAATTTTTCTATTCCTTTCACCTTTTTCTAAGTCTGTATGGGTCTTTGTCTGTGGGAATATGTTCATGGGTATCAATTTTTAGATAACACCAGTAAATGATATCATCGGATATTTGTCTCTTTCTGACTTACTTTACATAGTATGCTTATCTCTAGGCTCATCTGTGGTGCTGCAAAAGGCATCGTTTCATCTTTTCCATGGCTAATATTCCATTGTGTACGTACCACTTCTTCTTTGTCCATTCATTTGTAGATGTACATTTTGGTTGCATCCATGTCTGGCTATTGTAAATATCGCTGCAGTTCACGTTTGGGTGCCTGCATCTTTCTGAATTCTGGTCTTCTCGGGTTATAGGCCCATTAGTGTTTTGGCAGGATCATATGATAGCTCAGCTGTTACCTTTCAAAGGCACCTTCATTCTGTTCTAATTAGTGGCTGTTACCAGTTTACATCCCAGCAACAGCATAGGAGGGTACCCATTCTCGGAAACCCATTCAGCATTTATTGTTTGCAGACATTTTTTTCTGATGGCCATTCAGACTAGTGTGAGGTGATACCTTTTTGTAGTTTAAATTTGCATGTCTCTAATAATTCTTGATGTTGAACATGTTTTCATGTCCTTTTTGAAAAAAAAGAACAACAGTGTGAGCAAATTTACCTCTTGAAATTGTCTTCTCGAGAGTTTGCCCTGTTTTGAATATTAATGTCCATTCCTGACCTCAGGACATTTTTTGAGGGCAGTTGTCATTTAAAGCCCTGCAGTCCTTGTGAATATTAAGTGACCATTAGCACTAGGTTTAAAGCTGCCGTTGCGGGAAATGGCCAGAAGGCGGCAGATTTCTACATTCCCAGTTTTGGTTACAAGGGCAGCAGAGCCTTCCTGGAAGTCGTGTTCCTAGGTTGCAAATTAGAATGGAATGTGCCAGGAAAAACCTCCATAAGTTTCTGTCTCAGTACTTCTTGTTCATTGTTTTAATTTAATTTTTTAAATTGAGGTAGTGATTAGAATATTGTTTGTTCTAGATGTACACAGTCTGGTTCATTTGTACAGTATATCTATCTATTCATGTACTCATCCTCTTCCCATGTAAATTATTGCAGTGTGTTAAGTAGACCTCCCTTGGTATATGTTCGGTCTTTTAGATATATGTATTTAATATGCATTTTTATATGTATGGTAACCCTAATCTTAATTTATCCATTCTTCCCACCTTTCTTTTTTAAAATTTTTTAAACATTTTTATTGGAGTATAATTGCTTTACAATGGTGTGTTAGTTTCTGCTTTATAACAAAAGTGAATCAGTTGTACATCCACCTGTCCTTTTACATAACGATCATTTGTTTTCTAAGTCTCTGAGTCTTTCTCTGTGGAAATATGTTCCTTTGTGTCAGTTGTTAGATAACACCTATACGTGATATCACAGGATATTTGTCTTTTGCTTTCTGACTTACCTCATGTTCTGTGACTATCTCTAGGCTCATCTGTGGTGCTGCAAAGAGCAGTGTTTCATTCTTTTCCATGGCTAGTATTCCACTGTGTACATGGACCACTTCTTCTTTGTCCATTCATCTGCTGATGGACATTTTGGTTGCTTCAATGTCTTAGCTACCATGAATATGGCTTCAGTGCAGCTTTGCCAGCCTGTGTCTTCTCGATTCTGGTCTTCTCAGGTGATAGGGCCAACGGTGGCCTGCTGTATCGAATGGTAGCTCAGTGTTTACTTTTAAACGCAGGTCCTTTCTGTTCTCATTATTGGCTGTTACCACTTTACATCTCACCAGCAGCTAGAGGGTACACAGTTCTCTAAATCCCCTTCAGCATTTATTGTTTGTAGACTTTTTGATGATGGTCATTCGACTGTTGTGACTTGAAACCTTTTTGTAGATTAGATTTCCATGAGTCTAATAATTCCTGATGTTGAGCTTTTATCCATTTTCCTTTTTTTAAAAAAAAGAGTGAGTAAAACTTACCTCTTCATACTCTCTTCTTGAAAAATTTGCTCTGTTTTGAATTTTTTTGGCCTTTCCCTACCTCAGGACGTTTTTTTGAGGGCAGGTGTCCTTTACAGCCCTGAGTCCTTGTGAATATTAAGTGACCATTAGCTGTGGGTTTAAAGCCGCTCTTGCGGGAAACGGCCACAAGGCGGCAGCATTTCTACCTTTCTAACTCTGGGTACTTGGGCAACAGAGCCTTCCTGGAAATCGTGTTAGTAGGCTGCAAATTAGACTGGAATGTGCCAGGGCAAACCCCCAAGAGCTTACATCTCCTTATTTCTTGTTTGCTTTTTAAATTTAATTTTTATTTTTTATCAGAGCAAATTTGATAAAAATGTTGTGTTTGTTCTAGGTGTACAGAATCTGGTTCATTATGTATCTATCTATTCATCTTTGGATCCTTTCCCATGTAGGTTATTACAGAGTGTTGAGTAAACCTCTCTTGGTATTCCATAGGTCTTTGGTGATTATATATTTCATATGTATTAGTATATGTCTGTCAACCCCCATATCCTAATTTATCCATTCCTCACACCTTTCCATATGGTTAAACATAATTTTGTTTTCTTAATCCATGAGTGTCCTTCTCTTGGAAATAAGTTCATGGGTATCAATTTTTAGGTAACACCTATAAAGTGATATCATAGGATATCTGTCTTTTGGTTTCTTTCTTACTTCAAGTTGCGTGATTATCTCTAGGTCCTTCTATGGTAGTGCAAACGGCACTGTTTCATGCTTTTGCATGGCTAGTATTCCATTGTGTACATGGACCACTTCTTCTTTGTGCATTCATCTGTTGATGGACATTTTGGTTGCATCCAAGTCTTGGCTATGGTAAATATTTCTGCAGTGCAGGATGGCCAGCCTGTGTCTTTTTGATTCTGGTCTTCTCAGGTGATAAGCCCAGCAGTGGGCCTACCAGATCATATGGTAGCTCAATTTTTACCTTTAAACGCACTTCCATTCTGTTCTCACTGCTGGCTGTTAGCAGTTTACATCCCACCAGCAGCTAGGGTACACAGTTCTCTAAAACCCCTTCAGCATTTACTGTTTGTAGATTCTTTGCTCATGATCATTCTGAGTGATGTGAGGTGAACGTTTTTGTAGATTGGATTTGCATGTCTTTATTTACTTCTGATGTTGAGCATTTTTCCATGCCCCTTTTTTGTTAAACAAAAAAAAAAGAAAAGAAAAAATGTGAGTAAAATATGCCTCTTGAAATTGTCTTCTTAGAGGGTTGCCCTCTTTTGAATTTTTTGGTTGATTTTCGACCCCAGGATTTTTTTTGGTGGCAGGTGTCATTTACAGACCTGCAGTTATTGTGAGTGTTAAGTGACCATTAGCACTGGGTTTAAAGCTGTTGTTGCAAGAAATGGCCACAAGGCTGCAGCATTTCTCCATTCCCAAATCTGGTTCCTAGGGCAACAGAGCCTTCCTGGAAGTCGTGTTCCTAGGTTGTAAATTAGAATGGAATGTGCCAGGAAAAACCCCCATAAGTTTATGTCTCATTACTTCTTGTCATTTTTTAAATTTAATTTTTTTTATCACAGCAAATTTGCTTACAATGTTTTGTTTGTTCTAGGTGTGCAAGATGTGGTTCTTTTACACATATACATATATCTATTCATCTTCGGATCCATTTCCCATGTAGGTTATGACACAATGTTGAGTAGTCTTCTCTTGGTATTCCGTAGGTCTTTGGTGATTATATATTTCACATGTGTTTGTATATCTCTGTTAACCCCAATATCCTAATTTATCTAATCCTCACACCTTTCCATTTGGTTAACCATACGTTTGTTTAATGAATCTGTGATTGCCTTTCTCTGTGGAAATGTCTTCATTGGTATCAATCTTTAGGTAACACCTATTAAGTGATATCATAGGATATGTGTCTTTCGCTTTGTGACTTACTTCAAGTTGTGTGAATACCTCTAGACTCATCTATGGTGCTGCAAACGGCATTGTTTCATTTTTTTCCTTGACTAATATTGCATCTGTACATGTACCAGTTCTTCTTTGTCTACTCATCTGTTGATGGACTTTTTGGTTGCTTCCATGACTTGGCTATTGTAATACTGCTGCAGTGCAGTTTTGCCTGCCTGTGTCTTTCCAATTCTGTCTTCTTCGGTTATAGGCCCAGCATATGGTAGCTCAAAGTCTACCTTTTAAGGGCACCTCCATTCTGTTTTCATTAGTGGCTCTTACCAGTTTACGTCCCATTTAGAGCTGAGGGTACGCATCTCTCCACAACCCCTTCGGCACTTAGTGTTTGCAGAATTTTTGCTGATGGTCATTCTGACTGGTGTGAGCTGATACGTTTTTGCAGATTGGATTTGCATGTCTTTAATAATTCCTAATGTTGAGCATTTTTCCAGGCCTTTCTTTTTTCTGTTAAAAAAAAAAAAGAATTGTGAGTAAAATATACCTTTTGAAATTGTCTTCTTGCAAGGTTGCCCTCTTTAAATTTTTTGGTCGATTTTCGACCCCAGGATTTTTTTTGAGGGCAGGTGTCATTTACAGCCCTGCGATCCTTGTGAATATTAAGTAACCATGAGCAGTGGGTTCAAAGCTGGTGTTTCGGGAAACGGCCACTAGGCAGCAGCATTTCTACATTCCCAAATCTGGTTACTAGGGCAACAGAGCCTTCCTGGAAGTTAGGGTTCCTAGGTTGCAAATTAGAGTGGAATGTTCCAGGTCAAACGCCCAAAAGGTTATGTCTCTGTCTCCTTACTTCTTGTGTGTTTTGTTAATTTAATTTTTTTTTTTTGCAGTAAATTTGATTAGAGTGTTGTGATTGTCTGGGTGTACAGAATCAGGTCAATTATTCATATATATATATCTGTTCATCTTCGGAACCTGTTCCCATGTAAGTTATTACAGGGTGTTGAGTAGACCTCTCTTGATATTTGGTAGGTGTTTGGTGATTATATATTTTATATGTGTTAGTCATTATATAATTTACATATTTTATATGTTATATGTTTATATATGTATAACATACATTAGTATATGTATGTTAATCCCATAATCCTAATTATTCCATTCCTCCCACCTTTCATTTGGTTAACCATTATTTTGTTTTATAAGTCTGTGAGTGTCTTTTTCTATTCATTGGTAGCAATTTTAGGATAACATCTATCAATGATATCATAGGATATTTGTCTTTCCCTTTCGACTTATTTCACATAATATGATTATTTCTAGTCTCATCTGTAGTCATGAAAACCGCAATGTTCATTTTTTTCTGAGTCTAATATTCCATTAGGTACATGTACCACTTCTTCTTTGCCCATTCATCTGTTGATGGACATTTTGTTTGCTTGCATGTCTTGGCTATCATAAATATTGCTGTAGTCATTCAGACTGGTGTGAACTGATACCTTTTTGTGGTTGGATTTGCATGCATCTAATAATTCCTGATATTGAGCTTTTATCCATGTCCTTTTTTAAAAAAAAATGAGTAAAACTTACCTCATATGATCTGGCTAACACACTACTGGGACTATTAACCGAAAAGACTAGAATCAAAAAGACACAGACACCCAAACGTCCACTGCGCTAAGATTTAAAACAACTAAAACATGGAAGCATACAAAAGGCCCTTTGACACATGTATGGACCAAGAAGAAGTGGTACATATACACAATGGAGTATTAGCCACAAAAAATGATGAAACTATGCTCTTTGTAGCACCATAGATGAGTGTAGAGGCAATCATACCACATGAAGTCAGTCAGAAAGGGAAAAAAAATGTCCTATGATATATTTTGTAGGTGTTATTTAAAAATTTATACCAATGAACAAATGTCCACGTATAAATGCTGACAGACTTATGGGAACAAGATCTGAGGATGAACAGAGGTATATATATGTATGTATAAATGAACCAGTTTCTGTACATGTGGAATAAACAAAATATTTTACTCAAACTTGCTCTGATAAAAAATAAAAATTAAATTAAAGAAACAAACAAGAAGTAAGGAGACATAAGCTTTTGGGGGTTTGTCCTGGCACATTCCACTCTAATTGACAACCTAGGAATATGACTTCCTGGAAAGCTCTGGAGTTGCCAGTGTAGAAATGCCGACTTGTGGCCAATTCTTTCAAAAACAGCTTTAAAACCAGGGCTGATTATCACGTAATATTCACAAAGATTGCAGGGCTGTAAATGACACCTGCCCTTACAAATATCTCACGGTCTTGAATTGAGAAAAAAATTCAAAACAGGACATGGAAAAGTGGTCAACATGATAAATAATTGGATGAATGTAAATCCAATCCACAAAGAAATATCACCTCAAAAAAGGAAGAATGGAAATCACTAAAAAGTCTACAAAGAATAACTGCAGAAGGGTTGTGGAGAAATGCATATCCTCCTATGAATCTGGAAATAGGAAAACTGGTAAGAGTCACTCATGCATGAGAACAGAATGGAGCTCCGTTGAAAAGCTATAAATTGAACTACCATTTGATCCGGCAGGCCCACTACTGGGCCTGTCACCTGGGAAGACCAGAATCGAAAAGACACAGGCTGGCAAACCTGCACTGCAGCAATATTTGAAATAGCCAAGGCGTGGAAACAACCAAAATGTCCATCAACCGCTGAATGGACAAAGAACTGGTACATGAACACCATGAATATTAGCCAAGGAAAATAATGAAACGATGCCTTTGCAGGCCTATAGATCAGCCTAGAGATGATCACACTGCGTGAAGTCAGAAAGAGAAAGACAACTATACTATGATATAGTTTAGAGATATTATCTAAAAATTAATACAAATGAACCTATTCCCACAGAGAAAGACACTCACAGACTTAGAATTCAAACTATGGTAATCCTAAAGGAAAGGTGGGAGGAATGGATAAATTAATATTAGGGTTACCATACGTATACAAATTCATAATAAATACATATATCAAAAAGACCGACCGTATACCATGGGAGGTCTACTCAATACTCTGTAATAACCTACATGGGAAGAGGATCTGTACATGAATAGATAAATGTATATGTACAAATGAATCAGATTGTATACTCCTAGAACAAACAATATTGTAATCAAATTACTCTGATAAAAAATTAAAAATTAAAAACAAAAAACAATAAGTCAGGAGACAAACTTCTGGGCGTTTATTCTGGCACATTCCACTCTACAACCTAGGAACACGACTTCCAGGAAGACTCTGTTGCCCTAGTAACAAGAGTTGAGAACGTAGAAATGCTGCCGCCTTGTGGCGGTTTCCCACAACAGCAGCTTTAAACACAGAGCTAATGGTCACTTAATATTCACAAGGACTACAGGGCTGTAAATGACACCTGCTCTCAAAAAATGTCCTGAGGTAGGGAATAGCTAAGAAAATTCAACACATGGCAAATTTTTCAAGAAGTCAATATGAAGAGGGAAGTTGTACTCACTCTTTAAAAAAAAAAAGTTATGCTTAAAAGCTCAGTATAAGGAATATTAGACACATGCAAATCCAACCTACAAAAAGGTTTCACCTCACACCAGTCAAATGAACATCAGCAAAAAGTCTACAAACAATCATTGCTGAAGGGGTTTTAGAGAACTGTGTAGCCTCTAGCTGCTGGTGGGATGTAAAGTGGTAACAGCACTAATGAAAACAGAATGGAGGTGCTTTACAAGGTAAAAATTGAGCTACCATATGATCCGGCAGGCCACCTTCTGGGTCTATAACCAAAGAAGACCAGATCGGAAAGACAGAGGCAGGCAAATGTGCACTGCATCAATATTTAAATAGCCAAGACGTGGAAGCAAAAAAAAATGTCCATGAACAGATGAATGGACAAACAAGAAGTGGTATATGTACAGAATGGAATATTAGCCATGAAAAAAAAATGAAACAATGCCATCTGCAGTGCCACAGACGAACCTAGAGATAATCACACAACTTGAAATGAGTCAGAATGCAAAAGACAAATGTCCTATGATATCACTTGTGTTATCTAAAAATTGATAAAAATGAACATATTTCCATAGAGAAAGCCAATCTCAGATTCAGAAGACAAATTATGGTTAACTAAATGGAAAGGTGTGAGGAATGGATAAATTAGGATACTGGGGTTAACAGACATATACTAATACATATAAAATAAATAATCACCAAAGACCTAACGAATACCAAGAGAGGTCTACTCAACACTCTGTAATAACCTACATGGAAAAGGATACAAAGATCAGTAGATGTATGTATATGTGTAAATGAACAAGATTATGTACACCTAGAACAAACGACATTTTTAAATCAAATTTGCTCTGATAAAAAATAAAAATTAAAGACACAAACAAGAAATAAGGAGACTAAAACTTAGGGGTGTTTGTCCTGGCACATTCCACTCTAATCTGCAACCTAAAAGCACAGCATCCAGGAAGGTTCTGTTGCCCTAGTAACCAGAGTTGGTAATGTAGAAATGCTGCTACCCTCTGGCCGTTTACTCAGACAGCAGCTTTAAACCCACTGCTAATGGTCACTTATATTCACAAGGACTGCAGGTGTGTAAATGACACATGTCCTCAAAAAATGTCCTGGGGTAGGGAATGGCCAAAAAAATTCACAACACGGCAAATTTTTCAAGAAGACAATTTGAAGTCGTAAGTTTTACTCAATCTTAAAAAAATAAAAAGGATATTGATAAAAGCTCAATATCAGGAATTCTTAGAGACGTGCAAATCCAATCTACCCAAAGTATTACCTCACACCAGTCAGAATGACCATCGCAAAAAGTCTACAAACAATAGATGCTGAAGGGGCTGTGGAGAATAGCGTACCCTCTAGGTCTAAGTGGGTTGTAAACTGGTAAGAGCCAATAATGACAAGAGAATGGCAGTGCGTTTAAAAGGTAAAAATTGAGATACCATATGATCCGGCAGGCCCACTACTGGGCCTGTCACCTGAGAAGACCAGAATCAAAAAGACACAGGCTGGCAATCGTGTACTGCAGCAATATTTACAATAGCCAAGACATGGAAACAACCAAAATGTCCATGAACAGATGAATGGACGAAGAAGTCGTCCATGTACACAATGGAATATTAGCCACGGAAAAGAATGAAACAATGCCGTTTGCAGCACCATAGATGAGCCTAGTGATAATCACACAAGTCAGAAAGCGAAAGACACATATCCTATGATATCACTTATAGGTGTTATCTAAAAATTGATACTAATGAACTTATTTCCACAGAGAAGGACACTCATGTATTCAGAAAAAAAACTTACGGTTAACCAAATGGAAAGGTGTGAGGAATGTATGAATGAGGATATTGGGGTTAACAGACATATGCTAATATATATAAAATATATACTCACCAAAGACATATGGAATACCAAGAGAGGTCTACTCAACATTCTGTATAACCTACATGGAACAGGATCCGAACATGAAAAGATGTATGTATCAATGAAACAAATTCTGTACACCTAGAACACAACACTGCAATCAAATTTGCTCTGATAAAAATAAAAATTAAACTAACAAAACAAACAAGGAGATATAAGCTTTTGGGGATTTGTCCTGGCACGTTCCACTCTAATTTACAACTTACAGACAGGACTTCCAGGAAGGCTCTGTTGCCCTAGCAACCAGAGTTGGGAATGTAGAAATGCTGCCGCCTTGTGACCATTTCCTGCAACAGATTTAAACCCAGTACTAATGGTCCCTCAATATTCACAATAACTACAGGGCTGTAAATGACACATGCCCTCAAAAAATGTCCTGGTGTAGTTAATGGCCAAAAAAATTCAGGACATGGCAAATTTCTCAAAAAATAATTTGAAGAGATAAGTTTCACTCACTCTTTTAATAAAAAAAAAAACAAAGAAAATGGACATAGATAAAAGCTCAATATTTGGAGTTATTAGATGCATGCAAATCCAAACTACAAAAAGGTATCACTACCCATAATACAAAATGCCATCAGTAAAAAGTCTACAAACAATGCTGAAGGGGTGGTGGAGAAATGCATACTGAATATGCTGTTGGTTGGATGTAAACTGGTAACAGCTAATAATGAGAACAGAATGGAGCTGCATTTAAAAGGTAAAAATTGAGCTACCATATGATCTGGCCAATCCACTAATGGGCCTATAACCTAACAACCAGAATCGGAAAGAAACAGACAGGCAAACATGCACTACAGCAATATTTATGATAGCCAAGACATGCAAGCAAACAAAATGTCCATCAACAGATGAATGGACAAAGAAGAAGTGGTACATGTACCTAATGGAATATTAGACTCAGAAAAAAATGAACATTGCGGTTTTCATGACTACAGATGAGACTAGAAATAATCATATTATGTGAAATAAGTCGAAAGGGAAAGACAAATATCCTATGATATCATTGATAGATGTTATCCTAAAATTGCTACCAATGAATATATTTCCACAGAAAAAGACACTCACAGACTTATAAAACAAAATAATGGTTAACCAAATGAAAGGTGGGAGGAATGGAATAATTAGGATTATGGGATTAACATACATATACTAATGTATGTTATACATATATAAACATATAACATATAAAATATGTAAATTATATAATGACTAACACATATAAAATATATAATCACCAAACACCTACCAAATATCAAGAGAGGTCTACTCAACACCCTGTAATAACTTACATGGGAACAGGTTCCGAAGATGAACAGATATATATATATGAATAATTGACCTGATTCTGTACACCCAGACAATCACAACACTCTAATCAAATTTACTGCAAAAAAAAAAATTAAATTAACAAAACACACAAGAAGTAAGGAGACAGAGACATAACCTTTTGGGCGTTTGACCTGGAACATTCCACTCTAATTTGCAACCTAGGAACCCTAACTTCCAGGAAGGCTCTGTTGCCCTAGTAACCAGATTTGGGAATGTAGAAATGCTGCTGCCTAGTGGCCGTTTCCCGAAACACCAGCTTTGAACCCACTGCTCATGGTTACTTAATATTCACAAGGATCGCAGGGCTGTAAATGACACCTGCCCTCAAAAAAAATCCTGGGGTCGAAAATCGACCAAAAAATTTAAAGAGGGCAACCTTGCAAGAAGACAATTTCAAAAGGTATATTTTACTCACAATTCTTTTTTTTTTTTAACAGAAAAAAGAAAGGCCTGGAAAAATGCTCAACATTAGGAATTATTAAAGACATGCAAATCCAATCTGCAAAAACGTATCAGCTCACACCAGTCAGAATGACCATCAGCAAAAATTCTGCAAACACTAAGTGCCGAAGGGGTTGTGGAGAGATGCGTACCCTCAGCTCTAAATGGGACGTAAACTGGTAAGAGCCACTAATGAAAACAGAATGGAGGTGCCCTTAAAAGGTAGACTTTGAGCTACCATATGCTGGGCCTATAACCGAAGAAGACAGAATTGGAAAGACACAGGCAGGCAAAACTGCACTGCAGCAGTATTACAATAGCCAAGTCATGGAAGCAACCAAAAAGTCCATCAACAGATGAGTAGACAAAGAAGAACTGGTACATGTACAGATGCAATATTAGTCAAGGAAAAAAATGAAACAATGCCGTTTGCAGCACCATAGATGAGTCTAGAGGTATTCACACAACTTGAAGTAAGTCACAAAGCGAAAGACACATATCCTATGATATCACTTAATAGGTGTTACCTAAAGATTGATACCAATGAAGACATTTCCACAGAGAAAGGCAATCACAGATTCATTAAACAAACGTATGGTTAACCAAATGGAAAGGTGTGAGGATTAGATAAATTAGGATATTGGGGTTAACAGAGCTATACAAACACATGTGAAATATATAATCACCAAAGACCTACGGAATACCAAGAGAAGACTACTCAACATTGTGTCATAACCTACATGGGAAATGGATCCGAAGATGAATAGATATATGTATATGTGTAAAAGAACCACATCTTGCACACCTAGAACAAACAAAACATTGTAATCAAATTTGCTGTGATAAAAAATAAAAATTAAATTTAAAAAATGGGGCTTCCCTGGTGGCGCAGTGGTTGAGAGTCTGCCTGTCAATGCAGGGGACACGGGTTCGAGCCCTGGTCTGGGAAGATCCCACATGCCGCAGAGCAGCTAGGCCCGTGAGCCACAGTTACTGAGCCTGCGCCTCTGGAGCCTGTGCTCCACAACAAGAGAGGCTGCGACAGTGAGAGGCACGCGCACCGCGATGAGGAGTGGTCCCCACTTGCCACAACTGGAGAAGGCCCTCGCACAGAAACGAAGACCCAACACAGCCATAAATTAAATTAATTAATTAATTAATTAATTTAAAAAAAAAAACTCCAAATAAACTCTTTAAAAAAAAAAAACAAAAAACAAAAAACTCCAAATAAACTCTTTAAAAAAAAAAAAAAAATGACAAGAAGTAATGAGACATAAACTTATGGGGGTTTTTCCTGGCACATTCCATTCTAATTTACAACCTAGGAACACGACTTCCAGGAAGGCTCTGTTGCCCTAGGAACCAGATTTGGGAATGGAGAAATGCTGCAGCCTTGTGGCCATTCTTGCAACAACAGCTTTAAACCCAGTGCTAATGGTCACTTAACACTCACAGTAATTGCAGGTCTGTAAATGACACCTGCCCCCAAAAAAATCCTGGGGTGGAAAATCAACCAAAAAATTCAAAAGAGGGCAACCCTCTAAGAAGACAATTTCAAGAGGCATATTTTACTCACATTTTTTTTCTTTTTTTTTGTTTTTAAAAAAAAGCATGGAAAAATGCTCAACATCAGGAATTAATAAAGACATGCAAATCCAATCTACAAAAACGTTCACCTTACAGCAGTCAGAATGATCATCAGCAAAAAAGTCTACAAACAATAAATGCTGAAGGGGTTTTAGAGAACTGTATACCCTCTAGCTGTTGGTGGGATGTAAACTGGTAACAGCCAGTACTGAGAACAGAATGGAGGTGCGTTTAAAGGTAAAAATTGAGCTACCATATGATCTGGTAGGCCCACTGCTGGGCCTATCACCTGAGAAAACCAGAATCAAAAAGACACAGGCTGGCCATCCTGCACTGCAGAAATATTTACCATAGCCAAGACTTGCAAGCAACCAAAATGTCCATCAACAGATGAATGCACAAAGAAGAAGTGGTCCATGTACACAGTGGAATATTAGCCATGGAAAAGAATGAAACAGTGCCGTTTGCACCACCATGGAAGGACCTACGGTTAATCACACAACTAGAAGTAAGAAAGAAACCGAAAGACAGATATCCTATGATATCAGTTATAGTTGTTACCTAAAAATTGATACCCATGAACTTATTTCCAAGAGAAGAACAGTCATGGATTAAGAAAACAAAATTATGTTTAACCATATGGAAAGGTGTGAGGAATGGATATGGGGGTTGACAGACATATACTAATACATATGAAATATATAATCACCAAAGACCTATGGAATACCAAGAGAGGTCTACTCAACACTCTGTAATAACCTACATGGGAAAGGATCCAAAGATGAATAGATAGATACATATATTGAACCAGATTCTGTACACCTAGAACAAACACAACATTTTTATCAAATTTGCTCTGATAAAAAATAAAAATTAAATTTAAAAAGCAAACAAGAAATAAGGAGATGTAAGCTCTTGAGGGTATACCCTGGCACATTCCAGTCTAATTTGCAGCCTACTAACACAATTTTCAGGAAGCCTCTGTTGCCCAAGTACCCAGAGTTTGAAAGGTAGAAATGCTGCTACCTTGTGGCCGTTTCCCGCAAGAGCGGCTTTAAACCCACAGCTAATGGTCACTTAATATTCACAAGGACTCAGGGCTGTAAAGGACACCTGCCCTCAAAAAACGTCCTGAGGTAGGGAATGGCCAAAAACATTCAAAACAGAGCAAATTTTTCAAGAAGACAGTATGAAGAGGTAAGTTTTACTCACTCTTCAAAAAAAAAAAAAAAGGAAAATGGATAAAAGGACATCAGGAATTATTAGACTCATACAAATCTAATCTACAAAAGGGTTTCAACTCACACCAGTCGAATGACCATCAGCAAAAAGTCTACAAACAACAAATGCTGAAGGGGATTTAGAGAACTGTGTACCCTCTAGCTGCTAGTGAGATGTAAAGTGGTAACAGCCAATAATGAGAACAGAAAGGAGCTGTGTTTAAAAGTGAAAATGGAGTTACCATATGATCTGGTAGGCCCACTCCTGGGCCTATCACCTGAGAAGACCAGAATCGATAAGATACAGGCTGGCAAAGCTGCACTGCAGCAATATTCACATTAGCCAAGACATGGAAGCAACCAAAATGTCCATCAGCAGATGAATGGACAAAGAAGAAGTGGTCCATGTACACAATGGAATATTAGCCACGGAAAAGAATGAAACACTGCTCTTGGCAGCACCATAGATGAGCCTAGAGATAATCACAGAACATGAGGTAATTCGGAAAGCAAAAGACAAATATCCTATGATATCACTTATAGGTGTTATCTAACAACTGACACAAATGAACATATTTCCACAAAGATGCTCACAGACTTAGGTAGTTTATCTAAAAGGGAAGGTGGGAGGAATGGATAAATTAAGATTAGGGTTACCACATGTATACAAATACATATTAAATACATATGTCAAAAAGACCGACCATATACCAAGGGAGGTCTACTGAACACTCTGTAATAATTTACATGGGAAGAGGATCTGTACATGAATAGATATGTATAATGTACAAATGAACCAGATTGAGTACACCTAGAACAAACAATATTCTAATCAATACCCCAATTAAAAAAATTAAAACAACGAACAAGAAGTAATGAGACATTAACTTACGGCGGGTTTTCCTGGCACATTCCATTCTAATTTACAGCCTAGGAACACCACTTCCAGGAAGGCTCTGCTGCCCTAGTAACCAGATTTGGGAATGGAGAAGTGCTGCCGCCTTATGGCCATTTCCCACAACAGCAGCTTTAAACCCAGTGCTAATGGTCACTTAATATTCACAATAACTGCAGGGCTGTAAATGACACCTGCCCTCAAAAAATGTCTTGGGGTAGGTAATGGCCCAAAAACTTCAAAACACGGAAAATTTTTCAAGAAAAAAATTTGAAAAGATAAGTTTTACTCACACTTTTATTTAAAAAAAAAAGTACATGGATAAAAGCTCAATATCAGGAATTACTGGTCAAATCCAAATCCAAACTACAAAAAGATATCACCATTCCACATTCAAAATGCCATCTGTAAAAAGTCTACAAACAATGAATGCTGAAGGGTTTGTGGAGAAATGCATACCCACTATGCTGTTGGTTGGATGTAACCTGGTAACAGCTAATGACGAGAACACAATGGAGCTGCGTTTAAAAGGTAAAAACTGAGCTACCATATGATCCGGTCGATCCACTAATGGGCCGATAACCTAAGAAGACCAGAATCAGAAAGACACAGGCAAGCAAACATGCACTGCAGCAATATTTACAATAGCCAAGACATGGAAGCAAACAAAATGTCCATCAACAGACAAATGGACAAAGAAGAAATGGTACACATACCTAATGGAATATTAGCCTCAGAAAAAACTGAACAATGCCATTTTCATGACTACAGATGTGCCTAGAAATAATCATATTATGTTAAGTCAAAAGGGAATGACATATCCTATGATATTTATAGATGTTATCCTGAGATTGCTATCAATGAACATATTTCCATAGAAAAAGACACAGACTTATAAAACAAACTAATGCTTAACCAAAATGAAAGGTGGGAGGATGGATAAATTAGGATTATGGGGTTAATGTACATATACTAATGTATGTTATATGTATATAAACATATAAAATATATAATTTATATAATCACTAATACATATAAAATTTATAATCACCAAACACCTACCAAATACCGAGGGAGGTCTACTCAACACTCTGTAATAACCTACATGGTAACAGGATCCGAAGATGAACAGATATATGTATGAATAATTGACCAGATCCTGTACACCCAGACAATCACAACACTCTAATCAAATTTACTCTGATAAAAAATATAAATTAAATTTAAAAAACAAACATAAGTAAGGAGACATAAGCTTTTGGGGGTTTGTCCTGGAACATTCCACTCTAAATTGCAACCTAGGAATACGACTTCCAGGAAGGCTCTGCTGCCCTTGTAACCAAAACTGGGAATGTAGAAATCTGCCGCCTTCTGGCCATTTCCTGCAACGGCAGCTTTAAACCTAGTGCTAATGGTCACTTAATATTCACAAGGACTGCAGGGCTTTAAATGACAACTGCCCTCAAAAAATGTCCTGAGGTCAGGAATGGACATTAATATTCAAAACAGGGCAAACTCTCGAGAAGACAATTTCAAGAGGTAAATTTGCTCACACTGTTGTTCTTTTTTTTCAAAAAGGACATGAAAACATGTTCAACATCAAGAATTATTAGAGACATGCAAATTTAAACTACAAAAAGGTATCACCTCACACTAGTCTGAATGGCCATCAGAAAAAAATGTCTGCAAACAATAAATGCTGAATGGGTTTCCGAGAATGGGTACCCTCCTATGCTGTTGCTGGGATGTAAACTGGTAACAGCCACTAATTAGAACAGAATGAAGGTGCCTTTGAAAGGTAACAGCTGAGCTATCATATGATCCTGCCAAAACACTAATGGGCCTATAACCCGAGAAGACCAGAATTCAGAAAGATGCAGGCACCCAAACGTGAACTGCAGCGATATTTACAATAGCCAGACATGGATGCAACCAAAATGTACATCTACAAGTGAATGGACAAAGAAAAAGTGGTACGTACACAATGGAATATTAACCATGGAAAAGATGAAACGATGCCTTTTGCAGCACCACAGATGAGCCTAGAGATAAGCATACTATGTAAAAGTAAGTCAGAAAGAGAAAGACAAATATCCGATGATATCATTTACTGGTGTTATCTAAAAATTGATACCCATGAACATATTCCCACAGAGAAAGACCCATACAGACTTAGAAAAAGGTGAAAGGAATGGAAAAATTAGGACGTTGGGGTTAACATACATTTAATAATACATATAAAATATATAATCAAGGAGGACCTACTGGATGCCAAGGGAGGTCTACTCAACACTCTGTAATGACCAACATGGTAAAGAATCTAAACCTGATTAGATATATGTATATGTATGAATGAACCAGATTCTGTACACCTAGAACAAACACAACATTGTAATCAAATTTACTCTGATAAGAAATAAAAATTAAAGTAAACAAGAAGTAATGTGACACAAGGTTTTGTGTATTTGTCCTGGCACTTTCCACTCTAATTTACAACCTAGGAACAGGAGTTCCACTAAGGCTCTGTTTGCCCTAGCAATCAAGTTGAGTATGAATAAATTTCACTACCTTGTTGCCCTTTCCTGCAACTGAAACTTTAAAACCAATGCTTATGGGTACTTAATATTCACAAGGACTCTAGGGCTGTAAATGACACCTGCAATCAGGAAATATCCAGGGGTAGGTAAGCAAAAAAAAAATTCAAAACAGACTTTCAAGATCCTATTTCAATAGGTAAATTTTACTCACACTGATTAAAAGAAAAGCACTTGAAAAGATGCTCTAATTCGTGTATTATTAGTGGCATGGAAATCTAAACTACAGTGAGGGATCACTTCACGTGAGTCAGAATAGCCATCATTGAAAAGTCTACAAACAATAAATGGTTGAGAGGTTGTAGAAAAAAGGGAACCCTCCTATGCTGCTGTTGGGATCTAAGGTGGTAACAGCCACTATAGAGAACAGTATGGAGGTGCCTTTAAAAGGTAAAATTAGAGCTACCATATGATCCAGCATTCCCACTCCTGGGCGTATAACAAGAGAAAACCAGAATTGGAAAACACACATGCACCCATATGTGCACCGCAGCACAATTTACAATGTCTAAGACATGGAAGCAACCAAAATATCCATTGACGGATGAAGAAGTGGTGCATGTTCACAGTGAAATATTACTCAGAAATGAAAAAGAATGAAAGAATGCCATTTGCAGCACCATGGATGTACCTAGAGATAGTCATACTAAGTGAAGTAAGTCAGAAAAGGAAAGTCAAATATCATATGATACCACTTATAGATGAAATTTTAAAATTGATACCAATGAACTAATTTACAAGAGAGAAACAGGAACTTTCCTGGTGGTCCAATGGTTAAGAATCCGAGCTTCCACTGCAGGGGGCGTGGGTTCGATGCCTGGTATTGGGAGAACTAACATCCCGCATACCTCACAGTGCACCCAAAAAAATAAAAGAGAGAAACAGACTCACAGACTTAGAAAACAAACTTATGGTTATGCAATCAGAAAGTTGGGGGGAAGGAATAAATCAGGAGGTTGGGAAAAACATTTACACACTAATACATATAAAATAGATAATCAACAAGGACCTACTGTATAACAAAGGGAAGTCTACTCAACACTCTCATAACCTATATGGGAAAAAAATATGAAGATGAATAGACATATGAATATACATAACTGAACAAGATTCTTGTATGCCTACCATGAACACAATATTTTAAATCAACTTTACTCCAATAAAAAAGAAAAATTAAATTTAAAAAAAAAACAAGAAGTAACAAAACACAAGATTTGGGGTGTTTGTTCTGGCACAGTCCACACTAATTTACAATCCAGGAGCCCATCTTCCACAGCGGCTCTGCTTACCCAAGTAACCAGAGAGGGGCATGAAGGAAATCCTACCGCTTGTGCCCATTTCCACAACAGCAACTTCAAAACATGTGCTTATGGGTACTTAATATTAACAAGGACTGCCAGGGTGTAAATGACACCTGACCTTAACAAATATCCTGTGGTAGTTATCGAAAAAAAATTCAAAATACTCAGACTTTCAAGAAGCCACTTTCAACTGTAACTTTTTGTCACAGTGTTTTAAAAAAACACATGCAAAGATGCTCAGCATCTCCAATTATTAGACACATGCAAATCAAAACTACAACACAGTATCACCTCACGCAGTCAGAATGGCCATCATCAAAAAGTCTACAAACCATAAATGCTGGAGAGGACGTGGAGAAAAGGGAACCCTCCTATGCTGTTGGTGGGATGTAAGCTGGTAACAGCCACTATAAAGCACAGTATGGAGATGCCTTTAAAAAGTAAAAATAGAGCTACCATATCATCCAGCAGTCCTGCTTCTGGGCGTACATCTGCAGAAAACCAGAATTCGAAAAGACAAATGCACCCAAACCCAAACATGCACTGCAGCACTATTTACAATAGCCTAGACATGGAAGCAACCAAAATGTTCATCAACAGATGAATGGATAAAGAAGTGGTACATGGACAAAATCGATTATTACTCAGAAATGAAACAGCATGATCATCTCTAGGTCCATCCCTGTTGCTGCAAATGGCATTATTTCATTCTAAGTGCAGTAGTCATAGAAAAAGACAAATATCCTATGATATCACTTATAGTAGAGTCTAAAAAATGATGGAAATGAACTAATTTATAAAACAGAAACAAACCGACAGACTTCAGATATGCTTTAGGGAGAAAAATTTTTAAATCTGTTACCGATCATTAAATGTCAACCTGAAAAAATGAAGCAATAAATAACATTGTAAAGGTATTAATTCTCCTCGAATTAACCTACATCAGGCATTAGCAAACTAAACCTGGAGATCACATCCAGCCTGTCACCTTCATGTGTAAGTTAAATTTAATGAATGACCCACAATGAGACATCACATCACACCTCTCAACATGGCTATTATTCTAAAGTCTACAAATATGAAATGTTGTTCATGACATGGAGAGAAGAGAATCCTAGTACACTGTTGGTGGGATTGTAAATTGGTACACCCACTATGAAAACAATATGGAGGTCCTGAAAAAAGCTAAAAGTAGAACTATCATATTAGCCAACAATTCCACTGCTTGGTATATGTCCAAAGAAATTGAAGACAGCAATTTGACAAGATACATGCATTCCAATGTTCATAGCAGCATTATTTACAATTGCCAACATATGGAAGCAAACTAAATGTCCATCAACAGATGAGTGGATAATGAAGATGTGGTATGTATACACAATAGACTATTACTCAGCCATTAAAAAGGATCTAATTCTTCCACTTGCAACAACGTGGATAGGCCTAGAACATTTATACCTACTTAAATAAGTTAGAGAAAGACAAATACTCTATGTTCTTACTTCTCTGTGGAATCTAAAAAATGCAAGAAAGGAATGTATATAACAAAATAGAAATATACTCACAGAGAACAAATTAGTGGTTACTGGTGGGGCGAGTGAAGGAGGGAGGGAAAGACAGTAGTTTGTTTCTCTAAATCCAATGCCCCTATGTTTGAAATAAACAAACAAGGATATATAGTACAACACAGGGAAATACAGCCATTATTTTGTAATAACTTTAAGTGGAGCATGATCTGTAAAAATATTAAATCCATATGTTGTACTAAGACTAATGTAATATTATAAATCAACTATACTTCAATTTAAATAATCCATAGGGTGGCTGAACGGAATAAGAAACTTCAGTAATATAACGTGTAAAAGAGATTCATGTTAACTCTAAATCCGTATATGTAGCATAAAATTGAATGATAGGAAAAAAAATACTCTGTGAAAATGATACTTGCTTGACTAGTCTATTATCAGGGAAAAAAGACTTGAAGTCAAACCTCTCAAAGGAAAGAAGGTTATCATATAATGATAAAGGGATTAATTCATCAAGAAATTATGACAATTATAAATATGTATGTATCCAGCATTGGAGCCTCTCAACATATAAGGAAAATATTAACCCACATGAAGGGAAAATGCAGAAATAAAATAATGGTAAGAAACATCAATACCCAACTTTCAACACTGTATAGATCACTGGACAGAATATCAAGCAGGAAACACCGAACTTGAACACACACTTGATATCAAATGAACCTAACAGACATATACAGTACATTCCACTCAACAGCAGCAAAATTTCCATTCTTCTTAAGTACACATAGAACATTTCCTAGGGTACATCATATGTTAAGTCACAAAACAAGTCTTCAAAAATCCAAGAATACTGAAATCATATCAAGTATCATTTCCAACCACAATGGTATGAAACTGAAATTCAGTATTAGAAAGAATAATTGAAAATTCAAGAACACTTAGAAATTGAACAATAAGCTCCTGAATAGCCAGTGAATACAGGAATAAATCAAAAGGGAAATTAAAAAAAAAATCTTAAAGCAAACAAAATTGGAAACACAAAGTACCTAAATGTATGGAATACAGGAAAAACAATGCAATTCAAAGAGTTATGTTTACAGTAATAAATGCATATATTTTAAAAGAATTCTTGAGAGGCGATCAAGATAATAAAGTAGGAAGATACTGAGCTCCCCTCCTGCCACAGACACACCCAAATTACAACAACTTACACGGAAATTATCTCTGAGAATGACCTGAAGACTAGCAGGGAAACTTTTCCACAACTAAAGATATTAGGAAAGAGAACCCACAAGGCAGGTAGGAGGACTGGAAACACAGTCTAGTTGGAACCCACACCTCGAGCACAGTGATGCACAGCTGGAAGATATCACAGTTGCATAGGTCCTCCACACGGAGGGAAGGGTCTGAGCCCTGCATCAGGCTGCTCAGCCCAGGGTTCCTGCCCTGGGAAGAAAAGAACACAGCAGGTCTGGCTTTGAAAACCTGCAGGGCTTGCTTTCAGGAAAGCTGGAGGTTAAAGAAAACTGAGACTTTGCTCTCACAGGGCACACACAAATCTCACACGTTCTCAGTCCCTGTGCAGAGCCAGCAGTGTGAAAGACACCTGGGTCAGACCCACTTGCTAATCTCAGAGAGCTTCTTGGAAAGGCAAGAGGCAGCTGGGACTCTCGCTAGGAACTGAGACATTGGCAAGCAACATTTTAGAGTCTTCCCTGGAACTGATTAGAATCAGGGGCCTCCCCATCTACCACCATGCCCACAGCACTCCTGCACCACAAGGCCTCACAACTAGACACACTGGGGGCCTACCCTATCCACCTGTGCACCTGGAGCACCACACAGCCACCCATAACGGAGGGCTGCCTGGGCTACCAGCACGCCCATGGCAATCACATACCACAGGGCCTCACAGCCATTTAGGCCAGGGTCCAACACTGCCTACCAGCTTCTCCACAGGAGTTGGCCCTGCCATAAGAGAAAGGTGTGTGCAGCCCACACAGGGGACACCCCTGGAGCATGTGGCTCTGCTGACCAGAGGACAACGTGCTGCTGGGCCCTATCAGTCATCTCCTATATAAGGCCACTTCTCTGAGACCCGGGAATGTAACAACCTGAACCTAATGAATAGAAATGCACAGAGAATTAGGAAACATAAGGAAATAGAGGAATATGTTACAAATGAAGTAAAAAGACACGACATCAGAAAAAGAACTAAATAAAACAGGGATAAGCATTCTACCCGAAAAAAAAAAGTGTTCACAGTAATGATTATAAAGATGCTCACCCAAGTCAGGAGAAGAATAGATGGACATAGTGAGAATTTCAACAAAGAGTAATAAAATGTCAAAAAGAACCAAACAGCTGAAAAATACAATAAATGAGATTAAAACACACACACAAACACACACACGAGGGAAGCCACATTATATTATATGATACAGAGGAACACATCAGTGAAATGGAAAACAGAGTAGTGAAAATCACCCAACCTGAATAGCACGAAGAAAAAAGAATTAAGACTATAGGTAAAGGGACCTCTGAGACAACATCAAGAATATTAACATGAGCATTACAGGGGTCCCAGAAAGAGGAGAAGAGAGAAAGGGGCAGAGAACTTATTAGAGGATATAATAACTGATAACTTTCCTAACCTGGGGAAGGAAACACACATCCAGGTCCAGGAAACACAGAGTCCCAAACAAGATGAAGACAAACAGGTCCACACCAAGACATGTTATAAAGTGCCAAAAAATTAAGGTAAAGAGGGATCATAGAAGCAGTGAAATGAAAGCATCTAGTTATGTTCAAGGTATTCCCATAAGACTGTCAACTGACTTTTCAGCAGACTAGGAAGGAATAACAGGATATATTCAATGGGCTAAAAGGAAAGAGCGTACAACAAGAATGCACTACCAGCAAGATTATGATTCAGAATTGAAGGAGAGGGCTTCCCTGGTGGCGCAGTGGTTGAGAATCTGCCTGCCAATGCAGGGAACACGGGTTAGAGCCCTGGTCCGGGAAGATCCCACGTGCCGCGGAGCAGCTACGCCAGTGCACCACAACTACTGAGCCTGTGCTCTAGAGCCTGTGAGCCACAACTACTGAGCCCACGAGCCGAAACTACTAAAGCCTGTACACCTAGACCCATGCTCCACAACAAGAGAAGCCACCACCATGAAAAGCCTGCGCACTGCAACGAAGAGTAGCCCCCACTCGCCACAACTAGAGAAAAGCCCGCTTGCAGCAACAAAGACCCAACGCAGCCAAAAATAAATAAATAAATAAATTTATGGAAAAAAAAAGAATTGAAGGAGAGATCAAGAGTTTCCCAACAGAGGAACCAAGATGGCGGAGTAGAAGGATGTGCTCTCACTCCGTGTTGCGAGAACACCAGAATCACAACTAGCTGCTGGACAATCATCGACAGGAAGACAGTGGAACTCACCAAAAAAGATACCCCACATCCAAAGACAAGGAGAAGTCACAATGAGAAGGTAGGAGAGGCGCAATCACAGTAAAATCAAATCCCATAACTGCTGGGTGGGTGACTCACAGACTGCAGAACACTTATACCACAGAAGTCCACCCACTGGAATGAAGGTTCTGAGCCCCACGTCAGGTTCCCAACCTGGGGGTCCGGCAACGGGAGGAGGAATTCCTAGAGAATCAGACTTTGAAGCCTAGTGGGAATTGATTGCAGGAGTTCGACAGGACTGGGGGAAACAGAGACTCCACTCTTGGAGGGCACACACAAAGTAGTGTGCACATCGGGACCCAGGGGAAGGAGCAGTGACCCCAGGGGAGACTGATCCAGACCTACCTGCTAGTGTTGGAGGGTCTCCTGCAGAGGCGGTGGGGGGGGGGCTGTGGCTCACCTTGGGGACAAGTACACTGGCAGCAGAAGTTCTGGGAAGTACTCCTTGGCATGAGCCCTCCCAGAGTCTGTCATTAGCCCCACCAAAGAGCCCAGGTAGGCTCCAGTGTTGGGTTGCCTCAGGCCAAAAAACCAATAGGGAGGGAACCCAGCCCCACCCATCAACAGTCAAGTGGATTAAAGTTTTACTGAGCTCTGCCCACCAGAGCAACAGTCAGCTCTACCCACCACCATTCCCTCCCATCAAGCCTCTTAGTCTCATCCACCAGAGGGCAGACAGAAGAAGCAAGAAGAACTACAATCCTGCAGCCTGTGGAACAAAAACCACATTCACAGAAAGACAATATGAAAAGGCAGAGGGCTATATACCAGATGAAGGAACAAGATAAAACCCCAGTAAAACAACTAAATGAAGTGGAGATAGGCAACCTTCCAGAAAAAGAATTCAGAATAATGATAGTGAAGATGATCCAGGACCTCGGAAAAAGAATGGAGGCAAAGATCGAGAAGATGCAAGAAATGTTTAACAAAGACCTAGAAGAATTAAAGAACAACAGAGATGAACAATAACAATACAATAACTGAAATGAAAACTACACTAGAAGGAATCAATAGCAGAATAACTGACGCAGAAGAATGGATAAGTGACCTGGAAGACAGAATGGTGGAATTCACTGCTTCGGAACAGACTAAAGAAAAAAGAATGAAAAGAAATGAAGACAGTCTAAAAGGCCTCAGGGAAAACATTAAACTCAACAACATTCGCATTATAGGGGTCCCAGAAGGAGAAGAGAGAGAGAAAGGACCCGAGAAAATATTTGAAGAGATTATAGTCGAAAACTTCCCTAACATGGGAAAGGAAATACCCACCCAACTCCAGAAAGTGCAGAGAGTCCCATACAGGATAAACGCAAGGAGAAACACGCCAAGACACATAGTAATCAAATTGGCAAAAATTAAAGACAAAGAAAAATTATTGAAAGCAGCAAGGGAAAAATGACAAATAACATACAAGGGAAGTCCCATAAGGTTAACAGCTGATTTCTCAGCAGAAACTCTACAAGCCAGAAGGGAGTGGCGTGATATACTTAAAGTGATGAAAGGGAAGAACCTACAACCAAGATTACTCTACCCGGCAAGGATCTCATTCAGATTTGATGGAGAAATCAAAAGCTTTACAGACAAGCAAAAGCTAAGAGAACTGAGCACCACCAAACCAGCTCTACAACAAATGCTAAAGGAACTTCTCTAAGTGGGAAACACAAGAGAAGAAAAGGACCTACAAAAACAAACCCAAAACAATTAAGAAAATGGTCATAGGAACATACATATCAGTAATTACCTTAAACGTGAATGGATTAAATGCTCCAACCAAAAGACACAGGCTTGCTGAATGGTGAGAAAAACAAGACCCATATATATGCTGTCTACAAGAGACCCACTTCAGACCTAGGGACACATGCAGACTGAAAGTGATGGGATGGAAAAAGATATTCTATGCAAATGGAAATCAAAAGAAACCTGGAGTAGCTATACTCATATCAGATAAAATAGACTTTAAAATAAAGAATGTTACGAGAGACAAGGAAGGACACTACATAATGATCAAGGGATCAATCCAAGAAGAAGATATAACAATTATAAATATATATGCACCGAACATAGGAGCACCTCAATACATAAGGCAACTGCTAACAGCTGTAAAAGAGGAAATCAACAGTAACACAATCATAGTAGGGGACTTTAACACCCCACTTTCACCAATGGACAGATCATCCAAAATGAAAATAAATAAGGAAACACAAGCTTTAAATGACACAATAGACAAGAAAGATTTAATTGATATTTATAGGACATTCCATCCAAAAACAGCAGATTACACTTTCTTCTCAAGTGCACAGGGAACATTCTCCAGGACAGATCACATCTTGGGTCACAAATCAAGCCTCAGTAAAGTTAAGAAAACTGAAATCATATCAAGCATCTTTCCTGACCACAACACTATGAGAATAGAAATGAATTACAGGGAAAACAACGTAAAAAACACAAACACATAGAGGCTAAACAATACATTACTAAATAACCAAGAGATCACTGAAAAAATCAAAGAGGAAATCAAAAAATACCTAGAGACAAATGACAATGAAAACACGACGATCCAAAACCTATGGGATGCAGCAAAAGCAGTTCTAAGAGGGAAGTTTATAGCTATACAAGCCTACCTCAAGAAACAAGAAAAATCTCAAGTAAACAATCTAACCTTACACCTAAAGGAACCAGAGAAAGAAGAACAAACAAAACCCAAAGTTAGCAGAAGGAAAGAAATCATAAAGATCAGAGCAGAAATAAATGAAACAAACAAAGAAAACAATAGCAAAAATCAATAAAACTAAAAGGTGGTTCTTTGAGAAGATAAACAAAATTGATAAGCCATTAGCCAGACTCATCAAGAAAAAGAGGGAGAGGACTCAAATCAAGAAAATTAAAAATGAAAAAGGATAAGTTACAACAGACACCGCAGAAATACAAAGCATCCTAAGAGACTACTACATGCAACTCTATGCCAATAAAATGGACAACCTGGAAGAAATGGACAAATTCTTAGAAAGGTATAACCTTCCAAGACTGAACCAGGAAGAAACAGAAAATATGAACAGACCAATTACAAGTAATGAAATTGAAACTGTGATTAAAAATCTTCCAACAAACAAAAGTCCAGGACCAGATGGCTTTACAGGTGAATTCTATCAAACATTTAGAGAAGAGCTAACACCCATCCTTCTCAAACTCTTCCAAAAAATTGCAGAGGAAGGAACACTCCCAAACTCATTCTATGAGGCCACCATCACCCTGATACCAAAACCAGACAAAGATACTACAAAAAAAGAAAATTACAGACCAATATCACTGATGAATATAGATGCAAAAATCCTCAATGAAATACTAGCAAACAGAATCCAACAACACATTAAAAGGATCATACACCACAATCAAGTGGGATTTATCCCAGGGATGCAAGGATTCTTCAATATATGCAAATCAATCAATGTGATACACCATATTAAAAAATTGAAGAATAAAAACCATATGATAATCTCAATAGATGCAGAAAAAGCTTTTGACAAAATTCAACACCCATTTATGATAAAAACTCTCCAGAAAGTGGGCATAGAGGGAACCTACCTCAACATAATAAAAGCCATATATGACAAACCCACAGCAAACATCATTCTCAATGGTGAAAAAATGAAAGCATTTCCTCTAAGATCAGGAATGAGACAAGGATGTCCACTCTCACCACTATTTTTCAACATAGTTTTGGAAGTCCTAGCCACAGCAATCAGAGAAGAAAAAGAAATAAAAGGAATACAAATTGGAAAAGAAGAAGTAAAACTGTCACTGTTTGCAGATGACATGATACTATACATAGAGAATCCTAAAAATGCCACCAGAAAACTACAAGAGCTAATTAATGAATTTGGTAAAGTTCCAGGATACAAAATTAATGCACAGAAATCTCTTGCATTCCTATACACTAATGATGAAAAATCTGAAAGAGAAATTATGGAAACACTCCCATTTTCCATTGCAACAAAAAGAATAAAATACCTAGGAATAAACCTACCTAGGGAGACAAAAGACCTGTATGCAGAAAACTATAAGACACTGATGAAAGAAATTAAAGATGATACGAACAGATGGAGAGATAGACCATGTTCTTGGATTGGAAGAATCAATATTGTGAAAATGACTATACTACCCAAAGCAATCTACAGATTCAACGCAATCCCTATCAAATTACCAGTGGCATTTTTTATGGAACTAGAACAAATCATCTTAAAATTTGTATGAAGACACAAAAGACCCCGAATAGCCAAAGCAGTCTTGAGGGGAAAAAACGGAGCTGGAGGAATCAGACTCCCTGACTTCAGACTATACTACAAAGCTACAGTAATCAAGACAATATGGTACTGGCACAAAAACAGAAACATAGATCAATGGAACAAGATAGAAAGCCCAGAGATAAACCCACGCACCTATGGTCAACTAATCTATGACAAAGGAGGCAAAGATATACAATGGAGAAAAGACAGTCTCTTCAATAAGTGGCGCTGGGAAAACTGGACAGCTACATGTAAAAGAATGAAATTAGAACACTCCCTAACACCATACACAAAAATAAACTCAAAATGGATTAGAGACCTAAATGTAAGACCAGACACTATAAAACTCTTAGAGGAAAACATAGGAAGAACACTCTTTGACATAAATCACAGCAAGATCTTTTTTGATCCACCTCCTAGAGTAATGGAGATAAAAACAAAAATAAACAAATGGAACCTAATGAAACTTCAAAGCTTTTGCACAGCAAAGGAAACCATAAACAAGACGAAAAGACAACCCTCAGAATGGGAGAAAATATTTGCAAACGAATCAACGGACAAAGGATTAAACTCCAAAACATATAAATAGCTCATGCAGCTCAATATTAAAGAAACAAACAACCCAATCCAAAAATGGGCAGAAGACCTAAATAGACATTTCTCCAAAGAAGACATACAGATGGCCAAGAAGCACACGAAAAGATGCTCAACATCACTAATTATTAGAGAAATGCAAATCAAAACTACAATGAGGTATCACCTCACACCAGTTAGAATGGGCATCATCAGAAAATCTACAAACAACAAATGCTGGAGAAAAGGGAACCCTCTTGCACTGTTGGTGGGAATGTAAATTGATACAGCCACTGTGGAGAACAATATGGAGGTTCCTTAAAAAACTAAAAATAGAATTACCATATGACCCAGCAATCCCACTACTGGGCATATACCCAGAGAAAACCGTAATTCAAAAAGACACATGCACCCCAATGTTCATTGCAGCACTATTTACAATAGCCAGGTCATGGAAGCAACCTAAATGCCCATCAACAGACGAATGGATAAAGAAGATGTGGTACATATATACAATGGAATATTACTCAGCCATAAAAAGGAACGAAATTGAGTCATTTGTTGAGACGTGGATGGATCTAGAGACTGTCATACAGAGTGAAGTAAGTCAGAAAGAGAAAAACAAATATCGTATATTAATGCATGTATGTGGAACTTAGAAAAATGGTACAGATGAACCGGTTTGCAGGGCAGAAGTTGAGACACAGATGTAGAGAATGGACATATGGACACCAAGGGGGGAAAACTGCAGTGGGGTGGGGATGGTGGTGTGCTGAATTGGGCGATTGGGATTGACATGTATACACTGATGTGTATAAAATTGATGACTAATAAGAACCTGCAGTATAAAAATACAAACAAAAAAAAAAACTAATACTAAACTTTCCTTGGGTTATTTATATAGAAATATGTTAATATAAATGTTTCAGACATTACATGAAATTTCTAAAAACCTTATATGTTCTGGTATAATGTTATAAGTCATAATTCTAGTTAATGCTTTAAAATGTATATCTCAGAAATAACTAAATTTCCTTGTCAATTGCATTATTATGAACTTTCATCAAATCTTTAACCGTGGTCATTTTTAAGTCTTTTGTCATTTACACACAGTTCTGGGTGTACTCTGATGCTTTTGCAAAAATGTTCCTATAAAAGGGTTTCATCTTCAAGGAATTCATGGAAAAGACTCTGACAAGTACAGGTTTCTGGTAACGGACTATACTGCTGAAATGAACGAATAAGCATTTTCAGAACTCTAATGGAAAACTGATGAACTCATAAAAGTGCTAACAGAAGATCAAGATGAAAAAAAAATTAATTACATGGGACTGAGTGAACAGATGAGGATGATTATAATTTTTGTGACTTTCTGTTTGAATAAAAAAAAATCCCACAAGGACTCAGACACAAAAAAAATATACAAATCAATTTTCACTGCAAAGTAAAGGAGCTGTTACAGTGGAGGATTACTGGACTGAATGTCAATATTATGACGTAGCATGAGTGTGTTTCATGTTTGCAATCATTGTTGCTTTTGTTGTGGTCATCCATTTACAATGCTTGGTGTCAGTTTATTTATCTCTTGTAAAAATAAAATACAGTGTGTGTGTGTGAAAAAAAAAGAATGGTTTTGGAGATTTTTGAAATCTATATGTATTTCTATATCTATATCTGTATCTATTCAAACACACAGTGTGTATCCTTTTGCTCAGTATTTTATCTGTGACATTCATCTATGTGGTTGCATATACTTATAGTTAATTCATTTTCATTCTATACAGTATTCCATTGCGCAAGTATGACACTTTTTAATCCATTTTACCTTTGATGTACCTTTGATTCAATGCTGCTATACGTGTCTTGTACATATCTTTTGGGATGCATGTGCATGCATTTCTGTTGGGTACATACCTAGAAATGGAATTTCTGGCTCATAGGAAATAAGTATATTCAACCCCAGTAGAACATGCCAAATTTTTGTTTTCCCCATATGGATATACTTACTTACATTACCACCACGAGTGTGTGAAAGTCCTCATTGTTTCACATCTCCATCAATATTTACTCTCATAAAGCCTTTCCAATGTTGGTCATTCTGATAGAAGTATAATGAGTTCTCACTGGAATTAATTTGTATTTCCCAGATTGCTGGTGAGGATTAGCACCATTTCACTTTTTGGCTGACTATTTGAATAATCTATTTTGTTAAATGCCTGGTCAAGCCTCTTGCCAATTTTTCTATTGAGTTCTCTGTCTTTTTTCTATTAATTTGAATAACTTTGTATGTATTCTCAATATGGGTGCATTCTGGTTATATTTATTGCAAACATCTTCTTGTATGTTCCAGGGTGCATTTTTCACTTGCTTAATGATGTCCTCAACTTTCATTAATATAATCAAATAGAGAAAGTTTTTTTGATGGTTAGTGATATGGGTATCTGGCTTATTAAGATACCCACCCTGAGATCTATACTTTTGCCTTTACCTACCCAGAGATCATAAAGATATTTTTCTTTGCTAAAAAAAAAAAAAAAATCGTTTCCCAGACTAGCAAAAACTAAAAGAGTTCATCACTAATAAAGTAGCCTTATAAGCAATGTTGAAGGAATTTACTTAAGCTTAAAAGAAGTCTCACTAATTATTGATAGTAACAAGAAAACAAACAAAAGTAAAAATCTCACTGCAAAAAGTATACATAGAGTAAGGGTAGTAGATCAAACACTTATTAAGCTTCTGTAAAGAATAAAAGACAATAGTAGTATGTTTTTTTAAAAAGAGAGGGCCCAAATAAATCAGAAATAAAAGAGATGAAGTTACAGCAGACACCACAGAAATACAAAGTATCCTACAAGATTACGACAAACAATTATACACCAACAAATGGGACAACCTAGAAGAAGTGGATAAATTCCTAAAAACATAAATCTTCTAAGATAGAGTTAGCAATAAATAAAAAATCTAAACAGATCAATTACTAGAAATGAAATCAATCAATAATCAAAAAACTCCCAATAAATAAAATGTCCAGGATCAGGTGGCTTTACTAATAAATTCTACCAAACATTTAAAGGACATTTAACATCTATCTTTCTCAAGCTATTCCAAACAACTGATGAAGGAGTGCTTCCAAACTTATTTTCTGAGGCCAGCATCACCCATGTATGAAAACCAGATAAACACACTACCAAAAAGGTAAATTACAGGCCAATATCCCTGATGAAGATAGATGCAGAAACCCTCAACAAAATATTAGTAAACTGAATTCAACAATACACTAAAAGAACCATACACCATGATCACATGGATCATCTCAGCAACGCAGGAATGATTCAGTCTATGCAGATCAATTGACACACCAGATTAGCAGAACAAAGGATAAAATCATATGATCAACTTCACACCTCCAGCAAAGGAGGTGGCAAAATTCGACAAAGTTCAACATTTGAATTATGATAAAAACTCTCAACAAGGTGGGTACAGAGGCAACATACCTTTTTATAATAAAGGACAGTGACTTCCCTGGCAGTCCAGTGGTTGGGAATTTGCGATTCCACTGCAGGGGGTGTGGGTTCAATCCCTGGTCAGGGAACTAGGTTCCCCCATGCTGTGCGGTGCGGCCTGAATGAATGAATGAATGAATAAATAAATAAATATAAAGGGTATATATGACAAAAGCAGACCTAACATCATACTTAATGGTGAAAAGCTGAAAGCATCTCCTCCAAGAACAGGAATAAGACAAGGATGCCTGCTCTCACCACTTTTATTCAACACAGGATTAATAGTTCTAGCCACAGCCAAAAGACAAAAATCAAAATACAAAATAGGATCTAACTTGTAAAGGAAGTAAAACTGTCACTGTTTGCAGATGACATGATAATATGTAGAGAAAACCCTAAAGATCTCACCAACAAATTATTAGCATAAATAAACTCAGTAAATTTGAAGTATACACAGTTTTTTTCTTTTTTTAAATTAATTTTGTTGGAGTATAGTTGCTTTTCAATGTTGTGTTAGTTTCTACTATACAGCAAAGTGAAGCACCTATACGTATACATATATCCGCTCTTTTTTGGATTTCCTTCCCATTTAGGTCATCACCGAGCACTGAGTAGAGTTCCCTGTGCTATACAGTAGGTTCTCATTAGTTATCTATTTTATACATAGTATCAATAGTGTATATTTGTCAATCCCAATCTCCCAATTTCTCCCATCCCCCCTTTTCCCCCCTTGGTGTCCATACGTTTGTTCTCTACATCTATGTCTCTATTTCTGTTTTGCAAATTACATCATCTATACCATTTTTCTAGATTCCACATATATGCGTTAATATATGATATTTGTTTTTCTCTGATTTACTTCACTCTGTATGACTCTATGTACATCCACGTCTCTACAAATAACCCGATTTCATTCCTTTTTATAGTTGAGAATATTCCATTGTATATATGTACCACATCTTCTTTGTCCATTACTCTGTTGATGGACATCTAGGTTGCCTCCTAGTCCTGGCTATTGTAAATAGTGTCGCAGTGCATACTGGGGTGCACATGTCTTTTTGAATTATGGTTTCTCTGGGTATATGCCCAGTAGTGGGATTGCTGTATCATAACGTAGCTCTTAGTTTTTAAGGAACCTCCATACTGTTCTCCATAGTGGCTGTATCAATTTACATTCCCACCAAGAGCAAGTGGGTTCCCTTTGCTCCACACCTTCTCCAGCATTTATTGTTTGTAGATATTTTGATGATGGCCATTCTGACCCGTGTGAGGTGATACCTCATTGTAGTTTTTGATTTGCATTTCCCTAATAATTAATGGTGTTGAGCATCTTTTCATGTGCCTCTTGGCCATCTGTATGTCTTTGGAGACATACCTATTTAGGTCTTCCACCCATTTTTTCATTGGCTTGTTTGTTTTTTTGATATTGAGTTACATGGGCTATTTGTATATTTTGGAGATTAATCCTTTGCCAGTTTCTTCATTTGCAAATATTTTCTCCCATTGTGAGTGCTGTCTTTTCGTCTTCTTTATGGTTTCCTTTGCTGTGCAAAAAAGCTTTTACGTTTAATTAGGTCCTATTTGTTAATTTTTGTTTTTATTTTCATTGAAGTATATGCAATTAATATACAGAAATCTATTATTTTTCTCTGCACTAATAAACTATCAGAGAAATTAAGGGAAAAAATTACAGAAGTACCAAAAATAATAAAATACCTGGGAATAAATTTAACCACGGAGGTGAAAGATATATATATTAAAAACTATAAGACATTGATGAAGGAAATTGAAGATGACACAAATAAATGAAAAGATAGCCAATGCTCTTGGATTAGAAGAATTAATCTTTTTAAAATAGCCCTATTACTCAAAGCAACCTACAGATTTAAAGCAATCCCTATCAAAATACCCATGACATTGTTCACAAACAGAACAAATAATCCCCAAATACAGAACCACAAAATACCCACACTGCCAAAGCAATCCTGAGAAAAAAAGACCAAAGCTGAAGATAGCATGCTCCCTGACTACAAAGCTACAATAATGAAAAAAACAGACACATAGATCAACGGAATAGAATAGAGAGCCCAGAAAGGAACCCACACACTTATGGTGAATAAAAATACCACCAAGGAGGCAAGAATATACAATGGAGAAAAGACAGTCTCTTCAATAAGTGGTGTTGGGAAAACTGGAGGGCTACATGTAAAATAATGAATTTAGAACATTTCCTCACACCAGACACAAAATTCAAAATGGATTAAGGACCTAAAGGTAATACACCAAACCATAAAACTCCCCGGAGAGAACATAGGCAGAACACCCTTTGACATAAATTGTAGCAATAATTTTTGGGGGATCTAGCCTCTAAGTCAAAAGAAATAAAAACAAAAATAACAAATGGAAGCTAAATAAAGTTAAAGAGCTTTTGCACAGCCATGAAAGCCATCAACAAAATCAAAATTCAAAGTGCAAAGTGTAAGAAAATATTTGCAAATGATATGACTGACAAAAGGTTAATATCCAAAATATATAAATGGTTCATACAATTCAATATCACACACAAAAAAAATGAACAAACAACACAATCAATAATGGTCAGAAGACATGAATAGACATCTTTCCAAAGAAGATACAGATAGCTAAAAGGCAGATGAAAAGGTGCTCAACATCACTAACTATTAGAGAAGTTCAATTCAAAAAACCATGAGATATCAACCCCACACCTGTCAAAATAGCTCTCATAAAAATGTCTACAAATACCAAATTTTGGAGAGGATGTGGAGAAAAGTGAACCCTTGTACACTGTGGGTAGGATTGTAAATTGTTGCAGGCACTATGGAAAATAGGATGGAGGTTTCTCAAAAAATTAAAAATAGAACTACCATATGATCCATCAATAACTCTCCTGGGTACCTATCTAGGAAAAAAATGAAAACACTAATTCAAAAAGATACATAGGGCTTCCCTGGCGGCACAGTGGTTAAGAATCCACCTACCAATGCAGGGGACAGGGGTTCAATCCCTGGTCTGGGAAGATCCCACATGCCGTGGAGCAACTAGGCCCATGTGCCACAAATACTTAGCCTGCACTCTAGAGCCCACGAGCCACAACTACTGAAGCCCGTGCTCCTAGAGCCCGTGTTCCGCAACAAGAGAAGCCACCACAATGAGAAGCCTGCGCACCGCAACGAACAGCAGACCCTGCTTGCTGCAACTAGAGAAAGCCCATGCACAGCAACAAAGACCCAATGCAGCCAAAAATAAAAAATAAAATAAAAATAAAAGATTGTTTAAAAAAAAAAGATACATAAACCCCAATGTGCATAGCAGCACTATTGACAATGGCCAAGATATGAAAGCAACCAAAATGCCCATGAACAGACAAATGGATAAAGAAGATATGGGATATATGTACAGTGGAATCTTACACAGCCATAAAAAGAATGAAATGCTGCCATTTGCAGCATCGTGGATGGACCTCGAGAATATTATGCTTAATGAAGTAAATCAGAGAAAGACAAATACTGTGTGATATCATTTATATGTGGAATCTAAAAATAATACAAATGAATGTATATGCAAAACAGAAACAGACTCACAGATCTATAAACAAAGTAGTGGTTACCGGTGGGGACAGGTAAGGGGGAAGGGGCAAATTAGGGATATAGGATTAAGAGGTACAAACTACTATGTATGAAATAGATAAGCAACAAAATATATATTGTATAGGACAGAGAATTATAGCCATTCTCTTGTAAAAACTTTTAATCAAGTGTAATTTGTAAAAAATCCAAGATCACCTGAAACTGATACAATATTGTAAATAAACTATAATTTTAAAAAATAAAACAAAAATAAAAACAATTGGGTAGAGGATCTGAATACACATTTTGCCAGAAAAAAAGAAAAAAAAAAGATGGCTAAAAGGCACATGGAAACATGGTCAACATTACTAATCATCAGGAGGGAAATGCAACTCAAAATCACAAAAAGAGATCACTTTACAGGTGTCAGAATGGTTACCATCAAAATGACAACAGTTAATAAGTGTTGCTGAGGATGTGGAGAAAAGAGCACTGACCGGCACTGTTGCTAAGAGTGTAAATCAGTGCAGCCACTATTGAAAACATTATGGAGGGTTCTGAAAACATAAAAAAATAAAACTACCCTATGAGTTAGCAATTCCACTTATGGTTATTTATCCAAAGAAAACAAAAAAAAAGCAAAAAACTAAAGAGTTACATGCACCCCTGTGTTCACTGAAACATAACTTACAATAGCCGATATATGGTAGAAACCTAAATGTTCAATGATAGACAAATGGATAAAAAAGTGATATATATATACACACACACGTGTATACACATACATACATATGAATATACAAAATGCACATACACATACACATATATACATGTATCTATACACATATGTAGATATATATTCATATACAAATACATATATATGTATATATGTCTATACAACTGTACATATACAGTTATATATTATATATTACTCAGCCATAAAAAGATAAAATCTTGCCATTTTTGACAACATAGATGGACCTAGAGAGTATTATTCTCAGTGAAGTAACTCACATAGAGAAAGACAAATACCACATGATCTCACTTATATGTGTAATGTCAAAACATAACAAACACAACAAAACCAGTCTTACAGACACAGTGAACAAATTGGTGGTTGCAAAAGGGGAGGTGAGTAGGTCTTGGACAAGACAGGTGAAGGGGTATAAGAAGTACAAAATTCCAGTTATAAAAATTGACAAGAATTTAATATACAGAATAAAGAATATGGTTCATGATATTGCAGTAACTGTGGATGGGGACAGATGGTTACTAGATTCATCAAGGTGATCGTTTTGTAATATACTTAAATGCTAAATCATTATGTTGTACATCTGAAACTAATGTAATATTATATGCCAACTATTCTTCAATTAAAAAAAAAAAAGAAAGAAAGAAAAAGAATGCATGCCCTGACAGCATTTCACCTGAGCCATTTCTTGGGAGTGTGTTTGTAATGAACAGCCTTGAGGAATGAGCTAATGTCTCTCCCTCAGACAAACAGGAACCTGCTAACCTTTCATTTTAAAAGCAGTGGACTCCTCAAACTCAGTGTTCTTAGTGTAACACAACCAAGTACCTGCTAGCACTCAACTGGATCCCTCTCTGTCATCCCAGTGGGAACTGGGGTGTGGGGAAGGAGAACCAATACAATATTATGTTCATGCTTGCTGTGCCATAAGTAATAAAACCTTTTGTCTCTGAAAAATAACTCAATTAAAGAACCTAATTTTACAACTAAAGGAACTAGGAAAACAACAAACTAAGCCCAATATTAGCAGAATGAAATAAATAATAAGGATTAGAGCAGTTATAAAAGTAGTAGAAGGACCTACTGTCTAGCACAGGGAACTCTACTCAATACTCTGTAGTGATCTATATGGGAAAAGAATCTAAAAAAAAGTGGATATACGTATAACTGATTCACTTTACTGAACACAACATTGTACATCAACTATACTCCAATAAAAATTAAAAATAAAGTAATAAAGACTACAAAAACAGTAGAAGAATAAATAATATTGGAGTTTTTTTATTGAAAAGGTAAACAAAATTGACAAACTGTTAGCAAGAATAACTAAAAGAGAGACTGAATGAATGATGAATGAATGAACAAATAAATAAACACACACACATGCATATAAAGGCATTACAATTTTGCCACAGAAATACAAATGACAATCAGAAACTACTATTGACAATCATATGCAAACAACTTGGACTACTTAGGAAAAAAAAGGAGAAACTCCTAGAAACATACAGCCTACCAAGAAATAGAACACATGAACAGACCAGTAATGAGTAAAGAGAATGAAACAGTATTGAGAAACCTCAATAAATAAAATCCCAGGACCAGATGGTTTTACTGGTGAATTATGCCAAATACTTAAAGTATTTAAAACCAAGACTTCTCAAATACTTCCAAAAATTTAAAGAGGAGGGAACGCTTTCAATCCATCTTATGAGGCATTATCCCAGACAAGGGTAATGCCAAAACCAGACAAGGGGGACTTCCCTGGTGGCGCAGTGGTTAAGAATCCTCCTGCCAATGCAGGGGACACAGTTTCCATCCCTGGTCTGGGAAGACCCCACATGCCGCGGTGCAACTAAGCCTGTGCACCGCAACTACTAAGCCCTTGCACCTAGAGCCTGTGCTCCGCAACAAGAGAAGCCACTGCAACGAGGAGCCCACACACCACAACGAAGAGCAGCCCCCACTCGCCACAAATGGAGAAAAGCCCACGTGCAGCAACGAAGACCCAACACAGCCAAAATAAGTAAGTAAATAATAAATTTTAAAAAAAAACAGACAAGGGCACGATAAGAAAAGTACAGATCAACATTCCTGAATAACAGATGAAATACACTCAAAATACTGGCAAACTAAATTCAGCAGCATATTGAAAGGATTCATTCACCATGATTAAATGAGATTTATGCCTGGATGCAAGGATGGCTCAGTGTATGCAAATTAATAAATGTGATACACTACATTAAGAGATTAATGGGAAAATATCATATTAATAGATACATTAAAATTATTTGACAAAATCCAACTTCCCTTCATGATAAAGACTGTCAAGAAATTAGTTATAGAAGGAATATTCCTCAACACATTAAAAGTCATATGACAAGCCCAAAGCTAACAATCCCCAAAGTGTTTCTCCTAAGTTTCAGCCAAGACAAGGGTACCAATTCTCGCCCCTTCTATTCAACACAGTACTGGAATTCCTAACCAGAGCAAGTAGGCAAGAAAGATAAATAAAATAAATCCAAATCATAAAGGTAAACCTAGATTTTCTGTTTGCAGATGACATGTTTTTATATCTACAAAAACCTAAAAATGCCACTTCCAAAAAACTGTTCAAACTAGTAAATAAATCGAGTAAGCAGTATGACACAAAATCAACATATAAAAATCACTTGTGGTTCTGTATACTAACAACATAAACTATCAGAAAAGGTTTTAAAAAGTCCCATTTACAAAAGCAGTGAAAAGAATAAAATACTTAGGAATAAAGTTAACCAAGAATGTAAAAGAGCCGTACACTGCAAACTATAAAATATTGATGAAAGAACTTGAAGAAGACACAAATAAATGGAACCATCGCCCATATTAATATATTGAATAAATGAACATTGTTAAAAATGTCCATACTATTCAAAGCAATCTACAGAGTCAATGCAATCCATGTCAAAATTCTGAAGGCAGTTTCCCCAGAAAATAGAAAAAGAAATACTAAAATTCATATGGAACCATAAAAGGCCCCAAATGTCCAAAGCAATCTTGAGCACAAATAGCAAAGCTGAAGGCATCATGCTTCATAATTTCAAACTATACTACAAAGCATAGTAATCAAAGCAGTATGGTCACAGTACAAAAACAGACATATAGAACAATGGAACGAAATAGACCTCAGAAATAAATCCACATATTTACAATCAATTGATCTTGACAAAAGTGCCAGGAATATACAACGAGAAAAGGATCTTCTCTTCAGTAAATTCGTGGGAAACTGAATATTCACAAGCATAAGGAAGAAATTAGACTTGTATCTCACACTGTATACAAAAATTAATTCAAACTGGTTTAGAGAATTAAATATAAGATCCGAAACTGTAAAGTTACTAGAAGAAGATATAGGGGCAAAAAAAAGTCTTGACAGTGCTATGGGCAATGTATTTTTAGATGTGACCACAAAAACACAGGCAGCAAAAGAAAAAAAATTTTTGAAAAACAGATTGCATTAAACCATAAAGCTCTGAACAGCAAAGGAAACAATTTACAGAGAGCAGAGTGTACTAAAAAATGGGGGAAATATTTGGAAAACCTCTCTAATATGTATAATATGCTCAAACAGCTGAGTAGAAAAAAACACAACAAATAACCTTATTTTTCTATCAGGGACACTTTTCCTTGCTTTAATATATTTTGTCTTTTGCTGCTTTTGAAGCGAGCTCTCAATTACAAAATATCAAACTATAGTCAAAAACGCCAGCCACTGGCACAGGATGGAGAAGCCCACAAGTAAGGACAGAGAGCAGCAGGTGGCAAGAGGTGGGAAGTGATTGAAGCTGTGGTTACAAATGCTCAGTGTCGGATAGCTAAAACTATCCAAAAGGTTGTGCCCTAATATTAGCACAGGTCAGACCCATCACTACCTTGGTGGGCGGCCTTGGTGTGTTTGGGTTCAGATTCCACATGGCAATACAATTTCTTCCAGTTAAGAGTTCTTGGCTTGCACCAATCACAGGATGGCCTGAGGGCACCAGACCAGTCTATTAGTTTTTCAGAGCGCTGTCATAGACCTGATAGATGTACTGGGAGGCTTCAGGAGCTAGCTCTACACTTTGGCAACAGTGTGTAATTGGGGTTTTCTGGCTTGCTATGGAGCTGGGCCAAAACCCAAACGCCATTAGTGAGTCAGGGATTGGTACAGAATGTCCTGCCCTTCCACATTCCTCTTGGCAATAGTATAAATGTTGTTGTTTTGCAACTTGCTGGAAACAGTGTCAGCATTTAAATGACTTTCCTTAATCTGAAACTGAAGTTCTTTTTCATTGGGACTATCCTTCCATGTTGCAAGGAAGACCTGGTCCTTCATTTTGCCATCCTCTACAAAACCCACATTGAGTGGGATGAGGCAGTTGAAGTAGAAGACATCACTATTGTTTTTCACAGCCACCTGCAGGTTGTTCAGAGGTTCTATCTTCATGACTGGGTCCAAGGTGTGGAGAGGTAGGGAGACATCAATGCTCTGGTTTGGCATCAGTGGTGTAGGGATGGCCAGAGGAGTGCTGGGGATGACACCAAAGCTATTCTTGTTAAACTGAATTGCCAAGTCTGTCATGTGCTACAGAGCTTTCTTCATGAAGTTCATTTCCATATAGATGTGCCCTTGGCAGTGAGTAAATGTTCCAGAAATCTCCAAGCCTTTAGCCTTTACTGCAGGCAGCCAGACAGCCTTAGGATCCCCATATCCACCAGATGCCATGACTGTCGCCATAGAGATTTCAAGGTGGTTATTCAGACCACTTCTGACCACAGAAGGAGTAGGTGAAGGAGCAAAGGTTGCAGGCACTGATGATGGGGTGAGGGACTGTCCCACCAGACTATGCAGCCCTCCCCACAAGAGGTCCATCTTTTTGAATTACACTTTTGTCTGGATATAAGCCCAGGAGAGGGGTTGCTGGATCATATGGCAACTCTATTTTTATTTTTTTGAGGAACCTCCATACTGTTTTCTATAGTGGCTGCACCAATTTCCATTCCCACCAACAGTGTAGATGTGTTCCCTTTTCTCCACACCCTCTCCAGCATTTATTTGTAGACTTTTAAATGATGGCCATTCCATCCGGTTTAAGGTGATACCTCACCGTAGTTTTGATTTGCATTTCTTTAGTAATTAGCAATGGTGAGTATCTTTTCATGTGCCTATTGGTATGTCTTCTTTGCAGAAATGTCTGTTTAGGTCTTCTGCCCATTTTTTTGATTGGGTTGTTTTTTTTGTCTATTTAGGTCTTCTGCCCATTTTTTTGATTGGGTTGGTTGTATGAGCTGTTTGTATATTTTGGAAATTAAGCCCTTGTAGGTTGCATCATTTGCAAATAGTTTCTCCCATTCCATAGGTTGTCTTTTCATTTTCTGTATGGTTTCCTTTGTTTTGCAAAAGCTTATACGTTTGTATAGGTCCCATCTGTTCCTTTTTGTTTTTATTTCCATTGCCTTGGAAGAATGATCTACAAGAACATTGGTATAACTTATGTCAGAGAATGTTTTGCCTATGTTCTCTTCTACAAGTTTTAAGATGTCATGTGTTATATTTAACTCTTTCAACCATTTTGAGCTTATTTTCGTGCATGGTGTGAGGGTGTGTTCTAAGTTCAATGGTTTACCTGTGGCTATCCAACATTCCCAACACCACGTGCTGAAAAGACTGTCTTTTTTCCCATTGTATAGTCTTGCCTCTTTGTCGAAGGTTAATTGACCATTGGTGTGTGGGTTTCTTTCTGGGCTCTCTAGTCTATTTCATCGATCCATATGTCTGTTTTTGTGCCAATACCACACTGTTTTGTTTACTGTAGCTTTGTAGTATTCTCTGAAGTCTGGAAGCATTATGTCTCCTGCTTTGTTCTTTTTCCTCAGGATTGCTTTGGCAATTCTGGGTTGTTTATAGTTCCATATAAGTTTTAGGATTCTTTGTTCTAGTTCTGTGAAAAATATCATGGGTAATTTGATAGGGATGGCATTAAATCTGTGGATTGCTTTGGGTCCAATGGCCATTTTAATAATATTTCTTCCAATCCAAGAGCATAGGATATCTTTCCATTTCTTTGAATCCTCTTCACTTTCCTTTATTAATGTTTTATAGTTCTCAGCTTATAAGTCTCTCACAACCTTGGTCAGGTTTATTCCCAAGTATTTAATTTTTTAGGATGCAATTTTAAAAGGGATTTTTTTTTTACATTCCCTTTCTGCTATTTCATTGTTAATATAAAGACATGCAACCGATTTCTGTATTTTAATCTTGTTTCCTGCTACCTTGCTGAATCTGTTTATCAGTTCTAGTAGTTTGTGTGTGGAGTCTTTAGGTTCTAATATCATATCATGTCATCTGCATATAATGAAAATTTTACCTTTTCCCTTCCAATTTGGATAGGTTTTCCTTCTTTTTCTTGTCTGATTGCCATGGCTAGACTTCTAATATTATGTTAAAAAGAAGTGGTGAGACTGGGCATCCTTGTCTTGTTCCAGATTTTAGTGAGAAGGCTAAGTGCTTTTCACCATTAAGCATCATATTTGCTGTGGGTTTGTCATAAATAGCTTTTAGTATGTTGAGATATGTTCCCTCTATACCCACTTCCATAAGAGTTTTTTTTTTATCATGAATGGATGTTGAAATTTATCAAATGCTTTTTCTGAATCTGTTGAAATGATCATGTCATTTCTGTCTTTTTTGTTGTTGATGGGGGGTATCACGTTGATTGACGTGCATATGTTGAAACATCGTTGTGACCCTAAGATAAATTCAACACGTTCATGGTGTGTGATCTTTTTTATGTGTTGTTGGGTTCGGTTTGCCAACATTTTGTTGAGAATTTTAGGTTCTATGTTCATCAAAGGTATTGGCCTGTCATTTTCTTTTTTGGTGGTGTCTTTGTCTGGTTTGGGTATCAGGGTGATAGTGGCTTCATAGAATATCTTTGGGATGCTTCCTTTCTCTTTGATCTTTTGAAAGACTTTTGGAAGGAGTATGTGGTGACCAGAGCTTGCACCAGATGTTGAACTGGGTCTCCTCTTTGCTCTGTGGTTGACACAGCCCTCTCAGGGGCAGGGTCTGCTCCCTAGTTGGAATAGAAGCCTTCAGGTCTGTTTCTATGCTGGATTAGACAGCATAATGAGGTAGGCTGGATTGGAGCACTCCCAATGGGAGGGGAGTCACTGAGCATTCCTCTACCAGAGCTGTCCACCAGGAAGTGTCCTCTGTGGTGTCACCTGTCACCCATGGTGCGGGCTCACAAAATACACTGGTGTTGGCACTGCCTTCAGCCCCTCCTCAACTGTGGGAATGCAGGCAATCAGCCCTGGTGTCCCTTAGGCACAGTGTTCACAAAGCCACCAGTGCAGATCCGTAGGTGCTGACCCACTGATGTCAGGTTCCAGGACCCAGTGTCCCACACATGGACCCACCATGGGAGCTATGGAAGCAGACTAGACCCCAGCCCTGCCCAGCCTCCATGTGCCCGTGCCCACAAACACCACAGCTGCTAAGGCTGGACCTGTCCCAGGCATGGGAGTGCCCACTGTCCACTCGGATGTCCCACAGGTACTGAGTTTATAAAGCCAGTGGCATAAATCTGCAAATTGCACAGCCATGGGGAGAGGGCTCAGGGATCAGCCCTGCTTCCTAAGTCAGGCAGTACCTGGGGATCCACTCTGATGTCAGGCTCACCTCCACGTGTGGGCAACCTGCTGGCACTTGTGTGCTCCCAGAGGTCGTCATAGAGGTGGCACCAAGAAAGAGGCTGCTATGGTGGCCCTGCCCCTCAACAATGACGTTTTGCTTCTATGGCCAGCCTGGTCTTCTTCCGCATACACCCTGGGTTGGGCACATACCACACTCCAGCCCCTTCGTGCTGTCTGCGTGCAGCCAAACCCAGTCCACTCCCCTGGTCTGTCCTCTGAAGCCCACGTTTCAGCACCCAACCCCCACACACTCCAGCAGGCACACGTCTTGGGCTAAGGACTGCAGCGAGGGAGCACAGGTCCTCTGTGCAGGTCTCTGTTTTGTCTGCTGCAAACTCACTGCTGCGCTCTCCTCCAAGCCTCTGCAGCTCCGTTTCTGTCCCAGCTCACGTCCCCACTGGTTCAGGGGCTTCCCAGGGTGAGGGAAACTGTCCTCTTTCACAGCTCCCTCCCAGGAGGGAGCTGCTACTTCTTCTTCTTCTTCTTCTTCTTTTTCTTTCATCCTGTCTCATTACGTGGAGATCTTTCTTGCATGTCTGAGTGTCTGAGATCTTCTGCTGCCATTCAGTCGGTATTCTGTGAGGATTGTTCCACAGGTATGTATTTTTGATATATTTGTGAGAGGAGGTGAACTCCACATCCTTCTGTTCTGCCATCTTGATTCAACCTCTATATAATTTGTTTGCCTTTTTTCTTCTACTTCAGGAAATCAAATTATCAATGACGCAAGGAGACTGACCAGAGGCCCAAGGACACAGGAAATATCAAGGTCGTTACACAAACATCAGCCCCACAGAACCCCAAAAGCCCAGATCCTGAAGAAGCAAAAGAGGAGATAAACTGCCTCAAAAGGGATATTAGTCATGTATACTCCCTGCAAGAGTACATCAAAGGGCTTGTTTCCTCTGATGATGACAAGAGATGCTACAAAGGCACTTTAAGTTTTCAATATAATGGAAAAAAAAACCGATCACATTGGCACTGTAATTTATTTTCCCCAACCATCATTGAGGTTGGGTGCCTCTTCATATGTAAAATGATTGTTTTTATTTCTTTTTCAGTGAAATTTAATTTCATAGGTTCCAAATATTTTTATTTGGTTGCTTCTATTTTTTCTCTTGACTGAGAGGCAATTTGAATATACTGTATATTTGTGGCATCTTCTCCCACAGCATCCTTCCAAACCAATTACTGTACACATAGTCACTAAAAAATTTGTCAAGAACTTGTTGTCACAGGTCATCCACCACTCAAGACACTTGATATGAGGGCCATCTGCCATGCACAGCCTTACATCAAGAGCTCTGTACTGAGCTCTTTGCTCTCAACTTGTGGACCAGATAAAGGACAGGATGAGGATATCATTATTCCCTCACCAGCTGCACTCAAGCACATTGGTCACTGCTCAAACATCATTGCCAAGCTGACAGACAACAGGCCTGGGATCTTCTCCTATGATTTTCCCCTAGTTTGCCACCAAGACATTTGATCTGGACCATGTCACCATCACCTTACCCTGAGAAGTTTTTTTTTCTAAAATGAACCTGAAATACTGTATTTTTCTCCTTTTGTGTCCAGGGAGAAACATCTCTAGTTTTCTAAATCATAAAAAAAAAGTTATGAATATGATGTTCTGTGCAAGAGATAGAAAATCAACATTTTGGGGCTTCACCACATCACCACCCTGCAAGTCACGTGATCGGGCTTTAAATCAATCAGCTGACCCTTGTCCCTCACTGAACAGCTTTAAATCAGCTCCACACCCTTTAATTTACCTGACCCTGTATGAACTCAGAATCTGCCCCTGAAACTTGCACCTTCAAAAGTCAGGAGCTTCACGTTGATCCCAGCACCGAAAATAGCTCTGGGCATACAGGCTGTGATCACTGATGGTGCAACAGATAAGTAAGTGAGACCCTTCTGCTGAGGTCAGGGGTGTGTAGACAGAAGGAAAAGGCTCAGATGAAAAGGGAAGAAAGAAGTTTGGGGAGAACTCTGGAGAGCTCAGGCACAGGGTAGAGTACAGCCCACCATCAAAAATGCCACTGGCTTTATATGCTCCACATTCACAACCACCTGACCTGTTTTCCAGGTTAAAACACTCACGCAGGCCTGCGGGGAATAAACTGTCAGCCCAAGATTCAAACAAAATATTTCTGAGTCCAGAATCCTGCCTCTGGTGAAAACAAAGGCAATCACAGCACAGAGAGCATGCCACAGTGTCTGGCCACTGTGCCACCCGACCAGGATGTAAGTTCACAATCGGATATTGATGGCAACCTATATCCCCTCTGTGAAGGGACCCAGTTTGGGCCAGAGAGTCAGAGGTGTCTGATGTATCAAATCTTGTATCCGCCAAGTGCACAGAAGACTGATGGAATGGGGCGAAGAGCATATTTTCTCTGAATTCTTGTTAGTTTTTCAAAAGAATAGAGTTTTGTCTTAGTTAAGCAGAATACTTTTAAATAGCTTGGACAGCTCAAAACTGCTGCTTAGGGAACAGAAAACCAAGTCAGCCATGAACAGTGCTTTTAAAATCCTTGGAAATCAGTAACAGGTGAGGATTTGGTTTGGCATAGTGTTGAGCACAGGAGTAACGAAGCAGAGCCATCACCTCACAAAAGGCACTGAAATTCCATGACACCAATGGATCAGTTGCAGGGGCAGGGGTTTTGGGTGGAGGGTATTTCTCTCAAAATCTCCCAGGGCACTCACCCTTCTCTATGCCACCCCACTACTCCATTCACTTTTCCTTTCTCAATTTCTGGAACCCCTGGGGCAGCACTTCTTAAGCTGGAGCCCCCAGGGACCAGCTCTGCAGTCAAGATTTTTCATTGGTCTTTACAAAGTCTCCACTGGAAGCCAGGTGGCAAGGCCCACGGGTGTGCAGCTGGACCGGGAGTGCAGGGGGAACTGGAGCCTTAAAGCAAAACGAATAATCAGAAAGAAAAATGAAGGAAACAATCCTATTTACCATCACATCAAAAGAAATAAATACCTAGGAACAAACCTACCTGAGGAGACAAAAGAACCGTACTCCAAACACTGTAAGATGCTGATTAAAGAAATTAAAAATAACACAAACAGATGGAATGATACATTATGTTCTTGGACTGGAAGAATCAATATTGTTAAAATGATCATATAACCCAAGACAATCCATGGATTAAATGCAATCCCTATCAAATGACGAATGGCATATTTCACAGAACTAGAACAAAAAAATTTTAAGTCTGTATGAAAACACAAAGACCCCTAGTAGCCACACTAACCTTAAGAAAGAAAAACGGAGCTGGAGGTATCAGACTTCCTGACTTCAGACCACACTACAAAGTTATTGTCCTGAAAACAACAGGGTACTTGCACAAAACAAAAATATAGATCAATGGAGCAGGAAAGAAAGCACAGAAGTAAACCCAATCACCTAAAGTCAATCTATGACAACAGAGGCAAGAACATACAGTGAAGAAAAGACAGCCTCTTCAATAAGTGGTTCTGGGAAAACTGGACAGCTACATGTAAAAGAATTAAATTAGAACATTATTTAACATCATACACAAAAATAATCTTAAAATGAATTAAAGACCTAAATGTAAGAATGGATACTATAAAACCCCTAGAGGAAAACATAGGCAGAAGATACTTTGACATAAATTGCAGCAAAATCTTTTTGGATCCACCTCCTAGAGTAATGAAGATAAAAACAAAAATAATTAACCAAGATGGCGGAGTAGAAGGACGTGCTCTCACTCCCTCTTGCGAGAGCACCAGAATCAAAACTGGCTGCTGGACAATCATTGACAGGAAGAACCTGGACTTCACCAAGGAGGATACCCCACGTCCAAGGACAGAGGAGAAGCCACAGTGAGACGGTAGGAGGGGCGCAATCAGAGTAAAATCAAATCCCATAACTGCTGGGTGGGTGAATCACAGACTGGCGAACACTTATACCACAGAAGTCCACCCACTGGAGTGAAGGTTCTGAGCCCCACGTCAGGCTTCCCAACCTGGGGGTCCGGCTACGGGAGAAGGAATTCCTAGAGAATCAGACTTTGAAGCCTAGTGGGAATTGATTGCAGGACTTTGACAGGACTGGGGGAAACAGAGACCCCACTCTTGGAGGGCACACACAAAGTAATGTGTGCATCGGGACCCAGGGGAAGGAGCAGTGACCCTGGGGGAGACTGAACCAGACCTACCTGCTGGTGTTGGGGGGTCTCCTGCAGAGGCGAGTGGTGGCTCTGTTTCACCGTGGGGATAAGGACACTGGCAGCCGAGGTTCTGGGAAGTTCTCCTTGCCGTGAGCCCTCCCAGAGTCTGCCATTAACCCCACCAAAGAGCACGGGTAGGCTCCAGTGTTGGGTTGCCTCAGGCAAAACAACCAACAGGGAGGGAACCCAGCCCCACCCATCAACAGTCAAGTGGATTAAGGTTTTACTGAGCTCTGACCGCCACAGCAACAGGGAGGGAACCCAGCCCCACCCATCAACAGTCAAGTGGATTAAGGTTTTACTGAGCTCTGACCGCCACAGCAACAGTCAGCTCTACCCACCACCAGAGCCTCCCATCAAGCCTCTTAGATAGCCTCAACCACCAGAGGGCAGAGAGCAGAAGCAAGAAAAACTACAATCCTGCAGCCTGTGGACCAAAAACCACAGTTACAGAAACATAGAGAAGATGAAAAGGCAGAGGGCTATATACCAGATGAAGGAACAAGAAAAAACCCCAGAAAAACAACTAAATGAAGTGGAGATAGGCAACCTTCCAGAAAAAGAATTCAGAATAATGATAGTGAAGATGATCCAGGACCTCGGAATAAGAATGGAGGCAAAGATTGAGAAGATGCAAGAAATGATTAACAAAGACCTAGAAGAATTAAAGAACAAACAAACAGAGATGACCAATACAATAACTGAAATGAAAACTACACTAGAAGGAATCAATAGCAGAATAACTGAGGCAGAAGAACGGATAAGTGACCTGGAAGACAGAATGGTGGAATTCACTGCTGCGGAACAGACTAAAGAAAAAAGAATGAAAAGAAATGAAGACAGCCTAAGAGACCTCTGGGACAACATTAAACGCAACAACATTCGCATTATAGGGGTCCCAGAAGGAGAAGAGAGAGAGATAGGACCAGAGAAAATATTTGAAGAGATTATAGTCGAAAACTTCCCTAACATGGGAAAGGAGATAGCCACCCAAGTCCAGGAAGCGCAGAGAGTCCCATACAGAATAAACCCAAGGAGAAACACGCCAAGACACATAGTAATCAAAGTGGCAAAAATTAAAGACAAAGAAAAATTATTGAAAGCAGCAAGGGAAAAACGACAAATAACATACAAGGGAACTCCCATAAGGTTAACAGCTGATTTCTCAGCAGAAACTCTGCAAGCCAGAAGGGAGTGGCATGATATACTTAAAGTGATGAAAGGGAGGAACCTACAACCAAGATTACTCTACCCGGCAAGGATCTCATTTAGATTTGATGGAGAAATCAAAAACTTTACAGACAAGCAAAAGCTAAGAGAATTCAGCACCACCAAACCAGCTCTACAACAAATGCTAAAGGAACTTCTCTAAGTGGGAAACACAAGAGAAGAAAAGGACCTACAAAAACAAACCCAAAACAATTAAGAAAATGGTCATAGGAACATACATATCGATAATTACCTTAAACGTGAATGGATTAAACGCTCCAACCAAAAGACATAGACTGGCTGAATGGATACAAAAACAGGACCCATATATATGCTGTCTACAAGAGACCCACTTTAGACCTAGGGACACATACAGACTGAAAGTTAGGGGATGGAAAAAGATATTCCATGCAAATGGAAATCAAAAGAAAGCTGGAGTAGCTATACTCATATCAGATAAAATAGACTTTAAAATAAAGAATGTTACAAGAGACAAGGAAGGACACTACATAATGATCCAGGGATCAATCCAAGAAGAAGATATAACAACTATAAATATATATGCACCCAACATAGGAGCACCTCAATACATAAGGCAACTGCTAACAGCTATAAAAGAGGAAATCGACAGTAACACAATAATAGTGGGGGACTTTAACACTTCACTTACACCAATGGACAGATCATCCAAAATGAAAATAAATAAGGAAACACAAGCTTTAAATGACACAATAGACCAGATAGATTTAATTGATATATATAGGACATTCCATCCAAAAACAGCAGATTACACGTTCTTCTCAAGTGCGCACGGAACATTCTCCAGGATAGATCACATCTTGGGTCACAAATCAAGCCTCAGTAAATTTAAGAAAATTGAAATCATACCAAGCATCTTTTCTGACCACAACGCTATGAGATTAGAAATGAATTACAGGGAAAAAAACGTAAAAAAGACAAACACATGGAGGCTAAACAATACGTTACTAAATAACCAAAAGATCACTGAAGAAATCAAACAGGAAATAAAAAAATACCTAGAGACAAATGACAATGAAAACACGACGACCCAAAACCTATGGGATGCAGCAAAAGCGGTTCTAAGAGGGAAGTTTATAGCTATACAAGCCTACCTAAAAAAACAAGAAAAATCTCAAGTAAACAATCTAACCTTACACCTAAAGAAACTAGAGAAAGAAGAACAAACAAAACCCAAAGTTAGCAGAAGGAAAGAAATCATAAAGATCAGAGCAGAAATAAATGAGATAGAAACAAAGAAAACAATAGCAAAGATCAATAAAACTAAAAGTTGGTTCTTTGAGAAGATAAACAAAATTGATAAGCCATTAGCCAGACTCATCAAGAAAAAGAGGGAGAGGACTCAAATCAATAAAATCAGAAATGAAAAAGGAGAAGTTACAACAGACACTGCAGAAATACAAAACATCCTAAGAGACTACTATAAGCAACTTTATGCCAATAAAATGGACAACCTGGAAGAAATGGACAAATTCTTAGAAAGGTATAACCTTCCAAGACTGAATCAGGAAGAAACAGAAAATATGAACAGACCAATCACAAGTAATGAAATTGAAACTGTGATTTAAAATCTTCCAACAAACAAAAGTCCAGGACCAGATGGCTTCACAGGTGAATTCTATCAAACATTTAGAGAAGAGCTAACACCCATCCTTCTCAAACTCTTCCAAAAAATTGCAGAGGAAGGAACACTCCCAAACTCATTCTATGAGGCCACCATCACCCTGATACCAAAACCAGACAAAGACACTACAAAAAAAGAAAATTACAGACCAATATCACTGATGAATATAGATGCAAAAATCCTCAACAAAATACTAGCAAACAGAATCCAACAACACATTAAAAGGATCATACACCACGATCAAGTGGGATTTATCCCAGGGATGCAAGGATTCTTCAATATACGCAAATCAATCAATGTGATACACCATATTAACAAACTGAAGAATAAAAACCATATGATCATCTCAATAGATGCAGAAAAAGCTTTTGACAAAATTCAACACCCATTTCTGATAAAAACTCTCCAGAAAGTGGGCATAGAGGGAACCTACCTCAACATAATAAAGGCCATATATGACAAACCCACAGCAAACATCATTCTCAATGGTGAAAAACTGAAAGCATTTCCTCTAAGATCAGGAACGAGACAAGGATGTCCACTCTCACCACTATTATTCAACATAGTTCTGGAAGTCCTAGCCACGGCAATCAGAGAAGAAAAAGAAATAAAAGGAATACAAATTGGAAAAGAGGAAGTAAAACTGTCACTGTTTGCGGATGACATGATACTATACATAGAGAATCCTAAAACTGCCACCAGAAAACTGCTAGAGCTAATTAATGAATATGGTAAAGTTGCAGGATACAAAATTAATGCACAGAAATCTCTTGCATTCCTATACACTAATGATGAAAAATCTGAAAGAGAAATTATGGAAACACTCCCATTTACCATTGCAACAAAAAGAATAAAATACCTAGGAATAAACCTACCTAGGGAGACAAAAGACCTGTATGCAGAAAACTATAAGACACTGATGAAAGAAATTAAAGATGATACCAACAGATGGAGAGATATACCATGTTCTTGGATTGGAAGAATCAACATTGTGAAAATGAGTATACTACCCAAAGCAATCTACAGATTCAATGCAATCCCTATCAAATTACCAATGGCATTTTTTACGGAGCTAGAACAAATCATCTTAAAATTTGTATGGAGACACAAAAGACCCCGAATAGCCAAAGCAGTCTTGAGGCAAAAAAATGGAGCTGGAGGAATCAGACTCCCTGACTTCAGACTATACTACAAAGCTACAGTAATCAAGACAATATGGTACTGGCACAAAAACAGAAACATAGATCAATGGAACAAGATAGAAAGCCCAGAGATTAACCCACACACCTATGGTCAACTAATCTATGACAAAGGAGGCAAAGATATACAATGGAGAAAAGACAGTCTCTTCAATAAGTGGTGCTGGGAAAACTGGACAGCTACATGTAAAAGAATGAAATTAGAATACTCCCTAACACCATACACAAAAATAAACTCAAAATGGATTAGAGACCTAAATATAAGACTGGACACTATAAAACTCTTAGAGGAAAACATAGGAAGAACACTCTTTGACATAAATCACAGCAAGATCTTTTTTGATCCACCTCCTAGAGTAATGGAAATAAAAACAAAAATAAACAAGTGGGACCTAATGAAACTTCAAAGCTTTTGCACAGCAAAGGAAACCATAAACAAGACGAAAAGACAACCCTCAGAATGGGAGAAAATATTTGCAAATGAATCAACGGACAAAGGATTAATCTCCAAAATATATAAACAGCTCATTCAGCTCAATATCAAAGAAACAAACACCCCAATCCAAAAATGGGCAGAAGACCTAAATAGACATTTCTCCAAAGAAGACATACAGACGGCCACGAAGCACATGAAAAGCTGCTCAACATCACTAATTATTAGAGAAATGCAAATCAAAACTACAATGAGGTATCACCTCACTCCTGTTAGAATGGGCATCATCAGAAAATCTACAAACAACAAATGCTGGAGAGGGTGTGGAGAAAAGGGAACCCTCTTGCACTGTTGGTGGGAATGTAAATTGATACAGCCACTATGGAGAACAATATGGAGGTTCCTTAAAAAACTAAGTATAGAATTACCATATGACCCAGCAATCCCACTACTGGGCATATACCCAGAGAAAACCGTAATTCAAAAAGACACATGCACCCGAATGTTCATTGCAGCACTATATACAATAGCCAGGTCATGGAAGCAACCTAAATGCCCATCAACAGACGAATGGATAAAGAAGTTGTGGTACATATATACAATGGAATATTACTCAGCCATAAAAAGGAACGAAATTGAGTCATTTGTTGAGACGTGGATGGATCTAGAGACTGTCATACAGAGTGAAGTAAGTCAGAAAGAGAAAAACAAATATCATATATTAATGCATGTATGTGGAACCTAGAAAAATGGTACAGATGAGCCAGTTTGCAGGGCAGAAGTTGAGACACAGATGTAGAGAATGGACATACGGACACCAAGGGGGGAAAACTGCGGTGAGGTGGGGATGGTGGTGTGCTGAATTGGGCGATTGGGATTGACATGTATACACTGATATGTATAAAATTGATGCCTAATAAGAACCTGCAGTATAAAAAAACAAACAAAACAACTAAAAAAAAAAAAACAAAAAAAAAAACAAAAAAAAAAAACAAAAATAAACAAATGGGACCTAGTTAAACTGAAACTCTTTTGCACAGCAAAGGAAACTATAAACAAAATGAAAAGACAACCTGTGGAATGGGAGAAAATATTTGTAAATGATGTAACCCACAAGGGATTAAACTCTAAAATATATAAACAGCTCATGCAGCTCCATATAAAAAAAACCCAATGAAAAAACTGCAGTAGATCTAAAGAGACATTTCTCCCAAGAAGATATACAGATGACCAAGAGGCACATGAAAAGATGCTCATATTGCTAATTATTAGAGAAATGTAAATCAAAACTACAATGAAGGGAGAAAATACAAAAAACGTTTAACAAGGACCTAGAAGAACTAAATAGCAAACAAACAATGATGAACAACACAATAAATGAAATTAAAAATTCTCTAGAAGGAATTAATATCAGAATAACTGAGGCAGAAGAATGGATAAGTGACCTGGTTGATAAAATAGTGGAAATGACTACTGCAGAGCAGAATAAAGAAAAAAGAATGAAAAGAATTGAGGACAGTCTCAGAGACCTCTGGGACAACATTAAATGCACCAACATTCGAATTATAGGGGTCCCAGAAGAAGAAGAGAAAAAGAAAGGGACTGAGAAAATATTTGAAGAGATTATAGTTGAAAACTTCCCTAATATGGGAAAGGAAATAGTTAATCAAGTCCAGGAAGACCAGAGAGTTCCATACTGTAGGATAAATCCAAAGAGAAACACGCCAAGACACATATTAATCAAACTATCAAAAATTAAATACAAAGAAAAAATTTTAAAAGCAGCAAGGGAAAAGGAACAAATAACATACAAGGAAATGCCCATAAGGTTAACAGCTGATCTTTCAGCATAAACTCTGCAAGCCAGAAGGGAGTGGCAAGACATACTTAAAGTGATGAAAGGGAAAAACCTACAAGCAAGATTACTCTACCCAGCAAGGATCCATTCAGACTCAACAGAGAAATTAAAACCTTTACAGACAAGCAAAAGCTAAGATAATTCAGCACCACCAAACCAGCTTTACAACAAATGCTAAAGGAACTTCTCTAGGCAGGAAACACAAGAGAAGGAAAAGACCTACAATAACAAATGCAAACAATTAAGAAAATGGTAATAGGAACATACATATCGATAATTACCTTAAAAGTAAATGGATTAAATGCTCCAACCAAAAGACACAGACTGGATGAATGGATCCAAAAACAAGACCTGTATATATGCCGTCTACAAGAGTCCCACTTCAGACCTAGGGACACATACAGACTGAAAGTGAGGGGGTGGAAAAAGATATTCCATGCAAATGGAAATCAAAAGAAAGCTGGAGTAGCAATTCTCGTATCAGACAGAATAGACTTTAAAATAAAGACTATTACAAGAGACAAAGAAGGACACTACATAACGATCAAGGGATCAATTCCAGAAGATATAATAGTAAACATATATGCACCCAACATAGGGAGCACCTCAATACCTAAGGCAAATGTTAACAGCCATAAAAGGGGAAATCGACAGTAACACAATCATAGTAGGGAACTTTAACACCCCACTTTCAACAATGGACAGATCAACCAAACTGAAAATAAATAAAAAACACAAGCTTTAAATGATACATTAAAAAAGACGACTTAATTGATATTTGTAGGACATTCCATCCAAAAACTACAGAATACACTTTCTTCTCAAGTGCTCATGGAACATTCTCCCAAATAGATCATACTTTGGGTCACAAATCAACCCTCAGTAAATTTAAGAAAATTGAAATTGTATCAAGTATCTTTTCCGACCATAATACTATGAGACTGGACATCAATTACAGGAAAAAAATCTGTAAAAAATACAAACACAGGGCTTCCCTGGTGGCGCAGTGGTTGAGAATCTGCCTGCTAATGCAGGGGACACGGGTTCGCGCCCTGGTCTGGGAAGATCCCACATGCCGCAGAGCAACTAGACCCGTGAGCCACAACTGCTGAGCCTGCGCGTCTGGAGCCTGTTCTCCGCAACAAGAGAGGCCACGATAGTGAGAGGCCCGCGCACTGCGATGAAGAGTGGCCCCCGCTTGCCACAACTAGAGAAAGCCCTAGCACAGAAACGAAGACCCAACATAGCAATCAAGCAATCAATCAATCAATCAATAAAAAAAAAATACAAACACATGGAGATTAAACTAACCAAGAGGTCACTGAAGAAATCAAAGAGGAAATAAAAAAATACCTAGAATCAAATGACAATGGAAACACGATGGCCCAAAACCTAATGGATGCAGCAAAAGCAGTTCTAAGAGGGAAGTTTGTAGCAATACAATCCTACCTCAAGAAACAAGCAAAATCTCAAATAAACAACCTAACCTTACACCTAAGGCAATTAGAGAAAGAAGAACAAAAAAACCCCAAAGTTAGCAGAAGGAAAGAAATCGTAAAGATCAGATCAGAAATAAATGAAAAACAAGTGAAGGAAACGATAGCCAAGATCAATAAAACTAAAAGCAGGTTCTTTGAGAAGATAAACAAAATTGATAAACCATTAGCCAGACTCATCAAGAAAAAAAGGGAGAAGACTCAAATCAACAGAATTAGAAATGAAAAAGGAGAAGTAACAACTGACACTGCAGAAATACAAAGGATGATGAGAGATTACTGCAAGCAACTATACGCCAATATAATGGACAACCTGGAAGAAATAGACAAATTCTTAGAAAAGCACAACTTTCCGAGACTGAACCAGGAAGAAATAGAAAATATAAGCAGACCAATCACAAGCACTGAAATTGAAACTGTGATTAAAAATCTTCCAACAGACGAAGGCCCAGGACCAGATGGCTTCACAGGTGAATTCTATGAAACATTTAGAGAAGAGATAACACCTATCCTTCTCAAACTCTTGCAAAATATAGCAGAGGGAGGAACACTCCCAAACTCATTCTACGAGGCCACCATCACCCTGATACCAAAACCAGACAAAGATGTCACAATAAAAGAAAACTACAGGCCAACAGCATTGACAAACATAGATGCAAAAATACTCAACAAAATACTAGCAAACAGAAGCCAACAGCACATTAAAAGGATCATACACCATGATCAAGTGGGGTTTATCCCAGGAATGCAAGAATTCTTCAATATACGCAAATCAATCAATGTGATACACCATATTAACAAACTGAAGGATAAAAACCATACTATAATCTCAATAGATGCAGAAAAAGCTTTTGACAAAATTCAACACCCATTTACGATAAAAACTCCAGAAAGTAAGCATCGAGGGAACTACCTCAACATAATAAAGGCCATATATGACAAGCCCACAGCCCACATCATTCTCAATGGTGAAAAACTGAAAGCATTTCCTCTACGATCAGGAACGAGACAAGGTTGCCCACTCTTACTACTATTATTCTACATAGTTCTGGAAGCTTTAGCCACAGCAGTCAGAGACAAAAAGAAATAAAAGGAATCCAAATCGGAAAAGAAGTAAAACTGTCACTGTTTGCAGATGACATGATACTGTACATAGAGAATCCTAAAGATGCTACCAGAAAACTACTAGAGCTAATCAGTGAATTTGGTGAAGTAGCAGGATACAAAATCAATACACAGAAATCGCTTGTATTCCTATAAACTAATGATGAAAACTCTGAAAGAGAAATTAAGGAAATCCTCCCATATATCATTGCAACAGAAAGAATAAAATACCTAGGAATAAACCTACCTAAGGAGACAAAAGACCTGTATGCAGAAAACTATAAGACACTGATGAAAGAAATTAAAGATGATACAAACAGATGGAGAGATATACCATGTTATTGGATTAGAAGAATCAACATTGTGAAAATGACTATACTACCCAAAGCAACCTACAGATTCAGTGCAATCCCTATCAAACTACCAATGGCATTTTTCACAGAACTAGAACAAAAAATTTCGCAATCTGTATGGAAACATAAAAGACCCCGAATAGCCAAAGCAATCTTGAGAAAGAAAAACAGAGCTGGAGGAATCAGGCTCCCTGACTTCAGACTATACTACAAAGCTGCAGTAATCAAGACAGTATGGTACTGGCACAAAAACAGAAATATAGATCAATGAAAAAGGATAGAAAGCCCAGAGAAAAACCCACGTATATATGGTCACCTTATCTTTGATAAAGGAGGCAAGAGTACACAATGGAGAAAAGACAGCCTCTTCAGTAAGTGGTGCTGGGAGAAATGGACAGCTACATCTAAAATGAAATTAGGGGCTTCCCTGGTGGCGCAGTGGTTGAGAGTCTGCCTGCCAGTGGAGACATGGGTTTGAGCCCTGGTCTGGGAGGATCCCACATGCCACGGAGCAGCTGGGCCCGTGAGCCACAACTGCTGAGCCTGCGCATCTGGAGCTTGTGCTCCACTACAAGAGGGGCTGCGACAGTGAGAGGCCCACACACCGCGATGAAGAGGCCCCCACTCGCCACAACTGGAGAAAGCCCTCGCACAGAAATGAAGACCCAACACAGCCATAAATAAATGAATGAATGAATGAATGAATGAATGAATGAAATTAGAACACTCCCTAACACCATACACAAAAATAAACTCAAAATGGATTAAAGACCTAAACGTAAGGCCAGACACTATAAAACCCTTAGAGGAAAACATAGGCAGAACACTCTATGACATAAATCACAGCAAGATCCTTTTTGACCCACCTCCTAGAGAAATGGAAATAAAAACAAAAATAAACAAATGGGACCTAATGAAACTTAAAAGCTTTTGCACAGCAAAGGAAACCATAAACAAGATGAAAAGACAACCCTCAGAATGGGAGAAAATATTTGCAAACGAAGCAACTGACAAAGGATTAATCTCCAGAATATACAAGTACCTCATGCAGGTCAACATCAAAAAGACAAACAACCCAATGCAAAAATGGGCAGAAGACCTAAACAGACATTTCTCCAAAGAAGATATACAGATTGCCAACAAACACATGAAAGGATGCTCAACATCACTAATCATTAGAGAAATGCAAATCAAAACTACAATGAGGTATCACCTCATACTGGTTAGAGTGGCCATCATCAATATAACTACAAACAATAAATGCTGGAAAGGGTGTGGAGAAAAGGGAACCCTTTTGCACTGTTGGTGGGAATGTAAATTGACTAAGCCACTATGGAGAACAGTAAGGAGGTTCCTTAAAAAACTAAAAATAGAACTACCATATGACCCAGCAATCCCACTACTGGGCATATACCCTGAGAAACCATAATTCAAAAAGAGTCATGTACCACAATGTTCATTGCAGCACTATTTACAATAGCCAGGACATGGAAGCAACCTAAGTGTCCATCGACAGATGAATGGATAAAGAAGATGTGGCACATATATACAGTGGACTATGACTCAGCCATAAAAAGAAATGAAATTGAGTTATTTGTAGCGAGGTGGATGGACCTAGAATATGTCCTACAGAGTGAAGTAAGTCAGAAAGAGAAAAACAAATACTGTATGCTAACACATATATATGGAATCTAAAAACAAAAAAAACACAAAAGGTTCTGATGAACCTAGTGGCAGGACAGGAATAAAGACACAGACATAGAGAATGGACTTGAGGACATGGGGAGGAGGAAGGGTAAGCTGAGACGAAGTGAGAGAGTAGCATTGACATATATACACTACCAAATGTAAAATAGATAGCTAGTGGGAAGCAGCTGCATAGCACAGGGAGATCAGCTTGGTGCTTTGTGACCACCTAGATGGGTGGGATAGGGAGCGTGGGAGGGAGATGCAAGAGGGAGGAGATATGGGGATATATGTATAACTGATTCACCTTGTTATACAGCAGAAACTAACACAACATTGTAAAGCAATTATAGTCTAATAAAGATGTTATTAATTAATTAATTAATTAATTTTAAAAAAAGATACATGCACCCCAATGTTCACTGCAGCACTATTTACAATAGCCAAGACATGGAAGCAAAATGAAAGTCCACTGACAGATGAATGGACAAAGAAGATGTGGTATATATATACAGTGGAACACTACTCACACATAAAAAAGATGAAATAATGCCATTTGCAACAACATGGATGGACCTAGAGATAATCATACTAAGTGAAGTAAGTCAGACAAAGACAAATACCATATGGTATCACTGGTATGTGGAACCTAAAAAAAAAAAAGATATACATGAACTTATTTACAAAACAGAAACCAACTCACAGATAAAGAAAACAAACTTATGTTAACCAAAGGGGAAAGGTGGGGGGGAGGAACACAGTATATTAACCATACTTCAATAAAAAATATAAAAAATAAATTGCATTAAAAAAGTTATATGAGTGCAAGGATAGTTTGGAAAAGGAGTCATTTTTCACCACAGAAGATTTGCTTTAACATACTTTAACTGGTGATCTCTGTTGTAATGCATGATATGTTTCAGAATGTTATTGATAATTTGTTGATTAAATCTAAACTATTTTTTTAAAAGTATAATACACTCCATAATTGACTGTTTCACCAGGCTGTACTCAGTGCTCGAGAATTCACTCATCTTTCATAACAAAGTTTTATACCACTTGAACAGCATCCCCCATATCCCCCACCACAACTTTCTGACAGTCAAGATTCTGGTCAATATGTTACACCAAATGGACTTAACAAGCATATATAGAACATTTCATCCAACAATTTGTTCTCATGGAACATACTCCAGGATAGGTCATATCATAAAACACAAATACGTCTTAGCAAATTTAAGAAGATCAAAATCATATCAACTGTCTGGACAGAATGATATAGAACTAGAAATCAACAAGAGTCTATCTGGAAAATCTACAAAAATGTGGAAACTAAACAGTACACTTCCAAAAAATCAATGGGTCAAAAAAGAAATCAAAAGTGAATTATAAGGCTTCCCTGGTGGCGCAGTGGTTGAGAATCTGCCTGCCAATTCAGGGGACACGGATTCGAGCCCTGGTCTGGGAAGATCCCACATGCCATGGAGTGACTAGGCCCGTGAGCCACAATTGCTGAGCCTGCGCGTCTGGAGCCTGTGCTCCGCAACAAGAGAGGCCGCGATAGTGAGAGGCCCGCGCACCGCTATGAAGAGTGGCCCCCACTTGCCGCAACTAGAGAAAGCCCTCGCACGGAAACAAAGACCCAACACAGCCATAAATAAATAAATAAATAAATAAATAATTTTTTTTAAAAAGTGAATTATAAGGACTTCCCTGGTGGCACGGTGCTTAAGAATCCGCCTGCCAATGCAGTGGACACGGGTTCGAGACCTGGTCTGGGAAGATCCCACATGCCACAGAGCAGCTAAGCCTGTGTGCCACAGCTACTGAGCCTGTTCCTCTAGAGCCCGCGGGCCACAACTACTGAGCCTGTGTGCCACAACTACTGAAGCCCACACGCCTAGAGCCTGTGCTGCACAACAAGAGAAACCACCGCAATGAGAAGCCCATGCACCGCAGCAAAGAGTAGTGCCCGCGCACCGCAGCAAAGAGTAGCCCCCACTCGCCACAATTAGAGAAAGCCCTCACCCAGCAACAAAGACCAAACACAGCCAAAAATAAATAAATTTTTTTAAAAAGTGAATTTTAAAAAACCCTCAAAACAAATGAAAATGGAAACATAACCTACGAAAACCTATGGGATGCTGCAAAAGCAGTTCAGAGAGGAAAGTTTACAGCCATAAGTGCATATGACAAGAAATTAGAAAGCACCTAAATAATCTAACTCTACACTTCAAGGAACTTGAAACAGAAGAAATGTATTCCAAAGTTATCAGAGGGAAGGATGCAATAAAGACTAGAGTGGAAATAAATAAAATAGATAAAAGAAAATCAATAGAAATGATCAACGAAATAAAAGCTGGATTTTCAAAACCATAAAATACACAAACTTTCAGCTAGACTAGGAAAAAAGAGAGAAGACAAAATCAGAAATGAAAGAGGAGACATTATCACTGATATGACAGAAATACAGTATCATAAGAGACTACTATGAACAAATATATGCCAACAAATTAGATATCCTAGAAGAAACTGGTAACTCCTAGAAACACACTACCTACCAAGACTGAATCAGGAAGAAACAGAAAATCTAAACAGACTAATAACAAGGGGTTGAATCAGTAATCAAAAAACTCCCAACACAGAAAACTCAAGGACCAGATGACGTTACTGGTAAATTCTACCAAGCCTATGAAGAAAAATTAACACAAGTAATAACTCTTCCAAAAAATTGAAGAGAAGCGAATACTTCTAAACTTGTTCTATGAGGCCAGCATTTCCAAAACACCAAAGTCAAAGAAAGACTCTGTAAGTAAAGAAAACTACAGGTCAATAAAAGTGATTAACATAGATGCAAAAATTCTGAACGAAATATTAGCAAATCAACTTCAACAATACATTAAAAGGATCATATACTGTGACCAAGCGGGATTTATCACTGGGATATAAGAATGCTTCAACATTCACAAATGAATATGCAAGATACATCACATTAATAGAGTAAAAATAAAAAACACATGATCATTTCAATACATGCAGAAAAAGCAATGGACAAAATGCTACTCTTTTATGATTAAAAACTCTGAACAGATTGAGTATAGGGGGGAATGTACCTCAACGTAATTAAGGCCATATGTAACAAGCCCATAGCTAACATCATACTCATTGGTAAAAAGGTAAAAGCTATTTTTCTAAGATCAAGAACAAGACAGTGATGCCCACTTAATCACTCTTATTCAATATAGTACTGGCAGTGTTAGCTGGAGCAATTAGGCAAGGCAAAGAAAGGTGTCCAAATCAGAAAGGGAGAACTAAAATTATCATTATTTGAAGATGGTATGATTTTGTATATAAAATATCCCACGGAATTCACCAAAAAGTTGTAACTAATCAACAAAGTATGTAAAATTGCAGTATATAAAATCAACATACATCATCACTTGTATTTCTACACACAGATAGTAAAGCATCTGAAAAAATAAAGAAAACAATCTAATTTACAATAGCATCAAAAATAATAAAATATTTAGAAATAAATTTGACAAAGTTGTTGAAAAGTCTCTACACTGAATACTGTAAGACATTGATAAAATAAACTGAAGTCACTAAAAAATGGAAAGATATCCTATGTTCATAGATTGGAGGAATTTCTAAGATTAAAAGTCCTTAACACCATCTGTAGATTCTAACAATCTCTCTCAAAAATCCAATGACATTCTCCACAGAAATAAAAAATCAATTCTAAACTTTCTATGGAACCAGAGAAAATCTGAATAGCCAATACAGTGCTGAGAAAGAAGAACAAAACCTGAGGCATCACAGTTCCTAATTTCAAACTATCCTACAATCTATATTAATTAAAACAGTACAGTGCTGGCATCAAAATAGACACCCAGACCAATGCAACAGAACAGAGAGCCCAGAATTAAACCCCTACATATAAGGTTAACTAATTTTTGACAAGGTAGCCAAGAACAACCATAGGGAAATAATAGTGTCTTCAATAAATGGTGTTAGAAAACCTGGATAAGCACAAGCAAAACAGAAATTTGAACCCCTATCTTACGTCAGTCACAAGAATTAACTCAAGATGGATCAAAGACTTGAACCGAAGAACTGATACCATAAAAGTCCTGAAAGCATAAAAAACTCTTCCACATTGGTTTTGATGATTATTTTTTTAATATGACACTAAAAGCACAAACAACAAACGCAGAAATCCACAACCAAGAAGAAATCAAACTTAAAAGTTTCTAGGGACTTCCCTGGTGGTCCAGTGGTAAAGAATCTGCCTTACAATGCAGGTGACGTGGGTTTGACCCCTGGTCAGGGAACTAAGAACCCACATGCTGCAGGGAAACTAATCCCGTGCGTCACAACTACTCAACTCGCCCACCTCAGTTAGAGAGGCTGCGTGCCGCAAACTACAGAGCCCACGCACCCTGGAGCCTGCGCACCACAACTAGAGAGAGAGAAAAAAAAAAACCGCACGCCACAGCTAGAGAGAAGCCCGCACACTGTAATGAAGAGCCTGCATGCCGCAACTAAGACCCAACGAGGCCAAAAAAAATAAATAAAATACATGAATAAATAATAAATAAAGCTTAAAAAAAGTGCTACTGTACAACAATATAGACAATCAACAAAATGAAAAGTAAACCTACCAAATAGGAAAAAAATGCAAACCATAGATTGGATAAGGGGCCTGTAATCAAAATACATTTTTAGAAAAACTCATAAAACGCCACAAGAAATCAAACAATCCAATGTATGAATGGGCAAAGGAAACAGATTTTTCTTCCAAAAAAGACATATAGATGGCCAATAAGTATACAAAAATGTACTCAACATGACTAATCATCAGTACAATGCACATAAAAACCACAATGAGATATTATCTCACACCTGTTAGAATGGCTATCATCAAAAAGACAAGAAAATAAGCGTTGGTGATGATGTTGACAAAAGGGAACACTTGTGAACTGTTAGTGGGGATATAATTTCACAGCAACTATGGAAAACAATACGAAGTTTGCTCAGAAAAGTTAAAAATAGATCTATTACATGATCCAGCAATTCCATTTCTGGGTATTTATCCAAAAAAATAAAAGCACTAACTTGAAAAGAAATATGCACTCCCATATTTCTTGCAGCATTATCCACAATAGCCAATATATGGAATCAACCTAAGTTCCTATCAAAAGATGAATGGATAAGAAAGATATGATATCTATATCTATATACTTATCTATATTTACATACACACAATGGATATTATTTAGCCACTAGAAAAAAGGAAATTCTACCATTTTTAACATTGATGCACCTTGGGTGCTGATATATTATGCTGATATAAGTCAAAAAGAGAAAGACAAATACTATGTGATATCCTTTATATATGGAAATAAAAAGAAGCCACACTTATAAAAATAAAGAGTAGAATGTTGGTCACCAGGGGCTGGGGTATGGGGAATAGGAGAGATGTTGTATAGGATACAAACTTTTAACTAATAGTAAATAATTCCTAAAGATCTGATGCACACAATAGTCAATATAGCCCATGGTATTGTATTATAATCATCAAACTTGCTAAGAGACTAGATCTTAATTTTTCTAACCACAATAAAGAAATAATAATTATGTGACATGATAGAGGTGATAGCTACTGCTACAATGGCAAAGCATAACACTTAAATGTATCAAAGCACCATTAAATTCAACTAATATTTTATGTTAAATATAAGAAAAAAGAAATGCAATAAGCATAATCAATATACAAACAGATCAAGCAGAATAAATTTTCTGTAAGTTAGAAGACAGTAAGTTGAAAATATCCACTCAGAGGAGAACACAGAAAAAAAGAGTGAAGAAGGATTTTGTTATCTATAGGATACCATCAAAAGAAACCTGTGAATTATGGAGTCTTAAAAGGAAAAGATAGAGAGAGAAGGCTTATTTAAAGAAATAGTTGCTGAGAACTTTCATAATCAGGGGAGAGATTTGGATATCCAAGTTCATGAAGCTCATAGGGCACCAAACTAAAAAAAAAAAAAAAAAAAAAAAAAAAATTCCCCAAAACACATTATAGTAAAACTGTCAACGATCAAAAACAAAGAATCTGAAAAGCAGCAAGAGGAGAGAAGCTTATAACTTAGAGGAGAAACCTCATAAGGTTACCAGTTGATTTCTCAGCAGAAACCTCACAGGCTAGGAGAGAGTGGGATAATACCTTCAAATTACTCAATGAAAAAAATACTGCCAACAAAGAATATCCTCTCCATCATAACTGTCTTTCTTAAGTGAAGAGATTAAAAACTCTCCCAAAAAAGCTGAGAGAGTTCATAATCACTATATCTGTCTTAAAAAAATTCTAAAAGACCTCCTCAAGCTACAATAAAAGTAACCTAAATAGTACCATGAAAACATATGAAAATACACAAGACTTATAAACATAAGTATATAGTTAAGGTAAGAATACTTTTAATAATGTGATATGGTGGTGTGTAAACCGGTTAACTTTAGTATAAAGGTTAAAGTATGTGATTATTAAAATAACTGCAGCTATAATAATTTTAATATATAAACAATATACAAAGAGGTAAATTGTAACACCATATACAAAAATTCATGGAGGAGAGTAAAAGCATAGTTTTGTGTTTGTGTCATGAAGTTATATTATTATCAACATAAAATAGACTGTTATACCTGTAAGATATTTTCTGTATGCCTCATGGAACCACAGAGCAAAAATCTTATAGTAGATTCAGAAAACATAAAGAGAAGGGAATCATAACATACCACTACAGAATATCACTAATTCACAAAGAAAGGCAGCAACAGAGGAAAGAACAAGAAACAACAAAAAATCCAGAAAACAATAAGATGGCATCGGTAAGTCCTTAACTGTCAATAATTACTGTAAACATAAATGTATTAAATTCTTTAGTCAAAAGTCATCAAGTGGCTAGACAGATAAAAATACAAGATCGAACTATATGCTGGCTATCAGAGACTCACTTCAGAGTTAAAAACACAAATAAGCTCAGATTGAAGCTCTGGTACAAGATATTCCATACAAGTGGAAACCAAAAGAAAGCAGTGGTAGCTAGAGTTATACCAGACAAAATAGACTTTAAGTGTTAAGCTGCAACAAGGAAAAAAAAATAAGGTCATTATATAATGATAATGTTTTCAATTTATCAAGACAAAAATCAAAAATAAATATGCACCCAACAGTGGAGGATCTTAATATATTAAGCAAACACTAACAGATTTGAAGAGACAAATAGACAATACTAAAAAAAAAGTGGGGCTTCCCTGGTGGTGCAGTGGTTGAGAGTCTGCCTGCCAATGCAGGGGACACGGGTTCGAGCCCTGGTCTGGGAGGATCCCGCATGCCGCGGAGCAACTAGGCCCGTGAGCCACAACTACTGAGCCTGCGCGTCTGGAGCCTGTGCCCCGCAACGGGAGGGGCCGCGATAGTGAGAGGCCTGCGCATCGCGATGAAGAGTGGCCCCCACTTGCCGCAACTGGAGAGAGCCCTCACGCGGAAACGAGGACCCAACACAGCCACGAGTGGATAAATTAATTAATTAATTTTAAAAAAAGTGTAGGGATCTTTAATACCCAACTTTCAACAATGAATAGGTCATCCAAAAAGAAAATCAATAAGGAAGTACTGAACCTGAGCTGTATATTAGACCAAATTGACTGAACAGACAAAAACAGAACAGTCCATCCAACAGCAGCAGAATACATAGTCTTCTCAAGTGCACACTGAACATTCTCCAGGACAGATCATGTGATGGGTCACTAAACAACTCTTCGCAAATTTAAGAAGACTGACATCATACTAAGTATTTTTTCAACCATAATGGTAAGAAACCAGAAATGAACAGGACAGAATCTGTAAATTTTACAAATATGTGGAAATTAAACAACATGATCCTAAATAATCAATGGGCCAAAGAAAAAAAATAAAAAATAAAAAGACCAGGGGCTTCCCTGGTGGCACAGTAGTTAAGAATCTGTCTGCCAATGCAAGGGACAAGGGTTCAAGCCCTGGCCTGGGAAGATCCCACATGCCACGGGGCAACTAAGCCCGTGAGCCACAACTACTGAAACCTGCACGCCTAGAGCCTGTGCTCTGCAACAAGAGAAGCCACCACAATGAGAAGCCTGTGCACCGCAACGAAGAGTAGCCCCCGCTCGCTGTAACCAGAGAAAGCACATGCACAGCAACGAAGACCCAACGCAGCCAAAAATAATAATAAATAATAAAATAAATAAATTTATAAAAAAATAAATAAAATAGAAATAGAATTGCCATATGAACCAGCAATCCCACTCCTGGGCACATATCCATACAAAATTATAATTCGAAAAGATACATGCACCACTATGTTCATAGCACCACTATTCACAATAGACAAGACATGAAAGCAACCTGAATGTCCATCAACAGATGAATGGATAAAGAAGATGTGATAAATATATACAATGGGATATTACTCAGCCATAAAACAGAGTGAAATAATGCCATTTGCATCTACATGGATGGACTTAGAGATTATCATACTAAGTGAAGCCAGACAGAGAATGACAAATACCATATGATATCACTTACATGTGAAATCTAAAATGAGACACAAATGAATCTACAAAACAGAAACAGACTCACAGATATAGAAAACAGACTTGTGGTTGCTAAGGGGAAGACAGGGGAGGGATGGATTGGGAGTTTGGGATTAGCAGATGCAAACTATTATATATAGGATGGATAAACAACAAGGTCTTACTGTACAGCACAGGAAACTATATTTAATACCCTGTAATAAACCATATGTATATATGTAATAAACAGTATGTGTGTGTGTGTATATATATATATCTGAATCACTGTTGTACAGCAGAAATTAATAAAACACTGTAAGTCAACTATACTTCAATGAAATAAACTTTTTAAAAATTAGGTTGAGATTATACCATCAATTAGTTTAAAGTCACTTTTATAAAGTAAGCCTTTTCATTTTTCTTGTCCTTTCATCCTGGGACAAATGTATAACAGATAGAAACTAACCAGGATTACTCGAGTCTGAACTCATATCACACAGAACTTTAATTGTTGAACACACCATTAATACCAATTACACCATGGGATGTCCTGATCCAATATCAAGTTTGTAAACCTTGTATCGAGCCTGCAGAATCCACTAAATTTGGAAATTCAAACTGAAATGAAGCCAACTATCCCATGACTTCTCCCAAACTAGTTATACGACAATCAGCTGGAAACCATACGCAATCAAATAAATGTAGACAGAAACAACCATACCCTTCCTTTTTTTTCCTTTTAGATGAAGACGGTATTTAAGGTGATGTCTTGGGCCATTTCAGGGTGTTGCTCAATTTCTTGGGTATCTCCCATGCACACAGGAGGTACACATGTTAGTTAACTTCTTTGTGCAACTATATGAAAGTAGTTAATATCACAAAACTGTATACATAAAATGAATTAAATGGTAAATGTCATGTTTTGTATTTTTAATGACAATGAAAAAAAAAGTGTAGTGCCGATATTTCTTACAACATAAATGAACATTAAAAACACCCTTAGTGAAAAAAGCCATACAGAAAAGGCCACCCAGATCCCATACTCATCTTGTCTGCTTTAAATCCATCGAGGCTGTCCAAATGAGGGGAAAACTCAGTAATGGTTCCAGAAAAAGAAAACCGGATCGGGATGGGAAAAGACATTTTCATACAGTTGGGACAACAGGCGAAAGCTGAAGAGGGCCTGTGTATTAAAGTATAACGTAGACCTCAGGATTCCCTCATTTAGGGGTCATGTGCTGGTTCCTCAGGACAGTGTCCCTGTTTTGGGTAAAACACACTGAACATTTTGTGTGAAGTGGCAAATGTGAGTACTTTTGGCATTACTGAAACTTTTCTGTACATTTTAAGTTACTGAAAAGTAAATTACTTTTCAAAACAACCATGTCAGTACCATGCCAGAAAATCAGATAAGACAGCCATCAAACTTTGTTACAGAGGCCAAGACTTACCCAGACAAAGTTCAACCAAAGTTGTGATTGTTATTTCCTTTGTAGGAGTACACATGGTATTAAGAGGCACAGTGGGAGGGACTTCCCTGGTGGCACAGTGGTTAAGAATCCGTCTGCTAATGCAGGGAACACGGGTTCAACCTCTGGTCCGGGAAGCTCCCACATGCTGCAGAGCAACTAAGCCCGTGGGCCACAACTACTGAGCCTGTGCTCTAGAGCCCATGCACCACAACTACTGAGCCCGTGCGCCTAGAGCCCATGCTCCACAACAAGAGAAGCCACTGCAATGAGAAGCCCACGTACTGCAACGAAGAGTAGCTCCCACTAGCAGCAACTAGAGAAAGCCCGTGCACAGCAACGAAGACCCAACACAGCCAAAAATAAATAAAATAAATAAATTTATTAAAAAACAAAAAGAAAATCTACATGACCTTGGGTCTGGTGATGCGTTTTAAACACACAACACCAAAAGTCTATCAACAAAAGAAAAATAATTGATAATGTGGACTTTATAAAATTAAAAATTTCTACTCTATGAAAGAACTTATTCAGAAAACCAAAAGACAAACCACACACTGGAAGAAACTATTTCCAAAACACATATCTCACTAAAGGGTTTGTACTCAAATTATACCAAACAATGCCATTAAAATTTGGTAAAGATTGAAACACACACCTGGCCAAAGAAGATAAACAGATACTAAATAAGCATACAAGAATATACTCAAGATGCTAGTGGAATGCATGTACAACCAACTTTGGAAGATGGTTTGGCAGTTTTTTCCAAATCTAAATAGTCTCACCTTAGGATCTAAGAAGCGTACCTCTTCTATGTAGACAACTGCTTTGAAAACCTGTGTTCAAACAAAAACTAGCATCAAGTAATGCACAGCAGCTCTATTCATAATGGCTAAAAACTTAAAGATATGAAGATATCCTTCTGTAGATGAATTCATAAGCAAATTAGGGCACATACATGTCAAGGGGAGCAGACTACACCACCCCAAAATGTGCCCATTTGACAAAAGGATTATTTTAGACAGATTAATTTAAAAGAACAGCAGACCCAGGAGAATCTTTGAAAACCAAGTAGAAAATGCCCTTTTATGAGGTAAATTTACATTTATTAAGGATATCTCCATTTGTAATGGTATGTCCCTCTCTGGACCAGGAATTGAATGATGACTAAATATCAAGAAAAACTTGTTGGGACTTCCCTGGTGGTCCAGTGGTTAAGACTCCACACTCCCAATGCAGGGGGCCTGGGTTCGATCCCTAGTCAGGGAACTAGATCCCACATGCCACAACTAATACCTGGGGCAGCCAAATAAAATATATTAAAAAAAAGCTTGTCAATGAAATAGGTCTGGATGTAAATCTACGTAACAACCATACCCTTGTTTACTGTGCTTTGCCTAATAACCTCCCTTAAATGGCTTCCTCCATTCCCTAACATCTTTCTTCTGTTCTTAGCTGAAGGTAGCCTTTAAGGTAATGGCTTGGGCCAGACTATGTTATCCTGGGTATCTTTCAACTATACAGGAGGTATGCATGGTATATATTAAACTTCTGATTGTTTTTCTCCAGTTCATCTCCCTTTCATTACAAGGGGGATCTCAATGAAGAACATAGAAGGGTAGAGGGAAAATTATTTTTCCTTTCATATACATGCAATGCAATAGTATTCAGAGATATAAAAGAATGAATAATCAACCCATGCAAAAAAAAAAAAAGATGAATCTAACATTTATATTGTTAAGTGAAAGAATCCAGTCTGAAGTGCTACACACTGTATGACCTCATTTATATGACATTCTAGAAAAGGCAAAACAGACATGGTAAACAGTTTACGGAATATGTGGTTGAAAAGGTCCGTGTGATACTTTAGTGGTGAATACCTGTCACTATGCATTTGTCTACACCTGCAGATTTTTTACAACCCAACAAGTAAATTATAATCTATTCAAATTTAGTTACTTAGGATATGGGAGTGTCAAAGACTGGCATACAGAATGTAACAAACAATCTAACTGATTTAGAAAGGTATGAAAAAAACTCACTATTGGTGGTGGGACAAAATGGGCTGACCTAAGTTAACTTTGGAAATGAGTGGACTCTGTAGGCCAAAGGCAAAATATGCTGTACACACAGTGGACTCTGTAAGTTCCTTCCCATGGGGAGCAGTAGCTAACAGTACTGAAACTACTATATCAGTAATCGAATGCAACAAACACTGAATTTAATGACGAATGGTGGAAGCCAGGTTTCTTACCACTGGAGTGGGAAGTCACAGACAAACAAAGGGAGAAGGTTACAATACCCATGTCATAACAGATCAGGTTGGAGGCATCAGTATAAACTATCTTTAGCCTAACAGAGATACACATAGTTCCACATGGAAATCTTTATAATTATGTGTATATGCATAGGCTGGGATACATGCATATATTTCCATGCACTGTCAGCTGAGCATATTTAGCTCCCACGTGTAAGTTTTTAATACCATTCTCTAATAAAAGGAACGAGGGCTCTCTGAAGAAAGGGCTGATGCTAGGACTGAGACAGTAAATATATGAAGCAGGATAATCTTAAAATATCAGAAAGTAAAGAAGTACCAAAAATTTTTAAAACCCACAAAAGAAAAATCATGTAAAATGAAAACAGGAGCAAATGGAAAAAGCTCTCAACAGCCAAAGCAAGAATGAACTAAGCAGTCTAATAATGTAGTGCTGGCTTATAACCAAAAGTTTACAATAATTATTCATGTGTCCAAACTGGTAAAAATAAGTTACGTAGTTTTTGATGAATGATGTTAAATAGAAATCTCCTATGCAGAAAGCTTCTAAACAATTCATATAGACACTCAGCTGTCCATCAAGGATGTGAAGCTAACCCCTCTCTCCTCAAGTGTGGGTTCTGCAGTATGACTTCCTCCTGAATAAGACACACAGGATGGACATGGGAAAAAATTAACTTCACTGTGGGAAAACTTCACAAACACTACCTCAGCCTGGTGACCAAAGTTAAGAATATAAGTGAGAAGTTCCCTTAAGAGCCTGTTCTCTCGATATATACAGTGAAGAGGAAGCACTTACCTCTGTGATCTGCTTTTTCAAAGCCAGGTCTAATTACAACAAAAACACCAAGCAAATCCCAGTGCAGGGCAGTTTACACAATACCTGACCAGTCCTCCTCCACACTGTCAAGGTCATGGAAACAAGGAGAGTCTGAGCAACTGTCAAAGCCCAGAAGAGACTAAACAGACATGATGACCCCGTGTCCTTTGAGACCCTGTAACAAGGAAAGGTATAACAAAGGGAACATGAATAGGGACTTCAGTTAATAACAAAGTATCAATATTTGTTCATTATTTGTGATGATTCTGTAGGAAATTAGACTGGAAAAATTAAAAGTCAAATAAGAGAAACCTATCGTAACAAACTGGAAATCTAGAGGAAACGGGTGATTTCTTTGTAAAAACACATTACCAAAATGGACCCTAAATTAAGGAAAATACAAAAAGACCAATTAACCACTGAGGAACCTCTTCCCCATGCTGGTTATCACTGTTCCAGGGTTTCCCTCTCCGAGGACAGGGAAGGAACAGGGACAGAGCTGTTTGGCAGCTCCCCTAGTACATGACCCCACCCAGTGTCTTCATCTCCCCCAGCCACGCCTACCCAGGGAGGACACCTGAGGAAGGATCAGGGATTATTGATCCAGATGTGTCAACTAGGACTTCTTCTATTCCCAGCGACTGGACACACTTACTGAAGTAAAATAAATTAGTATTTATTGTAAGGGTAGAAATAAATTAATACTTGCAAGTGGCAAGTTTAAGAATGGGTTTGGACCTCGCAGGTCCAGTGTCTCACACTCTCTCAGTGTGACCTTACTTCTCTCCAAAGCTTAGTCCTGCTCAGTGCCTTTGGGGGACCCCATTCACAGGCACAGTCTCTCTCTCTGCCCTTGGGCCAACAGCAATTCTAGGCTGACAACCACTCACCATCCTTTTTCCAAGAAAAAGTTTCTCCTTTTCTTGGGTTCTAAGAAGAGTCATGGTTTTGAATACCTTTGGCCTGGCTTGGGTTTCATTCTCATCCTTGACCCATCACCAGAAGATGGAAAATGGGACTGGCTAGATGTGCGTTGTAAAACCATCTTCGAGCTGGGTGGAACATGGGGTTATCGTTCTGGAACTATTTGGACTGGAAGCAGGTGAGATGTAATTCCCAAAGGAAAACTGAGGCACTAGACTTGGGCATGAGAACAGGTGCTGGCTGGGGGAAAGCAGCAGATGCTATGTCAATGACAGCTCACTGCACAGCACAGAATCTGACACAAAAGGAAGAAAGGGGTTCACTTAGGGTCAGGGGCTGCAGCTACTCCTCCAGTGCTCTCACTGTCCTCCCAAGACTGCAAGAAGTTCTTTCACTTGCTGAAAAGGCAGGATCATTGTTGTTGGTAAACTCAAGTCTCCTGCCTTGGGCATCAGGTCCTCACATCTCAGAGGCTGGCCCAGAACAGCCCACGTGCCCTCAGAAGACACACAGACCTCATTCCTGCCCCTGAGAGGTGGGAGCCCTTGAATTATGCCATCTCCCTGGCCATATTAATTACCCATCCCTTAAAAACAGTACTGGTCCTTTTCCAGTTTCTTCTGTCTCCTTTACTAAGGGAAGAAACCAAATGCTAGGGTGGTAAGGAAACTCTTGTGCAATGAGGTAATGGGAGGCTCAAGAATTATTCCATGCCATGGAACCCATAATTGGCAGGCTTTCCAGAGGCCACGTGGATGCATTTGGCTCTCCAAGACAACGCATCAGTGTGAACCTCCCACTGGGAGGCCCAGCTACTCCCATAACTTTGATTCTTAATGAATGTGAATGTCAAAATTTCTAACAACTGAAAGGACAAAGGATTGCAGGGCCATGGTCTGCTGTATGGTTGTTGTGTCAGGGACACACTCAGATATTTAGAGGGTTATTACCTCTCTTGGCAGGCTACGAGGCTGTGGAGGCTGTGAAGAGGAGGCCCTTTTCTCAGCCACATGGATGTTGGTAGTTGAAACATCTCAAAGGAGTGTCTACAGTGCCCAGGTAGCTGTTCCATTGCTCAGCAGCATGGTCAGCTCACTAATTGTCCATGTGGTCTTGAGAGGGCCCAGGCTGAACTGAGCTAGAGGACCACAGATGCCTGCCTGAATGGTCAGAGGTCAAGGACTGTCCTGCCTGAGACTTGACTGTCCATTGATACCCACTCAGATGGGACAAAGGATGCCTGCAGTCCCAGGAGGGCCCCACCAGCCCTCAAGTAGGCAGGGGGCTGGCAGGTTGTTACACCCAGTCCTGCATTAATCCACACATGTCCACTGAGTGCCCTCCTGTCTGGGCACTCTGCTGGCACTGGGGCTGCCCAGGCAGAGCAGGGCCAGCACAACCTTTCCCAGATGGGAGGGCAGGAAGGAACCAGTCATGACTCCTGACACCCTCCACAACCCGTGACTGACATCGACTTCAATGGGAAACCCTCGGAGACAGTACAGACATTTCATTCTTCTCTCAGAGCCCAGGACTGGGGGGTAGAAAAACAGTGGTCCAGCTCAACTCCCTGACTCATGTGTGACCCTGGGCAAATCCTATCCATCCTGGAGACCTCAGAGAGGAGAAGGGAAGGGCAACGGGGGCCAGTTATGCTTAAACCTAACCCTAACCCTAAAGAACCCTAACCTCTAACCCTAACACCCCAACTCCAGACCCTTTACCCTGACTCTCCAACCCTGACCCCTGACCCCTAAACCCTGACACTGACTCAAACCCCAGACCTAAATCCTAGCCCAGTGGATACCGAGGGATGACGTATGTACTCTTGAATAAACCAAGAGATTCATGACCTTGCATTTAGCAATAGTTTCTTGGCTCTGACACTAAAGCTCAAGCAATGAAAGGGAAAAAAACCGGTAAACTGGAGTTCCTCAAAATTATAAACCTTTGTACACCAAAAGAGGCTATTCATAAAGTAAGAAGACAGCCCACAGAATGGAAGAAAATATTGGGACATTATATATCTGATAAGAGTCTTTATCCAGAATATATCAAGAACTTTTACCACTCAACAAAAGACCAACCCAATGATAAAGGACTTGCATGGACTGTTCTCCAGAAAAGGCATACAAATGGTCTCAAGCTCATGAAAAGATGTCAAACATCAGCAGTCATGATGGAAATGCAAATTAAAACCACAAAGTGATAACCATTCTAGTGTATGTGAAAGGGTATATTAAAAATAAATAAAAATAACAAATGATGGAAATAATATAGAGAAATTGGAACTCTTAAACTTTACTTGTGGAAATGTAAAATGGTACAATCTATGTGTACAAAACTTTGGCATTTTCTCAAAAATATAAAAATGTAATTATCATATGTCTCAACAACTCCACTCCTAGATATATACCCAAACACTTGAAAACAGGTGTTCAAATAAAAACTTGTACACCAATATTCAAAGCAGCACTGTTCACAATAGCCCAAGGTAAGAACAATTAAAATGTCCACCAACGGGTGAGTGGATAAGCAAAATAGGGTAGATCCATAAGATGCATTATTCTGCCATATAAAGGAATAACGTAAAATGGTGCAGCAGCTGTGGAAGACAGTAGGGGAGCTCCTCAAAAACTTAAACGTAGATTTAATGTTAGGATCCCTCAATGCCGCTCCAGGGTATACACCCAAAATATTAGAAAGCAAGGACTGGAACAGATATCTGTACCCCATATTCATAGCAACATTATTCACAATAGCCAAAAAGTGGAAGCAACACAAGTGTCCTTCAGCAGATGAAAGGATAAACATAATGTAGTATATACACAATGGAATACAATTCCACCTTTAAAACTAAGGTAACTCTCACACAGGCTACAATGTGGATGAACCTTGAAGTCATTATGCTAAGTGAAACAAGCCAGACACAAAAGGACAAACATTCTATGATTTCACTTGTATGAGGTATCCAGAGAAGTCAAATTCAAAGACAAAGTAGAATAAGGTTGCCAGGGGTTGAGGGGAGTTAGTGTTTAATGGTTACAGTTTCACTTCGGGAAAATGAAAAGATACTGGAGATGGATGGTGAGGATATTTTTACAACAATGCAAATGTAGTTAACTGTATACTTTAAATGATTTAGATTACAAACGTTATGTGTTTTTAATCACAATGAAAAAAAATGATACATGTTACAACATGGATAAACACTGAAAACATCCCAAATGAAAGAAGCCATACAGAAAAAGCCACCCAGATCATACTCATCTTGTACACTTTAAATCCGTGAAGGTTTTTAAAATGAGGGAAAGCCCCAGTGATGGTTCCAGAAAAACAAAACTGGATGAGAATGGAAAAAGACATTTCCACAAAGTTGGGGCAGCTGGTGAAAGCTGAAGTGGTCCTGTGGATAGAATGATAATGGGTAAACCATAATTATCCCTCATTTTGGGGTTATGTGCTGGTTCCCTGGGAGAGTGGCCCTATTTAGGGTAAAACATATTGCAGTATTTGGTGTGAACGTAGAAAACTTTGTACTGCTATTTAAAGTTTAAACATTTGAAATTTACTAAAAAATAAATTACTTTTCAATACAACCATGTCAATAACATGACAGAAAATCAGAGATGACATCAAACATTGCTACCCAGACCAAATTCGACCACAGTGGCGATGCGAATCGCGCTTGTAGGAGTCCACATGGTATTAAGCGGCACTGTGGGAAGAGTGTATTAGTAGCCACTATGTCTTGGGTGCTGTGGATGACCTGCAGGTAGTTGAAACAGTGGGCTTTCTGAATTCCAGTTTCCCACATAAAACCGCCAAAAGACTGTCAGAACTAAAAAAATGAATTCAGTAAAACTGCAGGATCATTTGTGATTCTATACCCTAATAATAAACAATCAGAAAGAGACATTAAGAAAACAATTCCATTTACAGTTGCATCCCTCAAAAAAACTAGGAATAAATTTAACCTAGGACTTGAAAGACTTGCATCCTGAAAACTCTAACACATTGATGAAAGAAACTGAACAGACACAAAAAAATGGAAACGTATCCCATGCTCATGGGTGAAAATATTATTAAAATGTCCATTCTACCTAAAGCAACGTACACATTCACACAATCACCACCAAAATTTCCATGACATTTCGCAGAAACAAAACAATCTTAACATTTGTGTGGAGCCACAAAGGACCCAGAAGAGCCAAACAGACGCTGAGAAAGGAGAACAAGCTAGAGGCATCTCGCTCCCTGACTTCACACTTCATTACGAAGCTCCAGTCCCAAAAAAGTGTGGAATTAGCCCAGAAACAGGCCCACAGACCAGAGGAACAGAACAGAGAGCCCAGAAATAAACCTACAGGTATGTGATCAGTTAATTCACAAGAAAGGAGCCAAGAACATACGCAGGGGATAGGACAGTCCCCTCAATAAACGGTGCTGGGAAAACCAGACGCCACACGCCAAAGAAAAACACTGCACTCTGTCTACACCACACACAAAAGGGGCCAAAAACCCAGTTTTCCACATCAAGCCCTTCCTCTCCTGGGTCCTCTGAACACAGACACCCTCAGCGGTCAGCCACGCCCAGGAACCTTCTCCCCACTTTTCCTCACCTTCTCCCTCAGCGGCATCACCTCCCGGCAGGTCCTGAGGAGACCAGGCTCCTGTCAGCGTGGACTCGGCCCATGTTGTCCTGAAGCTGAAGCCCCAGCGGGTCCTGAGGAGACCGGGCTCCCGTAGGTGTGGACTCAACCCCAAGTTGTCCTGAAGCCCAGGCCGTCAGCACGGACTCGGCCCCAAGTGTTGCAGAAGCCGAAGCCACATCCGGTGCTGAGGAGACTGGGCTCCCGTCAGCTGTGCGCGGAGCCAAGTCAGCCGGCAGGACGCGTTCCCGCGGAGGGTCAGGGAGGCGGGCTCACGTCCCCTGCCAGCCAATGGGAGCGTGCAGACCAAGCCGCCCTCACCGTTCAGCGGAGACCCCGCCCCCTGAGAGCAGTTCTGCTGAATCCATTAAACTGGAAATTCAAACCGAAATAGAACCGAATATCCAAAATAGTTAGTGAACAATTAACTTGAAACGGTAGGGAATGAAATGAATGTAGAGACCAAATTCACTCAAATTTATTAACAGGCACTTAAAATGCAAAACTATCAAAATTATAGAGATAAACATAGACAATCTACATGACCTTGGGTTTGATCTGTAGATTATGAGCTTTGAGTTTTAACACACACACAAAAAGCCAATCCACAAAAGAAAAAAGTAATATTGTGGACTTTATAAAATTAAAGATTTCTATGCTGAAAGACCTTATTCAGAAAATCAAAAGACAAACCACAAACTGGGAGAAAAATATTCGCAAAACTTGTATCTGATAAAGGATTTGGACTCAAAATATAGAAAGACCTCTAAAACATCCCCATAAAAAAATGGGTAAGGATCTGAACAGACACCCAGCCCAAAAAAGATACACAGATTGTAAAGTCATACAAAAACATGCTCAACATAATAAACTGTTAGGGAATTACAAATTAAAATCATGATATATCAAACCACACCTATTAGGACTGCTAAACTCCAAAAATATGACAATACCGATTACTAGAAGGTGAGGAACAACAGAAACTCTCCCTGCTTACTGGTGGAATGCATGTACAGCCACTTTGTAAGACAGTTTGGCAGCTTTTTCCAAAGCTAAACAAGTCTTACCTTGGGATCCAACAATTGTACTTCCAGTATTTAGGCAACTGCTTTGAAAATCTATGTCAAAATGCAAACAAGGATGCAATTATGCACAGCAGCTCTACTCATAATGGCTAAAAACTTGAAGAAATCAGAATGTCCTTCAATAGATGAATGCATAAGCAAACTGGGGTACACCCATGTCAAGGCGAGTAGAATATACCACCCTAAAATACACCTCTCTGGCATAAGAATGATTTTGGTCTGCTTTAAAAACAAACAAACAAAAAAACCACAAAGAATCTCAGAAAACTGAGATTGCCCTTTTGTGAAGGACATTTACAACAGAGAAATCTCCATTTGTAAGAGTATGTCCCTCTTTGCACCAGAAATAGAAGGATAATTAAATTTCAAGTAATTCTTATCAATGGAGAAGTCCTGACTTAAATCTGCAAGCAATCATACCCTGTGCTTTGCATGATAACCTGCCATAACTGGCTTCCCCCCTTCCCCAAAATCTTTCTTCTGTTTTTAGCTGAAGATGGTATTTAAGGTGATGGCTTTGGTCATTTCAGGGAGTGACTCAGTTTTCCTTGGTATCTCCCCTGTATTCAGAAGGTATACATGTTATCAAACTTGTTTTTCTCCTGGTAGTCTGTCTTTTATTAAGGGTGGGGGGAGTCTCAACCAAGAACCCAGAAGGGCAGAGTGAAAATTGTTTTTCCTCCCATACATATGCAATGGAATACTACTCAACAGCAGAAAGGAATGAACCATCAACCTATGGAAAGACATGGATAAATCCTCAGTATATACTGTTAAGTGAAAGTGTCCAGTCGGAGGAGGCTGCACACAGTATGACCCCATTGATGACATTCTGGGAAAGGCAAAGCTACATAAGTAATAAGCAGATCACTTCACTGGTTTGAAGTGATACTTTAGGATGGATACGTGGCACTATGCATTTGTCTAAGCCCACAGATTTGTATAGCCCAAAGGGTCAATCATAATCTATTCAAATTTAGTTATTTAGGGTGTAAGAGTGCCACAGGGTGGAATACACAATGCGACAGCATCTAACTGCATTAGAAATGCATGGAAAAAAACTCACTGTAGGGGATGGGGTATAAGGTGCTGACCTAAGTTACCTTTGGAAATGAACAGAATCTGTAGACTAAAGGCAAAATGGACCGTACATAAACAGTGGGCTTTATTTTATGAAGTTCTTTCCAGAGTGTAGTAGCTAACAATTATGAAAACTTTGCACATGTAATCTGAAGAGGAGAAATGAATTGATAAATGGCAGATGGTGGGAGCCAGGCACCTCACTGTGGGAGTGGGAAGTTACAGATAGCCAAGGAACAAGAGAATGAGGCTGAGCCCCTGATGGCCACCCCTTTTTGGCTCTGAGTTGCTTCCAACAGGACCGCAGTCACCTGCACGTAGTCTGCTGTGACCTACCTGCCCCCATTGGCCTTTCCTCTCCCTCCCTGGGATGATTCCAGTGACATTTCCAGCCTGGACCCCTCTCCCAGGCCAGATGCATCTGTCCAGCCACTGCATCCCCATCTCACCTTGGGGGCTAACAGGCCCCCTCAGAGGACTGTGATCCTGCAGCTCCCCACACCCAGGAGCAGCCCCACCTTCCCAGGTTGCCGAGCCCAGGCACCAGGTGTAACCGAGCAGGACCCTACGGGGCCTTCCCAGGACAGACCCCCTCCCCCATATCCTCTGCTGTAGCTCCTCTCTGAAGTACCTGGATAATAGTATCTGATGCACGCTTCCTGGGTTGTTTTACAGATGCTAAAACCACCACCAAGTGGAAGAAATGAACTACTTGATGATCATGAACACGTAGCCCCAGAGCTACTGGTGCCTAAGAATTTATAATGTTAACCACCTGTTACCTCACCTTCAACCAATCAGAGAATTGTGTGCCAGCTGATCACATACCCTGCGAACCCCTCCTCCCTCACCAGGCCTTTAAAATGCTTTGCTGAAATCCCTCAGGGAGTTCGGGGTTTTAGAGCACAAGCCACCCGTCCTCCTTGTATTGGCGCTTTTACAATTAAAGCTGTACTTTCCTTCACCACAACCGGTGTCAGTAGCTTGGCTTTACTGCACTCGGGCAAGCGGACCCAAGTTTGGCTCAATACACTGGGGTTTCCCAGTCTCCCCCTTCCTTGTGCCCCAGTGGCTGTCAGCTCCTCCTCCAGAGTCTGTGGCCAGTCCCCACACTAAATCCCCTCTACACCCACAGCCCTGGCCCAAGCCCAATCTTGTGCCTGATTTCTCCATCAGGCCCTGACAAAGCTCCCCACCCCACGGTGCGTCTCACATCCCACCCCAATGTGGTCTTTCTGAAGCACAAACAAGACCTTGACTCTCTCCCTTGTGTGATCCCCCGAAGGTTTTCCCTCATTTGCTGGAGTGTCTGGTGGGGGAGGCGTCCCCCATGGCCCTGAGAGTCCCCGGCATCCCCACCAGGCTGCCGGTTCCTAGGTTCCCTGACACCGGGCACCTCAGCAGGCCAGAAGACCCCGGGGGCTAACAGGCCCCTCAGAGGACTGTGATCCCGCTGCCCCCCACCTCCCCTGCTTGCTGAGCCCAGACACCTGGTGTAACCGAGCAGGACCCTATGGGGACTTCCCGGCACAGACCCAGAACTGCTCACCTCAAGAGGGAGCCGGCACTGCCGCTGCCTGATCAAAGGGAGCGGAGAAGGCTTCCCCAGCTGGGACACAAACACTGCAGGAGTGGTCTCTCCCTCGGCCATCACATCACCCCCGTGGGACTTGAGGAAAGGAGGGACCGAGGCACATGTTAGTTCCTAAGCAGGATGGTGTGGGCTCAGTCGTGTCCCCCAAAATTCATATGCTTAATCCCTAACCCCCAGGACCCCAGGATGTGGCTGTATTTGGAGATGAGTTTTTAAAGAAGTGATGAAGGTAAAATGCAGTCACTAGGGCGGATCCTAGTCCAATAGGAGTGATGTCCTACAAGAAGAGATTAGGACACAGATAGGCACGGGGGAGACCATGTGAGGATATGGGGGGAAGATGGCTGCCTACACGCCAAGGAGAGAGAGGCCTCAGGAGAAACCAGCCTGCAGACACCTTGATCTCAGACAGCATCCAGGACTGGGAGATGTCTGTTGTTTAAGCTGCCCTGTCTGTGGTGTTTGTTATGGCAGCCCCAAACAGACTCACACACAGGGTAACTCAGGGCTCCGACTGGACAGAGCCCACTCTCCATTCCCCCTGTATGTGAGTTCCAGGAGTCTCAGGAACTGAGGACGGGGGTCCCTGAGGAGAGGCACAAGATACAAGACCTTAGGCATAACACGACTGCATTCACATTAAACGTGCCTGAACCACACTCACACAAGATGGTTTTGTCCTGTATATACACCCACACTGGCACCTTCAGTCTGAACTGCAGACCTTTGGCTTCACCACCTCCACTGAGAGCATTAGCTTCACCTGCTGTGAACCACCTCCTATAGGATTTCCAGAACCACAAAGCATCGAAGAGCTCATGCTAATGTGTAATCACATTCCATTAGCCCACAGGGACTGTGGGCTAGTGTCCTGGCAACTCTGCCACAGCCCAGCTGCTCACCAAAACCTGTTTTCATTTTTCTTGCTCACGGCTACCCTGCGCCTCCCAGCGATCCCACTCCTTGCAGCTGGGACCACCAAAATGTCTGTGGCACTGTGTCTCATGTTACCAAGGGGAAGGGGTGGAGGTGGTGAGGGCCTTGGCCAGCCTGCACCCTAGGATGGAGGGCATGGTGCCCACGTGGTCACCCCACCCTGCTGGTTGGACCCCTCACCCGGAAGCAAGGAGGAGAAACAAGGTGGACACAGCCTGGGCCCTGGCACCCACCTGCCCTGGACTTTCACATGAAGGGGACAGAGACACCTTGAGCTTCAGCCCATTTTTGGGGGAACACTTTGTTCCAGTAACAAACATTTGCCCTAAAAGCCGAAGTGCTTTACAAAGCCCTCCCCAACTGCAACAGAAAGTAAGGCTTACTTTATCACACTTTTCTCAAACCATAGCCCAGGCTGAGACCACCACTCTGGTAATGGTGCTTCAGAGCAGCCCCTTTAAAAGATCCCTGGAGTTCAGCTCCCCGAGCTCTGCCTTCCGCTTAAAGGGAAAGGTTCCTTGACAACCTTGACAAACCTGCTTGGTTTCCTTGACAACAAAGTTTCACAATCTCCCGAACTCTTCTCCTTCAAACATTCCTATTCTAGGCTTGATGAGCCTAAAGTGACAGTGCCATCATCACGCGCCAGAAAGCAATTCCTCCAAGCCCATAGTTATTGGTTACATGATTGTAACCTATTGATGATGAAATCCCAGAAGAGCCAGCTTTGCAAGGTAACCACTTCTGCACTTGGCACTAGGTCCCTTTCCACAGGCAGGATGGAGTGGCTGCTTTCACGGGCCCTATGGTGGAAGAGCTCACCTTCTGATGAAGCCAGGCCTTGATCCTTTCCAGGTGATTCCAGGGTTCTCATTCTCCCCAAACCCCCACCCACATGGCTGCTGTCTGTGCCAGTCTATACGGGACCTTAGTAATCTCCTAAAATGAGGGTTATTTTATACACAGATAACGGGTTGAATGGTGGCCCCAAAAGATGGTGGCCCCCAAGAACACATGAACAGGACCATATCTGGGAAAACGGTCTTTGTAGATGTAGTTAAGGATCTCGAGGTGAGGTCATCTTGGGTTAGGGTGGACCTCAATCCAATTGACAAAGTCCTTATGAGACAAAAGAGGAGAGACAGACACAGAGGAGAAGCCACGTGAAGACGGAGGCAGTGATGGGAGGGATGCAGCTGCAAGCCTGGGGACGCCTGGAACCCCCAGACTGGAAAAGGCAGGAAGAACCCTGTCCTGGAGCCTCTGGAGGGACTTCAGCCCTACAACACCTTGATCTCAGATGTCTGGTCTCCAGGACTGGGGGAGGATGAATTCCCGTTGATTTAAACCACCCAGCTTGTGGTCATTTGTTACAGAAGCCACAGAACAGTCACACAGACCCTGCTCGGTAGGATCCTGGAAGTGTGGGTCTCACTAAAGGCCGACAGAGGCTGGATTGCAGAACCCTTAGAGTCAGCATTGGGCCCCCGGAAACCCTAAAGCAGTGGCTGGACACCAGAATGTTGAGGGGTCAGTCAGAAGCCCATCCCTAAGGGTGCCGGCTGCACACGGCCTCCCCAGGTCCTTACACCTGTACATGGGGGGGAAGGTACCTCAATCCTGATTGAGGATATTTAATGTCACCATTCACGTTGCTAATTAAGAACCCGCCAGTTACACAGATGAAAACCCAATCAGGACACTTACTACACCGATGAACAATTCTAAAGATGGTCGGAGGTGGGGAATTGTCTCACATGCAGCCAGCAGTCCCCATAAGGAGGGTCCTCATTGGAAAGCTCGTGGGCCCTGCGGAGGCGTCTCCGAGTAAACAGTAGCTGAACCCCAGGCCAGCTGCTCCTGAGCTTTACCCACCCTTCCCAGGGAAGCAGACCTAAATACGTGCAAGGACCTTACAGGCTGGAGGAAAAGGCTTGGAGCCACGCCAGTGACAGCACGCTTGCTGAATTGTCTCCTGCAGGCCATGTGGGATGGTCCTGGCCCAGAGCCTCTTCGGAAAGCTTTCCATTTACCTACCTGAGTTACCCCTGCTGTCCTGGCTCCGACTTCTTTTTTTCTTGCTTCCTCACCTCTGCCTGGGGAGAACTTTCAACAGCATGTACAGGAGACACACCTTCTTCCTTAGCAGGTGGCAGCCTGGCAACTCCCATAGGCAGTCCAGCAGAGGCCCACTTAGGCCGGGACACCCACAAGGCCGTGGCCGCTCACTCCCTCCCACCAGCCCAGCCCAGCCCCGCGGCTGCTGATGGAGCAGACAGTATGGCGTCAGGCACAGCTGCAGGGGATCTTGATGCCTGGAGGGGGCCGGGGGTGGGGTTATATTGACCTCAACCCAGGCACACCTGGGGAGGGCTGGCCGGCCGGTTCAGGCTGCCCAGATCAGCCAATCCTCGCCCATCAGGGGCTCATACTTGCAGAAAATGGGCCTTGCTGAACCGGCCAGGTCCAAGGAACAGGTGTAGGGTCCTGAGAGTCAGGATAGACAAGGGGTTACAGCTCTGGCTTGTTTTCTAATCATTTTAACTGGCCCATGAGTAGGAAACAACTTCAAGAAGACCCTCTCCACACAAGAGAAATCTGGAAGTCAGGGAGAGGAGGGGTGGTGGGTGGAGACAGAGGCCTGGTTCCCCGGCTGCAGTGGAAGCCTCTGGAAGGCCTGGCGGAGGGAGGCCGCAGAGAGTGAAGCCCAGGGTCACAGACCTGTCCAGGAGCTGCTGTTTGTTAGTTCAGATCCTGCTCTGAGGTGCTCAGGCTGGGAGTGCTCTGCAACAAGGGCTATGGGCACGGTTCCTGTGCGCTGAGCCCTGCCAGGGTGCCTGCCCAGGTGAGCTCCATATTCTGGGAAGGGCCTGCCCACGAGAGCCCCGTGGGCTGGGAGGGGCATGTGAATGAGTGTCCTGTCTTTGCAGGCAGCACAGCTGCTTAGCAACTCCCCCGTGAGCGGTGCTGGGGTGAGATGAGAGCCAAGAGCTACTGCAGGCCCCCTGAGCCCCTGCCTGGGCCCGTCCAGAGTGATGAGGTCAGTAGGCGGGTGCTGGCCTCTGTGCTGCATGAGGGCAGCCCCACGGGTACCTCTTCTTTCTTCCACCTGACACCACGGAGGCCTCCCCCGGACAGAACAGACAGCCTGCCTGGGGCAGGTGGGAGCTCCTGGTGACCCTGCAGGGGACACGGAAGGGAAGGACCAGGCAGGATAGGAGTGGGTGCCCAGGTGGAGCCGTGGGGTGGAGACCGAGGGGGCATTTCTGGGTCTAAGCTGGGAGTGGACAAGCAGGTGGTGAGTGTGACCCAGGAAAGCTGGCCTGGTGACGTGAGGCTGAACCCACTTCAGGGTGACAAGCCTCCCGAGTGACTGCCCCGCCAAAAAAAAGGATTGTGAGACGAATCCGGTTAAAAGGTTTTGTAACGTGAATCTGCTGAAGGGAAGGTTTTGCAAAGTGAATCCCCCTAAGAGGAGGCTCTGTGAGCTGTCCCCTCAGAGGGGACACGTGGAACGTGCCGGGTGTGGGCAGTCACCCTGGGCGGCTGGTGGGTTCAGACCCCACTCTGGGGCCTCACCTTGTGCTTTGCCTAATAACCTTCCTTAACTGGGTATCCCCTGCCCCCAACATCTTTCTTCTGTTTTTAGCTGAAGATGGCACTCAAGGTGATGGCTTGGGGCCATTTCAGAGACTGACTCAGTTTTCCTGGGTATCTCTCAAGTATACAAGAAGTATACACGCTATTAAACTTCTGTTTTTTCTCACTTATTACAAGAGGGCCTAAGCCAAGAACCTAGAAAGGTATAGGGAAAATTATTTTTCATCCTTCCCCATGCAGTTGAGTACTATGCAGCAATAGCAAGGAATGGACCATCAACCCATGCAAAGACATGGATGAGTTTTATGTATGCATTGCCAAGTGAAAGAATCCACTCTGAAGAGGCTACACAGTGTGACCAATTTACACAACATTCTGGAAAAGGCAAAACTACACAGAGGGTAAACAGTTCATGGGGTGGGGGTGGGGTAGAAGTATTCCATGCAATTCTTTACTGACACACACCACTATGCGTTTGTCAAAACCCAGAGATTTTTTTCCAGCCCAATGAATAAGGTAGGACATCCAGTTGGTGTCAGAGTATCGGTCGTTGGTGTGGGAAAAACTGCATGCACACCACATGTGCATTTGTGAGGCTTGAGAAACACCAGCCACAGTTCTCAAAGGTTATTAATCCCCTGCAGAATGTGGAAATGAGAATTAATCAGTGGCCTTTCCTCTCTAGTCAGTGATGGACACCAGGACTCTGCATGTTTGACAAGTGCACCAGGGATCCTTATGAGTGAAACTTGTGAAAGCATGGCTGACAAGATAAGGACCAGTTCTTAACATGGCTCAAATCTCATCACGTATGGCCAGAGGGGTCATTTCAGTGTTACTCATATTTCCCTTGAACAGAAGCACCAGCATTTCCTTTATGGGACACATGCTGGTCTGCTTTACTGTCTTGTCCACACATGGCCTTTTTACTGGAACCTTCTTTTCATTCCCAACTTTGCCCTCCTGGACTTTATCTCATTCTACAGCAGTCTGTTTACTTAGGCAGTCTCCTTCTGAAGAAAAAAAAAAAAAGAAGACTTTTTTTTTCTAAATTCAATGTATGGCTTGCAAAGTGAAGTAAGCACCAACCTCTATGGGAAATACCCTAAGAGACTTAAGGGCATGAGGCTACCTGGGATCCACAGAACTGTCCCAAGGCCTCTGTCCAATTAAGTGACACTCAGAAAGTGATCAGGGGATGTGTAGAGGTGTCTCACTTAGGGTCCAGGGATTAACTACCAGTCCTCCAAGCTCCCTGTATCTCCCCTTTCCCATATTACATAGTCTGAGATTCCCGCCTCCTAGGTTTGGGGACATGCATCTGTGCATATCATGGGAAAAGACTACCCAGGGCAGCAGAAGAGGGAATGCTGAGAAAAAGAGAGAAACTCTGCTCATGACTGCTTAAACCTGGGAATTCTTGAGCTCTGGTTTTAGGTACAGAGGCATTTACAGAAAGAGCTCTTCAATGCAATTAGAGGGGTAAGCTGAGCTCGGGGGACATGAACTCAGCCCTAGAGACCTGGAGGAGCAGGGAGCAGAGCTGCTCCCCCTCCTCTATATGAAACCCAGGGTAGTTCCAGTTCTACTGCCTAAGAGAAAGATATCTTCCAAAATTTAAATTGATTTTGGTTCACATGTTAATATGAAATAAATGTTAAACTTGGAGAAGATGGTATTTGTTCTATCAACCAAAAAATAATGCAGGAGGCTGCAAACAACAAAAGAGTTTATTTTGGGGGGTCTTAAGAATTGCAATTCAGGAGACACAGACTTGGTAACCCCAAAGGAGTGTTCAGGAGAACAGCAAGAGTCAGGGGCTTATAAAGACAAAAAGCCACAAGGTTGTTAAAACTTGCCTGGTGAGAACTGTAATTAATGCTGATGCGAGTCAGAAAATATTTGTCCTTGGGAATCACAAGTTGTTTTAGGGTAGGGGTGCAATACGTAGATAGGCTGTCATGAGTTTCTGGCAGATGTTCTGGATGACTTCATCAGGTCAAAAGGTCAGATTCCATCCAGGCTGAGAGATGCATTAGGTCACACTTCCTTAAGGGTCTCCAGGCTCCATTTTAGAGAACTCTCTCAGCAATACTGACTCCATTTTGATTTTCCTTTCACAGTTCTGGGAAAATCAGAAGTGTGTCTTCTTTTGGAAAAATCTCTGTAGCATGAATAATTGGGATCTGATCTTGCCAAATTCTAGCCAGCATGAACTTCAAATTTTCCAAAATAAATAAATAGATAGATATTAACTTAAAACATTCTTTTTCTATTATTTATCTATTTTATATGTATTAGTGTATATATGTCAATCCCAATCTCCCAATTCAGCCCACCCACCACCCCCACTCGCTTTCCCCCCTTGGTGTCCATACGTTTATTCTCTACATCTGTGTCTCTATTTCTGCTTTGCAAACCAGTTCATCTGTACCATTTTTCTAGATTCCACATATATGTGTTAATATACGATGTTTGTTTTTCTCTTTCTGACTTACTTCACTCTGTATGACAGTCTCTAGGTCCATCCACATCTCTACAAATGACCCAATTTCGTTCCTTTTTATGGCTAATATTCCATTGTATATATGTACCACATCTGCTTTATCCATTTGTCTGTTGATGGGCATTTAGGCTGCTTCCATGACCTGGCTATTGTAAATAGTGCTGCAATGAACATTGGGGTGCATGTGTCTTTTTGAATTATTGTTTTCTCTGGGTATATGCCCAGTAGTGGGATTGCAGGGTCATAAGGTAATTCTATTTTCAGTTTTTTAAGACACATCCATGCTGTTCTCCATAGTGGCTGTATCAATTTACATTCCCACCAACGGTACAAGAAGGTTCGCTTTTCTCCACACCCTCTCCAGCATTTGTTGTTTGTAGATTTTCTGATGATGTCCATTCTAACCAGTGTGAGGTGATACCTCATTATAGTTTTGATTTGCACTTCTCTAATAAGTAGTGATGTTGAGCAGCTTTTCATGTGCCTCTTGGCCATCTGTATGTCTTCTTTGGAGAAATGTCTATTTAGGTCTTCTGCCATTTTTTGATTGGGTTGAAGACAAACATTCTTTGCTTGACCAAACTTTAGGCTCCTAAAGCTTCTCTTATGCCCATCTATGCACTTCCTTGTAAAATCCAGTTTTAGCAAGAATACTGCTAAGTCAGTTCAGCCAGAATCCACCACCCTCGCTATCTGCTCTGGTTCCTCATTCTCTACTATTCCACAGGTGATGTCTGATCACCATGGAGTATCTTCTGAAAGAAACCTGCTCATCAGTTTAGCCAGAATTCCCCTTACCCATGATGTTTCCTCTTAGTAATTTTCTATCCACTGACCCCCCGACCCTGCTCGTTGGCTATAAATTCCCACTTCATCCTGTATTTGGAGTGCAGCCCAATCTCTCTCACCCAATACAAAATCCCATTGCAGTGGTTCCTATACCAGTTGTGGAGATAGCCCACCCCCAGAATAAAATCTTCCTTACGATGCTTTGTCGAGGAACATTCAATTAACTGTCAAGTTAAGAAGAAAACTTGATAGTTAATTGAATTAAGAAGAAAAAAGGGAATTTTTTTTTAACCAAACTGAGGATTATAAGCCGGGAAGCAGATTCTCAGAAAGCTCTGAGAACTGTTCTGCCTGTTAGAACTCTAGGACATAGTCAAATACATTTCTGAGACAAAGGATCATACATCAAAATGACACACTGATATTTTACAGAAGTTCACCAAGGATACATAGTCCAGGTAAGCCCATACAAAGCAAGCTGCAAGTCATCATTACCCCCTACAGAGCTGGGAAAGAACATTATTCTTTTAAGAAGTTACATTGCGGGCCTCCCGGGTGGCACAGTGGTTGAGAATCTGCCTGCCAATGCAGGGGACATGGGTTCGAGCCCTGGTCTGGGAAGATCCCACATGCTGCGGAGCAACTAGGCCCGTGAGCCACAATTACTGAGCCTGTGCGTCTGGAGCCCGTGCTCCGCAACAAGAGAGGCCGCGATAATGAGAGCCCTGCGCACCGCGATGAAGAGTGGCCCCCACTTGCCGCAACTAGAGAAAGCCCTCGCACAGAAACGAAGACCCAACACAGCCATAAATAAATAAAAATAAATAAATAAAAATTAAAAAAAAAAGAAGTTACATTGTTAGCTTAAGAAGAAAGAAAAAAAAATTGATCTTTATGGTTGAGCAGGCACCCCCATCTTTGAGGAGCTCTGGTTAACGTGTAATGCAGATGCACACAGCACATTATGGAGGGAGGAGGTCCAAACACAGAAAATTTTATGTTTAATTTTTTTCTTGTCCCGCCTTAAAATATAAACTTATTTCATCAGCTTTAACAAGTATCACTGAAGTTTTTTCTTTAACACAAACATTCTTTCAGATAGCTGGGGAAATACAGATAAGGAAAATGGGAAAATATTTAGAAATTAATGACAAATTATGGGATGCCATCCACGCTTGGCCCCATGAAGTCCCCGATACTGAGCCCAGGGCTGCGTCTCTAGTGAACAGGGAGCAGAAATGGAAATAACGTTCGCTCTGGTTTCCATCGCCCGCACAGACAATTCCAGCCCTTGCTAAACTGAATAACCCATTCCAAGCGCAGGAACCACAGACGTTGGTCGGGATCCCACCACGGCCCACTTGGACACAGCGAGGTCCCCGCCCGAAGCCGAGTCGCGCCCAGAGCACTCGCAGGACACGAGTCTCCAGGCGCGAAAGGGGATTTCGACCTAAACCGTTTTCAACATGTTAACAGGGAAACATCCCAGCATTCACTACGGAAGGCCTCACAGCTCTAAGCTCGTACCTGGAGTTGTCCGAAACATTTAACTTGAAGCCCCGAGGAAGCAGCCCGGCTCCCCGGACACCAGACGAATCAAACGCACCCAAACGCTGAGACTGGAGGTGTGCCTGGCCGGGGTAGGGGCCGACCCGGAAACGGCCGGGGGCGGGGCGGGAAGGCTCAGGCCTCGCCCACGCTGCTCCGCCCCGCCTCTCCCTGACTAAGGCCCCGCCCCGCGTGCGTAATTTCCTGCCGACGCGGAAGCGGATTTCGGGAGCGAAGGTCCCCTCGGGTGAGTGAGCCCCTGGGCTCTGAGAATCAGAGCTGCGCTCCACAGCCCCCTCCCGACCGCATCCTTCACACGCAGGTTCCGGGGTCCCCGTTCTCGCCCCTCCGGCCCGCGTCGCCTTGAGACTCGGGATACTGGGCGCTCGGCTGCCGGGTCCGAGTCCGGGTCCGGGTATGCGTCCGTTTCCGGTCAAAGTCGCTCCGAGGCCGTCCCCATCAGGCCTTTCTGCCTTCGGTCTCTTCACCGTCTCCCGGCCCGACCCGCGCCGTGCCAGGTCCCCACTCGCGACGTGGACTCTTCGCCCTTCGCGCCCCGCATCGCCCCTCTCGGCCCTTCAAGGCAGCCCGGGACGCCGCGCCCTCCCGCGGCCCTGGGACTCCACAGACCCCAGTGTTCTCCTGAGACCAGCTGCCCATCCTGGGCCTCCTGCGGCCGGGCCCTGCCGCTCGCTGCCCTTCGCGGTCACCGCCTCAGAAAGGCCCTAGAGCCCCGGGCTGGGGGCAGGGGCCCAGTCCTGTCCAGTGACGCCGCGTGTCCTTCTGTCCCAAATCCTATCCGCTGGCGATACCGGCCAACGTGCGTCCACATTCCCGATGTCTCACGGGAAAGTGTGCTCTTCTGGGCAGAGCATCTTTGTTCCACCCCTGTGGATGTCGAGTGGGCGGGGGAGGATGAGACAGAACAAGGAGACCGATGGAGTAAAGGAGAGTGAGGACTTGAAAAGTAAAATAGAGGAGGGAGGTAGGTGGGTGCAATGGAATTGGAAAGACAAAATACAGGTGAAAAAGAAAGTGACCTGGGCAAGAAGCAGTATGGTACATGAAAACAGACAAAAAGGAGATCAAGAGGGAGATGGCCAAGGACAGAGTAGATGAGGGGAATTTCACCAACAGTAGCGGTTGGGGAAAGTAGAAGGATAGATTACAAATTCATTAGATTTTTTTTTAATTTTGAAATTACTTTTCTTTTTAAATGTATTGTGTCAGATTCAGATCATGAGGCCTCAGTGCTTTTCCTGTCTTTATTGTATACTAAAAGCATTCTTTAGTGCTTAGTAAAGAAGTTTTACACTATTTTTCAGTGCAGTTGGTAGGGATATTGATGATTTTTGTCTTAAAAGTCAAAACCAGGTAGTTTAAGCAGGTAGTCCAGTATTCAACAGCATCCTTTCTTCTGTATGTGACTTTTTAATTTATTGGTCTGTGAGCTAGTTTCCAACTAAGTATATGCTCTTTTCAAATTCCCTTTGTTTTTTTGTTTTGCAAATATTGAACGATAGGCTGGATGGTTCTAGAACTTTGTTCTCACGGATCTCATTTGTTCATGATGAATACATTATTAAGAGCTATTTCCACAGCTGAACTTCTGTGTTTTCCAATGCCGATAATTAAGTGTTCTTAATATTATATTTTTTGATATATTCATGGAAATGTATATTTTTATATTTATTATGGAAAAGAGAAATTAAATGATTTTAATCAGTATGATTAAAAACATGACAGAGAACTTGCCCTTGCTCGGGAGAATTAAATATTATCTGGAATCTTTAGGGGCAGGGGTGAGAATGGTAAGCCTTGCCACTATCCAGTCCAGACCACCCCATGCCTGTGAGGCCAGTAATGGTTACTCTCTCCTGTTGACATCTCTTCCTGCCCCCAAACACACACACATAGTACAAAGGCAGCTGGTAGGGAAAGACCAAGATTTTTTTAAACTAAGCACAGAGCAAAGGTATTTCTCCAATGAGATGACACTTGGCTCTGGGAAGGGAGCTTGGAGGAGAAAGGGCAATGCAGTTTGGATGTTAAGGAATGGAAGAGAGCCTGGGGAGCTCAGGAATAGGAGAAAAGGAGACCTCTGCCCATCCTTACTTGGGGATCCTGTGCTCAGCAGGTACTAGAAGACACTGTGAGGATGGTGACTTGAAAGGGAGGGTCACACCAACTCACATTCCCATATCTGCCATGTGATGTGTGGGCTTTACAGTATAGAAGGGTGTATGGAGTAAAGGGCAGAGAAACTTAGCTGTTGGTCTCCATGTAGGGGTTTATCGTCCCTGCTCCCTGATAGTTCAGCAGACAGCAGAGGACTATTTTTTCCAAATGTTGAATTTCTCCCTACATATGTGGTTGTGGCCAGGAAGGGGATAAGTTATTTGAAGATCTGAATGGCACATTCTCAACACTCAGGAGTGACTTCTTGCCTGAGAAAGACACTCAGAGGAGAAAGAAGATGAGGAGTCAGGAATAAATCTTTATCTGGAAAAGGTCATATTATGTGTTGATTGTTCTGTCCTCTCCTTCCTGAAATACTGTTTTTAGGACGTGCTAAAATCTGACTCTCAGATATCCTGCCTAACACATTTCCTCACTCACTGATGGCCTGTCCTATCTCCAGACCAATTCTGTCTCACTGTCAACCAGTGACATGGAACTTGTGAAGTGGCTCCATTTGGGGGATCATTATGAGAAATGCTGCATGCCCAGACATTGATTAGAGACAAGGACTGGGCACCATAGTGTCAGTAAGATTTGCCAGTAGGGATTGCATAGTGACCAGATCTGGATGTACTATAGACCAAGATTAAAGAAATTGCACACATTAGTACTGAATTAATGTCAGGAATACCTAAAAAATCATGGAGAAGGGGAAATTTGTTCTACCTGATTTTATAATACATTTGAAGCTTAACAAAGTGAATCTGTGTATTTGGCCTCAAAATATTAATGATTTGCAATAGAAGGGAGAGATTAGAAACTTAACCATGACAAGTTAAGGTGGCATTTCATCCACATCATGTAGTATATTTTATTCCGTAATTGTTTAAAAATAGAATCAACCCAAATGTCTAACAGTAAGAGGATTTTAACACTGTTCACATCACATCCGTCCCAGGGAGACCTTGGTGTTCATGGATTTGTAAAGAATTGACGTTTCTGCAGATATTTGAGGGTTCCTCCTCTTTGGGTATGTTGGGGTTTCATTGCTGGGCCAAGAGATGGTACATTTCATTTTGTAATAGATTCTGGCACGATCCCCCGTACACACATAATACACAACTGTAAAGAAATCCTCATCCATCATCAACTCCTGAGGTTTCCCCCATACTTTAACCAGGATTCATTTAAAATTTATTTATTTATTTATTTTTGGCTGCGTTGGGTCTTCATTGCTGTGCGCGGGCTCTCTAGTTGCGGCGAGCGGGGGCTACTCTTCGTTGCGGTGCGCGGGCTTCTCATTGCGGTGGCTTCTCTTGTCGCGGAGCACAGGCTCTAGGAGCACGGGCTTCAGTAGTTGTGGCACGCGGGCTCAGTAGTTGTGGCTTGTGGGCTCTAGACGCAGGCTTAGTAGTTGTGGCTCACGGGCTCAGTTGCTCCGCAGCATGTGGGATCTTCCCGGACCAGGGCTTGAACCCGTGTCCCCTGCATTGGCAGGCGGATTCTTAACCACTGCGCCACCAGGGAAGCCCCGCATTTTATTTATATATATATATGTGGTTGTAGATTTGGATAAAATGACAACTCTGTTTTTAATTTCCATTTTCCTAATTACTTAAGAGACTGAATGAATGTTGTTCTTTATAGACATGTATATGTAAAATGAATTTTTCTACTTATTTTTCTGCTTATATTTTATAGTTTATAGTTTAATTATACACACACACATATGTGCACACTTTGGTCTGATAACGTTGGTGAAGTGAAACCAAAATCCTTCCTTCATGGCCTTTGCTTTTTTTTCTTTCCTTTGTAAGGTGTCACCTATTTCATAGTATAAAATATTATGTTCATTTAGTCATAATATATTGTTTATTTCAACTATTTAATTTGAATTATTTTAAAGTTTCCCATAATATAGGTTCAGATGTAATTTGACCTATTTTTTTTTCCCCTTTTCACAATTATTTTGGCTGTATCCTCATCCCAAATCAAAATTGAGACAAAATTGACTTTTAGGATAATTCTCATTTTTTTATGTGAAATATCACATATGACTTTGGGGGTGGGGTATACTTGATTTACAATATTGTGTTTCAGATGTACAGCAAAGTGGTTCAGTTATACATATACATATATACATTCTTTTTTAGATTCTGCATATGACTTTTAAATTTGAGTCACACCAAATTTCTGCAGTCACTGAGACATTTTTGTCACCATGTCCTCTAGTCTAAGAATTTGGTTTGGCAGGCTTTGTTCATGTTGTATTTATGTCCTCAAAAAGTTTTAAAATTTCTTTACATGGGTTTGCAAATTTATTTCAAGTGAGTCATAATATTTTGCTGTTGTACATAGAGACTGGCTTTTGTGTGTTTACTTAGTTTTTAAATTATTATTACTAAACAGGAAATATTGATTTCAGTATATTAAGATTGGACTTGTTCTCTTTAAAAAATATTAGGTATGATAGTTAAAATGGATTCTCCTATTTTTTTTTGTTTGAAATCATGTCTTCTGAGAATCAATACAGTTTCAGCTCTTTGATGCTATTTTTGAATTTCCTCTCCTTTCCTCTCTTTTCTTGGTTCTGATTCAAGCACCCAGTGCACTGATTTCTAGGATACTTCCTACTTCTATTTCCTTCTGATAATTTTTGAATAAATTAGACAGACCTCAGACAGGCCATCTTTATCCTGTGCCCAACCAAATAAGTTTAGTTCTCTGCTAACCTGTCTTTAGGTTTATATAGTAACACCATATTGTAACTTAATATTTATGTTTATTAAATTGTAAATGCATTAAGGGGAGGAAATAATCATGTCATTGTTTTGCTTTACTGTATACCCAGCCCATAACACTAAGTCTGACTTGTAGTCGGTGCCCAGCAGTATCTGAGAAACAACAAAAAATTGTTTTGTTTATGTTTCCTTTTCTTTTTCTCTCATATCCTTCCACCTCTCCCACCATAATTTCACTACCCACACCCTGTGCCAGACAACCATCATCTAATTCTTAAAACTCATTAAACCTTTCTGAATTACTTAACTCCATTCTTCAACAAAAGGCTCATGTACAAACACAAGTCTTCCTGTCACTTTCTTGCTTTCAGTTCTCCAGTGAATTCCCACTAGCTTTAGAAGAAGGACCAATCTAATTACAGTGGCCTTTAGGCCCTGAAATCTACTTGCCTGACACCCTCTCCAGGTCTTCCTGTCACTCAACTGCCTTCCAATGTGTTCTCATTTCCTGGGGTACAGCACATTCTGTGATGTGTCCATGATTTTATACTTGTTCCTTCATCAGAAAGAAAAAGCAAACTTCTGAACCTATTTCCGTCTCTGCAAAACTCCCTCAGACTTTTTGCCCAACTGAATTTTTAAGGTGTCATAAATAATGTGTGCATTTCTAGAGAGCTTCCCCACCTCCACAAATGAAATACTTTAGTATATGTTCACAGAGTATCCTTGTCATTATTTCTTTTTTGTTTTTTTTCATTATTTCTTTAATCTCTTCTAAGCTCGTATTTAACTCCATAATGACAAATGATCTCTCTGCTTTATTCATCAGTATGATTTCACTCCCTGATACAGTCTTGGCCCTGAGTTGACATGAAACATATTCATTTATGGCAAAAGGAGATCATCACTTGCCTCAAATATGTTGCAGTAAATAGGCTGAAAAGACATAGACCATCTCAGAAATACATGGAAATCAAATAGTTGATATAGTTTATTATAAAAGTAATACATACTAAATCCTTTTTTTACTGTCAAAAGAGTATAATTTTAAAAAAGAAAATTACAAAGAATTTCTTATGGGATCAAGTATTTCTTATGCCTTATACCTAAAATGAAAACATATTGCTTGATTGTCCTTCAGAAATAATATCCTTCTATAAAGTAATATCTTAAGATTTTTAAATGTTTAATTTCCTTTTTAATATCAGTTTTTAAAAATATGCTACTTAGATGGGAATTCCCTGGTGGTCTAGTGGTTAGGATTCAGGCTCTCACTGCCATGGCTCGGGTTCAATCCCTGGTCGGGGAACTGAGATCCTGCAAGCCCCACGGCACTGCCCCACCCTCCAAAAAAAATCCTGTTTAGAGACAGAAAGTAGAATGGTGGTTTCCAGGCATTGGGAGGAAGGGGAATAGGGAGTAGTTGTTTAATGGGTACAGAGTTTCAGTTTTACAAAATGAAGAGAGTGTTGGAGATGGATGGCAGTGATGGTTGCACAATATTATGAATGTATTTAACATCACTGAACTATACACTTAAAAATGACTAAGATGGTAAATGTTATGTGTATTTTACCACAATAAAAAAAATTAAATTCTGTCTACAATAAAATCAATCCTGAAACTGATCATTTATTCTGGAAATCCTTAATATTTTGAGGATTGTAGGGTTTTGCAGTTTTTAGGACATGAGCTAGATCTGACTTGAAGAGACCTAACACTGGATGAGCTTTTTCTCACTTGGTAGTAAAAATGAAAGATATTTTCTTTCGGTAGATATTTATTCAGCACAAACACTTACACTTCTGTAGAGTCACACTTACGTCCACAGCCTGAGAAAATGTTGGTAGATTACAAATCCTCCTACAAATAAAAATAGAGAGCAGGAAGGGGTCTCTTGGCTGCAGATTCTCAGTACTGCCCTGAACAACCAAAATCCATAAAACACTGAAGTCTCTGAGAAAAGGCATGAAGTTTGCTTTTGAGACTTTTAGAAGAAGCAGAATTAAAGGATATAATTTGTTGTCCTTAATTTCATCTACAGGGTTTACCTAAAGAGGCATTTCTTGATACATTTATCTTGATTGGGACCCAAGTTAATCAGATTTGTCCTTTGGATTACAAAACTGCATTAAAAGAGAGTTCACCATCAAAATGATGCATTCTCTAGAAAGAGAAAGAAGCTCTGAACTCTGGAATGTTGTGTCAGCATCCTCAATAAATATTTGGTTTCACTGGATTTTCCGTCTGTTTGGGTTCTGGTGAGTACTGGAGATCATTTTCACCAGGAGGGATGGCCCTCCTTTATTTTGTAAATGATTTTTTGTGAGAAGTGTTCATTTTAGTAGGAATTCAGTGACAGGATCTCTGAGGAACTGACATTCAAACAGATTGAAGGAAATAAGTATGGGGTAGGAAATTGTGTTTGTGGATTTGAGTAGAAATGAAGGATAATAGTGAACAGTGTAGAAGTAATAGCAATGCTAAATTGTATTTGCGATGTTCTGAGAGAGCATATAAAATGTCAACCCTTGGATGTCTGGTGGAGACATTGAAAAGTTTAGAGACTAGATAAAGAGTAATATCTGGGGAAAGTGGGAGATAATGTCCTGAGATCTATTTCCTTTCTAGTGTATGTTAGTTTCAAAAAAAAAAAAAAAAAGCAAACTCAGAAATGGAATTCAGATACGAGTTTTGTCACTTTCAATTTAGAAAAAGCAATGGAAGAAATTGAAGCAATTGAATAAATATGTGGGCATACCTGGGCAGTGTACATAAGTAGAGAAGGATGAAGGAGTAGGATGGAGTCTTGAGATCTTCCAACAATATTGTTTGAGAAGTTCTTGGCAAGTGATAAGGAGTTAGAATGACCAGATTCCTTTGAAGACTGTAGACTGAGATGTTAGAGAAACCTAGGAAAAAGTATGTTCCCAAAAAGAGGTCATGTTATACTTTTTATTAAGCTCTAGGTAAAAGCCTGAGGCACATACGTTGGATTTATTTATGCAGATATTATCAGTACGATAAGTCAAGTGGTGACTGGGATGTGAGGATTCGGCAACTGCACCTTCATCTTTTAATTTGATTGTAAAGGCAAGAAGGGAAAAGTAGGGATGGATTGAGCCACCAGAGGGCTGGAACGGAGCTGGAGAAACTGCTAGTGCACGGAGTAAGAATGATTCAACCTGAGAAGTTCTATGGTGGTTACTAGAGGTGGGGACACATGTGGCATGAATCAGGGATCCCTATGGATTTTAGGAGGGGATTGGACAGTTCTGAACACCAGGGGTTAATTAGCATACGAAACTCAATGGTTTTTCACATTCTGCTCTCTAAATTGAAGGTATTTATATCTTCTTTACTAGCAACAATAGTCATAGCCTTCTTGCGTTTGATCCTGGTAGAGGAGAGCTCTAGCCCTATTTCTCTTAGAGCACACTGCATGTTTCTTTTTGTTGTCCAGGGGGCTACTTCCAGGTGAAGCATTGGGGCTTCATGATAAGTGAATATGGAGGTTGTGAACAGCTAGAGTCTAATGACTTTTTTCTTCTTCCTCAGCTTTGCCTCCTGTTGCTTGGACTGTCTGTAAGTGAAAACCCAGAAGTCAGCTGGCAGCTGAGCTAGTTACAATGGAATCACAGGTAAGTAGGAAATTACTCTTTCTACTGAAATTGCATCTCTATTTTCAGTATATGGACATATTTCTCCTACAGGCACACATGTTCTAAGCACACTCGAGAGATTTTTCAAGGATCTGAGCTTCAGTTAAGTTTCCCCAGAATTCTGGAATGGTCATGTTGGATCAAGGACTCATCAAGTGGTAACTTCTTCCCAACATCACACTAAGATATTCCAGTGTCTATTAATGCTGTGTATTCATAGAAGAGATGAGAGAGGTTTTCTTTTTCTCGTCTAGCCCATGGCCTAGTTGGCCAAAAAAAAAAAATTAGTCATTAACTACTTTATTAATTGTAATGAGCTTAGGATTGAGGTGAATACTGGTGATGAAGATGAGTGAGGAGGAAAACATTACAAACCAATAGAGAGGCAGATGTTCCCACAGGTGAGGTCAGTCAATCCAGTGTTACAGGTGCTGGGGGGAGTCTCAGAGCCTCTGGCTTGAGCTGCTGAATCATTTATCCTTTATAATGAACACCTCAGTTTTGTAGAGATGAAAGCCTACACCTTCTGATCCCAAGACCTGTTTGAATTCTAGTCAGTTGTGCAGAATCCTGGATGTTGCTTCAGTATTCTCTGCCATTTCATGAATAATAAACCTAAAAGTTATATTTAAGAAATATTTGCTAGATAGTTAGTACTTTACACATTAGCTCATTAGATCTTTCAGAACTCATAACAGATTATTAAACCTTTTCACTGATGAAGAAACTGAGACCATAAAGGGGAATAATCTAACCATAGCCATGCTTTTTTTTTTTAAATATATTTTTGGCTGCGTTGGGTCTTCGTTGCTGCACATGGGCTTTCTCTAGTTGCGGCGAGCAGGGGCTACTCTTCATTGTGGTGCGCGGGCTTCTCATTGCAGGACTACTCTTGTTGTAGAGCATGGGTTCTAGGTGCGCAGGCTTCAGTAGTTGTGGCATGCAGGCTCAGTAGTTGTGGCACGCGGGCTGTAGAGCACAGGCTCAGTAGTTGTGGCACACGGGCTTGGTTGCTCCGCGGCATGTGGGATCTTCCCAGACCAGGAATCAAACCCGTATCCCCTGCATTGGTAGGCAGATTCTTAACCACTGCGCCACCAGGGAAATCCCACCATAGTCGTGCTTTAAAAGTGGCATATCATGGATACTTCATCCCTTGTGAGAAGTCTTTAAAAGATTTACTTGAAATTGGTTGAGAAGACTGTTTTCGATATAAGTTTTCAAGTGGAAATGTTATAATCATGATCTGGAAGTCGTAATTACAAATTTATTGGGAAATCTCCAGGGTATATTACACCACACCTCATGTGTTATCTCTTTATAATGAAGTTTTATGTATCTAGAGTGTGTATGTCTCTGTAGGTATATCTGGAAGTCAGATGTTCATGTCAACACTGAGAATGATGTGATTGGACCCAAAATACTGTTTGAGATTTCTGTACACTCGACCCCCATCTCCTTAGTGCTTGACACCTGTACCATCCTCCGCTGGCAGAGATGGCCCTGTCTGAAACAATGTCCATAATATTTTAGGAATCAGTGACCTTCAAGGATGTAGCTGTAGACTTCACCCAGGAAGAGTGGGCCCTACTGGACACATCCCAGAAGAAACTATTCAGAGATGTGATGCTAGAGAACATCAGTCATCTGGTCTCAGTTGGTGAGTCTCTTACTCTTTATTATGTATGTATTCATTCATTCAACAAGTATGGAGAAAAACTTGCCTATTTCTTACTCCAAACTCTGTCTTGATCCTTTCATAACTCTCACAACTACCTTATCGCAGTTTTCTTTACTTCTTGCTTACATTTAGTTTGTCAGTCCCATTACAGTGTAATCTTCTTGACATAATTTTGTGTCTTTCTTGCTACTCAGTCTCTGATGCTTAAACAGTGGTGGGAACTATTTTTGTATGGGTGAGTAAATGTATTGATTTTTAAAACTTTATTTCTCAGCAAGGACTGGTTTGATCAGATCACAGTGTTAAAAATAACAGATATATTGTTTTCCACATAGAACTTAGATTTTTGTGGTGTATTTATTGGAAGTTATATTCATTGGATTGTTTTTGGAGGCTGTATTTTTTGGATTCTTTTTGGATATAATATTAAAACACCGTAGAATGAAAATATTGCAGATTCCACAGTCTGTCTTTGAACTTGGGCATGGGCATTAGCTGTGATAGGTTCTTAATGTCCTTGGGAACAAGTTCAAGAGCTATCATTTTGCTGGTCAGAGAGTATACATGTTGTTTTCAACATACTCTTCTCTGTGCTGACCCTCAGAGGTTATTGTATTCTTCCTCATTAGTCTGCCCTGTACTGATGCACTGTTATGAGCACAGAACTCAAAATCCACATATCTTTCTCCTACAAACAGGCAATCAGCTCTACAAATCAGATGTGATTTCCCATTTGGAGCAAGGAGAGCAACTTTCAAGAGAAGGGTTAGGTTTTCTGCAAGGCCAGAGTCCAGGTGAGAGAGATCCAAGAAGCTGTGCTTCAATAGGAGGAGGAGCCTGGTCAGTGAGTGAATAGGCCCTAAGAAATATCACATGAAGATATCTAAGTTTAGTGATATTTTTAAAATTTAGACAATATCATAGGAGAAAAATTTTTCAGATGATGTCATACCTTGCAGGTATCAATTTTCTAGTCACGTGTCGTTCTGCCTTTGTCTTTGGCTTTAGGCAAGGTGAAATTTATATACTCACTGGAGTTAATAAACATTCACAAAAAATCCCTTTTCATGGTCCTGTTCTATGAATAGGATCTTCTCTTTTCCTCCCCAACTTGCCATCTTCTTTTTTTTTCTTCCTCTTAAGTGTTTGTTTGTTTATTGGCTGCCCCGGGTCTTCGTTGTGGCACATGGGCTCTTCGTTGTGGCATGCGGGCTTTTCTAGTTGTGGCACGTGCGCTCAGTAGTTGTGGCTCCCAGTCTCTCTAGTTGTGGTGCAGGCTCTAGAGTGCATGGGCTCAGTAGTTGTGGTGCACAGGCTTAGTTGCCCTGTGGCATGTGGGATCTTAGTTTCCCCGACCAGGGATCAAACCTGCATCCCCTGCGTTGAAAGGCAGATTCTTAACCATTGGACTACCAGGGAAGTCCCCACCATCTTCATTTTATTTTTCTCATATTTCAGTCCTGAGAATGACAATTGTTATAGTCCTATAATGTGTTTCTTCTCTTTAGAATATTCCTTAATTTGATGTTCTTTCGTTTTTTCTCTTCAGACTATTCCTTAATTTGACATTCTTTCCCATCTGTGTGTCAGTATTTGAAACATACACAAATGGGCATTGGGTCTCTTCACCATTTTAATTCCTAATACCACTATAGAGATTTATTTTTTCCAGTCATTTCAGGTAGAGAAGATGATCTGAGAAAACAAGAAATGATATCCATGCAGCATATCTACAAGAAGGACACATCTGTAATCAGTGCAATGGTAAGCTTCACGGGTGTAAACGTGTTCTTCCAAATGAAGACCTAGGAATTGAATAAGTTGGGAATTTGGCACACTTACCTGATTTAAGTTGGGATCATGGGCTCCCACAGGAGAAAATTTTAGTTAGTTTGGTTTTAGGGAAGAAACATTAACCTGTAGTCAAAACCATAACTTGAGGTCTTATATAAACAGACAATTATATAATCATGGCTTATATTCCTAATCACTGAAACATAATAATGTCTTTAACATCTGTATAAACAGATGTCTCTGCAGTTGGGTTACTACAAAAGATAAAATCTACGCTTGCAAGAGAGTAATGTCCCATGTTTATGTAAATAACATAGGGACAATTTTAACTGGAGTCTGTCACTGCATGATTACTCTAGAATTTATATGTAGAGGAATGAATGAAGGAATGAATAAATGTGGGCAAACCTGTAACAGTCTCTCATTTCCTTTCAAAAAGCAGAGATCTCACAGTCAAGAGGATCCTTTGGAATGCAGTGATTTCAGAGAAAAGTTTACTGAAATCTTAACATTGGCTCAATATGTGATACCTCAAGTGGGAAAGAAACCCTTTATCAGCCAAGATTTTGGAAAAGCCATCAGTTACTTGTCATCCTTTAATATACATAAGCACATTCATGCTAGAAGTAAATCATATGAATGTCATCAACGTACGAATGCCTTTATTCAAAGTTCTGCCCTTAGGCAGCACAATAATACTCAAACTGGAGAGAAAACATTTGAATGTCATGTATGTAGGAAAGCCTTCGGTAAAAGTTCTAACCTTAGACGACATGAGATGATTCACACTGGAGTGAAACCACATGGATGTCATCTGTGTGGCAAATCCTTTACTCATTGTTCTGACCTTAGAAAACATGAAAGAATTCACACTGGAGAGAAATTATATGGATGTCATCTGTGTGGGAAAGCCTTCAGTAAAAGTTATAACCTTAGGCGACATGAGATGATTCACACTAGAGAGAAACCAAATGAATGTCATCTGTGTGGGAAAGCCTTCACTCATTGTTCTGACCTTAGAAAACATGAGAGAACTCACTTTGGAGAGAAACCATATGGATGCCATCTATGTGGGAAGACATTCAGTAAAACTTCTTACCTTAGACAACATGAGAGAACTCACAATGGAGAGAAACCATATGAATGTCATCTATGTGGGAAGGCCTTCACTCATTGTTCTCACCTTAGAAAACATGAGAGAACTCACACTGGAGAGAAACCATATGAATGTCATCTATGTGGAAAAGCCTTCACTGAGTCTTCTGTCCTTAGACGACATGAGAGAACTCACACTGGAGAGAAACCATATGAATGTCATCTGTGTTGGAAAGCCTTCACTGATTCCTCTGTCCTTAAGCGACATGAGAGAACTCACACTGGAGAAAAACCATATGAATGTCACCTATGTGGGAAAGCCTTCAATCACTCTTCTGTCCTTAGACGACACGAAAGAACTCACACTGGTGAGAAACCATATGAATGCAATATATGTGGGAAAGCCTTCAATAGAAGTTATAACTTTAGATTGCATAAGAGAATTCACACTGGAGAGAAACCGCATAAATGTTATCTATGTGGGAAAGCCTTCAGTAAATATTTTAACCTTAGACAACACGAGAGAACTCATGCTGTAAAGGTAATAAATGTGGAAGATTCACCACCCATAGCTTCAAAGTATAAACACTATTGTGGACTCACACAGTGAAGAAATACTATGTTTATATTCAGTGGATAAGAGCCTTTATTCGTCCTTATTACTCCACTCAACTAAAGTTAATTCAAAGTGGAGAGAATCCATATGTATGTCACCTATGTAACAAAACATTTAGCAGTGGACTCAGGTGGGAGAACTGAAACTGCAAATGGAATGAATGTGGAAGAATCTTCATCCTCAGCTGTAACTGTTAAACTAAATGGATAAATCACATGTCAGAGAAATTCTATGTAATCAGTGTGGAAATGCCTTGAGTTATAAGTTATCCTTTAAATAAATAAGTAAACTGCACAAGAGAGAAATTCTAGACCTGTAATCACTGTGCACTCTCGTTTAACTTAGCACCACCCTTAGCATTCATGAGAAGATTCAGTGTCAGGTAACTGCTAAAAAAAGAAATAAGTGGGAACAAATTAGGACATGAAAGAGATTGAAGACATTTGGAATGTCCCATTTCTGGAATGCCTAATATATTTACACTTACTCATGTAATGACAAAGTACTGCCCCTCCTAGTGATGCATAAAACACCCAGAAAGCTGGGAGAGCAGAAAGAAGCCAAGATAATCTGATCTTGCCCATATTCCCCTGTCACAACAGCCATGAATCCACAAATCACCAACTGGGAATGATACCCATGAGTCCCAGCCCCTCCCATATACAAATACAGAAGGCTAAGAGAGAAAAAGTTGGAGCTTCTCTGCTGCCAGGGCAACAGAAGGGCTGGTTCTTGGTACTCATTTGAACATGACTAATATCTGTGTTTCACAGGTGGCAAAACTGAGAACACAGATGCTTATAATTCATTTATCCCATGTTTTTCTGAGGGATACATATGGACTCAAAGTGAAGGGATGGGAAAATATATTCCACATAAATGGAAATCATAAGAGCAGAGCTAGCTACACTTTTATCAGACAAAATGGACTAATTCAAAAACTGAGTTCATGAAGAGGATGTAACATTTGTAAATATGTTATACGATATAATACCCAGACTAAGTGCACAAGATATTTTGTAACGACGGAATAGAGGAGGTCTTCCAAAATAAAAGGAGACAACATGAAGGAAAGATTTATATTTTATCATATAAAAATTATAACTCAAATGGATCAAAGTCCAGGCACGTGTACATGTATAAGTCTGTGTGTGCACAATAAAACTACAGAATATAAAACAGTATGTAAAATTACATGAAAAATTGGCCAAGTAAGAAAGTTATATGTACATGTCTATGAAATAAAATGCATTGATAAATTTATTCAGTAATCAGTGATAAGGAAAGAGACAATACTCATTTTTCCACATACATAAAAAATAATGTAGTATCAAGTCCTATTTAAAGCTGAGCAAAAAGCCCACATTCTGGTTGTGGGTGAGGATATCATTGCAGCTTTAGGCAGGGGGTAGCTTGCCAAAATCTGTCAAAATATGAATGCACCATAACTTGAACCAGCAACCAAACTCCAACTTGCCCAAAGCAGGGAAACACTCAGACGTCTGCAGATAAGTCATTGTGCTCAGAAACAGCCACAAAAAAATTCTTTACGAATCCAGGAACATCAAGGTCTCCTTAGGATAGATGTAGTGTGAGCTATTTTAGACATTTAGGTTGATTGAATTTTTAAAAAGGGAATAAAACCCACCCCATCATGTGGATAAAATGCAGTCTTAATTTTCACTGTTACCAGTTTCTGAGTTCTCTATTTTATTTTAAACAATATTTTGCGGCCAAATTCACACTGATTCACTTTGTTAAAGGTGGGATGTGTTATAAATTTAGGTAGATCAAGTTTTCCATTATCAATCTTGTTTTCCAGCTATTCCTGCAGATTAATAAAAAGTTTTCTGTGCAATTCCTTTAATACCTTATCCATAGAGAATTGACAGTGCATCCAGATGTGACCCCTGCTGTGCTATCTCTTTTAAACTATAGTGCTCATTCCCCATTCAGGTCACATCTGAGTGTGAAGTCCTTCCCATGATTATCCCCCAAATGGAGCCAGTTCACAAGTCATGGTAAGATGGAATCTATCCTGAGGTGGAAGAGGGCTCAGGGAAGGCCATGAGTAACTGTGAGCAAATGTGTTGGTAAGATACATGAGAGTTAGAGATTAGCAGGTCCTGGAAAAAAAAAAAAAAAAAGCGTTTTAGGAAGAGAAGGTAACAACCAACAGAGAGGATGATTCCTAAGAAGCATTCCTGACTCCTCATTTCAAATGAGCTTTCTAAGGCAAGATCTAAGTCACTCCTGGGTGTTTGAAAATATGCCTTTCAGCATACCCCCTTCCTGTGACACAACCATACAGATAAGGAGGAATTCACTTGTGGATATGACAGTCGTCTGCTGTCCACTAAAAACTGGGAATTCAGGGTCAGTAAACTACGTGGAGCCTGCAGTTTGGTTTTTCCGTCCTTCAGAAAGTCCTCCTATCCTGATGAAACCCACATATTACTTGGCATCAGTGGGTGTGTGGGAGGGACTGACCTACCCTTGAAGTTGGAGACATTGAAGATACTTCTAGTACCTGATGAACATAGGATTTCCAGGAAAGGATGGGCAAAGATTTTCATTTATCCTAATTCTAAGTTTCCCAGTGTCCCACCCATTCCTAGCTCCTTCATCCACTATAGCATTCTTCTTTTCATTCTCCAAGCTCAGTTCACATAGCCAAGTGTCCCCTCCAAATGGGAGAGATATTTATGTTCTATGCTTAGTTTTAAAAATCTTGGTCCTCCCCTACCCAACTGACCGGGAACTCTGTGCCTGTGTTGGACAGGCAAGGAAGTCAGTGGGAGAAGCCAGTAGAATGTAGAAACCACTAGCCTCAGAGGAATAATGATGTAGCCTGAACGGAATAGGGCAGGGTTTACTCTATCACTCCTACATCTAAAGTTTATAGACCGTATTTCATACTCTCAAACAAGAGTACCTTCTCTTCTATGGTTTTAATAATTATCTCAAGTATTTAACATCTCTTTTCTAGAACATTACATTAAACTATCAGAAAACATGCAATTAAGAACAAATTACCATCACTGGAAATCATGAAGGAAAGCCAGCTATGTAAACACCTCTATGCAGTGTATTCATCCTGAACAGATGGGCCTTGTTGGAACAAAATTCAGGTACAATTCTGTCAGTCCTTGAACATTTACAAAGAAAGGATAAAGGGAGCTTATAGACTTAGTGGGAAACTTCAGTTTACAGACCACTAAGTTAAAAGATCGCATAAGGGAATTAATGAAAATTATTATTAGACAAACTGGTTAAACAAGATTTTGACTGTTAATACAAAAAAAGTTTTGTCGATATGCTTACCAAGTGCATATTGAAATAGAATAATGTTATTTAGTAAGCTCAAAAGAATATTTTCAGCATATGATAAAGAGTGGAAAATGACATATAATCTGAAAGTGACACAATAAATTTAAGAGAAATAATTTTTAAAACACTGTAATGAATTTGAGATCTATCAATCATTCTTTTACTCTCTTCCTATTCTGTCCTACTCCATCTCTCTGCTGATATCCTTTTTGTCTGTTTTCATTTAACACACTGCTTCTTGCCCAGTCACCGTCTGACTCTTCTCGTATCTAGATAAAGTCCATCAGACCAACCTGTTCCTCCATCTTCTATGTTACCCTCTCATTTTCTCCCTCCCTGACTCACTCTGTCTCCCTGGTTCTCCCTTTGTCTTTCTTCCCCCTTCCCCCTCCCCTGCCCTTCACCTCCATATTCAGAGGGATGGAATAAAGATGCCACCTGGGCAGGAATGTAAACACACCCTGGCAGGCACCGCCAGTGGGATGGGATCTGGGACAGGACACGGGTGTCACAGGACAGGGCCAGTCACCTTTCCTAGCCAGGGCTCAGGGGTGCCAACTAAAAATCGGCACATGTCATCTGCCTCTATAAGGACTAAGTCACAGACCGCTACAGCTGCTGACCTTCAACAAACCCTGAAAGGAGATCAGGATGGAGATGAGAAAGGAGGCACTCTGTGTTCTGGGGAAAACTGGCAGAACAGGTCTTCAAATAGTTAGCTGTTCTGCTCCTTGTGATGAGCAGCAAGCCTCTGCCAGAAGGTGTGCTTGACTGCACATACCCCCTTCCCTGCAATCCTTTATAACACTGACCTTCCCCTACTTCTCTGGAGCGGTTTCTCAGAGCTATCTGAAGTGCTGTCTCCCGGGCTATTGTCCTAATTTTGCCCCAAATAACACAGCTCACAACTCTCACCTTGTGCATTTTTTTCCCAGTAGACAGGGGCTTCCCAGAGGCAGTGACCGTGAAGGGGAGACCTGTGGAGGTACAGGGCCCAGCTCCATGAAGACAAGGATGAGGAGGTTAGTCCTCTCCCGAGGACTGAGGTCTGCAGAATCCCAGGGCCAGGGAGGGCGTGGCGTCCTGGGGCTGCGTTGAGGGCCAGGATGGGTGATGGGAGGCGAAGGGTGAGAGTCCACGTCCTGAGTGAGGACCTGGCACAGCACGAGGCAGGAGACGGTAAAAAGACCAAATGCGGGAAGGTCGGCAAGGACCTCGGAGTGCTTTTAAGCAGAAAAGGAAATGACCCGAACTCTGCTGCCTGGCCTCCGGGCGTTTCAGGATGAGGCATTCTCCCTGAGGGCGGGACAAGGGGGTGCAGTGCCTGTGACAACTGCAGGGACCCACAGACCCAGGGGTTAGACACTTCAGACACGCCCTCTTGTCATAGGAGTCAAGCACTATACTTCTGCCTCTACGAACTGTCCATTCCCCCAACCCACCTTCCACGTCAAAGCTTCTGTGTTCATGTTTACATGCAGTGGGTGTCTGAGTGACGACAGTGTCTCCCCACCACATCTCTGAGACTCTATTTCCTAATGTGGGAATTAAGTCCAATGAAAGCTGAAGGGTAAAAGGAAGTGACAGTGCTTTGAAGTATAATTTAATTGGTTTTCTTTACTATTACTAGAATTAAATTTTTTTTCCAGGTATTCCTTTGCAAAGCCCCCTCATTAAAGAACTACTCCTTTGAGGGGAGAGATTCAGCCATACCTAACACATCTTGATGAGAGTCAGTCGGATGGCCTGAAAAAGATGTGGCCTCTCTAAAACATAATGCAGTGCACATAAGGGAACCTATTTCCACATTCCTGGGGTGGTGGGGGGACTTTCCTCCTCAAGGTACCCCTGGTCCTAGTACATGTGACCATCAAGTGACCTGAGGGTACTCACATGTAAGGGACCCTTAGCTTGAGATGTTTGCTGTGAGTTAAAGTACAGAACCCTGGTGAAATGAAGCAGTTCATATGTTTGGTTTAGACAGATACAATAAGGGAGATTCCAATTCCCCTTCATGGGGACATGAGCACATTAGGGGAGTTAGTGAATAGGGTGTTTCCCAGTGTTGAAAACGTTTGCAAGGCTTTTGTCCTACTGAGATTCTGCTGAGATCATCAGGATGCTTGTGCAGCAACTCTTGCCTCATTTTTTTCATGAAGAATTGTACGTTTATTTTAATATTTTAACAATGCCATGTTGGAAGTGAAGAAAACACAGCCATCCAGGAGTGGAAAGTGGGGAGTGAAGAACATAAACACAATGAGTGTTGGCTGAAAACCTTCACAACCAGCCTCAGATAAACACTTTAGAGGTCCCAGAGCCCCCATCATAGGGAATCACAAGTCATTTCCAAAGACAGACCTTCGTGAACAGGGCAACACAGAAATACCCACATACCCCATATTGCTGTGGTTCACCACCACATCTGTCCACGGGCCTCTGAGAAAGGATCAGAATGTCCAGTTCTTTGTGAGGGAAGTTCACAGTCAATATTTGAAGTTGGCTCCTTCATACTCAATCAGGAACCCTTTCCTTCTACTATTCCTGGAGGAAGAATGAGTTTTGCAGATGAAGGAAAGAATGGTAGATGGCTTCTGAGTCATCTTAAGTGTCATAATTCCAAAAAACATGTACTGGGTTCTGAGTCTCTCCTGTTGTGGATATTAGGCCACTATTTCTCGTAAGATGCCTTCCTGTCAGGATGAGTGCTGAGGACTAAGGGAAGCTGGGGGTGTGGGGATCAACAGGCCCTGAGAGCCGAGTCTTTAGTAACCTCACCTTTACTCACGGTCCCTCCAGTGCCCACTCCTGTGCACAGGGTACCAACTTGCCTCCACAGAACCAGACGCTACCCCAGAGACAGGCTCCCCACAGCACCTGTCTGACTGAGGTTCCTGCTCAACAGGCTGCACACGTGGGGAGGATCTGCAATTAGCACTCTCCCCTTGCAGGTTCAGTATCTGCAGCAGCAACCTGGTTCTTTCACTGACTCTAGACTCTAGACCCCTGGACCAGTGACAAGGTCTCAGAGCACAGCAGAATTTGTAGCACAATATCATTCTTCCACCAACTCTGAAATTTCCCCTAGATGTCCTTGCTTGCCTTCCGCCTCCCACCATTTCCACTTCTTCCTTCCTTTCATGCAATGAATATTACTAACTGCCAGGATATTGAGGATTAAATTACATAATGTATTGAGGTCCCCAGCACAGTGCCCTGTACACAGTGGAGCCTAACAAACCTGAGAGCACACAGGAGATGCTCAGTAAAGCTTGTTCTAGTGAATTGATGCATGTTGTTTCTCAAATACTGTCTTGCTCAGACACTGCTGATTTCTCTATTCTTCTCTCAATTTGACAAGGGTCAACAAATAATATAATTTTGGGGAGGGGGAGGTAATGGGTGATATTGCTGGAACCAAATCTATTTGTGCTGAGAAATGATGTTGTGTCCCAGCATTTCCATTTTTAAGTTAAAAATAAAATTTCGGGGGCTTCCCTGGTGGCACAGTGGTTAAGAATCCGCCTGCCAATGCAGGGGACACGGGTTCGAGCCCTGGTCCGGGAAGATCCCACATGCCGCAGAGCGACCAAGCCCGTATGCTAGAACTACTGAGCCTGCGCTCTAGAGCCCACGAGCCACAACTGCTGAGCCCGCATGCCACAACTACTGAAGCCCACGCGCCTAGAGCCTGTACTCTGCAACAAGAGAAGCCACCACAATGAGAAGCCGGCACCGCAACAAAGAGTAGCCACCGCTCGCCACAACTAGAGAAAGCCCTCATGCAGCAACGAAGACCCAACGTAGCCATAAATAAATAAATAAATTTATAAAATAAAATAAAATTTCATCGGTCCCTCCCAAACTTCCTGAATCATAATTTCCTAGTGTTGAACCCCTGATCTCTAAGAGATTTGCATGTACCTTAGAGCTTAAAAAGCAATATTTACTTAAATAATTCTCAACACTGCTTTCCCATTGGGAAACCTTAGGTAGTTGTAAGAAATACCATCACTCCAGAAATTATTTCAGTTGTTCTGAGGATGAGCCTAGGATCAATACTATTTTAACAAAACCTTCATGACCCCTTTTTTTGCAGATCAAAGAACATTTATTAACCCTCAGGTGATTCAAATATCAGGTTGCTATCTATATTAGACCTTAAAATTCTTTGACTCTTGTGGTCATCAGAGGATTCCAGAAAGGAGAAGTTTTTCTGTGCTTCTCTAGACTTTCCATTGCCAGAAATTAAGACCCACAACACTCTTGTTTCTGTCGTTGTTGTTGTTTCAAAATTCATGACACAGTGATGAGGCAGGAGTACCACTATCGCCACTGCTGGAAATGAAGATGCTAAAAGGTTGTCTTAGGCTGCTCTGAGCCCCTGACTCTAAGCTAAATCCCCAAGGGTGTCCCGGAAAAGGTGGTGCTAGAATGGAAAGCAGGAAGACAGCAATACACCAGCAGGAACAAATGTAAAATTTTCTAAGTCCTCCAGGAAGCCCTGCAGGGTTCGTATAGGCATGTGTTACCCTCTGCTGGCCTGGGCACATTGAAAATGGGATCTACCAACAGCCCCTCTGAGATATGAAAACCAAGATGTCAGACCTCAAAGGAGCTGATCAGAGCAGAAGGTAGAAGGGCACCCAGATGGCAAGGGCTGAGACTGTGCTGGACATATAAGGTATGTTGTAGGCGAGGCTTCTCCTTGCTGGGTACGGATCTGGTTCCTGTCTTTGTAGGGGTTGGCCTAACTCCAGTGTCCAGGGATGGGCAAACCCTGGACCAGGGCCTCTTCTCCTCTCTCTGGTAGTTCTCTTCTCCTAAGTGTCTCACAAGTTCCCAAGTTTTCCCATGCTCTCCTCAGGTTGGTTTTCTTTTCCCTCCTGATGTTTGTCTTTGCCTTGCAGAACAAGTTTCCTAGCACAAACCTAGAACTAAGACTTCAGACTACCCAGTGGGCCCAATGTCATTATCTTGTTATTCAGTTAGAGATGTCTGTATTCTTTTATCTCCTTAGGTGTATTATTATTATACTTCCTCATATTAATGTCATAAGGATAATAATCACTATAGTTATTTATTATTATTAAGTTTCTTAGTATGGATTTTCATGTGTGGTTATAGTTACACAGCACTGACTAGTGATTCTCTACTTAAGAAAGATGTCTGATTTTCAGAAGATGATTGCCAAGGGTTCTCGAACAGACACACATTCACAGTCTCCCAGGCTCCTTGCCATACCACTTGGTATCTTTTCAATAAGCAAAACCCTTATTTTTCAATTCCAACTCCAGAAGCAGGGACAAACCTGTGAGTAGGTGAGTTCCAGATGAGGATTCCATTGATCTTAGTGAGGCTCTGCTCACTTTACAACAGCTCTTCAGGGACCAGGAATCTCTTTTTCCATCTGAAGAGACCCAGGGAAGTATTCCTTGACCTGCTAGAGAAATCACAAAGATTTGTAAGTCAACTCAGGGATGCAGAAACCATTCTTATCTTCCTGAAAAGGTTGTAGAAGGTATCTCAACCTGACAGAGCATTGTCAGAATTTTCTATGTCACTTTAGGAGGTCCAAAGTACCATTGCTGAAAACTGAGGAGCACAGAGGATGAGCCACACCTGCCAGAGCCTCTGCAAATATTCTAAGTCCTTTTGGGTGCCCAGAAAAGCCAGGGGCTGAAATGGAAGGCAGGGAGAGTGCAACACACCAGAACGATCAATTGAAGAACTTTATAAGTTCTATGTGGCTACAAGGAACCTCTAGTGCCTGCTCGTGTCACACCTTACCAGCTGGGAGCTCCAATAGTAACATCCTCCAACAGCCCCAGAATGATATATATGAACACAGATGTCTGGACCTCAAGGGGCCTGGGTTGACCAGATGGCAGAAAGAAAGCTAGGCACTGAGAACTGAGATAGCACTGGGGGCTTAATGTATGTTACTGGTGGGGTTACTGTATCCTGGATGTAAATCTGGGGTCAAGCTTTGTCAGCCCATTGACCTGAATCCTGATATCTGGTGGGAATACTTTTTTTTTAAGTATTTATTTATTTATTTATTTATATATTTGGCTGTGGTGGGTCTTAGTTGTGGCACGTGGGATCCTTGTTGCGGCATGCGGGATCTTTTGGTTGCGGCATGTGGGATCTTTTGGTTGCAGCATGCAGGATCTTTAGTTGCAGCATGCAGACACTTAGTTGCGGCATGTGGGATCTAGTTCCCTGACCAGGGATCGAAACCGGGCCCCCTGAATTGGGAGTGTGGAGTCTTAGCCCCTGGACCACCAGGGAAGTCCCTCTGGTAGGAATCCTATGACTGGTAGGCTCCAGACCTGCGTCCTCCACCTCTGCTACGGAGATCCCTCTTCCCAGGGTTGGTACAGGAGATCCCTCATTGGCCCATATTCCCCTCCTTTGGGTTTTACTTCCCTCCTGTTCTCATCCATGACTTTCAAAACACATTTTATTGTGCAGACCTAGGGTTCAAACTCCAAAATATTCCATGAGGTCCAATAACAGTATCTGGTCACTTAGGTAGGAGAGCCTGTATTCTATTCTACAATCTCCCTAGGTTTCTAATTATTATCATTTTTATAGTTACTACTTTTATTGTAATTAGGATAATCATCATTATCAATGTTGTTACTCATTATGATTTTTAGTATTACGGTTTTTTTTAAAAATTTATTTATTTATTTATTTTTGGCTGTGTTGGGTCTTCGTTTCTGTGCGAGGGCTTTCTCTAGTTGTGGCAAGTGGGGGCCACTCTTCATCGTGGTGTGCAGGCCTCTCACCGTCGCGGCCTCTCTTCTTGTGGAGCACAGGCTCCAGACGCGCAGGCTCAGCAATCGTGGCTCACGGGCCCAGTTGCTCCGCGGCATGTGGGATCTTCCCAGACCAGGGCTCGAACCCGTGTGCCCTGCATTGGCAGGCAGATTCTCAACCACTGCGCCACCAGGGAAACCCAGTATTACGGTTTTTTATTATGCATTATTTTTGTGGTGGTAGTTATACAGCACTGAGCAGAGTTTCTCTTTTCACCTAGGTGTCAGGTTGACTGAAGATAAGGGAAGGTCCCTCAACATACCTACACATTCACAGTTCTCCCAGGTTCCTGCAGTAGCCTTTTTTTTTTTTTACGTGAAAGCACCTTCATCAGTTTTTTATTATAATATTTTTTAAATTAATTAATTTATTTTCGGTTGCATTGGGTCTTCATTGCTGTGAAAGGGTTCTCTCTAGTTGCGCCGAGCGGGGGCTACTCTTCATCACGGTGCACGGGCCTCTCATTGCGGTGGCTTCTCTTGTTGCGGAGCAGGGGCTCCAGGTGCACAGGCTTCCGTAGTTGTGGCACGTGGGCTCAGTAGTTGTGGCTCACGGGCTCCAGAGCACAGGCTCAGCAGTTGTAGCGCACGGGCTTAGTTGTTCCATGGCATGTGGGATCTTCCTGGACCAGGGATTGAACACATGTCCCCTGCATTGGCAGGCGGACTCCCAACCACTGTGTCAGCAGGGAAGTCCCCCTGCAGTAGTCCTTGAGGCCTGTTTGTCAGATGAGCCTTTTGAAATATTAGAAGTCTCCTTCCAGAGGCAAACCCTGCCTGGGCATCTGGAAAATTTTACAAGTCTTATTGAGGGCCCCCAAACTGTTTTGCTGGCCTTAAGGACCCAGAAGTCTGTCTTAGACTAACCAGAGACTTCACATAATTTTCTAAAACAATTCAAAGGCACAGGAGGTGCTGTTACCTTCCTGGAAAAGCTGCAGAGGGCATCCTTGCCCACATGAGCCTCCTCAGGATTCTAAAAGTCAGCAGAGAGGCTGGAAATCTGGCTTTAAAAACAACTGAGGCTCAAGGGAGGCATCCTAGGCCCTCCTGAGCCTCTGGGAATGTTCTACAACCCCTTTGGTGTCCAAGAAAGGCTGGTGCTGGACTGGATGGCAAGGAGGGGACAACCTGTCATGTGACCTACCATCAAATTTTCTAAATCACTCAGTGAACTCAGTAACAGCTCAGGCTGCTACTGTCGCCCCTGCTGGATGAGGAGCACCGGCTAAGATATGTGAACTGAAATTTCTGGACCTGAAGAGGCTAGGTAAAGAACAAGAAAGGCAACCAGGCCATCATGAGGACTTAAAGTGCCTAGTAGAGGGGGCCTTTGAGCAGCAGGTGGATCTGGGCCCTGCCTTCTTTGCAGGGACCCAGGCCATCAGAAAACTGGCTCAACCCCTGAAATTCCGTGAGGTTCCTGTGGCTGGTTGGTTCTAAAACAGGGTCTCTCTATGTCTGCCCTATAGGGATCTCTTCCTGGGGTTGGCATGGGAGTTCCCAAGATTGCCCATGTCCTGAATATTATTACAATAATTCCTTATCTTTATTGTTGTTGTTGTTATAAAACATTGAATAAAGTTTCTTGATCCGTGAAGAACTGTCTGATTTCCTGAAGATGAAAGAGGGTTCCCAAAGCACACACTGCTGCTCTCTGGCTCCCAGGTTAGCTCCACAGTCACTTCCCCCAGGGAACTTCCAGAAACTTTCCAAGTACACTGCCAGATGCTTGGACTGGGGTTTGTTTTTTTTTTTTTTTTCCTCAGGAGAAACTCAGGGAGGGCATCTTGCCTGTCTGAGCCCCTGGAAAATATTCTAAGTCACCGTAGGTGCAGCTTTGAAGTGGTTGCCTATTTGAAGTGGATGCCTCAACAATCAAAGCTTAACTCAGGCACTTGTATTACAAAAAAGAAAAACCAACTGTCATGATATACATTACAGACATTTAAATGAACAAAAATAAGAGTTGTCTTGAATGACAGATTGTTCTTCAGATGAATATTTATGCCCTATCTTGCTTTTACTTATTTCAAAGTCAGCATTTCAGAATAATGACTACATATAAATAATAGTCCATTTCATTTTTTAAATAAGAAAAATTAATATTGTTACTATGGCTTAGTTGGATTACACAAGAAATCAACATGACCAGCTAGTCTAGAACATCATTCTTGAAATAAACAATATTTACAATAAACAAAAAATACACCATTGGCAAACCATTAATTTAATTTAATTTAAACCTCAATTAACGAATATCTACATTAAATTTGATAGTTTCCTTACATTATTTCTCCTGTTTGACAGAAACCATGAGCTCAATGAAAGTGGGTTCTGCTGCCCCCAAGTGATCTCTTTCTGTCATAGAACCTCCAGATGTAGCATGGGCCTACTTACACCTTGGTTTTGATGTAGCAAAAGCGATTTAGGACTCCCGGGTACAGAGTTGTAAGAGACTAATTTTGTGTTACTTTAAGTCACCAAGTCTGTGGTAATTTTAGAGTAACAGTAAGACATTATCCATGGAAGAATATCAATACAATCAACATTTAGATGGAATACAGTATGACCATGAGCAAGGTGCCTTGCTTTAAAACAGGTTAGGGAGCTACAAGCAGAATTGGGAAGAGCACAAACAAATAAATCAGATCACATACATTGCTATCTTTATGTTTATTTGTTTCTGATTGTTACAGATTATGATTTTGATAAGAATAAATAAAGTAGTCCTTTAGTAACTTGATTCTATTTTAAAAAGTGTATTGGTGCAGACATCTTCCATCAGAACTACTGTATGTTATATTGTGTACAAGTTCACAGAAAATGAATTTGTCAAAACTCAATTTACCAAATATAGCAAATTTCCCACTCACCAACATCACTGATTTACCAAAATGTAATTTGTGTCAAACATAAATACATTTTAAGGAGATTTATATTTGGAAGGAATGATTTTTTAACACAGTTTAAGGTCAGCTAGGTATTTCAGTTCACCAGTTACCACTGCATTTAACAGATCCAGTAAAATCAATTTGTTGACTTTCAGTGTGGTTTAGTCTTCTAATGAGTTAACATTCATTTAGAGATGTATACATTCTGATGTTGTGTACATGTATGCATACATTCACAATATTATTCAGCCTTTCAAAAGAAGGAAATATTGCCATTTCAACAATGTGGATGAACATAGCTGATGTTATGCTGAGTGAAATAAGCCAGACACAGAAAGACAAATACTGCATAATATCACTTACATGTGGAATCTTAAAAAGTGGAACTTACAGAAACACAGAGTAAAATGATGGTTTTCATGGGCTTGAGGTGGAGGAAATGTGGGGCTTTTTTAGTTGTAAGATGAATAACTTTTGGAGGTCTAATGTAGAGCATAGTGATTATAGTTTAAAATAGTGTACACTTGAAATTTGCTAAATTAGTAGATCTCAACACGCACAAAACAGTAATCTGTGAGGTGATGGATAGGTTAATTAGCTTGATTGAGGGAATCGTTTCACAATGTGTATGTATATCAGAACATCACATTGTACACTTTTAGTATATACAGTGTTTGTCAATCACACCTCAATAAAGCTGGAACAAATAGTTTGAAAAAAGGAAAAAAGGAAATAGAGAACAGTATGGATCCTCTTGCTGCAGATTCTGTGCTGTAGTAATGATAACAATGAAAAACCTCAAAAACATGGGGCTTCCCTGATGGTGCAGTGGTTGAGAATCTGCCTGCCAATGCAGGGGACACGGGTTCGAACCTGGGTCTGGGAAGATCCCACATGCCGTGGAGCAACTGGGCCCGTGAGCCACAATTACTGAGCCTGCGCGTCTGGGGCCTGTGCTCCGCAACAAGAGAGGCCGCGATGGTGAGAGGCCCACGCACTGCAATGAAGAGTGGCCCCCACTTGCCACAACTAGATAAAGCCCTCGCACAGAAACGAAGACCCAACACAGCCATAAAAATAAAAAATAAAAAAAAAAAACCTCAAAAACAGTGAAACCTCTGGGAAAGAACAGGAAGTTTGCTTCTGAGACCTTTAGAAGAAGTGCAGAACTAGAGGACTTGGTCAGTTTTTAAAAGTTGTATCTACATGATTTACCTAAGCAGGGGGACATATTTTGTTACTGGGAATGCTTGATTGGATTTATCTTGACAGACACTCAAGTTACTTAGGATGTGTCCTTTGGGTTACATGGTGAGAGAGGTTAGATGGTTGATGGGATTATAGTTTATGAGGTTATGTGATTGATGAGGTTATCAACTGCATAAAAAGAGAACTCACATCAGAGCAGTACTTTGTGTAGAGAAAGAAGTTCTGAGCTCTGGAGTGTGGTGACAGCAACCTCAGGAAAGACCTGGCTTCATTGGATTTTCCATCCATTTGATTTCTGGTAAATAATGAAGATAATTTTCACAAGAAGGGACAAATGTCATTTATTTTTAAAATGAATTTTAATTGAAAAATGATCACATAATCTGTCTACAAGAATTTGGGGTAGGCCCCTTGAGGGTTGGTTCGGTTGTTATTGACATGGAAGTTTTCTAGATTAATAATTTCTACATCATGGTCACAGGGAATTGTACCTAACCTTAGAATTCAGGTAATATTTTTTTGCAGTTATACCAGTGGAGAGCACAGTAAATAAATAAATGAGTTGCCTAAATGAATAGTAGAATTATATTTAACACAAAGGGGAGGGAAAGAGGAAGGCTAACTGCGGTTGAGATTTAGAAAAGGGATCTTTGAGGAGTTAACATTTAAACCAAGACCGAAAGAAACTGTGTATGGTGTGAGAGTGTATGTGTGGATGAAGAATGCTAATAGGTCTCCGTGTAGGGATGAGAGCAATACCTAATTGTATTTGTGTGGTTCTCTGAGGGCATGTAAAAGATCAACCCCTAAAGGTCTGGTAGAACCATTAATTAACAATGCCAAATAGAGGAGTCTGATTTACATCTTCATTTTGGTAGGGGAGGTAATGTCCTAAAACATTTAATTTTAGTAGCACATGACTATGCAATTAGAGTTGGTAGGTCAGGATTCCATAATCCCTGGGATTAGTGTCTTGATCAGCAGAGGTGGTAAAAGTTCAGACAGACATGAGAATCGCTGGTCTTTCTACTGAAGTGAGTAAATGTGGATTAAACAGGCAGGTACAGCGAGGAAGGTGGTGGACGGCAGGTTCCCAGGTGGTAGGAGAACCTGGGTGGGGAGTGATTCTGTGAGATAAGCTGAAAGGGGAGAGGCTGGGATTCCAGGGTGGGGCCTCTGAGTCCTTCCCTGAGAGGTGATGATTCCTGGTGAAACCTAGGTGTGGCGTGTACCCCTCACGACAATCCTGCTGAGAAATTTGAGTTTGGGAAACAGACCAAAATTGAAAGGCCAGATGACCCATTTCCAAGCCCTGCAATTTTGTCACGTTACTAAAGCTCTCTAAACCCCTGTACACAACATTGGTTCCCTCAGTAAAGGATTCAAAATCAGCAGGGTTATCGTGGGGCTCAATGAAGCCTCTCTATGGAACTCTGCAAGCAGGGATCTCATTTAATAAAACTTTTTTCTTTTTCTCTAGACATAGGAACAAGGAGGTGTGTTGAAACTCCTGCAGAGAGGACCATCAGAAGGGTGCACAGATCTCACACCCAGGCCTGAAAGATGGGGAACTGCCTCAAATCCAGCATCTTGGATGACAGCTCTGTTCCTGAGTCTCCATCCCGCTGGGTGGGCCCAGGCGGGACGAGACGTTGGGATCAGGAACCACATCCGGAACAAGTTCCAAATCCCATCCATCTTCCAACACCCAGCCCACTTCACCAAGCAGCACAGCTGACGGAAGAGGAACAAGTGAGGTTAGCTCAAAGAATCAGCCTTAAAAAGCACCTGCCTCAAGGAGTGTACGGAACAGATGGATTTGAAGAAAAGATCCAGGAGGAGTGTGTGATTTGTTGGTTGGAGTTTATGTGTGGGGACTCCATCAGATCTCTGCCCTGCGAGCACTTCTATCACCTGAACTGCATCAATGAGTGGTTGACCAGGTCCTTCACCTGCCCCTACTGCCGGGGGCCCGTGGATGTCGCACAGCCTTCATCCCAGGACATTAATTGAGCCAGGATCTCTTGTTTGATTTCAAGTGTCCCATCATTTTTAGTGATTTTGATATTTTGTCATCGTGTCTAAATAGCCAGGGATTAGGAATTAAAATCATGCACAAAGACTTCCTAAAAATTCCTGTCATGTTGTAGATGATGGCAAACAATTTATAATGTTTTAGAAACTTAGGGAGATAATGGCATGTAAAGCCTTGACCAAGTGTTCAGAAGTGTAATTATATCTTAGCATTCTTCCAGTACATAGGATGTGTACCATGTTGCAGCAGCTATACATGTTGTATTGTGTCTGTTGAAGATTAGAGAAAAGATAATGGTTACTTTTCCTAAGTGATATAACTTTCTTCTCCCCAATCCAAATTGGCATTTGGACCAAGGTTTTATGAAAAACTACAATTTATACAACTGAACTAAAATGAAATCCAATTATATATGAGTGAATAAATGAAGAATCTTATTTTCAAATAACCCTCCTAAATGGTCTTATCTTTTTGTTCTCCATCATTTTGAGACATTTAACTTTTTGTCTTGTAAGTCTAATCAAGGTGAACAGAGTGTGTCACAGGGAAGAACAGTCCTGAGTAGGTTTATTAGCTGTGTGATTACGGTGTATTCATGTAATTTAGCTGTGTTTGTGTAAAGGGATAATAAAATAGTTTTCCATCTAAAGTCAGAGTTGAGGGAGTGATATTGCTGGAGACCCCACGTGGAGGAGGGAGTCAGAATGATTCAGGATGAGGGTATGCAGAGGTTTGACTTGGATTTGCAATCATGATTTGGAATTATGGAGTGAACTGAACTTCTGATCACTGTGGGGTAATGAGCATACACACCTCCGTGTTTTCCACATTTTTATCTCCCAAATGGAGGTGTCCATATATTATTCATTAGCAATAATAGTCATAGTCGTCTTCCTTGTGACCATAGGCAAGGAAAGCCCTCCCCTTCTTTCTCTTAGAGCACACTGCATGTTCCCGGTGATTAGGCCCACATCCTCGTGAAGGACTGATGTTTATGAGATGTGGGTCTGGAAATTGGAAAACTGGGGTCCCATGGCTTCTCTGTCCTTCCTCAGCTTTGCCTTCTTGATGCTTGTACTGGCGACCCTTCCCCTTTCACCCTCTCTCCTAGTTCAGATGAACTTGTGAGTCCCACCTAAACCACACAGACCCTGGGTAAATGCCTGCCACAGCTCTCAGTGCTCCATCTTGTGCAAACTGTTCCCCTCAGTTCTCTTCCTCCTCTGTCTTGGACCCTGACCCTGTGGAAACAGAGGGAGGTTAGGTGACTGGACACGCCCTGGGCACATAGAATCCTCTAGTCCACCCTGAGCCATATATGTGGGACATTCTCTCCACTGAGACTGTCCAACCAGCGCTGAGAGTGAACAAGAGGAATCTGGCTCCAGGGGATAATTGCACGACTTTCTCAGACCTCCTAGGACTATAAGCCATTTGTGATCTCCTGTTCCAAATACACCCAGCCAAAGGCACTTTAGGTTTGATTTCCCATAGTAATCCTCCCAGGATCTGCACAAACATTACAATTCCCTATCCAATCTTTGGGGATAAGTCTCTGATGACTGTGTAGGGAGTGTCTTCTCTTTTCTCTTCTTTAAAATTTCTTTTTTCTTAATTTAACTATACTTGATTTACAATATTGTGTTAGTTTCAGGTGTACAGCTTCACATTCTTTTCCATTATAGGTCATTACAAGACATTGAATATAGTTCCCTGTGCTATACAGTAAATCCTTGTTGTTTATCTATTTTACATATACTGTAGTGGTGTGGGTCCTCTACTCCTAATTTAATCCCATACTCCTAATTTATCACTCCCCCTCCCCTTTCCCCTTTGGTAACCATAAGTTTGTTTTCTATGTCTGAGGGTGTTTCTGTTTTGTAAATAAATTGATCTGCATTATTTTTTAGATTCCACGTATAAGTGATATCATATAATATTTGTCTTTTTCTACCTGACTTACTTCATTTAGTATGATAATCTCTAGGTCCATCCATGTAGCTGCAAACTGCAATATTTCATTCTTTTTTATGGCTGAGTTTTATTCCATTGCATATATGTACCACATCTTATTTATCCATTCATCTGTTGATAGACACTGAGGTTGCTTCCATATCTTGGCTATTGTAAATAGCGCTGCTATGAACATTAGTGTGCATGTATCTTTTCAAATTAGTGCTTTTGGTTTTTTTGGACATATACACTAGAGTGGAATTGGTGGGTCATACGGTAGTCCTATTTTTAGTTTTTTGAGAAACTGCCATACTGTTTTCCACAGTGGCTGCACAAATTTACATTCCTACCAACAGTGTACTAGGGTTCCCTTTTCTCCACATCCTTGCCAACATTTGTTGTGTTCCTTTAGATGAAAACCATTTTGACAGGTGTGAGGTGACATCTCATTGTGGTTTTGATTTGCATTTCCCTGATGATTAGCGATGTTGAGCAGCTTTTCTTGTGCCTGATGGCTATCTGTATGTCTTCTTTGGAAAAATGTCTATTCAGGTCTTCTGCCCACTTATTAATCAAGTTGTTTTTTTTTTTTTTTTGATGTTGAGTTGCATGAGCTGTTCATATATGTTGAATATTAACCCCTTATCAGACATATTATTTGCAAATGTTTTCTCCCACTCAGTAAGTTGTCTTTTCATTTTGTCGATGGTTTCCTTTGCTTGCAAAAGTTTTTAAGTTTACTTAGATCCCATTTGTTTACTTTTGCTTTTGTTTCCTTTGTTTTAGGAGTTATGATATGATATCAAAAACTGTAATTGTGGGCTTCCCTGGTGGCGCAGTGGTTGAGAATCTGCCTGCCAATGAAGGGGACACGGGTTCGAGCCCTGGTCTGGGAAGATCCCACATGCCGCGGAGCTACTAGGCCCGTGAGCCACAACTACTGAGCCTGCGCGTCTGGAGCCTGTGCCCCGCAACGGGAGAGGCCACGACAGTGAGAGGCCCACGCACCGCGATGAAGAGTGGCCCCCGCTCGCCGCAACTAGAGAAAGCCCTCGCACAGAAACGAAGACCCAACACAGCCAAAAATAAATAAATTAATTAATTAAATTTTAAAAAAAAAGTAAAAAAAAAACACCTGTAATTGTGAGGGAAGGAGAGTATATATGAAGGATTTTAAAAATGCATTTGGAATTAAGAGATCAGCAACTTAAAACAATCACGAATATATATAGACTGATATCATATACCTATTATTTATTATCAGTATTATAGTTATTTATATTTATACCATTCTGATTATTGTCAAGTAAACTCAAATCCAGACTTACATAGGGAGAGACTTTAATTAGAAAGAAAGGTTATTGCAGGAATTCCCTGGTGGTCCAGTGGTTAGGACCCCTCACTTTCACTGCCATGGCTCCTCAGGTTCAATCCCTGGTCGGGGAACTAAGATCTCGCAAGCTGTGCTGCACTGCCCAAAAAAGGGAAGAAAGAATTAAAAGCTATTGCAATAGAGAGAACTATCTGATTGCAGAGATCAGCAAGCATCTCAAAGTCAAACAAAAAAAAGGATTTTCTTTCACATGGTAAAGGGGGTAAGTGGTAAGGGGAAGTTGGGCACTAGGAGGAGCTTAAGCCAACTGTGTGACCAGTGTGGTGTGGAGGGAAATATGTCTTGCCATAGCCCATCTATCCAGGCTTCCCATGTCTCCAACCCCCTCTGCTTGCTTTCCATGTCTGTCCTCAAGTATCTCTACCCACTGTGCTGTAGTTTGGTTATAAGTTTGCCTACTGAAGGGCATCTTGGCTCCTCATAGATTTTGGTCATTGTGCATAAAGCTGCTGAATATATTGCATGCTGTTTATTCTGTGGACACAAATTTTCAAACCAGTTGGGCAAATATACAGGGACACAAATGATGCATCATATGCTGAGACCATGCTTACGTTTCTAGGAACCTACCAAAATGTTTTCCAAAGTGGCTGTACATTATGCATTCCCACCAGCAATGAATCAAATTTCCTGGTGTTCCCCATCCTCCTTTGTGACTCACATTATCAGTTTTTTCAGTTAGCTATTGTAATAGGTGGGCAGGGTATCTCGTTGCTCTTTTAATTGGCTGTTTCCTAATGACAAGTAATATTGAGCATGTTTTTGTATGTTTGTTTCCTATTTGTATATCTTGCATGATGACCTTTCTGTTCAGATACTCAACCATTTTTTAATTGGGTAGTTTGTTTTCTCTATGTTGAGTTTTACAAGTGCCTTGTATATTTTGGGTACAAGTCCTTCTAAACATTTATGTTTTGCAAATATTTTCTCCCAGTCTGGGACTTGTGTTTTCATTGCTTGAATTGTTTCTTTTGTAGAATGAAAAATTTTAATTTAATAAGGTCCATATTATCAATTTTTTCTCATAGATTGTTGTTTTGATTTTGTACATTAAACTAATTAATGTATATTAAAATTCATGTATATTCTGTTTTCTTATGTCACTTTTTGTTTTAAATTTTATGTTTAAGTATATGAACTATTTTGAGTGAACATACATATAAGTTTTGTGTCTTTGTTCATTTCATTGCATATGGTCATCCATTTGTGCCATCATCTTTTGTTGAGAGACTGTATTTCCCACTGAGTTGCCTTTTCTTCTTTTACTACAATCATTTGACTGTATTTTCCTGGGTCTGTTTGTACACTCTCTGTTCTGTTTTTTTATTTATCTGTCTATTATTTCTCCAATGTCAGGCACTCTTGTTTACTGAAGATTTATAATAAAGTTTGGATTAGGAAGTGTGGTTCATCAACTTTGTTCTTCAATATTACTTAGTCTACTCCAAGTTTTAATAGAGTTAGCTGATAGCTTCAAAATAGCTTGATTTGTATTGGGATTGCACCAAATTTATAGATCAAGTTGGGAAGAATTAACATCATAACAATATTGTGTCTTTCAATCATGATCAAGGGATACCTCTCCCCTGATTTACATTTTCTTTTTTTTTTTTTTCAACAATGTTTTTTTTCTACACACAGACTTGTACATATTTTGTTGGAGTTATACTTGAGGATTATTTGGGGGTATGCATTGAAAATTGCATTGTTTTTCTTTCCAATTCCAATCATTAAGTGTTAGTGTATGGGAATGCAGTTGACATACTTTGCTTCTTGTTATCTCTGTCCATTCCAATCAAAGCACGGTGTGGTAGGCTCCATTTGGTGTTAACTTTCAAAATCGTGGCCTTGAATAATCCAACACTGGATTTCAGTTACTCAGACAGAGACTAGGAAAGGGCGCCAGGAAGCACCGAACAGCGAGCTCCATGCGTCTTCTACTGCCCCCCGGTCCTTCAGCCTGCAGGCGGTGCAAACCCTCCTGCGGGGACCCTCCTGGCACGCGTGCACATTCTGCCTGCTAACGTCACGGTGTCCTCAGTGAGGAAAGCTTTTCCTTCTCCGATGACTCGCCAGAGCTTGCCGCCAGCTTCCGGAAGACATGGGACCGTGTTGCCCTGAGGAGAACGCTCCCTGTCCACGCCAAGGGCTGAAGGGGCTGTGGGCGCGTCTCCCCGACGACTTCCTTAAACTGCAGCAGAGCCCCTTGATTTCCTGGACGATCCCGCGTGGTTTATTCTCTACTTTCCCAGGTAGTATTTCAGCAGGACTGACTCTTCAAAAACAAAACCCAAGAACAACGGACATTGAGAGTTTGGATGGATAATCATAGAATACTGTGGTGTTTGCTATGGATTCAGGCTTGTTTTGAGGAAGGAACCCCTACACAGATTCGGAGAAAGGGAAACACGTGGACACTCATGACGGGAATACGCGAACTGTCGGGCCCTTCTGGGGGGATGAGGGTGTGGGCAGTGCAGGTCTGGCCGTGAGAGAAAGGGAAGTGGGGCGGCCACCCCTGGGCTTCTGTTAATTTTCAGCGGTTAGTTCCCCCACAACTGTAACGTACTTGAACAATATCAGACGGTTGCAGAGTGTATGTCTTCTAATGCTCACGTTATTTTACGTCCATACATTATTTATACCAAAACCATAACTTATCACACTTTGAAATGAGACTACTGTCAGCTGTCTTTCTCCCAGGTCTTTATGAGATGATGTAATTTGATACAAAGAGTGGAAATTTCGGGAGAAATCTTTTAAAATGGATCAGAAAGGGGTAGTGCTTTGTGATTGCGAGAATTAGAATACACATACCCCTCTCGTATGATTCAAGGCTTTCTGAAAGTTGGGCCCTCTTCACATCTGCGGTGATCTTCCACCTCCTCATTCTCTGAGAGAGCTCTGCATTTTGTGTCAGAGGCCAGTGGGAGAAGATTTTTAATATGACCCTTTGCCTGACCCACGATTCTGGGGTTGTTTACTCTCCAGGTAACCAAAACCTTCAGGACTGACCACATCATTTTAATATTAAGATACAGTGAACTTTAATTTGATTTTAAGTTTTGAGAGCAATAATGGCACTTTATTATTATTATTTTTTTAAGTGGAGTCTCTGACCTGGGGTGTCAGGTCCCCTGCGGGGCCCTTAGCATATGCAGGCCTCACATCTCTCTAGAGTTAAACTAAGGAGCAGGCTTCAGAGGATGCTGCCACAGCTTTACTTTTTCTTTTTCGTTGAGGTATAACTGACATAGAACACGATATTAGTTTCAGGTGTATGACATAATGATTCAGTGTTTGTATATCTTGTGAACTGATCACTATAAATCTAGTTAACATCCATCACCACACACAGTGACACAGATTTGTTTCTTGTGATGAGAACTTGTAAGACTTATTACTCTCTTAGCAACTTTCAAAGATGCAGCACAGTTTTAATAACTATAGTCACTGTGCTGTGCATGACATCCCTGTGACTTATTTACTTTATAACTGACAGTTTGTAGCTTTTGAACCCCTTCACCCATTTTGTGCACCCCACACTCCCCACCTCTGGCAACTGCAACTATTCTCGGTATCTGTGAGCTAAACTTATTTATTTATTTATTTATTTATTTATTCATTCATTTATTTATTTATGGCTGCATTGGGTCTTCATTGCTGCATGCGGGCTTCCTCTAGTTGCAGCGAGCGGGGGCTACTCTTCCTTGCGGTGCATGGGCTTCTCATTGTGGTGGCTTCTCTTGTTGCGGAGCATGGGCTCTAGGCGCACAGGCTTCAGTAGTTGTGGCACTCGGGCTCAGTAGTTGTGGCTCGAGGGCTGTAGAGCACAGGCTCATTAGTTGTGGCGCATGGGCTTAGTTGCTCCACGGCATGTGGGATCCTCCTGGACCAGGGCTCGAACCCATGTCCCCTGCATTGGCAGGTGGATTCCCAACCACTGCACCACCAGGGAAGTCCCTATGAGCTAAATTTTTAAAAGATTCCTCATGTAAGTGAGATCTTCCTCTGTCTGACTTATTTCACTTAGAATAATGCACTCAAGAACCATCCATGTGGTCACAAATGGCAAGGCTTCCTTCTTTCTTATGGCTGAATTAAAGCAAGGAAACAGTCAGTCAGGAAACGCAGAACATTTTTACTGTGTTGCTTACTTGAATTGGCTCCAAAAATGTCTGACTTTTTCCCTTAATGAAACAATCATAATAGGTAGGACTTAACTCTCTTTGTATTTTGACCCATAGTGTCCCCTAAAATAAATCGGAAACAAAATCATATACGTTGCTGATGAGTTAGTGTGTAAACACCTGGCTCTAAATTTACCATGAGCTGAAAAGCACTGGGTGTCATTGGGTCCACCTGGGCCCATGTCCACGTGGACACCCACACCAGGGCAGCCTTTCTGGACCTGAAATACTGCCGGGCAGAACCAGGAGACCAGGGAGAAGCAGGAGAGGAAGATGGGAGGAGGCTGAGGGAAGAATCAGCTCCTCAACCGCTGCTCCAGGTGCCTGAGGAGCGAGTCCTGTGCAAGGTAGGATGTCCTTGGGCACTGCAGGGCATCGTGAGGGATGGAAGGGTGGAAGCCCTGTGGTCCTGGGCAGCTGTCAGCGCTCCTCCAAGTCACCTGCAGACCGTCTGTTGTTATGAAGGCCTGTGAGACAGGCATGCACAGCCCCCTCCAGACACAGACTTCCTACTGGAAAGTGCTTGTGGCTCAACTAAGTCTGCATTTTATGGCCTTTTCCTCTTCATGGCCTGCTACTAGTTGCACAATTTAACCTTCATATATATAGTGTTCTAAATGGAAAATGACAAACTCACAGAAGCAGAGATAGAATGGTGGTTGCCGGGGGCTGGGGTGGGAAAATGGAGAAAAGGTACAAACTTCTAGTTCCAAGTTCCAAGCTTCCAGCTTAAGATTACTTCGGCTATTCAGGATCTTCTGTGGTTCCATACAAATTTTAGGATTGTTTGCTCTATTTCTGTTTTTATAAAGAAAGCCATTGGGATTTTGATAGGAATCAGTTGAATTTGCATATTACTCTGGGTTGTATGGACATTTTTGAACAATATTCTCTCAATCCCTGAGCACAGAATAATTTCCATTTATTTGTTTTCAATTTCTTTCATCAATGTCTTAGTTTTTCACTATCTAGGCCCTTTACCACCTTGGTTAAATTTATTTCTAGACATTTTTTTTGATTCAGTTGTAAATGGGATTATTTTTTATTGTTTGTTAATGTGTGGAAATGGAACAGATATTTGTATATGGATTTTCGTATCCTGCAACTTTACTGAATATTTATTCTAACAGTTTTTTGGAGTCCTCAGGGTTTTCTATATATAATATGTCATCTGCAAATAGTGACATTTGACTTCTTTTCCATGTTGGATGCGTTTTTTTCTTGCTTAATTGCTCTGGCTAGGACTTCCAATATTACACTGAATAAAAGTGGTGACAGTGGGCACTCTTGTCTGTTTCTGATCTTAAAAGCTTTCAGCTTTTCACCATTGAGTATGATATTAGCTGTGGGCTTGTTATATATGGCCTTTATTATGTTGAGGTGTGTTCTTTCTGTACCCATTTTGAGTTTTTATCATAAATTGGTGTTCAATCTTGTTAAATGCTTTTCTGCATCTACTAATCATATGGGTTTTATTCTTCAGTTTGTTAATGTGGCCTATCACATTGATTTTGTGGATGTTGAAACATCCTTGCATCCCTGGAATAAATTCCACTTGATCATGGTGTATGTCTTTTTAATGTATTGATGAAATTGATTTGCTAATATTTTGTTGAAGATTTTTGCATCTATATTAATCAGTACTTGTCTGGTTTTTGCTATCAGGGTAGCGCTAGCTGGTAAAATGAGTTTAGAAGTGTTCCTTCCTCTTCTATTTTTTTGTAGAGTTTGAGGATTGGTATTAATTCTCCTTTAAATGTTTTGTAGACTTCACTAGGACCTTCTGGTCCTGGACTTCTGTTTGTTGGGAGGTTTTTGATTACTGATTCAGTCTCCTTACTAGTAATCAATCTGTTCAGATTTTGTTTCTTTGAGTCAGTAATGGTAGGTTGTATGTTTCTAGAAATTTGTCCATTTCTTCTAGGGTGTCCAATTTGATGAAGTATAATTGTTCAAAGCAATCTCTCATGGTCTTTTCTGTGGTATCAACTGAGACCTCGTTTTTTCTTGGTGACTCTAGCTACAGGTTTATCAATACTATTTATATTATTATACTATTTATATTATTCAAAGAACCAGCTCTTGGTTTCATTGATCTTTTCTATTGTCTTTTTAGTCTCTATTTCATTTATTTTCTCTCTGACGTTTATTTCTTTTCTTCTACTAACCTTGGGTTTCATTTGTTCTTTTCCTAATTCCTTTCTAGTTTGTATTGCTATAAACTTCCCTCTTACTATAGCTTTTGCTGCATTGCATAGATTTTGATATGTCATATTTTCATTTTTGTTTTCCAGTAATTTTTGATTTCTCCTTTGGTTTCTTCATTGACCCAGTAGCTGTTCAGTATCATATTGTTCAGTTTCCACATATTTGTGACTTTTCCAGCTTTCTTCTGGTAGTTTATTTCTAGTTTCATACCACTGTGATTGAAATTATAAGAAGCATCTTTTCCAGTCTTCTTAAATTTATTGAAACTTGTGTACCAAAATACGGTTTATTCTTGAGAAAGTTCCATATGCTCTTTAGAAGAATGTGTATTCTGTTGCATTTGGATGAAATGTTCTGTACAAATCTATGAAATCCACCTGGCCTAATGTTTAATTTAAGGCCACAATTTTCTTGACTCTGTCTACATGATTTATCCATTGATGAAAGTGGGGCATTAAAGTTGCCTACTGTTATTATATTGATGTGTATTTCACTCTTTAGGTCTGTTAATATTTGCTTTATATTACTGAGGTGCTCCTGTGTTGGGTGCATAAATATGTATAGCTGGTCTATCCTCTTTTTGAATTGACCCCTTTATCATAATGTAATGCCTTTCTTTGTCTCAATAACAGTATTTTTAAAAGAAATGTTATGCACCAGCAGACTTCATTCACAAATTATCTATTTATTGACCTTTAATTCATCATTGTGATGTATGTATATATTAACAGTATATAATAACACATCATCCTGTGTTCTACATTTTCCAGTTAATATTCAAAGTTACTTTCTGGTTGAACTTATTCATCATGATTATGACTATTGCTGCATGAAAAGTTGAAACTGACCAACATGGTAGTTTTTTCAGCAACAACTTTAATTCATTAAAAGAAATTATTGCTTATTGTTACAAAATTCTGCATTCAGAATTCCCAGATGATGTCACAATCCTGGATATTTATCCTACATTTTTTTAATAATAGGCCACTGAAAAAAAAAAGAAAAAAAAATAATAGGCCACTGGGCAATATTATAAATTAATGTCTAAATTGTATGGCAAAAATATTGATAGGTGTTTTTCCCAGTCAGGGATTTCTGATGCAAACTCCAATCTTTCATTTGATTTTTAGCACTGGTATATACAGTGTTTGAAATTGAATGTCAACTAAGGAATTAAAAATCATTGAAGACATCCCTTCATTCATTACACTGAAAGTGTTTTGTACATAGTGTGGAATCTTACATTTACAATAGTATCTCTTCAAGTAAAAGTTTCTTCAAGGCATATTGCACTGAATATGTTCTCCAGCACTAATTTTCTGTTATTACCCTAGCATGCACTCCTCCTGGTAAAGAGTTTCCCATCTAATTTCCCATTTTAGGGAAATTAGAATATTACTCATAGTGAGTTTTGTGCACTCCACAACTAGAAATCAGCTTAAGTCTCTTCCACCTTGATTATAAATATAGGGCTCCTCCAAGTGGAGTTCACTCATGTTGTTTAAGGATAAATTATAAATGAAGGTAGTTCCATAATGAATATAGTCATAGAATTTCTCCCGTGTAGCGTTCTGATTTGTTTCAGTTTAGAGCTGTGGCTGAAGACTCTTCCGTGTTCATAACATTTACAGAGTGAGTTCTCTCATGTCTTCTAAAGCAAGAGCTTGTAACAAAGGCTTTCTCACACAAATGACATCCAAATGGTTTTTCTCCAGTATGAGTTCTCTCATATTCTCTAAGACAACAGCTTTGAATAAAGACTTTCCCACAGAGATGGCATCCAAATGGCTTCTCTCTAGAGTGAGTTCTCTCATGTTGCCTAAGGCAAGTGCTCTGAACAAAGGCTTTCCCACATAGATGACATTCATATGGCTTCTCTCCAGTATGAATTCTCCTATGTCTATTTAAAGATGAAGAATGACTGAAGGCCCTTCCACACTGATTACAGACATATGGATTCTCTCCTGTGTGAGTTATTTTGTGAAAATGAAGATGAGAGTTTTGGCTAAAGTGTTTCCCACATTCATTACATTTAAAAGGTTTCTCTCCAGCATGAATTAAGACATCTTGGGTCAGTGTGCAGTTGTGAGTGAAAACTTCATTGGTCCTTTTTTCTTACAATGACACCAATCCCTTCGTGGGAGACCCACTCTCATGACCTCATCTAAACCTAATTACCTCCTATAGGTCCCACCTCCAAATACCATTATATTGGGGATTAGGGCTTCAACATATGAATTTGCTTGGGGGAGGGCGGGACACAGACGTTCAGTCAATAATAGTAAATAAACCAAAATCAGCAGGGTTTTTATGAGGATTAATTAAGCAAATATGTTTAAATCTCTAAGCAGAAAGTAATGTTTAATACAATTTCTGTTTTCCTTATTTTCTGAAATTTAGGTATAAGGAGGTGTGTTAAATCTACTTTTTTGTGATATATCATTTTTCCATGAAACACATTTAATTTTGGTGAAAATTTCAAGTTTACCAATACTTTCAAATATTGAGTTGGCCAAAAAGTTTGTTTGGGTTTTTCCGTAATGTACCACAGCTCTTTCTTTCTACCATGTCAAGACACAGTGACAAGGCAGTCTTCTGCAAACCAAGAACAGGTCCATCACCAGGAACCAAATCTGCTGACACCTTGACCTTTCAGCCTCCAGAACTATGAGAAATAAATGTGTGAACTATGAGAAATAAATGTGTGTTGTTTAAGCTACCAAGTGAGTGGTATTTTGTTATAGCAGCCCGGGATGACCAAGACATTTACCTGTCTAACAAATGACATGAACATGGTTTCAGAAAGTTTGAGACACATCTGTTAGATGGAAATAACATGCATGGTGCCAGCAAGATAAATTTATGGGGTTATCGTTGGTGATTTTAGTAAGTCAAAGCATGAGGAAATGTAAGGAAATGGTAACAACACTTTCAACTTTCAGTTTGATTGGGAAGGAACAGCAGAGCAGAAACTAGAGAGAAGATAGGTTCAGATGAAGATTTTGTTTCAAAATGGAAGAATCTTAATAGTTTAATATTGAGTAGAGAGGTCAAGGAGAATAGGACATATGTCTGGTAAAGTAGATTTAATATAGAAGCAATAGCATAAAGTTCCTAAGATAGCAAGAGAGACAAGGACTTAATTGGAGAAATTGGAATGTCCCAGGGTAGAGAGGACACTTCAATTTACAGGAGAGCAGTAGTAATGGATGGGTATGAATGCAGGGATAACTGTAGACTTCTGGGCAGTCATCTGAGGTTTGACTTACAGTTTGTCAAACGATCTAATTCATCAGTGTAGTAGGGGGCAATCCCTTCTGTGGAGACTAGTAAAAGTAAGTGTGTGTGTATGAGTGTGCGTGTGAGTGTGTGTGTGTGTGATGAATAAGGTTTGAAGTGCTTATGGAGCTGGAAGGATACTTTTGTTGGCAGGATTTCCAGATACATATGAAAGTTTCTGGGAGTTGACTGTATTTAAACCAGTATCAATATCCTAGTCATGTGTTTGCCAGATGCAGCCACTGAGTAGTGAGGAATTTGGAGTCACCAGGATTGGTGTGTTGATTAACAAATGTAGTAAAAGTTCCAATAGACATAAGAATTGTTTGTTTTGGAAAATTATATTTAAAACCTAAATAAATTACTATTAAATTATAAACTGCGTTAGTATATGAGGTATACCTTAAAGTATAAGTTACTAGATGATACTTTATATTTTGTTGAGGACGGCATAGAAAAGGCTGTCTGAGGAAGAATTATCTAAAAATTACCAGATTGATGAAGAGTAGGAATTAGCCTGGAAACCGGTGCTGGGTAACAGAGGAGGGAGACAGAGAACGTTCTCCATAGAAGGAACAACCCTTAATGATAAGTTGGTTAGACTGATGATTATCAGGGGGAGAGGAAGAAGTCCGTGCCATGCATGCTCCAAGGCTGCTTTTCTAATGCCTGAGTCCTACCCCCATAGATACATATTTTGGTGAGGTTGGCATAAGGCTTAACACTCTCCAGATAATGTTAATGTGCAGCAAAGTTTGAGAACCATTGGAGGTGGTGGGCAAAAATAATGTATCACTCACACAATCTTTTAGGTGATGTTCAAAGATTCACCCACAAAAACAGCCCATGTACAAATAAAAATTCACATGATTATGTTGCAATAGTGTATAAACTCTAGGAGAGTGGTTTAGGAATAATCTCCATTAAAATAAACATTGCTTACATAGGACTGTATTTCCTCCTGAAAAAAGGGACTAGTTCTTTAGCGAGGTAGTTTTTCTAAGGAATCCCTGGAAACTCTTCTTTAAATAGTAATAATGACAATGAAAACATAAACTTCAATGCAATGTCACTTCTTTTACCTTCTCAGCTTTCATTAGATCTAATCCCCAGCCAAGGAAACAGACTCAGAGATGTGGTGTAAAGACTGGTTTACTCATAAGGTACCCATCTCATGGACTCAGCTTCTCCTAGGGAGATATGTATCCCATATGGACCCAAGAGGAATCACTACAGTCGATATGGAGACTCCCAAGCACATATTATGTATAAACCTAAATGCAGAAGACTTGGTGGAGAAGGTGATTTGGAGGCTGGATGAGTTACACACGCAGATATATATCATTTGACTCTTTTGTAAGCCTCATCCTAACTTGACATAAAACATTGAGAAATAGAAAACAAAGAGATTAAAATATCTCACATTTTTTAAATTAAACACTTTCAGATAGCTCTGTGATACAGAAAAAGAAAAATGTGAAATTACAATATATTTAGAAATTAATGACAAGCATCCACGCTTGTCCCAAAGGTCTTGCATTCATATATCACCTCAAGATGAGTGAAACTGAACAAGTCAAATGTAAGGAGAAAAGAATTTACACCTACACACGCAGTACATTTTACTCTTGTAAAGCAATGCCTCAGCCCCTCAGCCTCGCAGCCCAGGTCCTGGCCCCATGAAGCCCCCGATACTGAGCCCAGGGCTGCGTCTCTAGCGAACAGGGAGCAGAAATAGAAATAACGTTCGCTCTGGTTTCCATCGCCCGCACAGACAATTCCAGCCCTTGCTAAACTGAATAACCCATTCCAAGCGCAGGAACCACAGACGTTGGTCGGGATCCCACCACGGCCCACTTGGACACAGCGAGATCCCCGCCCGAAGCCGAGTCGCGCCCAGAGCACTCGCAGGACACGAGTCTCCAGGCGCGAAAGGGGATTTCGACCTAAACCGTTTTCAACATGTTAACAGGGAAACATCCCAGCATTCACTACGGAAGGCCTCACAGCTCTAAGCTCGTACCTGGAGTTGTCCGAAACATTTAACTTGAAGCCCCGAGGAAGCAGCCCGGCTCCCCGGACACCAGACGAATCAAACGCACCCAAACGCTGAGACTGGAGGTGTGCCTGGCCCGGGGTAGGGGCCGACCCGGAAACGGCCTGCGGCGGGGCGGGAAGGCTCAGGCCTCGCCCACGCTGCTCCGCCCCGCCTCTCCCTGACTAAGGCCCCGCCCCGCGTGCGTAATTTCCTGCCGACGCGGAAGCGGATTTCGGGAGCGAAGGTCCCCTCGGGTGAGTGAGCCCCTGGGCTCTGAGAATCAGAGCTGCGCTCCACAGCCCCCTCCCGACCGCATCCTTCACACGCAGGTTCCGGGGTCCCCGTTCTCGCCCCTCCGGCCCGCGTCGCCTTGAGACTCGGGATACTGGGCGCTCGGCTGCCGGGTCCGAGTCCGGGTCCGGGTATGCGTCCGTTTCCGGTCAAAGTCGCTCCGAGGCCGTCCCCATCAGGCCTTTCTGCCTTCGGTCTCTTCACTGTCTCCTGGCCCGACCCGCGCCGTGTCAGGTCCCCACTCGCGACGTGGACTCTTCGCCCTTCGCGCCCCGCATCGCCCCTCTCGGCCCCTCAGGGCAGCCCGGGACGCCGCGCCCTCCCGCGGCCCTGGGACTCCACAGACCCCAGTGTTCTCCTGAGACCAGCTGCCCATCCTGGGCCTCCTGCGGCCGGGCCCTGCCGCTCGCTGCCCTTCGCGGTCACCGCCTCAGAAAGGCCCTAGAGCCCCGGGCTGGGGGCAGGGGCCCAGTCCTGTCCAGTGACGCCGCGTGTCCTTCTGTCCCAAATCCTATCCGCTGGCGATACCGGCCAACGTGTGTCCACATTCCCGATGTCTCACGGGAAAGTGTGCTCTTCTGGGCAGAGCATCTTTGTTCCACCCCTGTGGATGTCGAGTGGGCGGGGGGTTGAGGAAAAAGGGACAAAGAGGGAGAGCCAGGGAGACAGCCAGCAAGGGAGAGTGAGGAAAAAGACTGCAAAGTAGAGGATGGAGAGTGGGTGGATCCTGTGGACTTCTCAAAACAGTAAGAGTGGGAGAGAGTGAGCTAAGCAAGAAGCAGTGCGATCAATGAAAATAGACAACAGTGGAATCAGAGAGATGGAGGAGGGCAGAATAGGAGGAGAGAGCCTTGATCAATAGCAACAGTAGGGGCAACAGGAGGGTGGATCCCATCCCATTCTTTAGATGGCTTTCTAGTTTCCACATTACTTTCCTGTTGAAATGTATCAGGTTTGGTTAGCGACCTCAATGCTTTTCCAGTCTTTATTACATATTGAAAATATTATTTGGTACTTTACACTGTTTTAACGTGTTCTTGGTAAGGATGTTGGTAATGTTTTTATTAACAGTCAAACCTAGTTAATCATTCTAGTATATAACAGCTTCCTTTCTTTGCTTATATGATGTTTTGACTTCGTTGGTCGTGAGCTAAGGTTTCCAACTAGGTGTATGTTCTCTTCAAGTTCCTTTTGTCTTTTCTCTACAAATGTCCAAGGATCCAGTCATCCTTGCCGCTCCTAGCCACCAAGGGGGACAGGTACAAGTCTTTCCCTGGGTCCCCTGAGAACTTAAAGAATTTGTCATTTCTCAGTGTGTGCCTCCCTTAGTGCCTTCCGGTCCAGCACCAGCCTTTCCTGGGTATCTGAGGGGACTTAGAACATTTCCAGGCAAGCCTAGAAAGCTTTCCATGGGACTGCATTTGGGTAGTGGCATTTCCCAGGCTCCTGAACTGACCTAGAAAATTCTGCAGCAGGATTAACGGGCATAGGAACCCTCTCCATTCTTTCCAGGCAGACACTAGTGGCTCTTGGGTCCTCAGGGCCACTTAGAAAATCTTAAGAGTGCCAGGCAGGAGATAGATGAAGTTCACTGATGTTCCACGTTAACAAAAGCAGTTCCTGGCTTGATAAACTTTTTTTTTTTTTTTCCCGGTGGCTCTTATGGGCCAAAATGCCCTGCCTGGTGTTTTACTTTTCCCATGTCCCACTGGAAAAAGAGGTTTAAATAGAGGAGGGGGGTGGTCTGATGCACTTGGAAAGACAGTAAGAGTGAAAGAGAGTGAGTAAATACCATATTTTGGTGTTTAATTTTTGCTAGAGATACGCAGTGTCCATTTTTCCTCTTCAAATGTTTTTCATATGGTACAGTTTCACTGAGCTTGTTTTGATATTTTTAGAATGAAAATTAAAATGTGAAATTTATAAGGCTTCTCTTCAAGAAATGGTATCTATGAATTACATAATATTTTGTTTGAAATTACAAAAAAGCAACAGTTGGCCTAAAGAATCTTAAGTTCATACTGTGTAAGGAGTCCTGAACATCTTGTTAGACAATAGTCATACCTTATTTGGCAGCAGACTTAGAAAGAGATGCATTTAGGGGCAGCAGAAACTCACTTTCATAGAGCTCATGGTTTCTGTCAACTAGGCCAAGTGATACATGGAAACTATCAAATTAAATGTAGAAAACTACTTGTATGGATTTTATTTAATTGAGATATGGTTTCCAAATGGTACGTTATATATTTGTTATAAGTTTTGCTTATATGAAGGATGTTCTAGAATAGATGTTCATATTGATTTTTTTGTGTAATCCAACTCCTAGGAGCAGTACTCATTTTTCTTCTTTCTTTTAAAAAAATACTGAAATAGAAATTAGCAAGAATGATAGGGCATGAAAATTCATTTGGAAAACAATTTGCCATTCAGAGACAACTCTTATTTTTGGTTCATTTAAATATATTTGTGTGTATGTTTCCTCCAGGGAAGCTGGACTCAGGATCCATCTTTACTTCCCTCCAAAGCCTCACCTACACCAAATGTTAAGGCCGCAGCACTCTCTCATTGCTGACCGCCTTGCTGCACTTTCTGCTGGCCACCTTCAGGTCGGACATCTGGGCTTGTACTTCTTGTTTAGAGCTGTTCATGGGCCATGGGATTGTTCCCTCGGCATCCTCAGAGTTTCCTGGCTTTGAGGCTGTGACCTGGTGTGGCATTAATGGTTCCCTGGTTCTAGGGTATACTTAGAAATTTCTGCACAGGTGAGGCCTTCTCTCAAGACTTCTGAACTTGCCTTGGTGGTTTGTTGGCCCTGAGAGGTCTCAGGAAATTTGAAGTGACTCTTGTGGCCCAAAGATGGCCTCCAAGTAACTTCGGGCAGCCACGGGCCCTTGCTGGACCCCAGATAACTTAGAATATTTTCCAGGGGCTCAGGCAGGACAGGACGCCCTTTTCTAGCTTCCCCTGTAGAAATGGCAGGTCTGAGCATCTGGAAGGGGACTTGAAAATTTCCAGGGACTCGTCAGGGAAAATGCCATCAGGAGGTAGTGTGGTAGAGCAGGAACACCTGTGTGTGTGTATATATATTGGAAGTAGTCATCCTAGCCAGTAAATCAGACTGTGACTGGATAGAGAAATGTTATTTAATGTCTTATAACAACAACAACAACAATGGTAAATAATAATGTCAGGAAATGGGAGAATAGAGTATAGACTACCCTGAATGAGTGACAGAGCGCCCAAATCAGTACTTATGGGGTGGTTTGAGTCGCAGTCGTACGTAGTTCTGTACCTTGAAACGTGTTCCTTGAAGGTGGAAGACAAGGCCAGAAGGGAAAATCAAACCATCAGAAGTCAGGCAGAGGTGTAATTGGGGGATTCCTGGGGGACCCTAGGGGGGATATTAGGCACTCACCCACTGCCCTAAACCCACCTGCTTTCTGGAGAGCAGCCAGCTAGCTGATGGGGCGCAGCTCCCTGCCAGGAAGGCAGGACTCCTGAGCCACGCCCACATTCCTGCAGCGTAGCAACCCTGCCTACTGTGAACATTAAGCCCCCAGCAGCATGTGATCCTCACCACCACACTGCCCTCTGCCCTCTGCCCTCTGCTCTTCCTAGGCCCAGGAGGTCCAGACATCTCTGTGTGCAAATCCCCGAGCCCTGGGCCATTGGAGGGCTTTGATCTCGGTGATCCAAAGCCAGCAGGTGAGACACGGGCTGGTCTTTGTCCATTAGCAAACTCTGGACTTCATGTCTTCCCACACCATCACTTAACCACCCTCATATATATGTACCCCATTCACCTTTCATCAGCTCTTCCTGGAGAAATCGTTATTTCCTGTCTCTGAGACGACTTTCTAGTAAGTGATTGAGCTCTACTGGATAAAATAACACCACATATTGTATTATGATACCATAAGCTTGAAACTAGTAACATAGCTACTACTAATGGTCAAACTGCATAGAAATCATTCACTAATTCCACATAAACATGCTACGTGTCTTCTTTGTTTTTTGTTTTTTTGTTTTTTTTAATTTATTTATTTTATTTATTTTATTTTTGGCTGTGCTGGGTCTTCGTTGCTGTGTGCAGGCTTTCTCTAGTTGCAGCGAGCAGGTGCTACTGTTCATTGCAGTGCGCAGGCTTCTCATTGCAGTGGCTTCTCTTTGTTGTGGAGCACGGGCTCTAGGCACGTGGGCTTCAGTAGTTGTGGCATGTGGACTCAGTAGTTGTGGCTTGTGGGCTCTAGAGCCCAGGCTCAGTAGTTGTGGCACACGGACTTAGTTGCTCCATGGCATGTGGGATCTTCCTGGACCAGGGCTCAAACCCGTGTCCCCTGCATTGGCAGGCGGATTCTTAACCACTGTGCCACCAGGGAAGCCCTAAGTGTCTTCTTTGTACTGTTAGAATACATCAGTGTGAAAAATAGAGTTCCTTGCTTTTTGGAGCTAACACCCAGATCTTTTCTATAGTCAAACTTTTTCTATAAGTGGTCAGATATTAAATATTTTATGCTTTGCAGGTGTCTCTGTGACAAGTTCTCAGTTTTTCCATAGCTGTACAAAAGCAGCCATCAACCAAACATAAACAAATGAGTATGGTTGTATTCCAGTGGACAAGGACATTGGAAAAGGATTCGAATTTCATATATAATTTTTACACATGATGAATGTGCTTCTTTTGGTATTTTTCAAAATCGAAGAACCTGAGGACACCTCTTACCTAGAACTGTTACGGTGCAGCAAGTAAGATTCGCACATGGTGTGTAGTTCTAGGACCCCTGACTTGCATCATTGTTTGCATATCCAACTCTTTCATCCCTAATAACATTATTTCACATATTCTCCACTTCACCCAACTTCTGCCCTAACTCACTCAATAGATGTGCTGGATCCCACTTCATAAAGAAAGCCCACCTCTTTGGAAGTTTTCTTCACCAAATCTTAAAAAAAAAAAAAATCCCTTGTGGTACATCTATTCAATGGAATATTTACTCAGCCATAAAAAAGAATGAAATAATGTCATTTGCAGCAACATGGATGGACCTAGAGATTGTCATACTGAGTGAAGTAAGTCAGACAGAGAAAGACAGATACCATATGATATCGCTTATATGTGGAATCTAAAAATGGTACAAATGAATTTATCTACAAGACAGAAATAGAGTCACAGATATAGAAAACAAACTTATGGTTACCAGGGGGTAAGGGGAGGGAGGGATAAATTGGGAGATTGGGATTGACATATACACACTACTATATATAAAATAGGTAACTAATAAGGACCTACTATATAGCACAGGGAACTCAATACTCTGTAATGGCTTATATGGGAAAAGAGTCTAAAAAAGAGTGGATGTATGTATCTGTATAACTGATTCACTTTGCTGTATACCTGAAACTAACACAACCTTGTAAATCAACTATACTCCAATAAAATTTTTTTTAAATAAAAATTAAAAATAAGTAAATAAATACAGGTTTTTGGTTTTATGCTAGTAGCACTTTATTGTATAATTTAAATACAGTAAAATACACTAATTGTTGCAAAAAAAACAAAAACAAAAAAACCTTTGTGTTCCTAACTTCCTTTACTCCTTCCATCATGTTATAATAAAAAATACACCCTTACAAGAGTCTTCCTTGACCATTCCAAGCTGAGAAAGTTGCTTTTACTTGCCTAGACTTTTCACCTGGATATGTCTTGGTTTAACATTCTATCTAAGGACATGTCCATCTCTCACTTGGAATCTCCCTTTCTTCCCTTTCTACTTCCATCCAGAGAAAGCTGCTTTTTTTTTTTAAATTAATTAATTTTATTTATGGCTGTGTTGGGTCTTTGTTGCTGCACGTGGGCTTTCTCTAGTTGTGGTGCATGGGCTTCTCATTGCGGTGGCTTCTCTTGTTGCGGAGCACGGGCTCTAGGCGCACAGGCTTCAGTAGTTGTGGCTCGCGGGCTCGAGAGTACAGGCTCAGTAGTTGTGGTACACGGGCTTAGTTGCTCCGTGGCATGCAGGTTCTTCCCGGACCAGGGCTCGAACCCGTGTCCCCTGCATTGGCAGGCAGATTCTTAACCACTGCGCCACCAGCGAAGCCCAGAGAAAGCTTCTTTTTAAGGGCTCTTGTAATAAGATTAGATCTAACTGCATAATCTTTCAAGTTCAACCGATAGTGACCTTAATTACATCTGCCAGATCTCTTGCCTTGTAACATACCATAATCATGAGAGTACCATGAGGGGGTATCCTGGGGGCAGTTCTGGCCTAAAGCAACTTCTTGAAAATATGCAGACTGCTGGTATCCACCCCAGACCAGATGGGAGTGACTGCTGGGTGATATTTCTCATTTCCACATTTCCCAAGGATTCCTAACCTGTGGGGATTATGGTTGGTGTGAGTCAAGAGCCCCGAAGTCTGGGGCTATTGTTGGGATCTTCTTGTCTCCCTTTCAGTTGTGTTCTGGCTACTTTAATTGTGCCCAAGAGATTGTAGCATGGAATTCTCAGCACATTTTTTGTAAAATGTAAGGCAATTTTTTATTTGCTTTGCTTTCTTTATCTTAACAGTTTGGTGTTATTTTCTGGCACAGCTTCTATAGGTGATACATCTAGTCAGGCAACTTAAGACAGGTTCAAATGGAGAGACCCCCCCCCCCCCCGGCAAAAGGCAACAGGGGCAACGAAATGGTCTTAGGGATCTGTGGAGATGGGTTCACCTTGAACTCTTGCCCTTCTGCTCACTTATCCCCTGCAAACTGCCCTTGTTGCCCCATATGTAAGTAAGAACAGCCATGACTCATATTGTCCAGGTTTCAGCACTCTACACTCACGAAACCATCTCCACTCCTTAACAACCCTGTGAGGACAAGGCCATCTCCGTTTGTGCGTCGCCCAGCATGTGGGGACCCTGGCTGGAATCCAGGCGGGCTGAGTCCAGACTTTGGGCCCTTGACTCCTGAGCCATCTGGGTTCAGCATTCTTCTGGCCTTGGGGGCCCCTGCCCTCCAGGATGACGGTGGTCACATGAATGACGAAGATACCCACGGAGCTTGTGTGGATTCAGTAGGAAGAACAACTGCCGACACTGGTTGAGCACTTGTTATGAGACAGCTCAGGCAGACATGTTTCAGATGAAATCATTTCCAAGCCTGGGGAAGTGGTGCCTGGTCACGTGAGCTCCTCTGGACGTCCCAGACCCAGCACAGTCTGGAGCGACGGAGAGAGAGGGCCTGGGCCTCAGATGTCGTTCCTGAAGGATAACTGTTCCTTGACCCTCTGGTCCCTATACCCCAGAAGAGGTTCAGAATTGCTCACAATTGAGACATGAACAGGGATAGGGACGAGGAATGGAGAAGGGGCTGCGTTGTGGCGGTGTGGTCGGCGGGGTGCGGGAGGGCGTCTTGACTCTGTACACAGCAGGCACGCTGTGCTTTCTTAGTGTGCTGTGCATTTGGCATAAAGTTGGCCATGAAGCCCTCTCCAAGCCACCCCTTGGTTTCCTCTATTTAGCAGTTGGAGAATCCTGTAACCAGTGTCCTGGCTGAAGAGAAGTGTGTTTCATCTCAGAGAATTCTGGGGTACACTGTATGGTGGGAATAGGGGCTGCTTGACTGTCGTCAGCTCCAGATCCCCATAAAAGCCTGGAGAGACTAAGGTCTGGAAATGCAAGCTGCAAGGGTACAGGCTTGGAATTTGCCTGTCTAGGCTTCTAGGAGGACCGGGAGGCGGATGGTATGTTGGGTGAGTAGAGCACATGTCCAGGCTCAGCGGAGAGGAGGCTGTGAGGCCCATAGAAGGAGCTAGGTCTCCTCCTCTGCACCCCAGAGTCCTCCACTGCCGGTCAGCGCGTGGGAGCCCCGTGTGTATCCAGGACCTCTTCCAGGTAGTTCTCTTTTCCATCCTCCTGCTTGTTCCCGTCCTCAGGGCACACGCCTCACCGTACAGACTTGGTGTGACTCCAGGCCTCCCCGTGAGTGCTGGTATGGCCACGTGGTCAGTGACTCTTAGAAGTCTTTATCTTTCTGCCATCTCCTTGGGCTAATTATCGTCCTCAACCTCACTGTCATTGTACTTGTTAATCATCAGTAGTGAAGTTATTACCACTATTACTATTTATCATTCTTGTTATAAAATATTGCATGAAATTCTCTGCCCCCAGAGAGCTTCTGATTTACTAAAGAGGCTGACAGAGGGTCCCCACAGTACCTCCCAGTAACTTCTCGGGAGGAGCATCTGGGAATTGTCAGAGGCTGGAAACAGTCCATGTGAGCAGGGATGGCGGTGGGAGGATATGCTGTTCTGCCTGAGACCCTGGAACGTGTCCTGAGTGAGGAACAGCAACTGCTCATGCCTGGCAAGAAAGGCTGGCGGGGTAGCCCCTGACCCCCAGAGCCTCTGTAATTTTCTGAATCCATGTGGAGGTGTTAATTAGATGTGTGTACACCTACCAAAATGTGGGTTCATACACTGTAACAGTTTAAACTGCACAGTTTACATTGTAAACCATGTAAATGTGGGAGGTCTCACATTTCTTTGTAAAACTTTTTTTTTCTTAAGATCCCACCCCGGTAAGAGATGACTAAATTATGCCACAATATAGATGAACGTTCAGTTTCTCTTGCTTCAGGGAGTGTTTTCTTCACAAGCGTGCCGTTTATGCACAGCACTAGCCTGGATTGTGGAAATCCACATTTAACCTGAAATCCTGTGCATGGCTTAAGGGGCCAGCATTCAGAGACCAAGTTTCAAAACAGGCAGGCTCTGAAGTAACATTTTTGAAGGAAGCTGGGAACTATTTTATACTTGATGTGATTATTATTCCGTATTAGAGAAAGAGGCATGTTGGTAACACTGCAATTTGTAGTGAATAAGGTTTCTGAAAGCACATAAAGTTTAGGAAGGAAAGACCTAAAATCTCTGTCCGTCGTGCTAAACACACAGAGGCCAAAAAATACATTCGCCTTCTCCATGCCTTGGTCACTGACTGTGCTTCTGAGCCGTTTCAGACACCACTCACCTGCAACGGAGGCTGAAATGACGTCTGTCGTGGGTTGAATCTGTGACCCCAAAAAGATAAGCCCAAGTCGTAACCCCAGGGATCTGTGAATGTGAACTTATTTGGAAATAGAGTGTCTGCAGATACAGTTAAAGATCTCAAGTTGAACAATGAGGTATCACCTCACACCAGTCAGAATGGCCATCATCAAAAAATCTACAAACAATAAATGCTGGAGAGGGTGTGGAGAAAAGGGAACCCTCTTGCACTGTTGGTGGGAATGTAAACTGACACAGCAACTATGGAGAACAGTATGGAGGTTCCTTAAAAACTAAAAATAGAACTACCATACGACCCAGCAATCCCACTACTGGGCATATACCCTGAGAAAACCATAATTCAAATAGAGTCATGTACCACAATGTTCATTGCAGGACTATTTACAATGGCCAGGACATGGAAGCAACCTAAGTGTCCATTGACAGATGAATGGATAAAGAAGACGTGGCACATATATACAATGGAATATTACTCAGCCATAAAAAGAAACGAAATTGAGTTATTTGTAGTGAGGTGGATGGACCTAGAGTCTATACAGAGTGAAGTCAGTCAGAAAGAGAAAAACAAATACCATATGCTAACACATATATATGGAATCTAAAAAAAAAAAAAGGTTATGAAGAACCTAGGGGCAGGACAGGAATAAAGACGCAGATGTAGAGAATGGACTTGAGGACACAGGGAGGGGGAAGGGTAAGCTGGGACGAAGTGAGAGAGTGGCATGGACATATATATACACTACCAAATGTAAAATAGATAGCTAGTGGGAAGCAGCCACATAGCACAGGGAGATCAGCTCGGTGCTTTGTGACCACCTAGAGGGGTGGGATAGGGAGGGTGGGAGGGAGACGCAAGAGGAAGGAGATATGGGGACGTATGTATATTTATAGCTGATTCACTTTGTTATACAGCAGAAACTAACACACCATTGTAAAGCAATTATATTCCAATAAAGATGTTGAAAAAAGATCTCAAGTTGAGTTTCCTTAATTTATTGTGGACCCTAAGTCCAGTGAATGGTATCTTTGTCAGAGATGAGAGGGAGTGTGAGCCGCAGGGAAAGAGGCCACGTGGTGACGGAGGCTGAGACGAGCCAGCAGAGGCCAGGAGCTGCCAGAAGCTGGAGGGTGGGGGGCGGGGGGGGTCCCCAGAGTCTGTGGAGGGGGTGTGGCCCTGCCAGCACATTTTTGGGGGCTTTGAGAGAATAAATTACTCTTGTTTTAAGCTCCCAAGTTTGTGGTAATTTGTTACGGGAACCCTAGGAAACTAATATAGTGTCCTTTGTGACATCATCTAATTTTTCAAAATGATTTCTCAAAATGACATCACTTTTATTGTTTATTTGATGCTCTCAGATAAGATGCAAGTAATGCGTACAAGTATGAACCATAAGAAAAAAGCCACTGTACATCCAACAAATACGGTCCCCGTGTGGAAGTTTACTATCTGACACTTGGCTCCTGTCCCACATGCACACTAACGCACACGGCCGGGCCTGTGTGTTTAGGAGGGTTTCTTTGGGAAGATGCTGCCTTTCAATGACAGTGGGCTTATCTTTATAAAGTCAGTTCCCACAAACACTGGGGAACAGGCTCAGAATTTGTGTTTTTTAGTGTCATTGTCTTGGAATTATTCATATAATTAAAAGTAATTCCCATATCTGCCTTGTCCATAATTATTTGCCCCTTTTTTCGTCTGTGTTTTGTTTGTTTCTAGTATTACTCTTTCACATGATGTGCCCCATATGAATTCAGGTTATAAATCTTTTCAAGAACAGCTTCTGTTTTTCCAATACCCCATTTTTTTTAATACTCAGTTTTCCCAAGCCAGCATGTTCTAACATGTAAGTGTATCTGTTAGGAAATGTTGAAAACTGGTGACATTGTCATTTTTTGCTGTAAATGTTTCTGAATTCCTCTGTACCCCACTATGTACATAAAAATTAATTGAGTTTTCAGGAAGTTCTTATATAACTTCTATTTTAATGAACTGAAGCAAGTAAACATAGTATATAGCATTTAGTTAGTTTTCCCTGTATTTATATCTTTATGGATTTGGACATTTGCTATTTATAATTTAGTTTCAATTTCATACGAGCTTTCTCTTTATTGCATGGAAAGATCATTGTTTTAGGGAAAGAGGATAGATAACTTTTAAAGATAGAGGTGGCAACCAGGAGAACTCCATAAGATATTAATACTATGCAGCCAAAATAAAGGAAAAGAAACTATTCCTAAAGCATTTACATGTCTCCATAAAAAGCTCCACCATTAAGGCAAAGTGCCTTCTGCCCCCATTGTCAAATAAAACTTTCCCTGCTGTCTCTATAACCCCAAAAGTTTATGAATCTTCACACATAGAACGCCAACACACATTCCCCAGATCTCTGAATTTTATAAAACATAAGCTCAAATACAAAATCCCATATCTGACCAAGGCAAGGTGATATGCAAAAAATACCTCTGTTCTCATACTTAGCTCTCATACACTTATCCCATCTATGCCACCCACAAACCACAAAATCTATACTAAGAATCCCTCCAAATACTTAATTGCTCAGCCCGGTACCCCCTGAGAACTCACCCTGAGACCTCTTTTGACAACCTATCAGCATCTGTGCAACACCCAATCCCACTAGAAAACCTCCAAAATCAAATATGCAAAGTTGTTAAGGAGATTCACACGTATCCCACACATGGGCATGGGATACGTTTCAGGGCATGGAGACACAGTTTCCCTTGTAAGGCCTCGGCCCTGGATCCGTCACCGTTACGCAGTGGCACCAGTGTACACGTCACCGAGCCTCACCTTTGTTTCTTCACCCCAGAGTGACTGTGTGTGTGCTCATTGCACACGTGTGCCCTCAACACTTGTACCAGGATAACTGGAATACATGCACAGCCTCCTCACCCTTCCTGTCTTTTCTCTTGGTGCCTCTGGCACTCGGCCCCAGACAAGGGGGTTCGCTACTGTTCTCCTCCGCCTGAGCTGGGATGTCCCTGAATGAAACGTTCAGCAGGTAGTTTTCCTGCTCTGGAGATTCTTCTCATCCCACCTCTTTATTTTGAGTGCTGAATCACAACTGCACTGCAGCACCCCAGGGTGAATTCTGTTTTCCTGAGGTTGAATTCAGGCTTTGGTCAGTTTTGTTCTTGGAGGAATTTCCACTGGTCTAAAGTGATTCCTTTGGTTGGTGTTACTTCCAAATTCTCCTGTGACTCAGGAACTTGGATGTAGGCGTCTCCTTCAGGGCTTCCTAAATCTGCTCCCATGGCTGTGTCATCAGCCCCAGGGCTGTTGGTTCCCTACCTATTGCCAAACTCCCACTCTTTCTTTCCGGTTCGCTCTTCTGTTAAAGAGGACATAGGCAGTTTGGCTCAGGAAAGAAGTCATGTCACAGGTGGCTACCTTAGATCATCCATTATCCCACTCTTTTTTTCCCAGTTTTTACATATCAGAAATAATGTCCATTGAGACAACTCAAAGCGGCATAGACCAGCACAGCTTAGAGTAAATAGACAAGTGGTCCTGCGTTCTGCTGAGACAGGAAGATTTGCATGTCAAGACACTCGGGATATGGTTACTCAGCAATTTGGTCACCTGTGAACCGTTTCAATACAAGGATGAGGACCTTAGAGGGAGTGTGCAAAGTAAACATCTTGGCAGTAGGCATCTTCTTTAGACAAACACTACAATGACAGGAGTTTTTGCGGTCCAGCTCTTTGGGCTTCATCGACTATCCTAAAGCTTGGCTCTCACTCTGAGCTACCTTGCTATCCAGCTTACTGTCCAGGTAAGGGTCAAAGGTGTTTAAAATGCCCTTGCAATGGAGACACTTGATTTAAGGTCTCCAGCACCCTCCAAATATGGGTCGTGTTAGGGGGGTGCCCTTGAAGTGACACTGTAACTACTTGTCCCCTTGCAAACGTGCCTTCTGCATGGCATTGACAGTGAACATCAGAAATTCATGGGCATCTTCCTGCTTGTGTGTATGGAAGCCAGCAACTCACTGGTGTGATGGCTTGATAACATCACAACGATGATGGCTTGCCTAGTACATAGAGTGCAGAATCCTTAACGCTGACAAATCTGAGAGTACCCCTGAGTCGGTGTAGAGTTGGCAAGGGATGGCGTATATGTCAGATTTTGCAGCGCTGCATTCATGTAGCAGGCGGTCCCCATATTCCAGAGTCCCATAAAGTCTCTTTTAAGTCAGACAAGTTTCTCTGAAGGAGTGAGCACTGTTGCCACAGAAGCAAAACCATCATGCAGGTTATGGTGTCTGTGGTGATTGTGTTGGTTTTTCTGCTAGAGTGAGACCCCAGTGGACTTCAGCACCAGCTGTGGGTGCCTGAGCAGGTTTGTGTTTTGGAAAGATAATGAACTGAGTCTCACCTCCCCAGTGGAGAAAAGTAGCTTCAGTGTCTCAAACTGGCTGTACCATTTTACATTCCCAGCAGGAGTGAGCGAGAGCACCTGTTGCTCCATATCCTTGTTTACATTTGGTGTTGTCAGCGTTCTGTGTTTTAGCCATGCTAACAGGTCTTTTAATTTGCAGTTCCCTTATGACATGTTGGATCTTTGCCATCTGTATGTCTTTGGTCAGGTGTCTGCTCAGATAGTTTGTGCATTTTTAATTGGGTTGAACTTTTAAAATTTCTTTTAAGATTTATTATTATTATTTATTTATTTTTGGCTGCGTCGGGTCTTAGTTGCGGCACGTGGGATCTTTGTTGAGGCGTGCAGGATCTTTCGTTGCGGCGTGCGGGCTCTTCATTGTGGTGTGTGGGCTTCTCTCTAGTTGTGGCGTGCGGGTTTTCTCTTCTCTAGTTGTGGCGTGCAAGCTCCAGGGCGTGTGGACGCTGTAGTTTACAGCACACAGGCTCGCTAGTTGAGGCACACAAGCTCAGTAGTTGTGGCCCGAGGGGCTTAGTTGTGGCATGTGGGATCTTAGTTCCCTGACCAGGGATCGAACCTGAGTCCCCTGCATTGTAAGGCAGATTCTTTACCATTGGACCACCAGGGAAGTCCCTTAAATTTTAATGAAGTCCAATTTATCAATTTTTTTCTGACATGGATCATGCCTTTGGCACTGTACCTAAAATGTCATCTCCAAACCCAGAGTCATCTAGACTTTCTCTTATGTTGTCTTCTAGGAGTTTTATAGTTTTATATTTTACATTTAAGTCTATGATGCACTTTCAGTTGATTTTTATGAAGGGTGTAATATCTGCATCTAAGTTCATTATTTTGCTTGTGGCTGTCCAGTTGTTCCAACACCATTTGTTCAAAAGACTGTTGTTTCCTCATTGAATTGCCTGTGTGCCTTTGTCAGAGATCAGTCCAGTATATTTGTATGACTCTCTTTCTGTGCTTTCTATTCTGTTCTATTAAACTATTTGTCTATTCTTTTGTTAATACCACAGTGTCTTGATCACTGTAGCTTTATGGTAACTTTAAGTATTAAAGTTGGATGGTGTCATTGTTCCAACTTTGTTTTTCTCCTTCAATGTTAGGTTAGTTTTTGGTCTTTTGTCTTTTCATATAAACTTTAAAATCAATTTGTTGATACCCCCAAAATAATTTGCTGGGATTTTGACTGGCATTCTATTGAATGTGCAGGTCAAAATCAGGAAGATCTGACATCTTGACAGAATTGTGTCTTCCTAACCATGTACATGGACTAGCTTTACTTTTATTTACATATTTATTGATTTCACTGAGTTTTGTACTTTTCTTCATATAAGTTTTATATATCTTTTATTAGATTTATGCCTAAGGATTTCATTTTTTGGGTGCTAATATAAATAATTTATTTCAAATTCCAGTTGTTCATTGCTAACATGTAAGAAAGTGGATAGCAGGGAAGCCTGTATTCTGTAGTAAGGTACTTGCAAGTGGCATGGTGTCCTTTAAAGTAGACTTAGATTAGTTGTAAATGCATATTGCAAACTCAAGGACAGTGACTAAAACATTTTCTAGAAGTATGATTGATTAATTGATACAGTAAGAACAAAGAATGGCATTATATAAATTATGTAAAATGCTCAGTTAAAACCAGGTAAGGGAGAAAAAATTGGAAGACAAAAAAAATAATAAAGGACAAGGGCAATGAATAGAAAACAGTTACAAATATGATAGATACCAACCCAGTAGTAACAGTAACCACTTTAAGCATCAGATGTTTAAATACATCAATTAAAAGAAAGACTGGGAGTTCCCTGGCAGTCCAGTGGTTAGGACTGTGCGCTCTCACTGCCGAGGGCCTGGTGCAATCCCTGGTCAGGGAGCTAAGATCCCACAAGCCTGTGGGGCACAGCCAAAAAAAAAGACTGTCAGAGGGGATTAAAAAAAAAAAAAAAAAAAGACTCAACTATACTTTATGTAAAAGAAACCCACATTAAATACAAAGATACGGATATATTAGAAGTAAAAGGATGGAGAAAGATACATTTGTTAAAAATAAGCAAAGAAAGCTGGACTATAGCTATGCAGAGTATAGTTAACACTCATATTCTACATATTTCCCTTAACACAGAAATTTATTTTCTGACTGACCCCAGTCATCTTAATTATATTTAGAGCTACGTAAAAAAACTAGAAAGTGACCAACATAATAGCTTTTCAGCTGCAACTTTTAATCTATATATTTATATATTACATTTTAAAATGTAATATAATAATTTTCACAAAATTCTGCACTCAACATTCCCAAATTGTTCCATGTTCCTACATTTTATTTTATTTTATCTTCAACAATAAGTCATTAGGCAGAAGTTTGAATTTATGGATGAATTGTGTTGTAAAACATTTATGTTAAGAGGTTTTTCCAACTCTGAGACTTCTAACATGAATTTCCGCTGAAGGCTTTTTCACTTTGATTTTAGGATTGGTATCTCCTCAGTATGGGAACTTTAATATTACCTAAGGGGTTGGAAATCACTGAAGGCTTTCCTTAATTCATTACATGAGTGTTTTATACAGTGTGCAGTCTCACATATTCTATAAGTAAAGGGCTTTTTACATTTCTTTCATTTAGTAACTTCTCCAGCATGAGTTATGTGTTATTTCACTTCCAACTTGCTTCTCCGGTAAAGACTAGTCTACTTTTCTAAAGATTTTCCTGTTTTTATAGTTCTTCCTACCCTGAATTTTCTTGTGCACACTAACGCTGAAGCTTAGATGAAGTCCCTGCTGCAGTGGGAACAGAGAGGTTTCCTTCCAAATGGAGGTCACTCGTGTTGTTTAAGGATAACTTACGGGGGCTTCCCTGGTGGCGCAGTGGTTAAGAATCCGCCTGCCAATGCAGGAGACACGGATTCGAGCCCTGGTCCAGGAAGATCCCACATGCCGCGGAGCAACTAAGCCCGTGCGCTACAACTACTGAGCCCGTGTGCCACAACTACTGCAGCCCACGTGCCTAGAGCCCGTGCTCCGCAACAAGAGAAGCCACCGCAGTGAGAAGCCCACGCACCGCAACAAAAGAGTAGCCCCCGCTCGCCTCAACTAGAGAAAGCCCGCGCAGAGCAACGAAGACCCAACGCAGCCAAAAATAAATAAATAAATAAAATAAAATTTTAAAAAAGATAACTTACGGGTTACAGAGACATAGATTTTCACCCCGTGTGCACTCTCTGGTGTGTTAGGTTAGAGCTGTGGTGAAGACTCTTCCACACTTGTCACATTTATAATTCGGGCACTCATGTCATCCAGAGTGAGAGCTTTGACAGAGGCGACCCCGCACAGATGGCATCCATATGATCTTCCTCCAGGGTGAGTTCTCTCACGTCATCCAAGGACAGAAAGTTGGAGACAGTGACCTTCATAGACCTCCCAGGAGAAATCCCCTCCCACTGACTTCATACGAGGAAGAGCAGCAAATTCCCTGGATAATGGTTAGTTTTACCTCCTGGATGTTGATGAAACCATGGCTGAGGATGCCTCCCTTTTGGCAGATCGTTCTAGGAAGGTGGGAACCAAATTCGCAGCAAACTCATTCATCTGTGTCATCGTCTCCATTGAAGTGTCGTCCCTTTCCTTGGTTAACTAGTGCCCACCTTTTTTTCTTCCTTCATCTTAATTACAATTCAGTCTGCTTTATTCTGTTTTTTTGGGTGACTACCCAAGTCCCTTATGGTAGGTAGGTCAAGAGGCAGAGAGAGAGAGAGAGAGCTCTCCCCCCACCCCCAGGCAGACTAAAGACTGAGGATCTGGTGCAGGATGTCCCTTCTTCACTGCCTTGACTGGGGTCAACACATATCAAGGTTAGGGCAGTGGACTTGGCCCTCCTGCCCAGGCTCACAGGTCTGCTCCCTCCCCCAGCCCCTGAGGCCTGTGACTACAGCATCCTCGAAGCTTTAAACAGCTTCTCGGTGCTCATGGGGACTCAGGGAAAACAGGATCTGCAGACCAGGAAGCGGGTCCTCACCTGACCCCAGGTCCCCGGCACCTTGACCTTGGACTCCAGCCTCCAACCTTGAGGAACCAGACGTCTGGTTTCACGCCCATCTGCAGTACTTCAGCAGCCGAAGGGACTCAGACTCAGAAGTTGAGCATCTACTCTGCCCCGTGGCTGAGGAGCTTCACAGATACAAATAAAGTGCAAAACCCTGTCTTAGAAAACCTTTGACCCTGGTGGGAACAATACCAGCCAGTAAGTACTGGAGGCTGAATTTAGAGGGTAGTTGAGACTCTTCCACTTTTTAGAAAGGGGACACCAGACTCCGGCAGGCCACCACTGTCCCGAAACGACAGAGGCTCCTGGGCCTGGAAATCGGCCTGTCTGCACCAAGAGGTGCAGTCGGTGTGAAATTCACACTGGAACCCAGACGTGCTGGGGGGTAGAAAAGTGTAAAATACCTCACTAGTAATGTTTAGATTGAGTACATGGTTAAAGAATCGTATTTTGGATCTATTGGGTTAAATAAAATGTTATGAAAGTTAATTTCTTTTACTTTTTCTTGTAGCTACCAGCACACTTAACATTGCACGTGATTCTGTTGGACAGCGTGGGTCCAGAGCCGAGTCAGTTCCTGCTTTGGGAGCAGAGAGTCCTCCGTGTGGGGTGTCCTGCCCGCGGGACCTTGGGCAGCATCTCCAGCGTCATCCACCAGATGGCAGTAGCTCCTCTCCAACACGACTTTGCCAAAGTCCCCAAGGGCTTGGAGTAACCCCATCTAACCCCATCTGTCCATGCTGCAGGTAAGCTTGCTGCCGCCTCTTCCTGCTCCGACAGGCGCGGACCATCCTTGCTCCTGAGGACAGACCGGCCTGTGTGTCTTGTTTGCGGGGCAGGGTGTGGGGCGGAGCCCCGTGTGGTGGGAAGGGAGCTTGGGGGGGTGGGTGCCGTCGCTCCTGCTGTGTGTCCGTATGTGACTGGGCACCACAGTCCTTCCTGCAGATGGTGGGGCAGGCCGTGAGGCAGGGTCCCAGCACCCCACCTCTCGCACGAGTGCCGCGCCCGATGCCCTCCCAGGAGGGAGGAGGGCCTTTCCTCCACAGCAGAGATCAGTGTATAATGCACAAATAAGGCAGAGGGTGGAAGCGCCAATGTGAGCAGCTGCTGCCCAGCCAGGCTGGGTGTACCCTCACCTCCTTGTCCGAGGGAGGAAGCCAACATCGTCCTGCACCCCTGTGTGGGAACTGAGTATGTCTTCCCAAAGGCCCTGAGTGACAGAGACAGGATCAAACCCAGACCCTCTTTCACCCAAACCCATGTTCCTTCCACAACCCTGAAATCCCTTTACTCTGCCCCACGGAGCCCAGGGACTGGATCCTGAAGATGCGGTGGGGGTCCCTCGATCAGACACGTCCCCTTGGGCTGTGCCTGGCGTTCCCCAGAGCATGTGTCCAGGGGTTCGTCCTTACACTCCCTCCCCATGGCTGGGCCTGTGACCAGGGGCTGAGAGCAGGGCCCTGCTGGGCAGAGAAGAGGGGGCATGGGGCGGCCGTGGGAGCCCCCAGCTCCTCCCAGGTCCAGTTAGGTGCATGACCCCGAAGCCCCCCTTGAACTGGTGTAATCCAAACAAGCGAGACAGGTTCTCAGAAAGGATTAGAGGGTTTAGGTGTACTCAGTCCCTGGAGGACATGGACGTCTGTGTTCAGTTCCCTTGTAGAGCCTGGTGCTTCCTATCTGTTAGCCAGGGTCCCAGAGACAAGGCCACCTGGTTACTAAGGACTGAATTCACTTTTCATGCCGGCTCGAGGTTCCCCAATATGCAAGTAGTTCACAGCCTGCAGACACGACCAGAGGACGGCTTTGAAGAGACACTGTCGGCCCAGACGGGGACGTCAGGCCAGCAAAGGAGGCCATTGTGCTGCTTGTTTGCACGGCAGATTACATTTTCAAATAACATATCATAACAGATTAAAGCTGAAAAAAATCATTTTTTCCAGGCCACTGAGCACTTTATAGGATTATTCAGTCCAAAGGGGCTCCTGACTGTCATCCTCTCAAGGTCAGGAGAACAAAGTTTCTGCCAGTGGCCTCGGTCCCAATCTGAGCTGAGACGCAGCTGGCCATGCCAGGGAGCTGGTCCATAGCTGCCTCTTCCTAGAGAGACAGCCAGCTCTTGTCAAAGCAAATAGCAGACACCTGAACCAGTGAGCACTTTTTTTAATTAACTTGGAGCGACTGGAAGGGGTAACTGAAGGCCCCTTTGGGGGTTTGGTGTTTCTGTAGGAGGAGAGCTTGATTCCTGCAGCTGCTGAGCCTGGTCAACAAACGGAAACCCATCAACAACAAAAACGTTCCCGAGTGAGGCTCCCTTGGGGTCCAGCGTCCAAGGATCTAGGAGAGACAGGAGTCAGGACCGCTCATGATTCCTGAGGGGGCAGCAGGGTCGCGGTGGGGGGAGACGGGAATGAAATGACCCCCGGGAACCTGGGCATCTGCTCCTCAGAGCCATGGGGCCTCATCTCTGGTCTGACTTCATCCCCCACGGCCCACCCTGCCCCTTCCAGACAGAGGACCCAGCGCTCAGGGAAGGTGCCTGGCCTCAGGTGCACCTCCAACGGCAGCATCTGCAGGAAGTCCCTGCAAGGGAGCTGACCTTGGCTTAGGGAGGATCTGCACCCTTTTCCTTCCAAGAAAATGGAAAAACGCATTGGGAGGGGGACTGACAAAACTTGCTCTGGGGAGACAGCAGGGGCAGAATGGAGACCAAGGGGCAGAAATTCCTTCACTGAGCACTCACTCTGGGCCCAGCACTGCAGCAGGACCCAGAGGTGGAGGGTGGGCAGGACCAGCAAGACAGGGCTGTTCCAGGATAGTGTGCACCAGCCGGGGTGAAAGAGGCCTCGCTAAAACACAGTCAAGAAAACACAGAGTGTTAGGTCTGTGATCAAATCAGTGGGATAAGGATCCCCTGGAAGCCATGTCAGTTCACCAGATCTGAATCACAGCCGCACAGACAGATGTGAAGATCGGCATGCGGTACAGTGAGAGTGAGGGTCCTACGAGGGGAATGGGGCTGTCCCCTTGCAGCTCAGAGAGAAGCCCACAGGGGCTGGAGCCACGAGATCAAGGGGCCGGCTCGGGACCTGAGTTTGGAGAGAAAAGGCAGGGTTGCATTTGCAGAGCCTCACAGGCTGAGAACAAGTTAGGAGTTTTTTGAGCATGGACGTGACCACCTGATTCACCCCCAGAGGACCAGCCTGTCTTCACATGGAGGGTGTCGAGTGGCGGGCAGCTGGGGAGCCCCGTCAGGAGGCCCTGGCAGACAGCACAGGTGCCCACTAACCATGGGACACGCTCCAGGACTGGAAATTTGGGAAAGAGAAAAAGGAAGTTGCAGAGAGGCGAGTGGGACCAGCTTTGTGGGAGGAGCACGGCGCCTGCCAGCCTTCCACTCCTTGCCGGGCTCCAGGGGCCGATGTGGGCAGAGGCCTGCAGTGCACGTACCAGGAGCAGGTGGGGCTGTGAGGAGGGTGCGAGGCTCTCAGCCTTGCTCCCCGCCTGCCCCTGGTCTGCAAGACCCCCAGGGATTTAGCCCTCCCTTGGGGTAAACATGAAGCTCAGAGGGAAGAGGAAGGCCTGGGCAGGAACGTTAGGGCAGCTCTCTGGGGCACCTGCTCCCAGGGCCGCGTGACCCGTGCATCTCAACTCCAATTTGGTTACGGTACCACCTACTTCTAGGACTGCAGAGGCGAACGAGGAACAGCCGTGGCCTTCGAAGGCGGCACTCACACCAGAAGCAACGGGAAGGCGGCATTTAGCAGAAGTGCACTTTCACAGCTCTTTAGCATTTAAATTTTTTCAATTTAAATAAGAATTTAAAATTTTTAGGGTGCCCAGCATGCTGGTTTGAAACACATACACACAGTGAAACGGTTACTACAGTCAAGCTAGTTAGCACGTCCGGCTCACGTAGTGACCACTGTGTGTGGTCAGAGCACTTGAGATCTACTCCCTGAGCGAATTTCCAGGACCTGACCCAGCGTTATCACCTGCAGTCACCGTGCTGGACAGTAGTCTCGGGACTGCTCACTCTGTGTCCCTGCAGCTTTGTCCCTGTGACCAGCTCCTCCTCACCTCCCCCGCCTCCCGGCCCCTGCTCACCCTCATCTACCCTCTGCTTAAAATTTAAATCAACAAAGCTGACATCAGAGCTCCTTGCATAAGAATGGATCAGGGAGATCTCTTTTTGGTGAGAGTTTGGGTACAACTTAAAATGCTCTTAATGCTGCAAAACTGCTCAGGAGGTGCCGTAGAACAAAAACGTCTCCCGGTTCTAATTTCCACCCGCAGTGGCTCCACAAGCCCTGTAGGACCATATCCATTCAGGTTCTTATCTAAATGCGTATGTGTGGCTTTGTGTGTGTTTGTCTTGTTTTTTTCTTATTGTGGAAATTTGCCAGTAGAGAGAATAAGTTACACAGCTGGGCGATCTGGTTCCATCTTTGCCCTTCCTACCCCTCTCCCCCAGGGGCGTTGGGGCAATTCCAGATATGATACTGTTGCATCCACCCTAAGGACCTCTGAAAGATGGGAGGTAATTGCGTTTCTATCATTAAGCAAAAAGTTGACAATAATTGCTTAGCAAAACAAAACACCCAGCATGGTATCTGTTAATCTGTGGCCTCCTTTAGCCGGGAGAATGCAGGGCTGTGGAAGGGTGAGTGTTCTGGGGTCGGCTGGAGGCCTCTGGGCACCACGGCGATCCCATCATGGAAACCCGGGTGCCTGGCTGTCTCTCTCGGTGATGTTAGCAGCCTTTGAAAACGGTTGCCTAGATTTACTCAGGTATTCTGAGTTGTGAAACAATGACATTTTAATTCCAAGCTTCTATTTTAAAAAAACAAAAAACGCTTTCCCTCATCAACTACTTGTACCTTGAGGTTCAATTTAGATTTTGCGCTTCTTGTTTTAATGTCTTTGTTAACTCGTGGATTTACACATTAGATGTGTTTCAATGTGGTAATTCTCACATCTTCAGTCGGTGGGGCCTCTTCAGTAAATCCTTTTGACGTGGACCTGGAGACCTTTGGTGGCTTTCTTGTTTTCTGGTGGACACGATGTTTTAGATGGTGCATTTCCTGACTCAGACATGAAATCTTCCATTTCTCCCAGAAGCCACGGATGGTTTTAGTGAGAAATCGACTCACTGGGGGTGACTATTGATTGGTTTTGGTCCCTGTTTTCAGTCCTTTTCTGTACAAAGCTAGTCATTTCATATCCATAATTCCCATTTGAATTTAGGAATACAGTGTTTTTACTTAACCTCATCCATTGTGTGACCGTCTCCTTTCACTCACACTATTTTGATTCTCAGTGATATCAAAGTAATGAATGACTCAATCTGACCTCAACGTAAAAATGTTAGTCTCAGAATAACAATGCCCATGCCCACTCCCGCTTTTAACTTAGTGGTTTCCTTCTGTTATTGTTATAGTTATTGCTATTATGGGTGTGTTTCAATATGCAGGAAGGCCTGTATTTTCCTGGCACGCCTTTACTGTTGGCAGGGAATTGACAATACTTGTGTAGATTTTCCTGTGATTGTTCATGCTGCTTATTTTTAAAAATAAAACAAAACAAAGACTTTTCCTGAATCTCCAGGAGATAGCAATGAGCTGGCATAGCTTTTTAACTTCGAAGCCCTGGTGCTTCCTCTTTTGTTGTTTTCACAAAGCGATGAGCAGTTTAGCCTGGGCGGTTCAGAACTCAACCCGCTTGTCTCCCCTCCCCGACCACCTGCGAGGTGCCGTCTCCTCTGCCCCTCCGTGCGTCCTGCTCAACGTGGTCAGATTCAGTTCTCAGGAGTTTCTCCTGAGGGAAGGAATCTGGGTGCTGGGGGAGCTCTGTTAGTTTTGAGTTTATAGGGTTCAGAGTGTTCCAGAACTGTGGGATCCTTGGGTATTGAGTGGGTACTGGGTTCTTAGTTTTGCTTTCAAATCTAGTGTGTCTATTTCTGGGAGAATCTGGGGAAAATACAAAAACACTAAATTGCCACCATCTTCCCAGACTCCTCCTTAAATGGGCCTTCAACTTTCTAATGAGACTTAGAACAGGGTCAATTGTAGAAAAGAATACAATACATCACTGTTATTGTGGACAATAGAATCATTCACTAAAATTCAAAGTCAGTGTGCTTCCTGGTACCCAGGATTCTCTAGAAGGCTGTCTCCAACGGTTCTGGTCTGTACTCTTCTCTTGAGGTTACGAAATAATTTTCCTGGCCGCCAAGCAAATCTGGCCGATATTCCCCTACCCTCTCACAGAGCAGTATATGCAGTTCTGATCACCACACACCATGAAGTCAGTAAGAAAACTGGAGAGCAAAAACAAGGAAGTGGTGATGAATTAGGTTCCCATTGCTGCTGTAGAACACTTCCAAAAATTCACTGGCTTAAAACAGCACATATTTATGATCTTACAGTTGTAGAGACAGAAGCCTGAAGCGAATGCACAGGCAGTTCCTTCTGGCGGCTCCTGGGGGAACTTCTTCCCTGTCTTCTTCCAGCTCCTCGAGGCTCCTGCCCCCTCCTCCACCTTCAAGGCCTCCTGGCAGCTTCTTCTCACATCTTCTTCCTCTGACTCTGACCCTCCTGCCTTCTCCTCAGCCACCAGCAGGGAGTTTATGGGTGAAATTCAGACCTGAAGAAAGGGCCTGGGCAGAGGAAGGAGGTGTGGAGCTTCTGGCCACGGCGGGAGCTCTGGTGCAGGAGGAGGGTGGGGAAAAGGAGCCCAGGGGTCAGCACATGCCAGCTGCCCCCGAGCCCGCACCCCTGCGTTGGCCACTCGCACTCCTCCAGTGAGTTCTGAGTCTAGGGCCCAGGACCTGAGTGTGACGTTATTTGGAAGATCCATCACTGAGAGACAGAGAACGAAACCACTGTTTCCATCGAAGCGCTGGCAGCTGAGATGCGTTCACACTCAGGTGGGGGCAGACTTAGTCAGCAGGGGGACGGGGGGCGCAGCAGCAGAGGCAGGGCGCCCGGTCCTGGTGGGGCCGTGGCGTGCTGGGGCTGCTCTGCGAGGGGTGAGCGTCCCTCTGAGCCCCTCCCATGGGGTGAGTGTGCAGGAGAGGGCTCTGGGTGGCAAGCTCCTGCTCGGCACGTGGGGCCAGCAGCTCCCAGCACCTGGTTCCTGGGGTCCTTCTGCTGAGGGGTGGTCTGAGCGCCATGGCCCTCAGAATGGAAGTTGCCCCTGGGGTCATTTCTGGGTAATCCTGCTTGTTACGTTTCAACCACACTGTCTTCCACTTGTCGAAAAGTTTTACAGAAAATGTTGCTCTGGGGCTTCCCTGGTGGCACAGTGGTTAAGAATCCACCTGCCAGTGCAGGGGACACGGGTTCGAGCCCTGGTCCGGGAAGATTCCACACGCAGTCTCAGTAGTTGTGGTGCACAGGCTTAGTTGCTCCGCTCTAGCCGCGGAGCAACTAAGCCTGTGCACCACAACTACTGAGCCTGCACTCTAGAGCCCACGAGCCACAACTCCTGAGCCCACGTGCCGCAATTACTGAAGCCCGCACGCCTAGAGCCCACGCTCCGCAACAAGAGAAGCCACCACAATGAGAAGCCCACACACCACAACAAAGAGTGGGCCCCGCTCGCCGCAACTAGAGAAAGCCCACACGCAGCAACGAAGACCCAATGCAGCCAAAATAAATAAATTAATTAATTAAAAAAAAAGAAAATGTTGGTCTATCGGGTAAATCCACCCCCACAACCCCAGACCATCCGTGCAATGATGCATTAACTTTAACTTTCCAGAATCTCCCGCTCGTAGAGATTCAGAAGTAGCCCTTGGCTGGTTTGTTGTTCTACAAGAGACATGACCCAGCTCCCTGGCGGTGGACAGTGGCCAAGGGAACAGAAGAACCAGCCTGTGGGCTGCCCTTAGCAGGAAGCCACCAGCTTCTGGGCTGGACTGATTAGAAATTGGGTCTTATGTTGGGTTTGACCCCAAGAATTGAACCCACGGAGGCAACTCTGCAGACTGTTTTCCACTGTGAATTCTGGAGATGAGCTGGAGATTATTGGGCAAAGAAAATTGGAAAATTCCTGATACGCTGCCCTATTCAGAAGGGCAGAGTTTAGACGCCCCTAGAAACAGAGCGGCTTGGAAAGATTGTCCCTTGAACAAAGCGCTTCCTTCCAGGACTGCAGGACTTTTTCCTCAGCTGCACTTTTTGCATCGCCTCAGAGATTGTTGGGACTTGACATTCTAATATCCCACTGTCTGGATGGACCAAGTTTATTTATCCACTCACCTGCTGAAGGATATCTCTGTTGCTTCCAGGTTTGGGCAGTTATGGATAAAGCTGCTGTAGACATTTGTGTGGACATAAGTTTTCAATCCCTTTGAGTAAATACCAAGGAGCATGATTGCTGGATCACGTGGTAAGGGTATGTTTAGTTTTATAAGTAATCACCAGACTGTCTTCCAAGGTGTCTGTACCCTTTTGCGTTCCCACCAGCAGTGATGAGAGTTCCTGTTGCTCCACGTCCTTGTCAGCATTTGGTGTTCGTGCTCTGGATTTTGGCCATTCTAATACGTGTGTGGTGGGATCTCATTGTTTTAATTTTTATTTCCCTAATGACATACGACGAGAAGCATCTTTTCATATGCTTATCTGCCATCTTGATGAATTTTTATATAATTTCTAAAATTCATAGAGGGAAAAAAAGGTGATTTTGGTTAAAGTTTTCTGGCAAATGGAAGAAGTAACACATATGTGTTCATATGGCAAGTGGTTTTACCTCTGAAACATTGATACAAAAACTCCACAAACATCTGCAGAAGGAGTTTCCATAAGGAGACACAACACGTTAAGCTTCAAGTATTCTGACTTTGGTTAACAGGGAGAGGCTCCTTTAGTGTAAAGAAATAGAGTGCAGTTGTTTTAACCTCATGCAGAAGGAGGCTTTCTGTAAAGTGTGTCCACGACGGACCTGGAGTATTGAATAAAATGTTCTCTTTCTTTAACCGATCATCTCTTGACAAGCAGAAATATATATAGATATAGATATTTAAATTATAAATATCTATATCTATATCTATATATATATATATAAAGCACAGACACCACTGCTCCAGATTTGTTCAAACTGGTTCAATGCTGCATTTCAATTCTTGTGTCAAATGCTGGTTTAGAAGGATTTTTGGTGACATGTGTAATCTATGGTCTAATGATCCAGGCTGATTGAATGTTGAGTCAGTAAGAATTTCTCATTTCTCGTTATATGATGTTCACTTTTTTGAAAGCAGATTTTTTTTATAGAGGAAGAAGGTAAATGTCACACATTTCAATTTAAAATGTGAAATGAAGTATATTTTCTTGCTAATGGACACAAAAACGTGGGTTTTTTTCTTTTCCCAATCAACAGATTTTATAGAGCAGACCCATTGTTTCTGTTGAATCCCCACTATGCCTATGGACTGGACACATGGTGAGTCCTAGGACCTCATCACCCGTCTGCCTTCACAGCCTCTGCCGCGTCCCCTGCAGCCCAGGCTCTGTGGCCCATTGCTGGGTGCCCTCCATTTATTAGTCTCAACTTACTTTGCACAATTTCTCTTCCAACTTCTCTGATGCTATAAAACTCCTCTCTTTTAAATTCCATCAACACATTTTGTCTATTTCTGCCTCTGCGCATCTGTTTTTGCTGCTCCAACATGAATGCCAACCTCTTTCTCTCCAACAATTAAAATAGGGCCTGTGCCTCAAGGTCGCTACAAGGTTACCTGCCCGATGTGCGCACAGCTTCTACACTGCTTTGTCATCAGACCACTTACTAAAACTGCTCACATTACTCAACCCATCCCAGCTTCAATTTACCATAATTCACGCACAGAATGTCCTTAGCACCCACTGCTGCCTCAGATGCCTGGATGAAGGGCAAGAAGTCGGCACCAGCTGAGGCCGCGAGCTCACGGCACCTGCAGCTCCTTTGGTCAGAAGGCGGAGTCAGCTCAGACACGCGGCCCCTCAGGCTGTGAGGACTCCCAGGAGGGCAAGGGGACGAAGTAACAGGGTGGGCTCAGGGTCACCAGAACTCCAGTATCCACGGCCTTCGAGTGGACGACTGCAGTGAGCCTGGAGAAGAGCGTGTGGCCAGCTCGGAATATTCGTCCCGGGGGGAAAGGCTGACGACTGGGCAAACGGCGCCAGGAGAAGGCGGGAAGGACGGAGTTGGGCCTGTTGGGCACAGCGGGGGCTCTGAGCTCGGCCACGTGGGCTACTGGAGGGTGAACGCCGGCTGCTGTGCGGGGCCAGGTGCAGGGAACGAGGCTCCAGGCTCCCAGAGGCACGTGGAGGCTCGGACCCTGGGAATTGGCCAGACTCGGGACTTGCTGACAGACTGGGCTTGCGATGTAAGGAGACCGGGTTTATAGAAAGTTCCTGAGCCTGGGGCCTGAGCCGGTGCTGGTCCCTGCCACGCTGAGCAGAGCAGGGCAGGGCAGGGCAGGCAGGGGTCCTGCGCTGAACCTTTCCATCTGAGCTGCCGGCCAGAGATCCAGGTGAGACGTCCAGGCAGAGGTTGGGTATGTGAGCCCAGAGAGCAGGGCTGAGCATCTAAATGTGGGAACCTGTCAGCATTGTGGTCGTGCTTAAACTCTTGGGATAGGGTGCGACCCCCTGAGTATGGAGACAGACGAAAGGATTTCCATTATTTCCAGGAAGAGAAGAGGATCCAGCCAGGTGGCCAAGGGCACAGCAGGAAAACTGCAAGTTCCCAGAAAAATCACTTCAAAACCTGGTTTCTGGAAGGTCAGCAAAAGTGTCCAAATACTGTTGCAAGGACCAGGCAGACGAGGATGACATCTGCCAACAGGAAGATGACAGGGACTTTGTCAAGAGCATTTCAGAGGCGCCGCCACCACCCCTGGGCTGGAAGCCTGGTCAGCAGAGCGGGGGTGGGGGAAGCCATGCAATAACGGAGGACAGAGAAGTGAAGTGGAATCCGGAGGCTGACGTGTGCTCGTCAGAGGGGGTTCTGCTTGATTTTTGTTTTGCTTTTAGATGAAGACCAGCACATTTGCACATTGATGAGTTGACTCAAGGAGGGAAAGGAAAAAACAAGCCCCAGGTACGAAAGGCCGCCTGGATGTGCGTGGAGATTCTCATGGTAATGGGCAGGCCCCACCTTCACTCCAGGCTTCCTGTCTGGTTCACTCCTCGTTTGATCTGTTGTGGGAACCATCGTCTATGGTTTGTTTTTCTCAGATGGGTCTCTGTGCCTCTCTGGTTGGTCCAGATGCGGACGCAGGAGCTGTGCCATAGGGGCGGCCACCCCACGTGCTGGGCACTTTGCTAGCACAGGGCTGCGTGGTTGTGAACCCAGACCGAAGAGTCCTTCAGAGGAAAATGTACGATCCCCAAATTGGCCGTGTCAGGTGGCATTCAGAATGAGTGCCAGAAATAGCCTGTATTTTTGGTGCAATCAGCCACCTCATACCTTTTTCCTTAAAGCTTAAAGGAAACAGAAAAGCACACACAGCCCTCAACATTTCTTTGGTCCAAGGTGTTTGTGTCTGAGACCCAGACCACCCAGGAGGGAAGTGTTCTAGAAAAGTGAGGTGTTCTTATGTTTTCAGCTGGATCAGTGGGCTCCCTGTATCGTGCAATCAACGGGGAAACGGACCTTGAGATCCCAGAATGAGCATCTAGGAGACGGGCATCTCACCTGGGTACAATGCACCAACCCTTCAGCTTGCAGAACTATCCTCCCACTTCGACAACCTTGGCCGAGGGAGGCCTGTCCTTGGTTTCTGGCCGCTGTGAGCCACGTGTGCCCTGGGCATGAGTAGAAGAGGGGGGTCCTGCTCGCCCCCGTGTGACACATCGGCCAGCCCACTTTACAGGACCGTGGACGTGACCTGGGGTCCCCGTCCCCACCGCAGGGAGAGCCTGCTGCTCCTGGACTTTGAATCTGCGTAAAGTGTCTGAAAAGGGACTGTGTTCGGAGGATTTGGCTTCTGTCCATCTCCCCTGACAGTCCAGCTACATCTAAGTCAGTGTGGCTTTTAATGCCATAAGCTTTGGGCGCTGTGCCGAAGTCCAGCCGCATACCCACCGAAAATGCAGCACACGCTGCAAAGAGAGGGAGTGACTTTGCCTTAATAGTGCTTCACGGGGACCTGTGTCTGTGGGCTGATTCCCCTGTATGGTTCCTCACTTCCGGTGGGATGAGGCCGAGACTCCTTCACATCATCCATCATCTGGTCCTGTTTTTCCAGCTTCAGCTCCCTCCTCTCCCCACATCCCTGCCAAACACTTCCTATGTTCTAACTTAGTATTTTTTAACTTATTCACAAAGACTGCTCTGCACTAACAGCAAAGCCTATGCTTAACAGTATTCTTGTTTGCAGAAGGTTTTGTTTCTGTGACAGAGTCACTTACAACTCTGCACCCTCTCAGATTTTGTTTCCCTCTGCATACGACGTCTGAATACCTCATTACTGTCTGGTGAGCTCCTATTCATACTTCAAAGCCCAGTTCAAATGTTATCAGCTCTGAAACCTTCAACCACTCCACCCCTAACCAGAGTTGTTGCTCCACAGCCTTTTGCTGTAGAACTGATTATATTTGTGTATAACTTTGGGCGTTTTTATTAACATATTTGCCTTCAACATTATGTAATGAGCACCTCAGTAGAGGGACTAGCTATGATACGCCTGGGTGTTGCATATCACAGTGCTAGCACAAAGTGGGGTTACTAAATATGCTCTTCTTTGTCCAAGGAAAGAAGGATGAGGGAGGCACAGCGCTAATGAGTGCCATGTTCTTAGTGGGTCATGTTTTAGTAAAAGCCAGCACAACTGTTCCGGTGAACTGGCTGATGGTCCCCCGCCCTGCTTCCTAATTAGAATTGACAACTGTAGGGGCACCTGCTCTGCTTGCCTGTCCAGCACCCTCTTTCTCTTCTTCATAAGGGCACCCTGTTTTCCTTTGGGGACTCACTCCTCTCCAAGGCATGTAACTTGGGTAACACTCATGAGAGTGTGACTGGGTGGGGCTGCCCCACCTTGTGTCTCTGGGGGGGGCCCACAAGCTAGGCCTCTCCTGGGAGGGTCTTCCATCCCCGACTGCGGAGATGGGTTCAAGGTGGGCACCTGACTCTAGCCAGACCAATACATTATTATACCCACGTCTGCTGGGATCATTGAAGGAAAGCCCCTCTTTTTCTGATGACTGGATGCAAAGCACATGAAAGCCCCAAGCTTTGGGAGTCGTTGTTGCTGCCACATGGAGAAACCAAGCCAGCAATGAAGCCTACTCAGAAGGAGCGACCAAAGATGGGGACAAATTTCCAATATGACCACCTGGATCCAGCCATGCCTGATGCTCACACCTGGGCCTTGGGCTACATATCCTAAGCCATTTTGAATTGGGCTTCAGTCCATTGCAATATACCATGTCCTGGCCATTGCCTGATGAATCTCCCTGTCAGAGAAGAACTGACTCAGTGGCAATGTAGTGATGGCAGATGCTATGCAGGGAGGAGAAGGGGGAATTCCTGCCGAGGGTCATTGTAAGCTTCCCGAAGGCTGTGGTCCTAGAACCCAGGCAGGGGCATGTCGGCACGCAGCAGTGGTCAGAGCGTTCCAGGCCAGCCACGGCTGGGAGAAGAACACCCAGTATCAGACACAGGAGAACACTTGCTGAGCCCCTGCCTGCACCCATGCCGGGCAGAGGACCCCGGGCCCCAGGGTGCTGCTCCACTTCTGCTTTTGCCTCACAGACTGACCGGCTCTTCAACTTGAACTTGCTGTAAGGTGCAGTTTCCAGAACAGCGACCACTCCCAGGCCAGCGAGTTTGTCTTCTGCCGCCAGGTTACAATATTGCTGAGAGCTGGATCACACGCATGCGTATGTGTACATGTATGCATGTTTGTGTACATAGTAATACATAGCCTACATCTCTGACTCTGCCTCTCAAAAGGCAATTTCCTGTCTCACGATCTCCTCCTGGCTAGGGGCTCAGCTGCCCGCGTGGCTGCTTGGCGACCTCAACACAGGTCTGTGGCCCCTCTGCCTGATTCTTGCCACGTTTTAATGGGATGTGACAGAGAGAAAACAGCTGTTTGCTCTAATGAATTCTCCTTGGCAAATGAGAGATTACTTTAAAATCAAAGCAGCCAGGGCTGATACCCCAAGTGGAAATAATTAAATTTCGTGCTGGAGAAAGATTAGAGGTCCTTACAGAGGGATGAGAAAAAAGACTTTAAAAATCCAAGTTCAAGAGTGTTTTAAAGAATATGGAAGTGAGCTTATTTGCTGCAGAGATGGTTTCTGGTTGCGTGTTTAGGGTTTGGTGCATCCCACACGGGCAAGGGCACCAGTTCCTTCCAACTAGATTGTATAGTCAGCACTGCTGAGGGGAGGGAACTGACCACAAACACAACAAAGTGGGGACGGATGTCGGTGGAAATCTGGGCTCGGGGAGTGAGAAGTAGGCACTACATCTGAAGTGCTCATGTCACCATGAAGTGTCAGCAGGAAGGGCCTCTGGCTGGGTGAGTGGAGAGATGGTGGGAGGGAAGTTAGGGAGTTGGGGGAGAGTTAGGTAGGCAGCCCGGGCTGGGACAGGGCAGGTGGGCACGTCCTCAGGGCCCACTGCCCTTTTCCTGACTCAGCATCCAGTGAAAAGGAGGTGATGAGGGCTCTGAACACCTTTCCCCGGCTCCTTCGGATGCCTGGTTCTAGCCTCACGGGGGATGCTGTAGGCAGGAATGCATCTTCCCAGACTCCTCTGTAGTAAACAGTGCCCGGGAAATCAGCCTGAGCTGGAGGGAATCAGAGCCCAAGTCATTATAACGACAAAAGATTTCAGAAGGCTCAGCCGAGCACAGCTCTTCTGCACGTGAAGGAGCCTTTCTGATGGGCGACTAACCAGCTCCGTGTTTCTCTCCAAAGCCCTGTAATCCTAGAAATCAGAACTGATTAGAAAACTAAGGCAATTGCTAGGTAGTTTCAAAGGCTTGAGGAGGCATGTCCAATAAACCAAGGATGCAGTTTCATGGGAGAACCTAGACACGTGTGGAAGCTGTGGACCACAGGGTATTGCAGATACCACGCCGTGGGAGGATAGCCACTTCGCGTAGATCAACTTGTCAGTCAAGATGTGTGTTGACTTTTCGACCTAGAAATTTTAGTTTTTAGGAAACTAGGCTAAGAAAATAATTAGAAATACAAATATTCACATCTGAAGATGTTCATAACAGTGTTACTTATCATAGAAAAATTATTGAAGGTATCTGAGTTCAAAATGATGAACTGGTTAAATATAAATGCAATGAAATGTTGTTAGTCATTAAAATTGTTCTGAAATTTTTTTATCTATGGTGAAATGTTTGTAAAGAACTTTTTAAAAAAATATTTATTTATTTTTGGCTGCATTGGGTCTTAGTTGCGGTGAGCCAGCTCTCTAGTTGAGGCACGTGGGCTTAGTTGCCCCGAGGCATGTAGGATCTTAGTTCCCCGGCCAGGGATCGAACCCACGTCCCCTGCATTGGAAGGTGGATTCTTAACCACTGGATCGCCAGGGAAGTCCTGTAAAGAATTTTTTTTTTTTAATTTTACTTATTTTTGGCTTCATTGGGTCTTCGTTGCTGTGCGTGGGCTTTCTCTAGTTGCAGCGAGCGGGAGCTACTCTTCGTTGTGGTGTGCGGGCTTCTCATTGCAGTGGCTTCTCTTGTTGTGGAGCACGGGCTCTAGGTGCGCGGGCTTCAGTAGTTATGGCTTGCAGGCTCTAGAGCGCAGGCTCAGTAGTTGTGGCCCACGGGCCCAGTTGCTCCGCGGCATGTGGGATCTTCCCAGACCAGGGCTCGAACCCGTGTTCCCTGCATCGGCAGGCGGATCCTTAACCACTGTGCCACCAGGGAAGCCCCCTGTAAAGGACTTTTAAGTGAAAGGGGAATATGGGACTCCACATAAAATATTTTAGCTATTGCAAATGAGAGTAGTTGCTTTCTGTATATGTACATGAATATTGCATAGAGGAAAAAATCAGAAAAGAATCCATCAAAACACCAACTATATATATTTCTAAGTTACATATATCAGCATTATGGGTACAGGTTTTTTGAATTTTCCTCTTTGTACTTTGCTGTATTTTCTGAAATTTTAATGATAAGAATGTATCACTTTTTAATCAGAATTTTTTTTTACTCAGACATGTCACTTAACCATTCAAACCCTCAACTTAACCCTCAAATTAACACAGTAATTTAACATCCTCTTCCTATTTTTTTCCTGTTCTGGTTCACGCATCTGATAAAAGAAGGTTGCATTGGATGAGCGTCAGTCCTTGCCCAACCTTGCTTCACACGACGGTGACATCGAGTCAGCAGTCCCATGTCCTTGAAACGTGCGGTTCTGTGTTTTCACTCTGAAGCTCCGATCCTGCTCTGGACACCCTGTGCGGGAGCAGCTCCCACGCGAAGGGGGCGTCTCCCCCCAACCGTGCGCTGGGAGGGGTTTAAAGACAGCACCACGACCCTGGGCTCTCACACGACGTGGCCTGCCAGTCCCAGGTTCAGCCTAAAAGCAGCAGGGCCCCGTCCCTCTCCCCACTTGGCAAGCCTTCTCGTCTGTCGTTGCACGTGGTCTCCTAAAACTGGACGGACGGGCAGTGTTTTAGAAGGTTTTATCTCCACGTCTTATCACTACTTTCTTATTTTATTTTTAGGTAAAAGTTGTATATATTTGAGGTGTACAACATGATTTGAGACATGCATACATAGTGAAATTACTACAGTTAAGCTAATTAACATATAATTTCCTCACATAGTTACCATAGATCCCAGAACTTACTCTCCTTCTAACTGGAAGTTTGTGCCCTTTGACCAACGTCTCCCCATCTCCCCACCCCCAGCCCCTGGCAACCGCCATGCTACTCTCTGCTTCCATGAGCCTGACTTTTTTAGATGCCTCATATAAGTGACATCATGCAGTAATTTTCTTTCTGTGTCTTGCTTATTTCACTTAGCATAATGCCCTCAAGGTCCATCCATGTTGTTGCAAATAGCAGAATCCCCTTTTTTTAAGGCTGAATAATATTCCATGGTGTATATATCACATTCTCTTAATCCATTCATCCATCAGCAGACACTTAGGTTGTCCCCCTGTCTTGGCTATTGTGAATAATGCTGCAATGAACATGGATAGGTATGTGGATATCTCTTCGATGTAGGGATTTTATTTCCTTTGGATAAATACCCAGGAGTGGAATTGCTGGATTGTATGGTAGTTCTGCATTTAATATTTTGAGGAACCTCCATACTTTCCATAGTGCTTGAACCAAATTCCATTCTCACCAACTGTGCACAAGGGTTCCCTTTTCTCCACATCCTCGCCAACACGTGCTAATTCATCTTTTTGTTGATGGCCATTCAACAGGTGTGAGGTAATAGCTCTTCGTGGTTTTGATTTGCATTTTCTGATGATTAGTGATGTTGAGCATATTTTCATGTACCTGTTGGCAGTTTGTATGTCTTCTTTGAGGAAATGTCTGTTCAGGTTCATTGTCCATTTTTTAATGGAGTTGCTTGATTTTTTGCTGTTGAGTTATATGAGTTCCTTTTGGATATTAGCCACTTATCAGGTATATGGTTTGCTAATATCGCTTCCCTTTCCGTGAGTTGTGTTTTCATGTTGTTGCGTTTGCTGCTTCTCACTACTTTCTAATCTCATCACCCACCTTTCCTCAGCAGAACTCACCCTTCCTGCCAGCCTGGACGGTGCGTGGAAGACCTGGCGCTTCCCATGCAAACCTCCCTGGGTCCTTCCACTGCCCGCCGTGCCCCTCTCCCCCCTCTTCACTTGATGAAACCCTAGGCTGGTAACATTTTTGGTGGAAAACCATGTCTTCATCACTTTCATCTACCTCTAAGCCTTATACAGTGTTTGCACTTAGTGGATATTCAATAAATATTTTACATAAATTGCTGTTGGAGTCCATTTCTGAACAATGTAAGAAAACAAACCTTGGTTTTTAGCCTCAAACTTAATTTTTAGCCCCAAACAATATTCTTATCCTTGATCACTCTCCTTATTTACCATATTTAGCTTGGAATGATTTTAGCTTTTCCCAAAATAAAATTTACCCTCAAATGATGAAGTTTTGCCACCAGAGAGTAGATCTTAATGAATATACCCTTGGCTGTAGAGGTGGTTAAAAAAAAAGAGTTGAAGAAAAAAAATTAAACAGTAATAAAACCATTGGAACTAATACGTAGGTCTATTTTCAAAGTTATCACTTGAATGTAGATATTTCTATATTTAAAAAAAATCAGACTTCATATCTATTGTCATATCTTATTCATTTATTTCCCAATTCTGAAAGCATCCTAAGAAAAAAGAAATCTAATTAGCATAAATTACAAAGGAGACAAGGAAATCCTCCTCCAAGTGGGACGTATTAAGACCCTCGCTCCTTGGGGGACGTGACTCACTCCACAGGATCACATATGAATATCTTCTCCTTGATACACAAGTTTCAAAAAACAGCTGGGGTTTTAAAATTAAACTTGCCTTCGTTTTTATACATAGTTTGGCACAAGTCTGGCACTCCTAGTCACAACTAAAATCGGGTGGCATGAGGCGGAGGGAGATAGGGCTTCAAAAGCGCCAGCCGTCCCACCCCGTCTGCGCGCGGGTCCCAGCAGGACTGTGTACTAGAGCGCCGTCCTCCTGTGGTTAAACCCCTCGAAACTTGCGAATCGCTGACGTGCCGATTAATCTTTGCTTCATGGCTCTTATCCTGGCAGTTATTCTCATCAGGCCACAAATGATTCCGTTTATTACCTCCCTGTTCTTTAAGGTTTATTCCCCTTTTGCTCCGTCTTCCTCGTAATGAGAGACCACAGCTGAGGCCCCTGGGCTCCTAGGATTTCCTTTGCGTCTGAGGAAAGTATGCAGAGTTCTAAGCCCTGGTTCCTGATTTTCATTGAATAGGTCATATTTTCTGAGCCTCATAACCTCGGCATCTCCTGTAATCAGCTTTTACGTTACAAGTCCCTACTTGGGATATTGTGACTGTTGGGTAGAGCTGATCAGGAAAGAAGTTTATTGTTGCAGAAGTGAGAAGAAATTATTAGGCTAACTCATATGTGAGGGAGATGTACCTGGAAGAAAGTCTGTAATAGGGCATGTATGTTCGGGGGTATTTTTAAGTTGTATTGACAGACATGAAATCTGTTGAACCTGAATCAAGCAAATATGACTTTGGTCAGTTCAAAGAAACCTCTCGCTCAGCAGGAATGAGGCCCTGAGGAAGGAACCGCCCCTGGGCTGTAACGCTTTCGCGAGCTCCGGATCCGGACTCGAAGGCAGTGGCTGGAGGAGGAGGAAGGGCCTGCGGCAAGAACAGGAGTGGAGTCTCTGCGCTCAGGACGCGTGCACGCAGCCCGCTTGTTCCTCCTGAACACGGGGGTCAGGAGCCCCCACCGCCCCCCTCGCCGAGGGGCTGCACCCTTGACCTTTGACCGATCCCGCCAGTAAAAGCTTGAGTCCACCCAAGAGGATTGCGAAACGCCGTCAGCTGTTGTGTCCCTGCGTAGACGCCCCTCAAAGGGGCAGGACTGGAACAGACTGGAACAGGGTGGGAGAAGCCTACGGCAGGATTCCAGCGAGCGGCTCCACCGGGTACGGGGAGGAGCCTCGCCTGCGCTCACCATTCCGTCTGGATCCTGGTTCTCTCGCGATATCTGTCTCTGTGGCAGCTCAGCGGCCGCCACCTCCCCTCATCCCACCAACGCTTGCACACAACACGCGTACACATGCATAACGTGCGCACAATCACACACGCATGTGCAAAACACATACACATGCACACACATGTATACACATGCACGTCCATGCAGAGGACACGTGTGCACACAAAGCAACACCCACAGAGGAAACACAGGCACACAGTACACACGTGCATACGTACATATACAACATACACCCACACATGTACACACATACTTAAATACACATACACACACTACACATGTGCACACACATGCACCCACACTATGCACACACACATACGGAAACATACAAACGCACGCACACAGGTGCTGGAGTTGGCCTCTAGTCCGACACGTCCTCACCCACCAAATTCCCCTGAGGGTTGGCACGGCTAAGGGGATGGAGAGTGCTGCCCGAGACAATGAGTCCGCGGCCCACTTACCTCAACAAGGCTTGCTGAGCTCCACGGCAGCCACCACGCCCACGGCCCATGCTGACCCGCGGTGCCGGTGGCACTGCCCCGTCTTGGTTCTGACAGCACAGCCCAGGAGGCTGGGGGCCTGCGTGTGCAGGAAGCTTCGAGGTCGAAGCGTGGAGCCGCAGGGCCAAATCACACACCCCCGGGCTTTGCACACGTGCAGGTTGTGAATGGGTTTTGTAGATGAAGGTGAAATCCTGTCTTTCTATGCAGTCTGCCCGCTTAATGTCGAATATAGGCCTTACACAATATTTTTGGTTCATTAAATTGTAACTTTTCAATAAGCTGGCTGGTCCCACACATTAAACATTTTCGAGAATGCTGGGGAGGGGAACATGCACCAAACCACTGAATTACTTGAAAGTCGGGTTTCGAGGACTGGTGAGCTGTGGACGAGCAAACGCTCCCCGGTTTTATTTTCCCGGTTACAGCCCGTTTCCTCTGCCACCTCATTTCCCAGTCCCTGTGCTTTTCTCTGTGCTGTTGATTCTCAATATATTCCTTGTTCCAGTCAGGTCATGCTGTGCACACATCTTGATTTCCAGACAAGGTTAAAATCCCCTTCTGTCTCTTTTAACACCTATAGTACCTAGCAGAGGGTTCAAATATTTATTGCTTGTTAATGCATGATTGATTAGCAGGGAACAGAACTAATTTTTTAAATTGGTTGCCAGTTGAAAAAATTAAACAAGATATCCCAGTGCTTAACCATAGAAATGTGACGACCTGACTCCTGTGATCACCTGGTTAAAACTCCTTCCAGCTAACTGCCCCTGGTTATCCACATCTCCTGGTTACACCTTCTGTTTCTAAGAAATCTCTCCGTAGACAATCTTGTTGGATACTTTACAAGACCCCACAGCCCTTCTCAAGTGTGTGTCCCCCTGAGTGGGCACCCCAAGACCCCCACCAGCCCTCCTCAACATTCTTCTCTTTCAGTGCATTTTAATGAACAGTTTTGAAGTCTGTGGAAATGTGGGTGTGTTTCTTGGGGCTAGTCTTTTCAAAAGGAGAGCAGACCTTTCGTATTTGAGGATGTTTCGTCTTTTGGAGCTGATAAAGAGTCTTTAAAAACAAGGGAAATAGAAACCAGAGGGAAAGTACAGTGAGTGAACACCGTACTTTTTCTCACGCCCCAAGTGGGAAAATGCGCGTCTTAAATAAAGGAATACATAGTCCTGGATGGCTTTAAACTAGCATGTCGTGGAATCAACGCATCCCTCTTCAAACGACCTATTAAATAGAGAAAACCTGTACTCCACATCTGCCAGCTGACCCTTCTGTTCAGAGGCTCCCTTTGCAATGCTAGGGTTACAAGCATGATCTCCCCTCTCATCCCATTTGTGTTGAGCCACCACTGACCTGCAGAGCTGGGTGAGACTCACCAAGATCACTGGACACCTTTGCTTCGGAATGAGACCACACTCGCCGTGCGGTATAGTGCGTCCCAGGACTTATAATTGGAAATTTGTAGCTTTGGACCCGCACCCATTTCACCCACCCCTAATCCCTCCTCTGGTAACCACCAATCTGTTTTCTGTAACCGTGAGGTCAGTTTTTGTCATGTGTTTTTTTTTTTTTAATTCCGCATATGAGATCATACGGTGTTTGTCTTTCTCTGACTTATTTTACTTGGCATAATACCCTCTAGGTCCATCCATGTTGTCACAAATGGCAAGATTTCCTTTTCTATGGCTGACTAGTATTCATGTGTGTGTGTGTGTGCGTGTGTGTGTGTGTGTTACATTTTTCTTTATTGATTCATCCATCAATGGACACTCAGTTTGCTTCCATATCTTGGCTATTTCAATGCTGTAAATATGGGGGTGCATATATCTTTCCATGTTAGTGTTTTCATTTTCTTCAGAAGTGGAATTGCTGGGTCATATCATAGTTTAATTTTTTTAATATTTATTTATTTATTTGGCTGCGCCAGGTCTTAGTTGCGGCACGTGGGATCTTTAGTTGCGGCATGCAGGATATAGTTCCCTGACCAGGAATGGAACCCAGGCCCCCTGCATTGGGAGCACAGAGTCTTAACCACTGGACCTCCTGGGAAGTCCCTAATTTTTAACTTTTTGAGGAACCTCCAGACTGTTCTCCATAGTGGCTGTACCAATTTACATTCCCACCAACAATGCACAAGGGTTCCCTTTTCTTCACATCTTTGCCGACATTTGTTATTTCTTGTCTTTTTAATGATGGCCATTCTGACAGGTGTCAGGTGATATCTCATTGTGGCTTTGATTTGTATTTTCCTGGTGATGAGTGATGTTGAGCATCTTTTCATGTACCTGTTGCCATTTGTATGTCTTCTTTAGAGAAACATCTCTTCGGATCTTCTGCTCATTTTTTAAATAAGATTGGGGGTTTTTTTTCCTATTGAGTTGTTTGAGTTTATTATATTTTGGATATTAACCCGTTGTTAGATGTTTTCTCCCATTTGGTAGGTTGCCTTCTCATTTTATTGATGGATTCCTTTGCTGGGCAGAAGCGTTTTAGTTTGATGTAGTCCCTCTTGTTTGTTTATGCTTTTGTTGCCTTTGTTTTTGGTGTCACATCCAAAAAAATCATCACCAGGACCCATTCGCAGAACTTACCGCCTATGTTTTCTTCTAGGAATTTTATGGTTTTAGGTTTTATGTTCAAGTCTTCAATCCATTTTGAGTTAACTTTTGTGTACTGGGTGCCATTCTGAAATATCCACAAGACAAGGAGAACAAGGATGAGATCACTGTCCTTCTTCTGATTTTCAAGACAGTGGATAGGTATTTTTCTAAAGCTCCTGAGACTCCACTAGGACCCGGTGGCCACAGGCAGCTTCCACGCTGGGTCAGCTGTCAGAGGCGCTTGTGCTGTGACTGTCCAGATCCTGAGCTTCTGGGAGGGAAGCAGAGCCTTTGGAGAGAGACTTGGGAAGCGGGTGGGCTGTGAGGGGCGGGTGAGAAAGAGAAAGGCAGATCTCCGGGCTGTTCAGATGAGCCTCAGCAAAGCAGCGCAGGCAGGACCAGCACTGGTCACCAAGCCACAGCTGCCCTCCTTCCACAGGCTCTCCAAGTGTGGAGAAACCTGCCGTTTTCCGTCTGGGACTGTCTCTGTGCTTTTTCAACCAGATTTAATCTTTACAAAATGTGATAACCAAAATAAAGGGATTAATTTTCCCTATCACCCTTTTCCCTTCCTTGGCCAGATCCTGGTTTTAATGGGAGTTTCCAGAGGGTTGAACCCAATGCTCCTCAGAAAGGATTTTTGCTCTTGTTGACTCCTTGATTTGGGGTTTGCTTGAAGGTCTGTTTTAACAAGTTTTTGAATCAAAGTCCGGTCTGTTCCAGTCTGTTTCAGGCAGAGAGGCTGGGCAATGAGCATAGCAGTCTGGGTAGTAGAGCCAGAACACCCAACCTGCCATAGCGCGGTCCCGGCAGGAGGCGCCTGGCCTGCTGTGGGGGTGAGGGGGGCATTGCCCAGGCGAGGGAGGGAAGGCAGCCCTGTGAGAACTGCCTTTGGGGGAATCCTCCCATTGAGGTTGATGTTGCCAACAAGGGCCCGGCTCTGTGGGGCGTTCTTCTACCTCGGAGACAAACAGTGTTCAGCTGAGCCCAGGCCTTCCATTCTTGGCTTCAGTCTTCAGTCATTTGCTTCCGTTAAATGTACCAGATTCCTAAATCATCTCCAATGCCGGCCAGTACTTTCAGACAGAGCAGGACTCTTAACACTCTTTATGTGTGGCTGTCAGATTAATTTTGATGTAGACTTGAGTGAATGATAACGCCAAAAATTTGTTCAGTGACCCTGCGCCCTCCAGATGCCATTTCATCAAACTAACAGGACTGGGTATCAACTTCTAAACTGTATCAAGGACAGAGATGTGCTTCGGGGACATGCTGTGTCCCACATACCAACTTTCCCCCGAAGTCTGTAGATTTAGTGTTTGTCCACTAAGCATCACTGGACAACCATTAGCCGTGAAGGTCACCAGCATGTGTGTGACACGTTTCCCCCCAACCAGAGAGATGTCCTGGCCCTTCCTCTGGGGCCTCGTGATACTGTGCACACAACTCTACGGTCGTTCTGGACACTTACTATGCTACGGTTCAGACACGCCCACAGACGGTGACAGGTGGGGTGGGGTCTACGTGTACGACAGACAGAAGCACACAAATGAGGTGCAGAGAGAGGGCTGCACCAGCGACCAAAAGGAGGGGAATCTGAAGACAGAAAACCCCGTCTCTTAACACTGCTCTGTCACAAAGTGGCTCTAATATGAATAATAAAGATTTTAAAGAGGGGTGCAGATGTCACATTAAATGCAAGTCAACTGACAAACTGATACTTTGAAAAACTAAGTGCAATTTTGATAACCGATAGTGGTTAATATCAATACAATATAAAGATGCCTTAAAATGACAAGGAAACTGAAATTGTGAAGAGACAGGCAAGAGGAAAATATATAAAGCATAAAATAGGTTATTTACAGAAGGAAAATACATGTAACTAAAAACTCTTCAAAAACATGGGAACAGAGTTTCCTCCTTCCTAGAATTTAGGGGAAATTACAGGTAAAATAATACCTATTGGTTTGAGAAATATTAGAAGCGTTCTACCGTAAACTGCAAGACATGAAGGGAGAAGGGAGTTCTCCCACAATCCTTGTGAAAATACAAATTTTTGTCTTTTGAAAGCGTGGCCAGATATATCCAAACTATAAGTACACTTATCCTTAGTACCAGTGACCTGACTCCTTGCCCCATAGAAATAAAAGAACGTAGGAAAATGGGTGTCAGAATGTCACTTGGCCGAGGTCACCAAACCCATTAATAGCAGAAGTGCTGAGACGAGAACGGGAGTGTTGGGGGGCGATTCTGAGACCCAGGAGGGTGAGTCAGTCGTGACCACCAGGCTAGCTTGTGGGTGAACCTCTAGCCCGAGAGCTTAGGTCGGCTGGCCGCCCATCTCAGCCACTCCACTGAACCAGGGAGTCTTTGAGGGAAAATAACACTCTCCCTCCCTCCTTGGGAGAATGGCTTAAGGTGAGGGCACAGCGATGGGAAAGCACAGGTGCGCAGGGAAGGTGAGCGCAGCACACGTGAACTGGGCATTGTCTCGAGTTCTGTGTTTCAACAGCCCCAGACCTGGAATAGCTCTGTACATAATTCCATCCACTGTGGAAGCCATAATGCCCCCTGTTTATTTATGACAGAAGAAATTAGAACAGGTCACCAGTCCATCCCTCTCGCTGAGCAGGATTCTTCACACTAATCTCTCTCCTGTCATTGAAAGCCATCAGCAAGTTACACTTAATGTTCTGCGTCCTCTAGGGAGAGTAGAAATAATGACAGTTGTCAGCACTTTCTTCCTGGGCCCCAGACACCACAGCCAAGTCTATCTCAGTGACAGGAGGAGTGGTGTCACTGGGGTCGTGGAACGCCCCCCTCCTCCCTCCCCACCTGAGCTACAGCAGATAAATCTCTGCCACTGAGTTTCCTTCGAGTGGAAACCCTCATGCATCCTGAGGAGGAGTGAGTTGTCCATGGGAGTCATATCAAAAGATGAAAGATTTACACAAAGAGGAAAATCCTGGATTGTGTGAGACTCTTACCTGCATCCAGGTGTCTCCTCCTCGCCGGTCCCCTGGTCACAGTGACCACGAGTCACGGGCTGTCTTCACTGGCATCCAGGTGTTTGGAGCAGGAGAGCGTGGGGTCTCTCAGCCCGTGGCAGCCCCTGTGCCGTGTGACCTTGGACTCTTTCTTAGAGGGGGGAGCAGGGGCCTCCAGGGCCATCTCTAGCGTTGATTCTGCGGGCGGCACCTCCGTCCACCCTCCCCCACGGCTCCCTGTACATCAGTCGGTCTCAGACAACTCATCGCTTAAGTCACAATGACACGTTTCAAATTTTCTGCAACAACCGTATCTCACTTTACAATCAGAAAAAGAACAAATGTTTTTAATATTTGAAATTTTCAGGGAAAAAAGTTAAAAACCCAAACCTTTTAAGAAGTTGCAGCAGACTGAAAGATGCTGAAATTGCAGATGACTAAAGCGGGGACCAGACTGACTGCTAAACAATAATTCTTAGAAGAAGGGGCACGTGCGGGTCAGACAGAGGGAAGCAAGTGCCAGCTCCCTGGAACATGGCAGGTTCCACCCGTGTTGGCTGAGGAGGTGAGCGGGCACTAACTCCGGCTCAAGGTCTCCTACTTTCCTGCTGAAACAACCAGTAAAGGAGGAATGCAAACACTTCCACAGCCGCACCACACTGGGAAATGAAAGATTAATTTTTCTTTGCAGGTACTGATTAAGGAAGCTTTCATCAGCTGCCCAATTAGGGAAATCAATGCAGCATCACATGAAACGGGTCTAACTAAATGTTCCCTTTTTATGGAACATACACAAGATCTAACAACCACCACGTTGCCTACTTGGTTATTTAACACAGGAGAAAACAGGCCCTGAGGAGTTAGGTAACTGGCCTGAAGTCACAGAGCGAATTTATAGCAGGGCTGAGACTAGGCCTGGAACTTCCCACATCCTGTGACTGGTTCCCCATCTCCTCCGAACACCCTCATCCGTCCATCCCTAGGTGACCTCCTTCCAGATATGTTTGAATATCCCACTTCTCCCGTCTCCACTGCCTGCTGGAGGGGCCTGCCTGCCCCCACCCTAAATCCACCCTTCAAATAACAGGGCATCGTTTCAAGATGTACACTGTATAACTTGGCTGCTTGAAATGCTCCAGTGCCTCCTGTGGCCCTTGGGATGAACCCAAACCCTTGGGTGTGTGAACGGCCGCCGAGGCCCTTGCCTCACCCTCCTTCTCCCCAGGCTCCCAGACTCCTTCCTGCCTGGCCTTCGGCCTCGGGGCTGCATCTGCTCCTGGGAATCCCTTCCACCCAAAGGCAGGTCCGAAGCGGTCGTTACTCTCCTGAGAGCTCCCGCTTGCGAACCAGGAGGGTGGCACAGCCTCAAGGTGCAGAAGGGGCAGCTGCCTGTCTGCCTTCTGGCCACTCTCTGGTCACCTGAGGTATGGTGATTATTCAATGTCTCTGACTCGGTTTCCTTGCCTGTAAAATGGGGATTGAGTTATACTCAGGAAGACTCTAGCTCAGCCCAGGGCGAGTGCTGTATGTGTGTGTGCTACATAAAATGAATAAGTTAAATACAAGTAATGATTTGTATTGACATTTCAGTTTGAGGGAGAATCATAGCTGGGGGACTGTTTTCTGGCTTTGGCAGCTGCTGCTGAGAATTCTGATTCCCTTCTGAACCCCCGGCCTGTGTGTCGCCAGGTGAAAGATCACAAATGCAGACCTTTCCTGATCCATACGCATTTCAAGTGTCCCTCATTAGTCAGACATGTCCGTGCACCTCTCAGTTCCAAGACCAACCCTGTGAACTATTAATCACTCTGAGGAGGAGCTCGATTGCCCCAAGGTCCCTCAGGTGCAGAGAAATAGTGAGAAACCGAGATGTGGTGTCCCTGACGGTGACAGCAGGACAGGACTGCATCGCTGAGCATGGGTGTGGGCGAGGCTCTGACTGGCCATCGGGCAGCGCCGGGGTGAAGGTACCCTGGGAAGGGAGGTCCGCATCCAGGGGAGGTGTGCGTAGCAGGCCACTTTCAGTAAGCTATGCATTAAACCCAGGGTAGCTAAAGTAAAAATACAGTGGAAGGGCCAGGCGACAAAGCTGAAGAGCGTGGACCAGGAAGACAAAGAGATGGTTAATAGGAGAGAAAGGACAATGGAAAGAACGTGGACGGAGGAGGATATTATCAAAAACAAATGCAAGAAACTTACCAGCCCCTACGGACACCCGCTACGGGGCCGTAACGGGAACTCAGACCGTCTCAGTGGCCACAGGTTCAGTCCAAAAGTGTGGATTGTCTGCAAACGGGCACCACGAGGGGAGAACCTAGGGCTTAGGGTCTGCCAGGCGGGGCTGACCTGGGAAGAGATGGCTGGGACATTATGGAGAGGGCGACGGGGGTTGGGGGGTGGGGTGATGCTGAATGCGTGAGGAGCAGGGCCGGGGTGCCCCGCAGGGAGCTCAAGGCGCCCACCCACACAGCCCTCCTTAAAGACCAGCTTGTGTGTCCTTCCTCTCCTCCCGTCAGCCCCCCGGGGAGCCTTAGTCAGCTCAGGTCTTTGCAAATCCAACCATCCTCCTTCAGCGTGCCAGGTACAAAGTAGTCGAGGCAAGTGGATTTATCTTTATTTCCCCGGTGGGATTGGATTAGCCGTGAATGCCCTCCTCTGAATAGATCACCTGTTTCACACCCTCCCTGTTCCTGCTGGCATCAGGGTGATGCCTTTCAGTCTAGGTAGAAATTAAGTGAAATCAAATTGAAGATGTGGTTCACGTTACACCGGGTCATGGAGGACTTGGGCACCTGGAGGGAGGACTCAGCAGCAGGTGAGGGAGCAGAGCCAAGCGTGGATTCCAAAGTGGTGCCGTGACTCCCTCTTGGAAGACGCGGGGCTGTTTATGGGACTCGGAGGGGAAGGGGTTTGCTGGTGGGGCAGCAGCGGTCGGAGCAGGCTCTGGGGACTTGACCGCCTAAGGACAGTCCCGTGGTGGGAATGGGGCGGGTCCAGGCTCTGTGGGGTCTGAGCTTAGGCAGGTCAGGGAGCCTCTTCACAAAGAAGAATTCAAAGTGACCGACAAGGTGTGTCAAAACAGGGCCCTGGAGCTTCCTCAGCTCCGTGGTGCATCCCCCGTGGGGCTGGGACTTCTCGAACAGAAGCCTAACGAGAGGAATCTTATGTTACTGTGATGGGATGACCACTGGATCTGTAGTGTTTCTTGGTTTTGTTTCAATATAAAACTTTCTCCCTCCATGCTGTGGTCAGTGTGCCATAAACCGGGCAGTCTGTGCCAGCCACCATGGTTCAAAGGGACCCTGATAACAGTTTCCCAAGAGAAGCACAGCCAAGAAAACAGTGATGCCCCTTGGGCTTCCCTGGTGGCGCAGTGGTTGAGAATCCACCTGCCAACGCAGGGGACACAGGTTTGAACCCTGGTCCGGGAAGATCCCACATACTGCGGAGCAACTAAGCCTGGGTGCCACAACTACTGAGCCTGTGCTCTAGAGCCAGCGAGCCACAACTACTGAGCCTGCATGCCACAACTGCTGAGCCTGTGCTCTAGAGCCCATGAGCCACAACTACTGATGCCCATGTGCCACAACTACTGAGCCTGTGCTCTAGAGCCCACGAGCCACAACCAGTGAGCCCATGCACCACAACTACTGAGCCTGTGCTCTTAGCCCACAAGCCACAACTACTGATGCCCACGTGCCACGACTACTGAGCCTGCACTCTAGAGCCTGCGAGCCACAACTACTGAGTCCGTGTGCCACACTACTGAAGTCTGCATGCCTGGAGCCTGTGCTCCACAACAAGAGAAGCCACCACAATGAGAAGCCTGCGCACCGCAACCGAGAGTAGCCCCCGCTCGCCCCAACTAGAGAAAGCCCGCGCACAGCAACGAAGACCCAACACAGACAAAAATAAATAAATAAACAAATTTATTAAAAAAAAAAAAAGAAAGAAGGAAAATCGTGATGCCCCAGAAGCCACACTGGTTGTTTCCATGTTTTGGCTGTTGTAAATAATGCTGCAATGAACATGGGGGTGCAGGTATCTTTTCCAGCTAGTGTTTTTGCTTTCTTTGGATAAATACCTAGAAGTGGAATTGCTGGATCATCTGGTAGTTCTATTCTTAATTTTTTGAGGAACCTTCATACTGTTCTCCATAATGGCTGGACCAATTTACATTCCAACCAACAGTGCACAAGGGTTCCCTTTTCTCCACATCCTCACCAACACTTGTTATTTCTTGTCATTTTGATGATGGCCATTCTAACAGGTGTGAGCTGATATCTTATTGTGATTTTGATTTGACTTTCCCTGATGGTTAGTGATGTTGAGCATCTTTTCATGTACCTATTGGACACCTGTATGTCTTCTTTGGAAAAAATGTCTATTCAGAGCCTCTGCCCATTTTTTAATCAGATTGTTTTTTGGTGTTTGTTTTTTGCTATTGTGTTGTTTGAGTTCTTTATATCTTTTGGATATTGATCCCTTATCAGGTATATAACTTGCAAATATTTTCTCTCATTTAGTAGGCTGCTTTTTCATTTTGCTGATGGATTCCTTTGCTGTGCAGAGCTTTTTAGTTTCACGTGGTCCCTCTTGTTTGTTTATGCTTTTGTTGCCTTTGCTCTTGGTGTCAAGTCCAATAAATTATCGCCAAGACTGATGTCAAGGAGCTTATGGCCTATGTTTTCTTCTAAGAGTTTTATGTATTACATTCAAGTCTTTAACCTATTTTGAGTTAATTTTTGTGTATGGTGTAAGATAGTGGTCCAGATTCATTCTTTTGCATGTGGCTGTCCAGTTTTTCCAGCACCATTTAATTACAGGGACTGTCCTTTGCCAATTGTATATTCTTGACTCCTTTGTCATTAATTAATTGACTACATGTGCATGGGTTTATTTCTTGGGCTCTATATTTTTTCCATTGATCTGTGTGTCTGTTTTTTAATGCCAATGTTAAACTGTTTTGATTACTATAACTTTGAAATATCGTTTGAAATCAGGAAGCATGATGACTCCAGCTTTGTTCTTCTTTCTCAAGATTGCTTTGGCTGTTTAGGGTCTCTTGTGGTTCCATACAGATTTTATATTTGTTATATTTCTGTGGAAAGTGCCATTGGAATTTTGATACGGATGACATTGAATCTGTATATTGCTTTGGGTAGTATGGGCATTTTTAACAATACTAATTCTTCAAATCCATGAGCACAAAATACATTTCCATTTATTTGTGTCTTCAATTTCTTTCATCAGTGGTGTACAGTTTTTAGTGTACAGGTCTTTCGCCTCCTTGGTTAAATTTATTCCTAGGTGTGTTATTGTTTTTGATGAGATTGTAAATGGGATTGTTTTCTTAATTTATCTTCTGATAGCTCATTATTAGTGTATAGAAATGCAGCACAACCAAGTGATAGGAGGGTTGGAACCCTCAGTCGTACCTCCACTCCCCACCTCTGGGGAGGGGAAGAGTGCTGCAGGTGGAATCTACCCCCAGTGGTCAGCAGTTCAATCAATGAAGCCTCCATGAAAACCCAGAAGACGGGGTTTGGAGAGCATCCAGGTGGGTGAACACATGGAGATGCTGGGAGAGGGGCGCCTGGAGGGATCACGGGGCCCCAAACCCCCTCTGCACACCCTGCCCCACGTGCCTCCCATCTGGCTGCTCCTGAGTTCATCCTTTTATAATAAACCGGTCATTTAGTAAGTAAAATGCTTTCTGAGTTCTGTGAGCCACTCTAGCAAATTAATTGAACCCAAGGAGGAGTCGTGGGAACCTCCAGACTATAGCCAATTGGCCAGAAGCACAGGTGACAACCTGGACTTGCGTTTGGCACTGGGTGGGGGGCAGTCTTGGGGCCCTGGGCCCCTCCCCTGTGGAATCTGACACTTACCTCCAGGTACAAAAGCCAGAACTGACTGACTCGTAGGTCACCCAGAGAATCGCTTGGAGGCATGGGGGAAACCCACACACATTGGAACAGAATCATACCTGTTCACATTACACTGGATCTTCCTGCAAGCGGGACCAGCCAACTCACCAGGTGTGCAAAGACCAGTGAAGTCAAGCTGTGGGTGCACCTCTGTCCACAACAGCCACCAGGGCAGCCTCAGCATCGCCCAGGTCTACACCGGGCCCTGACCTCAGCTATGCTGCCCAGGTTCTTTCCGGCTTCTGGCCCCTGAACTTCACTTTGCCTCTTAGTGATCACAGAGCTTATGCTTCCCCGTCTGCCTCTTCTGCTTCCCGGCCACATTGGAGAAGAAATAACCTAGAGGGAATCACCTGCTTTGACAAATGATTTAGGCCAGTCAAGTTATCCAGTATCCCCCAGCCTCTGTTTCCTGACCTGTAAAATGCGTATTTAAAAAAATTCTTCATATGGTTTTGTGATATTTGGTTGGTTTTCAGTCCCTTTGATACATTGTCCAAAGGCACCTTTGCGTTTACTTTCGATTTCACAGGCTACTTCTTGCTGTTTAAACAGATGATCGTCCAGTTGGAAGTTTCAGCCGCAGCTACTTCCTGCTTTGAATCCCAGCCTCATAGAGTTTATTTAAGTAAGATTTTTCTCAACCTGTGAAGCACAATTCCGAAGGCACAGAAAAGAAGCAGTGTCTGCACCTCATCCGCACAACGTGGTCGAGTGCCAAGTGCCACAGAATGTCCCACAGAGGCCACGGGGGAGTGACCCCTGGGGAAACGGTGCTCCAAGCTTCATGGACTGTAACGTCGTAGGAAAGAGAAAGAAGTGCCACAAATGAGAAAATACAAACGCGGTCTTGTCACGGATGGAGCTAGTGTAACCCTGGGAGACAGGAGGCTGCAGAAGGGCCTCCTGGCGAGGGGTCGGAGGTACTGAGACGGCTGAAGAATAGAAGGAAGAAGATCCAGACGCAGAAATTCCCTCTGGCTGAGTCAGCAAGGAGGGCACCACCAGGTGAGCCGCTGGCATTGTTCTCAGTTATGCGTGTGTATGACATGCGTTATGTATTTTAGGTTATCATATGTATAGTTATGTATGTATATGTGTATATATATATATAGTTACGTATGTATGTATACTTCTGTAGCAGATTATGTAATTATGTAACAACTTGTGTTATCTAGTATTTAGTATGTAGTTATAATTATATATTACATATGGTATATGACATATAGAATGTATTAAATATTCCATATATACTATATAATATGTAGAATACTATATATACAATATAATGTATACTATATTGTATATAAAATATATTGAATATAAAATAGTATATATAGTATAATAGTATATAGTATTATAGTTACATATGTTATAACCATAATATATAGCTATACTATATATAGTATATAGTATTCTATATAGTTACATATATTATATAAATGTTTTATATGATATATAATCTAAATGTAAATATATGGATATAAAATATTTTTTAAATACATTATTTTAGAAAATAAATGGAGAAAACTACAAATATTATACATTTGATCTTTCCAACAAAGAGCAGCAGATTAAGAATCCAATAAAAGCTAGAAGGAGTTCTGGCTCTCTCTAATCAGCTGTGGAGTATTGGAAAAATCAGTTCAGCTCCCTGGTCCAGTCTTGTCAGTAACTGAAAGATTAGCTGGTGCCCCTCAGGGGCCCTTCCTGAGCTTTCCTACAGAGTTTGATCCAAGGTAGGGCATGCAGGCCCATGATGAAGCATTCGAGAAGCTCCCTTCAGCTGGTCCCTTGGGTGTGGGTCACCTCTGTCCCTGCCCAAGGCCCACAACGACCCCGCCCTCTTGTGTGAGCCGGCCAGCGGTGATGACAGAACCCCTCCCTCTGCCTGGCACCCCCAGGCCCCTCCCCTGGCTCTGGCTTCTGGACCTCTTCCTGCCTTTGATACTTTCCCTTCTAGAAACCAGGGGTCTTTATCTCTCCTTGAAGTTGAGTTACTTAATCAAGATATTTTATATCCATCTTCTTGTATCACTTTTTTGTCCTGCAACATAAGACCAAAAGATAAAAATTTTTCATTTTTTAAAGATACCTTTATGCATTCGTATCTTTAATTTTCTCTCTTTTATTTCTTCTGGTTTTTTTCTTTAGGAGCACCAATTATACACACGTTATTTTCCCATTGTCTCCACATCATTCCCTGGCCCCCGAGTCACTTAACTGCCTTGCACTGTGCATGCTCAGCATCCTGAGTGACTTCAGGTTTGCTCCCCGTGTCCAGGACAGCACTTCCCACCTGCTTCTCCTACTTCTGATGGCTGCTGTTGGCGCTTTCACCTCCTGGCCTCTTCCTCCTTCACCCACTCCTGATCCTCTGTCCTTGTCCTGCAATCTCTCCTTGGAGCCCTTACAGCTCTTCCTTCTGCTTTTCTCCTAGGACAGCTTGTCTTGACTCCAAGTTTGTTTAGTGATGTTATTTCTTTGAATGATTTCTTATTTCTTTGTCTTTTTGCAATTTTGAAAAAAAAGATACAGGAAAAGTATAAAGAATTTTTACAAAACACATTGTGTTTCCATAACCCAAATTTAACTATATATTTTGTCATACTTGTTTCTAATCCTTTTAAAAGAAAAAATACATAATAGATATAGCTTAGGAATCCTTTATGAACAACACAGAGGCCTGTCCTCACTCACCCAGTGGTAAACAGTTTGGTAGTTTGTATTTTTATATTCCTTTTTAAAAAATTTACATATGTACATGTATCCATTATACAAACTTATTTTTGAAAGTGTTACTTTACATTAAGTGGCACCATGCTGTATTAATTATTCTGCCCCTTCCTCTTTTCACACTATGTTCGTGATCACAAAGTCCTATATTACCTATATTTCATCCTACTAGTTTTTGGTTGGTCACGTTTAGGCTTTACAAGACTGCTTCTGAGCTCTTCTTTTCCCTTGGTCTGTTTTTCTACTGCTGTACTGTTGTCACAATCTTTATGACTGTACCTTTGATGTATTCATTTTCTTGTAAATTCTCCCAATTTGGCTTTTTCTCAAAAAAAGAGTTTTTGGTATTTTTCCTTCTCAAACTTTTTTAAACTTATATTATAGAAAATTTTAAACATATGTAAGTAGACCCAATAGGATAGCCCAATCCCAGCTGCAGTGATAATCAATTCATGCCCAATCTGGTTTCATCTACGCCTCCCCCTTGGTCCCCCCACCCCTGCCCCAGATTCTTTTGAAGCCAGTTCCAGGTAGTGTATCATTCCAAGCATTTCTTTTTTTCTTTTTTTTTTTTAATTTATTTATTTTTGGCTGCGTTGGGTCTTTGTTGTGGTGTGCGGGCTTCTTATTGCGGTGGCTTCTCTTGTTGTAGAGCATGGACTCTAGGCGTGCAGGCTTCAGTAGTTGTGGCATGCAGGCTCAGTAGCTGTGGCTCTCGGGCTCAGTAGTTGTGGCTCGCAGGCTCTAGAGTGCAGGCTCAGTAGTTGTGGCGTACAGGCTTAGTTGCTCCGTGGCATGTGGGATCTTCCTGGACCAGGGCTCGAACCCGTGTCCCCTGTATTGGCAAGTGGATCCTTAACCACTGCACCACCAGGGAAGCCCCCAAGCATTTCTTAAGCTATTTCTTTACACATATTCTCTAAAATCAGTTTTTTAAGTTCCCCGTATATTTTGATGGAGTTTTGATTGAATTTTCATTGAATTTAAAGATTTTGGAGAATTCACTTACAAAATTGAATCTTTCTATCCATGAAATTGGATAAAATTTCTAACCATGAAATTTTTCCCCATTTATTAAATTCTTCCTTTATATCTTTTAATAACACGTTTGTTGTTTTCTATGTGAAGATATTGCACATTTGTTAGATTTTGCTGCAACTATGAATGTTATAGATTTTGCTGTGACTATGAATGACGCAGTTTAAATTATAATTCCCACTTGGTTATTGCTACTGTAAAGAAATGATATGAATTTTGTTCATTGCTCTTGTCCCCTGCAAATCTTGCTAAACTTTTATTTTTTTATTTTATTTTTTAATAAATTTATTTATTTTTGGCTGCGTTGGGTCTTCGTTGCTGCACACGGGCTTTCTCTAGTTGCGGCGAGTGGAGACTACTCTTTGTCGTGGTGCGCGGGCTTCTCACTGCGGTGGCTTCTCTTGTTGCGGAGCATGGGCTCTAGGCACGCGGGCTTCAGTAGTTGTGGCACATGGGCTCAGTAGTTGTGGCTCGCGGGCTCTAGAGCTCAGGCTCAGTAGTTGTGGCGTGTGGGCTTCAGTAGTTGTGGCACACAGGCTCAGTAGTTGTGGCTCACGGGCTCTAGAGTGCAGGCTCAGTAGCTGCGGGGCACGGGCTTAGTTGCTCCGTGGCACGTGGGATCTTCCTGGACCAGGGCTTGAACCCGTGTCCCCTGCATTGGTAGGCAGATTCTTAACCACTGCACCACTAGGGAAGCCCTAAACTTTTATTAATCTGAGTAGTTTATTCATAGATTCTCTTGGATTTTATAGGTAGACAATCATATCATCTGCAAGAAAATGATAGCTTTGCTTTCTCTCATCCCTTATAACTCATGGTTTTTATTTTTTATTTTACTGCAAAGGCTTGCTCTCCAGTGCACTGTTGAGAAGAGTAGTGATAACTGGCTGTCGCGCTTGTCCCTCACGTTCGTGGCTCTTGTACGTTCCCCATCGGCCTAACATCTTCTCCCCACCCAGCTGGGCAGCATGTCTCCACCTGGCCCCGGGCTGACTCCGGGCAGTCTGCATTCATCTTTGAAGGAAGCGGGTCTGCTGAGCCAGCCTGGTCCTGAAGGCCCGTGGGGGCAGGGACAGGGCTGAGCTGCAGAGAGACCACGACACCACCTGGGTTTGCTGTCGTCCCCTGCAGGATCCCGTAACTCACACAGGGTGATGGTGGCCACACCCTCCCTGCCCACCTCCCCTTGGCCGACTCTTAGCTAAAAGGCTGGGTCATAGGCCAAAGAACTAGCACGCAGACTGGCCTTCAGTTTTACCTCCCGCCATGTGAGAGGGGTCTCAGCTCCCCCTTCTCAGGCCCGTCAGCCCAGGGAATCCCCCTGCACCCCTACCTCTGGGACAGCGCCAGGGTCCACGACCAGGTCAAATAGGGGTAGGCATCCCCAGCCGAGCGATGCATGGGTTTGCCCAGGCCCTCGTCCCTGATGCGTGACAGGTCCCCGAGACTCCACCGCTTTCTCTTCCCTGCCCTGCTCTTTGCCTTCGGTGTGTGGCAGGGACAGGACGCTCGGATGGGGTGAGTGGCAGGCGACCCTGGGGTGCGGGAGACCCTGGGCGTTCATGCTTCCTTAGCTCCTTCCCCTCCTGCCCCTGATTCCCAAAGTTGTAAAACTAGGTTCCACTTCCCAGCTTCCTGTACAGTGATGTTGAGAAAGCCCAGGAGTCTGCTTTCCCACATTCTCACCTCAGGACATTTGAACAGTTAATACTTTAGCAGCAGAAAATAAGCCACCACATAAGCAGTAAGTTTCTTGGTTAGAAAACGAGCCATCAGAGAAAAAATAATTTTTGCAGAGAAGGAGAAATAGTGGGTGGGCTGAGTTTTCTATCTTTCATATGGTAGATTAGTGATTATATGTCTGCACAGCGGCAGCTAACATTTTCAAATAGGAAGGCATATGATTAAATCTCTTTTGATGTTATCTGCAAATTGTTTCTCTGAGCTCTGCTTCCAAAGGGTAGCTCTCCAATTAGAGTCAGAGATGATTATTGTGGAGTTAGCCCTCACTGTCTACTGCTTAGACAGGTGACTTCTTCTTTAAAGCGCTAATTAGCCCTACATGCAGTATCTTGTATCGTATGTGACCTTCAGCATTTTGTTCTTTTCTAATTGGAATCATCTCTCCTCATGCTTCTCCAATAAAATGGAGAACCTGTTGGGAGCTCTTTGCTGCTCCCTCCCAAGGCCCCTGTGATCCGCCACGAGGCGCGGGCAGTCCTGCGGCTGCTGCTCCCCTGCCCCCGGGCAGTTCATTCTGTCCCCAGGGCTGATGCTTTAGTAAGTTCATTTCCACTCAGCAAATTTACAAACACCTCTCTTGAAGTAATAGATTGTTCGCTCTTGACGACTTGTTATTATTATTGAAATGGACCTTAAATTAAGATCAGGGATCCCTAAACCTCTCATGGTCACTAGTGAGCAAAACGAAGGTTAAGGAGTGAGGACGTGTTAGGTACGATGTTCTCACACCTTCGTTTTGCTCACTAGTGACCATTAGAGATCAATTTAGAGACTCTTGACGTTAGGTCCTTTTTTGAAGGGTTAATTAAATGACATTATATAAACCACCTTGACGTGCTTTAAAAAACATTCCCATCCCTCTTTTCCGAGTGAACTCCAGTTCCTGGCTGGTCCATGGGTGACGGCTGTGCTGTGGCGTTGGTGTGGGGACTTCTGACAGCTGTGCTGATGAGGACGGTGTGTGGCTCTCAGGGACACTCACAATGCACCGGCTCTGCCCAAGTCCGAAGAAGACTGATCACCGTGCACTCAGCCATCACTACACTGCTGGGGGGAGGGGAGGGTGGGGCAGGTACCACTACCGTGTTTTGCAAAAGAGATAACAAGGAGGCACAGGGGGTTAAGGGCCTGCCGTGGGCAGGCGAGCTGGGGCTGAGCTTGTCGGTCTGGCCCCTTCACCACCGTCTCGTGAACAGTTTCCATGATGAAAGCAGAGGCACTGTTGGGTGGATCCTGCATCCTGATAACCCGTCAGCTTCAGTCATCAAACCCGCGTCCCCTGCTGTTCACCGTCCTCTGTAAACCTCCTCCCATCTCGTTTTCACTCAGTGGGAGGCTCGTTCCTTCAGCAAACATTCCCGGAGCACCATCGAAGTGTGGGTTCTTAGAACTGTGTCACAGCTCCGATGGGGAACAGAACAGAACTTCACTCCCCCACGGAGATTACAGTCCAACTCGGAGAGGCGCACCTGAAGTCACTTGGTAATAAATTAAAGGTTGTAACTGCGACAGTGGCTCAGAGGGACAGAGGGGCTGGACTGAGAGTTTGGAGGGTCGAGGGGCACCAGCAGGAAATGCCTGCGCGAGCTGAGTAGATGGTGGCGAGGCAGTGGGGATGCAGGGGTCCTCTTGGTGGGAGCCTGGAGCACCAGTGGGGTGGAATTCACAGATGGCGCAAGTCGGGACAGTCCCACTTCCAGTGGGAGGCGTTGGTGGCTCAGTGGCAGCGCTTGTGCCTTTGTCCCCACACTGGACGAAGGCACAGGATCATCTGCCTGTGCAGAACCATTGTTCTGTGAAGACCAGTAACCCATCTGTGGGCAGCAAGGTAAGGCCCCAGAGATGTCCAAGTCCTAATCCCCAGAAACAGTGACTACCTTAGGCTAAGCGGTAAAGGTTGCTTATCAGCTGACCGTGAGGTGGGCGGTCAGCCGGGATCACCCAGGTGGGCCCAGTGTCATCAGGGTCCTTATGAGTGAGTGGAGGAACCAGGGAGAGGGGGGCGGGAAATCCTTGGTGGTCAGGGCTGGCTTTGAAGGGGGAGGGTCCCGGGAGCCGAGGAAGGTGGGCAGCCTCCAGAAGCAAGAAAAGGCAAGAAGTGGGTTTTCCGTGGGACACGGCTCTGCCAACACCTTGATTTTAGCTCAGAGAGACCCCTTTCCGTTTCTGAGCTCCAGAACCATAAAGTGATAAATTTGAGTGTTTTAAACCATTAAGTTTGTGGTAATTTGTTCTAGCAGCAGTAGGAAACTAATACGAATACTATGATTTTTCTTCCTGAATATTTCGTTTACCACACTGACTTGAGTGTGAAACAATAGGTTTGACTGTGAAAATGCAGCTAAGATTGACCTAACCTTCAGCCAGTCAGGCCCAAGCACGTTTCTGAATAACGCCCAGCTTGGTGTTTACACCCTCCAGTTTAAAAAAGTGATTATAATAGAAATATTAAAAAATGTATTTTTGCTTTTCTCTTGGGTTTTGGCTAAAGATATGTAGGATTTAGCGTCTCTTATTTCATGTTTCTCCTTTTTATTCAAGATGAAATATTCCCAGAAATGTCAAAATGACACAGACATGTTCAGCGTTTGCTGTTTCCAGGTCGTGGGGCGGGCAGACCTCCTGGCACCTGTGTTAGTATAAAAACTGGAGACCCAGGACCAACACCGGGGTCTGTACTGGTTTGGTTGTTGTCAGATTATATGATCTAAGAATGACAGTTTATAATCACTTCTTTACTATGGTTTATTGTTTTTTCTCCCCTCCAACTTTTTTTTAATGAAATGGTGCTTATACAAATTACTAGTTTTATGAAAGTACAAAAGGGCTTTCACCTAGTTTCTGAAGAATAATAAGATCAGTGTTGTAGGGGAATAAACTGTGGCTGCTTAAGAAAGGCCGAGGACCACCCTTCACACTCCGGCCCCCGTTTCTCAGGTCACACAATCTGTTTCACCAGCTCTAAGGTGTTCCTGACGGTAAGACTCATCTTTATTTTTCTAAATCAAGAGAGAGAAAACACTTCCAATTAAACTATTATGAGCTGTGTAACTAAAGATACATTCTGCCTCCAGAAATGTTAAAATGTGAAAACACGGGTACCCGGAATTGTGGAAACACGGTGGTCCTGAGACGGGACACATAGAGGCACCAACAGGAACGGGCTGGGCCCCGGGACAGCGGGTGGGACGGCCTGGGGCACAGGATAGCGTTCCCGTGGCTGAGACGTCCGCCAGGTAAACGGACTTTACCAGCCACACACCTGAAGGCACTGGAGGGGCAGCTTCCCCTCCTGGGCCCCGGCTTTCCCACTCGGCTGGGGCTCCTCCTGAGAGCAGTGGCCACGCCAGACTGGCCGGCTGTCCAGTCTGCGGGCCACCTCCCTCATGCACCTTCTGTGGTTTTAGCTCTGGTTCCCAAACGATGGTTTGAAAACCCACTTTACCTCACAATTTCTCATGAACACGTACTTGATATTACTGTACTCAGAAATTTTGTGTACTGGGAAAGGGCATAATGACAAAAAGGTACTATTCAGCAACATTTCAGAAATGTGTGTTTTATTATCACAAATACATCTAGGTACATGCGTAGACAGGGGGCCACACGTGAAAGACATTTGATTTTTGGACCACGCCGAGTAGAGGGTCCTTGCGACACACGCCTCCAAAATGTGGTTTATGGCTGAGCCTGGTGCAAGCTCTCAGCTTCGAGCGCCCTTCAGAGCGAGAACTTTATTTATGTATTTTTTATTTAAGTATAGTTGATTTATAATACCGTGTTAGTTTCAGTTGTACAGCACAGTGATTCAGTTACATGTGGATAACTGAATATATATTCCTTTTAGATTCTTTTCTGTCGTGGTCCAAACGCAGGTTGGAAAAGAATTTCCAGACACAAGGCAGAATGTAAAGAGGATGGAATTTATTAGAGGGAACGGTTGCTGCCAGAACAGCGGGCCGACTTCCTAGTAGTCTGGGAGAGCCGACCCTGAACATGTGCTATTAGTCGGTTTTTATAGCCAGAGAACAAAAAGAATGGTCTGAGGTGAAAATTTCTTTTCTCGATTGGTTGAGGCACATATATATACCTTCCTTCTCTAGGGTGGGAGTGGGACAAGGCAGATGCCTTTCCTTATTTGGGACGAGAGAGGAACAGTCCCGTTGCCCAGGTGGGCTCAGGAATTTCGTTCCCATCGCAACATGGCGCGGAGGGCGAGAGAGTCTGGTGGGGTGTGTAACACAAACTTTTTCAGGCAGGGCTGTCCTTTGTCCTTGAAGCACCATTGTCCTTGGAGCACCACATTTTCCCTTATAGGTTATTACAGAATATTGAGTAGAGTTCCCTGTGCTACACAGTAGGTCCTTGTTGGTTATCTATTTTATACGTAGTAGTGTGTATCTGTTAATCCCAACCACGAGAGCTGTATTTAAAGCCACCCTGGGCCCTCCCGAGCATTCCAGCCTGAACTTCCACCCCAGCCCCTACCCCCGCCTTCGGCCATTGTGCTGCTAAATACAATCTCTTACTGTGTTTTAAATAGTGCCGGATGCCTCACTGTCATTTATTGTAGTCACGTATGTGGGCCTTTGCTTTCAGTAATATTTAAAGCTGTGCCTAATTAGATTTAACTCCATTTGCTTGAAGACTTCTTAAGAATCCTTTGCAAGGTGGATTAGTGCTCCAAACTCATGTGAAGTCTGGGTTTTTATTTATCCGCTGATTTTAAAGGATGGAATGCCTACCTCACACTTTTAGGTCTTATCCCCTTCTTCCCACTGGAGATTGGAAGGAAGGCTAGCGGGAAAGAGTCTGCGGTGAAAGAACTGTTCCCCCAGCCTTGTGCTCTCTGCGGGGGTGTCTTAACCTCATCTCAGGGCCGAGGGGGATTGTTCAAAGCCCAAAAGCTGCCTCTGGAGTCCGGTGAACCAACCTATGAAGCTGCTGCTGACAGCCCTCAGGGTGGTCTTTTTTCCTTTTAAAAAATCTGCTTTTGCTTTATTTGTTTCCATTGCATTTGTTTTTCTTCCCTAGGAGACATTGCAGCGATGGCCCATAGGGGAGGGTGAATAATTACCCGGGTGAACAGAGGGGCACACAGCACGCTGGCGGGCGTGCGAGCAGGTGGCCAGGAGGGGCTCTGTCCCTGACGGACGGTCTGGCTGATGCCGAGGGCTTGAGCGGCCAAGGACCTCTGCTGAGAAGTCTGCTCCCTCAGAGGGGGGCCGACGGCCCAACCCAGAGCCCAGGAAGCCGCGAGACCCAGGGGCCACAGGTGGGCTCGCTGCAGGTGGGAGCTGCCTGCAGGGAGAGCATTTGCCCGCCGCCCAGCCTCCTCCTCTCCCACCCGGTCCCCCCCCACCCCATCATCAACCCCCTTTATCTTACAGCTCGGGAGGTCAGGGTCCTACTAGGTGTTGGCAGGGGAGGGTTCCTTCTGGCGCCCAGAGGAGAATCCACGTCTTTGTTTTTTCTAGCTCTAGAGGCTGCCTGCGCGCCCAACAGGCAGGACCCACAGCAGGCGGCCAGTAGGGGAGCAGGGTGGGGCCCCAGGGCTGTGCAGGGCTGGACCTGCGGGCGGGAAGGAGGACGCAAATCTACAGCCTTCCAGAGCCCCCAGGCCCGGAGCTGAGATGCGCCTGAGCTCAGGGCGTGGCCTGCCAGTCTCCAGGGTCCAGGCTGGCAGGTAAGCAGCCTGGATGGTGCCACCCCTATGGTTTTACAAGTAAAAAGTGAACAAATTGAAAATCAACAATGCTTCTTAGACCCCTCAGAGAACTGAGATCACAAGGCAAACCCAAGGTCTGACCTGAGGTGGGGAGAAAACAGAACTGAGAGGCTCTTGTGAAGGTCACGGTCCCAGTCGCTGGCACCCTCAAATCTGAGAGGTAATCACACTCTCCACGACGCCCACGTCCCCCCCCCCCGTCCCCCACACCCGCGTCGCTGCTCCCCAGGCCTCTGCCCCCCAAACCCACGTGCCTGCCCCCATGCACCCTCGTCCCTTGGACTGGGCTCCTAGGCACAGGGGATTCCAGTGGAAAACACTGCACGTCTTGATCTCAGGTGGCCTCGGCCTGAGGCAGGATTTTGGCTCCCGGCCAGAGATTGAAGTCGGGCCGCGGCAGTGAGGGCACTGAATCCCGGCCACTAGACCAGCAGCCAGTGACAAGGCCCTGGCCCTTCGGCTTTGTAGAAATGAATTCCCACAAAGAGACGGAAAGCAGTGAAACAAGTAAAGTGTTTATTAGGAGGAAAAAGAGTACGTGTGGATAGACACATGGGTGGACTCAGAGAGTCCCGCCCTCGTGGTAGTTTGACTCACTTATATGCGGCAGTTCTTCTGGGTTTCCTCCGGCCATTCATCTTGCTTTGTCTGGCTCTGAGTCTGTATTTGGTTTATCTCAAGGTCCTGCCCTGTGTGTGTGTGCATCTCTTAGCCAAGATGGATTCTAGCGCAGAGGCCTGTGGGTAGGTTGACATCACCTACTATGGGGTGGCGCCCCCTCCTGTTGACCCCCAGGAGCCTTTCTGCACGTGTGTAATCGGGAAGTCTCCTTGACCTCGAGAATGAGGAATATGAGGTCTCGTTATCTCTTACCTGAGCTGGGCTCAGGTCCTCCTCCCTCCTGCTGCTGTCTTCGTCTTGAAGTATCTGTCCAGGGGGACAGACTCTAGCAGCTCAGCCTGGGGCCATCTATCTCCTGCCTCACCAGCTCGCCCCACACCCACGTCCTATCGACAGGGCTCCGACGAACAGGGGATTCCAGCGGAAAACACTGCACGTCTGAGACCTTGTTTAAGGGGAACTGCCTCACCTATGTCTCACTTCTAAACAGTAAATTGTTTAGTTACACATTTAACAAACCACCTTGTGAGAGCCGTAACACGAATGGAAGTTCACATGCAAATCCACTATAAACAGCATCGTGGCATCTACTCATCAGCAATAAGGAAACGTTACTATGTTTCCATAACCATAAACCGCTTGTCCTGGGTTATCAGGAGGTCTTCCCTCTCACCAGGAATGAATGCGTAGCTCAGGCAGTCCCACCTCTGTGGCCTTATTCCCTGGCATTGACTCTGCTCACCCAGGGTGAACACAGGACTGGCGCGCGCGTTCCCCAGCCCCAGGGACTATACCGTCCCTCATGGGTTTCCTAAACCCTGTCCACACTGGTGCACATAGTCCCTTTATTAAATCCTCCTTCAACTACCCCCATTTGAATGTTCCATCCTTCCCTATGGGGATCCCGCTACATCTGAGGAGGTAGAGAGGGATCTAGTATGTAATACAGACCTCTTTCCACTGGCTTTGTCAAAATAAATGCCTGTAGTTGCTAGAAAAAGCATGTGGTTTTCTGTACCTTAACCCGGATGGTGTGAATGCGTGAAATTTCATTGAGCCATCTCATCTCTTCTGGGGAGACTGGCGGGCAGAAGGAATGCCAAAGCACAGGTTAAATTAAACCCCAGGAAGCCGGAAGAGCCGGAGAATTCTGATTTGCCGCACTTTTGGCAAGGCCCTGCTGTAGAACGCTATTTTCTTTTTATTTTTGCACTTTTCTTAACCGAAATACTGTCTGAAATACTTTTACCATTTTCCTGTTGCCACTGTGAAAAGCACTGTTGGGTAACTGACGCTGGGTCAAGCGGTCAAGGGTAATTTAACATTTAGTTTTGTATTAGAAATTGTGGTCCTGTTCTCTTGACGCCATTCCCTGGAAAAGCCCTTGTTTGCGCTCAGAGACCAGCATTGTACAGGACGTCGAGCAAATGTTTTCCACGCGCACACAGTGTTTACAGAACAGGAGCAATCGCGTTTTGATTCTGTCCTCTTGTGTCACATTTGGCGCTGACACTGGGCTGAGTTCCAGACGCAGTGGACGTCTGTGTGAACTGGGCCTTGCCCCTCTTAGACCTCGCCCCTCTTAGAGCTCAGCTGTTCTGTGAAAGTTCTTGGGTTGATTACGAGATGCCAGCCTCTCTGCTGTGTCCCCTGTGGAACGTCAGACACATGACAACTGCAGACCACAGAGGTCAGGCCCTGTGCACCGTCACCCGCGGGGTCTCCCCCACCCAGCAGCGGTGTTTAGGCTGCAGGATGGGGAGCCCTCTGGGCACCGCGGGGAGCACAAGTTTTGCCCAGATTTCTCTGATTCAAACAGTAACTGCTTTCGCTTGTTTTACACATTAATTGAAAGCCCAGTCATTGGAACAAAGAGTTTGAGGGCTTGACAAAAATAGGAAACAACTGATCTAAAGCAGGGGCTTCCAAATCTGGCTGCAGAGAATCAACCGGAAAGACTTTGGGTAACAGAAGTGTGCGGGGTTTACCATGATCAAAGCGAAGAGAATCTCATGGGGATGGGACGGCAGCTTTCTCAAGCTCATTGGGTGATCCTCGTGCATACATCCTGGCGAGCTTGGGAAACGTTCGTCTGGACCAGCAGTTGAAACCGTACTGTGCCTTAGAATCTCCTGAGTAGCTTATAGATTAGCAGCTGCCCAGACCTCAGCCCCAGAAATTCTGACTGAGAAGCCACAGGTGTGCCTGGGATGCTGCATTTAAATAAACGCACCAGACGATTCTAATGTAAGTAGTTTGAGGGCCGCGTGCAGAGAAACACGTGAACACAGTTAACGGCACGTGTACCCCATGGTGGACCTTCCCTCTTCCAAAGGTGAACGTTTCCTGCATAGCTATCTGAGGCTTAAAAACAGGGCTTCTTTTAAAAACAACAGTGGTTGTTTCCGAGTGGTGGAATTATGGATGGTTTGTAGATATTTATTCTTTCTGCTTGTCTGTATTTTCTAATTTTCGTTAAGCGTGTAGTATATTCCATCTACTGTATTGTTTCAGTAATAAAATAATAGTGATCAATAATTTTAAAATATGATAAAGAGGAATACAACGGAAAAATCTGTCTCCTTTCTAAGCAACAAGTTTAGAAAGACATTCTTGCCCATTTTTTGGAGTTTGGTTCTTGGTCTCCTTTTCCATAGTGCTCATGTCATGGGACATGATTTCACATAGATTTCCCAGGGTAGCTCATTACAGCCTATTTAACCAACAGCAGCTGACACGAGTGTTTGATCTTCTCACGTGTGCTGCCTGCTTTATAAACCGCAAGCTGTGTTGTCCTGCTCCACCTTTTCTGTCTTCTACTGTCTTTTTATTTTCTTCCGCCTCTTATCGTTTGCGCTCATATTTCCCTTATTCCTCATCCTCTCCCGCCATCCCCACTTTGAATCTCTAGTTAATACAGGAAAAGCTTCAGGCAAAGCACAGACAATGGTAGCTTTACAAGGCACTAATCCCATTCATGAGAGCTCTGCCCTCGGGGTTCAAGCACCTCCCAAAGGCCTCACCTCCTAATGCCATCACATCAGGCATTAGGATTTCAACTTGTGGATTTTGAGGGGACAAACTTTCAGGCCATAGTAACATCAAACTTTATCAAGTAAATAAGCAACATAATCTGGAAATATCTCCATTTACCAACCCTCCTGGTATATTCCTTCAAGTCTGTTGTGAGATCAATAGAATCTTCTGGTCTAGAACATGAACATGCATATTTAACATTTTTTATATGAAGGATGTGTTTCATTGATTTGTTCATTCATTTATTTATTCAGCAAGTATCTAAGTGTCTAGTATGTACCAGGCACTGTCCTGGGAGCCGGGATGCATTGGTGAACAAAAGAGAAAAAAGAAAATTCTGCCCTGGTGAAGCTTACATCCTGGGGTAATTAATAAATTAATAAATTTATTAATACATTAATAAGGGTGAAAAATAGACCAGTGTGAGGGGGTTTCTGAGTGTCTGGGGGAGGTTGCAATTTTAACTGAAATACTAAAGGTAGGTCTAATGAGAAGGCAACCTGTGAGCGGAGCCTTGATAAGGTAGGAAGCCATCATATGTAAACGTATGATACTTGCAAGTCACCTGAAGGCCCAGCTTTCGCAAGATCTTGTGCAGACACTGTCTACCGGGCAATTTTCCTTCCATCTCAGGATAAGACAAGGCAGAGCAAGGGGGCACTTCCCTTGTAACAGCAGGAATCACAGCAAATCTGTGTTTCCTTCTTATAAATGCCCTTTTAAGGTTTTATAGCTCTAACAACTATTGTAGACAGCACAATTGTCCTTCAGTCAAAGGAGAAACATCTATATAAAGTAGGTTATTTATTTTCCTCTCAAGATTTTTCTTTAAAATACATGCAATTTCCATGGACCTATGAGGCTCTCTGGCTTAGAACGCTGGCTGAATATTTTCCATCAGTACACTTTTTCTCCTGGTAGGGAAGGATAATATCTAGAAATATGAATCTCCCTGACTTCCGTTTATCTACTCCCTTGTATGTGACTTTGCACTAGTTAGAACATCCACGTTGCCTTGAAAAGAAGTAGGAGTTTTAGAGCTGGAGTCAGAAGCAGAAGAAAGGGTAAATGTTTGATTTATTTTGCTGCAACAACTCAACATGAGGCAGTGGAGCCAAGAAACAGAAAGTAAGCTCCTGTCTCTAGACTTTGCTGCATCACTGGGGCAACTTGACAGGGTCACTTAAGCAGCCACACTAATCCTTGGGATTTCCATCGGCAGCTGCCTACACATCAGACCCATGGGTCACAGAGACGAGAGACCCCAGCTGTGCACAAAACCTCACCAAGTCCCAACCAAGTAGCTACACTGGGGACCCTCCACTGTCCTCCACAGCTCTGGACACGTGTAAGTTCCCTCCTCGGTTTGGTTGTGCCTCAAGGTTTCCCCATTATATCTCTAAAATATGCACCTGGGATTGGGCTCCCTTCCTAAGCATGGTCTTAGCTTTGGCATTTGCTTTTCTTTACTTCTGCCCACTCAGACATAGTAGAGAAGTTCTTCTCGGAAGAATGACTTCAGCAGAGAAGTTGCAGGCAGTTATGTGCCATAACTTAGGTAGTCCTCAAATGTTAGGCTTTCAGCGATGCTACACCCACCAGTGGCTCACGTCACTTATGTTGCTCTGGGTTTCATGTTGCAGTAAAAGCAAAGAGCATTTGTAGAAAGACTGAGCAAAATTGTTGGTATTTTTGCTGTTCTTTGCTTCCCCTGTCCTTGGAGGTGGATTGAGACACCTGGAATGAGGCTCTGTGGGCCAGCAGACAGAAAAAAGGTGAGCCGTCACGGGGCCAGGAAGTGCCTCCTCTGTTTAGACATCTCTGTGAGTGTGGGTCCTGGTGTGCACAGAAAAATTCTGGCCCTCGTACACACCTACTCTCCTGGCTGTGGCTGCCTTTATCAACTCGGTCCCACAGATGCAGACTCCCTAACGGCGCGAATTCATCCTCTTTCTGTCCTGCCATCTTCAGCATTTCAGATGAAGCTGAGGTTTTCATGTGAACAGAGAAGCTAAATTTCTGTGTTCTGGTTATAGAGTTCCACGTGTGCATTAGACACTTTTTTCCAACAGATGAGAATCATTTCTGTTGACATTTTCAACCATTCAATTCCACTTGCTTTTCTAAATTAGATTTGCTTTAACTTCATTTTCTCCCAGACATTATTGGAAGAATGATTATGGAGCCCATTAACCATTTCATCATTTTATTGCTAATAGCCAAACCAGAATTAATTTTCCAAAATTATGTAGCACATTACCATAATGATTTACTAAAACCCAGGTGTATTTAAAATACTGCCTTTCTATTGTTTGTTTCTTTTATTTTTCTTTTTTAAAATTTTTTATTTCATTTTATTTATTTATTTGTTTATTTTGGCTGCGTTGGGTCTTTGTTGCTGCATGTGGGCTTTCTCTAGTTGCAGCCAGCAGGGGCTACTCTTTGTTGCCGTGCGTGGGCCTCTCATTGTGGCGGCCTCTCTTGCTGTGGAGCACAGGCTCTAGGTGCGTGGGCTTCAGTAGTTGTGGCACGCGGGCTCAGTAGTTGTGGCACACGGACCCAGCTGCTCCGTGGCATGTGGGATCTTCCCGGACCAGGGCTGGAACCCGTGTCCCCTGCATTGGCAGGCAGACTCTTAACCACTGCGCCACCAGGGAAGCCCCTGTTTATTTTCAATTCTATCAAAAAGCAGTAAACTTCTGCTGACAAAATTGCTTGGAAAAACCCAGTTGTTCAGCAGGCAATGTTGCTGTTTTCCATTTATTAGGTTTTTACTGTAGCCCTGGTGACGGGGCATCTGTGGCACATTGCCTTCATTTGTACGACTAGTGACCCTAACCAGAAAGTCAGAAAATTCTCATGGCTGGACATGAGAGGATCTGCTCATGCCTCTTCTTTCGAAGAAGGGTCCCCTTAATAGACTTTGCTCATCTCACCCAGAGGCTGAACCTCTGTGCTTCCTCCCAGGAGGGTATGGTCAGTCGTCCCCCATTCAGCAGAGGGACAGAGTCATGATGGGCAGGAGACCACGGTGACCTAAGGTGACTGGAAGTCTGGGCCAGTCAGAGAGCAGCCCAGCAATGCTGTTGATAAAAGGCTACAGACACCTTAGCGCCCACGCCCAACCCATGGTGGTCTCGCATTTGCTGGACGTGGGGAGAGGGATCTGGGACTTCCAGGCTCAGACACAGAGACCATCTGCTGTGTTAGGGGAAGAAAACCATGTTTGGCATGGGAGGCTCGGCTCCAGCTCTGCCGTTCCTCCACCAGCTGAGTCTTGAGGGTGTGGCCTTATCTACAAGGACGGATTAGCTCCACGCAGAGTTCTCTCTTGGTTCTAACAATCTATCGAAGTTTATCCCATTGCTTGGATCTCACAGAAAGCAATATAGAAACAGGAGAAGCACATGCCAGCACGGAAATAACCATGCAGAGGACGAGCCAACTTCAGTACCGTATCTGAGGTGACTCTGAAGGGGACTTGTTCCCACTGCTCCAGCTGTGGTCATGTGTGTAGATCAAACGATGTTGGCTGGCTCCCCTCTCCACCCAGAATTCTACTTTCAGGGCTCTGTAAAGTGTCAGACCCTAGTCCCTGCCTTCAGAGAGCTCACGGTCTTCACGCAAAGCTGAGATGTTTTTATAAGTCGAGGGCAGGGCGAGCTGGGATTTAAGTAACTGAAAGGAGTTACAGGAAACTGTGGTTGTCTGGTGACTGGTAAAGACTCAAGCACTGGAGGGCTGGGGGAAGGAGGATCACCTAAAACAGGCCTCTCAGGGGGGCGCCTCCCAGGGAGGTGGACACGCAGTGATGGCGTCACACAAGCTAAGTCACACCCTGGATCCACGTCTGCTACTTGTGGGGTCCCGGCAAGGCTACTGAGCTTTCTCGAAGCCTCGGGGCCTCGTCTTCAAGACACAGTAATAACAGGATTGACCTTTCAGGGTTATTCGGAGCATAAGGCAAGCAGAGTGCTTGAGCACAGCCTGGTGTGCAGTGAACAGTAAGTAAAGGTTAGCCATTTACACCATCACTGTCATGATCAAAGCTGTCATTGTTATCAGCATATAAAGAGAGGGTTGGTCTGAGCCTTGAGGAGCGGGGTCATGTGGGCAGGCTGAGAATAACTCGGGACTTCATGGAGATGCTCCCTTGAATCCGTGGATGGAATTTCAAGACACCAGAACTGGGAGAGGCTTAGAGACTTACCATTTTTGTTTCTAGATTGAAGTGCCTGCTTTCTGAGATTTACATTAGAGGAAAGGGAGCCCAGCTGTAAGAGGTGTTACCAAAAACGTCTGCCCTGTTAGAGTCCGTATTAAGTTAGGAAACTATGTCTTTCCCCCTCACCTGCCACAGTGAATTTTAGTATCTTCTTATGACTGCTCAGGCTAAAGTGATTTCCCTGCACCTGTGACCCCCATCAAAGTTCACTTGTGCGAATGACCTGGGGTCATTCCTTGGGGTCTTTTGAATTTTCATTTAAATGTTCGATTGCTAACACTTCTTACATGTATTTCCTGCCTCAATCACAGACCACAAGCTCCTAGCAGGCAGGGAAGGTTTCTACATTTCTGCAGTTCCCACAACTCTTAATATGATTCTGGGTGTGGGGTAAGCCCTCAACATATTTGCTGGTTGTTTGATTTTTTAAATTCAATATGCTGCATAAAATTTGGCCAGGAATATGTCAGATAGAAATGTTCCTCCCAAAGAAAAAATATGTATTGGCTTATCGAGGTTTAACATACTTCCAGTGAAATGCTCGGTGATATTTAACACAGGCATAGTCTCATCCCAAACTACACCAGACACTCCCATCACCCCAGAAGGTTGCCCTGTCCCTACCCTGGCCCCGCAAAGCCACCACGGGCGTGATTCTATCGCATTTCACACGAATGGAGTCACACGGCATATACTTCCGTGTCTGCATTCCTTCACTAAGATACTATTCTTGACAAGCGTCCACGTTGTAGCACGCATCAGCGGCTCATTCTCTTCCACGGCTTGAATATTCCAGTCTGTTAGTCCACTTCCTTGCAGACAGATATCTAGGTTGTTCCAAGGAATAAACTGCTACGAACATTATTGTACACGCTCCTCGTGGCCATGTTTTCATTTATCTTTGATAAATACCTAGGGTGGAACGTGCTGCGGCATCTGTATTAATGTAAACATGTCCATGAGTGGAGTTAGAGACAGCCTTGATACCGAGCAGGGCCCAGTGGGGCTCCTGGGCACAAAATCCTTCCTGTGTCCCCATTTCTTTGATTATAGGAAACAGGCTTCAGTCAGCCTCCATGACCTTCCATGAGTTCCATGGGGCAGATTCAAGCAGTTGTTAATTAGGGAAGGGAGGGGGTGTGAGACAAGGGAGGAGGAGTCAAGAGAAACAATAGAGCAGCCTTGGGGCAGGGTCCTGGTTCCCCATCAAGGGATACACAGAACAACGTCTTTGAGCTGTTTTGCAGGTACTGAGACCCCCACCAGGTGGGAGAAGTTAACGGTTAATGGCATGCTGCCCACAGAGGCTGGATTCGGCTTCAGCTCTGCGCCAGGCGAACAGAGAGTGTTTGGAGCTGGGTGAGGAGTTGTGGGCTTGCAAACTGGCTGCTCTCAGGATGAAGCCTGATGACAACACGTCTTGTCCGGCAAGTACAGAGTTTCAAAAGTGGAGGGATGAGGTGCCTGCAGGTGCTGTGCAGTCAGCCTTCCTATCCCTCCATCCCACGCTTACCACGTGCTCCTGGCCACCTCTTAGTTCAGGATCCTAAGATTCTATTCCGATTCCTATTTGAAAGATAAGGAGGCCCAAGACAGAGAGGAGATCGGAAACAAGCCAGCAAACACAAGCTATCTCCTCCTCTGCCCTGGCCATCGCTGCCTGCTGGCCTGGAGGCATCTGTCAGAGAGGTGCTTTTGGCCCAGGCCTCTCCATATTTTGTACGTCTTTATAGCCATCACCCCATTTTCTGTGTATTCGCTGTCCTGTATCTGCCTTGAACAGTGAGCTCCTGAAAATCAGGGATTTCAGCTTCACATCCTCACCACCTGCCATGGTGCCCAGCATGTGGTCTGTGTGGTCACCCTAATGTACCTACTGCTCTACCAAGTGTGCACCAAGGTGACAGGGTTTTGTTTGGGTAGTTTGGTTTGGTTATTTCTCACCCCAGTATTATCGTTGCACAGAAAACAGAATTAGTCTTCATGTGTTGTATAAAGATGCCATTGAACATCTTACGTGTTCCAGACAGAGTGGAGCATGGAAAAAGAGACAATTCCCTGAGCCTGGAGGGAGCAAAGCTGAGCTTGTCTCCAGAGGATCAGGGACACACTCCCCAGCGGTGCAGCGGCCTTCAGGACGCATGGGGGCCCCGTGCTGGCTGCACCCCAAGCCCCCGGTGAGGCATGGAGGCACCAGCACGCCTGTGACCAGTGACTGCCCCAGCTCACTGCTACGGCGGACCCCAACTTTGGGGAGGGGCTGCAACAATGTGTTTAAGTGTCCCCAAATCCTTGGATCGAATAACAATTGGATTATTTTTAGGAAAATAAAGAACTCGAAATTCTCCCTCGTCCCAGTTGATAGACTTGTTAGATGAAGGGACGGCTCTCCCCTCACTCGCGGGGCTCCACAGCGCCCAGCCACACCCTGCCTTTGCGGAGCATCTTCCTGCCCCTCTGCTGCTTTCTCCTCCTCCACTGGTGAAGCTTCTAGAGGGCCGTGAACATGCCCCTCTTTACAAGCAGAAAGCTAAGTGTGCTCTCAGAGATATTTGCTGGACGGAATTGACCTGAACCACGTGGGGGGGGCCCTGCGTTTCTCTGCGGATGGCTGTCACTTTGCTTCCTCTCAATCCAGCCAGTGGAACTCCTTCACAAGGAGCTATGTGGACGCTGGCCAATTAGTCTAGACTTCATACTCTTCTAAGCCCCGTGGGGTGCCGGCGGGGCTCTCGCCCTGGCGATGTCGACCACAACTCCACTTGCACTTGTCTTTGGCCCAACAATTCCAATGATAGTAATTTACTCGCAAACACACCACCCCACAAATTTAAAAAAGAAACCAAAACCGCACACGCATACAGCTACTCATTTATTTTTAACGGCAAAATATTGGAAAGAACCAAACGCTCATCCATGGACGATACCTAAAACTAGGAAAAGAAGGGGGCGGTTCTTAAATTGGGGATATGCAAGCAACACTGCTGACCTCTGTCCGTAATCACTTTTCCTCTATTTTAAAAGCATGTAAAGAACACTATTGTAATAAGCACGAGGAATAATTTACAAAAAATTTTTCTAAAATATGAATACCTACTATATTTTACACATTAAAAAAAAGAAAAATACTAAGATCAAATACTTATGTCCTGCTCACCATACCCCAGGTACTGGTTTGAATGTTTGACCATGTTAATTCAATTTTCATAAAGATCCTGTGAGGTAAGCCCCGCTGCCGGCTCCATTTTACTTGCGGGGAAAGTGAGGCAGAGAGAGGTTCAGGCCTTAGTTAATGCCCACGCCTCTCGGCAGCCGGTCCGGCTCCGACCCGGCCGAGAGCTCGCACTGGCCAGAACCGGGGGCCCTGCTCCTACCCTGCCCTCCGGAACCCCACATTCTTGTCTCCTAACTGGGAAAACCCCACTAAATCGTTTATAAATACAAAGTACTTGGGCCTTAAAACTCAGTATACAAGGTAATGAGGTGCACAGGGGGATTGGGGGCAAATCGAAGCTGCATTCCCGAAATTCAGGTTGGGTTGGAAAGCTGAGCAGGTTGGGGTGAGCGGATTGGAGTATCTGTCTGCAGTCGGCCCGGCAGTTAGGACCCAGGTGACCCACGCCTTCTCTGCTACCTCAGCACCTGGAGCCTCTCGGCGCCCAGACGCCCCCTCCACCTCCCCCACCAGCCCCACCAGCCCCACCAGCCCCACCAGCCCCACCAGCCCCACGGGCCGCACCGACTGCGCACGCGCGGGCAGCAGCACGGGGGACCGGGAGCGACGCCCACTGCGCACGCGCGCGCCGCCGACTCAGGGATCAGCGTAGCAACACGGCCGCGCGGAGCCGCGCTGGCCAATCAGCGCGGCCGGGGGCGGGGCTTCCCCGCGGCGGCTCCCGGGTAGGCGGTGGGCGATTTCCGGCAATAAATCCCGACGGGCCGCCGTCAGGTGCCGGCTGAGGGTTGTCAGTGCGCCAGGTGGGGCCCGGACCGTCGGCGCGCCAGGTAAGGACTGGGACGCCGCGCGCGCTAAGTGGGGACTATGGGCGTCCGCGCGTCAGGTGGGGACGGAGGCAGTCTGCCCGCCACACGGCGCGGCCCACCCGTCCTCAACCCCACGCCCACCCTCCGCGTCCCGCAACCCAGCTCCCCTCCCGCCCCAGCATGAACCCGACCCCACCGGGTCGGCCCCCTCCTCCCCCGGCCCGGGGCCTCCGGGACCACCCCTCCCCGGCCCGGCGTCTCCGGCGTCCGCCCTCCGGCCTCTTCCTCCCCCGGCCCGGGGCCTCCGGGACCACCCCTCCCGCGCGGGCACCTGCCCGGGCCTGTCCTCGTCCTCCCGGCGTCCGTCCTCTGCTCCCGTTCTGCTCCGGCTCCGGCCCCTCTTCGGTTGCTTTTCTTATTTTTCTTGAGCGGACGCGTTTCAATTTTGCGTCCTTCTCTTCGCGGTAAGCTCCGTTTGGACCCTTCTCCCAGCCCTGGCCCTGCTCAGACTCATCTTGAAGGAGTGTGGGGAATCGTGCCTTTTCCTGCGGAGCCCTCCTTTCTTGCCTCTTCCAAATCCTTACCTCCAGCCCTAATCACAAAAGACACGCTTTCCCTTATTGTTTCGTGTTCCACTTTCCCCTCTTACGGGAATGTTTTCCGTTTCCGTGAGGCATCTGTGATTATCTCTCAGGCCTTCTTGCAGTAAACCCCATTTCTGATTCTCAGCCCTCGGTTTATCATTTCTTGATGGTATTTCTGGATCAGATTCTTTCACATTTATAAGCCGTATTCATGTTTGACCCTCAATTATTTGGAAATCTTGTAAGGAAGAGAAAGCAATAGAAAAAGCCAAATGCTTATCAAGTACAAGATCAGTCATTCTTATCTCAGAACAATGCAAATTATTTTCTCAAAATTTATGATGAAATTTCCAGTATAAGAAATACTGGAAGAGAAACTCCTTTGCCAGCTTTTTTCTCTGAATATGAAAGTGCCTTTTATTTTCACTGTAACTTGTTTGTTTATCTGTTTGTAATGTGTTTAGCCATAGCTCTTGCTCTACAGGTATAGTCTTTATTGTTCTGAAAATCAGTTTAGTAACTGAAGAGAGTAAGTACTGTTACACATGTAACCTTTTCAAATTTTTTAGAGCTGTTTCCTGTCGTGTTTTTCTTGTCTTAGTGTTTTTATATTTAGATCATTCATTACTTTAGATCATATCTGATGATGTATGACATATAAGCTAAAAAATGTAAGAAAAAAAACTCCTGCAGTTTCATGACATCTGTTTCTAATAGGGTGTTCAGGAATTGCTGTTTTAAAAATATAGTGGTAGAGCATGGATTGTGGATTGAGATTCCATGACTGTAAATCCCAGCTCCACCAAACTTTTTGCCTCAGTTTCTTCATCTATAAAATAGAGATTTAAAACTTTTAAATGCGGATTGCAGCATTTCCTACCTTATACGGTAGTGTGAGGACTAAATGAGATAAAAGAGGTAAATTGTCTAGGGTGATGCCTAACCCATGCTGAGATCTAGTAAATGTTTGCTGCTGTTATCATTAGTTAACGGAAAGTGCGCTTATTGAAGGAAAGACATTTCTTGTCTTGTGCAGGAGTTTCCACTGGCAAATGAACTTCATGAAGCCCTGTTCTCCTGCAGTGCTTCACCCCTATGTCCTGCCATATAAAATAGAGATTGAGGGAAGATCTACAGCAGATGGCCCCATATGCTCTCTGACATTAGTTGGCATGAAATGTGCACAAAATTGCAGATTGTACCAGCTATTTTACAAGAGTAGCCACTTTTGACTAGTTGCTCTTACACATTTAATAATTTTCAGGAGTAATTTCTAGTTCTTATTTTTGTATTTGGAAATTATCAAAACAAAGGTGATTTTAATTAAATTTATAATATGATAGCGATTCAGATCTTTTAGCAGAACAGATAAATACATTTCCATAAGAAATGATGGCTTGTCATCATTCCACAAGTTTAACAGTATTTTTCGATTTGCAAACTTGTTAGATGCTTCAGACTGGGACTATTTTTGAAAATTTGAGTCCGAAGCCTTTCACATTGCAACTCGTGTGTTTTTTCTTTCTTTTCCCTGATGGCTTTTTTGTTATTGTTTGTAATAACTGTGCTTCCAGAATCTCTGCTTTAGTTCATGAACTAAAGTATAAAGTATAAAGATTACATATAAGTATTATATAAGGTTATATATTGTAATAATCTATGATGGGAAAGAATATGAAAAAAAAGTACATAATTGAATCACTTTGCTGTACACCTGAAACTCACACAACATTGTAAATCAACTATACTTCAATTTGAAAAAAGGTTATATGCAAGTGTAAAGTATAAGTATAAAGATTATACACCTATATGGAATGGAATACACACATTTATTTTGAAACAAATCTTTTCCTCTGTGTTGAAAATAAAACTCTTGGAAATGTACTATTTTTATTTCCATGGTCCATTTAGCTGCATTTCACTCCTTCCAGCCCATGGAAATATAAACACTTAGCAACTGAAAAATTCAGGCTAACTATATTTGTTTCTCACAGAGTTGTTAAAGTCAATATGAATGATCTGTAGAGTTTTGGTAGTTGTAAAGGAATCAATTATCTTACAGGAAACCCCAAGCTGACTCTTAACTTTACAGCAGAAACTTAGTGTAAATGTTATAGGGATTGCTTGTGAGGCCTGAATATAAGTGCATTAAGTGGTGAGTGGGCATGGTGTCTAAATAGGCAAGTACAATGTGTGTCATCAAGTCTTAAAATATCTTGTTAGCTGAGGTGTTGGTAAGAAGTTTCTGTTGCTTAAGTAGTTGTTCTTTCTGCCTCTGTTCTCCACTTCAGTCTGTCCTTCACGCCCTGGCAAATTATTCTGAAAATAGCACTGCTCACGTTGCTGGATTGCTCAAAAACTTTTAACTATTTAGAGAATAAAGTCCAAACACTTTTGATATTCTGCATTCTCCTAGTCCCCTTTCCAATCTGTTCTCTATTTCAGCCAGCCTATTCTGCTTATTCTCAAACATGTCACATGTATTCCTGTCTTCATTTTTTTCAGCCACCATTTCTGTGATTGGTATTTTTTTCCTTTCTTCATTCACTTAAGATCTAACCATGCTTTAAGGCCAAGCTCATGTCCTAGTTTCTCTTCAGAGGTTTCCCAGGTGGTTTGCTTTTTACTCTGAGTTTCTTTTAGTTATTCTCTCTTTACCACTCATTTAGTACTCATATTACAAGATTGCATGTATGCACATTTATATATATATGTATATATTTAATGAGAAACCAATTTTATTAATTTAAATGTATGAAGACTTCTAAATTCTACAAGAAAGGAAAAAACTAAAATAATAAATTTGTAAAATCTGTGAGCATACAGATCACAAAAGAGAAAAGGAAACATACTGGGGACAATTCTTCAACTGCATCAGGAATCAAATAATATAGGTTAACAATGTCACCATTTCTGCCTTTCAGATCAGCAAGTCATGTTCTATAAAAATTGTCACATGGGTAATACATTTTCATCTAATAAAAGAAATATTAAAAATAAAAATGCCTCAAATAAAAAATAATGTAAAATCTCTTGAAATTCAAACATGCAGAGATATTCACTGTTTACATTTTGCTATATCTGCTTTCAGATTTTTTTCTATACACACATGTATAAACTTGTGCCTGCATGTAGAAATACACAGAAGTATCACATATATTTTCCTAAAACTTGCTTTGCTTTCACTTAATATACTGTGAATATCTTTTCATGTTAACAAATATTTGCACAATTATTAATAGCCGTTTACAATCCCAGTGTAATAACAAATATATTTAACAAAACCTCTTTTAGATAATTTAATTGTTTATAGTTGTTACAGTTTGTTCCTGTTACAAAGAATTCTTCAAGGGACAGTTTTCTACATAACATCCCCCCTGCCCCGGTTTTATTGAGATATAACTGACATATAGCACTATGTAAGTTTAAGGTGTACAACTTGATGATTTGACGTACATACATCATGAAATGATTACCACAGTAGATTTAGTGAACATGTATCATCTCCTATAGATACAACATTAAAGAAAAAGAACTATTTTTCCTCATGATGAGAACTCTTAAGATTTACTGTTTTAATAACTTTAAAATATAATGTGCAGCAGTGTTAATTATCGTGTTGTACATCACATCCTTAGTGCTTATTTATTTTATGACTGTTGGTTTGTACATTTTGACTACACATATGCATATATTTTAAAATATTTTAAATATACTTACATATATTGTGTGTGGAGGGGGTTTTCATTTGTTTTTTAGTTCCTCAAGGGTTTAGCGGTGTACCCTTAGGGAAGGGACACATAAGGTAATAACACATTTAGTCTGTGTTTATATGTTTGTCATTGAAGTAATACTGTATTTGACCTATTAGCAATAGTCTGCACAGTTGCCACTTGATTTTTTTATAAACGCAGTTTAAATATGATATTGAGAGATACTTTGGCAATTGTCAGAGGTGGTCCTCACAGACGTTCTTCTCTTGTTTGCGTTTTATGAGACTAAATTTGCCGTTTAAGCGTCATCTACTACATCATGGTACTTGCCTTCTTTTGTAAAAGTATTCTCTGGCTTCTGTCTGAAGCTTCATGAAAAAGTATCAGACACCTGCTATTGGAGAGAACCTTAAATCATCTGGATGGACTAGACATGGGTGGTGGCGTGTGCATTTTAGGGCGATCAGCAGTTGTGAAACAGGAGCTTAAGATGAGGCTTATCAAAACAGTGTTGAAATTTAAGGAATTATTTTTAATTATCTTCTAAAGAAAGAATTTCAGTTAAACAATATATGACTGAAAAAGATGTGTTCTGATTATTACTTAGTTTAGCAAGGTTTTGAGAGCCTCTTGGTACAAAGGAAAATTACTTCATCGTACGTTTCATGTTGAGCACTTGTAGTTGACGCAGGAATATTGTTGAAGAGTTATAATTTCCCTCTGAGATTTTTTTGTCTCTTCTAAGCCAGTATAAATGCCTATTTAATAGCCTATTTTTTGTTAGTTATATTAAATATACTTGGGAGATGGTATTTGAACACTTTCATCTCTTGTGTACTCTACGATATGATGTGATATGATACTTCCACGTTAGTGAAATATCCCAAATCTCCGTCGTCGGACATGAGATTAATATAACACATTACTCTATGGAAACTTTTTGTTGAGTTATCAACTACCTTTTTGTAGCTAAATACGATGTATACTTTTTCATTCTTACCATGCTGGCTTCTTTGTAACACTTTCCTCTCTGTTGATCATTTCTTTCTTAAACCCGTTCTTCTCTCGCCTTCCGTCTTCCCCTACATCCGTGGCTCTTCCTGTTCGGTGTGCTTTCTCGACTCGTCTTCACCTGCTTGTCCCTTCAATGTCAGCGACCCTTGGAGCTGGCTCCTTGGCTTTCTTCTGTCCCCACGCTCTCTGGTCTCTGTCTGGACGGTCTAGATGCTGGTGGTTTTCCTGCCTTGCTCTCCAGCCTTACCCTCCCCTCTGAGCCCTTCATTCAGTGATTGTTGAGCTACCCTTGTGCGCCGGGCATCGTTCCAAGTGTTGGGATACAGAGTTGAACAAGACACCGCATTTTCTTGAGGAAGGCAGACTGTAGCCATGTAAGTAATTTCAGACAGCGTTTATTACTAGGCGCTGGCAGAGACCGAGTAGCCCTGAGGTCTCTGAAGCTCAGATCTGGTTGAATTGCCTCCCTGCGGAGTGGAGGTTCCTTTCTTGGCCACTTGGTGTCCTCAGAGCGCAGTCCAGCTCCTTTGACTTTGTTTGCCCCCAGTGGCCTCTCCATTCTCACTTCCAGCCACTCCCCACTCCCCCCTTACATGGTCAGCCTCAGGCGGACTGGACTGTGTACAGGGCTGAGCATCCGTGTTTCATGTTCTGTTGCTTCTAATTTCTGGCATGAGTTTTCTGTTCGGTGTCATACTCCTTTTCTTCCTCACTCCCTGACTGCTTGTTCTTCAGGCATAAGCTGAGATGTCACCTCTGGGTGACAAACCTTCCATGACACGTGCAGAGTTGGGCTAATAAATCCACCAGTCCTCATCCGTGTTAAATCATTTTACTACAACTGAAGTCCTGTGTTACCTTCAGTGTTTTATCTCAGTGTCCAGCTGGCACGTAAGGCACGTGCAGACATTTAAATATTAAGTAAGAATTGTATTCATTAAAGTTAACGAATAAATGTTCTAAATGAAAAGAAACTTACATCAATTACACATACATTTTTAACCTAAATTATAGGAGAGCTATGCCATTTTTGGGCCAGGACTGGAGATCTCCTGGATGGAGCTGGATTAAAACAGAAGACGGCTGGAAAAGATGTGAACCCTGGACTGAGGGACTTGAAGGAGAGAATAACCGGTGTGGCGCCAGCCACGGCACGTGAGTCGCAGCTCAGCAGAGCCACACCGTCCCTGCCTGACTCTTACGGCTTCACCTGTTGGAGCCCATGACTTACCGCTTGGCTGAGAATCCCCTCCCGCACCTGCACAAGGCTGGTGTAAGGAAACAAGTTACTAGCCAGAGTCTGAGCCTGGTAGATCGCCTAGTGCCCACGCACAGATGCTGCCGTCTTCTTTTTAATTTGAAACGTTTAACCCTTACAGTAGTCCGAGAGATAGGTATTATTCTTATTAACCTCCCGTTACAGCTGAGGAACCTGAAGGAATTAAAAGATGTAGTTTTGGCGGCCTGCGTCAGAGGCCCATGGTGACAGTGGCTTGTGCGAGACAGGAGTATAGTCTTCTCTGTCAGAGGCCTGAGTTGGTGAGGTGGCCTTTAGCTCTGCGTCCCCAGAGGCTGGCCTCGTCGGCGGGGTTCAGGGTGGAGTTCTGCCCCCACCTCCGCGTTCCGCTTGGCAGGGTGGAGGAGGAGGTGCCCGTGCCACACCTCACCGGCTGGAGTGGGAGCTGCAGGGCAGGCTGGGGGCTGTGGTCTTTCTCCAGAGGAAAGTGAGAGATGGCATGGATGCAGGAGCAGGCCAGCGTGGCCGTGGTGTGCTCACCCGCAATCGCCGTCACAAGTGTATTTGAGCATTTGCAGGATTGGGGAGGTCTGCAGACCTCTTCCTCCAAAGTGTCACGGGTCTCGTCATCCATTTTACTGCATATGTTTATCTCACATTTGCGTAACTGTCAATTGTGTATTTCGAACTGACAGGTCATCTGTTTTTCTGATAGGAATTTGGTACCTTTAGACTGGAGATTGGGGTTTGCGGTATTTAAAGCAGAAATTAATTTTATATTTAAGATTATAGGAAGGATAACACACAGTGTTCGTTGAATTTATATTGTGGCATTTCTCTGCCTTTCTGAATTCTAAAATGTCAGTTTAAAAAAAGCTGTAATGCATGAAATAGAAAGTTACTGCTACTTCTACACTAAGGAATTTGCATGTGTTTTTTTCCTCATGTATTCTTTATTTCCCCTCATTCCAAACATGTTGTGAATATCGAAGAATACTTTTTTCTCATATATGCATAGAATTAGAGAAATACAATCAAAACCTGTTTTCTTTGCATGATAAACTCCATGTTCTCCTGTCTCCCTTCCCACCTTCCCCACAGACACTCCCACTCACCCACTCCTGTTCACACTCATTTGAAAATCCTTTGAAATATAGTGGTGCTGGCAGAGGCCTTTCTGTGTGGGTGTCCTCACAGGGACAGAGGCTGTGTCACAGCAGCCGTGGACTCTCCACCACGGGTGGAGTGAAGACACCTTGCTCCCATCCAGGTGCCTCGCAAGTCTGGCTGCCCTCTCTTTATACTAATGGTGTATGTAATTACCAACCTTACATAAACTTTACAAACAGGGTGGGACCGTGGGCAACTCACTCACTCCCTGCCAGAGAACATGGTGGGACCGTTGTAAATGAATCGTTCTCAGACCCTTGCAGTTGGACTTTTAGTTTTCATCTTTATTGAGTTCATCCTGAATCTTTATTGGCTTCATCCGGAACACACAAAGATGTGTGGGTCAGAGATGTTTTTATTAATTACCTTCTGTGAACGGAAAGTGTGTTGGTCTCCCCAGCCCAGTGCTTACTCCAGACCCTTCACAGTGTGGGACCAGGAGAAGGTGACTTTGCTTCGCTTGTCCACAGAAAGGATGCGGCCGTCCCCTCCCCTCCAGAGGGGGCTCCTTGGAAACAGAAGGGGCCTGAGTCCTGCCTGTGCTCCTTTGGTGTGTAGATAGATCCCTCCATGAGCCAGACCTGAGATGCCTCTGGTTTTGTTATTACACATGCTGTTGTATGTGCTCAGTCTATACCGTATGTCAGGCATTTACTGTGTGTTCCCAGTGCTGGGATCCAGCAGTAAACAGAAAGAGGCAAAACCCATGCCTGGAGGAGCTTGCATTCTAGTGGGACAGTCAGACGAAGGACAAAAGGAGCTCCGTGTGGTCTGTTCTGTGTCGTAAGTGCTGTGAAGGAAAAAACCCGGGGTGGGAGGGAAGACCATTGGGGTGGGGGTGGTGCGTGGAAGTGTCGAGGCGGGGCCTCTCTGAGAAGGGTCAGCTGAATGACACCTTGGGCACCGAGAGGGCGGCCCAGGTGGGGAAGGGAGAGCAGAGCCCCCGAGGCAGGTGTCGTGAACTCGGGAGCAGCGGGGACAGCGAGATGGGTGGGATGAGGGGCAGCAGGGGACCAGATGCCAGCGTGGCCATGGCCGGTCATGAAGGGCCAGCTGGGTTTTCTCAGAGCTAGACGGGGGGTCAGAGAGAGGGGGGGTTTTGTTCAGGTTTGTGTTTTAACAGGCTCCTTCTGGCTTTTGTGTTGGAAATAGGCTGCAGAGAGGTGAGGCAGAGCATATCGACTCATTCCTAAGAGCCTGTGTAATGACCCAAGTGAGGAGTGACTGTGGCTCAGAGAGGATGGAGGTGGCGGGTGATGAGAAGTGCTCAGATTCAGATGTTTTGCACGTGGAGCTGGCAGGTTGCTGAGCTGTGGAGTGGGTGGGCAGTGGCGAGGGGCGTCGGCGAAGGCAGGCAGGTGGTCTGCCTGCGCGGCTGGGAGGGTGGCCGTTCATGTGATGACAGTGGAGTCTGACCGTGTAGCTTCCTGCGCACGCGCGAGATCCTCAGGGCTCGTGCCCGGGAGAGGAGCTGCTGGGTCACGGGCAGGCCCACCTTCCGTTTTCCAGTGAGGTGGTGTCTATTTCTGCTCCTGCTCTCGGTGCCTGTTCATCTGACCACACTGCTCATCGTTTCTTCCCATTTTTTATTTCTTGCAAGTAAATCTGGGCAGAGAAGAATAAGCTCAACATCATTAGTCAGCAGGGAAGTGCAGGCAATCTGGGAAGACACACGTCGCAGCGAGCCTGAGATCACATTGCAGTGTGGGGTCAGCAGCAGACCAGCTGGAAACGGAATGGAAGTTCCAGGGGAGTGAGACAGCCGAGGTGGCCTAGACAGAAGTGTGGAGAAAGTGTTCACCTTCCATATAAGGTGCCATGACACACCTACCACAGTGGCTGCAATTAACAAACAACAGAACGTTACAGGTGCTGGTGAGGGCAGTGCCGAGCGCTGGCAAGAATGTCCTCTCGTAAGCTTGATGGGAGTGTAGAATGGCACAGCCACTTTGCTGACTAGTTTGGTACTTTCTTATTAAGTTAAACATAAAGCTGCCGTATGACCCAGCATCTCAGTCCTAGGTATTTACCCAAGGAAAATGGAAGTTTATGTTTACACAGTACCTGTATGTGAACGTTAATAGCAGCTTTTTTCCAGTAATTGCCAAAGCTTGGGCATCACCCATGCTTTTCAGCTCTCCAGGGGAGGGCCACTCAGGAGCGAAAGGAACGAACCGTTGATTGACACAACGTGATGAATCTTAATTTCATCTTGCTTAGTGAGAAAAACTAAACCCAAGAGGCTTCATATTGTGTGATTCCATTTATATGGCCTTCTGGAAAAAGAAAAACTATAGGGACAAAGGGGTGAAAAACAGACCAGTGGATGCGAGGGGTCTAGAGGTAGGGGAAGGAGTTGATTACACAGATGACAGGAGGCTTTTTGCGGAGTGGTAGAGCTGCCCTGTAGGGAAGGCGCCGGTCCCTTTATGACTCTGCATTCGTCAAAACCCATAGAGTTGTGCAGCACGAAAAGCAAATTTTGCTCTGTGTAAATCTTAAAAAAAAAAAACCAACCAGGATGTGTGTGATGGGGAGCTGGTCACCCAAATGATCTAAACTGTGACAGATGGATGTGATTGTGCTACAGATGAACACCCCATAACCACACTGAGGTGGGTGTGGAAGAAAGGAGCTGACCTGGGAACTTGGGAAAACCATGTTGACAGGATATTGTCAGGCTATAGACAGACACTGTAGGTGGTAAATGTGCTTCTCATGCCCCAGGGTGTGGGTTAGCAATTCTGAAACTACTTTATTATGTATAGTAGGGTTAATCGGGGTGAGTAAATAAAATGCAGATAATGACAGCCAGATCTCTCACTTTGGAGAAGGAAGTCACAAAAAATCATGCTAGACTGTACCTTGTGGTGCTGCATTGTTGTGGTGGTGTCAGTGTGTACTCAGGCGGTTGTTGCTCTTGTGGGTGGGTGGGTGTGTAGGTGAGTTAATATAACGTGTTCCCCAGTTCTGTCTACTGGGAGGCCAAGAGCTGTGGTGCCCCAGTAGCCATGAGCAGACTGAACACCAAGATCTTGGTTTTGAAGGGTTCCTGGGGAAGTGGTTGATTCCAGAGCTGGGGTAGGGAAATATAAGCTGAGCCTAGAGCATCTTGTGGTGTCCAAAAGTAAGGAAATACTTAACAAAAAAAAGGGGGGGCTGCGATGGGAATATGTCGGATGTCAAAAGGGCAGAGGCCAACCTGAAAGCAGTCCAGTGGCCAAAGCTGGAGCCATTTGAGCAAAAAGCAAATAATGGTGGTATTGGATTATAACTCAAAGGAGAAGATAAATACCCCTGAGTTTATGGGGATATAATACGTGAATAAGTGGGGAAGAAGGGACAGCTCTTCCTGGCAGAGTAATTCCAGTTAGTGAATGTGGAAGGAATAGGGAAGTAGAGTGTCACCATTAGGACACCACAGTAATGATGGCTGTAGGCAGAGTCCACTGATAGATGCTGAGATTAGTGGGTGAGATGTTTAGGGAAAACAGTATTTGCAAAGCGTTCTCCAAAATATCTATGAATTCACAAAGGGAAAACAGTAGCTTTACAGTTGAGAACCCTGGCAGATCCCACCTTAACCGAGTGATCCAGGTGACATGACCAGGAGCAAGACACAGGGGCAGCGTGTACCCCGATCGCATAGGTCCGGATGGGGTCCTGGAACAGCGAAGGGCACCAGCGGGAGGCTGGCGAGACACAGGTCTGTGGGCGAGTCAGCGGTACTGTGCCAGCCTCCACTCCTGGCTTTGGTCGCCGTCCTGCATTCCTGTGAGATGGTGGGGAAGCTGGGGGAGGGGACTTTGTACTGTTGCTGCAACTCTTCTTGAAGTCTAAACCGATCTTTGAAAGTTGCTTTAAAAAGTCACCGTTGAGAACATCAACAGGCAAGCCAGTGACTGGGAGAAAGTATCGTGTTCTGTAAGCTGTCACTAAACTGTTTTCTGGGCTCCGTTCTACCTACTCACACCTCCCTGTGACACTGCAGCCGGTGGGCCCTGCTAGGCCCTGCCTGGGGAGGGTGCCACGGGGCCTGTGCGGTGGGACTGGGGCAGCTGCTGCCGGGGCCCTTCTGTACCTGTCCCCCCAGGTCAGCAGCACTGGACTCTCCCTCCCAGCTTTTCTGACATTTGCAGACCTGGCTCATCGTGTCCCTTCAATACCAGATGCTGGTGCCCCCACCCCACCCCGCAGCTGGACCCCAGGCCCTCGGGGCTTCTCATCTGAGCTCAGACTCCAGCACCAGCCAACAGTGTTTCCTCCTGCTGGTGCCAGCCTGTGCCCTTCGCTCTCCCAGTGCAGTGTGGTGACGGCTGTTTGCAGTCACTACCTCTGGAAAGCTTCAGTGTTCTTTTCGGCTGTTAGGTTACCTAGTTAACAAGGTTTTGTACATATTTGTACATTTTCATTTTAAGTTTCTCAGTTAAAATAATTGATGTGTCTTCTGTGTCCTGATTGAACCCAGCTGTTATACTGACAGAGGCTTTTCTTCCAGGATTTCGGCAACTTAGTAAAGAGACAAGCAACTCAATTAGCAGCTGGGAGAATGACTTGGACAAACATGCAAATAGCCAGTATGATAAAAGTTCAAATCTTTAGTTATCAGGGAAACTAAATTAAAACCCCAGTGATGTGCACCTTCTTCTTGGCTTTGTTGTAAACCTAAAACTGCTCAAAAAATAAAGCCTTTTAAAAAAGCCGCAGTGAGGTAGAACTATCCACCCACCAGAATAGCTGAAATTAAAAAGGCTGACAATAAATGGTGATGCAGATGTGGAGCAAACGGAACTCCCCCGTTCAGCTTTTCACCATTGAGTATGATGATAGCTGTGGGCTTATCATATATGGCCTTTATTATGGTAAGGTACGTTCCCTCTATACCCTCTTTATTGAGAGTTTTATCGTAAATGGATGTTGAATTTTGACAAATGCTTTTTTTGCTTCTATTGAGCGATCATATGATTTTTTTTCCTTTTACTTCATTTTGTTAATGTGGTGTATTACATTGGTTAATTTGCAGATGTTGAACCGTCCTTGCATCCCTAGAATAAATCTCACTTGATTAAGGTATATGACCCTTTTAATGTATTGTTGAATTCAGTTTGCTAGTGTTTTGTTGAGGATTTTTGCATCTATGTTCATCATTGATATTGGCCTGTAATTTTCTCGTGGTTTGCTTGTGTGGTTTTGGTATCAGGGTAATGCTGGCCTCACAAAATGACTTTGGGAACTGTTCCCTCCTCTTTGATTTTTTTGGAAGACTTTGAAAAGGATTGGTATTAATTCTTCTTTAAATGTTTGTTAGAATTCACTAGTGAAGCTCTCTGGTCCTGGACTTTTGTTTGTTGGGAGGTTTTTGGTTACTGATTCAATCTCCTTACTCTTAATCAGTCTGTTCAGATTTTCTCTTTCCTCATTATTTAGTCTTGGTAGGTTGTGAGTTTCTGGGAACTTAACCATTTCTTCAGGGTTGTCCAATGTGTTGGCATATAATTGTTCATAGTAGTCTCTTAAGATCCTTTATTTCAGTGGTATGAGCTGTGATGTCTCCTCTTTCATTTCTGACTCTGAGTCCTCTGTCTTTTTCCCTTGGTGAGTCTTGCTAAATGTTTGTCAATTTTATCTTTTCAGAGAACCAGCTCTTAGTTTTATTGATCTTTTCCATTGTCTTCCTACTATTTTTTCCATTGTTTTTAGGCTTTGTTCTTCTTTTCTAGTTCCTTGAAATATAAAGTTACATTATTTAAGATTTCTCTTGTTTCTTGGTGTAGGCGGCACTTATCACTATGAACTTTCCTCTGAGAATTGCTTTTGCTGTATACCTTAAGTTTTGGTATGTTGTATTTCCATTTTCATTTGTCTCAAGGTATTTTTTTGATTTCTCCTTTGAATTCTTCTTTGGCCCATTGGTTGTTCATTTGCATGTGTTTAATCTACACATATTTGTGCATTTTCCAGTCTTTGTCTTGTAATTGCTTTCTTGTTTCATATCATCAAGGTCAGAAATGTGCTTGATATGATTTCAGTCTTTTTTAAATTTATTGAGACTTGTTTTGTGGCCTTATAATATGATCTATCCTGGAGAATGTTTCCTGTGCTCTTGAGAAGAATGTGTATTCTCTTGTTTTTGGATGGAATGTTCTGTATATGTCTGTTAAGTCCATGGGGTCGAATATGTCATTTAAGTCGCCTCCTATTGTTGTATTGCTGTCTGTTTCTCCTTTTAGGTCTGTTAATATTTGCTTTATTTATTTAGGTGCTCCTGTGTTTACAAATGTTATATCCTCTTGTTGGGTTGATCTGCTTATCATTATATAATGACCTCCTTTGTCTCTTATTACAGTCTTTGTCTTAAAGTCTATTTTGTCTATTTCTGATGTAAGTTTAGCTACCCCAGCTTTCTTTTGGTTTTCATTTGCCTGGACTATCTTTTTCCATTCCTTCACTTTCAGTCTTAGTGTGTCCTTACATCTGAAGTGAGTGTCTTGTAGGCAGCATATATATTGGTCTTGTTTTTTTAATCCATGCAGCCACTCTGTATCTTTCAATTGGAGAATTTAGTCCATTTACATTTAATGTAATTATTGATTGGTATGTACTTATTGCCATTTTGTTAATTTCTGGCTGTTTTGTAATTCCTTTGTTCCTTTCTTCTTCTCTTGTTTACTTCCTTTGTGGTTTGATGACTTTCTTTAGTGGTATGCTTAGTTCCCTGTTTATCTATCTACTATAGATTTTTGCTTCGTGGTTACCACAAGCCTTACATAAAACAACTTGTATTTGTAATAGTGTGTTTTAAGTTGATGACATCTTATGTTTTGAGTGCATTCTACAGCTACGTTTTTACTCTCCCTCCACGTTTTATATTTTTGGTGTCGATTTACATCTTTTTATGTTGTGTATCCATTAACAAATTATTGTAGTTATACTTATTTTTACTACTACTATTTTTGTTTTTTAACCTGCATACTGTCTTTATGAGTGATTAACCCACTGCCTTTACATTAGATTATTCTTAATTTTACTACATATTTACCTTTACAAGTGAGATTTATACTTTCATGTTTCCCTCTTTGTATTTAGCACCCTTTCATTTCAGCTTAAAGGTATCCCTTTAATATTTCTTGTAGGGCTGTTCTAGTCATGATGAACTCCTTTAACTTTTGCTTCTCTGGAAAATTCTTTATTTCTTCTCAATTCTGAAGGACAACTTACTGAGTAGAGTATTCTTGGTTGGCAGGTTTTTTTTTTTTTCTTTTTTTTTTCCCAGCAATTTGAATATATTGTTCCACTCCCTTCTGGCCTACAGAGTTGCTACTGAAAAATCTGCTGATATCCTTATGGAGATTCCCTTGTATGTAAGGAGTTGTTTTTCTCTTGCTGCTTTTAAGATTCTTTTCTTGTTTTTAACTTTTGACACTTTAATTATAATGTATCTTGGTGTGGCTTTCTTTGGGTTCATCTTATATGGAAGTCTCTGAGCTTCCTGGATCTGAATGTGTGTTTCTTTCCCCAGGTTAGGGAAGTTTTCAGCCATTATTTTTTCAAGTAAGTTTTCTGCCTCTTTCTCTCTCTCTTCTCTTCTGGGACCCCTATGATGTGAATGTTGGTCTGCTTGATGTTGTCTTTAATGCCTTAACGTATCTTCATTGTTTTTCATTCTTTTTTCTTTTGGCTGCTCTGATTGGGTGAGTTTCACTCCCTGTCTTTGAGTCACTGATATTTTCTTCTGCTTCATTTAGTCTGCTTTGAAACCCCTCTGTTGTATTTTTCAGTTCAGTTATTGTATTCTTCTGCTTTGTGACATCTATTAGGTACTCTTATATTTTCTATCTCTTTGTTGAAATTCTTATTTTGTTCATCATTTATCCTTATCCAGAGGTCAGTGAGCATCTTCATGACCATTATTTTGAACGCTTTATCAGGTAAATTACTTATTTCCATTTTATTAAGGTTTTTTTCCCTGAGGTTTTACCTCGTTCTTTCATTTGGAACATAGTCCTCTGTTTCTTCATTTTCCTTGACTCTCTGTGTTGGTTTCTGTGCATTAGATAAAACAGCCACCTCCTCCAGTCTTGAAGGAGTGGCCTGGTGTAGGAGATGAACCTAACTGTTCAACCCTGCCCCAGCTCTTGGTTGTCTCTCAAACCTCTGTGATTGTCCAATCAGCCTACTTTATTTTTAGTCTCTCTCAGTAGTTGAGAGTGTGCCAAGACCTGTCAGTGTCACAAAGGGGAGTATATCGGTTGTTACCTAGATTCAAGCTGATTGGAAGCCAGACCCTGAGGCAGCAACTTTTGAAGTATGCACATACACCTCTCAGGGGAAGACTGGGAGGTGGGCTTTTCTGTCGGTTTCCTCTGAGTTGAGCCCTGGGGTAGCCAGTTAAGAACGGTTTCCTTCTCTGCTACTGTCCTGTTGAACCCATGAACAGCGCCACTGGCCACCAGAGCCAGGCTATCAAGGGTTGGGTTCTCTGGGCAGCAGGCATGACAGTCCGCGCACCAGATGTGTGCATTGCTCCTCACTCAGAGATGCTGATGACCCGCAGTGGGGCAGGGAGAGAGTATGAATGTGGCGCCTGCCAGGCTCCTGTCTCTGGAGAGGGTTGCAGTCAGCCCCCAGATGAGTATTTCATTAGCACTCTGCCCCTCCGGCCATAGCTGAAGGTAAACTGACAGGCCTCTTTCACAGAGAGGCTGGTGCGTTTTGGGCTGAGGTTTCTGTACTGTGTTCTGGAGGCAGCTGGTGGAGAGCTCCCTCTGGCTGTCTGGGGGCTTGTCTCTCAGGTGCAGGTCTTAAAAGTTGGGGTGCTGATGTGGGTTCACGTCCCTCCCTCCTCAGAGAGAAGCTCCAGGCTGGGAGTTCCCTCCTGACTGTGGGCAGCCCCTCGGGGCTGAGGTTTGTGGTGAGCTGTGCCAGGGCCTCTCCTGCCCACTTACATGTGTTGTTTTCTTGTTCAGCTGATGTGTAGGGGTGTTCTGCTGGTTTGGGGTTTTTCCCCAGGGAAAACTGTTCCATATGTAGCTGTCAGTTCCATGTGTCTGTGAGGAGGTGAGTTTGGGGTCCTCCTTTGTCACCATCTTGAACTGGACCAGAGGCAGTTTTCTTGAGGCTTTATAATTTGTTTTAATATCAGGTAGGACTAGACTTCTCCCACTGCTGTTCTTGTTCTGAATCGTCTCCTAATTCTTCCTCGCTTTCTTCTTAAATGAACTTTGTATTTAACTAGCTCTAAAGGAAAAATCTGATATTTTTATATTGGTTAAATTTATATTTTTAAAAAACTTGTTTAATTTCTTCCCATTTATTTACAAAGAGTTTTACAAAGTAGCCTTTTACGATTTTTTAAATTTCCTGTCTGCGTTTGTAATTTTCTTCTTGTCATTAATTTTATATAGTGTACTTTCTCTATTTTTTCTGATAAGATATCTAGTGGTTTATCTTGCTGGTTTGTTTTGTCCAGTGAACCAGCTTTGGGGCTTATTTTTCAGTTCTATTCTTTTACTATTTATTAATACCTGTTTTGTCTTTTTTTTTTTTTTTTTTAATTTATTTGGCTGCGCTGGGTCTTAGTTGCAGCACACAGGATCTTTTAGTTACGGCACACAGGATCTTTTAATTATGGCATGTGGGATCTAGTTCCCTGAGCAGAGATCGAACCCGGGCCCCCTGCCCTGGGAGCGTGCAGTCTTAGACACTGGACCACCAGGGAAGGCCCCACCTGTTTTTATCTTTAACAATTCTGTCTTTTTGTTCACTTACTGTTTTTCTAGCTTTCAAGTTATGTGTTTATATTATTTACTTTTTTATCGATATATCTATTTAATGCTATAAAGTTTCCTGTCACAGTTGTCTTTCTTGGGTCCTGTAAATTCTGATGTGTACTTCCTCATCCGTTTATACATGTGCGTATTCGGTATGGTGTTTGTTTTGCTTTGTGAGCCAACCCCAAACACTTATCCTTTAAAAGTGAGCCAAGCCCCTTCACACTTACTGCTCCGTTTGGCCTCAGTTCCCTGAAATTAATGTTTTGGATGTACAGTACACATTTGCATCTGTATCTTTCTGTCTTTATTTATGTTCACCTCTCTCATACACAGCAGAGAGTCTGGCCCCTTGTGTTTTGTTTTATTTGCTTTTACTCTTTTGATATTTAGGAAGTTTTTTACCTCTTATTTTCACCTTTATGCTAATACCTTTGTGTAGTATCCTTGGTTTCTTCTTTTTGAACACTGACTGTTGGCTCTGTACAGTGTGTAATATTGCAGTTAGCTGCTGACCTGTCTCCCCTGCCCTCCCATACCTTGTTAGTCATTGTTCTCTGCTATGTGTCTTATAGCCATCACTTGCTGTGTCTTTTCTGTCATCATGGACCCTTTGTGTACGTGTAGAAACATGTAATTCTACAAGTACATACATGTTAACTTGTTTAACACCAGCCTTCTTGCCTCTGCCCCTCTAGTCCTGGTGGCTTCCCGAGCTCATTCTGTAGTGAATTCTCCACTAATTTCCTGCTTGCAGTACTTCTCTGTTCATGCACATTCATAACGTTTGTTGTGACCTTTACCTTTAAGACTGGGTTTGTCTAAATGATAAATCCTTGGCTCACTTGAGTATGTTAAATATGTCACCTGAACCCATTCCATTCCTGGCCTGTGATTGCTCCTGCAGAACTGCTGTCAGGTCTTTGTGTCTTTCTCACGCTATGGACGTGCACTCTTAGAGTAAGCGGGAGTGTGACCGTCGTGAGGTGCTCGGTGGGTGTGTCATTCAGGCGAGGCAGCAGGTTGGAGGCGAGCCGTCAGAGCACGCCTGCGGGGCGTCGGTGGAATGCAGAGGGTGGCCGCTGTGCCCTCGTGCCTTCCCGGCTCTCTCTCATGGAGTCTGCAGCTGCTGTGGTTGGACTTCTTACACGGCCCTTCTCCAAGAGAGCTCCCTCTGGAACCTGTGAAAGACGGTGTTCCCCTCGCCAGGTTGCGTGGGGTGTCCGCCGCTTCTCCCGCTGGCAGAGCCGTGGGGCTGCCTGGGCCGCTGTCCCCCTTGGTCTTCAGTATCCCATCCTGCCACCTGCCTGCTGCTCCCTTCATGCATCATGTCTGCGTCAGATTCCTTAAGCATGTCACATGAGGTGTTTAGGACAGAAGCACTAATGCGAAAAACAAACAGGTTCTGCATTTTTTTTTTTAACTTAAAAAAATTGGACCTTTTTTTAATATCTTTTTTTGCAAGAGAGGCTAATAATACACTGATGCAAAAGTGACTTTATATCAGGAAAACAAACATGAACATTTGGCCAGCAGGAGAAAGTAATATAACCCTGACCCTTTGTGGGTAATGTGAGGATACAAAGCTAAGTTTAATAGGTGACCGACATACAACTGAAAACAGTAACCTGGGACTGTTAGAGCAGAGACTGTGGCCCTGCTGGGAGAGAAGTTTCTTTCACTGAGAGAAACTCCCGTGGAAGTCAGCTTGGCAGTCAGTTACTGGTGACTGTCTGAGGGGTTCCTCTGTTTTGTTTTTTGGTAAAATGATCACATTTTGTTTGTCATGTTTACTTTGGTATGTTAAATATTTCATTTTGCTGAGTTTTTCTTCCCAGAGTCTCCTCTATTTGAATGGTAGAATTGATAGCCCATATGTGCTTTCAAGAGCAATACCAACTGAAGTAATTTAAGAAGGTAGAGAATTGTATTAGTTTTCTAGGGTTGCCATACTGAAAACCCAGTGGTATAAGACAACAGAAATTTTTTCCTTGCAGTGTGGAGGCCAGAAGTCCGAAATGCAGGTGTCAGCAGGGGTGGTCCCTTCTGGAGGCTCTTTGGAAGAATTTCCAGCTTCTGGGGTTGCCAGCAATGCTCGCCGTCCTTCAGCTCCAGTCTCTGCCTCTGTTGTCACTCGGCTGTTGTCCCTTGGCTGCTGTCACCCGCCATCCCCCCGTGTCTGTCCTGTGTGGCCTCTCCCCATATAAGGTTTAGGGCCCATCTGGTTAATCCAGGATGATTTTGTCTTGAGATCCTTCATGTAATTATCTCTGCAAAGACCCTCATATTCACAAGTTCCAGGGGTTAGGACTTAGACATATTTGAGGGGCCACTATTTAACCCAATGCAGCAATAAATATTTCTGGTTTAGTACAGTTTTTAAGATTCTGATTTCAAGCAATTGGGTGGGGATGGATGCTGCAGTTTCCCCTCCTATGCAAAATCCTAGAAATGATAAAAAAGGTATATATTATCTTAAATACTGTAAATATATATTGTACTTGAGAAAAAATGGGGGGCGCAACTCTCAGTGTCTTGGTGCACCCGAAAGGATACGGAGTCTGTGAGACACGCTTGCATGGTCTGTAGCTGAAGGGCTTCCCGGTGGAAGAAGATCTTTTTAACAAAAGAAAATCCAGTTGAAGAAACCCCTGTAAAAATATTTTAATAAAATGTATCTTTATTTCAGTATCTTAAATAGTGAAGATGAAGAAATATTCAATAACGAAGAGCATGAATATGCATCCAAAAAAAGGAAAAAGGACCATTTTAGAAATGACAGAAATACTCAGTGTAAGATCATTTTCATTAATAATTTCATATTTACGTGTTGAATATGTTGATAAATTGAATTGCATTGACAGTGCCGTCTTATGACGTAAATGCTGATACAGTTAAATAAGTAGCAGCACTGTATCCAGAGTTGCCCACTGACTTAGTGGTCAGATATTTGCAGCTCAACCATTTAGCTGAGTAAGTCATTAGTAAGATTTGCTACAATGAAACCGAAGACAGGAAAACCTACAAAACAGCCTCTATGTCTGAATGTTGAATAGCAGTCCTGAATTCAGGTCCATTCACTCCCAAGCAGTGAGCCCGAACCTTAGGGACCTTGACATTGGGCTTTGGTGCAGGAGACGCTCCTGGTTCGGAGCAGAAGGTAGACATGGTCAGAGCTGGAGCCATGCAGGCGGGATGGGGACGGGGATGGGGAGGCTCTGAAAGGGCCCCTGTGCAGATGCCCAGACTTGAGTCACTGAGACCCTGTGAGTGAATCCAGTCGTGCGCCCTCTGGAGGCTCCCATGGACAATGTAGTCGTGATCCTCGAAGCTTTGGGATATGAGTTACTTAGAAAGTGTATTTAAATGGAACACCATATGGGGCAATGAAAGAGGAAGAGAACTTTTATTAGGGTGTATACCAGATGCACTTTTATAACCATTTATGTTTGGATATGACTGCAGTCACTTGGTGACACTATTTTCTTCCAAGTTACCTAGACGTGGTACTGTCATAAATCATCTTTCATGTAAAGATGTTTCAGTACCTCTGAAACTGATATTAGGAAACGAAGCAATTCTGGTTGCATTTAGCCAAGTCAAAGCATCTCTTATCTATATGATGTCAGATAATTTTGTTAGCATGTGCCACTGTTGAAGTTCCTTAAAATCTTCATTTTGTAATGATTCACCAGCTTTTAAAAACAAAGTTAATTTTTATTCTAGGTTTTTATCGTGAAAAATGGATCTATGTCCACAAAGAAAGCACAAGAGAAGTAAGTATTCTATTATAAATAAGAGTATATTTTGTATTGTTACTGTTGAATATGTGATGTTACATTAAACTGTTTCTTTTGCAATATCAGACCTGTGTCCACATTCTAAGAGGTGACAGCATAAGAGGGTCTTAGAGACAGTGTTTTGTGTGTGTGGTGTATGTCAATGCCCCATACGAATCTGAATCAGCAGAGGGCTGTTTCAGAAGAAGTATGGACCCCCAGGTACTTTGATATTTTCTCCCCCACCCTCCCTAAAAGCTGTTCATAGTGAGCCTCTGGTACTAGTAGGGCTGTGTCTTGGCTCTCCTGTGTTTTGGGTTGGTGAGAACAGTTTGTAAACCCCTCATTTATTTTGTAGAGTAGTAGCTAAGATGATGTTGGTAGTTAAGCTGGAATCTGCAAAGAGCAGTTCGAGCCCTGCCCACCTTTCTTTTGCAAAAGGTTTGTTCACCTCCACTCTGCATGTTTCCTTTTTCTCTTGGTATCTGGGGAAGCTTGCTTCCATCTGTTGTCTGAGAAACTCTGCATTTGCCTGATTTTGCAACAATGGGGGAAAATATTCAGGGAGCAGTTGTTTAGCATGTATTATGTTAGCGTAAGTTAAGGATTCCAGAAGTGTTAATAGTGGGTGTTCTGAAACCAGCCCAGCTTCCTAGAAGCTTAAGGATTAGATTCTGAGATAGAAAATTTATCCGACCTATTTGGCGATGGTTAACATTGTTAAATGGGTATGAAACCACTCTAACCCGTAACATACACTCCAGTACACCATTGGAAGGTGTTTGGCGAATCTGACCTAGTTTGAGCTTATGAAAGACTGTTAGACATTTGGACTTCCCTGGTGGTGCAGTGGTTAAGAATCCACCTGCCAATGCAGGGGACACGGGTTCGAGCCCTGGTCCGGGAAGATCCCACATGCCGCGGAGCAACTAAGCCCGTGCACCACAACTACTGAGCCTGTACTGTAGAGCCCACGAGCCACAACAACTGAGCCCGTGTGCCACAACTACTGAAGCCTGTGCGCCTAGAGCCCGTGCTCTGCATCAAGAGAAGCCACCGCAATGAGAAGCCCATGCACTGCAACAAAGAGTAGCCCCCGCTCGCCGCAACTAGAGAGAGACCGCGCGCAGCAATGAAGACCCAATGCAGCCAAAAATAAATAAATTTATTTTTTTTTTTTAAAAAAAGAAAGACTGTTAGGCATTTCATTTGCTGGGTGTCACCACACTGATTACAGAACAGAGGTCCAGCTTCGGCTGCACATGCGGCAGAGGGGGAACTTGCTGTGAGTCTGCAGGGTGTTGCATGGGTCCTGGGAACCGGCACAGGCAGGCACAGGCAGGCACAGGAAGGGGCCAGGACTCGGAGCTGGTCCCATCTCTCTCCGCATCACATCACGCCTTTGGTCTTCTCACCTGGGGCCCACCAGGTGTTTGCTGCTCGTGTGCTTCAGACGTGTGATTTTATTTCCCCCCAAAGAAGAGGCTGTTGTGAGATGGGTGGCAGCCTGGGAGGAACACCAGTGTTTGGAATTCTGTTCACTGAGAAAGAGAATAGTTACCGGCTGTGATTGATTTCAGGTTATGATCGATATCCAGTTAATCTTGGCTTCCTCCACAGCTCCCAGGAAAATATTTTGTACTTAGTGGATAGTCAGTAAAAATACATAATGAATGTTTTAAATAAGTGTATCTTCTTGGCTTGTGCACACATTGAGAGTGTTGTTGGGATTTGGGTGTAAAACCAAATCAGCCCTCACGGTGCGTCTTCTGTCAGAGACTAAGGATTTCCCCTCCAGCTCCCCCTCTGGCCCCTCTCCTGTCCTGTGTTTGAAATGTGAGGCGTATTTGTCACCTCATGTTTTCTGTGATTATTCCCCACTTTATCTATACCCACAACTCTGCACTGAAGATCTCTTTATGTTCTAAGTATTCCAATACAGAAGATCGAGTTTAAAATGTCTTCTGAAACCTAGGGTAGAGATCTGTACAAACCAGTATGGAATATAGGGCATATCACTGCCCATGGTCACGTCCCGTCACCTCTAGCCCTTTGCACCCACACGCTGGTATTCAGAACCCCACCCCGCTCAGGTGCCTCTCGGCCTTGATCCTGAGCGTCTGGGCGTACGTCCAGGCCTGCAGGCACACAGGACTCCCCGCAGAGGAATCGAATTCCAACGTGTAGTTTATAGCAGATGCTTCTTCATAGTGGCCAAGCATGATTTATGTATTTGTAGTTGCAAAACCTAGAATACATCCAGTTATTTTATGATTTTAGGCTTAATTTTGTCCTCCCCCAAATGCATGCCAACAAAGGAAATTGACAAATATTTAATCAATATTTATCCTTGTCATTAAGTGGTGTAGAAATGTCAGTGCATAGTGTCTTGATTGTACATAAATTACTTAAATTTAGCATTGTTTTAATTTTACTCTACTTTCAGCTAAATATGGAATAGATCATAATAAAAACAAATATCCTTTGCCAATATTAAAAAAGAAATTGCACAGACTAATTCACGTTAACTGTTAGCTCATTTTGACTCATGACTCATTTGACAGATTTTCACTTGTGTCTGTTTTTCCAGAGACACGGCTATTGCACTTTGGGAGAAGCTTTTAACCGCTTAGACTTCTTCAGTGCGGTCCAGGACGCCCGGAGGTTCACTTACGTGGCCAGAGTGAGTATTTTATTTCAGAGACACTTGATGACACTTTGGAACGGCTGCGTTTTGAAGATTATCATGTGAAATATTTAAGATGCTTTTGACGGCTGCGTACAGTTGTGCTTGTTCGCTGGTAGAGAACCCCCGGGGGCGGGCGGGCGGGCGAGGCTCCGGGCTGGCGCTGGGGCTTCTGCAGGCTCCCGCGGGGGCAGGGGCACGCTCCCCGCCCGTCGCGCTGTCGGAGATGCAAAGAGGAGGCAGAAGTTATCCTGGGAATCCTTACCCGGTGGTTTCACATGCATTTTCTACTTCGTGTTTTTCACGGAGTATGATCCCTGCTTAATGGAGGGACAGTGGGCTAACAGAAAGAAGGAAATTTATACCGAATGGAACTCCACAGAAGCCTTATTGTGTTAATAACATGTTTTTAGAGGAAACTTTTATCTTGGCCTACATTCAGAAAAGAAAGGATCTTGCCATATATTCCGTTTACTGTCTGCTTTTATTTGCCTAACAAATTTATTCACCTTCTTACTATTATAGGCAAAGAGTGGGTGATGGGTCACGAAGCTGTTAATTTTTGATTTTTAATGGTGCTGTGAGACTCTGGAAAGATATTCCTTGTAATGGCTGCTAGGCATTTGGAAGTGCTACCGGAAGGACAGAAAACTGGGTGGTTAAATGATTTTAAGCCCAAGTGTTTGGTTTGGTTCTGGTCAGAGTTTGCCGGGCATCCATGTGACCAGCACCTGGGGTTCCTAGCCACGTGCTCCCTGCAGCCTCGCCAGGTGGGGGCTGTGTGGAGGCTGTAGCCCCACCGAGGGTTCGAGTTCTCCCAGGTGCCTGCGCACCAGACAGGGGCCTCCACCAGCTACCTCTTCCCTCCAGGTGACCGAACCAGGATTTGACTCCACTTTGTAGAAATGCCAAGATTTGAGTATCCAGGAAAACGTGTGTCAGCAGAGAGGTCTGTTATACAGTAAGCGTTTACCCACATGCTTTTTGATAGTTCAGATCATGCTTAGTTGTCTAATACCAGCTGCTCTGGACCGCGATCTACACAAGGGATTTTACTCGTGGGGGCGTGAGAGAGACTCTGGGGCAGGATGGAGACACGGGAGGGAGGACGGAGACGCGGGAGGGAGGACGGAGACGCGGGAGGGAGGACGGAGACGTGGGAGGGAGGACGGAGACGCGGGAGGGAGAACGGAGACATGGGAGGGAGAACCGAGCCTCCTGGTTTCAGTGCCGGGCTTTCTGCTCGTCTTGCTGGTCCAGGCCCTTGGTTTGCTGACCAGAGAAGGTCTGAGCGTTCTGTGCTCTGTGTCCTACTGAACCTGGTCACCTGAACACCCTTGGGATCTTTGTTTTGTCCGCATGCCGATCTCTTTTTCACAGAGGAGCCTTTCTTCAGACGTTGTCCTCATCCTAGACAGTAGTACCTGGCAGATGGTAGACTTTCTCTGCTGGTTCTTTTGTAGTACGTGTAAAAAAATACGTAACTAAAAAGTAAAATGTGTGGTGTGTCCACGTGCTAACGCGTGAAGTGGCGTTTCTCTGCGTCGCCTCTAGAAATGGCCGCCGGGGCTGGTGGCTTTGGCAGCTGCTGAGGCCACTGTGCGATGCCCGCCGCACCACTGGGCCCTCCCACATGGCTGGCCTCTCTCTGTGGCACTTCCATGATGGCCGAGTGCTCCCGCCAGGTGGAGCCTCCCCATCAGGGATCCTCACCTGCTCACCCTCCTCCTGCCCCTGCTTCCTGCTCCTTCAAACCCTTCCCGAGGCCAGTTACCTTCCCAAACTGATCTGCTTATGTCTGCCTTCTCCGAAAGACAAAGACAAATGAAGCCAGCTGTCGGTGACTCTGTGATCGGGTCCACGTGCCGTGGCCATGGCACGCTGTCCCCTGGCCCTAGTGACTCTGTGATCGGGTCCACGTGCCGTGGCCATGGTGCGCCGTCCCCTGGCCCTAGTGACTCTGTGATTGGGTCCACGTGCCGTGGCCATGGCGTGCTGTCCCCTGGCCCTAATGACTCTCTCTGATCGGGTCCACGTGCCGTGGCCATGGCGTGCTGTCCCCTGGCCCTAGTGACTCTGTGATCGGGTCCACGTGCCATGGCCATGGCACGCTGTCCCCTGCCCTAGTGACTCTGTGATTGGGTCCATGTGCCGTGGCCATGGCGTGCTGTCCCCTGGCCCTAGTGACTCTCTGTGATTGGGTCCACGTACTGTACTGTCTCCTCTCCCTTCCCTTTCCTCCTGTTGCCTCCCCAGCAGGCCTGACGCCCCACTTGCTTTCTTTTGATCGTGCTCTGTGCCTCACCTTTGGGTGACATGTCCCCCTGCACTTGCTGCCACCTTGTCTGTGGGGGTGGGATCCCCTCTCCCTCGGCATCCCGCCACTGGGGCGGAAGCACTGCTTTGCGAGTCTGTTAGTGCGTCATTGTGTGGTCAGTACCCCTGAATCCCACTGAATCGTAGTTGGCCTCAGTGGCTGGAGCGGTGTCCTTGGCACCTCTCTGCTGCTTTCATGTTTACACCACACTTACCAGGACAGTGAGGGTCTCTTGCAGTTCTTCTCAACAAGACAATTTCCCATAACTTGTGCTGTGTTGTCCAGATGGCCACTCCTTAATATTAGAAGAGCCGTAGATGTACACACGGTGGTTTTGAAATGACTTACGAAGGAGTTTCCTTACGTTTCGGATGGCTTGCATAAATATTTCCCCTAAGAATTTATATGAAAAATATTAGTAGAATGCATCTTTTAATAAACATTTTATATGAAATCCCTTTGTTTATCTAAAGTTAGCATTTTAAACTGAGGTTAATCAATAATTACTACATAGTTTTGGAATAAAAATTAGTATTAGAGTTTAGTGTTCAGTATAAATTGTTTTAGTTGTCAAAAATAAGTAGTTTGGAATGGAAGTTTAGTCTTTATTCTCCTATACTTCGGCAGGAACGGAAATTTGACATCTTCTAATGACACAAATCCAAATTACATTGTCTCTTCCACATCCTGTATATGAAATAAGCCACTTTTGGTATTGTCTGTTAAAAAATATTTGAAACATCTTCACACCTAGGTTACTTTTATAATTATTCAAAATTTTAGTCTGATTTTGAGGAATAAACATTGTTTTTCCAAGCTGCATTCACTCAACTTTTTAAAGGAGAATAGAGAACTAATTTCATGTGCCATGTTCCTCAGAACATGGCACCTAATTCAGGGTCACTGTTGAATCACATAGGCAGTGCCTGCCGGCGCTGGCGGGAATCGTAAGGAAACCTGTAAACATGGGGTTGTGAGCTGCCCCCTCAGCACTGTGGTGGGATGAGTGGGTGGTCTCTCACACGCTCCTCGTGCATTCGGCCTGTTCTTAAACCTCATTCACGTTACGTTTTGTCCATCTGGCCACGGATAAGTCCAAACACCACTTCTTGCTCTGGGCTAACGCGTGCGTAAACACACACACCGCCTCCGCTGCTGCGCTTCGTCGGCACACTTGTAAACAGTCGTGTTCTTCACCACCATTCAGCAGAATTTGCGTTACAGATGTAATGCTGTATATTTAGTTTCAGACTAGTTGGTTGTCAGTGATATGGCTATTATGTTAAACTGCTGTTAAAACTATCTTGTAGTTTACAAAAAAATACTTATTTATAGATTGAGAATGTTGTCTTGGCCGGCTACTGAAAAGCCTTTAGCATAATTTATTGAACTATTAAATTTATTTCCAGAAAATCAATAAAAACTGGTCTTTACTCACTAGTAATTTTTCTCTCCTTAACTGATTATTTGCGGTTATTATTTTATAATATGTGCTGAGAAACTTTCTTATTGGGGGAAAAAAAATGACAGTCAAGATGCAGTTTAGATTTGGCCCTGGTGAGTGGACAGTTCTTAATATCTGGTCCGTAATTGAGCTTACTTCTCATTCATCCCATTTCTATGTAATGTATAAGTAAATTAAAAGCATTTTTGGTCAGTTTTAGGACCTTACTTTCATTAAGATAAATCAAATCAAAGACTTAAATTTGGTGGAATTTTGAAAGTTTTAAGTAGAAAAATTAACCGAAGACGTGGAATTATTAGCACATAGGTAGTTATTTCGCCGCAGAGGGGGAGATGGATGGCAGTCAGAGTCGGTATTTTAGAAGGCCTTTGAAGTGGGCCTTCAGCTCGGTGTCATGGTTGGAGACTGAGCGTCAGCTCCTTTGCCTCCCGTCTAGCGGTCGGTGTCCCCTGGTCTGAGGTGGGAGGGGTGAGAACCTTGGTGCCCATATTGCTGAGCCCCCTTAGGAGAGGTGCACGGTCACATCCTGTGAGGTTGACTTGTCTTTCCAAACTAACGGTGTCAGGGAACCTTCTAATTCACATTCCAGCCGTAGACCTCGTCCCGCCTGTCAGCGATACGCACTGAAGTTCAGCAGTGCAGAGAGGCGGCGTCTGTCCTGACTGTCGGTGCACACCCGGAAACCGGGCAGCCCCTCAGTGCCAGCCCTTCCTGGGGGAGAGTTGCGTTGTGTCTCTCTGCGGGGCGTGTAGGTCGTGCATGGTGGCTCCCTGGAGTCCGAGGCCCCCAGCACTGCGGGTCCCCTGGGAGAGACGGGGCGGGCGCAAGGAGGGCATGGAGTGGGAGGGTCTGCGTCTGGGGGCGGTGGCCAGAGAGGCTGTCAGGAAAGTGCCTGAGGGCAGCGCAGGGTAGCAGTTGACATGTATAAAGATGCCAGGTGTGCTGTGCTTCCTAAAGTAGGTTCCTGTTAGGGGAGAAACTCTCAGAATCGTTACGTTTATGTACCTTTATTTGGGTTATTTGGAAAACGAGTTTATACTTCATTCCCTGCCTGTGGTCAATGAGACCTTGCTGCCGTCTGTGACACATTATTCACTTTATTTGGCTTGTAAATAGTGACTTTTTTTTACCTTGGTTACCTTAACTTCCTCACATTAACTTCCCTATAATTGGAATGTGTTACTCACTGACAGTTTGGTTTCTCTGAGCTTTATTTCAAGCCTCGTCACAGGAGCATCAGGTTTTATCTGTGACAGTAACTCAGCCTCTTGACGGCCCTTCCAGCTCGCCCGAGGCTCCACCCTGAGCCCGGGGAAGCCGCGCCCGGCGGCTCTCGGCTCAGGAAGCTGCCCGGGCCGTCCTGCGCGTCGCCCAGGGAGCAGCGCGAGGTGTCGGATGCTGGCTGTGTGTGCTGCACCGTCGTATTCGTAGCATTAGGAGAGTCGAGCTCCGTAGCTTAATTTTTAAAGTATTTGTTGAGAAACATTTTAACAGACGTTAATACTCGCTGCTAGCATTCACGGCCTGTTTAGAGAACAGGTGCTGCCTGGCAGGGCAGGATCTGCGAGGTTTAATAATTGATCAGGCCTTTCCAGCGGTGCTGGTGAACCTGTTGTCTGTGACGTATTCAAGTCCCTTCTTGTACTCGGGGTCGTACAGAAGGAATCTACTAACCCCCTAGTCACAGTAGGGGATCAGGAAATATTAATAAATACAGGGTGTGCTTAGGGTGTAACAGATGCACTTATTAGGGTGCTTACGAGAAGTCGGTCATGGAAGGTTCATGTTTATACAAGGTGGGATCACGCAGAATAGTATTTCTCCATTCAGAACATTTCACTAAAGGGGTACGTCTTTCCAGAAGCGCATACGATATTCTGAAAGGATATTTCAACAACTTTATGACTTAGAAGGAAGTTTGGCAGTGGAAACCGGATTTCTAAGAGGGATTGTTGGGTAGGGGTAGGGGATTTAGAGGAACAAACTGCTATGTATGAAATAAACAGGCTACAAGGATATACTGTGCAGCACGGGGAATGCAGCCAGTAGTTTATAATAGCTGTAAATGGAGTATAAGCTTTAAAATTGCCAGTCACTGTGTTGTGCACCTGAAACTTATACAAATGAACAAAATAAAAGGATTGTTGAGTGGCTTGGCCAGGAGGATGCAGCAGGGCCGATTTCCTGGTTTTGCGCTGTGGCTCTTGAAGTGAAGGGCGCCAGGGACCAACGGTCGGGCTTGGAGGCCCCATGGACGCCAGGGGAGCTCTGAAAGGCCACAGCGAGTGCAGCCCCTTTGCCGCTCAGCCCGGCCCCCAGGGACTGCCCACGTTTTGTCACAGACGTGTACGTGCAGGATCCCACCCTGAAGAGCCAGAGACGAGGGTGTCGGTGTGAGCCGGAAGAGGGGCAGTGAAAAGGTCTGGTGACAGGAGGCAAAGGGGACAAGTGCGGATGTGCGACTTGATCTCAGTGGACAGACCCTGAGTTCTCACTGTCCGTCGAGATGGCACACCTCTCGCCACTTTCTTTCCATTTTTGTCCTGTGTCAGGATTAACTGTGGGAGGTGGTGGTCAGAACGGGACCCGGCCTCGGGCCGAGGAGTCGGGCAGCTGAGTGGTGGGCCCGGCCCTGCTCCAGGTGCACACAGGCCATCCCGGGAGACTCGACAGCTCACAAAGCACCCTCCCTGCTTCTTCATTTCTGATCCTCTGCCAGCTCGATGGGCTGGGTCACCGTGCGTGGTAGATGCTGACCTGAGCCACAGAGGGGTTAACGTCTTGCGCATGGGCTGCTTGCATGAAAAGTTTAGTTGTAAAGTTTTGCTTAAGTCTTTTCACTGTTCCACGTTCCTATATTAGAGGAATTATCATGTTTTTGAGGAATTACTTCTAAATAGCGAGTCTGCGGGCCTGAACAGTGTCCCCCAAGGTTCACGTCCACCTGGAGCCTCAGAACGTGACCTTATTTGGAAGCGGGGTCTTTGCACGTGTATTCAGTTAGGATGAGGTCCTACTGGAGTGGGAAGGGCCCTAAACTGATGGCTGTGTCCTTAAGAGAAGAGGAAACAGAGACACAGTCACAGGGAGAAGCCATGTGAAGAGATTGGCCCAGCGACTCCACAACAGTAGGAGCTGAGTGAGGCGAGGAGGTCCCCTCCCTGGGCCAGAACGTAACAGGGCCCTGCCGACACCGGGGCCTGGACCTGCGACCTCAGAACCCTGAGAGTGGTGGCCACTGACGTCCCCCACGCGGCGTGGGGCTGCCTCACGGCAGCCGCGGAGACCGTGCAGAAGGGCCGTTACTTCTCCCCTGGGGCGCCGTGTGCTTTTCTCCTTGAGAGGAGCGGTCGTGCTTGTTCATGGTTTGTCTTCTGCGAAGGACCAAGCATACTTCTCTACACGATGATCAGGTATTCTCACACCACCTCACTTTGAACGTGTGGAAAATGAGCCTGTGTTAATGGTGGGTGAGATGACATGATTGCAAACTAGTCAGTGGAAAAAATTACAAGGAGCAGAACCCGGGAGGCCTTCGGTTTTCTGGCACAGATTGGAAGGAGACCCTGTTGCCACTGGAGTGCGTATGAGAACACATTTTGCTGATGAATCGTTGAAACCGACTGACGGTGAAAAGAGCAGGGGGCCTCAGCAGACGGTTGTCGTGCACGTGGGTCTCCTGCAGACTTGCTGCTGGCCTGCATGCCCGGAACCCAGGCAGCATCGGAAGGCTCCATGGGGAGGGCTGTCCCTGTGCCACTGAGGTCCCCCAGGAGGTGCCCGTCATGGCGACTCTGGGTGAAAAATGTACCTGATGCACCTCCTCCATGTTAGTGACACCCTTTCCTTCTGTTCGAGGTAAGGGATTGGTGGTGGTGGGGTGTCATTTGGGCCCCTTAGCTGTCTGTCGGCCCCTTAGCTGTCCGTCAACCCCTCTGGGAGTTTGGGCCTCCTCACCGCGGGGCACCAGGTGCAGTGTGTGCAGGGCCGAGGCCACTCGGGTGTTCATGTGACCTCTGCCCTTGAGCTGGGGAGCTGCTCTGCTCATCTTTACGTGCCTTCTTAGGTCCTGGGACTTTGGCCCCAGGAGTTTGTTTCCCAACACTCCTCAATTTTTGGACGTGAATTCCAGTTCCCCACGTGCTTCCTGGGTCCTTTAAATAGTGGAATCATGAAAACAAGGGAAAGGACGTCTCCGGCTGGACCGTCTGGTTATGTGAAGATGTTTAGCTTCTTCCTGATCTCTGCCGAGGACGATGTGGCATGAACAGTTCACGAGGAGATGGGAGTGGGGAGACCATGGTCGCGGACGAGCTTCCAGGGACCCGCGAGGCAGCAGCAGGGCGGGGGTGTGGAGGGGCCAGACCTCTGTGTTGGGTTCTGTCTTGTTTTCTCAGTTGCTGACCGGGGATCTCCTCTTCCACGACACCTGACGGGGTTTGTATCTGCCCCGAGGCTGCCATGACGAGTTCGTGGTGGGGTCGTAGCGAGCCCTCGGACGTGCTCGGCTCAGGAGCGCTGCTGCGCTTGGCTGGTCTTTTGAGGGCGGCTTAGATTGAGGGACAGTCCCCATGCAGGTCCAGCCCCGTCCCCGGAGTCAGGGGGGAGAAGCGGGCGAGGCGTGCCTCAGGTCCCAGGCGGTCCTGACCGCAGAGGCGCCTGTGTTAAAGGTCTTCTCTGTCTTGATCCTATAGCCTTCTCCTCTCGTGGAAAGCAGTGACTTCCTGACATGCGTGGAGACATTAAAAACAGTGGCCTTTTGAGTTCAGGGCGACTGTTGAGAGGGGCTGTCCGTAGAACCTCTGACCTGAGCCTTTGTGTGCCACGTGGCAGTGTCTTGGGTCACAGCCCAGCTAGGTCCCTGTCACGTGCCCACTCCCTGGGCACCCGCCACACGCATAGCCCCAGCCCCCGGCACAGACGTGGAGCTGCTCCACTCGCAGTGAGGGGACGGTTGAGCAGGCTGCTCTGTGAGTTGTTCCGGTTGTTTTCTCCATGGTAAACATTCTGCGCAAATTCTACCTGAATACGAACTGGCTCGTGAGAGACTCTAAAGTAATTAATTTGCCAGTGGTTCTTCTGAACCTACAGGCACCTCCAGGCACCTCCTCTTTTCAAGAAAACTGGTATTTAGAAATGGAGGAAGTTCCTGATTAGAAAACAGATTCTTCACAAAAGGAATGCCCTCTGAGTTCCTTAGCACAAAAAGATGTGTTTACATTTTATTTTTTTGAAAACGTCCTTCTTGTTGATTCAAGAATTGGCTATAGGCTACTTACTCCAGGAGTTTCCTCTAATTTTTCCCCTTTTAAAAAGTGTTGGATTAAAGTGAGCTAGCCAAATACATAACTGCTCCTAAGAACAAGATTCATGAAGGAGAAGAGACCACGTGGGACCTCCCAGGGGTGCCTGCTTCCAGTTGAAGGAAACACGACTGGACGCTAACTGGACAGTTTGACCTCAAGAGAATTAAATTTGATGTCGTAGCTCTGCCGTTTGATGGGTGTGTGTGTCCAGCCAGCGGGAGTGCGCTGATTAGGTGGCATGTCCTCTGGAAATTTGAAGTGTCACTAGCACAGAGTCTGCAAGTGTCCAGTACCATCTTCATTTTTCTTTAACTTCCCGCATATTTATGCTGCCAACAATGTAACTTGTAGAATGTGACCAAACGCAAGAACTAAGAATTCTTCTAACAAAACTGAAATTATAAATTGTGTAACAATTCAGTTCATAGAAGACAACAGTTTTTCCTTCTGCCAGTATTAGAAGTCAGTGACTAGGATGAGAGTCAAATGAGGTGTTAATTCCCATGGAGGGTGGACAAGAGGGACAGTCCGAGAAGAGGTCACTTCTCACAGGCCACCTGCCCGAGCTCGTCGCCCAGACGGGAGCCTTGTTCTCGGCGCAGCCTGCGTTCGCTCTGCGTGAGATACCCTCATCCCGGGGGAGGAACGGGGCCGCGGACCTTGGGAGAACCTGATGAAAGCTCCTGACACTCCCCAGAGAGTGATGACAACATGGACGCAGAGTCTGCGAACAAGCCTGGGTGCTGGCACTGCTCCGGCTTCGTGAACATCTAGGTGAGAATCTGCCATTGCAGAGTTTAGGTCTCATTCCTTTTTCATTAAATACAGTAAAACTGAGAAGACCTTTTAAAATCAGGTAATCAAATTGCACATCGCTGAAGCCTGTGGAAGCTGTTCGCTGTGTCCTGACACGCGTGAGGTGCACGGGATGCAGCGTGGCAAGAGTTTGCAGTGTTTCAGTCCTGAATCCGGTCCCTGTTACTGTGTGACTTTGGGGTCATTTTCCTCATCTCTGGGCCTCAGTTCTCGCTGTGCAGCGTGATAATACAGTACGTCTCCTGGGGGTGTTTTAAGAGTTAGGCAGTCACGTCCAGCCCTTCCGGTAGCACCTCGGTAATAACGGGTCAATGTGGAAATCTGCGTGAAGCCAGGAGTGAAGACGGCACGGCCCCCGGCCTCTGCCCATTGAGGGTGCCCTGTGCTGCACGGGAGAGCGACCTGAACACGAAAGCGTCCCCCTCTGTCCTTCCCGCATGCACACCCACACCGTCATCCTGGCCACGTAACGCGTGTGCTCGGGCATTCCAGACGTGCCTGGGAGCTCAGATAGCTGAGGTTTTCTGTACTTTTATTTAATTCTAGCTTTAGTATATTATCATTAGAGAGTTTGGCCTGTACGATCTCTGCTTTTTTGAAATGCGTTAAACTTTCCTTTGTGGCCATTTTCATAGTTGATTTTTGTAAATATTCTATTGACACATAAGAAAAATGCAGATTCTCTATTTGAAGGATGTAAGTTTTTCTGCTTATTTATTAAACAAGGTTTGGTGGTTATATTATTTAAATCGTCCACATCCCTACTTGTTTAGAATTGTTAAATTTGAAGAGACGTATAAAAATCTCCCACAATATTTGTATTTTTGACAAAATCTCTTCAAGTTTCCAACAGATTTTGTCTTACATATCTAGGTGAATAGAGGCTAATGCGTGGTTATATTTTCTTTGTAAATTGTCTTCTGGGGGTTTCCCTGGTGGCGCAGTGGTTAAGAACCCACCTGCCAGTGTAGGGGACACGGGTTCAAGCCCTGGTCCAGGAAGATCCCACATGCCGCATAGTAACTAAGCCCGTGCGCCACAACTACTGAGCCTGCGCTCTAGAGCCCGTGAGCTACAACTACTGAAGCCATGTGCCACAACTACTGAAACCCACGCACCTAGAGCCCGTGCTCCACAACAAAGAGAAGCCACTGCAATGAGAAGCCCGCGTACTGCAACGAAGAGGAGCCCCCGCTCGCTGCAACTAGAGAAAGCCCACGCGCAGCAACGAAGACCCAACGCAGCCAAAAAATAAATTAAAAAAAAAAATTGTCTTCTGCACTTTTATGTTAATTACCATTTTAACCTAAGATTTCACTGTCATCTATTAGCATGGCCACTCTTGTGTTTGCACATCCCACTGTGGTGGTTTTCCTGGTGGGTGCCCTGTAGGTAACTAGCTAACCCACCGTGCCAACCCCACGCCTTCTGCTAGTGAGTTCAGCCCTTTTCTAAAAGATTTTTTTACGTGGTATTAGAAAACTGTAGTTTTGGTTGATGATAGGAGGGGGTAGTTGGAATACTTACTCCCTTTTGTGACAGAATATCCATTCTCAGACTAAGACCTGGTCTCAGGGGTCCTCCTCACTTTGAAACTACTGAGGACCCCAAAGAGATTTGCTTATGTGGGTTTTGTCTATTAATATTTACCATATGGAAGTTAAAATAAGTTTTAAAAAAACTTCTCTATTTAAAAATGAAGAGTGCCTGTGTCCTCCCGTGCCCATCTTCGCAGCGTCTGCGATGGTGGAAGGTGGCGCGTTCTCGGGGCTGGATTCAGCGTGTGCAGCCTCCTCGGGGGGCCCCGGGACCCTGCACTGCACACGAGCGAGGCGGCAGTGGTGCCAGGGAAGTAGCTTAGATCTGGGGTCCCGGGGGCTCCCTGGACGGCTCTCTGAGGGCCGCGGCCCACGGGCTCCGCACTCTCATTTTTCTTTGCGGAGCAGGAGAGGCATGTGTTTGCATATTCTGGTCTGTTTCTCTCAGGTCCTGAGGGTCTTGAGAGCAGGGAGCCTGTCAGGGAAGGTTGGTTGTTACTCACACTGCCCAGGGCCGGTGGCTCAGTCTGTCGAGTCAGCGCTGGGAGCCACACCCCTTCCGGCTGTCCTTGGCAGTGAACCTGGCCTCAGGTCTCTAATTTGGTTGTAAACGCAGGCGGGGGTGGGGGGTGGGGTGGGGGGGGTGGGGGAAGGGTCTGAGTCAGCGTTAAAGTGGTGCTGATTGTGATGCTGGTCGAACAAGGAAGACGCTAACATTTTGCTTTGTGACCACCTAGAGGGGTGGGACAGGGAGGGTGGAAGGGAGATGCAAGAGGGAGGGGATATGGGGATGTATGTATATGTATAGCTGATTCACTTCGTTATACAGCAGAAACTGACACACCATTGTAAAGCAATTATACTCCAATAAAGACGTTAAAAAAAAAAAAAAAAAAAAGATTGAGGAGCCGGACTGACCTTGTAGCCTTGGGTTTCTCAGGTGTTCTCTGGCCAGGGCCCTGGAGTGTTGTTTCTGTAATCACTGCAGTATAGGACACTTTTATGTAAATATACTAGAAGTTGCAGAATGATTTTTTTCCCAACAATCATCGTGTGATTGTCATATTTGTAATTTTTTTTTAACTTCCACGGTCAACATGGCAATGTGAGTACGTGAGTTAGCATTTTCTTTTCTCCGTCTGGAAACTCACAGAGGCAGCTAGGAGGATTGGAGAGGAGGGATGAAAATTTCCTTTTTCAGAGAAATAGGCAGATGTAGTTCACAGATTCTAAAATCTGTTTAAGGCTTACCCAAAGTGGCTCAGATTGGGCACAAACAGTATGGGAAGAAGTGAATGGATGTGTCCGGGTGGCAAGGACTTGGCAGAGGCAGGTCTGGACCACACCACAGACACGCGTGGTCCAGGGCGAGGCCCGGCGTGGGTGGCGGAAGTTACAGTTCGTGAGGGGACACGGGGAAGGAGCTGACACAGGACTCCTGAGACCCAGGTTGTACAGAGAGGTGGGCCGTGGGTTCACCGAAGACTGATAGGGATGAGCCGTGTTTGAGACAACCAGCTCTCCCCGGAGCAGCAGAGGGGAGGGGACAGCGCCGGGGCAGAGAAGCGGGAAGGCTGTCCTGTCCTTCCCAGGCCTTCCCCGCCGGCCGCCGTGCCGGCATCGTGTGCTGAGAGCAGCCGAGCCCCTGACGGAGCAGGAGCCTGGGAGGCACGACGGGCAGCAGCTGTGGGAGGCGGGAGGCTGGGGGGGCAGACGTGACGTGAGGCCGTCGGGGAAGGTCCGGCTCGGCTCGTGTGAGGCTGGGACGTTCAGAGGAGAGGGCACAGCAGGGTGCTGGGTGGACGCCCAAAGAGGTCCAAGAACACAAGCCGAGCCGAGCAGTCGTGGGGAGGGCGTCACGGCCTGCGGCCTGCGCTCTCCTTCCCTGTCGCTCGGGGGCGTTTCCCTTCAGAGGTGATGCTCACCTGTAACTACCCCCCCCCCCCCCCCCCCCGACCTCACAGCTGTTGCAGCTGATCGCAAAGTCCCAGCTGACCTCGCTGAGCGGTGTGGCCCAGAAGAACTACTTCAACGTTCTGGATAAAATCGTTCAAAAAGGTAAGGTGATGTCTGATACTTTCAATAATCTAAATCTTAATTAGAAATTCGGTGCAAGGAGATTGGATTTTTCTTTTATTTCCCCCCAGTATTAATGATGTCAAATAATGTGATGGTGTCAAGGCAAGGGCAAGGGCTCGGGTTGGCTGCTCAGTTCTTGATGTTGTTATTGTTCTTTAAAAGGTGCTTTTGCATACAGAAGAACATACTGTAATGAGAAAGATAATTTTTTTTGTTTTGGGGCCACACTGCGTGGCATGTGGGATCTTAGTTCCCCAATTAGGGATCAGACCCGTTCCCCCTGCAGTGGAAGCGCGGCGTCTTAACCGCTGGACCACCAGGGAAGTCCCAGAGAAAGGTAATTAATCCCTGAGTTTTAAAAAGACACTGTTCCATGGTTAACTAGTCACAGCTCACCTTAGCTGTATAGTGTTTCTATAATTAGCAAGGTTGTGACTTAGTTCTTAGGTATCAGATAAGCCTGTAATTTTAATTTAATGTTTGTCCTGATTAGTTAGTGGCCAGTAATAAACGCAACTTTGAGTTTATGCATATATATGCCATTTTAAATATCCATTCTCATGATTAAGTATAAAAGAAAACAGAGACTGACAGTTTTAAAGGCAAAACTGTAGACTCAACCAAAAATACACTATCAGACAATATTTTGAAGTTTTAAAATCTCATCATACTTGTGATATCTCAGAAATGATGCCACTTTGGAGTTGCAGTTAAATTAGATCATAATTTTTTATTGTGGTTAAATATACATGAAATTTACCACCTTAAACACTCTTAAGTGCACAGCTCAGTGGCGTTAAGTACATTCACATCATTGTGCAACGATCGCCACCATCATCTGCAGAGCTCACCTTGCAGAGCTGACACTCTGTCCCCACAAACACCAACCAGCACAACCCTCCCCCCACTGCCCAGCCCCTGGCGCCCACCGTCTACTTTCTGTCTCTATGAATTTGACTATTCTAAGGACCTCATATAAGGAGAATCACACAATACTTGACCATTTGTGGCTGGTTCTTATCATAAGGTCTTCAAGTTTCATCCACGTCGTAGCACATGTGGGAATTTCCTTCCTGATTAAGGCTGAGTAGTATTCCGTTGTGTGTGTATATCACACTCTGTATATCTGTGTTATCTGTTAATGGGCCCTGGGGCTGTAAAAGCAGGTCATTCTTAACAGCAGGGGTTGACTGTATCAGTGCATTGTTTTTGTTTTTGTTTGTTCCAGTTCTCGATGACCACCAAAACCCTCGCCTAATCAAAGATCTTCTCCAAGACCTAAGCTCTACCCTTTGCATTCTAATTAGAGGAGTGGGGAAGTCCGTTCTGGTGGGAAATATCAACATTTGGGTTTGCCGGTTAGAAACTATTCTCAACTGGCAACAGCAGCTACAGAATCTTCAGATGACTGAGGTATGCATTTCTTGGCCTACAAGTGAGTACGCTCTGTTTTTCCATTACAAACACCGTTGTTACTTCTAAGCGTATGTGCAAGACTATTACAGCTTTTCCAAAGGTTTTTTTCCTTTACGTTTCATAAATATTAAACTGTTGTAAGATGGATTCAGACCAGAAGACCCTTTAATGTGTTATAGGTGTCATTGGAAAGACGGTGGGGATGGTAATTATTAAAAAGAGCTGATCCTGTGGGTGATGAGGTGGTGAATTAATTTACCTTTACAGGAGATTAGGTATTTCAGGCTAAAATAACGTTCAATGAATTAAGGCTAAGTTGTATAGTGACTCTGTTCATCTGCTGTTGCTTCTCTAGGGTTGATGTGTTGTACGTTGCTTGGTGTGCGTACATGTGTTTATAGTTCAAAAGGAGCATGCAGATCACTCCAGTTGTTCTGATGTTTTTTGTTTATTCTGGTAACTAGTTTCATCAAGAAAAATGTTGACCCTGTTGACTAAAGTAAGTGTTTTAGGTTGTGGTTTTATTTATCTCTGGTTGCTTTCAAAGGTGGCCTTGGAACACTGTAACTTTGGGCCATTTATTTGCTATCTAAACGTGGGATTTACAAAGAGCAATGATTCCCTAATTAAGGCCCTGCAGTTACAAGGGACGATCTAACATCCAGCGTCCAGGCGGCCTTGGTGTGAGCGCCGCACAGACCCCACCTCGTTCCCACGGGCAGGGGCTTGTGCTGTGAGGACCACCTGCCTGAAGACACATGCACCTGGGGCGTGTCTGCTGCCCAGGCCTTGATGGACGTGGCCAGGTGCCACTGTCCCCTAGTAGCTGATGCGCGGTGACGCCTCGTCAGCTGGCGAACTCGGGGAGCGTGGGTGTCAGTGGCCGGGATCCCCAGGGAAGGGAATCCTTGTCGCGCAGGTCCAGGCAGGGCCGCTGCTGGGCGTTATCTGGAGAGAAGTGGGGAGGAAGGAGGGGCGGCGGCCTTCCCGTCGCCTGGGCCTCAGACGTCAGTGTGAGTGCCGCGCTCCTGCGCCCTCTCACTGGAGTAAGCCGCGGGTCCTCCCAGCAGGTGGACAGCGGCCTGACGCTCAGCGACCTTCCCGTGCACATGCTCAGCAACATCCTGTACAGGTTCTCGGATGGGTGGGACATCGTCACTCTGGGTCAGGTGACCCCGACGCTGTCCGCGCTTAGCGAGGACCGGCGGCTGTGGAAGAAGCTCTGCCAGTACCACTTCGGCGAGAAGCAGGTGAGCGTGGGCTCCGGCCCCAGCGGCCAGGCCTGGCCACTTCGGGGAATGGACGAGAATCACTTACGGGAAAGCTTGTTCTTCATGTTGAGAAAGAGCTGTGATTCTAAACACAGCCCAGAACAGAGACGCAGAACAAGAGCAGGTTCTTCCTGTGGAGGACGGGCCCCTCGTCTTTCCCGTAACTCGAGGCCTCTCTCCGGGGGGCGTGTCACCTCCGAGATCATGGGTGGCCATCCGCTCCCCGCACCCCTGCCCTCCCAGGACCGGGACTAGCCACGGGGTCCGGCGGACTCCTGTGTGTCCCCCTCATCGTTGCCCCCCTCCTCGCCCCCCTGCCCCGTGTTGTTTCTGGAGGGAAGCACCGACAGCTGGGCATCCATGACACGCATGGCAGCGTGAAGGGCAGGGGACAGTCTCGGACGAGGCGGGACGCGGTCCTGCCCCAGGGAGTCCTTGCTGAGGGGACAGACATCACGTGTCTCTTCAGACACGGGCTCAGGGGACGTGTGGGGTCACGTGCCCGTCCCCCAGGGGGACACGGCCACTGCGGAGAGCATGGCGGGCAGGGGCGTCCTGGCGATGAGCAGGTTCAGGCCCTGAAACGGAGAAGCGCGCGCTGGAGGGGGTGAGGCTGGGCGCGGCCAGGCCACGGGGCCACCATGGTCCCCTTTCTCAGGGCGGGGGGGGGGGCGCCCCGGAGTGGAGTCTAATGTTCCGAGGAACTGAGCAGCTGTTTCTCAAAGTCACCGCCCCGTCGGGCAGCCCCCGCCTGCTCCACGTCCTCGTCCCCGCCTGTTACTCTGTTTGGTCACAGCCTCACGGGGGGTGTGACGTGCTGCCTCCTCCCGTCCCCGATGCCTGAGGTGCTGAGCCTCTTTCCATGTGCTTGTTGCCCATTTGTATGTCTTTTCAAGTCCTTTGCCCATTTTGTATTTGGATTGTCTTTTTGTTACTGAGTTGTGTTCTTTCTGTGTTCTAGTTACAAGTCCCTGTCAGATACACGATGTATGTAACTTATTTTTAGCTTAATAGTATGTCGTGGACATCATTCCAGATCAGAACCTTTAAGTCTGTTTAACAGCTGCATGGTATTCCATTGTATAGGTTGAATTATATTTGAAATTTAATTTCAAATAATTGAATGTTTCATGCAGTATATTGCTTTTAAAATTGTTATGCTATGAAAACCATCTGATTCTGAACAGAATTTTGTTTGTCTAGTTTTGTAGACACTTGATCCTTTCAGAAAAAGGTCACATCGAATGGAAGCTGATGTATTTTGCGCTTCAGAAACATTACCCCACTAAGGAACAGTACGGAGACACACTGCACTTTTGTCGGCACTGCAGCATCCTCTTTTGGAAGGTAAAAATTTCAGATGTGCTCTTGGAGTTTGAGGATTAAAATTTGGAGAAACAAACTATTCACCTAATGGTAATGGTTTAAAAAAAAAAAGGCATGTTGTATTTGTGATAAGATAATGATGCAGCATGAAGGACTGGGGCAGGGGAACAGGTTCACAAAAGTAGAACAACTTGCGGTTGGACCTGAACATCGGGCCACCCACCCCGTCCCCTTGCACTGTGGTAGCAGGTGGGGGCCTGTCCCCGAGGGCTGTGAGCGCGCTGGCTGACGCCTCGGCCCGAGTCCTGGCGGGGCTGCTTTCTGCTGTGGTCGAGGCTCAGCCTGAGATGAGGCTCAGGATCCCCCACCCTCTTCTGGAAGCCGAGGGGGGCCCCTCACCTGTCCTCCACACTCGGCCTCAGCCTCCACTGTTGGGACCCCCGAAGACGGCGCCTCCAGGGGCCTTCTCCTCACAGCCCTGTGCCTGGAACAGAGACGAGGCCCACGAAGGTGCCTGGGTTTCTCATGTGTTTGAGCCACACTTAGCAAGTCTGGTCCTCGGTGGAGACTGAGCCATGTCCGCAGTTGTCTGGGCCCATCCCCTCCCTCTCTGGCTCCCTTACTCTCCTGTCCAGACTCTGATAAAAACAAGTTTCCAGGGCGGGGGAGTGGGGTGCTTCCGTGCACCTCCTCTCAGTAAAATCATTTCCATAGTTTGCCTTGAGTTTCAATTTGCTTATTAACGTTGTGAAATTTCACTAGGGAGAAAAGTGGCGAACCTGGCAGGCGGTCTGCGCCTGCCCCTCCGTGTCCTCGGGCGTGGCTGTAGGGCCGCAGGCCTTCCGCCTGGTCAACACCTTGGCTGTGTATTTGTTTTGCTCTTCGTTTATCTGTAATTTGTTGCATGGATTACATGGCAGACTCTAAACTGTTGGAAGAGAAATGACTACTTTAAACTGTTTTCATTTCAGATTATATCCGTGGTAATGTGGCTCTTTTTTAACTATAACCCGTGGTTGTGGGGTGGGAGTCCCTGTGTCAGCAGAGCTTTACCTCCTGTGCTGCAGGCGAGCGGGTCCTGCTGTCCCCACTCATGACCAACAGGAGGTCACATTATGGGTAATCTGTTGTTTTGTATTCTAGTGTGGCTTTTCCCACACAATTAAAAAGAAATGTGTTACGTGGCTGCAGTGGCTGTTCTGTGGAACCTTGTTCCTCTGGGGCAGGGGCACCTCGCGCTCATTCTCGCCGGCGTGCCGGCTGCGTACTGCGGGGACGCGGGCGAATCAGTCAGCGGGATGACAGTACGTAGAGCGGAGCCCTGACTGTGCGCCCTCGGTCCCAGTCACAGGGATAGAAACGCACACGCGGGCAGGTGCCCGTGGAAAACACGTGAGGAGGCGTCTTCACGGCCGAGTCAGAGCAGATGAGACCGTCTGGTTGCTGCTGTGAACTGGCGCTCCTCCCCGGGGTTTTCTGTTCTGCGCAGACTGCTTTCTTCCAGAGAGAGACCAGGAGCAGTGGTGTTTCCTCCTGGGGTGCAAGTCTCCGCCCTTGCATGTGATGGGCGTTTCTCTGAGAATGCCGTTGCCGAGTGTGGGAGCCCTGTCTCTGAAGTAGTGAACAGAGAAGCACCCGCCTTAGTCTCCCTGTTGTTGGTGTAAGAATGTGCTGCTGAGGCATCGAGAAGCACAGAAGTTCTGGATTTTTTAAAATTGAGAGGTGATTTTTTAGGTTTCCAGAAGAATTGGCCTGCAGATTCTTTTGTTTATGAAAATTCAGAACAAGTGTCTCCTGCTGGTCTTTTGGCTCTGAAATGTTCCATCTTGCCTTGAAGGCTGAGCACCTCGATGTCGGTGCAGCCTCAGGCCTCAGGGCCTGGCTCGGTCCACCCATGGGGTCACATTGCAGCTTTTTCTCCTAGAGGCCCTTCCAACTTTATTCTGAATCTGTGGGTGGAAATTAAAAGAAAAACCACAACGACGAGTCTCTGGAATTTCTGGTGGAAACTGCTTGCAGTGTCAGCTCCCGAGGAAGGCCCCCTGCGTTGCCCCAGCTGACCGGACTCTCCCCCCGGCTCGTCCCGCACCATCCCGCGGCCTCACCCCAGTTCCCAGCCTCGTGGAGCCTCCTGTCGGGGCAGACCTGCCGCGTGGAGTCGTGAAGGTTAAGCAGTGCCCTGCCCTGCACGGGGCTGGTGCTCGGAAGTGGCCCCTGCGCTGTGACTCACCTTCGCCAGCACTTTCTGCTGATGGGGAGACAGCAGCGTGACACCGTCAGATGCCACTGGGTGCTGGTGGGGACCCGCCATGGTCCGGCTCCCGCACGCTGCCAGACTCGTCCTCTTCTGCCCACGTGGGCCTGGGCTCTGACCTCTCAGCTGCCCCAGCCATCCTGTCTGTTCTGGCTTCACTCTCTGGAGTCTGGGGGTTAGTTTTCTACCTGCCTTTGTGGGAACTCCTCCAAAGTGAAAGGAGGGGAAATACTGGGCTTAAGAACTGTGCACCACGGTCTTGGAGTCACTGAGCCGAGTCACCCAGGCGAGCGCAGGTGCCCGGCTCGGGGTCTGTCTGGCTTCCGTGGGGCGGCCCTCCCGGGTCGCTGAGTAGTGACACGAGACCGCTGTGTTCCTTCCGCCTGACCGTCCTCCAGCCGAGTTTCTCGACTTCATGGAACTTCAGTCAACACTGGGGGTTGGGTGAGTTGGAAGCTGGACAGAATGAGTCCAGTTAAAGGCTGGGAATCAGGACCCCGTGTCCTTTTTTGTCTCGGCGTGTCCACTGCCAGGTCCACACTGCGGGTCTGTGGCCGGAGCAGGGAGGCTGCTGGCCCCAGCCCACGCTGATGGCCAGCCCCCGTCTCCAGCGAGGGTGGGGAAGCCGGGCCAGGTGGCCGGGCCGGCAAGAGGCGAGAGCGGCAGGTTGGTGCTGACCTCGAGCTGAAAACCATGGATGAGCAGGAGGGCTCCGGGGCGCCGGGGCTCACGTGGGATCTGGTTCGTGCACTTGATTCCACGGAGTTGACTCTCAGACAGTAAAGAGGGAGTGAGGGAGCTTCCGAGAAACCTGCCGTAAATATTTGCAGTGTAAACCGTGTGTGTCAGTGTCACTCTGCGTACTTTCAGTGAACAGTTTCGGCGATTATTTAGCTCTGCAGCCTCATCAGTTGTCAGTCCGAGACTCGAGGAAGTGGAAACTGTGGCAGTGTCCCAGATGTCCTGCGGGTGCTGTGGCCCTTCAGGTGCCGGACGGTGACTCTGATTCAGCTACCCATGATTTTAGCTATTTTCGTAAATAATACACATCCAGCCTAAATGCTAAGTACAGTCTGGCTCTTCCTAATAACCCTGTTTTCCCTTTTTTCCTCCCTTCTCTGCACTCCTTCCTGACCCTTTCTCCGCCGTCTCCAAGGACTGCCGCCTTGCTTTATTACTCGAGGTACCTCCTGCTCTGCCCGCATCTGCGCGCGTCCCCAGGAGGCCGGTGCCCCTCAGGCCGCACCCTCTGCCGAAGTGCGACTGGCCTGCTTGCTTCGCCACGACCGGGGGTCCCATGAGCTGCCCTGTAGACCAGAGGGAGGGTGTAGACTTGGCCGCCGGGTCCCCGGCCTAACTGGCCCCCAGTCCCGAGGCTGCTCTGTCTCCTGACCTGAGCCCTGTTTCTGCTGCGGGACGCGGTGCTGGGCCCTCGGGTGAGTGGGGCGGGCTGTGCTGAGAGCAGGTCGCGGGGTGGACCCTGACCCACGGCGGGAGGGGAGGAGCGCGGCCAGGATGGGGGCGCGGAGCCCAGGGCTCCCTCTGGGGCCCTAACTCGGGGCGGCCCGTCTCCCCATCCACTGGAGCAGGAATTCCTTCGGGAAGTCTCCCCCGAGGAGCCACGTGGCTGCCTTCATTTTTGTAGTTCTCATCGCTTGCTGTCCACGCACCTTTGTGGTGGGGTCCGGGGCGCGTTTAAACAAGCAGCTGGCGACTTCTGAGCTGCATTCCCTCCAGAAACATGCCCCATATGGTAACGACCCACTCCTCCCACAGGACTCGGGCCACCCCTGCACGGCCGCCGACCCCGACAGCTGCTTCACGCCCGTGTCCCCGCAGCACTTCATCGACCTCTTCAAGTTCTAAGGGCCCCGCCGCGCCGTGGCCTGGGCAGCGTGGTAGGACGTGTCCTCCGTGACTGAGCCGTGACCTGGTGCCCAGGCTGGAGGGTGTGGAGGGACGTGGAAAACTGCCCTGGCAGCTGCGGGCAGGAGCACCTGTTGTTTCCACCTCTGAAGCGGCGTCAGGGAACCCAAGGAAAATCATTTCTACTTCCTTCTTTAAAAAATTCGTTTCCTCTAAGCGCATTAAAATGTGCAACTTTGCATGTTTGTGAATGTGGTTCAAAAAGAGTGTATTTTCAGCACCACATTCTGTGCTGAACTGACACTAACAGCCAAGCATATGCTTCTTAATTGTCAAATGATAGTTTCCTGATTTTGTAGTGATTGGGGGTGGGGATAGATCATTGATCCTTGTAAGGACATTGTGCAGAATATTTATTTTTCTTGAGATGTATTTTAACTGCGTTGGTCGTGTCCATATGAAGCCTCTTGGATACAGAAGGAACCCGGGGAAGTACGTGCATGTCTTCCGGGTGCTCAGCGTTGGGTTGTGAATTGTGCAGACATCCGAGACCCACCAAGGCGCGAGTCTGGGGCTGTGGTCCTGGGCTCGTGGCCCGATGCTGGCAGGCAGGGGCCCTGACCTGGGGGCCAGCCCAGTGTGACCTGCACTGTACTGCTCTGAATCCCCTTTTGCAGGCAAAGTGATAAATCATGTTTATCTACCGATTTTAACTTCATCAGTTTTGCATCTTACTGAAGGAAGTAGTATCAATGATTTTGATATCATTTATTGAAACCTTTCAAAGATTGTTTTATTTTAAAAATATTGCATGTACATTTTAGAAAATTTTGAAAATAAAGGTTTATAAAAGAATAAAACTTGCATATAACCCTGCCACCCAGAGATAGCTGTGCTTGCCAGCAGGAATGCAGGAATGGCCCTGGCAGGTGTAGGGGAGACTGAACAGGGTCAGGGCCCAAGCAAAGTCATTTCTACTTCCTTCTTAGCACATGGAAATTTGCTGTTTTGCATATTTGTAAATAAAGAGTCTGTATTTTCACTACATTCTGTGCTGAACTGACACAGCCAAGACTATGCTTAATTATCAAATGATAGTTTCCCTCTGTGTGTATTGGGTGAAAGCTTTTCATAAAACCGTAAACATCACATATACTGTTTTCATTTTATAACCAGCCTTTTTTTCAAAAGTGTTTGTGAAAATATGGTTTTTACTGGCGACATGGTACCACACAGCTGGAACAGATCACTTTTTGATCAGCATCACCACATGTGCACTTTTGTGCATCTGATGATCTCCTTACGATAAACGAGAAGCAGAACCAGGGAAACGAGTCAGTTGTTTGTAAGGATGTTTCCAGAGCACTGGCGAGGATGGAAGGTGGCATCTTTCTCCCCCGAAGATGGACGTGAAGAGGCTGTGAGGTAGGACATGTCTTCTGAAAGCTTATCGGCGAGTTGTTTCTGTATTTTTTTTTATACATAAATTTATTTATTTATTTTTGGCTGCACTGGGTCTTCGTTGCTGTGCGCGGGCTTTCTCTAGTTGAGGTGAGCGGGGGCTACTCTTTGTTGCAGTGCATGTGCTTCTCATTCTGGTGGCTTCTCTTGTTGTGGAGCATGGGCTCTAGGCGCGTGGGCTTCAGTAGTTGTGGCACACGGGCTTCAGTAGTTGTGGCACACGGGCTTCAGTAGTTGTGGCACGCAGGCTCAGTAGTTGTGGCTCACGGGCTCTAGAGTGCAGGCTCCGTAGTTGCGGCGCATGGGCTTAGCTGCTCTGCGGAATGTGGGATCTTCCCCGACCAGAGCTCGAACCCGTATCCCCTGCGTTGGCAGGCGGGTTCTTAACCACTGCGCCACTAGGGAAGCCCTGTATTTTGTTTTGCTTTGGCAAATTACCTAATTGTGTTCTTTGCCTGTTTTACTTTTGGGGTGTTGGTCTTTTTTGTATTAGTTTCTTTTTAAGAGGACATTAACCTCTTGAAGTGAGTTCTTTTCCCCAGATAACATTAAAAGTCTTGGGAGAAGAGTCCAGCTGTTCCCCCTATTAGCCCGTTTCCAGAGGCAGCAGACGTGCTTGGACCCAAAACTGCACACAGGCATTGGCAAAACCTATAGCAGGTGTGCCTGAGGCCCGCAGCGCTGGGAGGGGGCGTGAGCGGGATACATTTGGCGGCAGGCAGAGAGTTCCAGGCACACAGTTCCTGGGCCCTGATCAGTCATTTACGGAAGATCTGATGATGTGAACAGGAAGAGAGGGGTCGTCCTGAGCTGCAGGTTCGTGTGGCATTTCTGAGTGTGGTTCCATCAGAGGGCTCGCCAGACTCGGGCTGCACGGCGTCACTCCCTGCGGTGTGTCATCTGCACGCCCTCTACCCTCTCAGGACGGCCAGGAGTGGGCCCAGGCCCGGCCCGGCCCAGAGCTGCGCCTGTGGGAGCTGCCACCCCCAGGAAGTGGCGTCTGGAAGTCTGTGGCCTCTTCCTTTGCCTTGAGGTACATTTTCTCACCTGGGTTGTGACTCGTGGGTCAGGAGGAGCCACAGCAGGTTCTGCAGCAGGTCCAGGTGCTAGTCTGGGAGTTTCGTGGCATCTGTTGTGCGTTTGCTCAGGGCTGTCCATGGAGAACCATGTCTCCTTTAGGGACAGTGTTGAAGGATTTGATGTTATTTCTGCTGTAAATGCTGCTTTTAGAATCATATAGATTCTAACATACAGAATCAAACAAAATGCCCACGTAAGGTGTTTGTATACTGATTTTGTATCCTGTAACTTTGCTGAAATCACTAATTAAATCTAGTGGTATTTTTTGTAGATTCCTTGGGACGTGGCTATACATCGTGTCCTCTGCAAACAGAGGTGGCTTTTCACCTTTCCTTCTTCCCTCCCTCCCTCCCTTCCTCCTTCCCTCTCTCCTCTCCTTCTGAGCTTTCCGGCCAGACCCCCATGCACATGGACGGCAGTGCAGACACGTCCTAGCATGCTCCTGGGAGGCTCTCCGCCCTTCGCCTGTGGGTGTGGTGCATGCTGGGCATCTCTGTGGGCGCCTGTATCAGGGTGAGGTGCTCCCTTCCAGCCTCGCTTTGTTGACGTGTTTTTTTTTTTTTATCATGAAAGGGTGTTAGATTTTGTCGAGTGCTCTTTCTATGTCTACAGAGGTGGTCGTGTGTTGACTTTTGTATGTTGAACCAACCTTGCATTTTCAGGCCCACGTCCCATGTGGTTTCCATACACGGTTGGTGAGTTTAGTTTGCTGGTTTTACTGAGCATTTTCACAAGAGAGATTAGCTGTGCTTTTCTGGTGAGTCTTTGTCTGGTTTTGGTATCAGGGTGAAAACAGCCTCCTAGAAGGGGCTTGCCTTGGGAGCGTTCCCTCCCATTTTCTGGGAAGAGTTTGTGAAGAATTGGTGTGAGTTCTCCTTTAAGCATTAGGATAATTCCTTGGAAACTGAAGTTACTGAGGAGAAGCATCTGTTTTCAGTTTAGTCACACGCTCCCTTTTGGAAAACCCTTTGCCTTTAACGGGATAGGGTAGTTTTGTCTTAGCTGAGACGTATCTTGGTTAGAGCTCATTTTCTTCATCATGGGGCCTAACCTAGCAATAAACGGGCTGTAAACTTAATCTGCTGCTTTCCTCCATAGTTACAGAAGGAAGTGTGCTGAAAACCATAGATGAAAAGGCAGAAGCTGTCTTGGCTTATGAAATTTCTTTCATTAATGGTGTGAGAAGATGCATATGCTTCACCCCTCTCCCTTTCCTGTATCCCCCACCAAACACAGCATCACCCCCACCCGGTGAGATGCCCGAGGACCTGCAAACCTGGGAGGGAAAACCCTGAGGGACCCGGTGACTTCCTGGCCCGACATCCACTTGCTTCTCAGCTCGCACTCCCTGCTTCTGTCTGGGTGTGGTCGCCTCTTCTGACCTCACTCCAGACAAGCTCTGCTTTTTGTCCCTTTTTGCAGAGGGAGCAGACCCTCACTTTTGGAGAGCAGTGTCCCCTGGGCGCTCCCCAGAATCCCAGCAGGGACGTGCCACGTGCACCTTCCCGACCCCTGCCATGGCTGGTGTGGCCTGCTCCTTCCCACCGCACAGGTGTGACTGCAGTGCCCCCTCGCCAGCACCTTCTGGGTGTCATCGGCACATGCGTCTCTCAGGCGTATTCCTGGGGGGGCCTGCTGCCCTCCCCGCCCCCAGCACCGACTCAGGCCCACATGGAGAACAGAGGTGCTCAGAGCACAGCCACCTGAGGACGCGAGAGGGCTTTTCACGTGCCTCTCGCTCAGCATGGCGAGATCCTCCACACACAGTGTTCTTCTGTGTCAGACGGGAGAGACACCTCAACTGTGCTGTTTTTATTATTTGGGTAAAATTTTCACTTTTCTTTGATAGTCATTTGAGAAATTTGCACAGACAAATGCAAGTAGCTTTTTACTATTTAATCTACATAGAAAATTCAAATGTCATTAAAAATTTTTGATTACAGTAAAATACACATAAAATTTGCCATCTTAACCATTTTTCAGTGTACAGTCCAGTGGCATTAGGTACATTCACACTGTTGTGCAAACACCACCACCGTCATCTGCAGAACACTTTTTATCTCTGAAAACAGAAATTGTCCCCTTAAACACGAATTCCCTGTCCCCATCCTCCAGCCCCTGGCCCCCACCATCTACTTTGTCTCTATGGATCTGACTACTGTAGACACACCATGTAACTGGAGTCATGAAGTAGTTGTCTTTTCATCCGTGTTGTAGCATCGCTCAGGATTTCCTTCACTTGTGAGCAGAATAGTGTTCCACTGTGTGGTTGGACCACATTCTGTTTCTCTGTCAATGGGCACTTGGGTTGCTTCCTCCTTTGGGCTGCTGTGAACATGGTGTACAAATCTCTCTTCTAAAGGTTTCGTTTCCTTTGAATATATACCCAGAAGTGGAATTGCTGGATCATGTGGTAATTATATAGTTAATATTTTGAGGAACCACCATACTGTTTTCCATGGTGGGAATGTAAAATGGTGCAGCCTCTAACAGTGCCCAGGGGCTCCAATTTCTCTACATCCTCACCAACACTTGTTATCTTGTGGGGTTGGGTTTTTTTGTTTTTTATAGTAGTCGTCCACATGATTGGGAGGTGATATTTAATTATGGCTTTGATTTTCATTTCCCTGATGAGAAGTGATGTTGAGCATCTTCTCCTGTGCTTGTTGGCCACTTATATGTCTTACTTGGGGAAATGTCTATTCAGGTCCTTTGCCCTCTTTTTAATTGAGTTGTATGTGGCTTTGTTGTTGAATATAGAAAGAACTACTACAACTCTGGACACTAAGTCCTTATCAGCTAGACGACTTGAAAATGTTCTCTCCGATTCCCTAGGTTGCCTTTTCACTCTGTTGATTGTGTCCTTGGATGTACAGAGGTTTTTAATTTTGATGTCCAATTTCTCTATTCTTTTTTTTTGGTGCCTGCACATTTTGTGTCATATCCAAGAATTCATTGCCAAATCCAATGTCATGAAGCTTTCTCCCTATGTTTTCTTCTAAGAGTTTATAGTTTTAATTTTTGCACATGGCATAATAAGGTAAGGCTCCAACTTCATTCGTTTGCATGTGGATATGTGGTTTTCCCAGCAAAATTTGTTGACTGTCCTTTCCCTACTGAATTGTTTTGGCACCCTTGTTGAAAATCATTTGACCAAATATGCCGTTATGACTTGGGTGGGGATTGTATTGACTCTGTAGATTGCTTTGGGTGGAAGTTTTCCAATCCATGAACATGGGATGTCTTCCATTTATTTGTGTCTTTTTCTTTCAGCCTTTTTCACTCAGTTCATTCCTAAGTGTTTTATTCTTTTTGTTGCCATTACAAATAGAATTTTCTGAATTTCCTCTTTGGATTTTTCATTGTTATTGTATAGAAATGCAACTGATGTTTGTATGTTGATTTTTTGTTGTTGTCTTTAGGATTTTCTACATGTAAGAAAGATCATGCCACCTGCAAAGAGAAAATTTTAATACTTCCTTTCCAATTTGGATGCTTTTTTATTTCTTTTTCTTGCCCAGATGGCTCTGTCTGGTGCAGACTTCCAGTCTGTGTGGAACACAAGTAGTGAGAGTGGGCATTTTGTCTTGTTCCTGATCTTAGAGGAAAAGCTTTCAGTCTTTCAGCATTGAGAGAATGTCAGCTGGGACTTTTTATGTGGCTGTATAATGTTGGGGCAGTTTCCTTCTGTTCAGAATTAGTTGAGTATTTCCATCGTGAAAGGGTGTTGAATTTTGTCAACTGCTTTTTCTGCATCAATTGAAATGATGTTTTTCCTTTGTTCTGTGTATAATAACGTGTATTAAATTGATTGATCTAATGGTGGATATTGTCTCTTCTTGAAAGTGGGGTATTGGGGTCTCCTACTATAATATAGAGCTTGCTCTTCTTTCCTTCAGTGTTTGTTTCATATGTTTAGACACTCTAATGTTTGTTCACGTATGTTTATGATTATTACATCTTTTGGTAAATTCTCAACTTTTTAATTTAAACAACATGAAGATGATGAAATTACAGGATTATGGGCTTTACTTTAACATAATTCTCTTGGTTGAGGCTAGGGGGTGACTAAAGATAAAACAAGATTGGCCAGGAGCTGAAAACTGTAGAGGGGAAGGATGTGTACATGAAGGAGTTTTCACTAGGGTTCAGCAGATTTTCTGTGAGGAGGCAGGTGTTAAATATTTTTGGCTTTTCAGGGCCCACATTCTCTCTTGCAGCCATAGACAATCTATACGTAACTCAGACTTGGACTGCATGGGGGACATTGATAGCGAGTGTTCCAATTAAACTCTGCGGGATTTCACGTATCACAGTATATTATTCTTTTAAGTTGTTCTACCATTTGAAAATATAAAAACCATTCTTAACTTGTACGCCATATAAGTAAGTACAGGGGGACGGCCACATTTGTCCACCAGGCTGTAGTGTGCCAACCCATGATTTATATAATTTTGTTTCTTCTTTTGGATATGTTTGATATTTTCCATTTAAAAAATGAGATGTTACTATTTCAACATTGGTCACCCTGTTTTTTGATCACAAAAGAAGTAATGTATATTCACTGTAAAAAGTTTTGTTAAAAAGCCAATATACAAAAAAAAATGAAAATGCTACCCATAATTCTACTTCAAGGTAATTACTTAAATTTTGATATCTTTCCAGTATTTTATCTCACATTGCCTTTTGAAGACCTGTAAGCACCCAAATTACAAAGTGAGAGAAACAGCGAAGTACTAGAATAGAGCTGCGGATCTCCTGGGGGAGAGCAATGCCCTCCTCATCTGGGTCCTGCTCACTGGTTCCCAAGGGAAATGGGTCTTCCAGGCGCTTCTGAATGTTGAGCTTTGGAGATTTCTTACAGAACAAAAATTCTTGGCATCCTGCTGCTAGCTTACTGAGCCAGTTCTAAGTTTCTAGGGAGAAGAGAATTTTGAAACCCTAGCCTCTAAAGAAAAAAAATACTTCTCAAAAAGAAAACTCAAAGCAAATGGTATTTTTCCCATCACCACCCCCTTCCAGATATATTCAACTCTCTTGAAAGCTAAAATTCTACCCCGCCTTTATCACTAAATTCTGCAATTCTGAAAAGTCATGCTGAGACATTAACTTCTAATTACATAAACTTGCCTACCACTTCACTGAGGCCAAAGACCCTGGAGGGAGGAGGGCGACCAGAAGACAGATGACAGAGGCCTGGGACAGAATCAGAAACTTGGCCGATACCCAGAGAAAGGACTCTTGAGTATCGGAACCCAGCACAAAGTGGTGGATTTGTACAGAAGCGAGTCCCCAGACACACACTCCTGCAGGAGGAGAGAGGCGATTGCAGGCAGGTGAGGAGGGAGGGAACTTGTCATCCCCATGCCCACATTTCACACCTACCTCAGTATCGGCTGAGCCCCTGCAGCAGGCCAGGCACAATCCGTACACCATGTCGTGGTCTTGAGGACAAAATTAAAAGCAGCTAAAAAGACATTTTGCAGACAGTTGGGAAAACCTGACTGTATCTATGGGTATTGGATGATGTTAGGGAATGGTTAGTTTTGTGAGGTGTGCCATTGACGTAGTAGTTAGTTATGCAGGGGGAATAGATTAGTTTTTAGAAACACATGCTGTACGCATTCAGGAGTGAAACGTCATGATGTCTGTAATTTACTTTTAAATGGTAAATATATATCTCAGCCTTGAAGTCGTTTATCAGGTAAACACACATGTGAAGTAAATGTGACACATTCAGCAACTGTGGAATCTCAGTGGCTGAGTTGCCCACTGCACTGTTTCTACTTTTGCATAGGTATTTTCCATAATACAGTTTTTAAAAACTGAAATGCTTGTCACTTCCAAAAATAAGCCAAATTGAAATGTGCCGGCTTAATTATGAAAAATAACCACCACTTAGAGGTTTAGGTGTAATCTGGCCTCCCTTGCACATGCCTGCTGCTACCGGGCTCAGGAGTGGCACACGCTGTACAGAAAAAGCACAACTCTTAACACTCCCACACACACTGAGACCCGGGGGCCCCCAACTCCTCAGGACCCACAGAGTGACCAAGCTGTGGGGACTCTTGTTCATAGCCGAGCATGGCCTTTCCTGTTGTTCAAAGGAGAACGACTGTTTCACTGGGGATGGTTCTTCTCCTGGATGAGCTGTGAGTGCACAGAAGCTGGGCGCTGGCTTCCTCACCGTCGGGACCCTGGGTGGCTGACAGGTGAGAAAAGCAGAGTCCAGGAGGAGCCCCTTTCCTTGAACCAGGCTCACAGAGCCTGCAGACCTGTGGTAAGTTCCCGCTCTGAGGCCCTGGCACCCCTGCTGCCCCAGGAATGTCTCCCAAACTCCGCCAGCCTCTCAGCTTCCTGTCCGCCAGCTACACGGCCTCCTCACCCCACTGAATCCCATGCTCCGTCTGCTTCATGAAAACGTTTGCCCGGTGCATACGGGCAGGGGGCTCCACCCGTCCGGGAGGGACTGCCAGGTGGGGACACCAGCCCAGATGCCCCGCAGCCTCGCCTGGCCCTCACCACCTTGTCCCACGCCAGCCACGCCTTCTGCGACGAGGGACAAACTGTGTGGCCTCCCGGGGTCTAAGCCAGCATTTAGACCCCGTCCCTGTGAGTCTGAAGCCAGGCCCTGTGCCCCCAACCAGTCCCAGGGACACGTCAGACCCCTAGGAACAGCAGGTGCCTCTGGCTTCCCCACCTGTGCCCACCTGGATCCCAGCTCCTGGTCCAGCGAGTGCCTGGGCACAAACACCCTCGGAGCCTCACTCTGATCATCTGCGAAACGGGCACGGCGGCACCGCCTCTGGGAGCCCCGATGGGCCAGGTGCCCCGCAGGAGGCCGGGCGGCACCAGGGAGTGGAGTGGACGGCGCCTGAGACCCTCGCCCGACACCAGGGTCTGAGGTCTCTTCCCTGTCCTCCCTCTGCGAGGCAGACGCACGCACCACAGCCACGTGCCATCGCTCCCTGGCTGTTCTGTTTAAAGCCACCATTTCTAAATTCAGAATTTCTGCATGAAGGCTGGAGTCGCCACTTGGGAACTGGAACACAGGCACTCTGTCAAAAAAGACGGCCTCTTCCTCACGGGGAGGAAGCCGATTTTCGGTTTATTCCCCCTGTGGCTTCACTGCCAAGTCCCCGTCTCATCTGTGCAGGTGGGGGGACTCGGGGGCCACAGGCCCGGGTGGGTCGTCCCTCCAGGCCACATCCCCACTCTCAGGAGGACTCGGGAGCCGTGCCCAGGCCACGGTAGCCTTGGGCGTGGCCCCAACAACCGAGTGGGTCAGGGCCCCCTGCGGGGCTGGCCCAGCCACACCTCACCTTCCCACGGCCTCAGGACCAGCCGCAGCGCCCTGACCTGTCCTTGTGCGAACACAGCAGGGAGACGACATGGATAGAAAAACCCAGAGTGGAGCTGGTTTGCTTGTTAATATGGTCTGTATGCTTGTCTAACTGATTTTTCAAAATACCCCCCCCCCAGAAGGCATGAAAAACAGAGAGGTGAAAGTCACCTGTAATCCTTCACCCGAACGCAACCGTTAAAAGGTCTCGTCTGCCACGTCATTCTCCCCGTGGGTTTGAGGAAAGTGGGGTGCTGGGCCACTATCTCCAGGGTAACACGATGACCTCATCAGGGGCACCAAATCTGGGGTGCTACCCAGCTACGCGGGGCTTCCCTTCTAGACCCATTGTGACACCTCACACCCTGGGGGTCACCTTTGCGTTTGTCACCCTGTTACTAAAAGACACAGCTCAAATATTTTCCAAATTCTGAGATGGCTTCTTTCCATAGAAATTTTACATTTTTCAACAGCGGGCAAAATCTATCAATAGTTCATCACTTTGTTCTGCTATTAGTGAAGATTGGTGATTTTTCATTGCAATGTGACTCTTCGTGGCTTTCGAAAATCGAAAGCCATTTAGGTTACAAAGTAGTGCTTTTTCTGAAAACAGGTGCATTCAGCTGGCTGAACGTAACAGCTGGCCGGCACCGAGTGGACCAGGCTGGGACAGGATGTGGCCGTCCACCACCCCACCCCACCCCCTGCCCCAGGAGCCCCGAGGGACCCTGCAACCCAGGAGGTGCCCTGCAGACAGTTCTGGACCAGGCCGGGTCCTGTATCCACGATTACAAATGACAGAACACAGCCGTGAGGACACGCACTCACCATGACAGCGTCACGTGCAGGTCGCAGCCCCATCAGACCCTTGTGGTGAAGCGGCGACTACTAGGAAGTGACGGTGCCTGTCCTCAGGGCACAGGCGCTGGGAAACCCCCTCGGAGGGCGTTTCTGCCCCGCATCCATCACCCAGAACCGCTCTTCTGCCAAAAGAAAGCAGTGGCAGCAGCAGGTCCCTTGGTTAGTCATTCAGCACCATCTGTACCCCCTTTGGACTATTTTATCACAAAGTTAAAAAATTTTTAGCCAATTCATTTCTTTAAAGCTTATTAAATAGTGTTCTGCCCTTCTTCAATCAAATATCAACTGAGAACCATAAAAACTAGAAAGTAGATAAATGGCTAGAAGTAAATGGGGAGAAAGAAGAGAAAGTCCCCTGGCCTGTGACAACAGTCGGAAAATATCTGGTGACGTACATCCGTGAGTGAGCATCTGAGGTTCAGGGTCTGACGCCACCAGCAGAACCACACGCCCCCAGAGGCAGGTGTAGAGCAGGACAGGAGCAGGAGTGGGTGAGGTGGGGGGGAGGGGAAGAAGAGGGGACGAGGGCAGGGACAGGCCAGGAGACCAGCAAGGGAAAGGCAGAAACACACACACCACGGGAAAGGAAGGCGGTGGGACTCGGACGTGTCACCTGGCTTGAGACGGCATCGCGGTCACCCAGTCCCTAAGGGAGGTCAGGGTTTCTCTCCAGAAGAGGCCACTGTTTAGGAAAAACAGATGGAAACCTTTTTACAAGACGAAGATGATTAAGTAAAGAACGTACTCCTATCAGCTGGGTGCTGAGGGGAGGCTTGCTTCAGGCTCTAACTCGTGAAGTCACTGCAGTGAAATCGGAAGCAGGGCCCAGGGCAGGGCAGGCGCAGCGCCTGCTGTTCCCAAACAGCATCCATTCAAATACACAAAAGATACATCCCAACAGCTGAGGTTGAAGTTGGTCGTTTATTTATGAGTCTACACATTTTGTTGGCATCTTAAATGAGGTTGAAGGTGTCGAGACAGGTGCCATCAGCTCTGAGTGACTGAGTCACCGGAAGCAGATGCCAGTAACCGTGCAAACAGTCAGAGTATATAAAGCATGTTTTTATTTTAAAAAACCTCAGCATTAAGGATGAATTCAACCTTCTTTGAAGCCAATCGCTTTCCTGTTAAAAACGACAGTCGAAAGAGCAGACACTTCACTCTTCACACAGAGAAGCTATGTTTTTACAGAATTCAAACAAACCTGTTCTCTCATCAGCCAGTGAACAAAACAAAGATGCTTCGGTAAATTCTATCAAGAAAAAATATCTTTCCCCCAAAGCATACCAATAAATATTTATATTAAAACCCACATAGTTATCTTCGTTTAATCAGATACAACAGAAGAAAAATTCATTTTTACGTTAATCTTTGTAGGTAAGTGTGATTTATGTGCATATTCCAACCCCGGTCTGGTTTTGAGGAACAATGGTATGAAGGGCTGTCCTGCCGGCTGTGCACCATGGGTGTGTCACAGGCACTGAGCGTCACAGCACACGGGCACAGGCTCCCCACGGTGGGGACGCTGTCCCCATCCCCACACCGAGCTCCCTGCCCAGAGCCTCGGACAAGAGGTCTGCGTCCCTGCACCTCAACACAGGATTAGCCCAAGGCAAGCCCGCAGCTCCTGCTTTAAAATCCTCGCGTAAATGACGGTCTGGAGCTCGTCTGCAGCCACAGCAAGTGTCTCTTTAGGGGAGAAGGACTACAGTCTATGTACTGAACTGTTTACCTGAGGAAATGCGGTTTTCAGTTCCAGTATTAACCATTTCAAGGTTCTAACGCAAACTGGATTTTACCACCACTTACATGTCCCCCCTTTCAAGGCTCAGTGAAGTAAACTTCTTGTCTCAGAAAAAGATGGACATAGATGACTGATGGACGCTATGTAGACAGACAGAGAGAGAGAGATGGTTAGAGGACAGGTATACATTGTACATAGATGGCTGGAGTTGACAGAGTGTAGACAGATGACTGAGAAATGACAGATGACAGGCAGACAGTGTCACCCCCCGGAGTCCACAGAAATGCTAAATGACACCCCCTTACATGGAACAGCACAGAACTGCTCACTGAACACTGAGGACAGTGGCTTTTAAAGAGAGGAATGCACAGTGTAACTGGAGGTTTTCGTTTTTAACCAAAAATCCCCTATACCTTCTCTGTGAAGCCACTGTGACCTGAGATAGACACGTACTCCTGGGGATCAGAGCTGTCCTGCTGAGGACACACGTGCACGGGTACCCGACCAAGGGGCCAGTCTATCAGGGAGACAGAAAGCAAGTCTGGAGACACACGAGACGCCTCAGTGACGTGCCCAAACCAGCCAGTCTCTCATTTGGGAAAACAAAACCCTGGGTGTTAAAGAAGAGAGGCACTTTCATCATTTTACATACAGTTTTAACTCTTAATGAGCGAGTTATTATTTTCCAAACAAAATTGTCAAGTTACTAAAACTGATCCATACTTTATAGCATTCTTTAATCTGCAATCAAAAACGGAGAACAAAGTTTTAGAAGAAAATAAGATCAATATTTAAAAGTTCAGGAGAAGTAAAAATAAAACCTCAAGGTAAGAACCACTGTCACCATCTAATGCGCTCACGGGAGGCTGGAGATGAAGATGCGTTTGCAGACAGTGTGTTCACACTGATCAGATACAGCCTTCGCTTCTCCAGGGTTTATTCTGCTTGCATATTTTAAAGTTTAGTACAAAAGAAGAGTTAACACAATGTAACACCACCTTTGGAAGATTCATTTTACACCTGGATTGCAGGTTTCTGGCAACAGAAGAGAATTGCGCAGCTGCTACATTCTTGTGTCATAGACTACACGTATGTGCTACATGCAGAGAAAGGGATCAAGCCACGGAACAAAGAACTGCAACCGAGGACACAGGAAGATGGTTTTGTGGCAAAATGCAAATTACCACTGCGCTTCTCCCAGACAGCAGCAAACCTCACGCCCTCCAGTCTCAGCAACACGTGGACGACAGGAGGACGTTTCCACATAAGGCAGTCGACGTGTGGTCCCTGTTTGTGTCCACCGAGGAATTTCCTAAGTAAGCATTTGAAGAGGAGAGTCCAAATAAAACGGCACAGGGCAGATTCTCTGCACTTTTCATCTGGGAAAGACCAGACTTGATACTCTACTAAAAAAACACCATGATACAGCAAACTCTAGGAATCTGAATGAAATGAGATACGAAGGTGCAAAATTAGACAGATTTTGGTTTGCGCACACGCGGGACTTGGGGCCGTCACTCCAGCTCCTCCCAGTCGTCCGTCAGGTGGCCTCTGCTCTGCCGCCGGATGCTGACCAGCTTCCCCGCTGACCTGAGGCTCCAGCGAGAGCTGTTCCCGGCGCCGGCCAGGCTGGTGTATTTGGTGGAGCCCCTGGCGTCCTCCTCCCAGCCCGGCCCAGACAGACGGTCACTCATGGGGTCGCCCGAGTCGGCTGCCACGTCTTCAAGAGCAAGTTTTGGAGGCTCCCAACCTTCGATCTCGTCTGGTTTCTTAGACTGTGTATTCTGTTTCAAAACCAAATTGTCCCAAAATCCAGACTTCTTCTCCGTCTTCAAATCTTCTTTTAATCGTAAGTTAGCTCTACAGGAGACGGAAGAGTTAAGTGTTGGTGATCAATCATCTCAGAGCCTCAAGTTGTGTTTATTTTATAAAATAAAAGGTTCTTTTTAAAAAAAGTTTTGTTTGGAAAGCTCACACAGATTTATGTGTAAAACTTGAAATATTAATATTAATAAGGAAAAATCAGTCACTACACATGATTAGGGAAACTTGTGAACACTGTATTTAAGGTACCACACTTGGCAAAATGCAAAGTCACTCTCAGAAGAGAAAAAAGCGGACTGTCTCAAGGCCACACGGAAGGCTGAGCTTGTCTCTGAACAAACCTGAGAAAAGAAGCCCCAGGTCCAGATTCAGAAATGGGGGGTTACTCCATTTACCACGTCAGTTTTCCACAGGTTTATTCCGAGCTGCAGCCTCAGACGTTCAGAGCTCAGAGCGCTGTGCACTCTGAGGAAAACACGGCCGACTGTGGAGGCAGATGCTCACGCACGACTCAGGGCTCTGGCCGTGGTCCCCCAGCCTGGCTGCCGGGAGCATCCCCAGGACACAGGGGTAAAAACGCCGGTGTCCAGGCCCAACCCCTTCAGAGTCTCATTTAATTGGACTGAGGGGCCAGGACACAGGCGTGTTTTCAGGCCCCCCGTGAGCTGCCACCCTGACATCCAGGAGGACCGACTTAAACAGTCCCTGCAGAGAGGGCGGGTGAGGTCACGACCACGGGGTCAGAGGCAGGGGAGGGCCAGACAGTGTTGGCGGGTCATGAGTGCTGCCGAGGCACCCGGTCCTCGGAGGAGAAGCCTCTCTACAGTCAGCCTCAACCAGGAGTCACCTGCTGCTGGCAATTCCACTAGGTCGTCACTGAATTTATATTTTCATCTTTAGAAACATTTTGTTGTTGTTGTTGGCCATGCCTCACAGCTTGTGGGATCTTAGTTCCCCAACCAGGGATCAAACCCGGGCCCACGGCAGTGAAAGCGCAGAGTCCTAACCAGTGGACCGCCAGGGAACTCCCTAAACACATTTTTTAAACTTTCAAAATATTTATAATAAACTAGCAGCACTGTCAGCTTAAATATATTCAATTTTCTAAAATCTTCTTTTTTTAATTTATTTATTTTTGGCTGTGTTGGGTTTTTGTTGCTGTGTACAGGCTTTCTCTCATTGTGGCACGCAGGCTTCTCATTACCGTGGCTTCTCTTGTTGCAGAGCACGGGCTCTAGGTGCGTGGGCTTCAGTAGTTGTGGCTCATGGGCTCAGTAGTTGTGGCTTGCGGGCTCTAGAGCACAGGCTCAGTAGTTGTGGCGCACGGGCTTAGTTGCTCCGCGGCATGTGGGATCTTCCCGGAACAGGGCTCGAACCCATGTCCCCTACCTTAGCAGGCAGATTCTTAACCACTGCGCCACCAGGGAAGCCCCAATTTTCTAAAATCTTTTACAGTTTACAATCAATCTTTGCATTTTTGACTGGTTTTTTTTCTTGATTTTCTGAAACTACTACACACCTTAAGCATGGCTACAAGCTGCTTTAAGACTCATAAGTTCTATTTACGGTTAAGTTTGAGAGCTGGTCAGAGAAGCTTTTTTTCCACTTTTCCATAATCTTTCTAAGTGCTTACTGTCAAAATCAGTACAACTCATTTCTGTCTCCTCACACGGGGAAGGAAGCCCTCAGCGTACCCACACACGGCCCTGCTCTCCGCCACCTCTGGAACGGCCGCCGTCCAGACAGCAGCTACTCACCCTCTGGACTTGGGGGATTTACATCTTTCCAGCAGGTGCTGCTCGTCATCCTTGTTAAACAGCGAAGTCACTTCTTTCCAGCCTCGGAAACTCGCTCCCTGAACCTAATAAAAGGTTAAGAAAAGATCACATCTGACATAGTAAATAAACAGGTCACAGCCGTATTCTGCAGTAACTGCGGGGCTGACATTCAGCACAGAAGCTGGCACCGATTTCCTTACCTGCCGTATCCGCACACCGACTTTTCCCATCAGTTGCAGGTAATCTCCGTTACCCAGTGGGGACAGTGGGTAAACCCACCCACGTTTAATAACGGACGATCAGTGACCACACTTCAGCCAAACCAGGTCGGGATGGTGGGGCTCCTGACACGAGGTGGGGGGCTGCACCAACCTCCAGGTGGACTTTGAGAAGAAACCACACGTTTTTGTTTATTCTAAGACAAATAATTTTGTACTTTTTTATTTCTGAAATCAGGATGTAATTAACGCCTGGCATCTTACATTCAAAGAGATACAGTAATAAGGGAGGAATGGAGAAAAGGAAGTACATCTCCAGAAGTCTCGTGTCAAGTGCCTTTACCGTGAGCCACTCTGATGTCCCTGGAGCCCAAAATCACACCAACTGCAGCTGGTTTTCTTTGAAGGGGATGGAGGAAGGAATCTCCCATAGGGCAGACCTGGCTTTAAATGCTTTGAAATGTTAAAAATGCAGCAGCACTGAAACCTGAACCAGGAGGCCGCAAGCGAGCACTGGTGTGAGACCATCCACAGAACAGGAAACAAACAGCTTGCGACCCTGCCGTGCTCACCCCTCCAGGGCTGATTATGTCTCGCTGAGGGCTCAGATGATGGTTGGCATGTTTTTTAGCAATTAAGCATTTTTTAATTAAGGTGTCTACGTTTTTAAAGACATAATACTACTGCACATTTAACAGACTACAATCTAGCATAAACACAACTTTAATACACGCTGGGAAATCAAAAACTTGGCATGACTTGCTTTATTGCAGTGATCTGGACGGAACCCACTCTCTGCCTGTGCAGCAAGGTTGTTAAGAGAGTACATCCTACGTTGTCATCACAAGGAGAAAAACCTATTTCCTTCTTTTTCCTGTATCTACACGAGATGATGGGTGGTAACTAACCCTAGCGTGGTCATCACTTCCTGACGTACGTCAGTCACAGCATCGTACTACACGTGTGGAATTTATACAGTGAGGCGTGTCAGTTACTTCTCAATAAAACTGGGGGAAAAAAGAGTTCTAGGGCAACCACCCTGTAGCCTACAGGAGAAACTTACTACAGATCACTGAGATGATCTAAATGAGATGGTACTACAAATCGTTGAGATGATCTAAATGAGATGGTAAGTCTTAGATGTGGGCCCCAGAGCTTGGGGGAAACTAGAGATAAAACCACCACCAAAAGGAGCATCTAAAAACGTTTAAAATAATAAAAACCTCAACACAAACCACCTGTGCCCTTCAGTCCGGGAGGCCCACACTGCAGGAACGTGTCACCGGCTTAGGGCATGCTCCCCCTTCTCCCCTCTCCTTTGCCTCTAAACCCTCCCTTCCCAGCTTCTTCTCACCTGTAATTGGGAAACACAGATGTGCTCGCCCTCTGGGCAGGTGCAGGGATGCACGTGAGGCGAAGAGCTCTCTGGGTGTCACCCACCACCTTTCCGTGGAGAGCATAAGGGCCCACGCCAGACCCTGAGCTCTAAGAAACCTCAGACCCACACCTCCCACTGGACACTGCCCACCAGGCTCGCCTCCACCTCGCTGCCCCTCGAGAAGGGCAGCCTTCTTCCCGCCTCTCCCTCCACGGGCTGGCCTTGGTGCCCCTAGTCCGGCCGGGCTCAGAACCTGTAGGTGACCCCACCCCCTCGGATGCCACATCTGTCCCCAGCGTGTGAATCCAGGCCTCTGGTTGTGGGGACTCAGGACACCTGTCCCACTGCCACACATCACTCAAGGGCTGGCAATACCCTCCAGGTGACATAAGAGCGAGGCTCCACGTCCCCAACGAGCAGACGTCCCAGGTCACAGCTGACACAGCACCCGGAAGAAATCAGAGGGACCAGGTGCGAAAACCTCTCTCTGCTGGCAGATAACTACTAAGTGACAAGTGATGGCACATCTACAGACAGAGCAGTAGGAGTTCTGATTGGTGAGCGCTCACGTACAGCGTGGGGAAAACGGCCGGCTGGCAGCCTGAGGGAGACCCACCCTGGGCCAGGCACATCCTACAGGAGCGTGGCCGTCACACTAGGCTTAACGATCCCAAAAGAATGTGTCAAAGCCAGACCGCTCCTTCACTGACAAACCTGCTCTGCCTGCAGTGCCCACATTTACACCTGAACTGTACCCCGAGAGGGACACGGGGATGTCACCCACAGACCTGACTGCAGCCACCCAGCAGGTCCCAGCCCAAGGGCTCTGCCCCTGATCTCAGGGAGGCTGCCCTCCACAGGCGCCACATGAAGGGTGCCCATGGACACGGAAGCGCTCCTGAGCACAACTGGAACCGTGGGCTGTGTGGAGTGCAAGTGCCGTTCGCAGTGTGGGGTGAGGAAGTTTCCATCCTCAGAGGGCAGAGGTGACAAACTCAAATGCGTCCTGCAGTCAGAAGGGCCAGGGGTAAAAAATTCTTTATAAGTGAGATGAGAGCCAGGGAGAAAGGGACGGCCCCAAAATGAAGACAAACATGATACGCTATGAAACTCTGAGCGGTACCCGAGAAGCTGTCCAAAAGAGATGAGAAAGTGAATTTCAGCTCCGAACAAGGAAGAATTACTTTTCCCTGTGCCCATAACTCAGTTGAAAAAAGTACTTCACACCCCATGGGAGGAAAATCTATGAAATCCTAGAAAGAAAGTTGTCATCCATAACTTACCAAAACTCGTTCTGTTGGAGCAATTTAGCGGGAGGGTTTTGTCACACCTCGTCTACTGCCCCACGTGAGCACAAAGCCCAACTGGGATCTCCGGGCCTCCCGCTCTGCCTGGGCAAAAAGTGAATTCACAGCACTGCCCACGGCTGAGTAAAGCTCCCAGCCTTGCCAACCAGAGTCCAACAGGCAGAGCTGATCACCCACAAAGCGAAGCCAGCAGCACCATCTGACAAGGGAACTTGGGGCGCGGGTCAGCTTGAGTCAAGACCACAAAGAGCCTTACCATCTGCTGCTCCTGGGAGGGGAAACCAATCCACGGCCCGCCCACAGCTGAGTGCAGCCTTCAGCCCACCTGACCAGGGGCCCTGGGCAGAGCACACAGGAGGCGGTACTGTCTCTCCAGCAGCCCTGCTTACGGTGGCAGCTGAGTGCAGGGCACAGCCTGAGGTTCTTCCCTTCTGCAGAGCAAAACCGGTGGCCCCACCTAGCCAGGGAGTTCAGGCACAGTCCAGTCTGATTTGGGATCGCAAACATTGAGCCGGGCAGACCCTGAGGCCCACCCTGCTGCCCCACCAGGGCACGGAAGCTAATGCACAGCCCCCTCTACTGCTGAGGATAGCGTCCCATCCTGGCTGTTTGCAAAGCCTAACCAGAGAACCCAGGCCCCTGCAGTCCCTCTTACAGTCTCACTTGGGCAGAGAACCAAGCCAGCCAACCTGTCTGAACACTGTCAGCCAGCAGCAACCCCCCCACCCAACACGACCTCAGGGCCCAGGGCTCAGACAGTGGCCTTGCCCCAAAGTAAACACGCATAGCCCCATCGGCCCAAGCACGTTAGCAGCTGACAGGTCCAGAAACCCAAACTAAGCTGGTCAAGAACTGTCTCTAGCAAAGAATCTATAAGGTCTGGAAGAGGAAGCCACTCACTCAAAAGTGCAGAAAACAATGTAGGGAATCAAGCATCACAACAGCAGGTAAATGTCACACCACCAAAGGGAACTAATAAAGCTCCAATAACTGACCCTAAAGAAATGTAATATCTATGAACTATCAAAGAATTCAGAATAACCCTATTAAAGAAGTTTAGTGAACCACAATAACACAAAGACAACTAAATGAAATTAGGACAACAACACATGAACAAAACAGGAAGTTCAACAAAGAAGTAGACACCATCAAAAACAAAGAAAACCACACACCAGAAATCTTGGAACTGAAAAACACAGTCACTGAACTGAAAAATTTCAATAGAGAGCTTCAAAACTAGCCTTCACAATACAGAGAAACAACTGAAATGATCAGTGACCTGGAAGACAGCTGAAATTATCCAGTCAGAGGAGCAAAAAAAAAAAGAAAGAATGAAGAAAGCCAGAGGGACTTGTGGAACACAGTCAGAAGCAACAATATCTACATTACCGGAATTCCAGGAGAAGATAAAGGGACAGAGAGTATATTTAAAGCAATAATGGCTGAAAATGTCTCAAGCCTGGGGAGAGAAATGGATATCCAGATCCATGAAACCTAAAGGACCCCAAACAGGTTGAACCCAAGTACATCTACATTGAGACACACAATTAAATTGTTAAACGTCAAAGACAAACAATTCTGAAAGCAGCAAGAGAAAAGAGACAAGTTACATACAAGGGAACCCACTACCCTCCCCCAATAAAACTATGGAGAGATTTCTAAGAGAAACTTTTCAGGCCAGGAGAGGATGGGATGATATTCAAAATATTTTTTTTAATTACTAAAATTTTTACTTTATTGAATTATAATTAACATACAACATTATAAAATGTTGTAAAATATTAAAAGAAAAAACTGTCAACCAAGATTTCTATACCAGCAAAACTGTCCTTCAGAAATAAGGAGAGATAAAGACTCTGCCAAACAAACAAAAGCTGAGGGAGCTCATCAGCAAAATATAAGGGCTCTAATTAACATCATAAAGACATATGAAGGGAGTGTAAAACTCACTAGTACAGGTAAATTTATAGTCAGAGTTAGAGTCTGTAATATGGTAATAATGGTGGTGCATAAATCACAACTCTAGTTTAAAAGTAGAAAAAAAGTACTAAAAATAATCATAACTACAATAATCTGTCCTTGGATATACAACGTAAAAAATACGTAAACTATGATATCAGTAACCTAAAATGTGAGAGGGAGAAGAAACAGAAGTTAAATACCGCCTGCCAATGCAGGGGACACAGGTTCGATCCCTGGTCCAGGAAGATCCCACATGCCACAGAGCAACTAAACCCATGCACCACAACTACTGCGCTCTAGAGCACACGAGCCACGACTGCTGAAGCCCGTGTGCCACAACTACTGAACGCTGCACGCTTTAGGGCCTGCGTGCCACAACTACTGAAGCCCATGCGCCTAGAGCCCATGCTCCGCAACAAGAGAAGCCACCGCAATGAGAAGCCCGAGCACCACAATGAAGAGTAGTCCCCACTCGCCGCAACTAGAGAAAGCCCGCGTGCAGCAATGGAGACCCAAAGCAGCCAAAAAACAAACAAAAACCACAATAAAAGAGAGCAGGATAAAAAGCAAGGAACAATGGATCTATCACATAGCCAGAAATAAATTAACAAAGTGTCTTGCCTATCAATAATTAAATATAAATGCACTAAAGTTTCCAATCAAAAGACACAAAATGACTGAATGGATTAAAAAAACAAGACCCAACAATATGCTTCCTACAAAGAGACTCACTTTAGCCTTAAAGACACACAGAGGCTGACAGTGAATGGATGGAAAAAGATACTTCAAGACAAAATAGACTTTACAAATGGTAAAGAGACAAAGAAAGCCATTATATAATGATAAAGGGGTCAATCCATCAAAAAGATACAATTAATATTTATGCACCTAACATTGGAGCACATAAATGTAAAGTAAAAACTAACAGACCTAAGGGAATTCCCTGGCGGTCCAGTGGTTAGGACTCAGCTCTTTCACTGCTAAGGGCCTGGGTTTGATCCCTGGTTGGGGAACTAAGACCCCACAAGTCACGCAGTGTGACCAAAAAAGCAAAACAAAACTAACAGAGCTAAAAAGAGAAATAAACTGCAATACAGTAATAGCTGGGGAATTTAATACCCCACTCTCAACAGTGGATATAGATCAGACAGAGAATCAATATGGAAACAGTGAGTCTGAACAACACTATAGATGAAATGAACCTAACAGACACATGCAGAACATTCTATAGCATGACAGCAAAATACACGTTCTTTCAAGCACACATGGAACGTTTTCTACGACAGACCATATGTTAGGCCACAAAACAAGTCTGAGCAAATTCAAGAAGGCTGAAAGCACGGTAAGTATCTTCTCTGACCACAACATATACCATCAGTAAGAGGAGGAAAACTGGAAACTGCATGAATACATGGAGACTAAACAAGGCTCTCCTGAACAACCCACAGGTCAAAGAAGATATTAAAGGGGAAATAAAACTTATCTTGAGACAAACAAAAATGGAAACACAGCATACTAAAACTTACAGATGCAATGAAAGCAGTTCTAAGAGACAAGTTCACACAGAAGCAAGGAAGATCCCAAATAACATAACTCTGTGCTTCAGGGAAGTAGAAAAAAAAGAACAAACTGAGCCCAAAGTTAGTAGAAAGAAAATGATAAAGAGAAGAAATAAATGAAATAGAGAACAAGAAAATGATAGAAAGATTTACAAAACTGAGAATTGGTTCTTTGAAAACATAAACAAAATTGACAAACCTTTAGCTAGACTCACCAAGGAAAACAACCAAAATCAAAATTCTAAATGAAAGAAACATTACAACTGATACCATGTAAATATAAGGATCATAAGAAGCTACTATGAAATTACAACTCATATCACAGAAAAACAAACAACCATAAGAGAATACTAGGAACAGTTACATGCCAACAAACTGGACTACCAAGATGAAATGGAAAGATTCTCAGAAACATATAACCTACTGAGACTGATTAAGAAGAAATATAAAATCTGAACAGACCATTCACTAGTAAGGAAATTGAATCAGTAATTTAAAAAAATCTCCCAATGAAGAGAAGTCCAGGACCAGATAGCTTCACTGGTGAATTTTATCAAACATTTAAAGAAGAATTAACATTAATTCTTCTCAAACTCTTCCAGAAAATCGGAGAGGAAGGAACGCTCGTAAACTCATTTTTCAAGGCCAGAATTACCCTGATACCAAAGTCAGAAAAGAACAGCGCAAGAAAAGAAAAATTATAGGCAGGCCAATTTTCCTGATGAACACAGATGCAAAAATTCTCAATACTAGCAAACCAAATTCAGCAGCACATTAAAAGGATTATTCACCATGATCAAGTGGGATTTCCCTGGGATGCAAAGATGGTTGAAACACACAAATCAAATAAGTGTGATACATCACATTAATAGAACGAAAGAAAAGAAATATCTCAGTAGATGCAGAAAAGGCACTTGACAAAATTTTCAACATTCATGATAAAAACTCAAGTATGGAAGGAACATACCTCAGCATAATAAAGACTACAGATGAAAAGTCCACAGCTAACATCATACTCAATGATGAAAGGTCAAAAACTTTTCCCCTAAGATCAGGAACGAGACAAGGATGTCCACTCTCACCACTCCTATTCAACACAGTACTTAATGGAAGTCCTAGCCAGAGCGGTCAGGCCAGAGAAATAAATAGAGGGTATCAGAATTGGAAAGGAAGAAGGAAAACTGTTTCTATTTGCAGAATCCATGATTTTATATACAGAAAATCCTAATGACTCCACCAAAAAAAACCTGTTAAAACTAATCAATAAATTCAATAAAGCTGCAGGTTACAAAATTAACATTCAGGACTTCCCTCATGGCGCAGTGGTTAATAATCCGCCTGCCAATGCAGGGGACATGGGTTTGAGCCCTGGTCCGGGAAGATCCCACATGCCACGGAGCAACTAAGCCCATGCGCCGCAACTACTGAGCCTGTGCTCTAGAGCCTGTGAGCTGTAACTACTGAGCTCTCGTGCCACAACTACCAAAGCTGCATGCCTAGAGCCCGTGCTCTGCAACAAGAGAAGCCACTGCAATGAGAAGCCCACCACCGCAGCGAAGAGTAGCCCCCGCTCACCTCAACTAGAGAATGCCTGCGCACAGCAACAAAGACCCAACGCAGCCAAAAATAGAAATAAATAAATAAATTTAAAACATTAATATTCAAAAATAGGTACCATTTCTACAAGCTAACAATAAGTTATGTGAAAAAGAAATAAAATGATACCATTTACAACGGCATCTAAAACGTAAAATACTTAGGAATAAATTTAACCAAGGAAGTCAAAGATCACTGAAAACTATAAGACGTTGATGAAAGAAACTGAAAAAGATACAAATAAATGGAAAGGTATCCCATGTTCATGGGTTGGAAGAATTAATATTGTTAAAATGTCCATACTACCCAAAGCCATCTCTAGATTCAGTGCAATCCCTATTGAGATTCTAATGGCATTTTTTACAGAAGTGGAAAAAACAGAAACAATCCTAAAATGTGTATGGAACCATAAAAGACCCTGAATAGCTAAAGTAATCCCGAGAAAGAAGAACAAAGCAAAAGGCATCACATTTCTTGATTTCAAGCTATACTATAAAGCTATAGTCATCAAAACTGTATGGTACTGGCATAAAAACTGACACATAGATCAATGGAACAGAACTGAGAGCCCAGAAATATACCCATGCATATACGGTCAACTAATACTTGACAAGGGAGCCAAGAATATTCAATGGAGAAAAGACAGTCTCTTCAATAAATGGTCATGGGAAAGCCACACAGCCAAATACATGCAGAAGAATGAAATTGGACCCCTATCTTACACCATTCACAGAAATTAACTTGAAATAGATTAAAGACTTAAATGTAAGACTGGAAACCATAAAACTCCTAAAAGAAAACATAAGAAAATAAAGCTCTTTGACATAGGTCTTGGCAATGATTTTTTGGGGAAATCGCCACTAAAGCACAAGCAACAAAATAAAAAATAAGTGGGATGACATCAGACAAATAAGCTTCTGCACAGCAAAAGAAACCATCAACAAAGTGAAAAGACAACCTACAGAATGAGAAAAAATATTTGCAAACTATATACCTGATAATATCCAAAATATCTGAAGAACTCATACGACTCAATAACAACAACAACAACAACAACAAAAAGCAAACAATGTGGTGTAGAAATGGGCAGAGGATCTGACTAGAAAATTTTCAAAAGAAGACATACAGGTAGCCAACAGGTACATGAAAAGGTCCTCAACATCTCTAATCATCAGGGAAATGCAAATCAGAACCATAAGGAGATATCACCTCACACCTGTCATAATGGCCATCATCAGACAGACAAGAAGTAACAAATGCTGGAGAGGGTGTGGAGAAAAGGGAGCCCTCGTGCACTGTTGGTGGGAATGTAGACTGGTGCAGCCACTGTGGAGAACAGTGTGGAGGTTCCTCAAAAATATTAAAAATAAAAACTACCATATGACCCAGCAGGTTCCACTTCTGGGTATTGATCTAAAGGAAACAAAAATACTAACTCAAAAAGATATATGTACCCCCATGTTCACAGCAGCACTATTTACAACAGCCAAGATATGGAAACAACCTAAGTGTCCGTTGGCAGATGAATGGATAAAATGTGGCATATATACAATGGAACATTACTCAGCCATAAAAAAATAAAATCCTGCCTTTTGTGACAACATGGATGGACCTGAGGACATTACGCTATGGAAAATAAGTGAGACAGAGAAAGACAAATGCCATATGATCTCAGCTATCAATGGAATCTTGAAAAAAAATTAATTTGTGGTTACCAAAGGAGAGTGGGTGGAATTGGGGGAAGGTGGTCAAATGGCACAAACTTCCAGTTATAAGATAAACAAGTACTGGCCATGTGCAGCGTGATGACACAGTCAGCAATGCTGTAATGTGCATTCGAAAGCTGTCAAGAGAAAGCTGTTAAGAGCTCATCACAAGGAAAATAATGTTCCCTTTTTCTGTATCTATGAGACCATGGATGTTAACTAAATTTATTGTTGTCCTCAAACTAAATTTATTGTTGTCCTCATTTCGAAATATATATAAGTCGTCACTGTGCTGTACATCTGAAAGTTATTCAGCGCTGTGTGTCAGTTATATCTCCTAAAACTGGAAAAAAGCAAACTAACTAGACCTGTGAACTTCGTCTCTTTGGATCTGGAAAAAAGAGCCTTATCTGACCAAGTTAAACACTCTAAGCTGCCATCCCTCCAACTCGGTCTCACAGTTTGTAATCTTAAAATATTGAACAAAATGTCCCAAAGTTAAAGACCAAAATACAGTATCATTTGCATTTACTCTTGTTTTTCCTCAAATATAAAGCTCTAGCTTTAAGTGCTTTAATTATCCAAATGCGACAGATGCAGGTTTCTCATCTCAAATTTTTCTGGCAAAGTGTGTAACCGAGTTATTAGAAGTGTCTGATTATACGTGCACTGTGAGAAAGCAGGAGCTACATGCCCCCAGGCTGCCAGGGCAACTCTTGGTCCAAAAGAGGATCAAAACACAAATTTTACCCAAGCAAGAAAAATTACATGAAAACTGCATGGTGATAAATGAGATGCGCCATTTCAATGATGGGGGCGAAGGAAATATTATGCCAAAATATCTCTGAAAATCAGAAACTAATGCAAGGGACGAAGAGGAAGAATACAACACAGTGCTCTGGTGGGTTCTGTGGCTGCCACGTGACCTGAGGGTACTGGTCCAGTCCAGATCCCATGGCATGTGAATGCTTTAATAAAAGCAATTATTTTTTAAAGGTATTTAAGGTCAAACATCAGGAAAAAATTGTTACTCTTCCTTAGGTCAGGCATCCCAATCTTTTAGCAGGAAAACACTGCTGTCACCCCGCAGGGGTGGAGTTCAGCTTCGGTGTCATGGTCGTCTGCACCAGGTGACGTTACTGCAGTGCTGTCACCCCACAGTCATCTGCCCAGGAGTGCGTTTCCTTGTGTGGATCAAAGAGGTCAAAGCATAGGGCCGGCCGCCTGAAGCCGGAGGCCACGCGCTGTGTCAGGGCAGAGCCCAACTCCAGAGTCATGCTGTCGGCGGGCTGAGGGCCATCACTGCTCCAGGAAGGGCTCGGATCTGTGTCGGGAAGCTGCTTCGGAGTGAAAAGTACTCAGGTTGGGCAGTGTGGGGTGGCTTGGGGCCGGGCGGAAGCCTCCCCAGAGCCCCCCCTCAGCACCCCAACTCTGCCCGGGGACTCTGGAGGCAGTGGGTGCTGTGGGCATGACTTCCAAGCCACAAACCGGGGCCGAGGCCCTGCCCTCAGTACCCCGCACGGGAAGGGGCTCAGTCTGGTGTGTGCCAAAGGACAGCGACGACCAAGGTTCCGATTAAAATGTAATTAAAAAAGCCTAATTTCCTAACCCTTCTAAATTTTAGAACTTACAACCACTTTATGTTTAAACACTGAATTTATTGAGAAACTGGTAATCCTGGAGGAGACTGATTTCACAGCCCAGTCCAGGCCTCTAGGTCAAGCTGTGAAACCAAATCCCAGGCCCCGTCGCCAGACTAGAGCTCTCCGGCTCCGGGAAAACTGCTAGGGGGCCCTCACAGGCTCACAGATGCACAAGGTGAAGAGGTCTGAGAGGAAGGCGGTCCCGCCGCTGCTGGCAGAGACAGAAACGGGAGGGAGGGCGTGGCAGCGGCCACTGGTGTGAAGGGGGACCAGGGGGACCGGGGCCGGCGTGAGGCCGAGGGGGCGCCCGGCCCCCAGCCCTGCCCATCAGACACTGTGCAGCACAGGGAATGCAGCCAGCGTCTTATGATGACTATACACGGAGCGTAACCTTTAAAGGCTGGGTCACTGTGCTGCACACCTGTAGCGCGTGTAATATCGTACGTCACCCGTATCTCAATTCAGAAAACCCTTCAATGACACACACACGCTTCAGGCACACTCTTCAGACCAGAGGCAGGACGACACCTGCTGAGGACCTGGGGGTAACAGACGCACCAGCGCCCTCCCCGTCCCCATCCCCGTCCCGGGTAGAGTGAGGCAGGCGTGCTGGCTTGACCGTGTCCCTGTGCTTTCCCTCTGCCCAACGCAGGGACACAGCGGTTCCCCCACTAGTGCACTGAGCTTTAGGGACGGCTGGGGTGAGCCGAGGGCCCTCCGTTCCCTGGACTGAACCCGACCAGAGGCAGCCACTCCGCAGCCGGGGGCTCTGCATCCATCCGGCTGACAGTCTTAATCTGTCGGGATGGCACTCACCAAAGAACTCTACGCAAACTCCTTGGACTAAGTGGAGAAACAGCTAAGGCTTCACGTGGCTTGCTCTGAAAACTACATTCTGTACAACGGTCTGCTGTGGAAATGCTCCTTGGTGGGGACATGCACTCGTTCTGGAGTGTGCAATGTTACAACTGCGTTCGCTGATAGTAACAAACACATGTAGTAGTTTCTAAAATATGAAAAATGTTTCTGATCAACCACCAATTAAACTTTGGTTACTTGGTTTGTTTGGTCACTTGTTCAACAATGTTTAAATCTTTTAAATACCCTAATCATTTGACAGTCAACTAAATTATTCATGCTAATGGAAGAAAAGAGAGAGGTTCGTGATTCAAAGCAAAGTGCATCTTTGTACCGAAAGCATGAGCAGGAAAATACACTGCAGAGTCCCAAGGGGGGCGACCCGAACGCCTGTCTGCTGAGGCCTCCTTAGGCAGACACGGTGCATCCACACCTGGGGGCAGAAGGGGCCGCAGGACTAACACCAACCCCCCAGCAGGACGCCAGCGGTGCTACCAGCTGCCCGTACAGATCTGGGGACACACACACTCTGTGTACTTAGGACATCTGGGCGTGCATGTGTGTACTGACATGTCCTTCTGTGTTTATATGTGTTACATGCAGACAGGATCTCTGGAGGGAAGAGCAAAAACTGTGAACTGGAGAACTGGGTGGCAGGTAGACATGAGACGCAACGTGTCCCCTTTAGTACAGCTACAGTTGCAGACCATGTGTCCTAGTCGGAGAGCGCAGGGAACAGGGCATCCCTGAAGGGCTGGCTGGCGGGGGCCGAGACGGGAGGAGGCCCCAGGAAACTAAAAGGCAGACGGTGGACAGAAAGGGTGCGAGGTGTTACCGAGCAGATACTGAGTCTTCTGGGAGGAGGAGACCTCAGTGCGACAGGGCAAGTCGCCAGATAGAAACTGACGCAGGGCAGAGCTCAGCCAGAGTCAGGGTGCTACGCAGCTAAGATGGGTTTCATGAGGAAAAGCAAGAGCACGGCTGAGGGTTTTCCAGAATCAAAGAGAGACATGCAGTGGCCACAGCAGCAGCCCCCAGTTAGAACAGAGCTCCCTGCTGGGGGACCACGCCTCCCAGACGCTGTGGATAGGAACATGTGCAGCAGGGCATTCTCAGGTGTCGGAAAACGTCTGATCCGCAACAGAGGCCACTGAGGGCATGTGCGATTCTGCCCCGTAGGTGACAGGTCAAATAAAACACATCTCAACCCCGTGCCCGTGGGAAACGTCTCCCTAATGCTGCAGAAAAGGCTGCTCTGAAAAGTGCTTCCCTCTGAAACCCAGAAGCAAAGAGCAAACAGTTTATACACACAGGGGCCAGTCTCTACAGAGGCCGCTTTCTACAGAATCTCTCTGCAACGTACGATAAGCACTGAGCTTGGTAACCTGCAGGCAGGTATCTTGAGAGAGAGCTTCAACATTAAAAGGGGTAACTTCTGAGACCAGAACTCATGGTGGGGAGGGGAGAAATGAGTACTGCTTCTTTTATTCAATTATAAACTTTACAGTTCTTTCTGAATTTGAAAAACAGAAAAACAAGCTATTTTTCTAGGAAAGATTGCAAAAGTTTTTGGATTTTTAATGATAAAAATCCAAAGTCCTCAATATAAAGAGTTTTATAAAACAATAAAAAAAAAAAATCAAAACAACCTAGTAGGAAAATGGGCAAAACGAAAGAAAACAGGATCTTCTCTGACTAGGGAAGGCCGAGTATATGGGAGAAGCTTGGTCATGTGACCAGGTCTTCAGCTCAGGAGACACAGGACCCGGTCAGGTGAGCCTTGTGTTCTACAGCCAGAGAGAAGGGGAGGACTCGTGGCCTGAAAGGACTCGGATCTTCTGTCATTAAACAGCTCCCAGCAGCTCTGTGCCCCCCGCCACCGACAGCCCTCGGCCTTTACTGACGCCCGAGACGCTGTCTTCTGCATAACATGCCCTTCTTTTCCTTCGGTTTTCTTTCGCTCGTTTAGCCTTGGGGTGCAGCTATGAAGTGTTATTAAAAGTCCTGAAGCTAGAAACAAGTCCCCAAATGAGGTGCAAATTGAGATCTCTTCAGGAGGCACAGGACCGTGGACACTGTCCCCACAGAGGTGGCCCGGGTCTCTGCACCTGCCCTGGATCTGCACACGCTTGGCCACCACCTTATTATCACCCAAAGCGTCTCAGGAGGAGAAGCTCAGCACTCGGCCCTCCTGCAAACACTACCCGTTCACACTCCCGGTTCACTGACTTCTTTGTGCTCTACTATCTCAGGAAGTGAACACAGAGATCTTGGAATGTTTAAATTCTAACACACCAAAAACTATTCAAACACAGACAATGGTTAAGACAAAAGAACTCTGCTCTTGGCTTCTGCACGTTTCGGAACCAAACGTAATAAATTCATTCAGAGCTTTTAAGCTGCATCTTTAATCATTTCCCATTCTGAAAAACTTCTACCTTATGTCCTTTTTAAAAGAGCTATTTGAAAACTAACTGGCTAATTGTATGTTATAGTGGTAATTACTTATTTAGAGCAGGATTTAGAGAGTGGGGAAAAGGGAATTTTTCCTTGCCACACCAAATTTTTTAACAAAGTATTTACCCAAAATAAAAATTAACCTTAAATGATGACTTAAATACTCAACTTATGTAACCCATATAAATTATAACCTTCATATAATCTTGTAGGCCTGATGAAAACAAACATTAATACATGTGGAGTACTTATGTAACTGGAAAATCAAAACCCATACACACTGCCCACTACAACCTTCCTTGGTACAAACTGTGCAACAGGTTTGCCAAGTGCTGAAAAGGACTAATCCAGTAGGAGCGTTAACTGTTCCATACAAATCCACACACCCCAGGCGCTAAGTGCTAATCGGCTTTAATAACAGGCTCATTATGCAGGCCCTCTGGTAAGACTCTGGGGCCGAAGGGCCTTCAGGAGGGAGAAATGCTGTTTGTCAGCACACGGAAGGCCATGGTCTAAATATATGTTTCCCCCCAAAATTCACATGTTGGAATCCTAAACCCTGACGTGATGGTATTAGGAGGGGGGGGGTCTTTGGGAGGTGACCAGGTCCTGAGGGTGGAGCCCTCGTGATGGGATTAGTGCCCTTAGAAAACGGACCCCGAGAGCTTCCTCAGCCCTTCCTCCACAGCAAGAAGCCTACAGCCAGGAAGGGGTCTTCACCAGAGCTGCGAGAAACGAATGTCTGTTGTTTAAGCCACCCAGTCTGTGGCGTTTAGTTACAGCAGCCCGATCACACTCAGACAAAGACGCTTAAAAGAAACTGGAAGAAGCAATCCCAGTGAAGAAACATAATCCATCACTTTGCCAACCAAGATCCAAAATACGGGGATTTTTTTTGCTAGAAATATTTCAGACGGATGAACTTAACCTGTTGCCAGAAGCCAAAGGAAAATTCCATCTACTCCCACCCACTTCCAACAACCTTTGAATATCCTCTTCAATCACAGCAATGGGAATAAAAAAGCTGCCAAATCCAGTATCATCAGATAGCCAATACGTCAACGAGGCTTAGGTTGAGAAAAAATAAAAATGATTATTCACAAAGCCCAGCTTTCTGCATAGCAGCACAGAAATCATGCAAGGAAGTGTGCACACCCTCCAGTGAAGAGGCCTGGAAGGAGGAGGCCTCGCCAGGGAGCAGCGGGGCCAGGAGAGCTAGAAACCTGAAACCAGGCCCCAAGTGGGGATGCTGCCCTCCTGCCCCTCTGCAGCTGGCCTTCCTGCCAGCCCCCCTGCCCCTGCCCACGGTCCCAGGAGGGGGGGCAGGCTCCAATGCATGTGGTCTCAGCTCCAGGTCTCCTCGGCCCAGAGGGTAGCCGTTCCCACGCTTCACCCTCATGTGGCGAGGCCGCTGCCCCACCTTCACATGCGGGCACCAGGCTATTTGCACTTCCCTCCAGCCCCTGATAGCACCACCACCACCACTGTCCCGGCCCTTTCTGCTCTGCCGCCGTGGGCCTCTGTCCTAGGAAAGGTGATCTTGGCCACCTCCTCGAGGCGGTTCAGCTCTCACCGCCAGAGAGGGGTGCCAGTGAGCCACCAGCAGCAGGCAGAGCAGGAAGGGAAGGCTGATGGAGGGCCCGGTTCCCCTCTTCCTCCCAGGCTCCCGTGTGGGTTACATGCGTGGTTTCCAGGGCAGAAGTGACAGAACAGCCCATAATCCTACCAGAAATTTAGATTCAGTTCTCCACTCCCACAGCGGGATGAGAAGCTAATCGTCGTTAACTGTATAACAATCACATAATCATCAGCTATTCTAAAATTTTAGGTATTTACAATCATACTACTAAAACTAGTAGTAAGAACCTAACTTGTTCTAAGTATCAAAACAGAGCAATTACAAATTGCATAAAGATGCCAATAAACACATGTAAAAATCAGACCAAAGGTAGCTAGTGTTTATAAGTCACGGCAGTATTCTAAGTTACTACTGCAAAAATAAACTTAAAGGTAGACACGTATATGTAAGAGCCAGAGATAAGAATCAATAGATAAAAGAAAAATACTCTCATCTTAACTCAATCCCTCATTCCTTTTGAAAATTACTTGAGACACACAACTCACTAAATGGCACTGATCCTAAACACTGATTTTAAACAGTGGCTCCTGAACTGATGGTAAACAACGGGTGCAGCCTCGGAGCAGAGCTGCGCCCGCAATCACCACGTTGCTGTAGCGTGGCGGCTGCTGTGTCCTCTCCACACAGGCCTGGAGAACGCCAGAAACAGCAAAGGTAACACAGGACTTTTACCTCGCGCACTCCCACCCTCCACTCACTTCTGTACCACATACTTCCTATTAGAAGGAAGAGGAGGTGGAGGATTTGACTTCCGCCAAGAAATGAGCAAAACGAGAAACGGAGACAGCACCGGGGGTGGGTGGGTCATGCTGACCCTGCCCCCGCACAACGCGACACCTACTTAAGTGGGGCTTTAAAAATTAAAGCAAGTATCACCCTCCACCACGACGGCCTGAACAGACCAGGACCCACTCCCCAGTGAAACTACTGAAATGTGTAAACAAACAGAACCACAACCATTAAAAGCCTCTGGAAATGCTCCTTAGGGTGAAGAGTAAACGAAGAAATATCTACTCAAGAAAATCGACGAATATTTGAAAATCCAGAAATTAAGAAAATGTACAAAAGGCAAGCAGGCATCGGTGGCATTTGAACCTGACCACGGCCCCTGGGCCCCCCAGCTGCAGCCGGCAGCACTGAGCCTGCTCTCCCCCAGGCCCCAGGCAGGGTTCAGGGCTCCTGCATTTCTCATCCCGAGGCGCCCGAGGAGTGGGCCCCGGAGGTGAGGCCTCCCTCCTTCCATCCAGCCCCCACTCCACAGACAGAGGCTCACCCTGGGTACGGAACACTGGAAACCCTGGACCCTGGTCTCCTGGTCCAGCTCACGCAGTGGCAGCTACTACACACCAGGAGACCCCAGGCTGCTCCCCAACCCCACTAGCGCTCAGCTCCTAGAGTGGGGTGCCACTCAGAGAGAAGCTTGTCGTGGTCTCCACCCCAGCTCCAGAGCCCTGGCTCAGAGACCCTGCCAGGGGAAAGCAGGACACGAGATGCTGTGAGCCAGCAAGAGCTTTGGAGCCATGGAAGGACTCCTCCCAAAGGCACCGACTGCATTTGTGACACAGCACAGGGGAGGGTGCTCGCAAGGGCAGGGGGTGGTGGAGAAAGGTAGTCAAGAGAAGACTGGAGGTACAGCTAAGCTGAGCAGCGAGCTTGCAGGAGAGAAGCGGGGAGGAGAAGCCAGAAGGGGCCCCTTGAGGTCAGAGCGATGATGAACAGGGGCTTCAGAAATGCTTCCCTCAAAGGAGCCAGTCAGAGTGCATGCCTCTGCAGAGCAATTTATGCCCCCGAGTATTACTGGAAATAATAGAGTAGCCAGCAGGCAGTCAGTGGAGTTTAACAGCTGGATGCTGTCAGGGCAAGAGGAAGGAAGGCCTGCCAAACCCACCGCAGCCCAGGCGATGTGGGTGCACCCAGAGGAGGGCTTCCCTGAGGGGCAACGCCCAACACTCAACATTGGGGGGCATGGGGCAGACCTCACTAAGATAATCCAGCGGGACACGAAACAAGGAGGCGACAAGTAAGTAAGTTACAAAGTAAGCAACAGGAATGGGGCGGGTAGTGCCCAGATTTACTTACATATAGAACAAACAATCCTAAAATTTGTATGGAACCACAAAAGATCCCAAATAGCCAAAACAATCTTGAGAAGAAGAACAAAGCTGAAGGCAACATGCTCCCTGATTTCAGACTATATTATAAAGCTACAGTAATTAAAATAGCGTGTTACTGACATAAAAACAGACACATGGGTCAATGGAACAGAATAGAGAAGCCAGAAATAAATCCATGCATGCATGATCAGTTAATTTACAACAAAAGAGCCAAGAATATACGATGGGGATAGGACAGCCTCTTCCATAAATGGTGTTAGGAAAACTGGACAGCATATACGTGCAAAAGAATGAAACTGGACCACTACCTTACACTGTACACAAAAATTAACTAAAAATGGATTAAAGACTTGAGTGTGAGACTGGAAACCATAGAAGAAAACACAGCTGGGTAAGCACTTGACATCAGTCTTAGTGATGACTTATTGGATTTTCTACCAAAAGCACAGACAACAAAAGCAAAAATAAACAAGCCAGACTAAATCAAACAAAAAAGCTTCTGCACAGCAAAGGAAACTATCAGCAAAACAAAAAGGTAATCTACTGAATGTGTGAAAATATTCGCAAATCATATATCTGATAAAGGGCTAATATCCAAAATACATAAAAAACTCATACAACTCAATAGAAAAAAACAATCCAATTAAAAAATGGGCAGAGGATCTCAACACTTTTTCAAAGAAGACATACAGATGGCCAACAGGTATGTGAAAAGATACCCAACATCACTAATCATCAGGGAAATGCAAATTAAAACCACAGTAAGATATCACCTCACACCTATGAGAATGGCTATTACCAAAAGACAAAAAATATCAGTAACAAGTGTTGCACGGTCGGTGGGAATGTAAATTGGTGCAGCCACTATGGAAAACAGTATAGAGATTCCACAAAAAAAATTAAATAGAACTACCATATGATCCAGCAATTCTACTTCTGTGAAAACAGTAACTCAAAAAGATATATGTACCCCATGTCCAGTGCAGCACTATTCACAATACCTAAGACATAGAAACAACCTACACACACACACACAAACACACACACACACACAATGGACTATTATTCAGCCATAAAAAAGAATGAAATCTTGCCGTTTGCAACAACATGGATGGACCTTAGGGACATTATGTTCAGTGAAGTAAGTCAGACAGAGAAAGACAAATACTGTATGATCTCACTTATATTTGGAATCAAGAACAAAACAAAGCAAAACAAAAAAGAACCCAGTTCAGAGAGACAGAGACAGAGACAGATTGGTGGCTGCCCAAGGCAGAGGAGAGATGGAGGGAGTGGGTGAACAGGGTCAGAGGTACAAACTCACAGTTATAATAAGTTGTGCGGGTGTGATGTCCAGCACGGTGACCATAGCTAATAACACTGTGCTGTACTTCTGAAAGCTGCCAAGAGAGTAGATCTTAAAGTTCTCATCACAAGAGAAAAAATTTTAACTATGTGTGGTGATGGGTATTAACTAGACTTACTGTGCTGATCATCTGCAGTACACATATCAAATCATTATGCTGTACACCTGAAACTAATATAATGTTGTATCTTAGTTATACCTCAATTTTTAAAAATTTAAATAAAATAAAATGTCCATTTTCTAATGAAAAATTCTGAAGCAGCCACAAAAGGGGGAAAGTGTGACCCATAGACCCTCCCCCCCAAAAAGTGGGCAATACAAACTGACTGTGAGAGCAAACCAGATGTCTGACTTAACAGAAAAACACTAGAAAATAGCCATCATAAACATGTTCACAGGATGAAAGGAAACACCATCAAAGAAGTAAATGAAGGCATGCTGGCACTGCTGCACCAAGGAGAAAACAGGAGTAAGAGGCAGAAATGACCAAAAAGAACCAAGGGGAATTCTAAAGTTGGAAAGTACAATAAACAAAATTAAAAATGCACTACAGGGGCTCAACAGTAGGTCTTAATTTGGAGAATAAAGAATTATTGAACTTGAAGCCAAAAACCAGAGAGAAAAAAAGATGAAAAAAAAATGAAGAACCTCAGAGAAATGTGTGATACCATTAAGCACATCAACATATGCAAAATGGAGTACAAGAAGAAGAGAGAAAGTAGCAACAACAACAACCAAAAAAATTCAAATAACAGAACATTTCCCAAATTCACTGAAAAACAAAAATCCATACATTCAGGAAGCTCTAGAAACTCCAAGTAGGATGAACAGAGACCCACAAACACATACATCATAGTTAAACAAAGTCAGAGTCAACATCAGCTGTTTTACTGTAATACAATTCTGAGGCTAACGACCTGGAGTTAGTCTCAGACTCAACAAGTTCAAGGCTCAGTCCTCCTCAAGACTGTCTTTACTGAAGACACCAGCCTCATTTCAGTGGCCCCAAGCAATCAAATAGGTATAAATTCAGAGGCTGGGGGGAATGCAGAGCTTCCCTGCCCTCTGCCTGTGGATTCAGAGCCAGCTTCTCTCTCTCTCTCTCTCTCAAACACACACACACACACACACACACACACACACACACACACACACCCAATGTGTTTACCAACCATGAAGCTCCACTGAGTCTTTACTGGAATTTCATTCTGTTGGCATGATTCATTGATTAAATCATTGACCATGTGATAGAACTCAGTCTCTAGCCCTCTCCATTCCCTGGGGGTGACATGGCTGAAAATCCCAAACCTCTATTCCTATGCCTGGTCTTTCTGGTAACCAAGCCCCATCCTGATGCTGTGGAGGGGCACACCGCGAGTTCATGTCTTAGCGTAACAATGACTCCTGACCCTCAGGAATCCCAAGGGTTTGGAACCCCTGTGCTTGGAATGGGGGGATGGGAATGGGAAAGACGAGACATTTTCTTTATTACACCACACAAAGACAAGGAGGAAGTCTTGAAAACTAGAAGGGAAAAACAACCAGTCACTTACCAAGGGACCTCCCCACCCAAGTAAGATTAGGAGCTGACTCTCAGAAGAAACAATGAAGGCCAGAGGCAGTGGAATAACATACTCAAAGTACTCCATGAAAAAACTGACAAACACAAATCCTGTATCCAACAAAGCTATCTCTCATAAATGAAGATGAAATAAAGACTTCCCCAGATAAGCAAATTTGAAAGAATTTGTTGCTAGCAGACCTGTCTTACAAGAAACACTAAAGGAAGGTCTTCGGACTAAAAGTAACTCCAAATGGTAATTCAAATCCACATGAAAAAACAAAGAGCACTGGTAAAAGTAATTATGTAATTATAAAACACAGTATAAATGCTTATTTTTTTACTTCTTATAACTAACTTAAAAAGTGTATACAATAACATGTATCTAATGTAATGTTGGGCAATGTAACGCAAGTGTAATACATTTGCCAATAATAGCATAAAAGAGGCGGGTGCGGGTAAAACTGTACTGGACTGTGAAGATGACTACAGACGGTAAAATAATAAGATATTAAGATGTTACGTTAGAAAGTATACACTTAACACAAAAGAAAGTAGTAAAGGAGGAACAGCGGAACAAAAAAGACGTGAAGAAAACAAAAAATGGCAGATGTAAATTCAACTAAGCAATAATACTATTAAATGTAAACTGATTAAACAATCCAACCAAAGGCAGAGATTGTCATACTGGATTTTAAAAAGTGATGCAACTAAATGCTGCCTACAGGAGACATACTTTAGAGTCAAAGATAAAAACAGACTGAAAGTAAAAGGAAGGGAAAAGATAAATCACGCAAACAGCAACCACAAAAAAAGCTGGAGTGGCTATATTAATGAATAAGATAAACATTAAAAATTTTAAAGTTAATAAAGAGGTATTTCATAATGATAAATGGCTCACCATCAGAAAGATATAACAATTAAAAACATACAGGCACATAATAACAGAAAAAAATACAAGAAGCAAAAATGTACAGAAATAAAGAGAGAACTAGACAATCCAACAATAAAAGAGACTTCAGTATGCCACTACCAATAATGGATAGAACTAGACAGAAAATAAACACTACAAACTAACGAGACCTAATAGATCTCAATATAACACTCTGTCCGACAATAGAATACACATCCTTCTCAAGTTCACGTGGAGCATAGACCATATGCTAGGCCATAAAATAAACCTCAGTACATTTTTTTTTTTTTTTAATGGCTGTGTTGGGTCTTCGTTTCTGTGCGAGGGCTTTCTCTAGTTGTGGTAAGCGGGGGCCACCCTTCATCGCGGTGCGCGGGCCTCTCACTATCGTGGCCTCTCTTGTTGCAGAGCACAGGCTCCAGACGCGCAGGCTCAGTAGTTGTGGTTCACGGGCCCAGTTCCTCCGCGGCATGTGGGATCTTCCCAGACCAGGGCTCGAACCCGTGTTCCCTGCATTGGCAGGCAGATTCTCAACCACTGCGCCACCAGGGAAACCCCCTCAGTACATTTAATAGGATAAAATTATTCACAGTAGAGCCTCTGACAACAGAGGAATGAAATTAAAAATCCATACCAGGAAAAACTCACGAGGTGGAAATTAAACAACGCATGCCTAAATAACCAATGAATCAAACAAGCACTCAAAAGGGAAATCAGAAATAGTTTGAAATGAATTAAAGTCAAGACACAACATTCAGGTTTCAAGTATAATTTACACATATTGTATAGTTATAATAGAACTGTCACTGTATGTTCTAAGCATGGTAGCAATAAGTTTTAAATGTTTGTTTTGCTTGTTATGCTATTTTAAAAAATCAATGATTATTTTTTTTAAAAAAAGAGAACTTCCTCAATCTGATAATAAGCATCTATGAAAAACTCACAGCTAACATCAGACTAAATGGTAAAATACTGAAAGCTTTCCCCCTAAGATCAGGAATGAGTCAAAGATGCCTATCGCTATTCAACACTGTGTTGAGGTGCCAGCAAGGCAATTAGACAAGAAAAAGAAATAAAAAGCATCCAGATTGGAAAGGAAAAAGTACAATACTTCTATTTGCAGATGACATCATATTTTACATAGAAAATCCTAAGGAATCCCCTAAAAACCTATTAGCATAAACCAGTTCAATGTGGTGACACAATACACGATCAATATACAAAAATCAGTTGTGTTCCTATACACCAGCAATGAGCAATCAAAAAAATAAAGAAAACAATGCCGCATACAAACACATCAAAAAGAATACTTAGGGATACATTTTACAAAAGTTCAAAATTTCTTCTCTGAAAACCACAAAATATTGTTGAAATAAACTTTTAAAAGATCTGGATAAATGGAAAAATCATACAATGTTCACGGATCAGAATACATAACATGGTTACAGATTCAATGCAATGTAATCCTATCTGACTTCTTTGTAGACATTGATAAGCTGATGTCTTATCAAACCATGCAGCAACTGAACTTCATCAAAATTTAAAACTTCTGTGCTTCAAAGTACACTATCAAGAAAGTGATACAAATAGCCAATAAGTACACGAAAAGATGCTCAATACATCAGCCATCAGAGAAATATTGATACAAATCAAAACCACAATGAAATACTACTTCACTCCCACAAGGACGGCTAGAATCAAAAAGTCAAGTGATAATACGTGTATGTGCGGAATTGTAGAGATCAAACCCTCAAACACTGCTGGTGGGAATGAAAAATGATGTCACTTGCAGGAAACAGTCAGCAGGTCTGTAAAACGATTTCACACAGAGAAACCATGTGATCCAGTGTCTTCTCCATGTGAGCTGCTGTAACAGAACACCATGGACTGGGGTGGCTTATAAACAATGGAAATTTATTGCTCACAGTCTGGAGGGTGGGAAGTTCAAGACCAAGGTGCCAGCAGAGTCGGTGTCTGATGAGGGCCCACTTCTTGGCTCACTGATGGCTGAGCTCAGCGCACTCCCACGTGATGGAAGAGGCAGTGAACTCTCAGGGGTCCCTTTTATAGGAGCACTAATCCCATTCATTAGGCTTCTGGCACCCGACCTAATTCACACTGGGGGTTAGGATTTAACATATGAATTTGGGGGGCATAAACATTCAGTCTGAGGCACCTAGAAATTCCACTCCTAGATATATACCCATCGGAAATGAAAAATAGGTCCACACAAAATCTTTTCCACAAATGTTTATAGCAGCATTCATAATAGCCAAAAAGTGGAAACAACCCAAACGTTTGTGGTAAATTGATAAAATGGAATATTATTCAGCCATAAAAAGTAACAAAATACTGACACATGCTATAACATAGATGAACCTTTTAAAATATTATGCTCAGTGAAAGCGGCCAGTCACAAAAGTCCACACATTACATGATCTGTGAAAGTCCAAAATAGTGAAATCTGTAGTAATACAAAGTAGATCAGCAGTTGCTGGGGAGGGAAAATAGGTGGGGTGGAGAGCTACAGGGCACAGGGTTTCTTTCTGAGGTCCTGAAAATGTCCTAAAATTGGCAGTTGCACATATCTGTGAATACACTAAAAACCATTTAATTGTACCATTTAAGTGAATGAATTCACTGTTATATGAATGACATCTCAATAAAGCTGTTTAAAGAGAAAAAGGTAGGTGGTTATATTTGAAAATACTGTGGAAGGGGCGCAGATCACACTCAGAAGCCCAGAGAGAGCTTATTCCTACCACCTCTTACCAGCCTTGGCCCAACAATGGAGGAAAATGCCTGAAATATCTGGTCACATCACAAAAGTAGACTCTTAATAGTAGTTTTACAGCTGAAACAGTTCATAGCAAAGGCATGGTATGCACTACCCTTTTCACGCCTGTGTAAAGATATCTGAGCGCAGATGCCAACCGCCATGACTGATCTTCATGGGTTCCAATCCTGGGAGCAGCACACCCAGGGCCTACAGAGCTTGGTACAGACAATTAACAGCAGCCACTATTTAACTCACATACAGAGATTTAATACAGAAAAATACAGCTGCACGTCCAGCTGCTGAAAGACTGAAGGATGGGGCTCCACACTGAGCCTGCAGGAATGACCCCCAGAAAACGGGACCAGAGCTGACCTGCCAGGGAACAGCCACGGTTTCACAACCACAACACGGGAGTGGGGAGGCCGCCGTCCTCCACGCTTCTCTGGATCAACATTCTCTGCAACAATCCAGGGTCCAGGATGCCTCAGCCTGACCTGCTACTCCTTAGCTCACACATGTAAATACAAGGAACCCTTTGGTTACAAAGCCCCTCGGTGACCAGAAGGTCCGCATCGGCACACTGGACTGTTTTCTGTAAGTGGCTACAGGGAAGGGTAGTCTCCACTGACACTGGGAAACGGCAAAATCAGCTTTCCAGCTACAGAGAAGGAGTCCCACCCAAAGACCGTGGGGACACATGCTGAATGAGCTGATTTGCAGCTCTCACATGCCATCCTACCCTCGCCCCCAGAGGCTGGCACCAACAGGTTGAGAGTATTTGCTTCTGGCCTTGAAGGCTACCTAAAATAAAGATTCTCATTTTGTATGTCGAATGAACTGGATATTGATGGAATTTATCCTGAAAAAATATCTAGAAAAGGAAAAGTTTTACAATTCAGACTTTATTACACTTCAGCTAGTATCTCTGAATAAAGATACCACAAATACTGGGAATGCAGGTCAGGTCAGGTCCCCACTTACCATCTGCAACCTAGTGGAAATGACCTAGTGCCTACTCAGCCTGAACTTCATTAAATTCGGACAACACTGGACTCTGCATACTGAGACAGCAGTGGGACTGAATCTGACAGGTCCCTCCTCCCCCCTCACTTTAAATATATTTTCTGCTCTACATTTTCTATGATTTTTAAATTCTCACTAATCTCTTGGCCAGCCAAAAAAACTATATCTATGAAACTATGAAATCTCCCTCTCTGATTAAAACTACAAACACAGGCATTCAAAATATTGTGTACATGAGCATGCTTAAAGTACTCTCAAAATAAATGATATTCTAGCCGGCATAACCCAAAATAAAGTCAGAAAACAGATATGGCAGCCCTCCCACATTATTACCCAGTATTATTCTGTAAGTTCTTATCAGTACAAGGCATAAAACAGAAATGAGTTAAAACAACTGGAAAGGAAAATACAATTATTATGATTTAGGCAAAGACCATATAACTAGAAAATGGAAAAGCATCAAATGAAGAACCATTAGACCTAATGAAATGGCTAAATATAAAATAAATGTATAAAACTAAATAGGTTTATTGCAGTTAAAGACAATAGAAAAAATGCTATTCTCAAGACAAGAGCATTTAAGATGTCCAGAAAAAAGTTACACGTTACCTTGACAATTATATTTAAAAAATAACTTGAATAAATGAAGATAAAAAAATCATTACCTGAATGACAAGAATAAATATTAGGAAATATAATTTCTTCTCAAATTACTGGTCTGGTAGTATGATTTCTACCTGGGATGGGGGTAGAATATGTGGCAGCTCTAAGTCCTAAGGGCCTCAGAAGATGCAGGTCTAAGCCCCTTGCTTCTCCCCAAGTCCCTCCAAACAGTGAGCTGCTGCCCCCATCGGCATCAAATCATGGTCCTTAGGAATGTGGAATACAACAAGGTGAAAATTCAAGAGAGTGAGAAGAAAATCCATAGACCTGAAGAAAATATTTGCAAAAGACATACCTGTCAGGTATTTGACTATTGTCCAAAACATACAAAGAACTCTTAAATCTCAACAACAAGAAAATGAAAACCCAGTATAAAAATGGGCAGAAGACCTGAACATACCCCTCACCAAAGAAGATATACAGGGTGAAACCAAAAAGGTGAATTCCTATTTTCTCATACAAAAACAAACCTGTTTTCCACTTTCACATGCAAAAGTGAATAATCAAAGATGTCAGCTGTAACTGGTGTCCCAGCCAGAGTGAACCTGTGTACACTCATTAAATATCAGGGGGTCCACAGCACATTTATTTCACGGAAAACAATTAAGCATTAACTAAAACATGTATAGACAGACAGTGACTAAGCATATGAAAAGGTGACAAACAACATATGTCATCAGGAAATTGCAAATTAAAAGAACAGTTAGATACCACTATGCAACTATGAAAATGGCCAAAATGCAAAACACTGACAACACCAAGTGCCGGTGAGGATGTGGACCAACAGAACCCTCATCACTACCGGCAGGAATACAAAACGGAAAAGTCACTTTGGAGGACAGGCTGGCAGTTTCTTATACGAATAAACATACTCTAACCATAAGGTCCAGCAATCGCACGCCTTAGTATTTACCCAAAGGAGTCAAAAAGCTATGATCACACATAAACCTGCATGTGGATGTTTATACAGAAGCTTCATTCATAATATCCAAATCTTGGAAGCAACCAAGATGTCCTTCAGCAGTTGAATGGATAAATAAACTTGGTCCATCCAGACAATGGGGATATTATTCAGCTAAAAAGAAATGAGCTATCAAGTCATGAAAAGACATGACAAAACATTAAATGCATTTAACTGAGTGAAAGAAGCCCATCTGAGAAGGCTACAGACTGTGTGATTCAACTCTATGGCATTCTGGAAAAGGCAAAACTGTGGGGACAGTAAAAAGATCAGGGTTTGGGGGAGGGAGGAACAGGTGGAGCACGGAGGTCTTTTAGGGCAGTGAAACTACTCTCTATGACTCTATAATGGTGGACGTCTGTCATTAAACATTTGTCAAACCCACAGAATGTTCAACGCCAAGAGTGAGCCCTGATGTAAGCCAGGACTCTGGGTGGTCATGATGTATCAGTGCAGGTTCATGGATTGTAATGAATGTCCCATCTGGTGAGGATGGTGACAGTGGGCTGGGGGAGGGGCGGGGGGAGGGGTACATGGGAAATCTCTGTGCCCCACCCACAATTTTGCTGTGAACCTAAAACTGCTCTAAAACATAAAGTCGTATTAAAAACAAAAAAAGAAGACAATAACCTAGCTCAATAAGACACATACATACAAAAAGTAAACAGGAAAGGGTCGACTGAAAAAAAAAAAAGCACAACCTAAAAGTTGACAATTGTTTTATTTCTGCGGACTTCAAGCCTGGGATGCAGCCTCTTAGATGGCTCTGAGGGACTGCTCTGAAGAGGTAAGGGAGGAGCTAGGATACACAGAAGTTTTTCCAACAAAGACCAGGTAGTGGGAACATCCAAAGAGTACTGCTAATTAAAGAAAACCAAGTTAAGGAATTTAGTGCTTTTCTATGCATGGCAAGATGCAAGAGTCAGGACTCACTGAAATCATTCCTTTGCTATGCACCTCAGCTCTCTGGGGCAGCATCCTGTGGTTTCCCACCCTGAGTTCCCTCAGGGTGCACAGTTTGGGGGGAGCGGGTGGGAGGGGGGGAAGGGCTGCAGTGGCTGAGTCAGCCCATCTGTCTCCAGCCTGAGTCCCTTCAGGGCTCACCATCAGGCGCGGCTGTAGTGGTTTGATGGCTGCAACATCCTTTTTTCAGGATGTGGCAGGCAACATTTTTCATTCACAAAAAGGAAGACATTTAAAAAAGTCTACTAAAAGGCAATTTGTGCCACCAGTTATTAAACATATTATAAAACTTCAGCAAGTAAACTGGAAATGTAACAAGAATAGGCAGAATTCAAGAGAACAGAATGGAAAAACCCAACAAACCGTAACACACAGCAATTTTAATAAGAGTGATGTGTCAAAGAGGGTAAAAGAACAATGATTTAAAAAAAAAAAATTTAGAACAACTGGTTATCTACTTTGAGAGAAAAAAACCTAAGTTCTTATTTTCACAACAGAGAGCAAAATAAATTCCACACAGATGAAAGAGTTTTTCCTTTTAAATGAAGCCATAAAGGAACTAAGGAGAATCTGATCTCAAGGAAGGAAATGCCTTTCTCAGCATAAAAGCAAGAGGAAAAACACAGAGAAAAACTGAGAGATTTTATCATTTTTTAAAGTTTTTTAAGAAAACATTTACATATTTTAATAAAAAGTCTAGTTTGAAATCCATATACATTTACAACAAATCAAATATTGGGGATTTGGTAAAGATAAATATTTGGTCTTTGTCTCTGCTTCCTGGCACAAAGCCCCCTAAAGCCTTGGAATTTACAGTCTTTTGTATGCTAATAAGATGACGCACGGGGGGGGGGGGTCTTGGGGGCGGGGCTAGAGAACTTCAGGATGGGGGCTGGTCACCAGAAAAGCAAACTCCTATAGTTAGAACTTTCCGTCTGTCCGTCTGTCTGTCCGTCCGTCCGTCCCACCACCACCCCCTCCCTTGACCTCTGGGAAAGGCTAAAATTGACTCAGTGACCAATGCCAGTGATTTAATCTATCCTGCCTGATAGGAGGAAACAGAACCTCCAGATAACAGGTTCAGGAGCCTCCAGGCTGGTGAGGGCACGTGCGGGGAAGACAGCAGGTCCACAGAGGTCGAGGAGGCCCCTCCCCACGCACCTGGCTCCATGCATCTCTTCCATCTGGTTGTTCCTGAGTTTTATCCTTTACAATATACCTGTAATTCTAAGTAAAGTGCTTTCTTGAATTTCTGTAAGCTTTCCTAGTTAATTACTGAAACCAATGGGAGATCATGGAACCCCTGACTTGTAGTCAGCTAGAGAGAAGTGTGGGTAGCCTGGGCACCCCACTTTTTTATTATGATAAAAAACACATAACACAAAATTTACCACTTTAACCATTTCTAAGTATATAGTACTGTCTTAGTCAGTTTGGGATTACCATACACAATACAATAGACTAGGTGTCTTATAAACAACAGAAATTTATTTCTCATAGTTCTGGAGGCTGGAAATATAAGATGAAGGGGCCTGCAGATTCAGTGTATGGTGAGACCCATTTCCTGCTTCACAATGGCACTTTTTCCCCCTATGTCCTCAGATGGCAGAAGAGGGAAGGGAGCTCTCTGGTGCTTCCTTTCTAAGGGCACTAATCCCATTCATGAGGGTTCCATCCTCATGACCTATGACCTCCCAAAGGCCCCACCTCCTAACACCATCACCTTGGGGATTAGGTTTCAACATATGAATTTCTGAGGAGACACAAACATTCGGTCTATAGCAAGTACAGTACTAACTATAAGCACATTGTTGTGCAAGAGAGCCCTAGGATTTTTTTCATCCTGCAAAACTGTAACTCCTAACCACCAAACAGTAGCTCCCTGTTTTCTGCCTTCCCTAGCCCTGGGCACTCCAATTCTACGTCCTGTGTCTGAGACTTTGATTATTTCAAGACCTCATATAAGTAGAATCATATATATTCATCTTTTTGTGGTTAGCTTGTTTCACTTAGCATAATATCCCAAGGTTCATCAATGTTGGAGCATGACAGGATTTCCCTCTTTTTAAAGGCTAAGCATTATTCCATTCTGTGCATGGACCACATTTTCTTTATGGAAGGAAGGAGTGGGACTACTGAATCATATGGTACTTCTCTATATTTAAAACATTTTCGAAAACTCCAGGCTGTTTTCCATAGTGGCTGCACCATTTTACATTCCCACCAACAGTGCACAGGGTTTCAATTTCTTCAATTTCAATTTCATCTTTACCAACACTTGTTATTTTCTGGGGTTTTTTTGATAGTGGCCATCCTAACATGTGTGAGCTGATACTGTGGTTTTGATTTGCATTTCCATGCAAACAGAATATAGTAAATTTGCACAGTTCTTTGGAAAAATGTATACTCAAGTTCTTTGCCCATTTTTAAAATCAGGTTTGTTTCCTTGTTTGTTTTTGGTGTTGAGCTGTAGGAGTTCATTCCTATATTCTGGATATTAACCCCAAACCTCAGGTATGAGGTTTGCACATAGTTTCTCACATTCCATAGGCTGCCCTTTTTACTGTTGTTTCCTTCGCTGCACAGAAGTTTTTAAGTTTCATGTAGCCTCACTTGTCAATTTTTTGCTTTTATTGGCTGTGTTCTGGTGGCATATCCAAGAAATCATTGCCAAGACCAATATGAAGAAGATTTTTGCCTGTTTTCTTCTAGGAGTCTTATGGTTTCAGGTCTTATGTTTAGGTCTTTAATTCATTTTAAGTTATCTTTTGTATATGGTATAATGTCAGGGTTCAACTTCATTTTTTTGCATGGGGATAACCAGTTTTCTACATTTCATTTGCTGAACAGACTGTTCTTTCCCCATCATGTGTTCTTGTCACCCTTGTCATAGACCATTTGACCATATAAGTGAGAGTTTATTTCTGGGCTCTCTAGTCTGTTTCACAGGTCTGTATGTCTGTCTTTATGCCAGTGCCATACTGCTTATATTACTGTAGTCTGTAATATGCTTTGAGGTCAGAAAGTGTGAGGTCTCCAGCTTTTTCTTTCTCCAGAAAAAAATTGGGGGCTAGTCAGAAAGTATTTTGACTATTCATAGTTCTTTAGGATTCCATATGAATTTTTTTTTAATTATTTATTTATTTATTTATTTATGGCTGTGTTGGGTCTTCGTTTCTGTGCAAGGGCTTTCTCCAGTTGCGGCGAGCGGGGGCCACACTCTTCATCGTGGTGCGCGGACCTCTCACTATCGCGGCCTCTCTTGTTGCGGAGCACAGGCTCCAGACGCACAGGCTCAGCAGTTGTGGCTCACGGGCCCAGCTGCTCCGCGGCATGTGGGATCTTCCCAGACCAGGGCTCGAACACCTGTCCCCTGCATTGGCAGGCAGATTCTCAACCACTGCGCCACCAGGGAAGCCCCATATGAATTTTAAGATGGATTTTTCTATTTCTGCAAAAACTGCCACTGAATCTGGTAGGGATTGCAGCGAATCCATAGATCACTTTGGGTAGTGTGGATATTTTAACAATATCAAGTCTTCCACTCCATGAACATAGGATGTCTTTCTACTTATTTGTGTCTTCTTTAATTTCTTTCAGCAATGTTTTCTAGTTTCAGTGCACAGCATTTTTGTCCCCGTGGTTAAATTTATTCCAAGTTTTTTATTCTTTATGATGCTACTGTAAATGGGATTTTTTTTTCTTAATCTAATCTCCTTTTTGGAATTTTCACTGTAGTGTATAGAAACAAACCTGATTATGTATCCAGCAACTTTCCTAAATTTGCTCATTAGTTATAACAAGCTTTTTTGTGGAATCTCTAAGTTTTCTAAGTATAAGATCGTGTCATCTGCAAAAAGAGATAATTTTACTTCTTTCTTTCCAATTTGGATGCCTTTTATTTCTTTTTCTTGCCTAATCTGCTCTGGCTAGGACTTCCAGTACTACATGGAACAGAAGTGGCAAGAATGGGCATCCTTGCATTATTACTGATCTTCGAGAAAAAGCTTTCAATTTTTCACCACTGAGTAGGATGTTAGCTGTGGGCTTTTCATATATGGTCTTAATTATGTTGTGGTATTTTCCCTCTGTTTATAATTAGTTAAATGCTTTGTCATGATAAGGTGCTGAATTTTATGAAATGCTTTTTCTATATCAATTGAGATAATTATGTGGTTTTTCTCCTTCAATATGTTAATGTGGCATGTTACACATAGATTTTCGAATCTTGAACCATCCTTGGGCTCCAGGAATAAATCCCACTTGGTCATAGTGTATCATCCTTTTAATGTGTTGCTGAATTTGGTTTGCTAGTATTTTGTTGAGGATTTTTGTATCAATATTCATCAAAAATACTGTTTTATACTTTTCTTGTAGCATCTTTTTCTTTTTTTTTTGGCCACGCCACGCAGCATGTGGGATCTTAGTCCCCCAACCAGGGATCAAACCCACGCCCCCTGCAGTGGGAGCATGAAGTCTTAACCACAGGACCGCCAGGGAAGTCTGCTTGTAGTATCTTTTTCTGGTTTTGCTATTAGAGTAATGCTGGCCTCATAAAATGAGTTTGGAAATGTTTCTTCCTCTTCAATTTTTGGGAAGAGTTTAAGAAGGACTGGTGTTAATTTTCTTTAAATGTTCAAAAGAATTTTCCAGTGAAGCCATCTGGTCCTAGGTTTTTCTTTGTTGGGAGGTTTCTGATTACTGATTCAAACTCCTTACTAGTTATATATCTGTTCAGATTTTTATTTCTTCATGTTCAGTCTTGGTTGGTTGTATGCTTCTAGAAATCTATTCATATCTTCCAGTTTATCAAATTTGTTAGTGTATAATTGTTCATAGCAAACTCTTGTAATCCTTTTTATTTCTATGACATCAGTTTTAATACCACCTTTCATTTCTGATTTTTCTTTTTTTTCCTCTGAGAGTTTGTCAATTTTGTTAATCTTTTCAAAAAGCCAACTTTTAGTTTCACTGACTATTTTTCTATTGTTTTTCTACTATCTAATCATTTCTCTCTGCTCTATTCTTTACGATTTCCCTCTTTTTGCTAACTTTGAGTTTAGTTTGTTCTTTTTCTAGTTCCTTAAAGTGTAAATATATTGACTTGAGGTCTAATTTTTTTTTTTTTGAGGTCTAATTTTTAATGTAAGCATCTGCCACTATAAACTCCTTCTTGGTACTGCTTTGCTACATCCCATAAATTTGGGTGTCTTGTGTTTTTGTTTTCATTTGTCTCAAGATATTTTCCAATTTCTCTGGTGATTTTAGCCCACTGGTTGTTCAAGAATGTCTTACTTTCTACATACCTATGAATTTCCAGTTTTCCTTTAGGTATTGATTTCTAGTTTCATTCCATTGTGGTTCAAAAGATCCTCAGTATGATTTCAACCTTACTAAATTTATTAAGACTTGTTTTGTGGCCTAACATGATTTCCCTTGGAGAATGTTCTTTGTAAATCTGAGAAGAACATGTATTCTGCTGTTGTTGGGAATGTTCTATATAGTCTGGTTAGGTCCATTTGGTCTATAGTGTTGTTCAAATTTGCTGTTTGCTTACTGATCTTCTGTATGTCGTTCTACTCATTACTGGAAGTGGGGTATTCAAGTTTCCTACTATTATTATGTTGTTGTCTATTTCTGTCCTTAATTCTGTCAATGTTTGCTTCATATATTTGGGAGCTGTGATATATGTATTACACATATAATATATAATATATATAATTATATGATGACCCACTTTGTCTCTTGTGACAAATTTTTGACTTATTTTTTATCTGATGTACTTGCATACTTATTTTTAAAAATCTATTCAGCTACTTTGTATCTTTTGATGGGGGAGTTTAATACATTTACACTGAAAGTAATTACTGATAGGGAAGCACTTACTATTTCCATTTTGTTGATTGTTTTTTGTATGTCTTATTACAGTTTATTTGTTCCTCTTTTCTGTTCTTGCTTCCTTCCTTTGTTTCACTGGTTTTCTATAGGGACATGCTTTGATCCCTTTCTCATTTTCTTTTGTGTATATTCTATGGGTATTTTTTTGTGGGGGTTACATAATATATTTTATAGTTACAACAATCTTTTAAACTAATAACAACTTCAATCACATACAAAAACTCTACTCCTTTACATCTCCCCTCCACTTGTTATCAATATCACAGATTACATCTTTTTACATTTATTTATAGTTACTATATTTATGCTTTTATCTTTTAAGTTCTATACTCAAATTAAAAGTGATTTACGTACCACCATCACAGTATTACAGATTTTAAACCTGTCTATATATTCACCTTTAACAAAAAAGCATTATGTTTTCATGTGCTTTTATGTTACATCAAGCATCCTTTCATTTCAACGTGAAGGAACTCCCCTTAGTATTTCTGGTAAAGCAAGTCTAGTGACAATGTAGTTACTCCCTCAGCTTTTATTGCTCTGGGAAGGTCTTATTTCTCCTTCATGTTTGAAGGACGGTCTTGCCAGACAGTTTTCCTGGCTGGCACCTTTATTTCCTTTCGGCACTTTGGCTGTGCCACCCCACTCCCTCCTGGCCTGTAGCGTCGCCGCGAAGAGACTCACTGAGAGTCTTACAGGTGCTCCCCGTATGTGACAACTCGCTTTCTTCTTGCTGTTTTCAAGATTCTCTCTTTGGCTCTGCCTTGTGACAGTTTTATTATAATATGTCTTGGTCTGGGCCTCCTTTGAGCAACTTGAATTTGGATATTTATCTCCTTCCTCAGGTTTGGGAAGCTTCCTGCCCTTTTCTCCTAGTTCTCTGACACCGCATGTATTGGTCCACTTATTCGTGTCCCATATGTCTCTTAGGCCTTCTACACTCTTTGTCATTCCTTTTCCTTTTTGTTCCTGACTCAGTAATTTCAAGTGACTTGTCTTCAAACTCACTGATTCTTTCTTCTACTTGGTCGATTCTGTTGCTGAACCCCCTAGAGAAATTTTCAATTTAGCTATTGTACTCTTCAGCTCCAGAATTTGGTCTTTTTTATACTTCCTCTTTGTTGACATTTACATTTTATTCATGCATCATTTTCACAATTGCAGTTAGTTCTCTATGCTCTCTTGTAGCATACTGAGTTTAATACAATTAATTTGAATTTTTAGGTAATTCACAGATCTCAACTTCTTTAGGGTCAGTTTCTGGATATTTATTTTGTTCCTATGACTCGGCCATATTTACCTGTTTCTTCATATGCCTCATTATTTTTTGCTGTGATTTGGGCATTTGAAAAAACTGCCACCTCTCCCAGTCTTTATGGACTGGCTTCATACAGGGAACGACCTTCACCAATCATGCTGGCTAGAGATTCTGCGAGCCTCTAAATCTTTTCTGGGGATGTGTCTCCTCTGAGGTTGTGCATGTAATTTCCCAATTAGAGAGTTTTCTCAGTTTCTCTTTCCAGAGCTTGTAACCTCTTTTTCCTCTGGCATCTGTCTGTGGGACTGTAGGTTCTCTGGCACTGCAACAAGCAGCTGAACTCTCATTTGTTCTCAGTGGCCCCAGGTGTGCCAAGTATGCCAGTCAGGTGAGACAAACTAGTCCCTTGGGCAGCTTCTCAAAAAGCCAGAACGTAGGGCACATGCTCCACTCTTCTATTACCTTCCTGACGAAGAAGTCATGACTTTGGCGTTTACTACCAATTGTGCTAAGGTACACTTGTGGGAATGGCTACTGTGAGTGAAATGAAGCAGCCTCCTTACCCATTTCAATGCAGCTGTTCTCAGCTTTGTGCTTGCCTGGCTTACTGCAACTTCTTAACTGGTTTCTGGAGTCATAAAGGCTTTTTTGGACCATATATGGTTAAGGCAGTGTCTCCGAGGGGAAACAGGTTTGGGGCTTCCTTTCCACCATCTTGCTGGCATCACTCATCTTATGTTTGCCTGGGCACCCAATTTGTGACTGACTTCTGACATGGCAGCAGTCCTGTGGGACTGAGCCCCTTCACTTGTGGGGTCTGTGCTAACTTCAGGTAGTGTCAGAACTGAAATGAATCGCAGAACACCCACTTGGTGTCAGAAAATTGGAGAAATGCTTGGTATCAGGAAAAAACAACATGGAGATATATATATTCCTTATGATAAAAATGGAAAGGTGTGGAGATGATCAATCTTTTTTTTTTTTTTAGTTTCTTTAGGAGTTTTTTTGTTTAAATTCCTCTACTTTTTTTTTTAAATTTATTTATTTATTATTTTTATGGGTGTGTTGGGTCTTCGCTTCTGTGCGAGGGCTTTCTCTAGTTGCGGCAAGCGGGGGCCACTCTTCATCGCGGTGCGCGGGCCTCTCATTATCGCGGCCTCTCTTGTTGTGGAGCACAGGCTCCAGACGCGCAGTCTCAGTAATTGTGACTCACGGGCCTAGTTGCTCCGCGGCATATGGGATCTTCCCAGACTGGGGCTCGAACCCGTGTTCCCCTGCATTGGCAGGCAGATTCTCAACCACTGTGTCCCCAGGGAAGCCCGATCAGTCTTAATTATAGTTACAGACTGTCTTTTCTCTGTAAAATTTCTTAGCACACTTTCTTGCCACATCGATCAATGTCTATAATTACATCTTGGGGCAAAACTTCTCCATTTATTGTTTAAAACACCATCACTATAAAACTTTGTTTTCAAAAAGTATTATTGGTCTTCAGTCAACAAGCTTAGTATTTAGCTATAGCCAAATACCTGGCAAAGAAGATCTAAAACGAGATATAAATAGTTACAAGGAAGCACTAAATCACATCAGGTATTATTTTAAAGTTTAACTGATACAGAAGAGGGAGAATGAAGTAACTGGTACGTGACTTACAGTAGGTCACTGGGGGTAATTGTGTAATAAAGCCTCTTGGTTGTAATAAAATTTGCTGGTGTAACACAACACAACACAACACCACACCACCTCTGGGGTAGAAGACAGCCCGCCACCACTGACCTATGTGACGAGGCAAAGAGAGGAAGCACGGCAGGTGCACACACGGCTTCCTCTCACATGACAGGCCAGAACCTGGACACAGAGCCCCTGCTGGTGCAAACGATGCTCTCTGGTTAGGGAGCTGTACACCCAATGAACACGTGCTACTAGGGGAAAGTCAGCAGTCTCCCCAGAAGGGCACCTGCTGGCCCCCAGGCTCCACAGAACTAAGATGAACACCATTACACACACAGTTCTTACTGTCTACAAAACACCTCCCGGTTCCTTTGGCCTCCGCGCTCCATCTGGGTTAAGATGATGCGGACGATTCACATGCTGTTCTTAATGTCATCTCCTTGACCATAAAAGCATGACTCATTTCATCATGGAATGAGATAAAGGACCAAACTAGACAATTAATTTATGTGAAAGCATGGAAAGCTATACAAATGCACACTTGTTAATTAATAAAATGTAAGCCCAGGAAGAATATAAATGAGCTCTAGCACCCTGCCATTTATTTCCAAGTTTAGCAATTAAGACTTCCTACTTGTACCCAAAATCACAACAAATTCCACACTGCAAACCTCTAATGAATCAAGTTGCCTTAGAATTAGAAGAGACTTCAAAGATCCTTTAGTCTAAACCAGGGGTCAGCAAAGAATGGCCCAGCCCTGTCTGTGTAAATACAGTTCTATTGGAACGCAGCCACACTTGTTCACTTACACACGTCATAGCTGTTTGCACAGGACAGCTGCAAAGTTAGCAGCTGTGATGGAGACTGTATAGCCCGCACAGCCCAATTCCTGCTCTAAACCTCTCACTGAGAACAGGGATTCTGGAGAGGGAATAACTAACTCATCTGCCCCTAGTCACACAATTAGTGACAGGTGGGCCCAGGTCTGCCTGCTGACACCGGGCTACCTACTCCCTTTCCCCTGGTCCCAGTTCATTCATCATCTGCCCTGTAAGTTCTGAAATGGAGAGCCAGGTCCTTGCGGTTTTTCACAAATGATGAGTGAGCCCTTCAGCTCCTCCCCCAGCAGCGCACCTGCGCGGCTCGTCCATCAGGATGTGCGACGCCGTCCCCAAGTCACACGTCCACAGTCAACTCGCTAAGCTGCTCCCAAAGCCACAGCGCCCTGGGCTTCCCTGCTGCTCAGAGGAGACATCTTCGTCCTGATCACTCTGACTGCCCTTCAGCCTTTGACCTGCACCTCGAAAGGCAACAGCTCTCTTGCATCGGCTTTGGCAAGCTCACTTCTTCCCGCTTGTCCTGATACTAATCCATCTAGAATTCAGGCTCTTATTTCACGTCCGAACTCCTACACCAGAATCCTGTTTTAAATGCACCTTGCCTCTAACCCCTCCTCCTCCTCAGACAAGTATTCCCTGTCAAATAGCATGAAGCCCTGACTCAAAGGCCTTCAATATTTGTCTAAAAGGTGAAGTCTGAAACCCTTAATGGGGCTTCCCAACCTCCCGTGCCAGTTAAATTGGTTTGTTCTCTATCTCCCAAACCTCTTTCGGATCCAAAGCTACGCCATTTCCCCCTTTCTCACTGTCTTTCCTCAAGAACCGGCTTAAAGTCTACCTGCTCTTCCTCCAATAATTAAGTTGAAAAGGAGGTGAATAAAGAAAAGGGAGCGTGTATGTGTGACAGCTCTGCTTTTCTCACAATGTTCTAGTACTTTTCACTTGCTAATTCACCAGAGAACCATCTACCTCCCATAGTAAGACTTCGATAAATACACTCATTATTACAATACTTAAGCATAGCAAAAAGTAAAAGCATCCTAGGGTGTTTGTTTTGTTGAAATTTGAGCCAAGACACAATTTTATCAATGCTTTTTAAGGCACTAATTGTTGAAGCCCTAGAATTTGTTGAATATAAAATATGAATGTTTGGAAAGTGAAGAAAAATATCACAAATTTATGATAACCTGTAAGGTAAGAGAAAGAGGGTAGCAAAAAAAAAAAAAAAAAAAAACCTCAAGAGAAACCCGGATTCAAATTCCTATTAGTGGCTACATAACTCTACACAAGTTTTTTAGCTTCCTTAAGTTCCTCAAATGTAAAATACAGTTGATTCTCATTATTCAAGGCAGCTGTGCTGTAAAAGTTGCCACGGACAATGAATCAGCAAATACTGAATCACTGCTCTTACAGGAAATACGGGGTCAGGTTCCTGTGAGCCTCTGTCACATTTTCATCAATCATTCAATACATAACCTTGTTTTGTGTGTGTTTCTGTATAAAGACACTTTATTTAATATGTATTGTATAGTCACTAACGTTGACCTCACGCCTGAACAAAGCTCACCTAACATGCATCTTCTCCTTAAGGTACATCACAATCTTCTGTGATGCAATTTTTAATGAGTAGCAATTTTTAAAGAATATTCTAAGTCATACGACCTTAAGCTCTAGTAAAATCAGTAAAAGTGAATCTTATGAACTAGGATTTTAAACTCTTAGGAATAACAATTTCAATCTAAATGCTTAATATTAGCATTGACGGGTGAACATTATACAGAGTAGTGTGCTGGGGCCTGGGGCCTAAGACGGACACCAAGCCTTAACCATTTCCATCTTCAAGTGGCCACTGTGCTAACAGGACAGGGCGGGGGACCTTGGAATTCGACCAGCTCATGCCTAGAGAGGTTCACAGGCCCAGGCACGTACAAGCATCCGCAAACCTGAGATGAGCTGATCTGAATCTGAGGGAAAAGTCCGGAACTATGCCATCCAATTCACTAACCAGCAGCTAAACACAGTTGCCAGGGAGCTGGAACAGGGCTAGCATGACTGAGGAAACGCATTTTAAATTATTTATGTATCAATTCAAAAAAAAGACACTCAATTCAGTTATTAGAAAACTTTTATGTATGTTCAGAACAACTTGGGTAAAACAATCTACTTCTTCAACTGCAAATTTTATAAAATCTAAATACTGACCACGTATTTCTGAGGAAAAGTGAGTATACAAATTGAGATGTGCTAGTAAATGTAAAATACACACCAGATTTCAAAGACTTAGTATGAAAAAAAGTGAAAGTAAAGTAACTCCTTAACAAATTTTTATATTGGCTACATAGTGATATAATTAATATTTTGGATATATTTAACTTAGAATATTGCATTGAAATTAATTTCACCTTTTTAAAAAACATTTTTAATGTGGCTACCAGAAAATTTTTGCACTGTATTTCTATTGGACTGTGCTACTCTGTCTCATAAACAGAAGAAACTTCAGGCCTCCTTTGAGATGCCTTAAGTGAATCTAGAGGGAAGGAGTATTTTACCTCTGATCTTTTATCTTCTCCTCCTTTTCCTCCCCTTCCCTCAACTAACTGTCTGCTTTTATTTGATGAAAGGAGTTCTGCAGACTAAACATCAGATTTATCATGGGAATGTCCAATAAGACTAACCCCACAAAGAAGTATTTGCCTAGTCCCAAATGAACCTGTATCCAGGAAGAAATCAGATCTTCTAGGCTAGATGACTCCCACTCATCCTTCCAGGCCGGTGAAAAGAAAACGGACGCTGCGACTCCTTCCCTGACGACCTGCACTGACCCCCTCAGCACTTTACACACAACCCCAGTTCCCACACCTGGTGGTGCCGACACTCCTGCGCCCAGTCCCTTCACTTCACAAGCACAGACAGCACCTCCAGCCCTTTCTCGGCGTGAGGGTCACAGCAGTGGACATAAACTCCTTCTCTGTGGAGCCTCTGGACTAGAATCTAGATGACTCTCAGGAAGAGAGTTAAGTGCTCTCTAAATGCTATCAAATCAGTAAGATGCAGGAGGTCGGTGCCACTGGTAGGACAGCAGCCGGGCTGATGCTGGGACCACTGTCACTGCCACCCTCAAAGCTCCTGTCAATCTGCAGCCTCCCACCCCCACCCTGGCCGGGCCACATGGGCAGCAAGAAGATTTCCAGAGCTGCTGACAAAGATTCTCAGGGTCAAGACTCACTGACATTGATCAGAAACAGGGCACAAGGGAGCCTGACTCCATTCTGGTCAAGTAGAGAGTCTCTGTCACCACCTAGTAGTAGCTGTCACCCTCCTGCTTTGTGACTGGTTTACACATCTGGCACATGGTGGCACTAACCCAGTCAAGGGCTTTTAACAGTGTCTAAGGACAACAGACAATACACGGTAGAGTAGCTTCACCTTATCCCAATTTCACAGATGAAAAACAAACCTGAAGCTTGTCTGGATCGGGGGGCTGCACAAGGGCATCTGGCTAACAAGTAGCAGGGGTGGGACTCAACCAAGGCATATGGATATGGACACCAGAGACAACGTCCATATCTGAACCACCAGGCTGTATCTGCACATAAATGCAGTTATTTTGACTCCAGTTTAATCCATCTAGTGACACGGTAACAGGACTGATGGCGAAGATTTTAGAAGTCTTCATTTAGGCTTATAAACATAGGGAAAGCTATTTAATATCATCCACGAGGGAAACACAAATTAAAACCACATTAAGGTAGTACTTTTCACCCATCAGATCTAAAACTCTGCAGACATACTGCATCGTATCATATCGGCCAGCCCATCCTGAAAGCCAGTTGCATACATGGCTGGTTGACACATACATTCATGCAACCTCTTTGGGAGCACAGTTTTGAGACATCTATCAAAATTACAAAGGGAGATTTTCTGATGATGCCCATTCTAACCACTGTGAGGTGATACCTCATTGTAGTTTTGATTTGCATTTCTCTAATAATTAGTGATGTTGAGTAGCTTTTCATGTGCCTCTTGGCCAACTGCAGGTCTTCTTTGGAGAAATGTCTATTTAGGTCTTCTGCCCATTTTTTGATTGGGTTGTTTGTGTTTTTGATATTGAGCTCTATGAACTGTTTATATATTTTGGAGATTAATCCTTTGTCCGTTGATTTGTTTGCAAATATTTTCTCCCATTCTGAGGGTTGTCTTTTTGTCTTGTTTATAGTTTCCTTTGCTGTACAAAAGCTCTTAAGTTTCATTAGGTCCCATTTGTTTATTTTTGTTTTTATTTCCATTACTCCAGGAGGTAGGTCAAAAAAGATCTTGCTGTGATTTATGTCAAAGAGTGTTTTTGCTATGTTTTCCTCTAAGAGTTTTATAATTGGTCTTACATTTAGGTCTTTCACCCATTTTGAGTTTATTTTTGTGTATGGTGTTGGGGAGCATTCTAATTTCATTCTTTTACATGTAGCTGTCCAGTTTTCCCAGCATCACTTATTGAAGACTGTCTTTTCTCCATTGTATGTCCTTGCCTCCTTTGTCACAGATTAGTTGACCATAGGTGTGTGGGTTTATCTCTGGGCTTTCTATCCTCTTCCATTGATCTATATTTCTGTTTTTGTGCCACTACCATATTGTCTTGATTACTGTAGCTTTATAGTATAGTCTGAAGTCAGGGAGTCTGATTCCTCCAGCTCCGTTTTTTTTTTCTCAAAACTTCTTTGGCTATTCAGGGTCTTTTGTGTCTCCATACAAATGTTGGAGAGGGTGTGGAGAAAAGGGAACCCTCTTGCACTGTTGGTGGGAATGTAAATTGATACAGCCACTATGGAGAACAGTATGGAGGTTCCTTAAAAAACTAAAGTAGAATTACCATATGACCCAGCAATCCCACTACTGGGCATATACCCAGAGAAAACCATAATTCTAAAAGACACATGGGGCTTCCCTGGTGGCACAGTGGTTAAGAATCTGCCTGCCAATGCAGGGGACACGGGTTCGAGCCCTAGTCTGGGAAGATCCCACGTGCCACGGAGCAACTACGCCCGTGTGCCACAACTACGGAGCCTGCGCTCTAGAGCCCGCAAGCCACAACTACTGAAGCCCGTGCGCCGCAATGAAGAGTAGTCCCCACTCGCTGCAACTAGAGAAAGCCCCCGCACAGCAACAAAGACCCAACACAGCCAAAAATAAATAAAATTAAATTAATTAATTAAAAAAAAAAGCTTTAAAAGAAAAAAAAAAGACACACGTACCCCAGTGTTCACTGCAACACTATTTACAATAGCCAGGTCATGGAAACAACCTAAATGCCCATCGACAGATGAATGGATAAAGATGTGGTACATATATACAATGGAATATTACTCGGCCATAAAAAGGAACGAAATTGGGTCATTTGTAGAGACATGGATGGACCTAGAGGCTGTCATACAGAGTGAAATAAGTCAGAAAGAGAAAAACAAATATCGTATATTAACACATATATGTGGAATCTAGAAAAATGGTACAGATGAACTGGTTTGCAAGGCAGAAATAGAGACATAGAGAGCAAACGCATGGACACCAAGGGGGGAAAGCCGGGGCAGGGGGTGTATGAATTGGGAGATTGGGATTGACATGTACACACTAATATGTATAAAATAGATAACTAATAAGAAAAAAAGAAAAATAAGCTAATAAATGATAAATGTTTGATTAAAAAAAAATTACAAAGGGAGGTGCCCTTGGACTCAGCAGCTCCACTTCTAGACATCTATCGTCAGATATGTGAAATGATTTATGCTCACGTCTGTAATAGAAAGAGACTAGAAATAACCTCCTAAAGGTCACCAATAGAGGTCTGGCATTTAAAGTCTATATATCCATACCAGGAAATACCATACAACACTGAAACACACACAAACACTGGAAAGAATAAAGCAGCTCTTCACATAACAGTCGGATCCAAAATGTATTGCTAAGTGGAAAAAGCAAGGGGTAAGTGTCTTAAAGTTGTTAATTAAAGTCCAGTCTATCCTCAAAGCCCATGCTCCTCCCAGTATATCACCCCCAAGAAAGAGTGTGAGGCCTTAGAGCATTTACTTTCTCAACTAAAGCGCTCCCATAAACCTTCAAGCATCTACTTCACTCCTTTCGTCCCATCACCATACAGCAAACTTAAACAGAGCTCTCACAGTACCCCACAAGAAAGATTTGGTGTCATCTCAACTAAGACTTACTACCCCTTGGTTCTTCCTATCTTCAGAGCAGAGTAAAAAGCACCTGAAATGTTCCCTGAATTTTTTTTTGGAATGCCTACAGAATATGTCTAAGCCTTTTAAAATTTTAACATGAAAATAGGCCAAAAATGCCGTGAGTTTTGTTTTTAAGGACATTAAAGTACAGCTAGCTAACTCCCAGTGCAGTGCAGCTCAAAGCAAGTGAAGGCCGGCCCAAACCTCAGCATGCGGATCTCATCGCAGACCCCCATTTCCTTCTCACCGCTCACAGACCCCGGAGCAGGGCCTAAAGAAGACTCAGCAACTCCATATCCACCAGAAGGAGCCCAGTTAGATTTAATAATACACAGGCTTAAAGATGATTTTTTTTCAGCTGCAGTGTTAAGACAGGAAGTGCTCCATGATACACATATTATTTATCGAGGGAACAATTCAAAGTGCAGAAAAATGTTTGTAGTGGGAAAACAAATGCATGATTTTAAACATACATTTATGTATATGCATAAATGTTTCATGGATAGCTATATAAAAAAAGGTAACAATACTTCCCACTGGAAAGAGGAAGAAGTTAAGACCCAGCATTTAATATCCAGAAATCTTTTACCATATGCACAGCAGATGTTTTTTTTTTTAATTAGACTCATTAAAACTTGTAAGTCTCTCTTTTTTAAATGATTACAATAAATGATTCACCTTAAAAACCCCACTGTTATACTTTAACACAAAATAGATGTGTATTCATGACAAAAAAGGCCAACTGCCTAAAGAAATGCTCAGAGAAATTTATTTTCTATAATGTTAAAGCTATTTTAGTAACAGTCAAGTGTTCCTTAAATCCAAGTAATGACTGAATGCCTCACATTTCAAACTTATTAGAACCTAACACTAAGCTATTTTTTTCTTTTTTAAAAAACAACACAGATTACAGCCATGTGACCTGATTTTCAAGTAGGTCGAACAGACCAGATTTGAATACAAACTAAATGCCTTTCTAGAATAAGACAAAGTGTACTCTGAGCCTACATGTTTAATATGAACGGGCTGACAGGGGTGCAGGGGTGGTGGCGGGCCGCTGGAGACTGAAAATGAAACAGAATGAGACCATCTTTCTAATGAGACACAATTTAACAGATCCATTAAATTCTTCTCGTATTAATTCCTACCTCTTTCAACTTTAAAATAAAATTTTGCCAGCATAAGTTTTATGGTAGACTTGTCGTGAATTTTAAAGTTTAATGCTAAGAGAAGCTGGCTTTGGGATAAAGATCAATCTACCTGATGAAATGAACTAAATTTAGAGTATGACTGACTTGCCACAAAAAGTCTGCTTTTCTATAGCAAAGTTTTCAACACATCAAACTATAGATACCCTTAATAAAGTAACACAGAAGCTGCAGTCAAATCTCACTCCTAGAAGATAACGCAGGATAAAATCCAGATGACTTTGGGTGTGCTGATGGCTTTGGGGAAACACCACCAAAGACATGATCTATGAAAGAAATAACTGATAACCTGGACTTCATTAAAATTAAAAACTTCTGCTCTGTGAAATATAATGTTAAGAAAATGAAAAGACAAGCCACAGACTGGGAGAAAATATTTGGAAAAGACACATCTGATAAAGGACTATTATCCAAAATACACAAAGAACTCTTAAAACTCAACAATAAGGAGAAAAAGCAACTCAATTAAAAAATGGAGCAAAAAAATCTGACCAGACATCTCACCAAAGAAGACATACAGATGGCAAATGAGCAATATAAAGAGATGCTCCACATCACATGTCATCAGGGAAATGCAAATTAAATGAGATACCACTACACACCTATAGAATGACCAAAATCCAGAACACTGATATCGAATGCTGGAATGCAAGAACAGGAAGCAAGAGGAATTCTCGTTTATTGCTGGTGGGCACGCAGATTGGTACAGTCACTTTGGAGAGTCTGGTTTCTTACAAAGCAAAACATACTCTTAGCCTATGATCCAGCAATCACACTCCTTGGTATTTATCCAAGTTGAGTTAAAAACTAATGTCCAGGGCTTCCCTGGTGGCGCAGTGGTTGAGAATCTGCCTGCCGATGCAGGGGACACGGGTTTGAGCCCTGGTCTGGGAAGATCCCACATGTCGCGGAGCAGCTGGGCCCGTGAGCCACAATTACTGAGCCTGCGCGTCTGGAGCCTGTGCTCCGCAACAAGAAAGGCCACGATAGTGAGAGGCCCGCGCACCGCGATGAAGAGTGGCCCCCGCTCGCCGCAACTAGAGAAAGCCCTCGCACAGAAACGAAGACCCAACACAGCCAAAAATAAATAAATTTTTTAAAAAACTGTTAAAAAACAAAAAAAAAACAAAAAAAACTAATGTCCACACAAAACCCTGCACATGATGTTTTACAGCAGCTTTATATACAACTGCCAAAACTTGGAAGCAACCAAGATGCCCTTCTGTAGGTGAACAGGTAAACTGGTACTTGCAGACAATGGAATAACTCAGCGTTAAAAAAGAAATAAATTGGGGGCTTCCCTGGTGGCGCAGTGGTTGAGAATCTGCCTGCCAATGCAGGGGACACGGGTTCGAGCCCTGGTCTGGGAAGATCCCACATGCCGCGGAGCAACTAGGCCCGTGAGCCACAATTACTGAGCCTGCGCGTCTGGAGCCTGTGCTCCGCAACAAGAGAGGCCGCGATAGTGAGAGGCCCGCGCACCGCGATGAAGAGTGGCCCCCACTTGCCACAACTAGAGAAAGCCCTCGCACAGAAACGAAGACCCAACACAGCCATAAATAAATAAATAAATAAATAATTTTTAAAAAAGAAGTCCTTTCCCATTCCCTTTAAAAAATAATAATAATAATAAATGAATTACCAAGCCGTGAAAAGACAGGGAGGACCCTTAAATATACTGCTCAGTGAGTAAGAGAAACCAATCCATAAAAGCTGCATATTTTATGATTCAACTCTGACATTCTGGAGAAGACAAAACTACGGAGACTAAAAAGATCAGTGGTTGTGGGGCTGTAGGAAGGGGTGAACAGGCAGAGCACAGAGGGTTTTTCGGGCAGTGAACCTCCTATGTGTGGCACTATAATGGTGAGTTCACGTCATTACACATTTGTTCAGACCCACAGAACAAACACCACCAAGAGGGAACCCTAATGTAAATTGTGGACTCTGGGCGATAATGATGTGTCCGTGGAGGTTCACTGGTTGTAACAAATGGGATTTTGCTAGTATCAGGGGAAGGCTGTGTCTGTATGGGGACAGGGGTATATGAGAACTCTGCATTTTCCACTCAATTGCTGGGTACCTAAAAATAAAGTCTATTAAAACACACACACAAATACACAGTGAGAAAAAAAGGTATAGATTGTAATTCTGTAAACCTGAATATCGGGAAAAAAGTTTTAATAAATGTGTCACTAATAGTTGAGTCTAGGAAGTATATATGTGGGTGTTCAATCTCCTATCCTTCCAACTTTTCCCTGTTAGTAATTTAACTTAAGAGGAAAAAAGGTGTTTTAGGATTCATTAGGAGAAATAGAAGCAGAACATAGGAAGAATCAATTTAAAAATTTTAAGAGTTTGTTCACAAACAACAAATATTGCTTATCTTTGGCCAATAAATTATTTACAAAATTAGTAACTCTGTAACCACACTTAAACTGCATATAAATTCTCAACATTATATTTAAGAGAGCTGCTGTTTAAAGTAACCATAAAGGGCTTCCCTGATGGCACAGCGGTTAAGAATCCACCTGCCAATGCAGGGGACACGGGTTGCAGCTCTGGTCCGGGAAGATCCCACATGCCCCGGAGCAGCTAAGCCCGTGCGCCACAACTACTGAGCCTGAGCTCTAGAGCCTGTGAGCCACAACTACTGAGCCCGCGCTCCGCAACAAGAGAAGCCACCGCGATGAGTAGCCACCGCGATGAGTAGCCCCCGCTCGCCGCAACTAGAGAAAGCCTGCGTGCAGCAACGAAGACCCAACGCAGCCAAAAATAAATAAATAAATAAATTTATAAAGTAACCATAAAATTTTGAGATTTAAAAAATAAATAGTAGGGTGAGCACTAATACCACCAAAACTTGATTTCTGAAAGACACTTCAGATAGGGACCATATTTAAATGCTTAATCAAGGGCATTTAACTCCTATAAAAAAAATGTCTTATCAAGATGAGACAACTTCAGTTCCAAGGGAAGTTATTTAGAACCAACTAGGAAAGAAACAATCTGGTGAACTATTTACAAGTCCTGAGAAGAAAGATACAGATCCCCATTAACTTCCGTTACAGGCCACAAGCAACAGGAGAGTTTCCAAACATTTAACAAACAAGAAACTGTATGACCACCGTCATTTTAAAAATAAAATAAAGAGCTGAATTTCACTGCACATGGAAAGGAGCGCTGCGTTGGGGGTGAGGTGGAGGGAAGCATTTGTAGCGCAGACAGGATCCACCTGGGATCCTTTTTAATTAAAAAATTCTAAACATTCCAGGCACATCTCTGAACTTGTGAGGCCAGTGTCTTTCTGTATAAAGGACATCTGCCTTCTTCCTCCAGCCAAAGGTTTAAACTCAGGTGAAGGTCTGCTGGTTATCCAAACAAGTATTTAGCACACTTAGCGCGCTGCTTTGGCCCCCACCGGTCCAGGCCTTGCCCGTGAGTCCGCCCCGGCGTGGCGCGGTCCCGGACTCGCCGCGGAGAGGACGGCCCGGGCACCATCCACCCGGCAGGCAGGTCCCCGTCCGCAGCAAGGCCACGGCCCGAGGTTTCTGGGTGCGCGCCCTGCGCCCTCCCACCTCCGGGGACTGCGCCCGCGGTCCCGAACCCGCACGAGGGGGGTGGCTGGGCGCGGGGTTCAGTCACTCCTAACGTGGGGGGTCACCACGAGCCACGCGGTGGCCCCCAGACCAGCCTCGGGATCCTAACGGGCCGCGCGGCGCGGGCCTCACCTGTGCACCCCACCTGTGCGCCTCTCCAACCTCGCAGCGCAGGCCTCACCTGCGCCTTCCCCCACCCGCGCCCTCCCCCACCCGCGCCCCCTCACCTGCGCGGCGGCGGCGGCGGGGGCGACGGAGGGCGGCGGCCCCGCCCGCAGGCCATCCTCCTCCTCGGGGGGCTCGTCCAGGAGCACCCGGCTCCGGCCCAGCTTCCACATGCTCCCGGGCGGGCGCCGGCGTCCGTGCGTCCGTGCGTCCGTGCGCGCCCCTCCTCGGTCGGCCCGCAGCGCGGACGCACCGGCTGCGGCTCCCGCAGGACCGGACGCGGCCAGTGGGGCCGGGCGGGGCCGGCCTGTGGGGCGGGCCCACCTCCAGGACCAGGACCTCCCCACCCCCGCCCCGCCCCGCCCCGCCCCGGCCCCTCCCGGACCGGACCCGGTCCCCGCACCGAACGAGACCCACCGTACGCCCGGGACCGGGCCCACCTCCAGGTCGGGCCACACCCCCCGGGCCCCATTTCCCCTGCTTGCGGTCCCCCCCACCCAAGTCACCGCCCCTCCGGCCAGGCCCTGACCCCGACCGACCCTCCCACACCTCCAACGAGGCTCCTCCTCCTTCCAGCGAGGTCCCCGCCCCCCACATCACTCCACGAGGTCCTTACCTCGGGTCGCCACCCCAAGCTGACCCCACCTCACACCTCACCCCCACCACGGGCCCCCCAACACCCCGGGATGATCCCCAAACCCCCGGCCGACCCCCTCACTCTCCACCCGGGATCACCTCTCACCCGGGCCCCCTTCACCTGGCCCCCACTCATCTCGGACCGCCCCCGCTCACCCCTCAGGCCGAGGGCCCCGCAACCCGGGCGGACCTCCTCACCCCTCACCCCGGGATCCCCCCCACCCCGAGCTGACCCCCTCACCCCTCACCCCGCGGGGGGGCGCGGCCAGGTCTGCGGGGCAGCGGCGCGGGGGGCGGGGCGGCCGGGGCTCCGGTCACCATGGCGACAGCCGCCGGACGCGGAGCGGGCATAGTGCGCATGCGCACACCCCTGGGTCCGTGGCTCGAGGGCGCGGTGGGCGGGACTGGAAGCGGTTCCAGTTCCCGCCAGGGCGCTCCGCCCCCGCGCTTGGTGGTGCCGGGGCTGCGCACCAGCCCCGCCGTTCGGGTGGGAAACTTCGCGAATGGTGGCAGGGACCCCCGAGGGCGGAGGAGCTGGGCACGTGGACCTGCCGGGGGGAGGGTGCGGCCGAGCCTCGGGATGGGCAGCAGGCGGTGGGCTCAGCCGGGGCGGGTGCAGGGACCGTGTTCAGCCATAGGCAGGGGGAGGGACGCGAGCTTCCAACGTCTCCACGTTAGGAGCCCAGGGGCCGAGGGAAAAGTGGGCAGCTGCGCTGGCCAGGCCACCTTGGAACCCGCCGTGGTGCTCGCTGGTCCCTCGCATTCGGGGAGCCTCACGTTGACGAGCAAGTAAGATGTGGCACACGTGGTGTAGTTCACAGGCAGTTGAAGGGACTTTGACGGCTAATTATGACAGCCGAAAATTGTTACTTTTTGTAGGTAAGATAGGTTACAGCCACAGTCATGGCGAACGTGGCAGGGTCCCCGCCCTAACCCCAGGCTGGGGCAGAGGAGGACCGGCCCGAAGCGTCCTCTGGTCTCTCACCAAAACTCAGAAGCAGGAGAGGTAACCTCACATATTCCCAAGTACAAGATGACTTTGATTTCATGTCACACAAAAGAGCCAAACAAAATATAAAAAGATATTCAACTCCATTGTAATGAGGGAAATGCAAATAAACATGAAATGCCCTTTTCCGCCTATCAAAGTGGTAAACATTTGCAAAGCTGTACCCAGTGTTGGGAAGCACCTAGGGAAACTGGTAGCTGTGCAGGGAAATAAGCTGCTTGTGGCGTGTAAACAGTACAACGCTTTCGGAAGGCATCCATTTGTTAGTATCCATCACAATTTTAACGTGCAAACGCTCTGCCCAGCAAATTACCATCCATAGAGAAACTTTTTACTCGGTATACGTCAGTACTGCTTATGTTTTCACACCAAACGTGTATTACTTGAGGGATTTAAAAGTACGTTTTATAAAAAGAATCCAGAACTGTAGGCGTCTATAAACATTTTCTTAAGCTTTGTATCTTTACTACTCTGAAAAAGAAAAAAAATCAACTGTACCTGTTGGGTTTTTCCAGAAATGATTAGCAGCAAAATTTTTAAAATGAAAAGAGGCTCTGAGTCTGTCTTTGGAAGAGGCCTGCAGGAGCCCCGAGAACAGACCCAGTGGTGACAGGCACGGGGGCCCTGTCAGGGTTAATGGTTAGGGCATGGAGGGGGAAAGCCAAATTTTACATACCAACCAGCTACCTGGAAAGCAAGGCCGTGGCAAGAAGCCCAGTGGTCCCCACCTTCCCTTCTCAGTGAGTCGCGAGGGTCAGGAGATAAACACAGGCACACAAATATCTCTGGGCCCACCAGGCACAAATATTACAAACTGATGTGAAACCCCAGCACACCCACTGAAGAATAATCTACCCAGTAGAAATTAAAGAACTCCTTCTTCATGGGAATATATAAGAATGATAAAATTATATATCTACACACCTTTTCAAACCAGGTCAAATAAGCTTGGTCTTCTGGACTGGAAAGACTTCAGGATGGAAATACTGAACGTAGACATGGTGATGGTTCTAAGATGTGCTACCTACACAAGATGAATTTGTACCTGGGGCCCACAGGGTTCTGTCAAAATAAACATGCTGCAAGCACAAACATTGATAAAAATCAGAAACAATAAAGTAGAGGTTACAAAACAAAGCCAGGATCCAAACACAGCCCCTTCAAGGTCACTACAAACAAAACAGAACACTAACTCAGAACACTTCAACAAATAACACGGATGCCTTTATTCTCACCAAGAGAGCACAGGGCCTGTGCCGGACCACTGACTTCCTTTGTCTGGCATATCCGCATTTCTCTGCTTTGAAATTTTTCTTTATAAATTAATCTGTAACCTCCTGCAAATCCAGGCCGATCTGGAATAAGAAGGCCAGGGTAACTAAATAAAAAAGCTAAATTCCAGTATATTTAAACAATGTTTTGCATTATTTCTAGGAGAGCTCAGGAGGGAAGACCTGCAACCCAAAGCACAGCGCCTGAGGCGAGCAGAAGGGGGGCTGATGACTGAGCTTTAGGCATCCTGGAATTCTGAGCACTTCTCGGGAGTTCTTGGAATTTGGCCCTAGTCATTCATTTACTCATTTATGAGTTTTATAAAATTAAGTCATGCTATTGTTAAAGTTCCGTAAGAGGTGTGCTTGACACAATCCAGTGTCACAAAAATACAACGCTTATGGGGCTTCCCTGGTGGCGCAGTGGTTGAGAATCCACCTGCCAATGCAGGGGACACGGGTTCAAGCCCTGGTCCGGGAAGATCCCACATGCCGCGGAGCAACTAAGCCCGTGCGCCACAACTACTGAGCCCACATGCCACAACTACCGAAGCCTGCGTGCCTACAGCCCGTGCTCCGCAACAAGAGAAGCCACCGCAATGAGAAGCCCGTGCACCACAATAAAGAGTAGCCCCCGCTCGCCACAACTAGAGAAAGCCCGCGCGCAGCAACAAAGACCCAACGCAGCCAAAAATTAATTAATTAATTAATTATTTAAAAGTACAACGCTTACACATAAGAATCCATTTCTAGATCTAGAAAGACAAGGTTACAGAACCTTTCATTTACTGAGCTCTCCTTGGAGGAAGCTACTAATTTTAGCCTGAATTGCTCTTACTGGCTAATAGAGTCCTGAAAATTCACTGGTGTAGGAACTCTGTTAACAAAGATCAAGTGTGCCATCCCTGTTTGAAGGCTCAACTTAGTGAGATTTTACCCTGGCAAAATTAGTTTTAAAGGAGAGTGCTGTCTGGGGCACCACACAGAAGCTTCTAGCAACCAGAACTTGAGTGAACTAAGCGGCCTCCAGAGACAGGTCCGCACCCCGGGAGGGGATGGTGCAGAGGCGGATCTGAGCAGCAAAGGCAGCTGGATTTGAAGTCATTATTCCAGTTACGTGGGCCATGAAGCCAGGCATATCCGATGGAGTTCGAGCCTCCACAGGCTGGTGGTTTTGTTACCCAAAAACTGGGTTCGCCTCTTGGTGGCTGGCGAGCCAACAACCAAGCCGAAGATGGAGAGAAGGAGGGATTTACTATTACTTGCAGCAAGTAAGGAGAACACCGGGAATCTCAAGGCAGTGTCTCCCCGACAGCAAAACCGAGGAAGTTTTAAGCTAGGGTACACGCATATTCATGAGGGGCTTGAGCAGAGGAGAACTCAGCATAGAATTGGGGCAAAGGTCGACAGAGTCCAAGCTCTAGTTGATTGAAGTCAGGAGGGTCACCGTCATTGTTCCAACCTCCACTGGGGAGGGGGCCTTAGTTCCCTCAGAGCTCAAGGATGTATTATTAGGCCTATCCCTTGAAGAGGAGCTAGGACTCTGCTTATCACTGCACTACTTTTGACTGCCTCTTCTCTGTTCCTGCATTCCTTTGTTCCCTTAAGATTAATGACTGAGACCCGTTCAAGGGCAAGCACTGTGGCCAGGCTTACATCACAAAATGGGTTCTCTTATGTCAAGAAAGCCATTCCTAGTTCTCTCTCTCTGGGGACCCCCTAACCTATCTGCTTACAGTTACATTCGCCACATCGAAGGCCCACGTGGAAACTGCCATACGCCTGCAATGCGTTTTTATCAAAAGCGAGGGAACGGTCATTGACAACACCTGGAGGATTAAGGGGTACGATCACTGTGGCCTTGAAGGTCAGCCTTCACGCCCTGCTCTGTTACCAGGTTACCTAGTATCCTCCCGGCCAGGCTTCTGTCTGGACTCCCTTACCTGTAGGTATTATTAAAATGACATTCTGTACCCTTCACACCTTCTCAAGTACATCCTATACCCAGTGTGGTACTGAGAACAAAACTTGCACCAAGAATTCACTGATTTGATCACTAATTCCATACAGCGGTGTTAACAGAAGTGAAACAAAACTACAGCTTACTGAGTGCTTACTACACACCAGGCATTTGCTGGTACTTTACACACACTATCTCACTTAATGGAAAGAACACAGAATTTGGAGCACATTGACCTGGATTACAATTTTAGCTCTACTTAAAAAAAAAATAGAGCCTGAAAGGATTTGCACCAAACTTCAGTACTGGTTACCTGTGGGAAGTAAGCTTGAGAATCAGAGTAAGAAAATTCCACTCTGGTTTATGTAGTTATATATATGAATTTTGACACATATAGACAACAAATTATGTATAGGTCATATATATTATGTATCTAGTATGTAAGCAAGGTGATCAAAAAGTATTTGCTGTTTTGAATTTTTAAGAAATTTGCTACTCTAAAATATAAACAATCTACACATTGCAACAGATAGGGAATTTACAACAAACTTAAATGATTGATTTGTTCTAATTTATCTTATTTTGAATGTTAAAACCCTATGATAACCTCAGTGACTATATCCAAATGTATACATAATGATGGTGAAAACATAAAAGCTCACATTCCTGCAATTAAACGTAATATACAGCATGTTACTAACAATCACATGTCTGTTTATGGGAACTTTGTGTTCTGTTTTTGTACTCTTCTGTATTTTTCTAATTAAAAGATTCCTTGGGGAATATAAATAGTTCAGCTCTTTGACTTACTAACTCTGTGACTCTGGAAAGTCATTTTAGCATCTTGAGCTATTATTCTCTGGTCAGCTAGTGATGAGAAGGCTTCACAGATGAGGTGAGGATGGTAGGGCTCGTCTTCAGCATAAAGATGCAATGTGCGTTCACCGTGAAGCTTTGCAAGAGTTCCTTGCCCTCTCTGAGCCTCAGTGTTCCAGGTCTTTAACCTGAACGGGATTCCTCTTCCACTTGTAGAGCCCGACCAGCACGGGTTCTAACCACAGCCAGACCACATCTCTGGATAAACGCGGTGCGTGAAGCACCTGCTTCCGTGACCTGGGTCGGAGCTCCCTTCCCCCTTCCACAACAAGCCCTCTGTGAGGCACACAAACCCTCCGGGCCCACACTCAGCCCCTCCAGGCTCGACCTCCAGTGTCTGACCGTCAGCGTCGGTCCAGCTGGCCTGCGTCGCCCAGTCTCAGCAAGACCCCTGCTGGGTCAGCTTAGCCGGAGCTCGTGCTGACCACCCAGGGGAGCCTGACCCCCTAGCCTGCCTCCAGAAAGAATCCCCTCGCCCCTGATGTTTTCCATCATGACCCCGCCCCACTCCTGGGCTGGAAGCCCCGCCCTCCCAGGCCCAGCTGCAGCGCCCCAGGGAGAGCCCCGCTGGAGTAAAGCCGGACCATGTTTAGCGACCGTCCGGATACCTTTCTTAGCGGTGCTGTGGCCGCCCAGGGATCAGGACTCAGCCTTCGTCCCCCTCACACTCTGAAACGATGAAAGCACAGAAGAATCAAAACCCTCCCACCCGAGTCCCCCCTCAGCCATCTCCATCCAGGACGCTCAGTTTCTGAGGGCTGGTGGTCACCAGTTACTAGCCATCCTCTTTGTCACCAAACCAAAGGCCTGTGCCTTTTAATTAAACCTGTTTTCTCCAAGGAAATAATAGGGTAAGTAATACGATAAAATACTGAGAGGAACAATGAATACACTTGCTGCCCACCCCAAGCACCTTTATTTTTAAAGCACTTTTATATCTGCTGTCTCATTTGAATCATTCCCAACGTCTTAATTAACAAGCGTAATATTTATTCCCTTTTTTTTGTTTTTTATTGAAGTGTAGCAGATTTACAACACTGTGTTAGTTTCAGGCAGGTGTACATCATAGTGATTCGGTTTTTTGCAGATTATGTTCCACTAGAGGTTATTACAAGACATTGGGTATAATTCCCTGTGCTTTACAGTAAATCCTTGTAGCTTATCTATTTTCTGTATACAAGTTTGTGTATTTCCTTTTAAAATTATAATCATGTTAAGAGGTTGTACTGTATTTAAATAGTTATTTTACATGCTTAAAAAATGTGGAAACGGAAAGTCATAAACGTGCATTTTTAAAACCTGTAAGCCGTGATCACAGGCCGCCCAGCAGACCTAAGGCCCCCCACCCTCCGGGACGCAGGCCCCACCAGCTGCGAGCTCTGTGACTTCTCCCCCGCTCCTCCCCTCCTGCGGTGGCTGCCGAGGGGAGCAGGGTCAGGGGACCCGAGGCCAGGGGATCTGCTGGGCAACCCGACAGCCAGGTCGGACTAAATGGGGCCGGGCGGCGCTCCAGAGGTGCCCCCGTGTCCCAGCCCAGCCAGAACCCGCTCGGCATCTGACCCTCCCCCCAACCAGGAGCCTCACAGAGGCGCCACCGACCTTCTCTGGGGGCGGCCCCTCCCTCCCAGGAGCGTGGAGACTGCGGGGGTCCGCCAGAGGGAGGGGGAGCCCCGTGGCTTCCCCATTTGACTTTGCTTCCAACTCTGGGGTCTGTGCATGGGGCAGGCGCTGGGCGAGCCTGTCCATCCTCCAGGACACTGGCGGAGCCGCCGAGCCCCGGGTCATGTGTGGGAGGCGCTGGGGGGGGGGGGTTGTGTGTGTGTGTGTGGCAGGGACTTGGTGGGCCTTGGTCCTGCAGGGCGCCCCCCACCCGGGGATGCGACGCCTCGTTAGTTACGGGGGTGGGGTGCGGGGGGAGCCGCCTGCCCGTGTCCATCTACACCCCCCACCCCCGCCCTGCACTCAGCACATGCGCCACACACGTACCGCCTATACACACTGCATACACCCCCCACACACACCCCCCACAGTACACAAACCACACACACCACACACACATACACACCACACACACATACACACACCACACACCTACACACACACCACACTACACACACCACACACTGTACACACCACACACACACACACCACATACACACACCACACACCACACACATACACACACCACACTACACAAACACACCACACACTACACACACCACACACTACACACCACACATTACACACACCACACACTACACACACCACACACTATACACACCACACACACATACACACACACACACCACACACTACACACACCACACACACCACACACCACACACACCACACACTACACACCACACACTACACACACCACACACTATACACACCACACACATACACACACACACACCACACACTACACAAACCACACACACCACACTATACACACCACACACTATACACACCACACACACACACACACCACACACTACACAAACCACACACACCACACACACACACCACACACTACACACCACACACACCACACACTACACACACCACACACTATACACACCACACACACATACACACACACACCACACTACACAAACCACACACACCACACACTACACACTACACAAACCACACACACCACACACACATACCCCATACACTACACAAACCACACACACCACACACACACACACTACACAAACCACACACACACATACACACCATACACACATCACAGACACACATCACACACACACACCCCCCAACATACCCCTCACCCCCCCACATACACCACACCAGATACACACACAGCACACACATATACACGACACCACACACACATACACACACACCACACACACACACACCCATACACACACACCACACACACACACACCACACACACATACATACACACGACACACACACACATGCACGGGCACAGGCTCCAGCGCCGCAGGGCAGAGCCCAGCACACTGACCTTCAGTGGCCGCCAGCTGTGCAGAATCACAGGCTTTCACGGAGCCACAGTAAATTGCATCTCACCATTGAATCAGTCCTTTTTTAAGGTGTCAAATGGAAAAAAAGCAACACAGCACGTCAACGACTGCACAGCATTCACATGCAGGGGCTGCGGACCTGGCAGAGCGGAGCGCGACCCGATGAGCCCAGTGCCCAGTGAGCCTCGGTGCCTAGGCAGCACGGGGTCCCGGTGTCGGCACCTTCCGCTCCGTCAGGATGCAGCCATCTTTCCCTCTCCTTTCCTCCTCCTCCTCCTTTCTTTTCAATAATTGGATGTGTAAAGGCTTTTGCTTATGCAATATGCCTGTCCCTTTTCATTCCGTTTAATAGCAACATATTTCTTATACTGGTGTTAAAATAGTCAATATCTTTTAAAATGTTCACTGTGTTTTTTTCTGCTACAAGGATAATGCACATTCACAATAGGCCACCTGGTAAATAATGAAGAGCACAAAGAAACTAGGAATTATCCAATTTGCAATAACTTCATCATCCAGCCAAGCAGCCTGGCCCTTCACCAAATGCATGGAACATGCAGTGCTGTCCTCACGCAGGGCTTTAGGGTTTAAAACTGTAACGTGACTCTGGGGCCGACCCCCAGCTACACAGCTCACCAGCCGCAGGAGTCGTCCTGGACCAGGCTGAGCTGACGAGACCCTCATAGTCCTGGAACTGTCTCACCTCCCAAATGTCGGCCTCCTTCCACTCTCTTCTTTCTCGTCCCTCCACAGACCAGGAGGAACCATGGCAGAGCTGGCAGCGTGCTGTGGTGCGATGAACTGTGATCTGTCCTTCCTTCCCAAGAAGTGAACTGGATCAGCCCAGCTTATACTCAGCTGCCCCCTAGGGCCTGGTGTATATGGGTTCCCAGTAAAGGCCAGGCAGACACCCTCAAGGAGGCCTCTCCGGGTCAGCCCCTTCCCCGAGAACTCTCCATCACCTCCATTGCTGATGACAGGGTGTCCCTGACACCGCAGGCTCCTGCTCATGGCTGATTTTACTCAGTGGACAAGTGGATAACCTGTCCTAACTAAGCCAATCACAGTTTCCATTACACAAATTAGGTTTCAAGGTTTTGTAGGGAGGAAAAACTTCCCTCCACCCTCTTAGGTTCTGTGATGAGGCCTGAGAATTAAACCAACATAAGACAGATTAGCAGAAGAAAAGCACATATAGATTTTATTTAATATTTTTGTGTACACAGAGGAGTCTTCATAAGGAAAATGGAGACTGAAGAAGCAGTTAGGATCCAGAGCTTGTACACTTCTTAAACAAAGATATGATAAGTCCTGGCGCTGTGACGAGGTAAACTGTGGCACAGAGACTAGGAAACATACAGGCCCCAACAGGAGATCAGGGTCATGTTACTGGGCTTGCCCAGATCCCTTTCTGCGTCGACCCCCTTCTCCAGTGATAAGAATGCTCTGCTCTCCCTGGTGCTGGGGGGGTGCTTCTTCCCCACGGGAAAGTTCATGCCCTGCTTTCAGGTAGAGAGACGCCAGAGAGCCACTCCTGTAACTGCTGCTTCTCAGGTGCCTTGGCCCAGAGCAATCAAGATGCCAACGCGGTGTGTTTGGTGGGGGGGGGGGGGGCAGGAAGCGTGTTCTGAACCCTTCGTGGAGACCCAGGGACCACAGAGACCAGCACATGAGCGGGAAGCAGGGTGTGTCACATGGCGGCCCAGCCCCGTGCTCACCGAGGGCCAAAGGGCAGTCTGAAGAGGCTGAGGAGGACGGTCCGGAACCCAGACAACTGGGGGAGCGAGCTCGTGCTCACCCCCAGCCCCTAAATCTAGTCCACATCACGACCCCAGCGGGGACCCCCTCCAGGATGGGCGCCATAGCCTGGGGCCCACCCAAGGCAGAGGCCAAACATTTGTGGGGTGCACAGCATCCAGTTCAGTGTCTCGATGAGAAAGTTAAGAGTTGGGACTTAGCGAGACCTCCTCCCCCCCTTAACAACAGCAGGTGTGGAAGTGACAAGGTGCCCCTAAGGGGCCGTGACCCACCGTGCTGCTTCGTGGTGACAGTGCAGAGCTGAGTAGTGACATCAACGTCCTTCTCCAGAACTTCACTGCAGGGACAAGGCTGAACTACACACGTGAGAAGACCTTCCTACCTGAATACCATTCATAAAATCCTCAAATGGACATCCATACACTGAAATGTGATGCAGACATTTAAATCCAGTTCATACAAAGATTTTTTTCCAAGAATTATAAGAAAAGTAAAACAAACATCTTTATTCTAAAAATTATATATGTTCATTAAAAAAAAGAAGAATCTAAACAACACTAGGAAAAACCAAAATAAAGTAAAACTAATATTGAGTCCCAACACTCGCCATGTGGTCGGCAGAATCATGGCCCCCAAAGATGTCCACATCCTGATCCCCAGAACCTACGAATATGTTAGGTCAAAGGAGAATTCAGGTTGCAGTTGAAATTGCGGGCGTTTTTTTGTTTGTTTGTTTTTTAAGATTTATTTATTATTTAATTTATTTACTTTTGGCTGTGTTGCTTCTTAGTTGCGGCACGCAGGATCTTCGCTGAGGCATGCAGGATCTTTCATTGCAGCGCTCGGACTTCTCTCTAGTTGTGGTGCACAGGCTCCAGAGTGCGTGGGCTCTGCAATTGTGGCGCACAGGTTCCAGAGCACGTGGGCTCTCTAGTTGGGGTGCACACAAGCTCAGTAGTTATGGCGTGGGGCTTAGTTGCCCCACGGCATGAAGGATCCCCGTTCCCTGACGAGGGATCGAACCTGCGTGCCCTGCATTGTAAGGCAGATTCTTTACCACTGGACCACGAGGGAAGTCCCTGAAACTTCATTTGTTAACAGCTGACCTTAAAATGAGAAGATTATTCTAGATAATGTGGGTGGGCCCAGCGTGATCACAAGGGGCCTTAAACCAGAGAGAGGGCAGCACCGGCTGAAGACAGAGGGGCCGGGCCCGGGCAAAGCAGCAGCTCTGGAAGCTGGGAAAGGCAGGAACAGACCCCACCCTGGCCTCCTGAAGGAACATAGCCCTGCCAACGCCTTGATTTTAGGCCAGGGAGACCCACTCCAGACCCCTGACTCCAGACGGTAAGATAACTGTGTCCTCATAAGACACTGTTTGTGGTAATTTGTCACAGAGGCGATAGGAAACCGACACACACACAAAACATTCACTGCATTTGGGGAAGCCTCATTTCGAATTTCTGTTTAAGTGTGTAAGCATTTTTCTGTTCACTCTTTTCTCTGCCTTTTAAAAAAATTATACCCTCAATTCAAATTTTTCATCCATCCTTTTTCGTTAAATGTCATGTAGTAAGAATTTTCCAATGACATTAAAAATTCTCAAGAACGTAAATCTGTCTATCTCTGTGGGAATGTTCCCAGCCAAATCTCTAAACACAATAAAAATCTCCAGATAGGATCCTGCGGGGTCAGGTTACCCGTGGACCGGGAGTAGCTCCACTGAAGGTGCCAGTCAGTGCTGGTAGCTTCGGCATAAACATAACATCTTGCAGACGTGCAGCAGCAGGAACGTCCGGGGCACCAAGCGGTGAGCTGTCAGTCTCCATGTCTGCTCGGCTGCTGGGGGGGAGTCCCAGCCCCACTGTTTGGCCTGAGTCCTGGCCCCGCAGGGACAGAGAAGGACTTGGAGGCACCGCTGGGCTCCTCAAGCTAGCCTTCATTCATTCTTTCCTTCATTCATTCAACAAACACGTATTGGGCATAAGTACCAGATGCTGAGAAATGAGAAATAGGAGGGAGTGAGCTTTGCGCAGTGTTTCCACTGTCTTCATAAGAATGAAATACGGTACATGAGCCATGAGAAATAAAATGTCCAGAGAGGTAAGTGCTTATCTGTGCTGGGAGAGCCCGATCACACCTCTCACCGTGGCTGTGGCCTCGTGACCGTGTGTCCAGCTGGACTGAGAGCCCCTGGGGACAGGGCACGCCGTCTTACTCATGTGCGTTCAGAACCTTTCACAGAATAGGTACTTAATCACTATTGGTTGATTGAATAAATGTAAATGAATCAACCCACAAAGCAATTCTGCCTGTCACTTCCCTGAGTCTTTCTGAAGGATCCTTGTTCATTAAAAATGAGATTCTCCTGGAAAATCCAGGGTCTGGAACTCATCAAGGAAGTGGCATTCACGGGTGTGACATCTGTGGAATTCCCTTGCAGGAGGAAGGCATGGCTGACACAGATAGACAGTAATTTTGCTGATAAGAAGGGCTTTAGGGAAGATAGGTCCTAAAGACGTGTATTCATTCTGCAAAGTGAATGAACGTCTTTGGTGAAGATGAGTGGGTCTAGGAGCAGAGAAAAATACGACCCATCTGAAATGCAGCACATGGGGAGAAGGTTAAGGAGAATGCACCGGCAGAATTGTACCCCTTCCATCCTTTCCCACAGAGTAATTTGATGGCATGTTGCTGCAGGATTTGAAATTGCAGCTCAAATAATGGAAATGCTACAAGCTAGCCAGTATTTCCATGGGTTGACAGATTAAGGGGCTTTCCTCAAAGCTGCACGTAGTATATGCTAGTCAGATCAGTTCATCCGTAGATGTTACAGATTATTGACACCAAGAATATATGATACTTTGAGAAGGGAAAACGAACAGATCTACACCAGTGCCTAAGGACTGCAGATGTCAGGACACCAAGAAAAGCCAGGATATTCTCAGTCTTGTGGAAATAAATGAAAACCATCCAGATGAGAGCGGGCAGAGGCCGTTCACACAGAGCCTGCTGGGGAGGGGGGCTGGCCTTGGTCGGAAGCCTTTGGGAGAGGCTGAAAGGCAGGCAGGGCCGTGGGGCAGCTCTCCAGGGGGAGAAGGGAGGGTATTTGGGGGCCCTCGACGGAGGCTGAGGTGGGGCAGGTGCAGTGCGCCCACTAGAAGGGCTTCCTCAGGATTGGCGTCTCCGGCTGGTCCTCGGGGGAAGCGGGGACAGACTCAGGGCAGCGGTCAGTGATGATCCAGTCCTGGCCGCTTGGTCGACTGTCACCGAGTTGTTGTTGGGCTTCCTGGACTTCCTGCAGGACCCCATACAGGTGTGAGCTCTGCAGGCTGGGCCCTGGGCCGTGACTGCAGAGGATGGGCTGGGCCCTGGGCTGCCTGCTGCAGGTGTGGGCCAGGCTCTACTTTTTGTGTGTTCTGGCCGTTGTTCGTTGAAATACGGTAGCCCCCACCCATCCACGGTTTCTCTTTCCGCAATTTCAATTACCTGTGGTCAACTGTGATCTGAAAATATTAAATGGAAAATTCCAGAAGTAAACACTTGATAAAGTTTAAATTGTGCACCGTCTGAGCATCGTGATGAAATCTTGTTCCGTCCTGCCCGGGGCATGAAGCCTCCCTTCGCCCAGCACAGCCTGCTCGCCAGTCACTTAGCAGCCGTCCTGGTTATCAGATCAACTGCCGAGGTGTCACAGCTTGTTTTCAAGTGACTCTTACTTTACTTAGTAATGACCCCAAAGCTCAGGAGGAGTGATGCTGGGAATTCAGCACACGGTGCCCAGCTTATAAACTAAACTCTGTCACAGGGGTGTGTGGACAGGAAACACGTCGTGTATGGAGGGTCCGGTACTATCTGCGGCCTCAGGCACCCACTGGGGGTCCTGGAACACGTCCCCGAGGAGCCGGGGGACGATCACACGTGTTAAGAACCTAACCCTTAAAAACTGGCTTTGGAATTGATGGCGCTGCAGACTTGCATGCCTCATGTTCCAGTAGGGACCACACGAATTCCCACTTTTCAATCCCATATTCACGGGGTCTAACCTGGGTACAATTTCTTTCAAAATAATATTCATACTCATCTCCCCAGTGGAACAAGATTCTGAGATTTCTTTACCTATAGGCAGCTCTAGTGGGTAAGATGAGAACATAACTTTTCCCTTCCTACTATAGAGACATAAGTTGGTAGAAAGGGTTCTGTTCTACAAAGAGCTTTAAGAGGTACTTAGTATTTCCTAGATTTAAAAAAAGCCTTGAGGAAGTCTTATTAATGTCCTGGGAGAAAACGAGTCAATTGACTCACTGAGAGTACAGCACGGAACAGGCAGACCACTTGGCTGTCACCGTTTATATGCAATTTTAAAGCAATTGCTAATCAGAGGCAGTAGCTCCTGTGCTCTGTCTGTCTGTCTCCCTCTCCCCTCTCTCCCATTTCTGCCCTCATGTTCCTGGGTCGTCCTGCAGGACCTTCCTCGGGGCAGCCGTAGCCCTGCTCCCACACTGCTGGGTAGATTAACCAGCGGTTCCAAATGATGAGCTCAGTGATTAGGCATTATTTCAAATTGATGCCACAGAGTTCAAAATAGGCAGGAATTATTTTTCTGTGGCAGCATCCTTGCCCCAAGAGAAAGGGAAAAAATGTCACTTTTGTCACAATTGTATACTGAACGTGATTAGAGGAAGATGAGCATGAAGTATGATTGGAAACACGTGTTAGAAAGCGTTCTTGATTTTTACATGAGGACAGGAAGTAGAAACAATATTTGACCTTTTGGAGGTAAAAGTTACCTATTGAGGTAAAAGAGAAACATCTGGGGGTGATGCAGAAGACGTTCCTCTTTGAAAATAAAAGAAACCAGTGTTCGCAGGGATACCACGTGGGGAACGAACTATCAAGCTTTAACGTATTCATCTTTGCGGTCTCCTCCTGTGAAAGTACCCTTTTCCTTCAGAGAATAGGTTACTGAGTCTACTGAGCCGTATCTGAATTTTCCCTAAATCTCTGCTCCTGTCTTTAAACAAGCTGCTAGAGTTCAGCTGTTTTTCACAGACCCCGCGACCCCAGCCTGGGCTGAGAGGAGTGTTCATTCAGGAAGTGGGAGCTGAAGGAGCCCTGTAAGGAGAACCCAGTTGCCCTCAGATGAGGAAACAGACGGCCTGAGAGGACCCCTGCCCTCTGGTTCTCAGTACAACGACTCTCGGAACGTTGCTGTTCCCAGGCAAAGATTCTCTGTGCAGAGAGTGAACCCTCTTCTCCCTCCTCTTCTCCTTCTCCTTCTCTGTCTCCTTCTTCTAGAGCGTTTTGTCTGGGGATTCTAGGCATCAAAGAGTTTAATAATAACTGCATTTCCTTCAACTGGAAACTTGCCACCTGGCCTCTCCCCAGTTGGAATCGTCCCAATTCCCTGAAGAAGGAAGACCCAGGACCCCCCCGGACACAGGAGGGCCAGCACCTGGGGTCCCTGTCGCTCTCCCCAGTTACCAGTTTGCCTCTAAATGCTCGGAATTCCTCTGTTTTTCTACTTGGCTTCTAACGTTGCCAGCTTGGGAGCAGCGTGAGCGGTTTCCAGCCCCAGACTCCGTCATGGTCACACACGGAGGCTCCTGAGGTGTCTTCCTTCCTGCAGCTCCTGGCGCATCCCGTGAATGTGGAAAGATTCTACCTTTTCCTCAGAACTCCTTCTTTCAGTTTCTCTCACGTAAATGAGCTAAACAGCTAAACACACTTGGTTTTAATAATTTTAGTCGGAAATTAAGGTGCTTTGCCCCAGTTCCAGAAGCCGGCCGTTCGGTGTCCCTGCCCAGCTTCCTAGGGGAGAGCCACAGCTAATTCAGGACGAGACCATCGTGCGCAGTGGCAGGTGCCCCGGGGTGGAATCTCTGCTCGCTTCACTTGGTTTTGCTGTGTGTTGTTTTAATTGTGTGAACTCACAGATCCATTTTACGGTTAATTAGACTGCAAATCCTAAACACGCAAATACAAACATACTGGTGATCTTTTCCTTTAAAAAAGATAGTCTGTGGCAATAATCAATATTTTATACATTATATAGCAAAACATGAGGAAGGGGGTCTTTTGTGGATGCATGGGCCAAAATCACCTTGCCAACTGCTGCCTGCGGTCCTCTGAGGGCAGGAGATTTCAAACGTTGTCACAGGTTTGCTCTCATTTGATGCTTTCACACGTCTCTCCCGGTGACACATGACAGCTTGAGGAAATGGCCGAGTCTCTTAGGGGTGAGTGCCTGCAGGTAAGAAGGTCCTTGTAATGGCAGCATACAAGCTTCCCTTTATTTTGTGTCTTGGACACCTTTTCCCTAGGACGTGCCTCTGAGGGGTCTTGGAGGACACACGCCTCTCGTACTCTGGGGGAACTGGGCAGAGCGGCTGCGGCCCTGCCCTGCCTGTCCCTCCCCTCAGGCTCCCGCATGGACGGTCCACCCTTTGGGGATGGCCCCCGGGAGCGCCTGTGCGACCCTCCTCCAGGCCAGGCCCCGTCCCCCTCCACTGCTGCTGCTCTGACCTTTTGTTGCCTTGTGTGACCTGCCTGCGCAGCACGGTGAGTTCTGAGCCTTTGGAAAACATTTCTGCATCCTCAGAGTGAGTGTGAAATCTATGGGCATAATTTTGAAGAGTTTTAAACAATTATCTGAATTGCTGACTTAGTGTGAAACATTAGTGCTTTTTAAAAGTTTTCAAATGGTCTGCTTTACAACCAAAACGAATGAGACATTTCTCTGGGCCGAGGACACAGCACATCAACTCCTGGGCAACACTCCGCTGCGGAGGCAGCTCTGGACCCTGAGTTCCCTCTGGTCCCACCCGGCCCTTCCCCGCCGTCGGCCCCTCAAGGAAAATTCCCGGCGTGTCTTCCCTTCAGGTTACAGGAAGCAGGGCTGTTTGCTCTGTAACAGGACTGCGGTTGTTTTATAAACCTACGGGTGGATTTTTTACTGACAAAGGGAATGTTCAGAATACCAGCTGTAAACTGCAAACCCACTTGCTCTTACTTTTCTCCAAGTGCAGTAGTTACGTGGGAATATAGCCAGCGTTCAGCTCTCTGATGTCAAAGGCTGAAAAGTCAGGGCCTCGCCTGGGGCCGTGATACACCTGCACACCCCCCAGCTGTGCACCTGTCACAGGCCACGCGCTGCCACGAGGTGACAGCAAGCTTCCCTGGAACATCTTCCGTTCCAGCGTTGGGCTTGAACATTTCCCCAAGATGGACTCGGTACAAATTCCCATCAGTAAGTACCCAGCGTCCGGCCTTTCTGAGAAGAGGAGCATGCATTCCCCCTAGGCGGAGGCTTCGGACTCTCTTTGCCCCAAATAGCAGGGGTTTTGCTCTCCTATCACAAAGTCTGGAGGCGGTGTTCTCAAGGAAGAAGACTGTTGCTCTCTTGCCGTGTTTTAGCTCCAAGGCACTGGCGTCTTCTCAGGCCCGTTCCCCCGGTTAGAGGATGGGGGCCAATCTCGCGGGAGAAACGAGAGGGCCTCTCCTCACACAGCCCTCGTTTGGCAGGTTTGAAGGCCCCCCGCCATGAAGATCACATCAGAGTGCTGGCCGGGCGGGGTCCGAGCCCTCGGATAAAGTGATCACTCAGAGGAGAACAAAACAGCCAGAATGGCCAGCAGTCACTCCGGGGCGGGGCTGAGTCCTGTGCATCACCCAGGAAGGGCGCTCGGGAACAAAGCTGGGGTCCGATCCCTCGGATAAAGTGATCACTCAGAGGAGAACAAAACAGCCAGAATGGCCAGCAGTCACTCCGGGGCGGGGCTGAGTCCTGTGCATCACCCAGGAAGGGCGCTCGGGAACAAAGCTGGGCTCCGAGGGTGGTAAGGAGACAGCAGACCATTGCACGGCCTCAGGCCCAGGCTCTCTGCTCCAGCCAAGCCTGAGACAGGGAGCCCTCGTCACTTCAGAACGAGAAACTGACCGTGCGCATGGACACGGCCAGACCAGGTGCAAAAGTGGAACCCTGACCCACAGCCTGCAGCAACCAGCCCATGGCACCAGCCTGCCCTCTGCAATCACCAGTTTAGAAACCAGCCCCTCACCTGTGGTCACCTGCCCTGAGACCAGCCCGCCCTCTGCACTCACCAGCCCAGGGCCAAGCCCATCCTCTGACTCACCAGCCCAGGGCCCAGCCCGTCCTCTGCACTCAACGTCCCAGGGCCCAGCCCGGCCTCTGCACTCACCAGCCCAGGGCCCAGCCCGGCCTCTGCACTCACCAGCCCAGGGCCCAGCCCGGCCTCTGCACTCACCAGCCCAGGGCCCAGCCCGTCCTCTGCACTCACCAGCCCAGGGCCCAGCCCGGCCTCTGCACTCACCAGCCCAGGGCCCAGCCCGTCCTCTACACTCACCAGCCCAGAGGCCAGCCCGTCCTCTACACTCACCAGCCCAGGGCCCAGCCCGCCCTCTGCACTCACCAGCCCAGGGCCCAGCCCGTCCTCTGCACTCAACGTCCCAGGGCCCATCCCATCCTCTGCACTCACCAGCCCAGGGCCCAGCCCGCCCTCTGCACTCACCATCCCAGGGCCCATCCCATCCTCTGCACTCACCAGCCCAGGGCCCAGCCCGCCCTCTGCACTCACCAGCCCAGGGCTCAGCCCGCCCTCTGCACTCACCTGCCCAGGGCCCTGCTGAGGTCAGGTTGTGTCTCCAGCAAACAGTCCAGGAAGCCCAACGCCAAGCCCACGACAGTCGGCCAAGCGGCCAGGACTGGATCGTCACTGACCGCTGCCGTGATTCTGTCCCTGCTTCCCCCTCAGGACCAGTCAGAGACAGCCTTTTACTTGTTTGTGGAAAATAATCTGCAGCAAATGTCACCTAAAATGGCCAGCCAGCCCACAGCCCATCCTGGACACCCCGCGGATGGACAGACGGTGACCCGGGGCACAGGGAGGTGGCTGTCACCATGCTCTGTCCCTGCTGGGCTCCTCAAACGGCGTTTCTTTGTCCAGGCACAGAGGGAGGCTCTTCCAGGCACCGTTGGGACCTGTGTGCCCCAGGCATCTAAGACGGTGGCACGCAGGCCGCAAGCTGATGAACACGACTGTCTGGGTTGTGGTTACTAAGCTCCCACCCCTCCCTGTCGCTCCTCTCGAGGGAAAGCTGTGTCGTGCAGACCTTAATGCTGGAACGCGGGCCCTCCCTCAGGCCAGCGCACTTCTCCACATGCGACCTCGGCAGGGACCCAGCCCCGCGAGGCTCCGGCCGTGACAGAGGCTGAGGGGCCACAGCCCCCACCCCTGCAGGGCCTCGGCGCCCAGCCTGGTGGGCAGACAGCCCAAACCCAGCCGTTTTCCCACAAAACGGGGCCAACAGGGAGATGGACGGACTGTAGCCCCTGGCCCAGAGATGAGAACAGAAGTGCCTTGTGTCCCGACGGGACCCGAGGCCGCGGGCGGCTCAGAAACCCTCGCGGGTCCCCTAGCTCTGGGGTCCCCAAGTGGGCTGCCGGCTGCAGTGCTGGCCCCTCACGTCTCCTCCGCAGACAGGACCCCAGAGAGGAGGTGGCGGGCGCAGGAACCCTGGTGCTCTGGACCTAATGTCCCCCAAGTGCACCCCCAGGTGGGAGTGAGGAGGGGGGCGCCTGAGGTGGGATCAGTGCCCTTGTAAGAAGAGGAGGAGGTCAGGCGCTGTCCTCGGGCCAGGAAGAGGCCTCACCAGGAACGGAATCTCAGCCCCCGTCTCTGTGTCCCTGAGCAGTGGAGCGGGTTCCAAGCAGATCTGAGCCGCACGGAGCACCTGACCCTTAGGATGCTTTAAATCTCGTGTTTCTGTTGTCACTCTCACCTCAGCCTTTGCTATTTGTGTATTTGTGCCTCCCCATGTTGCCTGGATGATGCCATCTAATGATTTATCTACTCTATTTTCCAAAGAATCTGTTTGTCACCCCCTTTCCCTCTCATTAAACTCTGCTTTTATCTTTAGTAATTCCTTCCCTCTGCTTCCCTTCAGGTTACTTTTTGTTCTTTCCCCAGCTTTTTGAGTCACATGCTTAATTAATCTATTCTCAGTCATTCTTTTTTATTATTACAAGTGTTTGAAGCTATGAATTTTCCTCTTCTGGCTGGATTTTTTGTTGACCTCAACAATTTATTCTAAACTAATATGAAAGCAGAAATGCCTGTTAGTAAATGTGATTTCTATTAAAAGGGGACAAAGGAGGGAGGACGGTAAGTCACAATACAAATAGCAAGGACCCATCATTGTGGAAGCCGGGCAGGGACTATGGGGGTATTTGTACTGCTCTCTTCTCTAGTAATTGTTTTAAATTTTCAATGATGAAACTCTTTTTTTAAAATTCAGTATCGTACTGACACAGGAACATTTTCACAGACGAATGGAACAAGGAGAGTTTAAACAGTGACCCAGATAAACGATCCACGAGACATCACAAAGCAAGTGGGGAATAGTGGGTCATTTAGTCTGTGTGAGGAGAAAATGACTGCATGGGTAAAAGTAGAACTAGTGCCTCATTACAACCTTGATGCAAAGGTAGGCTCCAGACAGACTAATTCTCAAATGTAAAAAGTGAAAGTAGGACAATCATAGAAAGGATCTTTACAGGTGGGGAAAGCTTTTTAAATAAGAATCCCAAAACACAATCCGTAAAGTTAAAAGAAAGATAGAACTTATGTCAACCTCAGCAACTTATATTCAGTGAAGTTTACCCTAGACTCATGCCATGCATGTTTCACACAACCAGGATAATATTATATTAAAATATACAAGGAGCTCCCACAAATCATCCAGAAAAAGACAAAAAACTCAACAGAAAAATTTGCAAGTGATTTGGAATGGCAACTGTGGTGGGCATAATGAGGGCAGCTCCCCCTCAGAGGAGTTCAGGTCCTAATGCCCAGAATCTACGATTATATCACCACATGCGGCGACAGGGACGCTGCAGATGTTATTCACCCTGGAGTGTCTGGGTGGGTCCAGTGTAATCATGAGGGTCCTTCTAACAGGGGGGTGGGGGTCAAAAAGGAGCCGTGAGGACGGAACAGGCAGAGAGACTCAGGGCCACCGCCCAGGAATGTGGGCGCCTCTAGAAGCTAGAAAAGCCAGAGAAGCCGATTCTCCCCGGAGCCCCCAGGGGAAACCCATTTTTAGGCTCCACCCTCAGACCTGCAGCAGAATAAGAGTGTTGTGTCTGTGGGAACTTGTCAGGGCGGCCACAGGAAACTGCTACCGGGTGCACAGAAGAGGGAGCGCGGATGATCTGTGGGCAGAATTCCTCTAAGTCTCAGGAGGTAAGAGAAACGCAGCACTAACTAGCAACCAGACGCCACGCGACACCCATCGGTTCTGAAAAGCTTGGAAAGTTGGAGCCCGTGGGCTGCTGGTGACAACAGTAGGGGCAGAGGAAGTTCTGGCACAGCCATCAGCGGTGACTCAAGGGCAGCCGGCCCAGGTGCAAGAGGGGACGCGTCCAAGGACACATATCACCCGCAGGTCGGACGCACTGGAGGGAACCCCGGTGTTCACACAGCGCATGGACAGATGTTTAAAACGTGGAGACAAAAAAGGGGTCAAAGAAGAACGGCGTCAACCATTCCCGCCATCCATGAAATTAACACACACACGGAGCGCCCCGGAGCCTCTAGGCAAACATTTCCTGGGGTGCACAGTGTGTTCGGGACGCCGGCGACGGGGCAGATGGAAATCCCCACCCCTGGGAGCTCACACTCCACACACACGTTTGAGGGCGGATTTCAAGCTCACAGCAGACGGAGCCGTGATGAGTGGAGATGGACAGGGGCCCCGAGTGAAGGGGACGAATCGAGAAACATGGGAGGGAGAAGCCGGGACCGCGGCAGAAACGCTGTGCGCAGCCCTCTGCCCCGGAGACTAGACGAACAAATGAGGGTAGAAAATACGCAGCCTGGAGCCCGAGGGAACCCCACCCTCCGGCGGTGTCTGAGCAGGGGCTCCCGCCCCTGCACTGCTGGCGCTTCCCGGGCCTGACGGCAGACCGTGCATGTGCATCGGCCGCCTGCAGGCTGACTCAGTCCCCACAGACAACCAAACAGCCTTGGTGTCTGCTTCAAGCCATGACCACACTCTTCCCGGATCTCAGGACACAGGAGCCCGAATCCCTCCTCGGGCGGACACACCCGTGTGTGCAGCCCAGGTGCCTGAGTCCACACAACGTTACCCACTGACCTGATGGGTAAACCGTACACGCTGGGTGTGCCCTGAGCTCACACACAACTTGCCTGTGGTCCTTGAAGCCCGTCAAGTCCACGGGCACCACTGGCCGGTGGCCCAAACAGAAGCAGCCGCCACAGGTGGTCGCAGGATGCAGGGACCACAGGGGGACGAGAATGAACCACATTTCTAATGACTGTGGGTCTGAAGTTGTGTTTCCCATGTATCGTTAACCTTTACTCCCGTTTGGACAGGAAGAATTTTCATTTTTACTTCAATCTTTTTGGGGAATCAAAAAGTCATAAATTCCTGTCCTGGTGTAGCCTTGGCTTATCATTAACATTTCCCCCTAGATTATAGTTTAAATGTACAGAGAAGTTTCATCCTGGAATCAGATGACGAACTGTCTTTTCATGGCTCTGTTCCTGTGGCAGAACAGACCTGTCTCCAACAACTTGAAGTCATTTCCAGAGCACTGGGAAGGGAAGTAAACTTCCAACGTTTTCTACAAAGTGCATATAACATTAGTGACGAAAACCTAAAAAGACTGCACCAAATGAAAATACAGGTTTTCAACAACCTGCCTATAAATATCAATATAAAAATGTAAATAAAATATAGAAACAAAGTCAATAGCACATTAGTAATAACGCAAGGTGATCAAGGAATGCTAGGATGGGTCTATATCAATTATCTATTCATATAATCCATCATATTAATAATTAAGAAGAAGAAATTCTATGATCATCTTCAGAATTGCTAAAAAAGTATTTCTAAAAACATTCTTTAAAATAACACCAAATAAAATGAAATAGATGAATATTTCTTTACTATTAAGAAATATATCAAGTATAAAGTACATTCTCATGCTTAATAGGAGAGTACTTCCACTGAAATCAAGAAAAAGCAAACATACCCAGTACTAGCATTGTATAACATTATACTGGAGGTACCAGTCCATGCAATTGGATATAAAAGAAAGAAAACACAGTATAAAAATTAGGAAGGAGGAGATCAAATTATCTGCAGACTCTAAAATTGTATATCTGGATTTTCGTTAGGGTGCCAGAACATCTGATGGGGAAAGAGTCGTAATCAGATGGTGCTGGGACACCAGGATACCCACCAGGGAAGGAGGGGACGAAGGAAGGAAGGAAGGAAGGAAGGGTGGAACCGGGTGGTGACAGCCACGCAGCGGAGACGGGGGGCGGGCCAGAACCGCTGGGTCACCCGATGCTCTCAACTTGACAGCAAGTCAGAAAGCGTGTGGCTAACGTGGTGGTGGCTTCATAGAAATCTGAGCAAATAACAACAAAAATGCAACAGTTACGAGCTCCAAAGGGCAACAGGATGCACATGAAGGGGCGACCACGGTGCTCTCCGTGGCTCAGCGGATGCACCACCGCAGGACCACGGCCACGACCACGGCCAGGTGGACGCAGAACGTCCAACCTGGCATAACCTGAGCTGGTGACTGCTGCCCCAGGAGGGTGGGGAGCAGGGGGAATGAGGCCCCATTGTTCATCCAGGGAAATGGGGAGGAGGAGGGGGAGGGGGCGGGGAGGAGGGGAAGGAGCGGGGGCACAGGTGCCATCAGCTGGAGGGAGGGACCGTGGGGGCTGAGGGGTGGTTTGTGTCCTGCTCTGAGCACCGTGCTCCAGGAACAGAGTGAAGCCTCCGTGTTCAGAGTGAGAAGCTGGTGCTCAGGTGAAGCAGCGGCTCATGAGATGAGCATTACGGTGTCTCTTCCAGCTCAGGACCCGCCAGGGCGGAGCTTGCTCACCACCTCCATCTCCTCCAACCAGCGTCGGCCAGAAAACCCAGCACAAAGGGTGCCAGGGTGTTGCCCGAAGTCGGATGGACACAGCATGAAATTCGGTATTCCCAGGAGCTCACTCTTCACCCTGGTACTTCCTGCTTCCATATTAGTGGTGCAGAGAAACTTGTGGAAACACAGACGTGATAAAAGATGCCAAATACATAAGAGCTTTAGAAAAGTGTTGACGCTACAGACTCACGAGGATTGGGTAAAAAGGTTTTAAATATTAATTTTTAAAAGCTTGTACTTTTCACAGTTCACAAAGTACTGTCATAAATATTATCTTCACATGATGACATGATGGGCATTTGTCCACTTTGTGGGTCAGCAGACTGAATCTCAGGGCATCTAAAAGATTAATTCTGGGCCCCCAGCAAACTGTGGTCATGGTGGGTCCTCACACCGAACTCTCCTCTGCCAGATCCAGACTCTTCCCAGAACACAGGTCACCACACAGCAAAAGACCCGCAAAGCCTCAGAAGGGATGGACAGACTCAGGGAGGCCCTGGGGAGAGAGGGAGGGGAGGGGACTCAGGGAGGCCCTGGGGACGGGGGAGGGGGAGGGGACTTAGGGAGCCCCTGGGGATGGGGGAGGGGAGGGGACTCAGGGAGTTCCAGGGGCGGGTGGGGGGGCCAGGGGAGGAGCAGGGGGGCTGGGCAGAGAGGAGGGTCTGCCTGCATCAACCGGCACCAAGTCGCCCCTCACGGGGGCCCCACGTTTCCCAAGTCTGGCCCCAACGGGGTTTCTGATGGCCGCTAACCCCCCAGTATCATCGGACGTCCTGGGCCTTCCCACACTGACCGCAGACACTGTCCCGCTCCCAGAACTCTTTCCAGGGCAACCACGTGGACGCCCACCTTGGGCCTAAGCCGACTCTCTCCCCTCTCCCCTGCCGTCCTGTCACCCCGACCAGAGCAGCGCACGCAGGTATCCAGGCCTCAGACACGCAGCACAGGGCTGGGAAGGGGCCTCGGCCAGACAGCTCTGCCCCAGGAATGAACCCCTGGGTCCTGAGGCTGAGAAACTCGACTCAGATGTCAGTGGGGCTGGGGGGCCGGGGACTTGTCCCCTTCACGGCTCTGGTGACAGCTCCAGGCGGGCAGTGGCCAGGCGGCCCAGCCTCCAGACCCGATGGCTCAGTGCAGGTCAGAGGATGGAGGGAGGTCAGGGCTGCAGAGAGCCCCCAGCTTCCACCGCCAGGGCTGGCCCATCGCAAACGTCCTGTGAGCTGACCTCCTTCCTGCTGCTCTGGCCTCGGGAAATTTCCTTGTTTGGGGAAGAAGACAGCCACCCCCAGGCCAGCTCTGCCCTCTGAGGCTCGGGGAAGGCACCCCTCTTTCCCGTGACAGCCCCCCAGGAACTCACGACAGTCATGTCCCTTCCGAGGTGGATCTGCCTTCCACGAAATTCTAGGCCTTCACGCATCATGGGTTTAATGAGACTTCAATGCATTATGATTCACGGCAGCAAAAATGACATCACAGAAAAAACAAACCAGTCTCTCCTGGCTTCTGTGGAAATGGGAACAGGACTTCCTACACACAGCTGAGGCTCCACGAAGCTCAAAAGATTTGTTTTTTTTCTGGTGCAACCACAGCGGATGTTGCAGAGATGACTCTTGAGAGCGCTTCAGAATCTCCAGATTAAAGAAACACTTAATGTGCTTTAGAGGAAGTATATGTAATATTTTCATTGTATCTAATACCTTTCAAAATTAGATGAGAGAAGGCCACATAGATAGGAATTTAGCAATTTATCTTTTTAATTAAGTTTTTGATTTTGGAGGTAATAGTACACTCACAGGTGGTCGTAAGAATGCAGGGAGGCCGGGTACGCTCTACCTGGCTTCTTCCAGCAGGAGCATCGTGAAACCACAGCCCACCGTCCACCCAGACGTCCACGATGGATCTGGAGCGGCCACCCTGGGAGGGGCAGACCTCTGCGCTGCCCTCACCCCGCCCCGGCGTCCATTTCCACAGTTTCGTCACCTCAAGAACATGACGTACTGGAGTCCTGCGTCTCTAACCTTTGGGCTAACGCTTTCCAGCAGCAGGACTCCCTGGAGACGCGCCAGGTTGTCGTGGGTACCACGTCCGTCCCCTTTGCTGTGCGTGGAAGCCCGTGGAATTGGTGGAAGGATGTGGCACACTCTGGTTAGCCCTTCAGCCACTGAAGGGCTCCTGGGTTGTCCCCAGTGCCCGGCCCCTGTGAGTGAAGCTGCTATGAACTGCTGTGTGCAGGCTGTGTGAAGTCGCCAGCCTCCATTTCTCTGGGATGAGTGCCCAGGACCGTGGCCGCCACATCCAGGGTAATCACAAGTTTAGTTTTTAAAGGACCTGCCAGGATGATTCCACAGTGGCTGCAGCATGTCACACCCCCGCCACCGTGAGTGTGAGCCAGGGCCCCCAGGCCCACGTGTGCAGGGCTGTCGCTGCTCACTTAGCTCCTCTGATGGGTGTGCAGCGATTTCTTGCTCTGGTTCCACCTTGCATTTCCCTCCTGGCTAACGGGGGTGAACATCTTCCCACAGGCTGACCTGACATCTGCAGATCCTCTGTGGCGAAATGTCTCTTCAGATCTTTTGCTCATTTTCTAATTGGACTTTTTTTTTCTTCCTGTTGAACTTTGAGCATTTTTATATATTCTAGGTATCAGTCTTCTGTTGGATCTATGGTTTGGGAATATTTTCTCTCATTCTGTAACTTGTTTTTCCATCTTCTTAGCAAAAGCTTTCACAGAGCAAAAGTTTTAAAATGTTGATGAAATCCAATTTGTAAATTTTTTCTTCTATACTTTTGGTGTCAAGTGTAAGAACTCTTTGCCTAACCCTAGATCCCAAAGATTTTGTCCTGTATTTTTTTCCAAAAGTTTTTATAGTTTCATGTTTTACATTTTAGTCCATGATCCACTTTGAGTTAATTGTTGAATGAGGTGGGACACTTGGGTTGAAGTTCATTTTCTTGCCTGTACATGTCCAGTTGTTCCAGCAGCTTTTGTTGAAAAGGCCATCTTTGCATCCTTGTCAAAAATCAGTTGGGTGGGGGCTTCCCTGGTGGCACAGTGGTTGAGAATCTGCCTGCCAGTGCAGGGGACATGGGTTCAAGCCCTGGTCTGGGAAGATCCCACATGCCGCGGAGCAACTAAGACCGTGAGCCACAACTACAGAGCCTGCGCGTCTGGAGCCTGTGCTCCGCAACAAGAGAGGCCGCGATAGTGAGAGGCCCGTGCACCGCGATGAAGAGTGGCCCCCGCTTGCCGCAACTAGAGAAAGCCCTCGCACAGAAACGAAGACCCAACACAGCCAAAAATAAATAAATTTTAAAAAAATTAAAAAAAAAAATCAATTGGGTGTATTTGTGTGGGTTTATTTCTGGGTTCTCCGTCCTGGTCCCTTGATCCGTGGGTCTGTCCCTCAGCAAATATCACACAGTCCTGATTACCGTAGTTACCAAATAAGTTCTTGAGACTGGATAGAATGATTCCTCCCACTTTATTCTTTTTTTGTTTCAAAATTGTCTTAGCTATTCTAGTATGCCTTTCCATATAAATTTGAGAATAATCTTGTCTATATCTCAAAAAAATCTTGTTGGGATTTTGATAGAAATTTTGTTAAAACTGTGTGTCAATTTGGGGAGAACTGACATCTTAACTATGTTCAGTCTTCCAATCCATTAATAACATCTCAGTTTATTTAGATCTTCTTTGATTTCTTTTATCAGTGTTGTGTACTTTTCAGCATACAAGTCCTATAGATGATGTGTTACATTTACACACAATTTTTAAATTATTATAAATGGTATTGTATTTTAATTTTGGTGTTCATTGCTAGTATACAGAAATACAATTGATTTTTTTTTTTTTTTCCCTGCACCATGTGGCTTGCGGGATCTTAGTTCCCTGACCAGGGATCGAACCCAGGCCCTCAGCAGTGGAAGCACTGAGTCCTAACCACCAGACTTCCAGGGAATTCCCTACAGTTGATTTTTGTATGTTTATCTTGAAATGAACCTTACTTGGTCATTAGTTTATAATTCTTTTACTATATTGCTGACTTCTATTTGCTAATATTTTGTTAAGAATTTAAAAAAAAAAAAAAGAAATTTTCATCTGTATTCATGAGGGATGTTGGCCTGTAGTTTTCTTTCTGTGTACTGTCTGTCTGAATTTTGCATCCTGGTAACACTAGCTTCATAAAATGAATTAGGAAGTAGTCCCTCTTCTATTTCCTGAAAGAGATTTTGTAGGATCTGTGTTAATTTTTTTATAAATATTTGGTAGAATTCTCCAGTGAAACCATCTGGCCTGGAGACTTCTTTTAGGGGAGCTTTAAAATTATGAATTCAATTTCCTTAATATTTATAGGGCTACGCAAATGGTTTTTTTCATATTGGGTGAATTGTGGTAGTTTACGTTTTTAGAAGAATTTGTCCCTTTCATCGAAGTTGTCAAATTCATGTGTCTGCAGTTGTTCACAGTGTTTCCTTACTGTCCTTTTGATGTCTGTGGGGTCTGTAGTGATGTCCCTGTTTCTTCCTAATGTTCATCACTTGTGTCTTTTCTCTGGTTCTTTGTCAGTCTCGGTAGAGGTCACCAGCTTTATCACATCTGAGGAGAGGTTACGGCACCACCTAGCAGATTTCCAAGGGTGGGCGTCTCTGCTCTTCCAGGCCTTGCTGGGCGTGGGCATGGGTGGGGCTGTGGCCACAGTTTTTTCTGTGGTGTTTGAGAGTCACTGTCTAAAGTTGTCTGTCTTTCTAGCCCCGCTCCCTGATCTTTGGTTAGGAGAGCAGCCTTTGTCGGGCGTTTACGGTCTGCACTCTTGGTGTCTCCAGGCCTCTGGCTTTTTCTGGGACCTATGAGACAACCCAGTTGTCATTCCTCAGCTCCTGGAGTCCCTATTCCATCTCTTCTCTCCATCTTTCAGAGTTGTCTTTTGTTTCCTTTATACACAGTGTAGGGTTTTTAGTTGAACTTAGTGCAAGGAATAGGGAAAAGTACATATTCCCATGAGCAGAAGTCCTAGTAATTCATTTCTGAGGAAAGAAATTAGAGCTGTGTCCCCTTATTCACAAATAAGGATAAAGGACAGTTAAATCTTTCAGGAATGGTAAATATTTCATTTTTGGTTTGTTTTGCATTATAATCTTTATCTTGGACGAGATCCTTTCCAGGAAGCAGCTTTACAAATGTTCCTGAATTTTTCTTCTATGTCCCGTAAGATTTCAGTTTAAACTCACGCAATGAAGTCTATCCTCAAAAAATTAAAACTAGAACTATCATATAATCCAGCAATTCCACTTCTGGGCCTTTATCCAAAGAAAATGAAAACACTAACTCAGATATCTGTACCCCCACGTTCATTGCAGCATTTTTACAATAGCCAAGATATGGAAATAACCAAAGTGTCCACTGAGGATGAATGGATAAAGAAGATGTGGTATATATACACAATGGAATATTATTCAGTCATAAAAAAGAGGGAAATCTTGCCATTTGCAACAACATGGATGACCTTGAGGGTGTCAGGCTAAATTAAATAAGTCAGACAGAGAAAGACAAATTTCATATGTGAAATTAAAAACAAAACAAACAAACAAAGCAAATAAACAACAAAAAAACTGAGCTCATGTATACAGAGAACAGATTGGCAGTTGCCAGAGGTGGGAGTTGGGGGGTTGGGGGGGATGGGTGAAGGGGGTCAAAAAGTACAAACTTCCAGTTGTAAAATAAATAAACCATGGGGTGTAATGTACACCATGATAAGAGTGGTTAATAAAAAAAAGTTTCTTTCATTGTGCATTTTGATTTGTAAATAAAGACAGTACCTTACCTCTGTATAGATTTTGTAATGGTGACATCAGATCAGACCATCTCTTAATTATCTCTGCATTCTCTTCTGTACCTCTCATAACCGATGCCCCGCTGATGCTGAGTTGATTTGCAAACACCACCAATTTGGCCGTTGATTTGCACCCCTCCACCCTCTGTAAGGTCAGCAAGACACCGTGTGCTCTTCACAGAGCCAGAGAGCTGGGGCTCTGTCCCACGTCAGGACCGAGTCAGGGTGGGTTAGGACTAACCCACCTGCTTTGACCCTGGGTACCATTTCATCTCCGTTCTAGCTGCTTCTCTTAGTATCTGGTGGGTGTGAAAAGAGTACTGTGTGGTCGGCTAGATTCAGGAGACCCCAGACTGACATATGACAAGACATCCTCCCACACGGTGTGTTACGGCTTCAAGGAGATTAGACATCATGTGATCCCAACGAGCTTAACCTCTGTTCTCCGTGTGCCCTTGAGGGGCTGAGGGTGCCCATGTCACCACTCCTGCTTAGAACAGAGCTGTTCCTCCTTTATCTCCTTTCTAGGCTGGTTTCTGTATAATTAAGTTTCATTTAAACATAGGGGTCTGTAGGCCAAAAATAGTTTGAAAACCACTGAGCTAATCCAACCCCTCCTTTTGCTTGAGGCTGCAAAAGGGGAAGTGGTTTACTCAAGGTCACAGAGGGAGGGGTCTGGTGGGGCCAGGACTAGTTGATGAAGTGGTTAACCTCGTGCCACAGCTGTCCCTGTACCGGTGCCCCCGCTATGATTAGACCTTAGATGCCATGTGGATTCCCCCCTCCACCAGCTCCACCGTCACCCACTCCGCCTAACACAGTGTACGCCTAAAATCGGTCCACCTGGATCGCTGTGAGGGCCTGCTTGCTACCTGATGTCATTCCGAACTCCAACCGTCCTGAGACAAGAGCTCCCCACCCACGCAGCATGGTCACCCGGCAGTGACAGTCACGCAATTACACAGCCCTGGGGGCTCAGAGCAGCAGCCCCTCTCACCCTCATGTCAAGGCTTCTGAAGCAGATGTGATGGACTTGTGAAAACAAAGGACATAATAAGCCCCAAAGCAAAAAACAAAAGACGACTATTGCCTAAGACCCTCCAGCCTCACCTTAAACAATGAAAAACAACAACCACTTAACCCTCTCAAAATGCTGAGGAGAATTGAGTGCACAGAACACTGCTCCATGCAGACAAGAGAATCTGTGAACTTGCAGGCAGACAAGCAGCATCGATTCTCTACCCTGGAAACACACCCCACGGTCCACAGAATCCAAGAGAGTCAAGCACTTCCTCATGGCTGGTTCCCTGGAGCTTATTCTACAGCAGTGGAGTCAAAACAACAGGGCGCTTTCTTGTGTCCTTTTCTCAGGTAACACCACACTGTTACCTGTGTAATGACTCCCTTGAACTAGAGACAAACACATAAATCTGTCCAACATCTGTTCTCATTTTAGTGTCAGCTCTTTGGGGCATGTGTCTTGGTGTTCTATGTAATAACAGGAAACACGGTCCCTGGATTTTCTGGGACAGTAACAACTTCAAACATTCTTTTCTATTGTCCCCAAAGTACAGTTATACTTGTGAAACTATGCATCTTATTTAAACAAAACATAATGAACCACTTTTATTATTTTTTTAATGATTAAAGAGTCATATTCTCATTGCATAAAAATAAGAAAATTCAATAAAGTATAAATAAAGAAGAAAATCAAAACAATCCATAATCCACTATCCAGAGGCAACCATAATTAACATTTTGGTATATTTTTCCAATGTTTATACATATAATTGGAGTCATACTGTATGTATGTAATAGTTTTTTGTTTAAATAGTTTGTTTAATAGTTTGTTTAAATTTTAATAGACTTTATTTTATAGACCAGTTTCAGGTTCGCAGAAAAATGAACCAGAAAGTTCCCACATACTCCCTCTCTCCCTCCACAGTTTTCCCTATTATTTACACCTTTTATTAGTATGGTTGGTTATCTGTTGCTATTGATGAACCAATACTGATGCATCATTATTAACTAAAGCGCATAGTTTACATTAGGGCTCCCTCTTGGTGTTGTATATTATGTGGGTCTGGACAAACATACAATAACATGTATCCATAATTACAACACCATACAGAGTAGTTTCACTGCCCTAAGAATCCTCTGTGCTCCACCTATTCATCCCTCCTTCTCCCCAGCCCCTGGAAACCACTATCTTTTTCCTGTCTCCATAGTTTTGCGTTTTCCAGAATGTCTTATAGTTGGAATCACACAGTCTGTAGCTTTTTCAGATTGGCTTCTTTCACTTAGTAATATGCATTTAAAGTTCTTCCGTGTCTTTTCATGGCTTGAAGGCTCATTTCTTTTTAACTGAATAATAGTCCATTGTCTGGCTGCACCACAGTTTATTTATTCATTCATCTACTGAAGGACATCTTGGTTGCTTCCAAGTTTTGGCAATTATGGATAAAGCTGCTTTAAACATCTGTGTGCACGGTGTTGTGTTGGGCATAAGTTCTTTTGAGTAAAAATCAGGAAATGTGATTACTGAATGATAGGGTAAGAGTATGTTTAGTTTTGTAAAAAACCAAACTATCTCCCAAAGTGGATACACCATTTGCATTCCCACCAGCAATGATGAGAGTTCCTGTTGCTCCGCATCCTCACCAGCATTTGGTGTTGTCAGTGTTTTCAATTTTAGCCAGGCTGATAGGTGTGTAGTGGTAGCTCTTTTTTTTCAATTTGCCATTCCCTAATGACTTAGGATGGGTAAACATCTTTTCACATGCTCATTTGCCATCTGAATATCTTCTTTGATGAGGTGTCTGTTCAGATCTTTTGTTCATTTTTTAATTGGGTTGCCTGTTTTCTTATTGTAGAGTTTTAAGAGTTCTTTGTACATCTTAGATACAAGTCCTTTATCAGATATGTGTTTTGCAAAGATATTCTTCCAGTCTGTGGCTTGTCTTTTCATTCTCTTAACAGTATACTTCATAGAGCAGTTTTTAATTTTAATGAAATTAAACTTGTTAAATTTTTCTTTCATGAATCATGCTTTTGGTATATCTAAATAGTCACCACCAAACCCAAGGTCACCTGGATTATCTCCTATGTTATCTTCTAGGAGTTTTATAGTTTTGCACTTTACATTTAGATCTCTGATCTATTTTGAGTTAATTTTTGTAAAGGGTGTAAAGTCTGTGTCCAGATTACTTTTTTTGCATATGGAAGTCCAGTTGTGTCAGCACCATTTGTTGAAATGACTACCCTTTCTCCACTGAATTGTTTTTCTTCTTTGTCAAAAATCTGTTGACTATATTTGTGTGGGTCTATTTCTGGGATATTATTCTGTCCCACTGATCTATTTGCCTACTCTTTTGTCAATACCACACTGTCTTGATTACTGTAGTGCTATAGGAAGTCTTGAATTCAGGGAGTGTTCGTCATTTAATTTTGTTCTTCTCCTTCAATGTTGTGTTGGCTGTTCTGGGTTCTGGCTATTTTTTGTTTGTTTGGCTGGGTTTTTGTTTGTTTGTTTGCTTCTCTCTATAAACTTTAGAACCAGTCCATCAATATCCACAAAATAACAGGATTTTGATTGGTATTGCATTGAATCTATAGATCAAGTTCTGAAGAACTGACATCTTGACAATATTGAATCTTCCTATCCATGTACATAAATTATCTCTCCATTTATTTTTTCTTTGATTTCTTTCATTAGAATTTTGTACTTTTCCTCATATACATCTTGCACATATTTAGTTAGATTTATCCCTTAAGCATTTCATTTTGGGGGTGAAAATGTACATGAGTTGTATTGTGTATTTAATTTCAAATTCTACTTGTTCATTGCTGATATATGGAAAACAATTTAGTTTTTTATGTTAACTTTGCATCCTGCAACCTTGCTATAATCACTTATTAGTTCCATGAGTTTTTAAAAATTATTCTTTGGGATTTTCTACATAGACGATCATTTCATCTGTGAACAGACAGTGTTATGTCTTCCCTCCCTATCTGCATATGGCTTATTTCCTTTCCTTTTCTTATTGCATTGGCTAGGACTTCCAGTATGTTGAAAAGCAGTGGCAAGATGGGGCATCCTTGCCTTGCTCCTGATCTTAGCTGAAAGACATCGTTTCTCACCATTAAGTGTGATGGCAGGGACTTCCCTGGTGGCGCAGTGGTTAAGAATCCACCTGCCAATGCAGGGGACACGGGTTCAAGCCCTGGTCCATGAAGATCCCACATGCCGCAGAGCAACTAAGCCCGTGTGCCACAACTACTGAGCTTGTGCTCTAGAGCCCACGAGCCACAACTACTGAGTCCGCGTGCCACAACTATTGAAGCCCACGTGCCTAGAGCCTGTGCTCTGCAACAAGAGAAGCCACCGCAGTGAGAAGCCCGCGCCCTGCAACGAAGAGAAGCCCCAGCTCGCGGCAACTAGAGAAAGCCCACGCACAGCAACGAAGACCCAATGCAGCCAAAAATAAATAAATAATAAATAAATAAATTTATTAAAAAGAAAAAAAGTGTGATGGCAGCTGTAGACATTTGGTAGGTAGAGAAAGTTCCCCTCTATTCCTAGTTTTCTGAGGGGTTTTAGCATGAATGTTGGGTTTTGTTAATGCTCTTTCTGCATCTATTGATCATATGATTTTTCTTCTTTATCCTGTTGGTGTGATGGATTACATTAACTGATTTTCAGTTTTCAGGGCTTTTCTTGGTAAGTTTTTTGCACTTTGGTTTTGGAAGTTTCTACTGACATTTCTTCAAGTTCACTGATTCTTTCCTCAGCTGTGCCCAGTCTATTGCTGAGCCCATCAAAGGCACTCTTCATTTTTGCTATGGTGTTTTTGATTTCAGCATTTCTTTTTCATTCTTTCTTAGTGTTTCCTTCTCTGCTTACATTACCATCTGTTTGTGCATGTTGTCCTCTTTCTTCATTCAGGCTCTGAACATGTTCATCATAGTCTTAAAGTCCTGGTCTGATAATTCCAACATCTCTGCCATATCTGAGTCTGGCTCTGTCTCTTCAAACTGTGTTTTGTTTTGACTTTTAGTATGCCTTGTAATTTCTTGTTGCACATCAGACATGATGCACTGGGTAAAGGAACTGAAGTAAATAGTTCTTTCATGTGAGGTTTTCTTTTTATCTGCCAGGGGCTGGGCTGTGTTTACCATTTGCTGCAGCTGTTTGTGTCCTTGTGTCCTGTTTTCATCTGTGTGTCCTTGTTTTCATCTCCCCGTTGTCTTTGGGTTTCCTTAGACACTTCTTACGTAAGTGCTGAGACATTTAATTCTTTCAGTTTTATTCCTGTTATTACGCAGGAGCCCTGCTGATGTGGAGGTAAGGTGTGTGGGGGGATGGGAATCTTCTCTAGTCCTGTGATTAGGTCTGTCTTTCAGTGAGCCTGTGCCCTGCGCTGTGACGAATGTGTTCAGTTCCCTCTCCAATTCGGGTGAGACAGAATGGCTAGAGGGGTTGATATTTGGTGGAAGGCTACAAGCGGCTAGAGTGGGTTAGGTTGGTTAGGCTCTGGTAAAATAATTTCTCTTTAAAAACAAAACACAAACAAACCCAAATGAAACAATGTTCTGGGTATATTTCAACAGGGCTACTTTCTCCTCCCCCTACTGGAAGCAGGAGGGGAATTTTCTCTGATCTTTACTGTAAGAACCTGGTAGGGTTCCTGGTGGTAGAGCTCATGAAAAAGAGTATGGGGGACCCTAGACTGGTCCCCCCCTGGAGTTTTAAACTCTCAAACTTATCCACGCTGAGTTTCCAACAGTTCTCAATCACGTTTTAAGTCTATCCGCTGCTGTCTCTCCAATTTTGGGGCAGCAGTTTGCCCTCAATTTTCTGATGGATCTCAGAAGAGCTGTGGATTTTCAGCTTGCTCAGCTCTTGTGTTGTTTTCAGGACAGGAGTAATGACTTTCGAGCTCCTTACGGGCTGGACCAGAAACTGTAAGTCCTCCCCTCCCCCTCCCCCTGCCACACCTCTGTGCAGACAATTCTGTGACTGGTTTTAGTGGAGTTTCTGAAGACGTGGACGTAAACACACATGTTCCAGCTCCCACACGTGAGCAAATTCCCATAAATTTGTTGATGGGGACACAAGTTCTGGGGGCCCAGAGACCTGGCTGTACAACTTGCCCTGTGATCTGTTTACGTGGTTGTTCTGAGGATTTTCTCAAGTGGCTTGTTTATCGCATCTGGTACATGGCAAATACAAAATAAGTACTAGAGCCTTCACTTTTTCTGCTGCCTTTCAATATAAAAATAATCACTGACTGCAGACATCCTGGTTGCTTAGTTCTCTTGGGCACGGAGCACCGACACTCACTTGTGCTTTAACTCAGAGCACCAGAATCACCACATCCAGCACACCCGCATCTGCGACAGAGCTGACCCCCAGTGCGGTGTGTGCAGGTGGCTTAGGCGTGACCGGGCCCCTCTGGGACTTGATCTGCAGTGAGTGACATGGAGGGCCTGGGGGGGTCCTGGCCAGTGCGGCAGAGGGCACGGCGACACTCCTGCCCTGGCTGTCGCCCAGCGTCCAGGTCTCCAGTGCTCACCAATGCCTCCTGTGGCCCCCTCGGTGCGGTTCGGGTTCTGGCCGCTCCACACACCCTCCCAGTATCTTTCCACTAAGTCCTTTTTTCACTTATATCAGCCAGAAGGGGCTTCTGTTGCTTGTCCAGTGAAACAGCATCAGGAAACCAAGTTCTTTGTAAAGTCAGTAAGATATTAACATGGGTCACCTCGCTGGGGAAAACCTGCAGCACAAAGGCACACAGAGAGGCTGTGTGAATGGCTCGTGTGAAGATTCATTGTCGTCTGTCCTTAGAGATACGGAAACTGGTGGTTCAGGTAAAATCTCAGGGGAGGGACTTGAGCATCCAAAGCTGGTTGGCTTCAAAGGCTGGTGGGTTTGGCCAGAGCCTTGAGCTGTGGTTAGAGGCTGGGCCGTGCACCCGCCCTCTGCCCTCGATGTCACGAGGACCTGTGCATTCAGCACCCACGTGCCCAGCGGGGATGGCGTGTTCCCTCCACCGGGTGCTCGTGGAGATTCACTGTAGCCCCTTAAACAGAGCCGAGAGTCCAGCGTGGCGGGCGGTCAAGGGGGAAGGTCCGTCTTTCAAGTTATGTTTTTTGAATTCCTTGACTGTAGAGCGGCCTGGTTTCCAGAACACGTAAATCCATGAGTAGGTGAAAGAGGTTGCACCAGGAGATAATCGTATTGAAATTTATTTGTGCCGTCTTAGCTTAACTAATGATTTGATATCTAATGGGATGTAACAAATACTCAGAATCACATCTGTCTGCAGATGGCAAATTAAGAGGTCAGTTCCTGTCAACAAAACAGAAGTTGATCATCTAATTTATGTAACTTCCTGGTTGATTTGTGTTTGGGTAAAATTAGCATCTTTTTGGAAAATGCTTTAAAAATAATGTAAAACCTTTCTCCAAAAATTATCCGACTACCAAAATATCATAACGTCTCTTTTTTTCCCCAATAGAAAAGAGCTAAGCATGGCTTTCACTTCCTAAAATAAAACGTCTTGCAATTAAGTATATATTCAACTATTGCGATTAGATTTTCATGTTGAGAGTCCAGAACCAAATAGATTGGAGTCGGTTAACTGTTGTGAAAACCAATTCCATTTATTTTACCTTCAAATGAATTTTTAAAAGAAGGTTAATATGCTAATTCACCTTGGAACAATGTGCCATTATATTCCACACATTAACCTCTGGATACTATTTTTCTGCCCTTTTGTTCCTAATTTGAAAAGCCACTGGCATTCTCTCTTCTGACTTAGGGATGTCTCTATGTTTGACTCTCTCATTTATGAAGATTCATACCCGCTAACGGCAAAATTCTAGACATTGTCTACAAATGTTACAAAAGACATTTTGGTTTGAATCAAAAAGTCACAAGAAAATTAATCTTAAGTTGTGGACATAGAGAAAGTGAGAAAAACAGAGCTCTGATAGGGTGACACAGACTTACGTTAACCTGAGGGACAAACGATTTGTTTGTTTTCTGTGGGCCAGCTAGACTATGTTTCAATTGCTGTTTATTTTATTTGAATTTCTTTTTATATAACTCAGACCTAAGAATGACCATTTGGAGACTAGAATAATGCCACAAATTACCCTACCTCCTTTATTCTAAAATGCAGTTTCTGGTAGACAAGCACATTGCCAGAGAAACACAGGCAATTACTGCAGGGCCCGGGGGAGACAGCCTGTGGGGAGAATCTCAGATTTTCTGCACAAATGTTATTCCAGGGACTCTATTTTTTCAGCACAAGGATCCCAAGTAACGGCTGCCTTGAGCAAGACCCTGTCACCAGCCCTGGATGACCTGAGAGTCATGACCCAGGGGGAGACCAGGAAATGTGTGGTTTTGCCTCTAGATTTTCACATTTCCCACCAGCTTCCTTCTTTACTTATTCCTTCCAGTTTGTTGAAAAGGAAGAAGAAGGATAAGAAGATGATGATGATTCAAATCAGTTGATAAATTTTCTCATCTGCAAAGTGTGGAAAATCAGCCACAGCCCATAGGGCAACTTTGAAGGTGACAGCAGTCCAGCTCCTGCCTGACTGACCTCAACCTCTGGAGCCACAGACCGGGGGCTCCTGGCCACTGCTGCTCCTGAATGGACAGAGTAACCGTGAGGCCACCACACCAGGGACCCCCGTCCGGCCTCCTCATGCCACAGTCTTGGACAGTGAGGACCAGGGACTGAATGTGCGTGTCCCCCCCAAATCCATATGTTGAAACTGTGGACTAAGAATGCTGCTGCCCTTTCAGAAAATGAAGGATGTCACAGTCATCAGCGAATGCAGCCCCTCCCACCCTGACGGTGAGTCCTGAGGGAACTCAGGATGGAAACAAGGAATGCCCGCCATCTAGCAGCCATCAGACTGCAGGCACCCCGACAGTGAGCCCTGAGGAGACTCCAGATGAGAAAGCACAGGACACTGGCCCCAGATAGCTGAGGTGCACATCAAAGGAATGACTTCAGTGAGCCAAGCCAGACTCTTGCCTCTTCCCATACATAGAAAAGCACTAAATTCCTTAACTTGAATATCTGGTTTTCTTTAATTAACAATAATCTACTGACTTTCCAACTACCTGCCTTTTGTTGTAAAAACTCCTATATACCCTGGCCTCCTTGGAGCGGTTTCTCAGGGCCACTTGAGATGCTGCCTTCTAGGCTTGAGGTCCTCAGTATGTCCACCAAATAAAACATAACTCTCAACTTTTAGGTTGTGCAATTTTTTTTCAGTTGACAAAACCGAACCCCCATGGCCTTTGGGAGGTGAGTAGGTCATGAGTGTGGGGCTCCCATGATGGAATTAGTGCCCTTAAAACAGAGACCCAGAGAGTCCCTAGCCCTTCCCCGACGTGAGGACACAGGGAGAAGACGCCATCTGTGAACCAGGAAGAGACCTCACCCGACACTGAATCTGCTGGTGCCTTGATCCTGGACATCCAGCCTCCAGAGCTGTGGGACATAGATGTCTGTGGTTTATAGGTACCCAGGCCACGGGATTCTCATCATAGCAGCCAGAAGGGACTAAGACACAGCCATACAACCCAAGTGGTCCCACAGAACTCCGAGGGGCTGAGTGACAGGTAGGCACTCACTTGCTGGGTGAGAATTTGGGGGAAGTCTTTATTGCTGCAGATTTTTCCTCCAAGCAGCCTGGGTGAAGTTTGCTGTTAAGGGCATGAAGGGTTCCAGCTGACCGCAGGGATGGTCAGGAGTAAGGCCGTCTACACCCACAAACTTCCATTCTGTGACTGAAAGTCACGGGAATGAAACTTTCGTGCTCCATTTAAATAGTTAATCCCAATAGGTGTACAAAATGAATAATTTTATCTGCAGCACAAAGACATTCACTCTCAAAAAATAGAAGAAAATGCTTTTTGTTTTATCATTATTTTTTCTCTTTCAACTCAGTTTCTTACGATCAGAAGAGGGAAGAATGAAAACGTTAAAATCAATGGAGATCATGTGGATAAGCCAGGTTTGATCTTTCCAGTCAGTGTTAAGTACAAGCTTTTTGTTCTAAACAAAGGGCTCCAAGGTACTTTCAAAGTTACTTTTAATATAGACTTAACAACACAAAGCAGCACAATCCAATGCTCACCCCTAAGACGTGTGGGTGGAGGTACTGAGAGTACAAGGTACTTGAACTTGAATCAGCTGTTTGTCTAACAAAATAACTGCAGAGTTTGAAAGATGTTACCCAGCTATTCAGGGCCTAGTTCCATGGATGATTAAAATCTTGCAAATTTGTTGTATCTTTTATTAATGTTCACTCACCTAAGTCAAAAGATTTATATTCATATAATTTCCAATTTTTATTTACAATGAGATGACAGTGAATGGAATCTGTGGACCAATGAAGGTTTGCATGTATGCTTGCATAAAATCTATAGAATGCACAAAATGAAACTGTTATTTAAAGAATGAATTATGAATTTCATTACACAGATAAAATATCCACGAAACTGAAAATACTCCAAATGTGAAATAGAGCATTTTTCATTAGTTAAAGCCAAAATGTTGCACCAAAGGTATATTTTAAATGTATTAGTCTTATGTGAGAAAATTTGTTTAAGTTGCAAGAATGCCTAATTTGTTGAATTTTATATATGTAGATACAACAAATTTTTTAAACAGAAATTAAACATTCATGAGACGCAATCTAGGAAACGCATAAAAAGGAAAAAAATATACAAAGTTAAATGATAAAATCCTAGTTAAAACTGATGAATAAAAAAATCACAAAATATTTGGCCAATAATATCTCCAAAATCCTCCAATGCCTTCATTTCTCTGGGCCTTTGTTTCTTTATCTGTGAGAGGCCATCAAAGTGGACTAAAGCCCCAACTGGTTTAAAAATTTTTAAATATATATTGAGTTGATTTATTCATTATTCATTCTTTTGGGGAAATAGTTATCAAGTACATTACTGCATACACAATGTTGGTCATAAAGACGCTTATGGTATTTGATTTTCCCACGCCCAAATCCACTTACTTGTTCACTTCTTTTCCTCTGATGATAAGACAGTCAATCAGGGCTCCCTTTCAAAGCCTTGTTACTCATGGTGGGGGCTAAATGACCAATGCACTAAAGCCCCATCCTACAGGCCAAACCATATTTATTTTTCTCCTATGCTCCCCAGGAATTTAGAACAACTGAGTTGTCATTTCCATTTGCAGATGGAAACAAGGCCCAGAGAGGCCATCTCTCCTCCAAGTTCTCAAAGCAAACATCTACAGGTGTTAAACTTAGAACTTTTACTCTGGGTCGCATCACAGAGGATAATTTTGGGTCTCCTTCACTGGCTCCTAGTTCCCTGCGGTGTTAGTTTTGGCTCAGCTGCGGGCTGCAGGCCTAAGTCAAAGGCTAACGAGGGGGTAGCGGGTGTATCCTCGGAGGAAGGGCATCTCCTCCAGAACCATCAAGCCCAACAGACTCAAGCGGGTTTCCAGGCGGCACCGGTGTTACCCTAACACAGGGAACCGAATGAGCACAACAGTAACTGAAATGACAGCACCGAAACCTTTCCAGGCTGCGCAGTCAATTTTGAAAACCAGTTCATCCCTGCATCCAAGTCACCCGAAAACAACAGGCTGTTTACTTGGAAACCCGAGGACGGGATCCTGTGTTTCCCTGTGGTGACCGGATGCCCTGACCTGCACACGGCCTCCCAGTTGACCTGAGGGACGAGGGGGGACGCCCGAGGCTCAGACTCTGGGATCTGGGTACCAGTGACCCTTGGACAACGCGGGGTTGGGGCACCTACCACCCCTCCCCACTGCAGTCGAAAGTCCACGAGTGACTTTACAGTCGGCCCTCAGTATCCGCGGTTCCACATCCGCAGAGCGTGCAGTCCTGCAGAATTTACTCGGGAGGAAAACCCGCGTTTAAGTGGACCTGGCAGCTCAAACCCGTGTTGTTCAAGGGTCCGCTGTCCGCTGGGACTCGGGCCCAGGCCTCTCAGAAGTGAAAAGAGGAGCACGGACGCCCATCTTCCCTAAGCATCGCCGCCCGGTGAGGTTTCCTGTTTGCGGGTATTTCTCTCTTCAGTCGGGGACCCGTCGACATGCACATCCCATTCTCACGACCGCAGACTTACTGCAACCCGTGTGCATCCGTGCGGGCAGGAGCAGGGCTCCGCACGCGCCTTCTACTGGATTCGCCGGGGGGCGGGTGGGGGCAGTGTCCACAGCAGTGACGGTTGTGCGCGTGTGTGTCCCCGTCTGAGCCCGCGCCCTTCGTGGATAGAGACCACGACTCGCTTCCCCTAGGGTTTCAGGTAGGACTGAGCGGGAGGCGTGGACAGGTGTTCAGGCCACACCTGCTTGCTTTAGTAACCGACACGTGCTCCTGACCGGCTCTGCGCCCGACGTTGAGGCGGGTTCACCTGAACAGGGCGTCCTTCGGGCGGCGGACGGCGCTGTGGAGGTCACCCGCGGCCTGAAGCTGGGCCAGGCGCCCGGCCCCCCTGGGCAAGGGGGGCGGGACTGAGCTGTGGGCCCGCACCGCCAGCCAGAGGGGCAGGGGCAGTGCCCGTCGCCCCGCATCCGGGGTGGACAAACGTAAGGGATTCCGCCCTCCGGGGCTCCGGTCACTGGAGATCCTGCCCTCCTGCACCTGGCGAACCAGCGGCCTCACGGAGTCTGTGGCCCGTCTTTCCTAGCTTTCTCATACCAAGCGAAAGGCGACGGAAGACAAAGTCACTTTTGACCTGAAGCGCCGAAGCCAGCCCACGAGTCAGCACGGGCACCTTTACCCTTCCTCTCTTGGGTCTGCTCGGGCTCCTGGAAACGGCGGGGGAAGGGAGAGCAGCCTCTTCGGCTGGACTTGATGTTTATGGGCCCGCAGACGGGTGCCGGCCGCGGGGGGAGGAGACAGCTAGCGCGAGCCCGCACAGCGGCACTTTCTCCCCCATAGACAAGAGGAAAATGACAAGACCAGCGATCACAATAGCATCAGTGGCTGCTGTCTGCAGGGGCGGGGCGAGATGGCGCTATTCCTGGAAAGGCCGGTGCACACACCCGCCCCCCGTGGCTTTCAGGTGAGGGCTCGGGCCAGCCGCTATCACACGTGGGAGCCACACCCCACGGGGCCAGAGGTGGCGCATGGGCCCCACCGACTGTGGCTGCCGGAAACAGCTAGAAGCCTGTCGCGGTGATGCCACTTAGGAAGGACCACACCTCCCGATGCCCCGAGTGACGGGGGCGCCCGCAGAGCTGTGCTAACAGCCTGCACGAGACAGAGAACATCCCATCTTCTGCTAGAACGTCTTGTTACAAACGTCCGACCCCTGTTTTCTGTCAATATTTAGTTTTTCACTTCAATGAATATGCTGCAGTCTCATGCATTGTAAAGAAAATGATCCTCTCAAATGACCAAGCTAAGGTTTTCCAGACGACCTGATGGTTGTTTTCCTAAAGGTGCAGACTAGGGGGTCGAAAGGGAATTCACATTACTGGTCTCCCTCACGTGGGGCAAAAAAATGTAAACTGGGACAGCAGCCTTCACGTCGCACAGACATCCAAAGGTAAAGACCGAAAATCTCACTGGCCACAGGGCCTTAAGCACAACCTTTGACAGATAAGTCACTTATGCTGGCCCAGGGTGACCCCTAGGTAGCCAGGCTAAAAGGTGAAAACAAGAAAAAGAAGACTGAGCAGGGACATCGGAGGCTGCTCACCACAGGGGAATAGAATTCATAGAGTTAGTCCAGCCAAGTCACTAGACAAATAAATCAACAAACACACCGACAACAACCACTAGGGCAGGTGAGGGGGCGGGGTTTAGTATTGAGAGTTGCTACAATATAGTATTTAAATGTCCAGCTTTCAACAAGAAAATGTCAAGATCTGATGAAGCAGAAAAGTGTGGTCCATACACAGGAAAGCAGGCCACAGAAAAAGCTTTGGAAGGGGCTGAGGTGTTGGACTTCGCACACAAAGACTTCAAAGAAGCTGTCATAAGTATGTTCAATGAACTGAAGGAGACCATGTCTAAAGAATTAAAGGAAGCACCTCATCAAATAGAGAATATCAATCAAGAGGGAGAAATCATAAAAATGGAAATTATAGGGTTAAAAGGTACATTAATTGAAGTGGAAATTCACTAGATGGGCTCAACAGTAGATGTGGGATGGTGGAAGACAGAGCAAGAGAGATCATCCAAGCTGAAGGAGAGAGAAAAGACGGAGGAAAATGAACAGAGCCTCAGAGAAATGTGGGACACCATTTAAGCCCCCCAGGAAACACGTAATGGTACTACCTGGATAGAAGAGAGAAAAGGGGGCAGAAAAAACATTTTAAAAAATAATGGCTGAAAACTTCCCAAATGTTATTAAGAAGATTAATCTACACATCCAAGAAGCTAAGCAGGACAATAAGCAGGATAAAAGCAAAGAGACTGAGAGGCAGACACATCACAGTTAAAATGTTGAAAGCCAAAGAAGAGAAAACTCCTGAAAGCAGCAAGGGAACATGACATCACGCACAAGGGAGCCCCAGTAAGATTAATGGCAGAGCTACAAAAACAACGGAGGCCAGGGGCAGTGGGATGACCCATGAAACATGCGGAGAGCAGAAGCTGTCAGTCAAGGATTTTGCGGCAAGCAAAATGAAGGCGGAGTGGAGACATTCCCAGATAAACAAAAGTAAGAGAACTTGCTGCTGGCAGAATCAGGTTCCAAGGTGTACGAGGACGTTCTTCAAGCTGAGAGCAGATGACACCAGACAGTAGTTCAAATCCACACGATGAAACAAAGAGGCCAGTAGAGGTAATTGTAAAGGATGGTATAATGGCATAGTTCTCCCCCTTTCGTCTCGTAACTAATTTAGAAAATAACAGCATAAAACGATATGTGAAGAATTGTATTATTTGGATTTTAACATATAGAAATGTAACATATTTGGAAATAGCAGTACACGGCAGGTGGGTAGGGACAAAGCTGTATCAGAGAAAAGGCGTGACAGAGGTGGTAACCCATGCCCACATCCACGGGAGGAAATGAAGAGAATCAGAAATGGTGAGTAAGAAGTTTAATATAACACACTCCATTTATTTACATATGCTTTCTTTTCTTCTCTCAGCTTCTTTAAGAAATTAAGTTTATATAAAATAATAATTTTAATACTATATTGTTGGGCTTGTGACATAGAGGTAATAATAGCACAAAAAAGAATCTATGGAATGGAGCTATAATGTTATTGGGGTAACATTTCTGTATTTCAGTGGTATTAGGTTAGTATACATATGAAGCAGATTTTGACGTTAAGATGTGTATTATAAGCTGTAGAACAACCACCAAGAAAATAACTCCAAAATGTAGTAAAACAAAACAAAACAAAACAGACAAAAAACCTGTTGTACCGTGAAGTATCTACTTAATACAAAAGAAGGCAGTAAAGGAGAAATGAACAAAAAAGACATAGAAAACGATGAGCATAATGGCAGATGTAAATCCACTTATACCAATAATAACATTAAATGTGAATCAACTGAATAATTCAATCAAGAGTCAGAGTGTCAATAATATCTCAGTACAATTGGAAAATAATAAAAGATTTATTTTCAGATATTATCAGATGGGAAACAGAAAAAATATGATAAAGACATATTTACATATATTTATATGAATCTACACTGTATGCTGTGTTACATAAATATATACTATCTATAGGAGAGCCAGTGTAGATTTAAAAAGTACAAATTGCCTGAAAGTAAAAGAGTGGAAAAAGATGTACCATGCAAACAAACCATGAGAGAGCTGGAGAGACTATATTAACATCAGGGAAAAAATAGACTTTAAAACAGAAATGTTACTAGAGATAAGGAGGGACATTTTGTAATGATAAAAGGGTCAATTCATAAGGAAGATAAAACAATTATCAACCTATATACACTTAACAGTGGAACCTCAAAATACATGAAACAAACAGACAGAATTGAAGGGAGAAACAGACAATTCAACAATAATTGTTAGAGAATCCAGAACTCCACATTCAATAATAGAACAAATATGCAGAAGATCAAGAAGGAAATGGAAGACTTGAATAACACTTTAAACCAACTAGACTTAACTGATACCTACAGAACTCCACCCAAAATGGCAGAATATACATTCTTCTCAAGTATACATGAAACATTCTCCAGGATTGACCATATGATGCACCATAAAATAAACTTCAGTACATTTGAAGGGATTGAAATACATAATATGTTGTCTGAGCACAATGGAATTAAATTAGATATCAATAATAGAAGGAAATTTGGGAAATTCATAAACATGTGGAAATTAAACAACATGCTCCAAAATAACCAATGGGACAAAGAATAAATCACAAGGGAAATTTAAAAAGTCTTGCAATGAATGAAAATGAAAACACAAAATTTATGGGATGCAACTAAAGCAGTGCCCAGGGGAAAATTTATAGCTATAAATGCCTATATTAAAAAAGATCTCAAATTAATAACCTAACATTTTCACCTTAAAAAAACAGAAGAAGAAGAGCAAACTAAGCCCAGATACAGCAGAAGGAAAGAAATAAGTAAGATTAGAGCAGAAATAAATGAAATAGAGAGTAGAAAAACATTAGAGAAATCAACAAAACTAGAAGTTGCTGCTTTGAAAAGATAAAAAAAAATTCAATCCTTTAGCTAGCCTAACTAAGGGAATAAAAAAGAAAGACTAAATTACCAAAACCAGAAATGAAAGAGGTAACATCTTATAAAAATAATGATACTATAAAAATAGAAAAGAATTATAAGTGAACATTATCAACAATTATATGTCAACAAAATTTAATAAAATGTCAAATTCCTAGAAAAGCACAAACTACAAAAACTGACTCAAGTAGAAATAGAAAATCTGAATAGATTTAAAGTTAAGTAAAATGATTAAATTAACAATGTACAAACTTTCTACCAAAGTCTAGACCAGAGAGCTTCACTCGAAAATTCTATCAATCATTTAAAGAAGTATTAATACCAATGCTTTACAAACTCTTCCAAAAAATAGGAGAGGAGTGAACACTTCCCAACTCATTCCATAGGACAGTATTATCCTGATACGAAACCCAGGCAAAGACACCACAAGAAAAGAAAACTACAGACTAATGTCCCTTATTAGTATAGATGCAAAGGTCCTTAACCAAACACTAGCTAACAGATTAAAGCAACATATAAAGAGGATTATGCAACATGACTAAATGGGATTTACCCCAGGAATGCAAAATTGGTTTAATAGTGATCAATGTAATACACCATATAATTCATAGACTAAGGACAAAACCACGTGGGTATTTCAATAGATGCAGAAAAAACATTTGACAAAATCCAACATCCTTTGACAATTAGAAAACACTTACCAAACCAGGAGTAGAAGAAGACTTCCTCAGCCTGACCCTTATATTTATGGTCAATTGATTTTTGACAAGGGTGCCAAGACAATTCAAAGGGGAAAGAATGGTCTTTTAAACAAATGGTACCAGCACAAGTGGATATTCACATATAAAAAAATAAAGTTGGATCCCTTCCTCACATTATACCCAAAATTGAGTAAAAAGGGACCACATACCTAATTGTAAGAGCCAAAACTCTCAGAAAAAAACATAGGAGTAAATTCACATGACCTTGGATGTGGCAATGGTTTCTTAGATATGACGCCAAAAGCACAAGCAACCAAAAAATAGATAAATTAGACGACATTAAAATGAAAACCTTTGTTGCTGTGAATGACACCATCAACAAAGAAAGAAGACGACTTACAGAATTGAAGAAGATTTTTGCAAATCATGTATCTGATGAGGGACTGGTATCCAAAATATATAAAGAACTCTGACAACTCAACAATAAGACAACCCAATTAAAAATTAGGGAGGGATTTGAATGGATGAGTCTCCAAAGAAGACACACAAAGGGCCAATAAGCACATGAAAAGATGACCAACTTCATTAGCCATCAGGAAATGCAAATCAAAACCACAATGAGGTATCACTTCAGATACACTAAGTGGCTATGAGCAAAGAGACATAACATCAAGTGCTGGCAGAAGCCACTGAGACGGAAATTCAAAGAAATCACACATGTTGCTGATGAGAACATAAAATGCTGCAGCCACTTTGGAAAAGTGCAGCAGGTCCCCCAAAAGTTAAACATAGAGTTACTTTAGACTCAGCCATTCTACTCCTGGGTGTACATCCAAGAGAACTGAAAGCACATGACCACACAACTTGTGCACGAATGTTCACAGCAGCAATATTCATAACAGCCAAAAGTGGAAACACCCAAATTGCTATCATCTGATGAATGGATAATAAAACGTCAGGTATTCGTACAATGGAATAGGATTCAGCCGTAGAAGGAATGAAGCACTGACACAGGCCCCAACACGATGGACCTCGAAATCACACTGAGTGAAAGCAGCCAGTCACAAAGGACCACACATGTGTGAGCACATTTACGTGAAGTATCCAGAGACAGACAGTGAACGAGGGGTTGCCAGGGCTGAGAGCACAGGGTGGTGGACGGCGAGGGCTGAGAGGTGTGGGGTTCCTCTTGTGGGGAGTGAAAATGCTCTGAAGTTCACCATAGTGACGGCGGCACAAAAAGCCTCTGAATTGTGTCTCCCACAAACGTGTTAAAAGTAATACAGACCAGGCCTTTAGACGGGGACTCCCTCACTTGGCTGGCGTTGAGTACAGCCCACTTCTGTGTGGTGCGTGACGTCAAGCCTGTTTCCAAGGTCTCCAGGATCTGCGCCTTACGTGTTCTCTTCACCCTGGGATGCACGTGTCCTCAGGTGTGATTTCTCTTACAAAATGTTGTTTTCACTTGGGCTAAGAAGCCATGATCTTCCAAGGTTTGTGGCACAAATGCCATTTCAAAAAAGTGGTCCAGACTTTTCTGTCCCATAAAATCACAGTCATGTTGGTTTAAAAAAGTCCACGTCCACCTAGTGAGGAAAGTTGTTTTTATTCCACTTGCGTCCCTTCTACGTGGGGATGTACCTCTTGCCTCGTTGCCCCTTCCACACACGTGTCAAATGTGTGGCTGTTCCTGCGCCCACTGTGGCCCTGTTCCAACAGCAGTGTCCTCCAGGAAAGTGGCCCGCCTGTCTTAAAGTTGTTTCAATGAAGAATAAGGGTGGCCTGCACAGCGTTGTCTGCAGGGTTCAAGGTGCAAACACCTGGAGGTCTGAGTCTGCTTAGAAATTGTGACAATTTAGAAAAGCCCACTTTCTGAGATTCTCCCCAGAGCCAAATATTGAGGATTTCAGCGCAGATCGAGAGAAAGACCCTCCACCGCCTTTCTGCAGCCCTCCTGCCCGTCAGGCCTGGGAGCGTGGTCCTCACCCCTGCCAGCCTCCACACCAGCCGACTGCCGGCCCCTCATCGGAGAAAGGAAGGGCCAGCATCCCTGTCCCAGCGGCTGGGGGTGGGGCAGTGGGCAGTGCAGCAGGGCAGGCCGGGACCCCAAGGTGCCCTGGACACTCCCTAGTGCTGACAGGACCTGGTTCTGCCCTTGGCCGAGCCTCAGGGGACAAAGCCAGGCCCCGTCCCTGCAGGGTGGATGGGAGGATCCAATGAGACAGATCAGGTGGACGCGGAGCTCCACCCAGGCAGCTGCCCGTCCCTCACAAGGACTCGAGGCCACACCAAGTCCGTGCAAGTGGGGATCAAGACTCGGGTTACTTGACCCCAAGCCCAGATTTGCTTCTGAGACAGTCAGCGAGCGGCGAGCCCGCCGGGTGAGGTGACGATCCGTCGGGCAGTACTGAGGGGACAGCCCAGGTGGGACGGGCACTCCTGAGCCTCAGGCTTCCGCTGGGCAGAGACAGGTGGGCGGGGACAGACAGGACGATGGGAAGACACCTGGAGCCACAGACCAGCCTCCACCAGCCAGCGCGTCTCTGCCCGCATGGCGGCAGTAATGCCCGCTGGTCTGTCCTCTCAGCTGCGCTCGGGCTTTGTCAGGGCGGTAGGGAGGCGTGTGGACGCCAACTGACTGCTCTGCGAACAGCCCGTGGGGCCAGGAGCAGCGGCGGAAGCAGAGCTGAGCACAGACCTGCTGCTGACGGACACAGACGGACCCGATCCCGGCCGGCCCGTGCCTCCCCCGCCTCCCCGTCACCTCTGCCTCTGCGGGTCCTCGGTGACCTCCAAATGTCTGGACCCCACGGGGTTGTTGGGACCACTCAGGTGGTCGGGGGGCAGACAGAGGCTGGGGACGGGACCAGAGCCTGTACGCCTGGGCTTGGCCAGGGGTAGGGGACGGGGTGGGGGGCACGGTAGACACTGACCCTGACTGTGACCGGAGGGATGTGCAGGGGCTTTAGCCGTCCAAGCTCCCCCTACAGCCGGGAGGGATCAGGGGAGCAGCCGCCAAGGCTGGTCCTATACTCATGATTCCAGCCCTCCAACCTCATCACATACCACACGACACACGATACACACACTACACACACACCACATACAACACACACTACATAAAACACACGCACACCACATACAACACATGCACCACACACCACATGCAACACACACACCACATACAACACACGCCACATGCAACACACGCACCACACACACCACATACAACACACACCACACACACCACATATAACACACACCACATATAACACACATGCCACATACAACACACGCCACACACACCACATATAACACACACCACATATAACACACACGCCACATACAACACACACCACACAGCACGCACAACACACATACCATACAACACACACACCACATACAACACACACTACATAAAACACACACACCACATACAACACACACACCACACACATCATACAACACACATACCACACACAACACACACTACATAAAACACACCACATACAACACACACACCACATACAACACACACCACATACAACACACACGCCACATACAACACATGCACCACACACACCATATACACCACACACACCACATACAACACACACCACATGCAACACACACACTACACATACATGCACACACACCCCCAGGCACACGTTGCCTGCCAGTGGAGGAGACATCTGGGAAGGGGCTGTTTCTTAATTGTGGGAAAACACGCATCACAGAAAATCCACCACCTTAACCACTGTTCGGTGCACGGCTTGGTGGCATCCCCACCGTCATCTCCAGAACTTTCTCGTCTTCCCAAACTGACTCTGCCCCACTTAACACAACCCCCATCCCAGTCCCTGGACACCCCATCCACTTTGTGTCTCTCAGTTTGATTCCCCTGGTTGCCTCACATAAGTGGGATCATGCAGTGTCTGTCCTTCGTTCTGGCTTCTTTCACTAAGTGGACCGTCCTCAGGGCTCAGCCATGTCGTAGCAGGTGCCAGTTTCCTCTCTTTCTAAAGCTGAATGACATTCCGTGGTACGGATGGAGCACAGCTTGTTTATCCATCCCTGGTCAGGGCAGACGGCGTGCTTCACCAGGGCGGGTTCTGGGGCGCTGAGGGCCGGTCACGTGGGTGGCAGGCAGAGCGTTAAAGCTGGCACCTCTCCCTCTCTCCCGCCCCACCCCCCCCACAGACTTGCCGAGCGCCCCGAGCCGACTCTCACTCTGCAGCCATGGGGGTGTCACAAAATGGCTTGAGCAGCTCTACAGTTCCAAAGTTCTGGAAGTTCTTTCAAAGTTCCAAAATCTCCACCCTGGTAATTAGGTTTGTGACAAATGCACTGAAGAAGTGGGAAGACAGCGCAGCGAGAGGGAAATGCCTGGAAAAGCACCAGAAACGCCCACGCCTTTCATACCGTTCAGGATCAGGCCAGCATGTGAAATAAAGGGACTCTGATTTGGTATTTCTCCTCGAAAAGAAAAACAAAACCGAAATAATAACACTCACTCCCCCCACAAACTCCCCAGATTCCTTTTAGTTTCTGCTCCTGGGTCGTTCTCATCTCCGAGGTGGATTTGACACGTCTGCCGGCCCGGGTCACACCGGCGGGGGGCTCAGCCCCTCTCCCCTTTCGGCACAGATGTGGCACCGTCTCAGGTCCCCCCTCCCGCCCCCCACACAGCCCAGGGCGGGACTGACCCCATGATGCTGTACCCAACACGCTGAAATAGAGCCAGCCGGGCACGCACTTTTTTTTTTTTTGTCTGCACGTTCTAAATAAAAGACTGAGAAAGAGCGAAGGAAAAAGAGAGGGTGGGAGAGAGGGAGAGCGCCTAGACCACCCTCCCTCACTGCCTAGGGGACCCCCCGCCAACAACACCCCAGAGGCTGCAGCTTCCTCCACCGGATAAAAACTGGCAAACTTGAGTTTTCACAGGGGGGCATGACTAATGCATGTTTTTCAGCTCTCTTAAAAATCACCCAAGAACTTTGGGTTTTATGGGCACTGACTAATATTTTGTGATGGTCTCGTGGGGGGCGATGTAGGGGTGCTCGAGGGAGCTGGGGCGCCGCAGCAGGCGCTGCTCGAGGGCACGTCCCGCCAGGGGGCCTTCGCCCAGCTCAGGGTCGCGCTGATTTCTGAGGCAGATGTTCAAAGCTGTGCGCTAAGCTCCAGAAAGCCCACCCCTCTCTTATCCCCAAAGAAATTCTGCCTGTTCTTTAAGGGCTAGATCGGGGTTCTCTGCTTCTTTAAACTCTCTGCAGCTTCAAGCCAGAAGAGTAGCCCTGCTTCCCGGACACACGCTCTGACTTCCTCCGCGACCAGGCTGCTCTTCGGGGCCGAGACCCTAACCGCCCCCTCGTGCACCGGCAGAGAGCCGGCTGCCGCGTAAACCCATCCGGCTGCGAGGCTTGCTTTGTTTTGTTTTTTGTTTTTTAGGAGGTGTTAAATTCTGATGTTCCGGTGATTTGCACCAGTGTCTTATTTTCCCAACTAATCACAAACCACTCAAGTGGAGACTGTTTTGTTCGACGTGATAGTATCTATGGTGTCCTGCCTCATCCTCAGTCAAGCTTTGCTGAAAGGAATAAGAGAGATTCATTTAAAAAACCCACCAGTCCTTACAGTGAGAAAAATATTCAACCGTTCAGAGTTAATACCTTTCATTAGTTAATGTTTCCAGAGGAAAAAAAGTCTCAAGATAATTTTTCTCAAACCTGTGACTGATTTCATGCAAAGTTTTGACAACAATTCCTGATTAGCAGCACAACTTGCGTAAAAAATTTTAAAATGCCAAGCCAGAAAGAAAATATTTTAAAAGTTAATTTATTTTTGGCTGCGTTGGGTCTTCGTTGCTGCGCGCGGGCTTTCTCTAGTTGCGGCGAGCGGGGGCTACTCTTCGTTGGGGTGCGCGGGTTGCGGTGCGCGGGCTTCTCACCGCGGTGGCTTCTCTTGTTGCGGAGCACGGGTTCTAGGGTGCGGGGGCTCAGTAGTTGTGGTGCATGGGCTTAGCTGCTCTGCAGCATGTGGGATCTTCCCGGACCAGGGATTGAACTCGTGTCCCCTGCATTGGCAGGCGGATTCTTAACCACTGTGCCACCAGGGAAGTCCCCCAGAAAGAAATTTTTAAAAGTTCACTCATCTTACTTAAGACTAAAAGAAAGTGAAAGATCAAATCGTCCAAAGATTCTTAAAGCCCATCTACTTAAAAATATATGGAGTTTTACTAATTCGAGAGGCTTTATATTTCCTATCGTTATAAGGATAAATATATGAACATTATTTTGGTGCAGAAAGATCACTGGAATAACTAACAAAAGATAAGTATCCAAAATACTTAAAGAATATATATATCAGTAAGAATAAACCAAACAACCCAATAGAAAAATGGGCAAAAGTTATGAACAGAAAATTCACAAAAGAGGAACACAATGGCCAAAAGTCACGAAAGGAGGCTCAACCTCCCTGGTAACTTGAGAGATGCAAATTAAGATAAGGATGTTATTTATGTGAAGTTGACAAAGATTAAGTACATCAGTGGTTCTCAAGCGGGGTGATGTTTACCCCAGGGGGGATGTCTGGCAGTGTCTGGGGTCATTTTTGGTTGTCAGAACTAGGGGTGCTGCTGGCATTTGGTGGGTAGAGGCCAGGGATGGGGCTCAACACTCTGCAGTGCACAGGACAGCATCCCCCCAAAGGATTATCCAGCTCCAAACGTTAATGGTGTTGAGATAGGAAACGCTGAGACACACTGAGGGGACGTAGGTCAACCAGGACTTCTGGATGTTGCTGGTGGGAATGTAAACTGGGATAACTTGGGTAGAGGCCAGTTTGATGCTATCTCATGAAGAAACAGATGGCACACCCTGCAACCCCACAATTCCATTTCGAGGTTTATACCTTCGAAAAACTCTCCCACTCCGCACAAGGAGACACAGTGAAGCATTGTTTGATAACTGATAATCGGCATATTCTTCAACAGGAGAATGGATGAGTGATGATGTATTCACACAACACAACATTACATTGCATTAAGGTGAGTGAACTACACACACATCCACACGGATAAGTCTCACAAGCATAATGCTGAGAAGACAAAGTGCCAAAAAAGTAAATAACATTAATAGGACATTTTAAAGCCCTTGAAATGTTACCTCTTTACCAAAATCCCGATGACATTTTTGTCGAAATAGAAAATCCCATCCAAAAATTCACATGGACTCTCCAGGGACCCCAAATGGCCAAACAATCTTAAAAATAACAAAGGTGAAGACGTCATGCTCCCTGACTTCACACATTCCAAAGCTACAGAAATCAGAACGGTGGTGCTGGCACATAGGCAGACGTATAGACCGATGGGATAGAAGAGAGAGCTCGGAAATACACCCTCGTATATACTGTCAAAAGGTTTTTAACAAGGGCATCAAGGCCACTCAATGGGGAAAGGACAGTCTTTTCAACAAACGGTGCTGGGAAAACTGGACATCCACTCACAAAAGGATGAAGTTGGATCTTCACCTCATACCATCTACAAAAATTAACTAAAAATGGATCAAGGACCTAAATGTAAAACCTAAAACTATAAAATTTCAGAAGGGAACACAGGGCAAAAGCTTCATGACACTGGATTTGACAATGATTTCTTGGATGTGACACCAAAGGCACAGGTAAAAACAACAACAAAAAATAGACAAATTGGACTTCATCAAAATTAAACAATTTTGTGCATCAAAAGACACTATCAACACAGTAAAAAGGCAACCCATAGAATGGGAAAAAATATTTGCAAGTCACATTAATGGATTAATATTCAGAATATACAGCAAACTCCTAAAGCTCAACAACAAAAACACAACCGACCTCTTTTAAAAATGGGCGGGCTTCCCTGGTGGCGCAGTGGTTGAGAATCTGCCTGCCAATGCAGGGGACACGGGTTCGAACCCTGGTCTGGGAAGATCCCATGTGCCGTGGAGCAGCTGGGCCTGTGAGCCACAATTACTAAGCCTGCGCGTCTGGAGCCTGTGCTCCACAACAAGAGAGGCCGCGATAGTGAGAGGCCCGCGCACCGTGATGAAGAGTGGCCCCCGTTTGCCACAACTAGAGAAAGCCCTCGCACAGAAACGAAGACCTAACACAGTCATAAATAAATAAACAAACAAATACTTAAAAAAAAAAAGAACTTAAAAATGGGCAAAGGACTTGAATAGACATTTCTCCAAAGAAAATGTACAAATAGCCAATAAACACATGAAAAGATGCTCACCTCACACCCACCTGGATGGCAACTATCAACCAAAACAGAAAATAATGTGTTGGCTACAATGTGGAGAAACTGGAACCCTTGTGGACTGTTGGTGGGAATATTTAAGTGGGACAGCAACGTACAAAACAGTATGGTGGTTCCTCAAAAAATTAAAAATAGAATTACCGTATGATCCAGCAATTCCACTTCTGGGTATATATCCAAAAGAATTGAAAGCAGGGTTTCAAGGAGATATTTGTACACCCATGTTCATGGCAGCATCATTCACAATAGCTGAACTGTGGAAGCAATGCAAGTGTCACCAACAGTGAATGGATAAACACAATGTGGTCCATCCACACAATGGAATATTATTCAGCTTTAAAAAGGAAGGAAATTCTGACACGGGCTACAACACGGATGAGCCTTGAGAACCTTGTGCTCAGTGAAAATAAGCAAGTCACAAAGGACAAATATTGCAATTCCACTTACATGAAGTACTTAGAGTAGTTAAATTCATAGACAGAAACCCCAAGGGCTGGGGGAGGGGGATGGGGAGTTAATGTTTAATGGGGACAGAGTTTTGGTTTTGCAAGATAAAACAAGTTCTGATGGTGGATGGTGGTGATGGCTGCACAATATGATTATACTTAGTATCACTGAACTGTACGCTGAAAATAGTTAAGATGGTGAATTTTATGTGATGTGTATTTTAATACCATTTTTAAGAAGTTAGAAGAAAAAAATTTCAGTCAGAGCAGCTCTGTCATGCTGTTAAACTGTAAGACTTTGGAAAACGGTTCCTTTGCTTTAAAAAATAACAATAATAAAGTTTTGAAAGCCCTGGTATAGATGCTGTCCAAGTTCCCACTCTGTTCTAAGATCCAGTGATTCACCCATCATTTTACAATCTTCTAACTGAACTTCAGAAACTCCAAGACTGAAATTCTCTTTCCAGTGAATTGAATGATTTCACATCAGTTACACAGGACAGATGCGCACTCAGTCACCTCCAGGCTCACAGAGCTTTACGTCAGCTGTTCACATGCCCGTTGATATATCCTTTCACGAGCCTGTGATCCTTGAAGGGGCCGGGTGGGAGGGGCTATGTGTGCAGGTGAGGATGAGGCAGAGGAGGTGACCGTGTTGTGTCCTCTGAAAACTCACTGCCCCGTCTCTCAGGGAGGCCTCTACGTGACCCCCAACATTCATACAATGAAGCTCAACCCCAAGGTGATGGTGCTGGGAGTGGGCACTTTGGGAGGCGATTGGGTCATGATGGTGGGGCCCCCTGAATGGATTAGTGTCCTGATAAAAAAGGACCTCAGAGAGCCCCCAGTCCTTCCCCCACGTGAGGACACAGCAAGAAGACGCCGTCTGTGAACCAGGAAGTTCCCACCAGTGCCTTGATCCTGGACTCCAGAACCATGAGAAGTAAGTGTCTGTTGTTTATAAGCCACCTGCCTATGGAATTTCTGCCGTAGCAGCCCGAATGGACTAAGACAGTCTCTCTTCTATTCTTTTTTGTACTAATTACGTATGTGTCTTCTTATCTCAAGTGAAGAATGTCTTAAGGCTGGTGCCTTCTAAGGCAGATTGCTCTCGTCTCACTCACAGCCCCCAGTACGGCTCAGGTATGCAGTAGGTGCTCACTGTATGTGCAGAGGAAGGATGGCTGGGGCCTCATAGCAGGAGACTGCTCTCTGAGTGGTTTGACCGGCCATGGGGATGGACAGGGGGTCATGCAGAAGTGCTCACAGCTGGCCGTCTGCAGGACACGTGCAAGTGGTCCAGCCTCGCTAGCCAACCCAGATCACAGATGGGAAAATGGAGGGAAGAGGTTCTCTTGCCTCCTGAGGAATGTCCAGCTCTGAGGCCCCTCACCCCATAACAGAACAGTGCCCACCAAGGCCCCCAGGAGCCCCAGCACCCAGCTACCTGCTTTTGGAGCCTTTCTGGGGAAGAAAGTAGGGGGAAGGGGTGACAGTGGCCCTCGGGCTCTCCTGCAGCTGCTGGCTTTTCATTGCTTCAAAGAGCACTTTGGGTTCAGGACCCAGCCACTCCGGGGCTTTAGAAACTCATGCAAGCTGACACATAGGATTGTCAACTTAGCTAAAGAGGAGCCTTTCCCTGAGAGCAGACATGCTGGCCTCTGGACTCTGGCCTCTGTCTCAGGCTCTCTTCCCGGCAAACACGTCAGGGGACCTGATTCTGCGAGCCTGAAACTAACGGGAAAAACATTCACATTCCAGCTCAACTCCAGGGCTGCCCGCTTTGTGCAGAGTCCACGGGGCCAGGAGCGCAAGGAACGGGAGAGGTGGAGGTCAGCGGTGCTGCAGCAAGGGTCCCTTTCCAGAGCTGGGCTTGCAGACTGTCCATGGGACTTGGAAGCCACCATGTTCAAGCCTGTATGTGGCTCCCGAGCTTCCTAACACCTCACGTGTGGCTCTGGCGTGAAGGGTGCCCGCAAGCCCGCGGCTGGACCACTAGCTGCCTATCAGGACTTGGCGACCAAGAGAGGAAGGCAGACAGCGCCCCTTGATCAGCAGGGATGTTCTTCACCACTTCTCACTCTTCCTGGCACTGGAGGCTCTCGGGGTTCCAAGGCAGTTTGAAGGGTATCGTCCTCAACACCCTATCGCATGGGGACCAGGCTGGGGAGGGGGAGGAGCTGCAGCAGCGGATCCAACACGGTTACTGATCTGGTTCCCAGGAACCTGGGCAGCCGAGAACTTAATGGAAATCACAGTGGACAGTAGTGAAATTAATGAACCCAACGGAAATCCCACACTCACCCATAAACACATGCAAAGCCTCCCCGGGAGGCCCTATTACTTTGTTTTGGGCTGAAATTACATCAGCCTACTGTGGTAATCCCAATTAGCATTCTGATTATGGGGTCTAGTTAGTTATGTAATTATCTTTATAATGGAAACAATTTTTAAAAATCAATTTGATAGATAAGCTCTTTCACAATACGGAGTCAATGGGAGTAAAGCAGAGAAGATAAGGATCCTTATAGTTGAAACAGCAAAGAAGTGACTGCATGGGATCTTGTACCAGAAGGTTCTCAAAATGCTTGGCCATTGTCTTTGTCCAAACCGCGTGCACTGTGGGCTGGAAACCGCCGACAGAAATGAGTGGCCTTCCTCCAAGCTAAGCAGGGCTGGGAGAAGAGCAGGCTGAGAGTCTGCGAGCTGTGAGGTGGCCCTTCGGTTCTGCACCTGTGACGTGGCGAGGCCACGTGTGAGTTTATGGGCATCACGTCCTGTGACTTGGATGCTCCTCACTGCCTTTACTCAATATCTAAGCCCCCCTTCTTCCCTGAAACGGATCCTTTAGCCCCTGTGACCATGAAGCATCAAGCCAGAGCCAACATATGAAAGATGGAGGAGTAGAAATCCACCACGAGTTTGGGTTTCTAGTGATGCTGTTAAGATGAACCAGCACAAGCCACCACCTGCTCCTCGACTTCTCGGTGAGACCAGAAGGGTCCACGTGGTGGCAGTCGACACATTTCTACACGACCTCTATGCTGCCCTCCGCTACTGTAGGATCCAGCAATTCTACTTCTGGGTACTTATCCAAAGAAAATGCAAACACTAGCTTGAAAAGATATATGCACCCCCATGTTCATAGCAGCACTATTTACAATAGCCAAGACATGGAAACAACCTAGGTGTCCACTGAGAGATACACGGATAAAGAAAATATGAGAGACAGATAGATAGATAATAGATGATAGATAGATTAGATAGATGATAGATTAGATAGATGATAGATGGTAGATATAGATAGATAGATAGACGGTAGATAGATGATAGATAGATAGATAAAGGAACATTGTCTATGCGTAAAAAACAAGGAAATCCTGCCATCTGCAACAATATAAATGGACCTTGAGGACATTATGCTAAGTAAAACAAGTCAGACACAGAAAGAGAGATACCATATGATCTCACTTATATGTGGCATCTAAAAAAGTCAAGCTCATGGAAGCAGAGAGTAGCATGGCAGTTGCCAGGGGCTGGGGCGGGGGGCGATGGGGAGACGTTGGTCAAAGGGCACAAACTTCCAGTTACAAGGCAAGTAAGTTCTGGGATCTAATGTCCAGCGTGGTGATTGTATGACTAATACTGTACTGTACACTTGCAAGTCGCTAAGAGAGCAGATCTTAAATGTTCTCACCACATGAAAAAGGTGATGATGTGAGGGCTGGGGGAACTAACTAACCCTAGTGCAGTACTTAGTTCACAGTGTACATGTGTGTATTAAACCGTCACGCTGTACACCTTAAATTTGCGTGTCGTATGTCAATAAAGCTGAAAAGAAAAAATACCCCCTCAAAAAAGATTTACTCCATGGGGTCTAGAAACTGCCATTTCCAGTAGGTGCAGGAGACCTAAGAGCTGGGTCGGGCGGGACGGGTGGAAACAGGCAGGGTGACAGAACATCCACGGCAAGAAGTGTCTCCAGGTCCCTTTGCTGGGATGAAAGCATTCTCCACTCCTGAGGTGCTTGCTTGTGAGTCAGGCCTCACGTGCACCAGCGCCTCAGCAGAGGGAGCCGGGCCCCCAGGAAGAGCAGACGGGGGCGGGGGGGGCCAGGGTCAGCAGGAGGCCGGGGGTGCTGGGGAGCCCCCTGAAGGTCCTGGCCTGTGAGGTGGGAGGTGGCAGAGAGCAGAGGGTGGAGAAGCCCCACGGGGCAGCCCATCTGCTGCAGGAGAGAGCGGCCAGGGGGCTGCGGCAGAGACCCCACGACACGCCCCCTCTCGGTCCTAGAGGCGCAGGTCCGAGATCAGGGTGTTGGCGTGTAGGTGGGGCCTCGTCCAGGTCGTGGACGTCCCCACGCGGGGATGGAGGAGACACAGCTCACCCGTGTCTGCCATCAGAGCATGGACCCCGTTCACCCAGGCCCCACACTCAAGACCTCACTGCCCCCAAGAGCCCCCCAAGAGCCCCCCAAAACACATGGGGGTTAGGGTCTCAGATTCATGGATTTGGGGGGATGCACACATTCAGACCTCAGCAGCTGTTACACGTAAGCACCTGGTAAAGTCACAGGTTGACCTCGAGTTTGCAGGCTGGAGGTGATGCACCCCAACTCCATGGGGACAGGAGCTCCCAGGGACCCCGCGATCTCGCGCTCTGTGCCCTATTTTCTGGCTGTTCATCTGTGTCCTTTATCAAATCCTTATCATGTAAGGAGCCGATGGACGTGTTTCCCTGGGTTCTGAGCCCCCAGCACGGGGACATGCGCCCCAGCCTGGGAGCTCCCAAGTCTCCCATTACTGGGAGTTTGATGGAGGCTCCATCACGTTACGAGGGTGCGATCTGTCATTAACTCAATCTCCAGCCCTCTCTTCTCCCTGGAGGATGAGGGTGGGGCTGGAAGTCCCAAGCCTCTGACCGTGGCTTGGTCCTCCTGGTGACCAGCCCTGTCCAGGACCACCGAGAGCTGCCTCGTTTGGACAAACATGCTCCCATCACCCAGGAAACCCCAGGGGGTTTAGGGGCTCTGTGTCAGGAAGTGGGGATAAAGACAAAATACCAGAGCAAAAGATGCTCCTGGCACTTTCATTGCTTACGAAATCATAGAGGTTTGGAAGCTCTGGCCAGGAGCTGGGCATGAAGAGTAATTATGTGCTTTTTATCATAACATCACAGAAGGTCAGGGGGCTGGTCCAGTGACTGGGGTGCAGTCTGGTCCAGAGCAGAGGCCAGGACGCACGGGAAGATGGGGGTCACCTTCTCCAAAGAACTCTTCCCTGATGACCCAGGTCCCCACCCCCAAAACCAACCAACCAGCCAACCCCCAGCTGGCTTACCCACCACCTCCTGTAAACCAGCTTCCAAAGTTCTCACACGACCGGGATGGCTTCTTAGAACAGCTAAGTTCAGGACTTCCCTGGTGGCGCAGTGGTTAAGAATCCTCCTGCCAATGCAGGGGACACGGGTTCGAGTCCTGGTCCGGGAAGATCCCACATGCCGTGGAGCAACAAAGCCCGTGCACCACAACTACTGAGCCTGCGCTCTAGAGCCCGTGTGACACAACTACTGAAGCCTGTGTGCCTAGAGCCTGTGCTCTGCAATGAAGAGTAGCCCCTGCTCACCTCAACTAGAGAAAGCCCGCATGCAGCAACAAAGACCCAACGCAGCCAAAAATAAATAAATAAATAAATAAAAAGAACAGCTAGTTTTACTAAATGTCTCATTTCTGATTAGCGGATTCTCTTAACCCCAAAAGCTGCTACCAAGAAAGAGAAATTCACTTCACAGCCTGGACCTGAAGTTACAAGAAAGGGCTTTGTAATCGTAAGGCCTCTTCTCATAAACATCACAAATGGATTCAAAACCAAACTGCGTTTACATGTTGAAAACCCAATGTTTCAAGTTTCCTGCTCACGAAACAATTCTCAAAAGGCGACTTTTCAGATGCACAAAGCCTGAGCCCGACTGAGGTTGATTTCTGAGTCCTGACTGCGAGGGCGGCCTCACAACTCGGGGGCCCTGGGCCCCTCCTCCTCAGGCCACAGTGCTGGTGGATGGCCAGTATCTTCAGAGGCAAAATGATAAACCACAGTCTCCTAGGTGGTAGGACTGGAAATGAACTAAGACTCCATCTCGCACACAATTTACTCACGAGAGCCCGGGGCCCAGAGGCCAAGGGGTACAGGCTTTGACTCTGGCCTGCAGTCCCAGGGTCCCCGCTCCCAAACCCCTTTCCGCGAAAGGAGGGCAGAGCGGGGCCCACCTCCCAGCGGGGCTGAGATGACCCGCGAGGGGTTTGGCTGCTGATCCCGTCCTGCGCATGTCCTCCAAGCTCAGGAACTGTCTTGTTACTGTTGGGGGTTGAATGGTGTCCCCCAAAGCTGTGGGGATCCTGCACCCGCACCGTGAACGTGACCCTACGCGGGGAGGGGTCTTTACACCTGCGCTCGAGTTAGAGGGGGTCCTGGCGGCGGGTCCTAATCCAGTGACGGGCGGACAGCGACACAGGGAGCGGGGGCGGGGAGGGGTCTGCGGCCGACAGCCCCCGGGGAGGCCCCCTGCCGGCACCGTGACCCCCCGACCCCGGCCTCCAGAGCAGAGGCAGAGAGACCGCACGCTCCCGCGTGGGCCCCGCCCACGGGGCCGTGTCCGGTCCCAGCAACACGCTTGGTGAACACCCGGGGCTCTCAGCCACCGCCCGGGAGGGAACACGCAGCGACACACCTGGGCCCGAGGCGCCCGCGCCGCCCCGACGCCTTGTTAATCTTTCCTCCCGCAGAAAAGTCACCTGGTCCCCAGGACATGGCCCTCCCGGCACTGATTGGCGTCCAGGACACCCGCACAGATTCTGTCCCCTTCATCTGGCCCAAGGACAGAGCCCTGGGCTCAGTCCCACAGGTGTCCGTGTGGACTGCGCACCGGGGCTCCGAGCGCCCTGCCCGCACGCAGCGCTCGGCGATGAGGCGACTTTGCACCCACGCTCCTGCTTCTGCAGCCAGTCACTGTGGTCCGCAGGGGCTCCAGCCTCCCTCCCTCCCCAGGTGCTGACACCCCCGGAGCCGCCGGGCTGGCCGCACCCTCCTGAGGCCCCCCGGAGCCCCGGCACGGTGCGCATACCCACGGCCTGGGTCCTCCCGCTCCCCCCACGAAGAATCACCCATCAGGCTCGAGGCCGAAGGAAACCAGCACGTGTCTCCGCAGAGGGCCTCTGTGACATAACTTCACTTTGAGCTGAAGCTGATTAAGGAGCAGCAAAGCAGGGAAAGCTCTCTTCTCTCCCAGCCCCCCACCCCATGTCCCCCTCCAGGAGGGCTGCACGCTCACCTCCACCCGAGACTCAGCCCAGAGCCTGCGCCGGAGCCCCCTCACCCACCACCGTTCCCACCCTCGGAAGCTACAGGCTGTCCCCCTGCTGTCGCTTCTCTGCCTGTCTCGTTCCGGGTGAAAGCTGTGACACAGGCCGAGCTCTCCCAGGGACTCACCTCTGGGCCCAGGCGCTCGAGGGCATCTCACAGGCTCATAAATGCGCTCTCCTCCTGGAACCCGGCTCCATCTAGGGCCCGGCCGGGGCTCCATCCCCGCTCGTTTTCACCCTGGTGTCTCTGTGGTGTGGTCACCTTGCTCCCTCTTCCAGGCTGAAAACTCCAATCTATCTTATTGGATAAAACAGCTTCCTAGAAGAACTGAAACAGAGACACAGGAAGCGACGGTTTGAAAAGCACTTTGCACTAAGAATTTAATTCAGAGCCTCTGGGCTACAGCTCGGCACCTACACGAAATATCAAATAACCCGCCCGCCGTGGGCGTGGTGGGGGGTCATCGCATGAGCCGAAGGGGCTACCGCGAAAGTGACCCAGGCGCTGGGCTTAGAAATAACCCCAGCTCTGAATTCCTTGGCTGTCTGCCCCTAATTACATGTCCTATTTCTTGACCCTACGTTTCCGGCTGAGGTTCCGGGATGCTTAGAAGAACGATGATAAGTAACATCTGAGGAGCACGTCCTCTGTGCCTCGGCGGGGAAGCCCTCTGAGCCCCTTTGTAGGACGAGCCCGAGTGGCCATCCTGGACACAGAGGAGGAGGTGCAGAGCTGGGCGTTTAGTCACAGATTCTTGAACGATGCTCCACGTAAACGAAGAGCCTGTATAGGGTGGGGGCTCACGAAATGGGGGCAGATGCTCTCTTTTAATACCAAAAATGTGAATTCTTTGTATTTCAGCTGAACTTTTCATTCCCAGTTCCTCCCAGCAGCCGCTGACATGCAACCCCCGCAGGCCAACTGCAGCCCCTCGGGCGCAGGCTCTAAGGCACGTTCCGCCCTGGTCGGCACCCAGCCTGCCCCTCCCTGACCCCTCCCCGCCCCCTCCCTGCTCCCAAGCACCAGCCAGACACCCTGGTCAAGGTGACTTGCCTCCTTCCATGGAAGCCCCCCACCTTTGAAGTAATGTGTGCAAACATCCTAGATATGTGACTGGTTCTCTCTACATGTTTTCTTGCTTGTGATCCTGAAAAACTACCAAACCCAAGAAACGAGCGTGAACGAGGTTTCTCGATAGAAGAGATTCGCTCTCCTCTTGTGAGTGTAAACAGAGCACGTGATTTCTGAGCTCCATGGAATTGGTGCTCTGCAGCCTTCATTCCATCCTGGCCTCTATTTCCGGTATTTGGTTTCATTTTGTTTGTGATGACAGTGGAGGGTGAGGAAGGCCAGGGAGGAGGAGGCCCCAGGGAAGAGGGCGAGGCACCCAGGACAGAACCCTCAACCCATCTGGCCACTGGTTCCTTGGGAACAGGACAGGATCTTTTCTTTCACTTTGGGTGTGGCTGGGACTGAAGTCCTTGCGATCTGATCTTGACAAAAGCCAATAAAAGCTTAATACAGTTCACATTTTAAAGTACCGGAAATTGCGTTATTTTTACTTTTCTTAAAAATCTCAGTTTTGTTTCAACCAAGATTTCAAAGTAAGTGCTTCCAGGGTCAGGAGTGAGCGTTTGAGGGAAATGTGAAACTGGACAAAGCCCTGCAGGACAGTCCATTCACTTCTTCTGCCCTGCTCAGGGTCTGCCCTGCCCCTGTCACCGTTGTCACTCCCCCCCGAGGCCACCCCAGCTCCTCGCTTCTGGGTGTGGCTGACGTTTCCTCAACCCCCCACAGGGGAGGCAGGGGAAGAACATCTGCTCCAGTCTGTGGTTTTACATTAAAACAGATACACTGCTGGACGCTGGTGGGCCATCTGCTGGAGCCTGACCGAGAGTTCAGTTTCAAGTTTCCTGGAATTAATTCTTGTGAAGGAAAGAGTCCTCAGCACGGTCTAAATGTGTTTGTAGTTGACAATGACAAAAAGGATGGGCTGCTCAGTACATCCCTTGGGTAAATGTAACAGGGTTGACAGGCATCATTTTCAAAATTTAAAATTAAAAAAACAAAGAAGAAACCCCCAAGTCTAATCTTGGAGGAAATGGATGCAAAGCACCGTTACATTTACATACAGTTATAACTTGATGGCTTTAATTACCTGGTAAAAGGTTAATAGTTTGTACCCTAAAGCATCCTACAAGACCTTTTTTCAAAGATTATTCAAACGATAATTTAATAATATTGTCTGATTAATTGTACGGGGAGGGTGTCGTGTCTGCACTTTTTCAAAAAAATAATAAATTTATTTATTTATTTTTTGGCTGCGTTGGGTCTTCGTTGCTTCGCGCGGGCTTTCTCTAGTTGCAGCGAGCGGGGCTACTCTTCCTTGTGGTGCATGGGCTTCTCATTGCAGTGGCTTCTCTTGTTGCGGAGCAGGGGCTCTAGGCATGTGGGCTTCAGGGGTGTTGGCCCGCTGGCTTTAGAGCACAGGCTCAGTAGTTGTGGCGCACATGCTTAGTTCCTCCGCGGCATGTGGGATCTTCCTGGACCAGGGCTTGAACCCGTGTCCCCTGCATTGGCAGGCGGATTCTTAACCACTGCGCCACCAAGGAAGCCCTCGACACTTGTTTTAATTCCATCAAGGGAGCCGCAGCCTCTCACCTCCTCGCCTTTGCTGACCTAATTCCTACCCTCTCATGGGGGAGGCCTTCCCTCCTGTTTCTGATCCCCACGCCCTCCCCTGAGAGGCTCCCCCGGTCCTGCCCTCATCCCGTCAGAACGATCTGCACAAAGCCTCACTCGTCTCTCTGACAGCGCTGACTCCTGCTTTTCCAAGAGGCTCCCCTTGTAGTTCGGTTTTCCCAGAAGATATATTACTTTTACCTTAAGTTTCTGTCTTTTGCCCGAAGTCCTCTGGGCTTCTTGAAAGGCTTTCAGGGAATGCCGGGCGGTGCAGACTTACTGCCCAGGACCCCATGGCCAGCCCGCCCCCCACCCCAGGAGAGCCCAGGAGGAGCCAGGAGACCCGGGGGCAGAACACGCCTCCCCCCAGCCCCCAGCACTGGCCTCTTCGGCACGAGGGCCATTGTGAGCTGAAGGCGACTGGGGAGCAGCGGCTCCCCGCCCCCACTTTCCTAGAAGCAGGACAGAAATGTCCACTTGTAATGTGTCTTCCACCCCCGTAGCAGGAAGAGGACGCCTTCTAGACTCTTCATCGCCGGAGACACATCCAGACTCTCACCAGCCCAGGGAGGCACAGAGGAATCTACACGGCAAACCTACGCCCTCCTTATCTGCACTCGTTTCCCCATAGGCTCACCGTCCCAGGTTGCTGCCCTTTCCTTGTCTTGTCACTTCTCTGCAAATCCCCTGTTCTTTGTTCAAATGAGTCGAGTTCTAACCACCCCTCTGAGCTCCTCACCGCTGGGTTTTCCTGAGTGTGTGTGTGTCTGCGTATGTGCATGTGTGCACGCATGTGTGTGTCTCTCTGCGTGTCTGCATGCATCTGTGTGTGTGAGCGTGCATGTATCTGTGTGCATGTTTGTGTCTGTGTGTGTGTGTCTGTGTGTCTGTGTGCATGCGTGTCTGTGTGTGCACGCGTCTGTGTCTGTATGTGTGTGTGTGCGTGTGTTTGTATGCATGTCTCTCTGTGTGTACGTGTGTCTGTGCGTGCGTGCGTGTCAGTGTACATGTGTCTCTGTGTGTGCGTGCGTGTCTGTGTGCATGTGTGTCTGTCTGTATGTGTGTGTGCCTGCGTGTGTACATGTGTGTCTGTGTGCGTGTCTGTGTGCGTGTCTGTGCGTGTGTGTCTGTGTGTGCGTGTCTGTGTGTGTCTGTGTGCGTGTCTGTGTCTGCACGTGTCTGTGTGCGTGTCTGTGCGTGTGTGTCTGTGTGCGTGTCTGTGCGTGTGTCTGTGTTGCGTGTGTGTCTGTGTGTGTGCGCACGTGTGTCTGTGTATGTGTGTGCGTGTCTGTGTGCATGCGTGTGCATGTGTTTGTGCATGCATGCATATGTGTGTGCGTTTGTGAGTGTGTGTGTGTGTGTGTGTGTGATCACCTCTTAGGAGACTCTGTTTGTTTCCTCTTGTCAATCTGTCTTTTGCAGGTTTAACTTCCGGGCCCCAGCGCAGAACCCGGGAGCCGAGAAGAAAAGCTTTTTCCCTCCCCTGCACCCTCAACAAGCACTTCCTGGACACTGGGGGTCCTCGTGAAGGCCTGGGGGGCATGAACGTGTAAGACTGAGTGTCCTCCAGAGACCAGGCTCAGGCTGCACCTGCAGCCCCGGCGCTGCCCCTCTGCCCACAGATGAGCTGGTCCACAGGGCACGCTGGCTGCTGGGTCCCCAGACACGACTCCAGCTCTTCCTGGCTCTCTCGGCCACTCACACCCACCCATGTCCCCTGCGTCCCCTCCCCTCCGACAAGGCCCCTCCCAGGCTGTACCATAGGGCTAACACAGAGCAAGGGCAGGAAAAATCTCTGGGGCACAAAGCAAACCTCTGCAAGTTGGGAGAGAGGGGAAAGCAGAAGACAAACTGCTGAGAAAACTCAGGAACGATACCACCTGCCCCAGGACACAGCTCGGCTGCAGCCACCCAGCTCGTGTGGGGTCTCCGGAGCATCTCACCAAGATGTCTCTGCAACGTCTGACTTCTTCCCTCTTGTTCATGTACTGAAATGTGGGTCCCTGAGTCCACTTTTCAATGCCGATTAGTAATTTTATGAATAAAGGTTGATTTTTTTCCTAATTCAAAATGGTACATGCATAGATAACATACATCTTATAAAAAAAAAGAAAATGCATATTGAAAACATGAGTGGCATCTGATGGAACATATTTTAAAGAGTCAACAATTTGCCAACTTGGCCGATGTGGTGTTTTAATTCCCGCTAGTTACAGATTCCCTTCAGGCACGGTCACATCAGGCCGCTGAGAAGGCTGCAAACCAGCAAACCAGACACCATCTGCTCTCTGTGCTCCCAGGCTGTCCCTGCAGAGCCTGGGCTGCAGCTGGGCCTCGGCGTGTGCCCTGGTCTGAGGCACACGTGTACGTTCTCAGGAAGAGAAGCAGCACGGGCTCTGCTATTCGTCTTGGCCTAGATTTTCTAACAGATTAGGCCTCTGTGTCTCTAGACAGGAGACTGCACTCTGTGACTTACAGTAATAAATTCTATTTTATTCTCACATTCACACATCCCAAAGCTGCAGGCATGCTGTAAGTGAATCAAACACAGCAAATAATAATTAAGCCTGCAGAGAAATTTATGTGTGTATTAGCATAGCCAGGAGTCTCGGAATCTTTTGACATTTAAAAAATCTAATACGAATTTCGTTAGTTTTCTTTTGCCCTTCGCTCACATGGACTTCAAGTTTTACAAAGTGCGGATTTCATGTTTCAGATTATGAGTGCTCTGGTGTACCAAATACCCACCTACATTGAGTAGCTCACTCTTTTCTTTGTTGAGGTTGGTTGTCTGGTTGTGGCGTTTGTTGTGTGGTTGTGTTGTGTGGTTGGTTGCATATTTGCTTGTGTGGTTGGCTGGTTGTACAGCTGGCTGGTTGGTTGTGTGACTGGCTGGTTGAGTGGCTGTGTTGTTGGTTCGTTTAGCTGGTTGTGTGGTTGGTTGGTTGTGTGACTGGCTGGTTAAGTGGCTGTGCTGTTGGTTGGTTTAGATGGTTGTGTGGTTGATTGGTTGTGTGATTGGCTGGTTGAGTGATTGATTGGCTAGTTGAGTGGCTGTTGTTGGTTGGTTTAGTTGGTTGTATGGTTGGTTGGTTGTGTGACTGGCTGGTTGAGTGGCTGTGTTGTTGGTTGGTTTAGCTGGTTGTGTGGTTGGTTGGTTGCTCCTTTGTTTCTAGGACCCCAGCTGCTGAATTAATCATGCTGCTCACTTTACCCCACACTACCACTCCTGCTCTGTGCGAGCTCTCTGGCTATTGTCATTCATCCTCTTTTCCCCACTCCCTCTCCCCTCTCTACCATGTGTCTTTTTACTTGAATACATTCTTGCAAAATTTCTACTATTGTTTTACGAGCATGCATTTTTATGAAAACGTTTCTTACTTTTCCTCTTAGCTCTCCACCTGTGAGGCTACATGTCCATCTGATTTGTCGCTTTCAACACGCACACTATGGCCTGGTCTGTAGGTGGAGACCAAGCAGCCTCCTGCTTGCAGCCACCGCCAGCAGCGCTGAAGCGGGGATCTTCGTGCATGAGCTCCAGGACCCACGTGAACCTCCCGGAGTGACGCACCCAAAGGCAGAGTGGCAGAAGTGAGGCCTGTGCTTGATTAAAGTAGTGCTTGGACCCTGTCCAGGCTGTCCTGTCCTGCCCACCCATCCTGCAGCCGTGCATAGCCCAACACCCTCTCCAACACCTGGCCCGACCCAGCTGTCTAAACTCTCCTGGTTGCTTTTGTTTTTTCTCCCATGAGACTTACAAGTTCTGTGCGCTCAGCTCTGGGATTTCTGTGCAGTTTGCTTCCCGTGCTTTGGAACGGACGGTCCTCCTGGGTTTGACTGCCCGTCCTGTTTTTGTTAGTCTCGGCTCCTGGTTCCTGTCTCTCTCTTCTGGTCCACAGCCCCTCAAGCCCTGCCCTCCCTCCACACGACCTGCGCTGCGTCCCCGGCCTCCAACCACTCATCCAGTCAGTATGGTTCATCGAGTCTTGCTGTGCGCCAACCCCCCGACCACAGTACTGAGGACACAATGTAAACAGCAGACCTCCCGGAGGGCCCTGGCATCTGCAGGCGGGCACAGTGGGACATCACACAGACACACACACACAGTTAGACGTGGTAAGAGCCGTGAAGGACAAGTTTGAGGGCTGGCAGAGCTGGGGACTAGCTGGGAGCCCTGGGGTATGATGAGGAAGTGTTCTGAGGGATGAGCAGCAAGCAGAAAACAAGGCAGACACCCTGATGCCATGTTGTGAGGATGGGAGCCTTGCTCTTAGCTGTACCTGGTTCCATCCAGGGAACCTCTGCTTTTTCTCCTCCAGAGACTCAAGCTCCGTCTTTGCAGGGATAAGGGAGGTGCAGTCACTGGGCGGCAGAGAGCTGGGGAGGGGCCTCAGGGGTCAGAGCTTCTTAACTGACCATTAAAGGATCCTCCTTATTTCAGTGGTGACCTTCACCTTCTCTACAGAACCTGATGTTGCCAAATCTTGAGCGTCTGGGCTTAGTCAGCTTGGGCTGTGTCTTAGTCTGTCCAGGCTGCTGTAACAACGTACCACAGACTGGGGCCTTATAAGCAACAGATGTCTGCTTCTCAGTCCTGGAGGCTGGACATCCAAGATCAAGGTGTCAGCAAGGTGTAGTGGTGAGAGCTTCCTGGTTCACAGATGGCGTCTTCTCCCTGTGTCCTCACGTGGAGGAAGGGCTGGGGGCCCTGTGGGGTCTCTGTTAGAAGGACACTAATTCCATTCATGGGGGCTCCACCCTCATGACCTCATCACCTCCCAAAATGTCCCCCCCAAAACCATCACATGGGGGCTAGGATTCAATATATGAATTTTCGAGGGACATAAACATTCAGACCATAGCAAGTTGCTGTAATAAAACACCAAAGATGAATTTGGGGTGGCAGGGGGGACAGTCAGCTCATAACATGGGCTATTCTTCTGAGTAAACTGTGTTGGTTCTTATTTTCTGTACCAATAGACCAGGACTAGATTTTCCAGATCTGCCATCCCCATCACTGTAAGTCGTGAATTTGTGCCTTTAAAAAACCTCTTCACTGTGTTTTGGGAGGACTTCAGAGGGAGGGGGAGCTGTCTGTAAATATCTGAACACCAATTCTGAGCTTTCTTCCACGACGTCCATTCCCGTCGGCCTTGCATTTGCATCGGGGACAGCTGACCGGTCCAGCTTCTGCACAAGACACTCACGTCTGTCCCAATCACAACTGAACCCTTAGCCCGTTCCCATCGAGCACGGTGGGCTGGGGCCCCGTGTGACCTGGAAGGAGGGAGGGTGGGGGACGTCTGGTCTATGGCTGGCTGCATTCACACCTGGCATCCGACCAGGCCCCTCGGCCACTCCTCCTGTGAGGACAGGTCCCCCAAGAAAGCGGCAGGCTCAGGACCTTTGTGCACGACACCCCCTCCAGGCAGGCCTGGCTCCGAGGAATAGCCCATCTCTGTTCTCCCCAAATTGTGGGCAGGGGGGAAAATGATTCCAACCTTTGGCCACATCGGTCTGTCCCGCCCGTGAGACCCTCTTCCTGATGAGCCCAAGGGCAGGGTGGCTTGCTGGGGCTGCAGCGGGTGTGATACTGTGAGGTAACATTTGGTTTCCGTCCCAAGTTCCTGACACAAGAGCCTCGGATTCTCCAGAGTGATGAGTGACTTTTTATAAGTAATGAGGTGACTGCTGGTGAGGCCCCAGGGCTTCAGGATGGGGGCTGGTGGCCAGAGGAACCCTCCTGTGATTACAGGGTTGGAATTTTCAGCCCCAACCCGACCTCCCTGCGGAGAGCGGAGGGGGAGAGAAAAGAGCTCCTCCTCCCCACCTCCCTCCCCATCCTTTCCTTAGGGTTACATCATTGTTCTCTTTAATGCTTAAATTTTTCCAAATCTGGCCACTGGGAGACTCTTGAAGCTGGCTTTTCTGTCATTTTGATAAGACCTTTTACATTTTTGAGCAATTACTTGCTTCCTGGAACAAGATACTCTGGACTCACCTTGTACTTTTCCTGCTCCACGCCTGGAACCGGCCATTTCTCCAAGGAGCCTGGTTAATTCCGGGCAGAAGGTGGGCAGCAGTGGTTCTTAAACTCTGCCTCTCAGGAGCCCCTGACATGCTGGAAAGGTATTGAGGACACTGTGAGCTGTACTTGTGTGTATATGACTATAAACATTTACCACACTAGAAATTAAACAGAAATTTAAAAACATGTATTCATTCATTTTAAAAGAACAGTAATAAACCCCTCATATGTTAACACAAATAATGCATTTTAGTGAAAAATAACTATACTTTTCAAAACAAACTCTTTAGCAAATTTACTATAGAATGGAAAAAGAGAGGAAGGAGTATGTTAATATTCTTCCCTGATAATTATGGATACTTTTTATACAACAGCCAACCTCAACAAATTGAGGTTTCTTTTTTTTTTTTAATTTAAATTTATTTATTTAATTTATTTATTTTTGGCTGCGTTGGGTCTTCGTTGTTGCGCGCGGGTTTTCTCTAGTTGCGGCGAGCGGGGGCTACTCTCTGTTGCGGTGCGTAGGCTTCTCACTGCGGTGGCTTCTCTTGCTGCAGAGCACAGGCTCCTGGTGCGTGGGCTTCCGTAGTTGTGGCACGCAGGCTCAGTAGTTGTGGCTCGCGGGCTCTAGAGCGCAGGCTCAGTCGTTGTGGCGCATGGGCTTAGTTGCTCTGCAGCATGTGGGATCTTCCTGGACCAGGGCTTGAACCAATGTCCCATGCATTGACAGGCGGATTCTTAACCACTGTGCCATCAGGGAAGCCCCGAAGTTTCTTAAAGGTTGGTGGCAGCTGGAATATGAAACCGTGTCAATAATTGTGATGGATATGACGTTTCCAAAATTCAAGGTTTCATGTGAAGATTTGAATTTTGTCACTGGCAACAAGTACTATCAGTACGCATTATCTATCACACAATATATAACACTGTTATCTCTCACACAATATATAACGTTGTATACGCTGCATGTAATACACAATACTGTATATAACATATAATGCATGTATGTGCATATAAATATACACGTGTATATATATAATTTGTCTTTAACCATTGCAGATGTAAACTCAGGATGGTTCCTAGGCACGAGCCCTTGCTGGGTTATTTCTAGACCACTTTCCGCAGTGCCCTGTGTCTCCCACCAGCCACGTGGTGACCCTCTTGTCCCTCACAGCCTCATCAGCAAAGTTTTTGTTTGTGGCTAAGTGTTTGAATTTCTTTGCAATCTGATTTGTGAGAACGGTTCAAGCAAACTTTTCTTTAATAATAAAAAAAACAACATTTATTTATTTATTCAGCTGTGTTGGGTCTTAGTTGCGGCACGCGGGATCTTGTTGCAGCATGCGGGATCTTGTTGCAGCATGCGGGATCTTGTTGCAGCACGCGGGATCTTGTTGCAGCACGCGGGCTTCTCTCTAGTTGTGGCATGCAGGCTCTAGAGTGCGCAGGCTCAGTAGTTGCCACGTGTGGGCTTAGTTGTCCCGTGGCATGTGGGATCTTGGTTCCCAGACCAGGGATTGAACCCGCGTCCCCTGCATTGGAAGGCAGATTCTCAACCACTGGACTGCCAGGGAAATCCCCAAGCAAACTTTTGGCTCTGCGTATTTCCCCTCCCCGGGCCAGCCAACTGAAAACTTGTCACGATTGTGTTTTTCATCGTTTTCCTTCTCATCTGCATTGACGATGCTAGTGTGCCCCTCCCCCAAAAAGCTGCTCAGTTGGGCTAAAAGAGGATCAAACATTTGAGAACAAGGACAACAAGCCTTTTCAGAGCATCTGCGCCCTCCCCCGGCTGGGTGGCCTGCGAGCGCCCAGCCCCTCCCCGCCTGGGGGTCTCCATCCGTCCTGACACCAGAATGTCTGAACCAGGACCGAATGTCAGGTGCACCCCGTGAGCCCCGTGCACCCTGCTGTAGGTTCCCCTGCGTCACGGCGCTGCCCATGTGCCTGGCTCTGTCTCTTCCTGCTACTGCTGTGACGTCACAGCTGCTCAGGACTGGATGAAACGGAGGGAATTCTGCCTGCTGGTCCTTCCTCTTTCTTCCCAAGAGCACAATTATCCCTTATTTGAGAGGGTGTCTTTTTCAGTCTCTGCCCACAGTTCCCCCGACTCTGCAGGGAGCTCCACGTCTGGATTCAGTGGCGGAGACTCTGGATGCTCCTGACCCTCCGCAGCCCCACCCAGGCCCTGACCCCATAACTGTGGACCCAAGACCCTGTGCTTAAGGCGGACCAGCACTTGCCCTTGGCTTAAACATCACAACGGCTCAACCTGAATCGCCACGCATCACAGATGGAGGGAGGGCCCTCACCATATCTCCAGGGGCTGTGCTTTCTCAGCCCCGGGGGTGCAGGCCTCGCCTGGCGGGAAAGAATGAGACTGGCTTGCCCTGACCTCTGGGGGCTCCATGGTGTCACTCGTGGGCCCGGAAAGCGTGGTGGGCCGGCCCTGAGGAGAGGCTCCATCATCCCCTCTGCTGTGGGGCACCCGGAGCCCCTTCCAGCCTCTCTGCGCACCGGGCACCAAGGACCAGACCTCTCTTCCCCAGCCCCCCTCCCCACCTCCTGAGCCTCATCGCTCTGTTTGCCTCTTTCTTCCCTGTTCTCCCACCGCCCATATGGACGCACCTGCGAGAGCCCTAACCCCTGTGTGACTTTTCAGGAGGTGGGCCTTTGGGGGGAGATTAAGGTCAGATGAGGTCACAGGGTGGATCCTGCTCTGATGGGGGTGCTGGGGTCCCCTCTCCCGACAGAGGAAATGCCACGTGAAGACACAGAAGGGGTGTCTCCAGGCCAGTAAGAGGCCCCACAGGACCTGCCAGGCTTGGGGCCTGGGCCTTCGGCCTCCGGAATGGAGGGGATCAACGTCTGTCTGGCACCTGGTGGCCCGCAGGAGATGCCGGCTTCTTCGTGAGGCATCCTGATGGCTGGCCCGCCATCCCCGGGCCCTGCACCCAGGCTGCACTTTTTCCTCTTCCTCACCCGCCATCACCCTGCTCGCTCCGAATAATTAAATGTGGGCCAAGTTCTACTAATGAGCAGAGCAGGCAGGAAACTGTCATTTTCCTATTGTCAGTTTGCCAAGGCCCACTTCAGCCAAATCAAGACTATTAAATCACCCTTCACAAGAGCTGAAGTGGGGTATCTATTCCGTGGAGTCCTCGGGTTCACACTCAGAGTCTTCAGGGGACAGATGACCAGGAAAGGGAATCACACGTGCAGACTTTTCTTTTCCAGGAGTTTTAAGAGGGCTTCTCACCGCATTTCATCCGTGGCCTCGGTGCTGGAGACGCAGGTGTGACAAAGTGACCTGGGCTCTGTTCTTCAGCTCTGGACTTGGCCCGAGTACTCAGGCTCCATACAACCCTTGTCGGCCCGTGTGGCACTGACTATCCACACACCGCCCACCTGCACCAGCACATTTTCTGCCTAAAAACAGACTTTCCCCTAAAAGGCAGCACAGACACCCCTCTTCTGCACCCATAAGATGCGGGATCCCCGAAGCAGCCCCGATGGATGTGCCGGGGTGAGAGATCCTGCAGGCGGGCAAGGGGCGGTTCACCCCACACAGGGCTCGGCCACTACCGTGCAGTGGGCAGCCTGTCTGTCTGCAGCGTGGGCGCACAATCCTTCTCCTATCTTTGGTCGTGGTCTCCCGGTATTTCCCCCTCCCGACCTGATGGTGACTCAGCAACACGACTGACGTTGCCATGGGGACTGATTTTCAGAAAAGGTGAACAGTTCTTGGCACAAAAGGAGGTGCTACATCCCCCATGTGTATGACAGACCATGGCACTCCTGAAATATGCAGGAAATACTGCAGTTGTGTGAAAACCGCCTTGTGTTTATACGTGAAAACAGAGGTGGTGCTGAGCTCAGATCGCTGTAAACAGCTTTCTCACCTGCATACCTGTCGCTGGAACACCTGCAGGTCAGGTGGCATCTGGGGAAACTGCACGAGGGCCGTCCTGCTTGGTGGTTGGTCTCCTCCCCCTCTCCTAAACGCCAACTGGCCACCCGATTTCTCTGATGTCCAGAGAGTCCCCCCAGGTTACAAGGCTTCCCTTGCGGGGTTCAGCCCCCCAGGCAGAGCTACTGCAAGGATCCTTTAGGAACTAATATTCTTTGGGAGGAGAAATATTTTTACAAAGTTCAGCACCTCCTTTAATACAGTTTCAGTTTCTTTCCCTCGAACACATAACCTTTTACTTATTAAATTCAAGTAAAATGAGCTGAAATGCCTGTTAGTTTTAATAGACTCATCTTCGTTTGAGTCTTTTATTATAAAATTCTTCCCAACCATCGGCGTGGCTGTCATCCTTCGAGGCCTGTCATGTTCAGCAAAATTAACCATCTTTGTTTTTGTGTGGTGGGACTTAGGGAGTAATATTTTACTTCCTTAGCTGTACTTTTTTGCATTGCTTTAATTTTTAACAGTATAAAAATAACATTTCTTAAAAGCAATAAACAGGGAGTTCTTTGAGCCTCCGAGGTGCCAGCCTGGGGGGCTGCCTTGTGCGCAGGCGCCGTGAGGGGCTGGGCCGCCTGAGCCTGCTCGGACCCAGGACTCCCCTGGTGCTCCTGTCAGCCTTGACCCTTGGCTGCTCCGGGACACTTGCCCCCGTCCTGCTGGCTGGAGCCGTGGTCACCTTGGCTCTCTGGCAGCTCGTCTTCGGTTCTGGCTACATCGCTTCACCTGGCTTTGCCCTTTCCGGCTGGGAGTGTTCTCGAGACAAAGTCCTTAAAATCAATCCGCTCCACGGCCTCCACCGGTTTTCCTCTGGAGCACTGGGCTGGGATTAACCTTTCAGGCCCGAGCCTGGCGCCGAGTGCAGCAAAGCCAGCCTTGCCGGGGACAATCTCTGACGCTCCCTCAGGCGCTGTACTGTCAGCGTCCACTCAGACCTGCGGAAGACCCCTCTCACCCCTGGTGACCTGCTGGGGTTTTGGTCACGACTCACCCATGTGGCAACAATGCACAGCAGCTGGCTGGCCCCAGGGCACAAATGGGACAGTGGCTCCTGTTCATCCATGTTGCCCAGCACCCAACACTGCCCTGCGATGTTTCTGAATCACACATGGTAAGTGCATCAACTAATGGGGCCACATTTAGGGGGACAGTCAGGTACAGGGATGGTGCCAGGGTCCAAAAGGCCATTTCAGGACGCTCCCAAGCCACTAAAGAAAGTGACAACTGTCTAAGACCAGGATATCATATGCATGCAGGCACCATCAGATCACACGTGCTGTGTGCCTACTCTGCTCTGGGCCTCATAACATCATTGCCAGGCAGGAGACACTGTGGGTCTCTATGTCCGTCATGGACACTGGCTATTCTCAGATGCAGGGAAAAGGAAACAATTGGCTAAGTGGTGAGGCCGAGTTTCATATGTATGTTTATGAGAAAGGATGATCACAAGTTAGCTTTAGTGATGGAAATTCTAACGTTTCATTACTCGCGGTCAATAGTGACCTTAAGGTCAAGCAAACATTTCTTCATCCACAGAGTGGGGATGCTAATAACTGTTAAAACCTTAATGGAGGGCTTCCCTGGTGGCGCAGTGGTTGAGAATCTGCCTGCCAATGCAGGGGACACGGGTTCGAGCCCTGGTCTGGGAAGATCCCACATGCCGCGGAGCAACTAGGCCCGTGAGCCACAACTACTGAGCCTGCGCGTCTGGAGCCTGTGCTCCGCAACAAGAGAGGCCGCGATAGTGGGGGACCCGCGCACCGCGATGAAGAGTGGCCCCCACTTGCCGCAACTGGAGAGAACCCTCACGTGGAAACAAGGACCCAACACAGCCAAAAATAAATAAATAAATAAATTTATAAAAAAAACAAAAAAAACAAAAAAAAACCTTAATGGATTTCGAGAATACAAAGGTACCGTATGTAAGGAATTTATCACGCCTGGCACACAGCAGGTGCTCAGTAAGTGTTAGTTCCCTTTTTCTTCTTCATTCTCCATTATGAATATAATTAAAAACTGGATGAGCACCTAAACTTGCAATGAGAACATCACTGAGATAAGAAAATGGATTATACAGTGGCGTTTGTGAGGATGAATAGATGAGGCTGCCCTGTAATTTCTGCAGACGTATTTACTTGATGTTTGTTCTGTGGTAACTGCCTTGCATGGTTGATTGTTGGCAGATGCATCAGTTACTGTCTACATTCATGTTGGAATGTTCTAACCCCTTAAGAAAACATTTATTATTTTAGAACAGGCACACTTCCAGCATGGGTGGTGGTGATTAACTCTGAAGAGGAGACATTCTTGGGGATAATTTCCAGCAGAAGTGTGACACTTTTATGAGTCAACAGCATAGCTGCTGATTGAAATATCTCTGTGTTGGTGCAGATAGAAAACAGTCACAAGCAGGGGAAGCACCCCCTTCTTCCACCTGCTCTGTCACCTCCCAGCCCCTCTGCCTTCCTCCTGTATTTCCACACATCCTCATCCTATCTGTCTTTTAGGGAGAAGCTCAGGTATCACCTTTTATGAATCCATCTTTCTCCCTTGAGTCCCCCATGAAGGTAATTTCTCTCCACCTGAATTCTGAAAACATATCACCTATACATTCTCACCTACACCTTACTCATCTTACTTTCTACTTTCTACCTTTATGAGTGCTATGTGACATTGAGCAAGCCTCCTAAATTCTCTGGTCACTAGTTTCTCTTTTGCAAAATGAAAGGGGTTGCATGACCCCATGTGAACATCTATGGGGCCTATACAGTGATGGTAACCAAGGCCATCTGGTCTACCCTGGTAATAAAGGTCATCTGGTAACTGAGGGCATCTGGTCTACCCTGGTAAATGAGGACATCTAGTCTACCCTGGTAAATGAGGACATCTGCTCTATGCAGTATGTGGGTCTGAAGGGCTGGCAGCAGCTAACCACATTCCGACGGCTGGTCCTCTGGAAGGAAAACTTGAGTGGCTGCCTCAAGAAATGTCTGTTGAGTGACCAGTGCAAGATCTGTGCCAGGTTCTATGGGCCAGGTAGGTACCAGAAGGGTCATTGCCAAGTGCCACATGCAAGGACAAAGGACTTGAAGGCCTGTAATCAGTTGGTTTAAAATGAAGCAAAAGGGAGACCAACCTGGTGGCCTGACTCCACCAGGGGAAGCCCTTCAGAACCTGGTCCTTCCCAGGTCTCCTGTTGGCCTCAGAGGAGTCACTGCCAGGTGGGAAGAGGGTGGGGGGAATTGGGACTTGGGGGGCCTCAGGGAGGTGAAAGTAGCCCCAGGTGGCAGCCAGCAAGAAAACTAGGACCTCAGTCCCACAACCACGGGAATAGAATTCTGCCCACAGCCCATGAGGCCCCAAACCCAGGACACAGCAGGCCAAGCCTGGGCCTGACTCATGGTCACTGGGGGGCAATAAAGGGCATTGTTTTAGCCACTAAATTCGTGGTAATCTGTCATGCAGAAGTAGACAATCAATCCACCGCTGCGTGGGTTTCAGGGAGTCTGCAACCCCTTTAGTTGTGCAGTGTGTGTGTGTGTGTGTGTGTGTGTGTGTGTGTGTGTGTGGTGGGGCAGCTCTTGTGTGTTTTATTTTGGAGGGGACCCAATGTTTCACCAGATTCTCTGAATGAGAACACATGCTCCCTAGAGAAACTGGGCACAGCGAGTGCTGCATGGAGAGGAAAATCCAGAACCGGCCAAGTGAGTGTGAGCGAACCTAGGACAGTTTTTTCTGAAAACACTGAGCATCAGGGCCTGGGGAACAGCAGGGAGACACTGCTGCCACCTCTCCTAATTGCTGAGATCTCAGGATGCAGGAAAGCGCTGGGCTTCCCCCGCCCCCCATCTCACTGTGATGAGCATTCCTCACATTCTCGAGAGCTTCCTTTCTGCCTTAATTGGTATGGTTTACAGAAAACAAATGACTCAGACTGAATGATATTTTGCACTATTGTAAAAGATAAGTTGATCTAATTATCATCTAACTTCAGTCACACTGGGAGAAACATATTATCGTATTTATGCTGACACAGAGACAAGATTTATTTTTTTTCTAGAAGAGGCATTTTTCTTTTTGAAATTAGAATGATATGCAAAACTGATTAACCCTGACCATCCCACCTGCTCAGTTACACCCCTGTTCCTCAGTACTTTTAGGGTGTGGTCAGAGAAACGGACAAAGTAAAACCCAATGAGCTGACAGGAGGAGAGTTTACAGGGATTCTGTGCTGAGACCAGAAAGAATCAAGTAAAGGGTTAAGTCTTGTCTGCAAATCAGAAGTTTTCCCCAGAATCCAACAATAGTGTATTCATTTGCTGGGCATGGAAAAGATGTAAATTGTGCATAACTGAAAGACACAAATTGGATATTGAGAATTAATGGGAAATTCTGAATCTGTCAATATTTAATTTATTTTCATACCGGAAAACACGTGTCATTAATTAAGAGGCATCTTAATGGAAGGATTACAACCTGGCGAATCAGAAAGTCAGGTGTCCCGCCCGAGGCAGTCAGAGGTTCTGGAAAGGAAGCAGCAGGTTGATGTTACCTGCCTAGAGTGACCCCTCAGCCCTGCGGTGAAGGGGACACAATTCCTGGGCCTCTGACCTCACCGACGTTACGTCTCAGGGGAGGCGGGAAAAGCAGCTGTGGCAGCAGATCACATCTCCACCGAGGGGGAAATGAGACGAAGGCCATCTTAGGCATGGACCGGAAGCTGCCCACAGTCCTACTCCAGGCTGCGGCCGTGTCTTGTTTCCAGCTCCACGGAGACAGTGGACCATCATCCAGTCTCAAGGAGGCAGCCCCTGGGGTACGGTGGGCCCATCCCAGTTGGTGGGCCATCCTGGTTGCTGGCCTGTCCTGGTAGGCGGCCCATTGTGGTTGGTGGCTTGTCCCAGTTGTGGGCCCACCGTGGTTGATGACCCATCCCAGTTGGTGGCCCATTCCAGTTGGTGGCCCATCCTGGTTGGTGACCCATCCTGGCTGGTGGCTTGTCCCAGTTGCGGGCTCATTGTGGTTGGATGACCCATCCTAGTTGGTGGCCTATCCTGGTTGGGGGGCCCTGTTCTGGTCAGTGGACCTGTCCTGGTTGGTGGACCTGTCCTGATGCCCATCCTGGTTGGTGGCCCATCCTAGCTGGTGGCCCATCCTGGTGTCCAGGCCTAGCTGGCAGCTCCACTTACCAACCTTTATTAAGCTCAGGGAGCTTCACAGCAACTAGTCTCAAGTTGACAGATCTCCAGAACCAGTAGGGCATCCTTGCTGTTTCATCTGCTTCCAGAAGGTTCTACTTAGTGGGACAGACACCTCTTAAGGACAAAGACAGTGATGGGGAAGAGGAGCTCTGGAGAATGGGGCATCCACAGTGGAAGGAAAGAAATAAAATGATCTCCTTCACAGATGATATCTTATATGTAGAAAACTGTAAAGATTATACACACACACATACACACAACTGTTAGAGCTAATATATGAATTCAGAAAACTAGCAGGATACAAAATAAATACAAAAAATCAGCCGTATTTCTATACACTAGCAGTGAACAATCTGAAAAGGAGATAAAAACAATTCCATTTATGGGAACATATCTCAATGTAATAAAAGCTATTTATGACAATCCCACAGCCAACATAACAGTCAATGGTGAAAAGCTGAAAGCCCTCCCACTAAAATCTGGAACAAGATAAGGATGCCCACTCTCACCACTTCTATTCAATATAGTATTAGAAGTCCTCACCACAGCAATCAGACAAGAAAAAGAAAAAGTATACAAATTAGAAGGGAAGAGGTAAAATTGTCATTATATGCCAATGACAGGACACTACATATAGAAAACCCTAAAGACTCCACACAGAAACTATTAGAACTGAGAAACGAATTAAGCAAAATAGCAGGATGCAAGATTCACATACAGAAATTGGTTGCATTTCTTTATAATAACAATTAAATAGAAAGGCAATGAAATAGAAATTTAAAAAAAAAATCCCTTTTAAAATTGCATCAAAAAAAAAAATACTTAGGAATAAACCTGACCAAGGAGGTGAAAGACTTATATGCTGAGAACTATAAAACATTAATAAAGGAAACTGAAGATGAGTCAAAGAAATGGAAAGATATCCCATGTTCTTAGATTGGAAGAATTAATATTGTTAAAATAGCCATACTAGCCAAAGCAATCTACAGGTTTAATGCAATCCTTATCAAATTACCCATGATGTTTTTCACAGAACTAGAACAGATAATCCTAAAATGTATATGGAACCATAAAAGACCCAGAATTGCCAAAGCAGTCCTGAGGAAAAAGAACAAAGTAGGAGGCATAACCCTCCCAGACTTCAGACAATACTACAAAGCTACAGTAATCAAAACAGCAAGGTACTGGCACAAAAACAGACATATGGATCAATGGAACAGAATAGAGAGCCCAGAAATAAACCCACACACCTCCAGTCAATTAATCTTCGGCAAAGGAGGCAAGAATATACAATGGAGAACAGACAGTCTCTTCAGCAAGTGGTGTTGGGAAAGCTGGACAGCCTCATATATATCAATAAAGTTAGAACACACCCATATACCATACACCATACAGCTCCCCGAGCTTAATAAAGGTTGGTAAGTGGAGCTGCCAGCCAGGCCTGGACACCAGGATGGGCCACCAGCTAGGATGGGCCACCAACCAGGATGGGGATCAGGACAGGTCCACTCAAAATGGCTTTAAGACTTAAATATAAGACATGACACCATAAAACTCCATAGGCAAAACATTCTTTGACAGAAGTCATACCAATCAGTCTCCCAAGGCAATAGAAATAAAAGCAAAAATAAACAAATGGGACCTAATCAAACTTATAAGCTTTTGCACTGCAAAGGAAACCATCAACAAAATGAAAAGACAGCCTATGGACTGGGAGAAGATATTTGAAAACAATGTGAACGACAATGGCTTAATTTCCAACATACACAAACAGCTTATACAAATCAATGTCAAAAAAAAACAACCCAATCAATAAATGGGCAGAAGACCTAAATTGACATTTCTCCAAAGAAGACATACAAATGGCCAACAGGCACATGAAAAGATGCTCAACATTGCTAATTATTAGAGCAATGCAAATCAAAACTACAATGAGGGGCTTCCCTGATGGTGCAGCAGTTAAGAATCCGCCTGCCAATGCAGGGGACACGGGTTCGAGCCCTGGTCCAGGAAGATCCCACATGCCGTGGAGCAACTAAGCCTGTGCACCACAACTTGAGCCTGCGCTCTAGAGCCCGCCAGCCTCAACTACTGAGCCCACGTGCTACAACTCTTGAAGCCCGGGCGCCTAGAGCCCGTGCTCTGCAACAAGAGAAGCCACCGCAATGAGAAGCACGTGCACTGCAACGAAGAGTAGCCCCCGCTCACCGCAACTAGAGAAAGCCCGCACACAGCAACAAAGACCCAACACAGCCAAAAATAAATAAATTAAAAAAAAAAAAAAAACTACAATGAGGTAACACCTCACACCACTCAGAATGGCCCTAATCTGAGTAAAAAGTCTACAAATAATAAATGCTGGAGAGGGTGTGGAAAAGAGGGAACCCTCCTACACTGCTGGTGGGAATGTGAGCTGGTGCAGCCACTATGGAAAACAGTATGGAGGATCCTCAAAAAACTAAAAATAGAGTTGCCATATGATCCAGCAATCTGATTCCTGGGCATATATCCAGACAAAACTCTGATTCAAAAAGATACATGCACCTTAATGTTCATAGCAGCACTATTTATAATAGCCAAAACATGGAAGCAACCTAAATGTCCATCGACAGATGAATGGATAAAGAAGATCTGGTATATATATATATATATATATATATATATATATATATATATATATATATATATATATATAAAATGGAATACTACTCAGCCATAAAAAAGAATGAAATAATGCCATTTGCAGCAACATGGATGGACCTAGAGATTATCATACTAAGTGAAACAAGTCAGAAAGAGAAAGACAAATACCATATGATATCATATATGTGGAATCTAAAATATCACACAAACGTACTTATTTACAAAACAGAAACAGACTCACAGACAGAGAGAGAACAGACTTGTGGTTGCTAGTGGGGAGGGGGACGGACTGGGAGTTTGGGATCAGCAGATGCAAACTAGTATATACAGGATGGAAAAACAACAAGGTCCTACTGTATATCACAGGCAGCTATATTCAATATCCTGTAATAAATCATAATGAATATGAAAAAGAATCTATCTACATATATACTAACAAGAGAGTGAAAAGACAAGCTACAGAATGAGAGAAAATATTCTCAAATCATAGATCTGATAAGGGGTTAATACCCAGCATAAAGAACTCATAATTCAGTGACAAAAAGCTAATAATCTAATTCACAAATGGGCAGTAACTTCCACAGGAATTTCTCCAAGGAGGAGAAGAGCCAATGAGTACATACAATGTAAACTGAAACCACCACACGATGCCTCTGCACAACCATGAGGATGGCTTGTTACCAGGAAAATGGAAAATAACAAGTGTTGGTGAGGACGCGGAGAACTCGGCACTCATGTTTGGCTGGTGGGGATGAAGACGGTGCAGCTGCTGTGGACCACATCCTGGCAGCTCCTCAAAAGGTTAACGTAGAGTCACCATGTGACCCAGCTATTCCACTCCCAAGATAAATGAAAACAAATGTGCACGCAGAATTTTGTACGTGATGTTCACAGCAGCGTTATTCATAACAGGAAATGGGGGAAACAACCCCAATGTCCATGGACAGAAGGTGGAACATTGTTCAGCCTAAAAAAGGAAGGACAGTGGTGATGACCTCACAACACTGTGAATGTACTTAATGCCACTTAACTGTACACTTCAAAATGGCTAAAATGGCATACTTTATGTTATGTATATTTTACCACAATAAAAAAGTATATTTTCATGTATAGAGACAGTGCCAATCCTAAGACGCTGCATCGATTGACTGGTGTTTTTAAAACTCAGTCTCACTGAAAACTGGTGACGGCTTCTGTGACAAAAGGAAGATCAAACAGGAAAAACATGTTCTTGATATTCTTCTCAAAGTAGAGAAGAGGAAAAAAAGAAGAAAACAATCGATAAATTCAACTAGAATCAAACTATTTAAACATGAACGTTTTAATATCCATACGACATTCTTAAAACAAACTTTCAGACACAAAGTGATTTAAAACTTTATAAAAATATATATACAGCTTCAAACTATACAGTTTATTCAATTTAACAGACTGTCCATTTTTTAATTTAAGACACACACAATTTCAAAGAAATTTTCAATTTTATCCCAATTTCTCACTTAAAGTCTCAGATTACATCTACCTATTATGTACAAACAGATGAATAGAAATGTCCTCAAAGTTCCCAGGGTTTGGGTTACAAAGAAAACTTAGAGAATTTCACCTTCTCTGTGTATAGGAATTAAGTCTCAGCCCATTTCATATCTGTCTTTCCTATTTTCTTGTCAAATATTAGCTCTTCTTAAATAGATGTACTGATTTTATTCATTGTTTTTCTCAGGAAGGATATGTGTGATCCAGTAATTAAAGAAAGCTGAGATTACTCGGGCATAGTCTGGAAAGCAAAAAGAAAACAGAACAAAAAATAAAATAAAACAAAATATTCAAACAAAAAGAAAAATTATAAATTATTATTTTGTAGATATTAGTCCTTAGGCCCAAAGTAAACCCTGAAATAATCTAATAAAACACAACTCGGGTGTTGAAATGATGTTGATTGTCAGCACGCTTGCAAATCCCATAAAAGTATGGGTGAGTCTGGAATATTTGTATTTCACTTGGATACGAAAGTTCTGTTAGAGCTGAACTTCATAACACCACACGCAATATTACATGCTTAACATCTGAGCTCAAAGAAAACCACATATGAACTGAAATGAAACAGAAATAGGAGTTTACTTCAAAGATGGACAAAGTAGCAGGAAGTCAGAAGCAGGATTCTAAGTGAGATGAGCTGGAAGGGACAGCACTCAAGTTTCAGGAAACTGTCCCAGGAACAGCCCAGCAAAGGGCCTGAGCTGACGTCACAGCCCCTCATTTTGGGCCTCACTCCTCGTAAAGATGCTCACTGAGCGGGACGCAGGTCTGGAGGCTCCAACCCTGAGAGCACGCACACCCTGTCTGGCTCAGATCCTGGTGCCCGAGGGGCAGCCGACTGCTGCTGAGGCCCTGAGACGCACTTTCGAGCAGAGGCTGGGACTGCGGGGAGGGGTCCCATCTCGCGCTCCATGCAGAAGTGTGGCTGAGGTGCCTCCAAACTCGTCCCCCGTCCTGCCCGGGCCAGCTGCCCGGCCCACCAGCCTCGGGCTCCCGAGGATGGCGGTGGCTAATGTGTGCACAGAGGACTCAGGAGGGTCCAGGGCGGGGATGCCTGCAGCATCTTCATGGTGCGCGGAGCACGATAAAAACCCCACAGGTGGTGACGCGCATGTACATGCAGATGACGGAACGCAGTATGTGAGACCAACTATAGAAACACGTGCACTGGCCTCGGGACACGGCTGCTACACCCCAGTCAATGAAACACCCGCGAACTAGGAAAAACAATCGTTGAGGCAGCAGAGAGAGAAAGCCCCCTGTGTCTGCTGGTAAAATGCTATTATTTCCAGGCTTACTCTATAGACAGGAGAGATACAGCTACTAATTAAACTTCATAAGCTAGTTTTAAGAAAAAGAAAACAATTTCAGAATGCTAAATCTGAATTAGACAGAACCAATATTTGAAAATAAAGCTTCACCATTTGTAAGATTTCATTTTACAAAGTAGCTCAACATAGAAAAACTTGGACTGCACATCCTACATGCACTAAAAAGGAATCCGTTTTCACAGAAAAGTGCTTCATGCATAAATTTTAGTTCCACCAACTACTTAAGGTGCTTGTAGGCAAAACCTGTCCAAATGGTTTCAATGTAAGAAGCAAGAGAAGCATTTCCACTCAATCCCCAATCCCTGTTCCAAACTCTCCTGATGCATCTCAGAGCCACGCGTGAGGAACGTCTTCAGTGTGAGGAACTCCACTGAATTGTAAATGATTTATTTTCATCTCTCATAAAAACTTCATATTAGTTTAACTTAATAAAATTGGCTTTTTGCAATCTGAAAATGTAAACTATGGAAATGTAAATCTTTTTACATTTCTTACAGAAATGTAAATTTTTAAATACTGAATACAGCAGGCCCAACAACCAGCAGTAAGGAAAGGAGCAAACACTGGATCACGGGGCTGGGGGTCCCGAGTGGCCCTGCGGCGCCCCCGGCAGGAGCAGGCCTCTGCCAGCACTCGCTCCCCTGCCTGAGGGTCTCCCTTCCCGGAGCTGCTCCCACCGGCAGCCCACCGGCTCTCGCTCCCCCCATACCTCCTCTGGTCCTACTCCTTGTGGCAACCCCCCCGGAAGGCACCGCCTTCACCCCATCTCTGGTCCCCCAGCCCCACACTCTCTGGCCCCGCTCTGACAAAGCCTCTGTCCCCCCGGACCCCAGGCTGCTCTGTGAGGGTGACGGGCAGTGGCTCTCCCAGGCCTGAGTCCCCACACCTGGACTTCCGACAGGAGCCTCCAGCCGGCCCCGCGCAACAGCCCACCTGCTCCTGGGGCTGCCTCTCCTGCCTCATGATGCGCTGCAGGCTCCGTGCAGGGCTTCGGGCCACAGACGTCCACATCCAGTCGGTCGGCAAACCCTACTGGGTCCACCTTCACAGCCGACCCAAATCTGACCGTGCCCGGGACAGCCATCTCGCCGGGAGTATGACCGAAGTCCCCGCTGTCCCCGACCCCTTCTCTAGTCCGAACGTGACGGCCGGAGAGATCTTGCTAAGTGCGGTCACACCCAACAGGCTGGCCTTCCAGCGGCCCCACGTCGCCCAGGATAAAGGCCAACGAACTCAGCACAACCTCCAGGGCCCGACGTGACCCGGTCCCCGGCTCCTCTCCCACCCGGTTCTGCCCCCTCGCTCCCTCCCCCAAGACCCCGCCCCCCCATGTCTTCTCCGTGGGCTCAGCTGTACGAAGCACACCTCACTGAGTTCTCCATCTGGCTTCCTCCGTCCCCCACTAGAACGTAAGCCCCGAAGGGCAGGGCGCTCTCCCCTGAAGACCTGCGGCGGGACCAGGGCCGCACAGGCAGGGCAGACGAGGCCCCCTAACAGATCACTACTGGACGTACGGGGGAGGCAGGTCATCCTGGCGACGCCAACGCACAGGGGTCTCGTCAACCCCCGCCAGCCACTTGCTAATTATACTGGTGCCATATTGCTTTACTGCTGGCTTTACTGTTATTTCATGTGACGAAATGTGATATGTGGCTTTTTAAACATGTCAGTCTTGACTCTTCAGCTACACTATGAGGTTTCCAAGGAGAAAAACCATGCACTGTACTCATTTTGAGATCACTGCCCCAGGGTAATCTGCAGAATCACTTTCATTCACTCAGCTAAGTCTGCCCAGTGCCTGTCCTGGGTCCGGCACCCAGGACAGGCACTGGAGTCCTGCCCCATGCCGTGCAGCTGAAGTGCGCTCCAAGAAGTCCCGATCCTCTGATACTCAGTGTCTGCAGATTTCTGCGGCCGGAGTATTCCCACCGTGGCCCAGTGGGACTTCAAGCTGCCAGTGTGAAGCCCTACCCATGGCATTGTGAAGACACAAGCACAGTCGGCCCAGCACTCTACAGTTTGCATGAAATGGGCACCCAACAAAGGTTGAGGAAGTAACAAAAGAGAAATCATCTTATAGTTCAACTCCCTTTTTACTGTAGGGTCCAGGAAGGCAGACCAAGACATTTGGAGGAGAGAAAAAATGTACCTTCTCCGAATCTAGCAGAGTAAAAGGAGAAGGGAAAAAGAAATGAACTCTTTCACTTCCATTTAAACTAATAAGGATTTGGTCCTAAGAGTGGAGCTCGCAAGTCTGGAGAATTAGATTGCACACGCATGTCTGCATATATCATGTGAGATATTTTTATAGCAAGAGAGACGCAAGAAGCATATTCCTCTGTGGGAATCTATTCCTCAAGCCATATGTGCATCCTTATATTTTCTGATTCAGGACTGCTTTGCTATAGAGTAAGTTTTTCAGAGGCAAACCCTAGACAAGTGTCTAAAGCAGCACAATGAATAAAGTGCACAGTACATACCGGGTGGCATCCTGCAATGTTCTGGGAACACTTCCAGGGCACTCTTCAATCTTTCAGTATCTTGCAAAAGTAACAGCGTTTTCATGTGATCCAGAATGAACACATCTGAGGAGGGCATGCTGTGAGTTTCAAGATATTTAAATAGCTCTTCACTGGTCTCCATGAAGACAGCCGAGTCCGAATCCTTGGAGACACCTAAACAAAGACAGGATCACTTGGAAATGCATTTTTACTCCTATAAACTGAAGATAAGCTCTCACCTCCTAAAGAAAGCCTCAAACGTATATTTCTATTTAGAATGATGTGTTTGAGAGACAATCAGAACAGAACTTTGAAAAGCAAACAACAAAATACAACTGTTGAACCGCAGTGGAAAGGTGGTGTCTGTTATGGGCACTGATCTCGTAAAGCAGCTCTGAGTGTTCCAGGTACTGGAATCCACGCACGGAGCAGGGGAAACACACGAAACCAAGCCCTCCGAAGGTGTCAGGCATCTACAAACAGAGCATGAAGCTGCTGGGCATCTGGGATGCTTCAAGGAAGCCAAGAAAGCTGCCCCATGAGCACAGCGCTGTCTCCACTGCCGGCCGGTGGCAGGCCTACATCGTGCTGAGGCCATTTCTGCACTAATCCCAGTTGGTGTTCACAGGACGTCTAGAATCTGTGACTTCATGGTCTTTGCCAACTTTGAAAAACTCCCAGCTGCCACCTCTGACACGTCCCTCGGGCCCCAGTCCCGTGGGTGAGGCTCCTTCCGACCCATGTGGCCGTTACGCTCCTTCTGTGTTCTCCATCCTTTCCTCTCCCTCCTTCACTCTGGATACTTCCTTCAGCCTGCCTTGCAGTTACTAATTCTCTTTTATGCTGAATCTAATCTGCTGTCTGAACTCGTCTTTGAGTTCTTAATTTCAGTTATTATATTTCTCAGGTCTAGAATTTCCGTTTGATTATCCTAACAGATTCACATTATCTGGTGAAAGTCTCCGCTTTTCACCTTTTTTCTGCATCTTCTCCCTACTTCTTGGACATCTAGATCATAGCTTTTTAAATCCCTTGTCTGGTAACATCAGCGTCTCCACCCCGCAGCCTCTTTCTACTGCTCTTTTCCTCATGGTTTTGGTCGTATGGTCCTGTCTCTTGCTGTGCCTGACGCACTCCTTTGAATGAACATGAAAATCACAGGGTCTCGGCTAACGACATTTTCCTCCAGAGGGGGTCCCCCCTGCCTCTGCTCGGCAGGCAGAGAAGGGGCAGGCGACTGAACTGACCACAGGGTGTCTGCACGTCTGGCCAGCAGCTGTCCACCTGCACCTGAGCGCGTGGCCTGCGTGCTGCGCCGGAGGGTCCGGTGAGCCCTGCCTGCTCGGTCCCTCAGGACGCCACAAAGGCCGTCCTGCCATGAGGAAGACGTCTGCCGGGTTGCCCTCCTCCCATCCCACAGTTCAGGGCTTGGCCAAGGTTTTGAGGGGGGATCAGCAGAGCTTTGCTCTGGTCTCTGACCCTCCTTTCTTACAGAGCTGGCCGACCCTGGGCCCTCCACTTTCCTCCCCAGACCTGTGAGACCACGGGGGCTCTGCTGGTTTGCCTGCTCTCCAGGGCTGCACTGCCCCTTCCCCTGGACCCTCGCTCAAGCCCCTGTCCAAACTGGCAGACACCTTGAGGGAAGGAGGGCAGCAGCATTCTGGCTCACCCGGCCTGTGGTTCACCTCCTCTGGGATCTGTCACAAGGGCTTTTCCTCAGCAGCTCTTAAACTCCAAGTACACTTTAAACTTCAGTCTTCCTTGGCAGGAGGGCTGTCTGCCACAGGCTACTCCCTCACGCAGAGAATGGATAATCTACTGAGATCTCTCTGAAGCCTACTTCTGTTCTGCAGTGTATCCGCAACGTCCTCCTATTAGTCTCATGTGGATATTCGTTAAGGATGTTTTCAACTTAACACAAAGTGTGGACAAACAAGCGAAAGTGAAAAGGGTCAATCTTGGTTAAAATGGACCCATTAATCATGGTGTTTTTGCATCACTGTTTAAGTCCATTCCTTACCCCTCCAGTTGTCACATAGGCAGTATTTCTCCATCTTGGTCATGCTGGAGGTTCGATGCCCTAAGCCCACCACATCCCCTGAATCTCCCAGGGACGGATCAGAACAGGGGCAGTTATGCCAGCACCTCTGTTCTTGGCACCGAGCCAGCACCCGCTTCTTCCTGACCCTCAGGGCTGCTGTCTGTTACGCTCCACACAAAGGTGAGGGATTATCACCCGTCAGAATAAATCCCAGGATAGACTTCCGCTCCTGTATCAGTACAAATAGTGGTCAAATACGCTTACTGAAAAATCTCAAATCACAAAGCCACACACTGGGGAGCAAATCAACGTGTGTCCGAAAGAGAGAGAGCTGTGCTTCCTTCACTTCTCTACTAGCTGATGAAAATGAGCAAGAGTCCATCAAAACCTCCAACCTGGATTTATCTTTTCTTTAGACATATAGCTGAGAATAGCAACATATTCTGAAATTGGATTTTAGAGAAATGAGGATGATGAGACCAACCTCGTTTGGACCCACACCTCTAATGGGCTGGCTGTTTCCCCTGGTGAGCCTAGAGCAGCGGGCCAGCCCAGATCTTTGGTGGGATGAATTTAAATATTTGGAGTTTTGCCTCAAAACTAACGACTTATTTTGAATACTGAATACTTTAAATGTTTTGTATTTTAAACATTTAAATATTTTACATTTGCTTATTTTTCCAAATAAGTAGATGCCATTACTCAAAAGAACAACAGGAAAAAACATACCATCATAAAAATAAATTTCTTGTGTTGACTTCAAAAAGTTCAGGATACCATCTGCCTTTTCATTGGTACTTTTAACGTCTTCCTCCCCGGCGTCTGTGGCTCCTTCCTCCTCGGCCTCTGGGACCCCTCCCTCCCTGTCTGCGACGTCCTCTCCATCACTCACTCTCACGTCGTCCTGCTCACTGCTGGTCTCCTCAGGCTGGTACATGAAGTTGACGCCAGAGACTCCTGTTAGTAAGCCAGCTGCTTTCTTCCTCTTAATTTGCTGTTTCTTTTTCAGTTTCCTTTTTTTATTTTTGCTTATTGTGGGGCCATCTGTGTGCCGTGGCTGCAATTTTTCTTGCAAAATACTCTGCTGTTTCTCTAATTCTGCTTGTTCTACAGGAACGTTATTGGGATTTTTAAATTTTTTCTTTGAATTATGCTTTCTAATTCTTCTTCTCTTTGGTTGAGCATGAAGATCCTGATCTATAAAAACAGAAATTTAAATATAACAATTTTCTGTAAAATGGAACCATAACAACTTACTAGGCTAAATAAATTTTCCATTAGGATCTTATAATTTTAGCAGAAAAGGAATTTAAAATATTTACTTCAGTGATTCTTAACTTTATACCAACAAAGTACACTGTTAAGGATGCTGGGATTTACCATGAAGTAAATAATAACCTACTTGTTCTTCCAAAAAAGGTGTATGTATGTGTACGCGTCTGTGTGTGTGTATGTGTATTTATTCAACATTGTTACAATCATGACATACTGTAAGATTTTAAGGATCTAAGAGTTGTTGCAGTTTTATCGAGAGTAAAATTTCATGTCTATGGTCTTGGGGAGAGAAACATGAATTCTTATGCTTTTTAAAATGTACTTTAGCACCTTCTAAAGAGTTACTTGTGTGTGAGGATGAGAAGCAAACAGTGACGACCTGCCCATCTGAATCAGCAATGGGTCCCATATGAATGAAGATGAAGCCTGGGCTCTCGGCAGGTAAGTGACATGGTCGAGATGTGGCAGTCACTGCCATGCAACAGACAAGGTCTGGGGTGGACGTGTGGTGGGAAGGCCTGCAGTGGACGTGGAGCCTGAGAGGAACGACCCCCACGCCAATCCTGCCCCGTCCACCGCATCCCCGCACCCTCGTGGCAGTGCATGCCCGGCACATGCTCAGCACACGCCCGGTGCATGCCCAGCACACCCGCTGCTGCCCACACGCGCCCACCTGCTCCGTCCCAGCCAACCAAGCACGGCGGTGCTGCCGTCAACGCTCAGACGCTTCTTCTCAACAACCCTCACTTCTCACAGGTTCTCCCTAGGCCCATCACAGGTTATGGTGGGAAATCAAACACCATGCGTGAGACTTCTGAGACACTGTGCGTCACTACATGGAATGAAGATCCCTCTCCCTGTAATTCACACTCTGAGGCTTTGATCTGCCGCTGACGTCAGACAGAAGATGCCGTGTGGTCCTTGCGCTGCGGCTCCTGTGACGAGGGGCCTGAGACTCAGAACCCGTTGGTCACACCCTCCAATCTGTGGAGGTGGTTTCTTCTCTTGTTCTGGGCTCTGAGTCTGTTAATGCAGCCAAACTCCCACCTGCGCATTTAAACAAGCGTCCACCCGCACCCCCCCCCCCGGCCTGTGTGACACGGAAGGCCCCCTCCCCTGCAGCTTCGTGTCGTCACCAAACCAGACACTGCCTCTGGATACAGGGAGAGTCTTCCCCTGACTCTGGAATGAGAGTCCTCAGTTTTCTCTTGATACACGTGACAACCAGGAGACCTGGTGCTGCCTGCAACTTGGCGTGAAGCCCAAATTACTCCTCATAAAATCATGATGTGACACTGTCATACAGTCCCATACTTGGGACATTTTCTCTCTCTTCTCAATCACCAGTGGATGACTGAACACAGCATTTTCCTATTTCATTTGAAAGTTGATATTAACTGATTTTAGAGACCTGCTTAGTTTCGCTGACAGACACCTGATTCATGAGTATCTCTGAATAGCTGGCCCTTGAGCTGGTCCTGTCAAATATTAATGTTTGAAAAATGACCACTGCTTATGGAATTTAAAAAATTTTCGAGATTCAGTTAAAAAAAGAAAAAATTACATTTCTCCTCATTGGGGTCTATTCTTGCCTTTAATGATTTGGAAAAAAGTCATCCATAGGATGCTTTATCACGCCACAGTAAAGCCATCTGGGGACCAGCGTGCAGTCATCTGGGGGCATCCTTTCTGTCCACCAAGAGTGGCATCCGGAGAGCTGCTCTCATTTATTCTCCGATATCTCCATTCTCCAGGCCCTTCCAGCCGAGCCAATCACTGACGTCATCCTCCGGTTCATTCCTCTTTGCAAGTGGCGAGAGCACAGCATGAGTGCTGCCCTGTGAGGATGGTTATGCTACCAGCCTGCTACTCTAAAAGACTGTAAAACAGGAATCTGAGAAGGAGGCGGTGGCAAAAAAGGGTGTAAAACATAAGAGGATCATGCTTTTTCATATAAGTGTGTGGGCGTACTTCTTAAGAGGAAAACTTAATACACACTGAGATACTGAAGGTCCAGATGCCAGACCTGTGGGGTTAACTGTGGTTTCTGGGTGCTGTGACTGTAGGTTGTTTTTTTTCATTGTACTTTTCTGATTTCCAACTGTAGGACTTTGAGCAGATACTGCTTTCATAATAAGGAAAAATTATTATTTTAAACTTGATGAAATTATGACAACTCAAAACATGGGATGTCACTAAATTCTACTTAAAGGTGAATTTATAATCTTAAATATGTCAGGAAAGAAAAAAGGCTAAAAATCAATGATATAAGAAAGAAGCTGGAAAAACAACAGCAACTTATACCTGAGGAAAGCAGAAGGAAAGAAATAACAATCAGAGGAGCACAAAATAAAGGAAGAGAAAAGAAAACCCAACAGAGAGAGAGCAATCAGCACTGACACTGTGAAGAAAGAAAACAGACAAACAGTGCAAGACTGGACGGGACGAGCAGAGGACACACAAACGCCAGTGTGGGGTGAAGGCGTGTGTTAACATACACCCTGTAGGCGCAAAAGGACCCATAAGATGGCTCTGTGAACAACTCTATGCAAATAAATTACATAGTTTGTATGAAATGGAGAATTCTGAGAAAAGTACAACATACCAAACTGGACACATGAAGAAACGGAAAATCTTAACAGTCCTATATCTATTAAAAAATGGAATCTTTAGTTAAAAATAATCCCACAGAACTTCAGGCCTAGGCAGATTCACCTGACTTCTAAGGAACATTGAAGGAAGAAACAAACGCCCAACATACGAAACATTTCTGGAGAACAGAGACAGTGACAGTGGCCACACGCTCTGCGAGGACAACACAGTGCTCATTTCAAAACCTGTTGAGGACACTGAAAGATGGGAAAGTTGCAGGCCAACCCATCTCGTAATCATCAATACAAAACTTCTAAACAAAATGTTAACCGTCTGATTGTAGTGATATAAAGTATTCAATCAATATTAACACCAACAGATCATGAAAACGTGTAGCAAACTAGAAATGGAAGGGAAATGCGAAATGCGATAGAGGGTGAGAAAATCCCGCAGGGACACTGCACGTGAAGCCCTCACCCTGCTGCTTCCCTGCCGGAGGCCCTGGCGGTGCAACAAGAGGAGGGAAAGTGTCAGACCTCGTGGGGACGCCAGCTACAGCTGGCACCACTGTGAGTCCAGAAGGTCCCCAGGCCCTACAGACAGGCTGCCTGGGAGCCTGCAGACGCAGAAGCAGGACATGAGTGCGGCAAGGAGGACGCTCACCCGCACGGCAACCAGGGTCGCAAGATAACGCCGGCAAGCGCCGACCCTGGCAGAGAGCACCAACCGCAGGGACCCCACCGGGAACTGGAACCGCAGACCCAGAGCAGCAGGGAGCCTCACTGTCCCTGGGTCTCCCCGTAACGAGGGCTCCGCAGAGGCCGAGGCAAGGGTGCCCATGCTGCCCTGGGGTCAGCAGACGTGGCACCCGAGTCTACACCTCAGCTCATGCCCCTGCGTCACTCCCAGGGCTCACGGCCCCGGAGGTGGGGGAGTCCTTCTGCTTCTGGACAGCACGGTACCATCCAGGACGCTCACCACGGGCTCGTGCAGGAGCGGCGGGCAGGAGGCAATGGCTGGGGATACCCGGCTCCCGGGGCCAGAGGTCACACGGCCACCCTGCTCTTTCCGCGTCTTGTTCATGGTAACGGACAGGACTAATTACTTGATCTGAAGAAATACTCATCACTCAATGCCCTTTCGACGCTATGTATTTGTTGCTTGAGTCTCTCGTTTTCTCACAGATGAGGGACAGCAGTCACTGCAGGAGGACTTTACCACCCTAATCGCGTGGCAGCCAACATGGGCTCACATCTGCCTCAGCAGCCGGTGCTTAGAGGCCTTTTCCCCAAAGGAGATGTCTTCGTGTCTGTTTCCTAAGTACAACATCTTGATGCGACTTAGCGTGGAGAATATCCAGTTAACTCACACAGACATGGTTCAACATTTCTTTTGAAAAACAGTACTGCATGTTAATACCTAGATATGATATGTAGGCATTACAATCGATACAAAGATCTGTTTATTTTCTTCTTTTAACATTTCCAGCATAACCTATAGACCACTGGGCAATGGCTACACATAATTGAACATAATTTTTTTTTAACATCTTTATGGGAGTATAATTGCTTTACAATGTTGTGTTAGTTTCTATTGTATAACAAAGTGAATCAGCTATACGTATACATATATCCCCATATCTCCTCCCTCTTGCGTCTCCCTCCCACCCTCCCTATCCCACCCCTCTAGGTGGTCACGAAGCACCAGGCTGATCTCCCTGCGCTATGTGGCTGCTTCCCACTAGCTATCTATTTTCCATTTGGTAGTGTATATATGTCAGTGCTACCCTCTCACTTCGTCCCAGCTTACCCTTCCCCCTCCCTGTGTCCTCAAGTCCATTCTCTACATCTGAGCCTTTATTCCTGTCCTTCCCCTAGGTTCATCAGAACCATTTTTTTTTTAGATTCCACATATATGTGTTAGCATATGGTATTTATTTTTCTCTTTCTGACTTGCTTCACTCTGTATGACAGACTCTAGGTCCATCCACCTCACTACAAATAACTCAATTTTGTTCTTTTTTATGGCTGAGTAATATTCCATTGTTTATATGTGCCACATCTTCTTTATCCATTCATCTGTCGATGGACACTTAGGTTGCTTCCATGTCCTGGCTATTGTAAACAGAGCTGCAATGAATGTTATGGTACATGACTCTTTTTGAATTACAGTTTTCTCAAGGTATATGCCCAGTAGTGGGATTGCTGGGTCGTATGGTAGCTCTATTTTTAGTTTTTTAAGGAACCTCCATACTGTTCTCCACAGTGGCTGTATCAATTTACATTCCCACCAACAGTGCAAGAGGCTTCCCTTTTCTCCACACCCTCTCCAGCATTTATTGTTTGTAGATTTTTTGATGATGGCTATTCTGACCGGTGTGAGGTGATACCTCATCGTAGTTTTGATTTGCATTTCTCTAATGATTAGTGATGTTGAGCATCTTTTCATGTGTTTGTCGGCAATCTGTATATCTTCTTTGGAGAAATGTCTATTTAGGTCTTCTGCCCATTTTTGGATTGGGCTGTTTGTTTTTTGATATTGAGCTGCATAAGCTGCTTGTACATTTTGGAGATTAATCCTTTGTCAGTTGCTTTTAAAAAGAATAGAACGTAGCTGTTTGGCTGGGTTACATGTAGAACTCTGAGTAATGTAACATAATTTATAAAGATATGGAAAAATGATAAATTTGACCCTTTATAACATTTTCCACCCCAAACATACCAGACCTTTTCATGATTCTTTATTCTCTGTCTAAAATTAAATCGTTCCTCTTGTTTATGAGCCAACCTTTTCTTACCAGTTCAAATCTCAAGTGCTTTATAAGACTTCCCAAGGTTAGCTTCTCCATCCGCTGTGTTCCTACGGCGCTTGGTCTCAATCGCTAATAACACTTAGTACTGAATGACAAAGTCTGTTATTGACTTTATTCCACTCCCTAACCTCTAAGCTCTACAGCAGTAAGGGTTGTGTTATCATCACGGTTGTTCCTTCAATGTCTGACGCACAAGGTTCTAACAAATAGCTCATTATCTCAGATCCAGCCAAGGTGCAGAAAGAGACGGTGCAATCAGGGGACAGAACCCATGTGCTCTGAAAGTCAAGAGCAAAAGCTGCTTATTTATCATTTCCATAAATATGAACCAACTATCTTTTGGAGACTGAAGTATGGCTACACGTGGTCTGTTTAAATCTGCTGATGATCAGAGTTACTCCTTGGTATCCATACAAACAGAAAGGACTCTCACAGTCAGGCTTTCTCTCTCCCAGTCAGATAGATTACGGTGAATTTAGGAAGTCTGGGTCTCCTGACTTTTTACTAACAGGGAGTTCCTTGGGCTGTCAATGAGTTAATCCAAGTCTCACACGCAGCCAATGGCTTCTACGGCCCAGGACAAAGCAGGGAGCAGGGTGTAAGGTCACCTTCACAAGGTCAGCCTCTGGACACACAGGAGATCCATCACCCTGGCTCTACCATGACCAATTGCTACTTCACACCGGATGCTTTTGTTGAAAGTACTTTCCTGTTTGGCTCTGATTACCTTGAGATTAAGAATCTGACTGGCTGTGAAAATGCAATGGAATTTACATTCAGAATTCACAAGATTCTTATGCTACCTCATTATTTTAGGATACAGATGGTGTCAAATCCTAAAAGTCATTGCCAAGACTGATGTCAAGGAGCTTACCACTTATGTTTTCTTCTAGGAGTTTCATGGTTTCAGCTCTTACATTCAGGTCTTAAATTTACTTTGAGTTAGTTTTTGTGTAAGGTGTGAGACAGGGGTCTAGTTTCATTCTTTTGCATGTGGCTGTCCAGTTTTCCCAACACCATTTATTGAAGAGATTGTCCTTTCCCCATTGCACAGTCTTGGCTCCTTTGTTGTAAATTAATTGACCATATATGTGTGGGTTTATTTCTGGGCTCTCTATTCTGTTCCATTGATCTATGTGTGTGTTTTTATGCCAATATCACACTGTTTTGATTACTGCAGCTTTGTAATATAGTTTGAGGTCAGAAAGCATGTTACCTCTAGCTTTGTTCTTCTTTCTCAAGATTGCTTTGGCTATTCAGGGTCTTTTGTGGTTCCATACAAATTTTAAGATTATTTGTTCCATTTCTGTGAGAAATTCCCTCGGAATTTTGATAGGGATTGCACTGAATCTGTAGATTGCTTTGGGTAGTACGGACATTTTAACAATATTAATTCTTCCAATCCACGAGCATGAAATATCTTTCCATTTACTTACATTTGTCGTTGTCAATTTCCTTCATCAATGTCTTATAGTTTTCATGTATAGACCTTTCATCTCCATTAAATTTATTCCTACCTAGGAATTTTATTCTTTTTGAGGCAATTGTAAATTGGGCTGTTTTCCTAATTTCTGATAGTTCATTGTTAGTGTAAAGAAATGAAACTGATCTTCGTAAACTGATTTTGTACCCTGCAACTTGACTGAATTCATTTGTTCATTCTAACAGTTTTTTTTTTTTTTTGGTGGAGTCTTTAGGGTTTTTTTATATATAAAACCATGTCATCTGCAAATAGAGTCAGTTTTACTTCTTCCTTCCTGATTTAGAGGCCTTTATTTCTTTTTCTTGCCTAATTGCTCTGGCTAGGACTTCCAATACTACGCTGAATAAAGTTCCAAGAGTGGACATCTTTAACTTAAATAATTTCCCACCTTCTTTTCTCAGTATCTCTTTGGAATGTCTATTAGTTGAGGACATATTAATCAATAAATTTTATTAGTTGAAGAAATATTAATCAATATCCAAAGAAGTATTCATAATCTGTTCTATTATTGTAATGCATTTGCTTACAATAAGCTAAGGTGGTGTACGGGTTTACCAAGATCTAAATATTTCTCTAATCCAAGTTTCTTATGAATATGTGCCAACAATGGTTTGGAAATTAAGTAAATACTTCAAGAAAATAAATGGCAATCCAAACAAATGTGGGTTTTCTTTTTTTATAAAGGCAGGTTGAAGAGCTGTGCACACTCCACTGGTAAATTATTTCAAAATCGATATTCTGACCCGCATAGTCCTTGGTCAATCATACATCTAAAGCTATGCCAGCTCACTCCACTGTGACTGAGAGGAATCCAGGGTATCGGGTGTGTGTGCCAATAAGATGCCAAAGAAACAAAAACATGAGCATACAGAATAGTTCTAGCCTTCTAGAAACAATCTAGGCCTTTTTAGGTGCTCTAAGAATGCATGAACTCTTTTCTGTGTCTAGCCTTTTATGTCACCTTGTTGACAGTGCATGGCAGAGGTAGCTGGTCTAAGTGAGGGTTCTCGACTCACCGAGAGAAAAGAGTGGTTCAGAATGACACCACCTCTACTGTCCCTCAGATGCCCCCAAGTAACCTGTGAGAAAGGAAAGGCTTTCACACAATTACATGTCTTAAGTCTCATCTCAGTAAATCACCGGGACAAGAATGAAAGTCTGCTAACTCTGAGTCTGGCTTTGCTGCCCCTTGAGAGAGTATGATGTGTATGGAACGAGGCCCTGGTCAGAGAATCTCTGCTGAGAGCCTGCCTAGGACTCTACCTTGACTCCGGTGGCCTCTGGTGAAAACTGCACCTTATTCGTCAAATGAGCTAGAGTGCCTGCTGTGCTCTGCACCTGGGAAGCTCAGAGAAATCACGCATCAGGGTTTCTTCAGCCCAGACAGAGCCAGTGAGATCTGAAGATGGATCTGCCTTAGAACTGCGGCCTAAGGCTGTCAAAACTCATTGAAAGGATGGTTGACTCACAACGAAGCCACATTAGAACTGTGCATTTAGCTCATGCTTCCAAAAGCCATGAAGTTAATAACTATTTCAACCAGAGCTTGCTATTAGAATACTAATCATAATAGCGTTCCATCAAAATGACTTGATTTTAATGACTTTGCAGCTTGATCTGAACACAAAAACCATGTCAATACAGTCAACCACTTGTGATTATACGAGTGATTATACGAGGAGAGAGGACTGGTCCTTCTTTGCAGGCTGCTTTTATAAATAATTACGCAACTTGGTTCATCAAATATTGACTGAAGACTTAACACCAGCAGGCGCCGGTGCCTCAGGGAATTAAGAGCTGGCAGCGCTCATGTTTGCACAAGCTTTGCACAAACCCAATCTAATTGGCACAGCAAGCGTGTGGTGTGCTAGCGCAGGATTATTACCCCATCAGGTGGTCAAGGAAACTGAGGCTCAGGGAAGTAAGGAAGACGGCACCCACAGTCAACAGTGGGGCTGCAAACTCAGGGCCCTTCACGCTCACTCTGCCACCTGGCAAGTCGGAGCTCCGTCCCCCAGGGGCTGGAGGTGAGGATGCAAGAGCAAGACAGTTACAGAAATAACCAGATACTGGATGGAAGGCAAAGGGAGGCGGCACTTCTGTGTCGTGGTGGGGGGTGGGGTCAGGGAGGCCAAGAGAGGACGTGCGGAGGGAAGGATCTGGGCAGAGGAGAGGTCCCCACGCTGGAGGGACCGAGCAGCGGGCAGAGGCTAGAAGGAAGCCGGAGCCTTACCCGACCCGATCCCGCCCGGCGGGCTGGAGGGGGGAGCAGATCAGCAAAGGGGGTGACAGCAAGTGTGGCAGGTCTCAGACGGACACAGAGGACATGTGTGAGGTCAGCGAACGGGAGCCCCCGCACCGACCAGCACAGAGCTGGGCCCCAGCAGGACCGACTCGCAAGAACATGAATGGCAGGAGCAGACGGGAACCCCTGGGCTACTTCAGCAGGCAGGGGCAGAGGTCACAGGAGGAGATCAGAGCGACGGGAGGAGGCTGAATGAGCCCTGACAGAGGCAGAGGCACCAGGCAGAGGGGCTCAGGGTCCCAAACTCACTCCCCCCCGCCACCAGTGCCCCGCTGCACCCTCTGATGAGAGCCAGACCGGGGGGGGGGGGTCTCACTTCCCGTTATAAACAGCATTGGAGGGGGGAGCTGTAAGCGAGAAAGTCACTGAAGAGGCGAGGCCACGAGGACCCTGAGAGTGAGACACCGCGGTGACGGTGACACGCCGGGGAATTGCGCCACAGACCTTAGCGAAGGAATTAAAACCAAAGGCAAGTCAGATTTCGTAGGAAATCTGGAAAAGGAAGACATCTGCAGAGGAAGATCCAAAACAGATCCCAGCAAGGAAAAACAGGGAAACAGCCCAGACAGCAAGCCGTGGGGAGTGTGTAAGAAAGACACCCGGAGGGACAGGGGCACCTCTCAGTCACTGAAACCACAGATCCAAAAGCAGATGCCAGATTGTGGCACCCAGCAAGCAATGAACATAACTGTTACAACAACTAAAGTAACGTATAACATGATAGATATGTTATACTCAGTTATAAAAAGGCAGGTATCTTCAATACAGACATAAATTCTGGAAAAGGCACAAAGAGAGGAAGTAGTTCCGGGCGTGTGCGATTATTAAATGCTTCAGGTGTTGAGTGTACTTTGTTGCAGGGACGCAGCCCAGGGAAGAGGAAAGCAGACGACCGGCCGGCAGCGAGGGAAGCGACCAGGCGTCTGACCAGACTTCCCCCGTGTTCTCACACGGAGAACAAGGACATTGGGGAGAGCTGACACACAACTCTGACAGTGCAGCGGGACCAGCCCGCAGTGCACCCCTGGACTGTGGAGCCGGCCAGTGTTCTCAGGTCCAGGGTGGCGCCTGGGTCAGAGCACCCCGAGACGGTGCTGAGTCTCGAGCCCACAGCCCTGGAGGCCCTGGGATGGGGATGGGGACGGGAGGAAGTGACTTCAATGAGTGAATTCTGGCCTAACTGTGCCCTCTCGGAGTGGCAGCTGAAGGAGCAAAGGGGAGAGTGTGGAGGAGGCTGGGTGTCCTCACAGGTGGCGCGGGGCTGTGGCAGCGGAAGGAGAAGAAAGCCGTGCATTCCAGACTCTGCCCAGGTGTTCACTTTCTAGGGAGTGGGAGCCCTCCTGGTGGTGACATTTACCAGGGGAACCCAGCACATGCAGGTCAGGGAACTTTGTGGAGGTGGCTCCTGAAACGCAGAGATGACATAATTACAGAGTCTCAGCCCTCATCAAACTTGGCTGTCTGCAAAAAGTTCATAAAGTATGTTATGATAGCCAAAAAAAAAAAAACAAACAGTGGTGCCATCATAAAATCCAGAGATCAATACTGGAAAAGGTCACAAAGAAATGTAAATAGTTATATAAGACATTAATAAAGGATCGATTTACAAACGTGGGAATCACTCATTCACGACTAAGAAGCTCTTCTGGAAAAAGAAAAAAGAAACCAGATGGGTCGGGTTTCTCCGACCCAGGTGCAGTCCCCACTCCGCGGGCGCCCCATGGCTCCTGGAATGGCCCTTCAGCTCCGCGCGGCTCTGCGATGCCCATGCGGCCCCAGGGAGGGTGCAGATGAGGGCAGGGATCCCCAGCCGTCCTGCTGACAGGGATGGACGCTGCATCTACCCAACCGCCTGCAAAGAGGCATGAGGAAGCCCCATCCAGCCCATGAGCCAGCGGGGCAGCCGCTGAGGAAGGCAGGTCGGGGAAGGCGGGTGAGCAGGAGCCAAGAAGAGAGCCGTGGATGTGGAACGGGGTCCGTCATGTGCACGGCTTCTAAGCCATCAGGGAAAAGTCACAGGTAACTGAAGAAAAAGTGCGGGAGTTAAAAAGGAAAATCTATTTTCAAAAAGATGGATCTACACTTTGTTCTAACAAAATATATCTCAGATGCGTCAAACATTTCATATAAAAATATAAAAACAGGAGCCATACAAGGGTGCCTGTGAGTATTATTTGTCCCTCTGGGTGTTGCCATCTTTCTGCTCATTCTACTGGGGTGATCTTTTCTTTTCTTATTGATTTGTAATATCTTGTTATATGGTAAGGAAACTTTCATCTATTGTGGAATGTGCAAATATCATCTCCTATTCTGTCCTTTGCTTCTGAACCTTGTTTATAGTGCCCTTTGCCATAAAGAAAGTTTAAATTTCTTCACAGTCAAACCTGTCATTTCGGCTCTTAGGCTTAGAAAGAATTTCCCTAACGCACAGTTTTCTCACATGAAAATGTAAGATATATGTTGTCCAAACAATTAGCTAAAATTTAAAAGACTGAAAATGTCCAGGCAATGGAAGAAAGGGAATTTCCTTAAACTGCCTTCAGGAATGAAAATTGGAACAGCTTTCTGAAAGACAGTTTGTTATTATGTCTTCAAATTTAGAAACACATGTACTCTTACGCTTAATATTTCCACTTCCAAGAGTTTATATTCAGGAGGTAATCAGACTATCGCATGTATGTACCATGTATGTACAATGATGTTCACGTGCAAAGTGCTTATCGAGCACCAGGGGAAGTTCTAGATGTCTTTCAATGCAGGGGAGGGGAGCCTAGTTATAAACAAGTTGCTTTCATAGAATAGATTTCAGCTACTTTCAAAAAATGATATAAATATATCTATATGCACTGAAATGGGAAAAAACCTCCATAATACATTAAGTGTGGAAAGTGGTTTATAATGCAGTACATATAATATGGTACAACTTTTATAAAATCTGCGCATGCATATACAACATGCACAGGGGAGAGGTTTCAAAAGATGTTTACTTAGGGTCTCAGCCTGGTGGCCTTAGGTGATGTTTTACTTCCTGTGCGTTTTCTGTAATGCTTGACTTTTCTATAGTAAGTGTTTCTGTGGTCAAGAAAAACAAAATATTTTTCTTTAAAAAAAAAAAAGATTGGAGTAACAGAGAAGAAGAGGCCCTCTTTCCTAGAGGCTGGCCTGTTTTTTAGTTTATAAAAAAAAACTGAGGTTCTTATTTCTGTATAAAATGTGTAAATGTAAAGTTTCTGTGTAGAGGTTCCAGAACTTCACCTGCTGGCAGCGGCAGGCAGGAACTCCTGCCTTTTCATTATGAAAAAAGGACCTCTGCAAAGCTGCTATGATGGCAGGATGCAAATGCCCGCAGAGGAGGGACGCGCCTTTGGCTACACGGGGTCGGCTCCAAGGACAAGTGCCTGCTGATAAGAGATGAGACACCGAAAGCTGGAAAGGGGAGGCAGAGAAGGACAACTAGCAAGAATACTTAATTAAGGAAAAGAGGAGAAGATGATGGTGTAGAAAGTGGTGGCTGTGAAAAGCAAGTTTCAAACCAGGTAAGTGCACCTGACCTGTCACTCGCCAAGATCACCTATGTTCTCAACAATGCGCATGCAAGACACGGGGCAGCGCTGCTGACGGCTCACTGCCAGAGCCAACGCTGAAATGATGAGACCATAGTCACAATTCTGTTTCTAAAGGGACGTGGGTGGCTTATTGCTCTCTGTTGAAAGGCTGAATTCTTGGTTCAGCTATTAAAGGAGAAGGGGCAGAAGGAAGCCCGTGAAAATGGTAAATGAGCCATAGAGATGCAAATGTGAAGGACAAATTTTGTTACAAAATCGATAGACCAGGAGGCTGGCTAAGTACAGACCATTCCTACCGGGAGGGACAGGAAAGCACTGAAGGTCCACAGAGGTTAAAGAGGGGACTTGCTGGAGAAGACCAGACATTCACAAAAGAAACGGAAAGAGTAATTTCAGTTACAGTTAAAACACATCAGTTACTGGAATAAAACAGTTTCACATCAAAAGAAAACCAAAGCCTTAACAGGGAAACGCAGAATTGCACCCAGTTCTCAATGTGGATTCTCAGTCCAGTGTAAGTATGAAGAAGACAAGTTTGTCAACCTGTGGGTCGTTGGCGACACCAGTCCCCACGTGGTGCCGTCACCAGGAGCTCACACAGAGGAGAGTCCGCAGGACCGTCAGTCCTGCACAGGGTCCCGGACAGACCGAGCAGCGCCATGGGCAGGCGGCAGGTGTGAAGACCCCGGTGTGCCTGGCAAGGAGCCCCTGCAGACCCAGGTGGAAGCTGCCAACATCAAAATCAGAAGAGATGCCTCATATGAAATGCAAATTTCTTTGTAACTGGAGCACGTGAGACAATGCTTAGAACGACAGTTTAGATTTGCACAGCTGCAGAGTTCACAAAGGACTTTCACAGCCTTTAAAAATGTTACTCCTGGGCTTCCCTGGTGGTGCAGTGGTTGAGAATCTGCCTGCCAATGCAGGGGACATGGGTTCGAGCCCTAGTCTGGGAAGATCCCACATGCCACGGAGCAACGAAGCCCGTGCGCCACAACTACTGAAGCACGTGCGCATAGAGCCCGTGCACCACAAAGAAGAGCAGCCCCCGTTCGCCGCAGCTAGAGAAAGCCTGTGTGCAGCAACGAAGACCCAACGTGGCCAAAAATAAATTTAAAAAATATTATGAATTCAAATTTATCCAAAAAAAAAAAAAAAAGTCACTCCTGCTCTCAGTCCGTGTCATGGGAGCCAGGGCAGAGGGGAGGTGGGCAGCCGGGCAGCCGGCGCCCTCCTTCAGCCGGGACCCAGCTCTTGTCACCGTCACCTACAGGGGGTGAGAACCGAGACCACCTGGAAGGGTCCCGCGCACCCTCAGCCCCAGTCTCCCTGCCCAGGCACGACACCCACTGAGAGCGGTACTGGGCGGGGCGACCGGACCAGGCCCTGAGGTGAGGAGGGGTCAGCCTTGGGTGTCACCAGACCTGCCGCCCCACACGGGCCGAGGGAGGGGAGGCAGGACTCGGCGGCCGCAGACGGGGCAGCCGACCGGGAAACCTCTTCCTTCCCAACTTCTTGAGGAGTCGCTACTGAACTGGCTTATTGGTGCTGGGCATTCAAATGGACATCAACAGTGGCCACAGTCACCTCTGGACTTTTTCTTCTTTTCCGACTCCAATCCTCACGCCCTCTGTGCTTACAGTGCCACCAGTAAGACTGCGGAGCCCCCACTCTCACCCTTGTGGGTCTGCACGCCTCACACCCCGCCAGTCCTGGCTCAGGCGTCCCTCTTCCTGTCCCAGCCCCCTGTCGAGCCCTAACGACCCCCGACACATGCCTCCCGGCTGAGCGCAGTGGCCTCTCAGGCCTCTCTGAAGGGTCTCTCATTTTATTTTTTTAAAAACTTTTTGGCAGATTGATTGATTACGATTGATTTCTGCGTTGGGTCTTTGTTGCTGTGCAGGGGCTTTCTCTAGTTGCGGTGTGCGGCTTCTCATTGCAGTGGCTTCTCTTGTTGCGGAGCACGGGCTCTATGCGCGCGGGCTTCAGTAGTTGTGGTGCGTGAGCTCAGTAGTTGTGGCTCGTGGGCTCTAGAGTGCAGGCTCACTAGTTGTGGCGCCCGGGCTTAGTTGCCCCGCGGCATGTGGGATCTTCCCAGACCAGGGCTCGAACCTGTGTCCCCTGCATTGGCAGGCGGATTCTTAACCACCGTGCCACCAGGGAAGTCCAGATCTCTCATTCTGAACAGTGTCATCAACACTTCCTTCCACTTCATCACTTCAGACCCCTGAAGTGGCCCACCTTGTCAAATGGGTTCACAAAGGGGAAAAATATTAGAGAAATAGTAAGAAAAGTGAGCTGAAACACTGGAGATGAGTTACAAGTGTTCATGATAGAAAGATATCAACTTCCCAGCCAGAAGTGCATGAAGGAGTTATTCAAAGCTCTTCTGAAAACCTGGGTTAACGTTTTCAGTGATGTTGACTTAGGGAACTGAGCTCACAGGGCCTCTTGAGAGAAAGGACCACTTCTTAAAGCTGAGACCTGTCCCCCGCGGAGGAGAGCATGTGGCCACCGGGAGGTCATCGAGGAGCCCAGGCCCACCTGCTGTGGGACAGACACACGTGGGGCGGGGGCAGCACTGGGGTTCAGATGTGAGGTCAGGGCAGAAGCTTGAGTCAGAACGGCAGGGCGAGGTGGACACGTCACCCTGTGACCTTAGGGATGGAGCTGACACCGTGCAAGGAGACCCCAACCTCCCTTCCCAGTCCACTCTCTCCTTTGAGGGAGACGGCGGCCCACCACACCTTCCTTGACCACAGTCTGTGGGAGAAGGTCCTTGGAACCCGTGTGCTCCCGGGAACCAGAGGACAGAAAGAGGGACGTGAACAGGATGGCCTGCCAAGAAGCAACTGCAGAAACGTAACCTGGGACCTGCTGGAGCCAAAGGTACAATGAAAGTCGCCGGGGATATGCATGGTAATTAGAGGGTAATTAGAGGGATGTGTCCTAGGCACCGACTCCCCGTCTCTCTGCTTCGCCCTGACCACTGCTCACCTGCTAGAGCAGAGCGGCACCAGGCCACCCCCATGCCTTCCTGGAGGCGGTGGCACTGGGACTTGAGGGCCAGGAAGAGTGACTACCACAGGGACGTGTGTCCAGCTGCTGAGACGCCTTCCCATCTCCTGGAAGGACGTCCCTCTAGCTCGGCAATGCATTCAGTCAAGGGCACCCAGAAGGTTCTCGGCTGGGATCCTGCCCAAAGACCCGCCCGGGAGGCATGGGCAGCAGAGCTCACTGTGGGCAACAGCCCCGGAATGAGTCCACAATTTTTATTGAATATACTAAGTACACAACGGAGTATGTCACCAAAGTAATTTATCTTTATAAGAACATAGCTTAATTTTTGAATGAAATAATCTATTTATCCAATAATTATATTCCAAAGATTTTCAACAGGGCTTGAATAGATGACTATATTACTGCTTAGCTATCCCATTTTTGGTTTTGTGGTTTCTGATGCTTTAATTAGGAAGTCAGAAAGATCAATCTACTAGAAAACCATATTTTCTTGATATTCAAAGTTAAGGTTTATGGTACAGAGTTTCTTAGTTTTTACTTGGTAAAAATCAACTGGGGAAAATTTTTACCTGAAAATTCCCAATTCCTCTTAAGGAAGTTCCGAAATGATGAATTAAAAGGGGAAAAAACTACCATTTGACTTTTTAAGGTAAGAATGTAACGTGCAGCCTCTGCACCGCCACCAGAGCACCTGACCCCTGATCTTCCTTCACTCACAAAACATCCAACAGCAAAAGCAAATATCATCATTCAACTTTCCACAAGAGATGCAACATAAGTTATTTCCATCATTACAAAGTTGATATACAATCTCAGAAATTTTGAAAAAATTGGAAAATCAAGAAAAAAAGTCCTACTTAACGAGAAAAGCACTTTCACATTTGGATGTATTAACGCAAGACTTCTCCTAACTTGCTAACAAATGGGGCTGCGATCACATTCCAGCCTTAAGTCTCCTCCCAGCCTGAGCTTTTCCTGCTGTGGATCTTACAGGCATCTCTGATGACTGCAGACCACACGGCAGTGAGACGCTCACCCCCGTTAAAGTTCAGATGGAGTCACAACCCTGGAAGACCCCGAAGGCTGTCAGCAGTCTTACCTCCTGCGTCCTCACCGCTGGAGGAGCTCTCGGGACTCGAGCAGCTGGGGGCCTCTGGCGGAGGGGGGACCCAACCCTCAGGAGGCAGGCCCACAGTGTAGAGCCGTCGCGCAGGCTGGACCTGAGTGTCACCACCTGCAGGAAGAGGCGGGGACAGATGCCATCAGACGTCTACTTGCCAAGCAGCTTCTCCAACCACGTTCACTGAAGATGGGTAGCCAGAGCCGTAAATACTGATGTCAATCAGCCCAGCATTTTGCCAGCAGAGTCACTAAGCTATTCACCCAGCCAGGAACAAGGGGTGAGCTATGATTATTTAAATTCACATTAAGTTACTTATTATGTAAACTTCTGGGGTTTTATAATACGGTATAAAAACATAACTAATTCATGAACAAGAAGCAGAAAATAAAAAGACTCCACGTAACACACCCCTCATGACCACAACACGAATTTCAACATTTTGGTGCGTAACCTTCTGGACCTTTTTCTCTCTATATGCTAACAACATGTATGCACTGTGTGTGTCTGTACACACCCACACACAGACACACACACGTCTAATGGGATCACGCTACACATATTTTATCATTATACACATATATATTATATGTATAATATAATTCAAAAGTGAATATGATAAAATATTAAGATACATTTAAACTTACATACTCCTAAAGGCTACATGATATTCCATGTTATTGGCAAATTTAACTATAATTTAACCACTGTCCTAAATTTTGCATATGGAGGTTGATTCTAAATTTTCACTATTACAAGCAGCTGCTATGACCATCCTGGTTGTACATAACTTTGCACAACTGACCACGTGGTTCCTCCAAACAAATTCCTGGAAATGGACCTGCTGGTCTGCACCGTCCAGAGGCAGCTTCCGGTGCTGCTCCCCACGCTCTCAATGCTGGGTAGGATCGACGCTTTAGTCTTCATGCTCTCATTCAAGATATGGCAAAGTAACCTTTATCCAACACAAGTGGATGTCCCAATTAGTCTTTCTCAGAAAAATGAATATTTTACTTTAAAAACGACAAGGACTGAGCAAAATCACTAATGCACATATAACAGAACGTGTGGTTTCGAGACATTTAAATTGTAAAAGCTTTGGAACACTTTCAAATTCTTCTGCCATCAATATACTTCACTTTTGTGAAGCTAAGGGGCAAGAATGTAGTTCTTATGTTAATCTGACCCACCCAGTTGATTAACGACTGTGTCTTTACCACTAAGATCAAGGGCAGAGCAGGGACGTGCTTCCAGGCAGACCATCCCGTCGGGTAACATCAACATTTGATCATTTTTCACAGAATACTTTTGGGAGCTTTGAATCAGCTAACAGAACTTGGAAACACTACTGCTCACTTAAGTATCAAGATGAATACAGGCGGCGCCGTGGACCTGAGGCAGGATATGACTCCTGTGATGAAGGGCAAGGATGCACCTGAGGGCAGAGCTCTTCCCGACGCTCCCATGCCGAGCACGCGCTCATGCCGAGCACGCGCTCATCGGAGGCCAAGCCTGCGGGCTGAGGAAGGCGATCTGCTGTCTGAGCGTCAGGGTGGCCAGGCGCAGAGCGCAGCTTCCCGGCCTGGGTTTCCCTCGTCTCGTCTGGTAGAAGATGGCTCGTCGCTGGACGGCAGTCAGATGTTGTGTTTCACTGCTCAGGGCTCGGGGCTCAGCAGGGCCACAGCATCCCCTCGCCCACACATCGGGCCCGCAGGGTGAGGCTTGGGGATCTGGACGAGGCATGTCAGGACCCCCTTCACTGCTGACGGAGGCCACCGTCTCCCTAGGAACACCGGGGTGGCCGCAAGGCTTCAGAAGAGGTGACTTAATCAGCTCTCCTCTCGTTGGTCGGCTGGCTGAGATCCGAGGTTCATAATTCTCACCCTTTCTGGCTCTGGGTCTGATTTGCCGGACACCCACTCGAGCCTGATTTCATGCCTAACCTCTGACTCCCCCTGCACTGTGCTTGTCCACACGGCCCCCTGCCCACAAGCAGACATGCACGTCCTCCGCCAGGGCACCGCCACTGAGCCACCCTTGGGACGGCTGCAGCCTTTACAATCGGTGTGTTTGTGTCATGGAGCTCGGGGTACAATGCTGCTTTTTATAATTCTTCTGGGATTACCTGGCTCTTTAAAATATATACAGATATAAAGCAATACCAAAAATAAGGGTCCAACATGGGCTCTTGAGTGACAGAAATTCACCAAAATGCATACACACGAATTGTTGTGGCTGTTTACAGATAATGCCCTCATCTTTAAGAACAAATGGAACTATCAATGCCCTTTTGAAACAAACAAACAGACGCACTTCTGTAAAGTGAACAAATAATTATCAGAATCACCATGCTGTGTCCTAACTGTACAAAGAACATTTTCTCAACGTCATCCAAGGACTGACTGACAAAGGCCCCTTTCCTCATTTGGCTGCTTCTTCCAACACTGAAAAGACTTGGGCACACCTGCAGCTCTACTTCTCGCCAAACTGTGTCCTCCACAAACATCAACCCCTCAAACGAATTCTCAGATGACCTTTACAGAATGTTTCATATGACCTGCACACAACTTTTATTTGTCTATTTGATTGTGATTTCATTGTTTTGCCTTTAGCCAAGAGTTCTCTTTTTCCAGCTGCAAATGAATTTTTTCTTCAAAATTCCCAAGACATATTGCTTCAGAAAAATATGTTGCTCATTCAGGATTAAAAAACACTCAAGAAACTAGGGCTAGAGGGAACTTCAAATGACAAAGAGCATGCATGAAAAACCCACAGCTGACACTACACTCAATAGAGAAAGCATGAAAAACACACGGCTGACATCATACTCCATTGAGAAAGCCTGGATGCTTCCCTCTAAGATTAGGAATGATTACAATTCACATTCTTGCCACTTCAACATTATACTGAAAGTACTAGACAAGATAATTAGTCAAGAAAGAAAGGAAGTAAAAGGCATCCAGATTGAACAGGAAGAAGTAAAATATCTCTTCTCACAGATAAGCTCTTGTATATAGAAAACCCTGAAAAATCCACATACACAAAAAAACTGTTAGAGCTATTAAGTTTGGCAAAGTTGTACGATACAAGATCAACATACAAAAATCTGTATTTCCATATTTAAGAAACCATTGCCTAGTTCAAGGTCAAAGGATTTATTAGTATTTCCATACACTAGCAATTAATAATCCAAAAAGAAAACAATTCCATTTACAATAGTATCAAAAAGAATAAAATACTTTGGAATAAACTTTTTTTAAGTATAAAATTTATACTGAAAACTACAAAGCATTGTTAAAAGAAATTAAAAATGACTTAAATGGAAAGCTAGACTAAATTCATGGATTGAACAACTTAATATTGTTAAAATGGCACTAATTCCCAGAGTGTTCCGCAAATTCAATGCAATTTGTATCAAAATTCCAACTTCCCTTCTTTTTTTCTTCCAGAAATGGACAAGCTGATCCTAAAATTCATATGAAATTGTGAGGGACCCCGAATAGCTAAAACAATCTTGAAAAACAACGGAGTTGGAAGACTCTTACTCTGATTTCAAAACTTACTACAAAGCTACAGTAATTAAAACAGTGTGGTACTGGCATAATGACAGACATAGAGACCAATGGAATATAACCGAGAGCCCAGAAATAAACCCAAACATCTATGGCCAGTTGATTTTTGACAAGGGTGCCAAGTGGGGAAAGGACAGTCTCTCCAACAAGTGGTGCTGGGATGACTGGATATCCACAGATAAAGGAATGAATCTGGACCCCTACCTCACACCATATAAAAACATTAACTCAAAATGGATAAATTACTTAAATGTAAGAGCTAAAACTATAAAACTCATAGAAGAAAACTTACATGTAAAATTTGTTACCTTGGATTTGGCAACAGTTTTTAAAATATGACACCAAAACACAGGCAACAGAAGAAGAAATAGATATAATGGACTTAATCAAAATTAAAATGTTTTATACTTCAAGACACCATCAAGGAAGTGAAAGGCTAACCCATGGAATGGGAGAAAATATTTGCAAATCATGTATCTGATAAAGCTCTAGTGTCCAGATTATGACCACCTCTTACAACTCAGCAACAAAAAGACAAACAATCCAATTACAATATGGGCCAAGGACTTATATACACATTTCTCTAAAAAAGATACACAAATGTCCAACACACACATGAGAAGACACTCAACGTCACCAGTCATCAGGGAAATGGGAATCAGAACCACAGTGAGGTGCAGTCTCACACCTACTAGGATGGTTATCCTAGTAGGATAAGAAAACAGAAAATAACAAGTGTTGGCAAGGGTGTGGAGAAACTGGAACCCCCCTGCATGGGTGGTGTGATGAAGAATGGTGCAGCTGTTGTGGAAAACAGTTTGGCTGTTCCTCAAAATGATAAACATAGGAGTACCACGTGACCCAGCAATTCCACTTCTAGGTTTATATCCAAGAGAACTGAAAACACATGTCCACACAGACACTTGTGCAGGGATGGTCAAAGTGGCATTATCGATAAAAGCCTAAAAGTAGAAACAACCCAAGTATCTATCAATTGATGAACAGATAAACAAAATGTGGTATATCCGCAGAATGGAATATTATTGAGCAACAAAAAGAAATGAAGCACTGATACTCGTTACAATTCAGATGAACCTGGAAACCATGCTAAGTGACAGAAGCCAGACACAAAGGTCACCTATTATGCAATTCCACTCAGGCAAAATGTCCAGAATACACAAATCTGTAGAGACAGAAAGCAGGGAAGCATGAATGGGGATGACTGTAATAGATATGGGTTTCTTTTGGGGTGTAAAGAATGTTCTGGAATTAGTGGTGATGGTTACATAACATTGTGAGTATACTAAGAATCACTGAACTGTAAATTTTGAAATGGTTATGGTAAACTTTAGGTTAAATGAATTTTATCTTTAAAAAATATGTTGCTGCATGTTGTATGGAGTTTTCAGAAAAAGGCATATAAGTTAGGCTCATTTGCATCTGTGAAATACTAAAACTCTCAGAAACGCCTCCTCTATTTGTTGCCTGAAGCCATGAGAAAGGGTGTGGGGGTCCTGCCCACCAGACCCCTCCCCCCTCCAGGATGCTTGGCGGCCAGAGGGTGCTCTGGAAGGGGAGAAAGTGCGGGGTGTGCAGAGATGCAGGAACTGGACGCCCCTCTAGGACCCGGTTAGACTGCCCTGGTCACACCACATCCTCATTAAACACTCTCCCTTAGTTTAGGCCATGGCAGGTGGCCAGTCTACACTGTGCAAGGCACACTGCGCTGCCTTAGACAGCAAGCACCACGCGCAGGGTCTGCAGTCTGAGAAATCACGCGGGTGGAGAGAGCCACCGAGAACATGGGCCGAATCCTGCCCTGCGGTCCTCATGGGACCTCTCCTCTGGCCCCATCACCATGCTGGCTGGGCCAACTCCACCCGGACACTGGTGTCTATCCTGTCCTATCCGCCGACTGTGCCACAAAGCCACTGGCACCAGCCACCACAGTGTGATCACCAGTCAGACCCATGGGTGCCCCACTGCCCATCACAGCTCAGGCTGTAGGCAGCTGGGGCCCACCCCCAGCTCCTGGCGGACGTGATGGAGGCTCCCCACGCTCAGGGCCCCCTCATCCACTCACACCAGGCATCTGCTCCATGGAACAAGCTTCTGAACCTTCCGTACGGGTCATTTCACGTAATCAATACATTCTGAACCAACTTTACATCAGCATCTTGATTTTCAGTTCAACATCTTCATACTGAACAACAACAGCACCTCACAGCTGCCTGCTGAAATGACGTGACTGAACCTGGAGCTTCCGTGGAAAGACACCGCCCAGATTACTACTATTAGTGAATAATCACTGTTAAAACCGTCAAGTTAGAAGAGGGAAGAAAATGCAAATAAACTGTAAAAACAAAATTTTAAAAAAGACTAAGAACACTGGTTCAGTCAAACTTGGACAGAAAACCAGGAACTCCCAGGGACGCCTGCTCCTCCTGTAGGTGGCACGTCTTCCCCACGGTTCCCGCCTTGCTAAGCTGTGCTGTGCTTTTTCAAAACCACGTGCGTCTCTCACAGGTGGAACGGGTGTCACGTTAGTTTTCTGGGTAGCACCACAGGTGGGGGCTTAAGCACAGGTTTTCCTTCTCTCCTGGTTCTGGAGGCTGGATGGCCGAGATGGAGGTGTCACAGGGCTGGTTTCCGAGGCCTCTCTCCTTGGCGTGTGGATGGCCGTCTTCTCCCCGTGTCCTCACGTAGTCGCGCTGCTGTGCATGTCTGGGTCCTGATCTCTTCCTGACCTCACCAGTCACACTGGACTAGGACCCACCCTAATGGCCTCGTTTCACTTAATCACCTCTTTAAAGGCCCCGTCTCCAAACACAGTCAACATCTTGAGGTCAGGGCTTTAGCGTATGAATTATGGAGGATACAATTCAGCCCACGACAGTAGGGTCTTTGAAAGGTAAAACGCATTAAATAGCAGCCACTATTCCTTAGTGTGACTCCAGGGGTGGGAGTCCATCCTACACCTGGCAGGCTCTCTGTCAGAACAGCAGCAGGTGCGCCAGAGAGTGGTGGTCCTGGGGGGATGCTACACGGGGCTCAGAGCATCCCAACCACACCGAGGCACGTGAGGACACAGAAAGGGAACTCGGCAGCCCCGGGTTCATCCTGCAGGACAAGCTTGTGGAGCCCCCCATCCTGTGGGGGGAAACGCTTTCCCCTTGTCCACAGGCATCGGCCATCTCATGGGTGAAACAGGCGTGGGCACCATTATTTCTGGAGATCCAGCCTGTGGGCAGCAGGCATGCCTTGGGCTTGTCGGGCCTGCCGCTGAGACCTGGTCCAGGGAGGGTCGGGATTTGTGGACACAAGGTTACCGGGCCAGGCCAGCAGGAGAGACCAGCGCTCAGGAACAGAATCACTCCGGGACAGAGCCCCGTGAGGGGCCACTGCCAAAGAGAAACGGGACTGACCCGAGAAAGGGTGCTGGGAACTCTGCCCTCTCACGTCCACCTGGGCACTAGGGGCTGCCGCCAGGGCTGCCCCCACCTCGCCTGGCCTCCTTCCGTGTGTCCCGCTCAGTGGTCCCTCGCCAGGCGACGCCGCTGCACTGATGGGGAACCAGAGTGAGAGGAGCCTCCACGGCCGACCACCCCACTGTGTGAGGATCTTGGACAGACATCTGTGAAGAGCAATGGGCAGGAGACTAAAACAGGAGAGACGTCAGGAGCGTGTCCTGGGTGGACAGGGAGTGGGGCAGGGTGACAGGGCAGGGGAGAGGCCAGGCAGCAGGGTCCAGTCTCTGCGACCGGGAACAGCATGCAGACGAACTCAACACCAATGGCGAACCTGACCTCGTCCCCAGCTGGGGGCACCGATGCTGGCTTCTTCCCTCCCCAAGTGAAGTAACTGTCCTCCCGGAGCGTGAGCAGAACGACACCTGCCCGCCCCCTGAGCTGACACCCCAGTGGCCTGAGGCCAGGCACGTGCTTCCTGGGGAATGTCCAGGGAACCCGCCCTCACCTGTCATGGGGGGGACGCTCCTGCCCTTCACTCTCTCAGGAGCCACTTTCTCAGGTGGGTTTCTGCAGGCTGGACTCACTGGGGCCCTCTTCTCTTGGCCACGTGGAACCTCAGGATACAGTTTCTTCAGCACTTTTCCAACAAACACTACAGACGCAATCAATTTGCAAAAGAAAGGAAAAGAATTACTGATGGCAGTTTTATTTAAATTGCAAATGGATTTTATATAAAACAAAGGCATATCACAACATCACTACCTCAGGACTGCCCCCCTACAGGACACCATTGGGCTTGTCCCCCCAAGACCCTCCAGCACCGTCCCCATCAGAGGACCCCCGAGCACCGTCCCCCTCAGGGGACCCCCAGCACCGTCCCCCTCAGGGGACCCCCAGCACCGTCCCCATCAGAGGACCCCTCGGCACTGTCCCCGAAAGGATGCCGCCCCCCCCCGGCACTGGATGCCCCCACAGGTGTGAGCACAGGTAGGAGCTGCTCACACCTGTGCTCACACCTGGGGGCCGCATTGGGCTCACAGTTCTGTTCTTCCCTCACCTTGTCTCTGGCTGAATGTATGTGTAAAGCACAGACTGTGAGGTGTTTTGAGAATCTGGGTTTGAGGTCCTGGGCCCCAGCGCAGCCCCAGACAGGCTGGGTCCACGTCAGTTCACAGCAGACACGCTGGGCAGGCCCCAGGCGGCCCCGGCTCCTCCCTCCAGGGCACCCGCCGGGGACCAGCAAAGCCGGCAAGGTTCTCACAAGGGTGTGCAGTCTTCATTTGGCTTATTTTAGTTTACATTCTGCTCTAACTGGAGGGGGAGAGCTGCCACAATGAATAAATATTTCTGTCCTGATTTAAGTGTGAACAATGAACAGGTACAATCTCAAAACAGCATCCTAGAAAAGGTGAGGCGAAAAGGTTCATCCAGTGAACCTGTTTTAACCTCATTAAATTTAGAAACAAATCAGCAAAGAGAGAGAGAGCTGCTCTGGAGTAACCAAGCACCGTGGGGCAGAAATCGGGACCCCGGAGAAGGGCTTGAGTTCTTCAGACGACGAAGTGGAGGATGTATGTTTGGGCCACTGAGGACGCGGTGACGTGAGAGGGGAAGTCTGAAGGGGCCACTGAGCGGCTGTGGGTTGCAGAGGGCAGGGCCCTGTCCCCGAGTGGGAGGCACAACCCTGAAGACGCAGACCACCCTTCATTTCATCACGTGCTCAGGCGGCCCTCGCAGCAGAAGTAACCCCCTCCAACCGGTCCTAGTCGGAAAAAACACAACTTGGGTCGAAAAACACGAAAGGCCTTCTCAGAAAACTATTCAAGCCCAGGCAGTGCTTGGCCGGGTGCCTGGGAGGAGCATGGGGTCCTGATGCCACCCGCCCGCTGGCCCGGTGGCCTGACGGCTGGCTGCCCGCTCGGCCAGGAGGCCCTGGATTGAAGAAACCGTCTCTGGCAACGATGCCCTCATTTACGGTCTCGGGTCCCGGCAACGCTGGACTCCAACCCCCACCTCTGCCTGGCTGAACGGCGCAGGGCCCGGCTCAGAATATCCCCAAGGCCTCTGCAGACGGCCCCGGGCAGCGTGTGCGTCACGGGGAGACAGGCTGTTCCGTTAGACCGGCGCTCAAAGACACATCCAGAGGGTAGGTTCCAAGTTTCCGTTAGAAATTGAACTGTCCTGTGCATTTCCTTAAATGGCAGAGGGGAAAACACTCTATTCCAGAAGACTGGGTGGCAATTTCCAGCGGAAGCCAAAGGCAGATAAAATAAACTTTACCTACAAACTATCAACAAGTCAGCATTTTTATGAACTAGAACAAATTTAAGGTAAAATCCTAACTGGGCACCCTGCTCTGAAACAAACTTGGGGAAGCTCGGAGCCTGAGACTCGCCTGGGCTGGCGGCGGCTGACACGGGCGTCCAGCTGAGGTCATCTCTGAGCCGAAGCTTCTGCACACACGTGTGTGTCTGAACACACAACAACACTACAGGAAAACCCAACACAGGCCATCACCAAGCAGTGCCTGCACCACAGTTGAGCAGACACACAGCCCGAAAAAGCCGGCATAAAAACACAGCAATCCCGGGGAGAGACCAGCGCGAGCCAGGCCCCCAGAAGGCCCCCCTCTACAGGGAACACTGAAGTGGATTGGGCACCTGACGATTTTGCTTGAACAGGTGCCCTGACAACAGGCGGCGAGGGCGTGGCACACAGCAGGCTGGCCAGGAACTCACCGCCCAGGCTTTCTGCCGTGGACCCTGAGCTGAGACACTGGTAGTGTGTAGGGGCAAGGAAAAGAGCAAAAGCCCGTGGCACTTTCACTGAATTCAACGTATTGCCTAAATAAATTGTGTTTACAGCCTAATTAATAGGGGTTTTCACCAAGGAGCTACCTGGCGGCGTGTCTGCAAAGCCTCCGGCTCTCGAGGCCCTTTGGTTCTCCACTCACTGGCTTTGCGGTGTCCCCGTATGACCGCTGCAGGGGCCTCAGCCCGTTGGGAGGTTCAGGACACGTGGTCCTTCCTCAGGGACAAGATTCAGTCCTAGCCCCAGGCTGAGCGCTCCAGTGCTGAGGTCCCGGGGGCCAGAACCCTTTGTCCCCAACTTGGGTGGGGTCTGGGGGCTACAAGCTTGCCTCACACCTGGCTCTGGAAGCTGAAAGCTCCTTATAAGGGGCCTGGGTCTGAGGGCTGTGGTCCGAGGGCGGCCTCATCTGCCATCCAGGCTCCCCCGCCGCCCCACGGGGGCTGGTCGGGCCTTGCTTCGGGCTCTGGGCCTCCCCGATAGGGAAGGGTGGCAAGAGCTGGGGTTCAAACATCATCCCGGCCAACACCCCACCAGAGGCAGCCCCGCCAGGGACAGGGCCCCTCTCCATGTCTCCTGACTATGGGACCCTGCTCAGGGCTGCCAGGCCCTGTAGTGTCCCCAGTGACATTTTAAAAACTAAATCTAGCACAAGACTCAAAGGCTCAATACTTGCCGCCTCGGCCTCGTTACCAGGAAGCAAAGTTTCGTGACCCTGAGAGGAGAGAAGGTTCTTGGTGAGCAGGAGGCCCAGGGCACAGGGCAAACCTGCAGGTCTCCCCACACAGAGCTCCTCCCCTCTCCCACAATACCCCCCAGGGATCCCCCCACGAGTCGGGTTCAACTGGGTTAAGCCACAGTTCTGCCACTCCTAGGTAGGAAACCTTTTCTGAGTTACGTGGTCTTTCTGAGCCTCACTGTTTCCCTCGGTAAAATGGGCAGAAACACCTCTGCGGGCAAGGCTGCAAGACTGACAACACAGGTGTGCTGCAGAGACGACACAGGAGCGGACGACGGGGCTCTCACTTCCTCACGCCTGGCCTCTCTCCCTTCCCACTCCCATCTCAGTCCGGGACGAAGGCTGAAACCTCCTGGAGCTCGCCTGAGATCCAGACCCCACTGCCAACAGCAGGCAAGCCCACCCAATGGCCTGCAGTGCCCGGTGTTTTCACAAAGCAAAACTGAACTGTTTTTCCCCACTCGCCCTGCGCCCATGGCCTGGCCTGGGGCACTGCCGGCCCGCCAGCCCCTGCGCTGCCTGCCTGATGCCCCCCCCCACGCCCTTCTGAGAGCACGTGGCTACTTGCCGGCACCAGGAGTTGCTCCAGGCTCATCTGCTCTCCCTCTGCCGGCGCCCTGGGATCGGCACGTCTCCAAGGAGCCTGTGCTCAGGAGGAGGGTGCGTCCTCGTTCTGAACACAAATCCAGTCACATCCGTCCTGGCTTAACAACCACGGCTGCTCGAGGGAGGACCGTCTTGGCCACTGAAGACACAAGGCCCCACAGCAGACAGAAGCAGAGAGGGAACCTGCCCCACGAGCGCCGGACGTGCCCACGGGGAAGGAGGACGCACCACATGTCCATGTGCATCTGAGGAGCCCGCGGCTGCACCACGGGGAGGGGGCTGAGCACGCACAGCACGCAAACCATCTAAGATCGAGGGAACACAGGCTGTGCACTCAAAATTCAAAACAAATGTTCATAAAAGTACAACTTAAATATAAAAGTGTCATACTCTACGCTTCAATCCCAAGATTAATATTTGGAGGGTGACTGTGGGGAGAACAGTACACAGATTCAGATGTGCTCATTCATAAAGGCCAGAGAGTCTGCACAGTTCACACTTTATCAAATGGGAAAGACAATTTTCCTAAGTTTTAAATTTAAAATTGAGCACAGTAGTTCAAAAACTAAAACAAAGAGAAGAACTTTCATCCTCCTAAGCTAAATGGGGTTAAGCATCTCGTAAACCCAAGAGGCAGCATGATTTCCATCTCACACTCATGTGTGTTAAAAACCTCACAAGCAAAAACACACCTTCTCCAGGCGTCTCTGCAGCTCCCACTCCCGGCAGCACATGTGCCCCATAAAGGGGTGAGTTCAAGGGGTTCAATCCCACCCCCACGACTTGTAATAAACGTTTTCACGGGAACAAAACTGCTCTGAGAGGAGAGGCAGGTTTTACGTCCTATTATCCATGATCCGTGAGATACTTATCAAGTGTCTTGTCAACAGGCACAAGAACAGATGATCTCAAAGAGCTGTCAGGATGCGCATCCCAACAGCAAAAGTGGGAGCCTGTGTCTTCAACGAGAAGTCTAACTAGTAAGTCTTAATGGATTCCAAATATCCAGGAACCTCAGATTAAAATAATTTTGCTGATAAATATACATGTCTAATACTTTCAGTTGCCACAATTCAAAGCATAAAGTCTTCTTAAAAATAACGTGATTTTAGTTATTCAAAATCGGCTTTAAAAGAGCAATGTGTAACAAACAGAATGAAAACAATACTTTCTACCAACCAATACTGCTGGAGGGTTCCTTGGTGAATTTCACTTCATCCCAGCATTTGAGACAACACAGGGAATAAGACCACTGAACGTCCGAACACCATCCTCTGAAGCAAACAAGCTGTCAGCGTGGACCTGCCTGCCCAGCCCCCCGCCAGCCCCAGTGATCAGTGCCTCTGCTTTTCAAAGGGACGATGGACCTGCTCCTGTGCAGTCACATGGGGCTCCTATCACAAACGGAGCTCGTAGTTTACTTAAATACAAATTACCAGCTATTTTAGACCAAAAGAAATGTGTAGCCACTGGACTCTCAGTTCTCTGAGCCTCCAGGGCTATGAAGGAGCTGGGTACCCCATGAACTGCCGGCCGGTTTCCTACAAATAGGGACTTAATTCTAACTGGCCAGACTTACTTAGGGATTCACGTTAAAAGCAGAACATAAATGAAAGGTTATTTTTTTCAGGGTAGGAACACAGTAAAGCATCATTTTTAAAAAGCATCTGTCAGCTTTGGTTTGTTGAAAGGCGCCTTGTGACTCGTGTGTGTGTGTGTGTGTGTGTGCGCGCGTGCGTGCGCATGTGCACCCACGTGCCTCCTGCAAATGTAGTCCTAAAAATCAATTTATAGGTTAAAAGTCTCTTTTCTGCTTAATTTCCACTGTGCTCAAGAACAAACAAAAAAGAGCAAGGTGCTTGGGTCCAGGAAGGCAGCTCTGTGTCACCACAGGAGCTCAGTGAACCGCTGGCCTCCTGCCTGTGCCGTCCCCCTCTCCCAGCAAGAGCAGGTTGTAACTTGAAACTCTGCTGTCTGTCAAAAAGCAATCAGCGGAACATAAAAAAGCAGGGGAATGGACATTGATGCCTGCAGGAGACAAGTACAATCACCACGCGACGGGCGACTGGAGCTGGGACATGAGAGACACAGAAAAAGGTCACTGTGGAGAAAAACATCCTGTCTGAAATTAATACGACGAAATACCAAACAGAGAGATCAAGTCTCTGTGTCACAGGGGAATTAAGTCATTTTGATATAATTTTCAGAGAGGACTGCCATCTAAACTTGCTATTTCAGGTTAAAGACACAAGCCAAATAAAAATAAAATTTCAGTAAAGTGTTCTTTGGAAATTAGACACCTGGGAAGAACTCAAAAGGAAATAGTTTGATTGCTGGTGGTAAACTATTCAATTCTGAACTCTTCTTCCACACAGTCATGCGTTTTAAAATCTAACAGTTGGGTGTAAAAAAGGAAGGGGTTTGCTCCATTTTTAACACAGAGGTGTTAACGGCAGCATTTCAAGGAATTAGGTCTCCTTCGCTGTGGTCTTAGGGCAGAATGTCTAACAGGCTCCTGCCTGAGTCAGACGGTGCTCCCGGCACACCTCCCAGCCGGGAAAGCTTCCTCATCAGGGGAAACTGGGTGCATGTACTTTCTATTAGAAAAGGCTCTCATGGAAAAAAAAAAAAAAGAAACAAAAATAGGAACTTTTTCTTCGGTAATATTCCATTCTGAAAAGAGCAAAGGAAAATGAAAACTATGTGGTAGAAAAAAAAGCACCTCTGATCTTTGAGACCACTAAGTCACCCCATCAATGTCAGAAATATTTTTCTTTTCCTTAAAAAAGTTCACTTTGATGGTAAAGTGATACACATTTCCCTCAACATCTATGTACACAATATACTTTATTTAGCATTGGTGTAAAACTATACATTTATTTTTTACTAAATATATACTGTAGATCTTTCTGGTAATGGATGAGATTAGAAATGATATTGATTCATTTGTGATTCTCTAGCCAAATCATCCCTATAAACCACTGTCTCTCAGAAAAGCATAACTCTCAGAGGACAAAAAAAACACGTGGAGCTAATCTGGGGTCATGAGGAATAAAATTAGCTAAAAAACTATATTTCCAAGGGTGGATGTTAATGGGAAACAGTAAAACTGATGGGCCACATGCTTATAGGAATTACACAAAAATAAAAGAGACCATAAATCTTAACAAATAACTTCTAAAAAGTGACTTCTAGATATTTCATTATGAGAAAAAAACATCAGAACAAATGGTTTTATGATGTATGTTTTTAGAGTGATTATCTAAATGGAAAAGTGATTATCTAGAATTTGAAACCAGAGTTGGCAGGCTTTTTGAAATCATATATAAATGAAAAACTGCTACTGAAAATAAGATCAGAAATGGAAATTCATTGAAACTTTCCCTGTGGCCAGTTTGATGACAGCCTCCCGACCTTAGCCTGGCATAGTAGAGAAAATCTTCCAAAACAAACACACACTGACAAATCATAAAGAAAAGGAAGAAGTTCCCCAACCTCAGTAAACACTGACTCAGCTGATTCCCTTTTCCACCTGGTATCTGTATAGCTTAAGAGACACTTTAAATTTAAATTTTCTTAGGGTATTTCTTGGAATCTGATACAGCATTTTCAATTTTCTCTTTTCAGTAAAGACTATGTTTATCTGCCAACCTCTCCATAGTTTTTCCTCCCACAATATTCAATATGGGTTTTTTTTTCCATTTTATCCCTATAATGAGAGAAGGTATTTAATGGATGCTTATGAATAAAGGAATAAATTGATAATAGCACTGCATCAGTTCACAAGAAAGAGCCGCTCAATATAGTATGCAAATTCAATGAATGATAGTTTGTTAATGACTTTCATCGTAGAATTATAAATGGAAAAACAATTAGCTAAGATTTAAGCAACAGTTGGCAAGCTTTCTGAAATATTAATTAAAAGGAAGATAGTTCTCAAAATAAGACCAGAAATAGTACTCAAATGGGACATAATTGGAATCCTACGCCATGACCAGTCTGAGGTGGTCTCCCCATTTAAGAGGTAGACATCCACTAAACTTTCATTTTCTCCCAAAACTTTAACACTTAAAAAAAAAAAATTCTAAACTCTGTCCAAAATTTTTCCTCGCAGTTTTTTAAGCAGCAATTACTATGCCATCAGCTATTCAGAAACATTTTAAGTGCACGTAAGGCTGTGATCGTTTTTGTTGGGCTTGGTGACTGCGTCCTAACCCAGGAGATGCAGGGAGAGCAGACACAGCTCCCAGCCTGTCTTGTTTTCTCACCAAGACGCGATGCGACAGGGCGGGCTGAGGGGACGTTCAAAGGCAACTCGGAAAGCTGCCTCATTACGATGGGGAGACAGAGGATAACCTATTACTTTTACTCCAATACTTTTATTTTTTTTCCAGTTTAATCGACACTGGCTTTTTCAGCAGACAGATCTGGAATTCAACCCAAAGGGCACAAGGCTTGCCTGACCATAGCCGGGTCACCTGTTCTCTGGGTGAGGATGTTGGGGAGGAAGTGCCCATCCTCCCACTGGCTTCTGCCGCCCCAGCCGAGCAGGGAGGAGCCCTGGCTCCCCATCGTGCCCCCACTGCGCCTGGCACCCTCTGCTTGAGGAACCGTCCTGCTCCCACGGTCCTGAAGCCTTGTCCAGGCGCTGTCGTCTCTCCAGCCACTGGGCCGTGCACACCGTCTTCCCGACAAGGTCCCCCTCGGCCGCTTCCATGTCCCACACCCATGGTGACAGTGACGGCAGGCTGCTCACGTGGGCCTCACGCCTCACAAACATGACCCGCGTTAATCTTCACAACTCTGCTATTCACCGAGTAGTCATACATCTTAAATTTTCTGTCTACTGTGACGCTCTGACATCGTAAGTCCCGCCTGGCTGGGCAGAGACAACCCCCCGCCAGCCAAGGGCCCAGCCAGGAGCCCGCCTGTGACCTATGCCAACAGCCGGCCAGGCCCGGCCTCCTCCGCCTGCCCCGCCCCCGGGGAGGTGACACTTCTCTGCCCGAAACACCCAGGCCAGGTGCCCAGAGGCTCAGGACAACCCTGTCACCCAAAGCCCAGCAAAATCACTAAAACCAGCCAATCGTACGTGTTCCCCCCGCCCCGCCTGCCTTTCCCCTGGAAACCCCAGTAAAGGCCGTGCCCTCAGTCTTCCCTCTGTCCTGTCCTCTGCCCCCTGAGCCCCTGGCCATCCCCCCACGTGCCCGGCGTGGCCCTGCCTCTAGGACCCGAGAGCCCAACAAACCGTCCTTCCTGGGCCTGTCCTGAGCCTCCTCCGGCGTAAAAGGACACAGAACAGCCCCCACCTTACAGACGAGGCCCGAGGGTCCCAGGGAACGCCTTCACGGGTGCGCCCCTCTCCCGCCGCAACCTGCACACATGCCCGCGCGACACCTGTCAAGCCCGGGAGAGAGACCTACCGCTGCTCCCAGCACACCTCCCGCCTCCCCCGCCCCAACGGCCCCCGCCTAGCTTCGACCCTCACGTCTTCCATCCTCCCTTCGGCCGCTGGCCTCCTGGACAGATTCAGACGGACACCTGGAGATGACGGTCCAGGGGTGCAGCTCCCGGCCACGGGTGCTGACCGGCGGGGAGGGCACTAGTCCGACCTCGCTGGCTCTGCCCTGGGTGGCACCGCCTCCGTGGGGCTCGTCACACACAGGGGATGGTGACAGAGGAACCAGACCTGAAGCTGGTGCGCCGAAGCCCACCTTATCCTGCTGCTGGCCACAGGCTGAGGCTTTCCGCACTCCCCAGAGGTGACAGTGACGCTGCCCGGGTCCCAGGGCAGTGTGAGGCTCACCACTCAGCAGTTGTCAGGAGGTAGCTGAGCCCCGGTCCCCAGTCACATCCAAGGCACGGGACCCTGCAAGGCATGTCCCCGCCTGGCTGAGCCCCCTCCCTGGTCTCTGAGTTATTCCCCACGTCCCATGCCGTGGCCTGAGCCCCCTCACCCTCCAGCTCTGAGTTTCTCCCCGCACCGTGTCCACCCCCTGCCCCGGCCCCGGCCCATCTCTGCGTTAACCCTCTCCAGGCCCTGCGGCACACACGTTCAGTCCTGGAAGATCGCTGAAAGGAAAAAGGGCTCTTGATCCAGAAGAGAAGGGATCTGCCGCATCACACTGAACACAGAAGAAAACGCCGAAGTGACACGTCTGTGGATAAAGAGAGTTGGGCTCTTCCTGCAGGTCAGTGAGCAACTGCTCATCCACCTGTTGGGGCGCCCGAGGCACGTGGCTCAACACAAAGGAAAGCGGGGTCTTCCCAACCGACACAGACCCCAACCAGTACCCATGGGTCTGAGACTCCAAAGGAAGCTGCGGGCAGTGTAAGCCTGAGGGTGCAACGGGGGAGACACACACACACACACGTGAACATACATGCAGACAGATACACACATGCACACACACACACAGACACACACAGCTACACATAGACACACGCGAGTAGCAGGGAGGGGCGACAGCAGCGTCCTCCTAGTCCGGACCCCGGTCCTGGATGGCCCTCACGCTTGCCCACCTGAGAGTCCGCGTCCAGCGTGGAGCAGGCCCGGAGGGCGAGTGCCCCAGGCTCTGCTGGGGTCTGTGCAGCAGGGGACGAGGCTCCACACGCTCCAAGCGGAGAAGCTGCCACAGACAGAAGCAGAGCCGGCGGACTTTCTGAAAAGGGGCGAGGTGCCTGTGGGGAGGTGGGGGGACGCCGGACTCAGGTCACCCCTCAGCAGTCGGCCTCCAGCGAGCAGGCCAGCACCTGCGAGACGGCCAGAGAACCTCAGGGCAGCTCCCTCCCGCAGCGCCCCGCCGGGCTGTCCCGAGATCCCTCCTGATTCCACAGTCCCCACCGGGCGAAGCCCGTAACTCCGTGCTGGATGCTCACCCGCTCTCCCCACCACACTCTGTGCGGGACCCGCCGCTGCCTGTTAACCCAGAAGCTCCCGAAGGATGCCCAAGGGACGGCCTCCAGTACAGGCCACAGGCTTCCCCAGCATCAAAGAGAGAGCAGTAAAGATTTACTTCTCCCTCCAGCAGCCTTGCTGCAAAGACAGCAGCCTCCTTTCATCCCGAGGAGCTTTGCCACCGCAAAGGAGGCCACATCACCCAGCAGACGCCGTCGACCTGCAGGGAAGCCTCAGAACCGCCGCCCCAGGCAGCACGCCAGCCCACCTGCCTCGTGCTTTCTCACTCTGAGCTCAAGCTGAGGGCCTTTCTTCCAAGGCATGCAGTGGGGCTCCCAAGAAGCGCTTCGCCCAGCCGCCCTCACCCTGGCCCCCAAGGCACCCCGGGCTGGAGAGCTCTGGGCTTAGCAACCCCACAGTCCCCCTCCTGCCGGGCCTCCTCCTCTCCCCTCCTCCTCTGAAGCCCAGATACGCTGCAGCCCTGCAGCCGCCTCCGCCGCCCCGGCCCACGGCGCCCCGAGCGCGGCCAGCGGGGCATCTGCTCCGTCACTCGGCCTGAATCGGGTCCACGTCACGAGTCCCACAGACCAGGAAGACAAGAGGCGGCCCTGGTTCACACTTCAACCCGGTACAAGCGCTTAGAAGCTTTTCCGGCTAAAACCCCACCGGGTGTTTCTCAGTGTCTGTTACCCCGGCACGAGTGCTCCTGCGACCTGGTTAAGAAGATGCGGAGAATGGATATTGCGTTTCTCACTTACAATGGCTGCTTGGACGCTTTCAAGACTTACTAATCCAGCCTTTCACCACAACGTTCTGCAACAGCCCAACTTTACTTGGTAACTTTGTCAGAGACCCAACAGGAAGGAGGCCTGTTTCAGAACGGATGGTGAAAAGTTGAGTCCTCCGGGTGCAGCGAGCTGAGGGCCGGGAGCAGGGCGTCGCTGCCAGGCTTGGCCAGGCCGCACGTACCGGAAGGATGGAGAGCAGGTGCTGGCGAATGAGGGCAGAGCCCCAGGCAGAGAGGAGGCCCAGTCAGGGTGCAGGGGGTCAACCAGCCACAGGGGCCCGTGAAGGCCACGGTCAGGGCTGCCCCCGCGAACCTCACAGTTGGTCTGCAGAGCCTGCTGGCTCCCCTGCTGGTGGGAGTTATAAAAAGTAGCTTGGGGACCCATGAAAATACTGTAATGCCCGCTTTGGAGCTAACATCTGACTGTTGAGGAATTTCGTTCCTTTATGAGATGATCTGTTCTTTAAGGCTGACCAGGTGAGTCCTAACGCCTGGGGCTCAGAGCAAAGGGGGAAGCCGGGCAAAGCGGTTTTCTACAAAGGAAGCCACAGGCTGGGAACATTATTTACTCTTCTCTGTATTCTGCCTTACTGAGAAATTCATTTCTTTTTCCTATTTTAAGCAAATGCTTATTAACTAGAGTTGCCACTGGGCTTTTCCTTTCAAACGGCAAAAACACAACCACCTGTTTTAAACGTAGAGGAGGAAAAAAATAACCACGGCCCGAACTAATCCAAGTAAAAAGAGAAACATATCTAAAACCTTCAAAACCATAAAACTCCTAGAAGAAAACATAGGGGAAAAGCTCCTTGACAACATGGGTCTCAGCAATGGTTTTTTTGGATTTGACACCAAAAGCAAAGACAACAACAGCAAAAACAAACAAAAGAAACTAAAAAGCTTCTGCAAAGCAAATGAAACTGTCAACAAAATGAAAAGGCAACCTACTGAAGGGGAAAAAATATTTGTACACTATATATCTGGTAAGGGGCTAATATCCAAAATACAGAAAGAATCCATACAATTCAATAGCCAAAAAACCCAAACAATCTGAATAAAAAATGGGCAGAGGAACTGAGCAGACATTTCTCCAAAGAAGACATACAGGTGGCCAACAGGTATACAAAAAGACGCTCAAGATCACTAACCATCAGGGAAATGCAAATCAAAACACAATGAGATATCACCTCACACCTGTCAGAATGGCCATCATCAAAAAGACAAGAAATAGCAAGTGTTGGTGAGGATGTGGAGAAAAGGGAACTCTTATGCACTGTTGGTGGGATGTAAATTGGTGCAGCCACTATGGAAAACAGTATGAAGGGTCCTCAAAAAATTAAAAATAGAACTACTGTACAATCCAGCAATTCCACTTCTGGGTATTTATCCAAAGAAAAGAAAAACACTAACTCAAAAAGATACATCCACCCCAATGTTCACTGCAGCATTATTCACAACAACATCCATCAATGGACACTTAGGAAACAACCTAAGTGTCCATTGATGGATGGATGAATAAAGCAGATGTAAATACTACTCAGCCATAAAGAAGGAAATGTTTTCATTTCCAATAACATGGATGATTTTGAGGGCTTTATGCTAAGTGAAATAAGTCAAAGGAAGACAAATACTGTAAGATCTCACTTATTTGTGGAATCTAAAAAAAAAAACAATTGAAAAAAGGAGCTCACAGATACAGAGAACAGACTGATGGTTGCCAGAGGTGACTGGGGGATGGGAGAAATGGGTTAAAGATGGTCAAAAGGTACAGACTTCCAGTTATAAGATAAGTAAGTCCTGGGATGTAGTTGTAGGGCATGGTGACTATAGTTAACACTGCTGTATGGCGAATTTGAAAGTTGCTGAGAGAGACAGTAGGTCCTAAAAGTTCTCATCACAAGGAAATGAAATTGTGTAACTGGATGAGGCGATGGGTGGTGGTTTTGTAGCACACAGCCCATCAAGTCACTGCGCTGTACACACACCTTAAACCCACACAGTGCTATATGTCAATCATATCTGAATAAAACTAGGAAAAATAGAATCTTCCCTTTTTTCATTTTAATATTAATGATTATAGGGTAATGAGAAGTTTGCTGGGCTTTCCATGAGGTGTCTGGAGTTCCCTGTACCTCTGACATTCATTCTAAGGCATGTGCCAGGTTAACCAATTAAATGTATCCATCCTGCCTTTGGTGTTGACTAAAAATACTACCATAACTTAATAACACTAGTTACGTGCCCAGAAACTCAGAATCCCTGCAGGTAAACGGTTTGAGAGTCAGAATCTGGGCTTTGGGAGGAGCCCCTTACAATCCCGGGTCCCCATAGTCCCCGTCCTCGCAGCCCCGGGTCCTCACAGTCCCCGTCCTCGCAGCCCCGGGTCCCCATAGTCCCCGTCCTCGCAGCCCCGGGTCCTCACGGTCCCCGTCCTCGCAGCCCCGGGTCCTCACGGTCCCCGTCCTCGCAGCCCCGGGTCCTCACAGTTCCCGTCCTCACAGCCCCGGGTCCCCATAGTCCCCGTCCTCACAGCCCCGGGTTCCCACAGTCCCCGTCCTCGCAGCCCCGGGTCCCCACAGTCCCCGTCCTCGCAGCGCCGGGTCCTCACAGTCCCCGTCCTCACAGCCCCGGGTCCCCACGGTCCCCGTCCTCGCAGCCCCGGGTCCTCACGGTCCCCGTCCTCGCAGCCCCGGGTCCCCACGGTCCCCGTCCTCACAGCCCCGGGTTCTCACAGTCGCCGTCCTCACAGCCCCGGGTTCTCACAGCCCCGGGTCCTCACGGTCCCCGTCCTCACAGTTCCCGTCCTCACAGCCCCGGGTCCCCATAGTCCCCGTCCTCACAGCCCCGGGTTCTCACATTCCCCGTCCTCACAGCCCCGGGTTCTCACAGTCCCCGTCCTCACAGCCCCGGGTCCCCATAGTCCCCGTCCTCACAGCCCCGGGTTCTCACAGTCCCCGTCCTCGCAGCCCCGGGTCCCCATAGTCCCCGTCCTCACAGCCCCGGGTCCCCATAGTCCCCGTCCTCACAGCCCCGGGTTCTCACAGTCCCCGTCCTCACAGCCCCGGGTTCCCACAGTCCCCGTCCTCACAGCCCCGGCTTCTCACAGCCCCGGGTCCTCACAGCCCCGGGTCCCCACGGTCCCCGTCCTCACAGCCCCGGGTCCTCACGGTCCCCGTCCTCACAGCGCCGGGTCCTCACAGTCCCCGTCCTCACAGCCCCGGGTTCTCACAGTCCCCGTCCTCACAGCCCCGGGTTCTCACAGTCCCCGTCCTCGCAGCCCCGGGTCCCCATAGTCCCCGTCCTCACAGCCCCGGGTCCCCATAGTCCCCGTCCTCACAGCCCCGGGTTCCCACAGTCCCCGTCCTCACAGCCCCGGCTTCTCACAGCCCCGGGTCCTCACAGTCCCCGTCCTCACAGCCCCGGGTCCCCACGGTCCCCGTCCTCGCAGCCCCGGGTTCTCACGGTCCCCGTCCTCGCAGCCCCGGGTCCCCACGGTCCCCGTCCTCACAGCCCCGGGTTCTCACAGTCGCCGTCCTCACAGCCCCGGGTTCTCACAGCCCCGGGTCCTCACGGTCCCCGTCCTCACAGTTCCCGTCCTCACAGCCCCGGGTCCCCATAGTCCCCGTCCTCACAGCCCCGGGTTCTCACAGTCCCCGTCCTCACAGCCCCGGGTTCTCACAGTCCCCGTCCTCGCAGCCCCGGGTCCCCATAGTCCCCGTCCTCACAGCCCCGGGTCCCCATAGTCCCCGTCCTCACAGCCCCGGGTTCCCACAGTCCCCGTCCTCACAGCCCCGGCTTCTCACAGCCCCGGGTCCTCACAGTCCCCGTCCTCACAGCCCCGGGTCCCCACGGTCCCCGTCCTCACAGCCCCGGGTCCTCACAGTCCCCGTCCTCTCAGCCCCGGGTCCCCACGGTCCCCGTCCTCACAGCGCCGGGTCCTCACAGTCCCCGTCCTCGCAGCCCCGGGTCCCCATAGTCCCCGTCCTCACAGCCCCGGGTCCCCATAGTCCCCGTCCTCACAGCCCCGGGTTCTCACAGTCCCAGGTCCCCACGGTCCCCGTCCTCACAGCCTCCGTCCCCACAGCCGCAGGTTCCCACAGTCCTCACAGCCCCGGGTCCCCACAGTCCCGAGGGCCCAGAGTCCCCGTCCCCCAAAGCTCCCGGTCCCCACAGACCCCCGAACCCCGCCTACCGTGCTTCCGCAGCGCCGCCATGCCGGCCTCGCCGCCCCGGCGACCCCTGCAACCCCAGCCCAGGCCCGAGCGGCGCGACTGCACTTCCGGACTCCGTCCTTGTAGGCCCGTCCACAACAGCAGGCCTGCCCAATCAGGATCCGGGGTCTCTGCCGCTGGACGCCAATCAGCCGCGCACCGGCTGCAGATTGGCTCTAACGCGCGCTGTGGGCATGGCCCGTGGGCGTTAGTACTCCGAGCATGCTCAGAGGGAAGGGTGTGACCGGGGTGAGCCGACCCGGGCGGCGGAGGGGTCATGGGGCGGGGTCAGCGGGAGGGGGTCAGGGGTTAGGGGGTCATCAGAAGACCGTCACTGGAAGGGGATGGGTGGGTCAGCGAGAGGTGGTTAGTGGGTCAGCAGGAGGGGAGTCAGGGGTTAGGCGGTCACTGGGAGGAAGTCAGCGCGGGGCGGGATTGTGTTCCTGGGTGACCGCCCACAGTGTTACCCTGGGTCCCAGCGCTGCACAGGGATGCGAGCAGTGGGAGGGGTCCGCTGAGTGCCCATCGGGCCAGGGTCCTATCATACCGCAGAAGCTGGGACTCAGAGCAGAGAGGAAACTGGAAAGAGGGGAGCCCGGGGGCTGCCCAGGAAGACCGCCGCCCCCTGACCCCTGACCCCTGTGCCACTGACCCCTTCTGCCCGCTGTTGCGACTGCGGCAGGTGGATTTCTTCCCTGTGCTCCCCTCCAACCATTTCACCTTCTCTGGGACCTTGGTTTATTGTTTACCCTTCTTCTTTGAATCCGTTTCTTGGAGAACATATTTCCTGAGAGCCTGTCTGTGCCGGGCCCTGCTATGGAAGCCAGGGCACCTCCTGACGGGCTGACGAGCAGACAAGTCCTCGTGAGACAGAGCACGTCACTGTCTTCCCGCCGGGAAGGGGTTTCAGAGTGCGGAGGTGGGGGGTCAGGAAGGCCTCCTGGAAGGTCATTTGAACCAGGCTTGAGGCAGAGGGAGCAAGGCTCGGTGATGTCCAGGAAAGAGCACTCGACGCAGAAGGGACCGTCCAGGCCTGGAGCAGCACAGGGCCCGTGCGACAGGAGCACAGGGAGCAGGGACAGCGACAGCCGCCGTCAGATAGGAAAGCAGGCGGTGCTGGGCAAGTTTGCGAAGACGCGAGGATCAGCCTTACGTTTCCCAGGCAGTCAGGTGGAGGATACGGCTGGTTTTGAGCAGAGGAGTGAAATTATCTGAAGCCCATCTTGAAGGAGTGGCTTGAGCCGCTGAGCTGAGATCAGATTTGGTGGGGGAAGCAGGAGGCCAGCTGGAGTCCATCCCTGTGAGAAGGACCCTGGTGGCTAACACCAGGGTAGTGGTGGATGAGGCTGTGGGAAGAGGTGGTTGGATTTGGATATATGTGAAGACAGAGCAAAAGAGGTTTTCTGATTGACCAAGAGTGGCTTTGGCAGGAGAGAAGTGTGGCACGGCTCCAGGTTTTGGTTTGGAAACTGGGAGGCTGGAGTGGTCCCAAGGAAATGAGAAACCTCCCTGGGGGGTGGAGGGGGGGCGGTCATTGTTGGGTAGTGTGCAGTGCCAGGCATGTTAGGTTTGAGGTGCTCCTTAGACGTGTAAATGTGGGCATCAGTTAGGCAGCTGAATAGGATTTTAGGATTCAGGAGAAAGGACGAGGATGGAGATATACAGCTGGGTTTGTCTGCATGTAGGTGCATTTAAAGCTGTAAGACGGAGTGTAGATAGAGAAGTGGTCCAAGGACAGCTCTGAGGGGCTCTAACTTCTAGAAGGTGGGGAGATGAGGAGGGAAAGGGCAGGGGGGCCGGGAGGACAGTGAGCTGTCCTGAAGCCAAGTCACGTCATCGCTGGTCTGAAATGATGTTGAGGACCCATCATAGACAATTGTATTCATCAAGCGCAGGTTCTCAGTGACCTTGATTACAGTAATTTCGTTGAAGTGGCAGAGGCAAAAGCTTGATGGGAATTCGGTAGAGAGAATTGCAGGAGAGAAATGGAAGATATTGGGTGCAGATCTCTCTCTACTGGACCCAAGATGGGGTAGCAGCTGGAGGGTCCCTAAAGACAGAACACACACACACCACACATACACACATATAATCAAAAGAGGGTTGTTTAGAAAATACACATGCCACACACACCAAATTTATGTGCTGAAGGATCTGATCAAGTTGCGACTGAAAATGAGTAATGGAACACAAATGACACAATTAAAAAATGGGTCAAAGACCTTAACAGACACCTCACCAAAGATAGACAGATGGAAAATAAGCATATTGAAGGTTGCTCCATATCATATGTCATCACGGGCTGCAATTTAAAACAATGAGACACCACTACACACCTATGAGAATGCCAAATCCAGACACTGACAACATAAAGTGCTGACAAGGATGTGGAGCAACAGGAACTCTCATAATTGCTGGTGGGCACAGCCACTGTGGAAGACAGTTTGGTGATGTCTTACCCTATGATCCATCAATCTCATTCCCCAGTATTTGCCCAAATGAGATGGAAACTTATGTGCACACAATATCCTGCACACAGATATTTATACCAGCTTTATAATTGCCAAAACCTGGAAGCACCCAAGATGTCCTTCAGCAGGTGAATGGATAAGTAAACTGTGGTGCATCCAGACAATGGGATATTATAAAGCTAAAAAGAAATGAGCTATCAAAAGCCATGAAAAGACATGGAGAAAATTTAAATGCATATCACTAAGCAAAAGAAGCCAATCTGAAAAGTCTACATACTGTATATAATTCCAACTCTATGACATTCTGGAAAAGGCAGAACTATGGAGACAGTAAAAAGATCAGTGGTTGCCAGGGGTTGGGATGGGAGGGATGAAGCACAGAGGATTTTTAGGGCAGTGAAACTACTCTGTATGATGTTATAATGGTGGAAACATGTTATTATTCATTTATCCTAACCCATAGAATATACAACCCCAAGAATGAACCCAATGTAAACCATGGACTCTGGGTGATAGTGACACGTCAACATAGGTTCATTAGTTGTAATACATGGACCATCTAGTTTGGATGTTGATAATGGGGCGGGGGCTGTGCACGGGTAGGGGCAGAGGGCATATAGGAGATCTCTGCATCTTCTCCTCAATTTTCCTGTGAACCTAAAACCGCTCTAAAAAATCAAGTCTATTTAACAATAGATGGTGCAGGAGAGAGGGAGTGCACATGGAATGGTATCCTTGATTAGTTCACACTTGACCTCGTTCTCTACTTCAGCTTCCCAACAGTGTCCAAGCAGCTCTGGACTTTCTAACCTTACAACGAGATCTTCCCAGAAACCATCTCTTTTCCTCCAGCCCTGTTCCTTTAATCTCTTTTACACCCAAACTTCTTGAAAGAGTTGATGACAAAGTCAGTCTCCACTTTGTCATCTTCGGTTGACTCTATTGCCCATATGTGTCTCCATCCTCCTCCACTGTAACTGCTCTTGCTGAAGTCACAGGACCTCATGTCACAGGATCCAGCACACACTTGTCGGTATCCACTCAGTGGTCTCCCAGAAGCACCATCTACCCAGCTGCAGAGACCTGGGATTCATTGGCATCCTCTCCTCCCTCTCTTCCCCCATGACCCATCGAAGAAATCACGGCAAGTGTATTCTACCTGCATCATTTCTTATTTCCACTGTCTCGTTCATGTCCTCATCATCCCTCACTATGGTTTATCCAGGCATTTCTAAATTGATCTCCCCAATTCCACTCTTGTTTCCTCACTCCCATCCCCACCTCCATCTCTTCTCATAGCAGCCAAAATGACCTTTAAAAAATCTCGTTGCTATTGAAAAATCAATGACTGTAATCCATCATATTGACAAGCTAAAGAAGAAAAATCACATGATCATATCAATAGATGCAGAAAAAACATTTGACAAAATCCAATAAAATCCAAAATTCATGATAAAACTCTCATCAAACTAGAAAGAGAAGGGAACTTCTTCAACTTGATAAAGAACATCTGCAGAAAGCCTATAGCTAACATCATACTTAATGGTGAGAAACTAGATGCCACCCCGCCACCGTCAGGGATAAGGCAAGGTGCCCCTCTCACCACTTTTCAACATTGTACTGGAAGTCCCAGCTAATGCAGTAAGACATGAAAAGGAAATAAAAGGTATATAAATTGGGGAGGGAGAAATACAATTGTCTTTGTCCACAAATGACATGATTGTCTATGCAGAACATCTTATTTCCCTGCTAAAAATCCTATGTCAAATTTCATTGTATATAAGATACAACTCAGAGTCCTTAAAATGTCCTTTGAACACCCCTCACTTGCTCTCCAGATGCATTCATGCTATTCTCTCTCTCGCTCACTTTGTTCTGGTTTCTCTGACTGTTATTCCCCTGGGTCTTCAGGCCTGCTCTTCCTTCTACCTGAAATCCTTTCCCTGCCCCACTCTCTTCTTCCCTGAATCCCATTCCTTCTCCAGGGCTCTGGTAGAAGTGGCCTTCTTATTTCATGCTGGTTCTGTTGTAGAGACCCTTGCACTCACCTGCGGGCACCTTAAGCCCTACAGTTCAGCCTCACTGCTTTCTCTGAAGCTGTGGGACTTACTCAACCAGAGGAACCTGGGGTGGGGGGAGCAACAAGCAATCATTGGCAGATGGAAATCAGATGGAAAAATGTCCAGCCTTTCTACTGAAGGCAGGCAGTGCTGAGGTACATTCCACACGGTGCCTTCGGGGATCCCCAGCCAGATTGAGATCCCACTCTCCACAGGGGTGGCCAACTTGATAATGCATCAATGTTAATAACATTCCCTCCCTCTTTGTTTCACTCTTCCTGCTTCCTTTCTCGTTTCCTGCCTCACCCTCCCAAATAAACTACCTGCACCCAAATTCATGTCTCAGGACCTGCTTGTGGGAGAACCCAGAGGAAGATAAAGATTTAATGAGGATTCCCAAAAAGGGTTCTTCTCTCATCTCAGAGCTGTGTGGTTGCCCTTCTACCATTCAATAACACCCTCTACTTTCCTTTAGAAAAGTAATTATAATTTGTAATTATATGTTACTGTGCTGTTTTAAAAAAATGATTCTCTGTCTAGACTGGAAGCTCCAGGGGCCAGAGACGGCTTCTCTGTTTTGCTCACATTTTGACAGACGTGATGGGCACTCAGTACAATTTTCTTATTTTTGTTGTTGCTCTTGCATGAATGAATAAATAAATGAATTTTTAAAAGATGAAAGGATGAAATCAACAAGGACCTACTGTAGACAGGGAACTCTACTCAATACTCTGTAATAACCTATATGAAAAAGAATAGATATATGTGTAACTAAACCACTTTGCTGTACACCTGAAACTAACACAACATTGTAAATCAACTATACTCCAATATAAAATAAAAATTAAAAAATTAATTAATTAATAAAGATGAAAGGATGAGGACAAATATGGAGAGGAGGGAAGTAAAGGGAAAGTACATTTTAAAGTTAAAAAATTGATCTAGAACTTAGATTTGTGGTTGAGGTTTGGAACACACAATTCATTGGTTTTGACAGAGGAGACAAGTTGGAAGATAAACACTAAGGAGAAATGTGATTGTGGGCAGGTTTCTTTAGTTCATCTTGTATCCACTCCCTCAGCATTTGGAACTCCGCTATGAAGATAAGCTGCAATTGATTAATGTGAATGATCAATTATATAAAGAAATATTATGGAGACAGTGCTCTTATTTAAAGATCTTAGAACTTCTGGAAAAGATTGGTTAGCCTCATCCCAAATATTTTTGGTCGCCTGATTCTCTTTTCCTATTCTAATCCCTGCCCATTTTCCTATAAACTTTCATCTTGGTGTTTTCTCTTATTCTAGAAGCTTTCATGTCTTTAATCTCATTTAAACTTCACAACAGCCCAGTTAGAGACGTGGAAAGCTCCGTTTTGCAGATGTATTAAAAACCGGGGCTCTGGGACTGGCCCAAGGTCAGGTAAAACACAGGGATAAGCGGGAACGAAGCCAGTTGGTCTCTGGTTACCGGTGCGGCGGCTTCACGCTAGGCCATGGTAACTTTCCCTCCCCCTGGCAGTCCCACCCTGGAAGGACATTCCCATGAATTTAATCCCAGTCTATCAAAACATGGCCAAAGTCGGTAAATTGTTCCAGTTCGCTGCGGGTCGTGAACAGAATTTCTACTGAACCGATTCTCCTTCCTTATCCCCCGGCTGCTGTGGTCTTTGCGCTCTGGGAGCGGACGCGCGAAGGCGTCCAGACCCCATCGCCCCAGGATTACCGACAGAGAGACGCTGTTCCTGGGCCTGGGGACGCCGTGGTGACCCTTCTTCCCTGCGAAGACACGGCGGCATGTTTCTCTACGGGAGGAGCGCGCATGGAAAGGTGGAGGCTCGGTTTAGGTAGCAGGAGGGGCAGCCCATCGATACCCTTGCCAACATGTAGGATACACATCTCTCCGCGTCCTCTGTGCCGCGTGAGCATCCCGGGTATGGGGAAGACTTTACCTCGTCCACGAATCCCTCGCACGATGCGCCCGCGTGTCACTCCTCCCGCTCCCGAGCGGGCCGCGCTGTGCCAGGTGTCGGGGTGCGTGTCGGACTCGCGGGCTTACTTTCCAGCGCCGTGAGCACCTGCTCCGCGTGCAGCGGTGAGGCCGCTGCCCCCGGGAGCCACTCGGGCGCCTCCTGTCCCCCGCCGTCCCCGCGTGACCCGTCGCTCCCCGCGCAACAGTTGGCGGGGCGGGCGGTGCGCGCGCTCCCCGGGCCGTGCGCGCGAGGCGCGCCAGGCGGCCGGGCCGCAAGCGCGGGCCGGGGTCGCGGCGCAGAGGCCTGGCGCTCCCCCAGGCGCGGGCCCGGCCCCTTTCCAGATGCTGCCGCGCGCCGGCCGCCCCCCCGTGCGCCAGTGCCTCCCCGGGCGCCCAGTGCGCAGGCGCCGGCCGTGAGGACCGACCGTGCGCTGGGCTCTAGCGGGTTGGAGCGGCGGCAGTGGAGGGGACGCGCGGGCTGGCGAACTGACGGGCGGACGGCCCATGTCGCCCCGCACCTGCTGAACTGGAGCACCCGAGGATGTCTGCGCTGAGGAAGGTGCGAGCCACCGGGACCGGAGCCGCGCGGGGACGGGGCTAGGGGCGCGAGAACCGTCGGGGGTTGCGGGGGAGAAGGCTGCCCGGCGGGACGGACCGCTGGGGCCCCGCGAGGGCGGCTGGGTGAGGGGCGGGGACCCCGGGGCAGCCTGTGCACTGGGTCCCCTCACCCTGAGCTGCAGGGCGTGCGGGAGCGGGCGCAGAGCGGGGCGTCGCGGAGGGGTGACATTCTCCGCTCGGCCCGGCAAGCTGGGGGACCCGCGGGGACCCGGGAGGAAGCGCCGGCCGGCGAGGGGCTGCGCGCCGGGCTCCGGCTGGGCACCGCGAGGGGATGGGGGCGGCAGGCAGCAAACTGCGCCCCCTCCCCCCGCCCGGCGCAGGCGGGGACGCCGACCGCCCCTGGGAACGCGTGGAAGGCGCCGTGAGCCCGGGCTCCCCGCGGGGGGCGCGGGGGGCGCGCGGCCGGGCGGCGGGAGGGGTCACTGGCGCCGGGGCGCGGCGCCCGGGGGGCTGGAGGAGCGCGTCGGGAGGGCGGCCTCCGGCTCTCCGAGTGGGAGCGGAGCGCGGGGGCTTTTTCGGGGCGGTTGCTAAGCGAGCCGCTACCCGGCGCAGGATTCTGTAACCAAGCCTCCCCCGGCAGCGGCTGTTGCCGTTCTGGGCTCGCTCGCTAACGGTAGCAGGAGAAATAAGGAGGCTGTCATTATTACAGCCTGGGCGGCGAGGGGCGGGAGCGGGAGGCACGGGGGCCGCCTGGCGGGCCAGCTGGGTGCCCGGCGCCCGGCCCCCGGCTCCCGCGTGCGGCGCCGAGAGACGCGGAGCAGAGTGGACGGGACCCGGCGGGGGCTGGGTGAAGAGTCGGGGGTGGGGTGGGGGCCCGCGGGTTCGCCGGCGGAGAGCGGCGAGAACCAGCTCCGGGGGGCGACCTGCGTCGGAAAGTCGGGAGCCGCTTTTCCGGCGCCCGCGCTTCGCCGGAACGTGGTCCGGCCGCCTGGGTGTCGCTTCCCCGGTGAATGGCGACTCGGCCGGGCTCCGGATTCGGAATTCGGGACTTGCCGGCGCGGCTGGCTCGGATCGATCAAAAATAAAGCGATGGCATCGAGTCCTTCCTGTGATTAATTCTGCCAGCACGGGCTGTGGGTGGTTTTGGAGCCGGAAATGTAAAGCGCACCTGCTTATTCTGCCATCTGAGGAGGACTTCAGCCTAGGACTTTCCCGAGGGGCCTCAGCGCCGGGGGTCTTGGGGCTTTGCTCACGGTAACCAGCTCGTGTGTCCTCTTGGACAGTGTGTCTGATTGGAACTCGCGGGCCTGGTAATCTATGACTTAAGGAAGACTCTTGTTTGCAGATGAGAATCGATTGTATTAGTTATTAGAAATCCCCCTGGCATCTCAGCATGGCCTGAGAGAGCCCACAGCCTCATCCAAAAGGACTCTTTCTCTGTCTCAAAGCCGACACCACAGAGCCGTCTCCCCTCCCCCGACACCTTGGAAGGAACAACATTTGGATTTGAGGTTAATGTGCGTTACAACACCATTTTCATTTTACTTCCTTTATATTCTTCGCAAAAGGTAATAGGTAACCAAGGCAAAAAATGGTGAAATGATGAAAAAAATGGTGATTTTTGGCAGGTCAAGCTGTTTCTCTGGTGTTTAAAAAAAAATGTCATTAATCAGGCTTTTCCAGTAGCCAAATTGTCTTGTGCAGGTGGCTGGGTGACTCACAGATTTAGCTCTGATAGTAATTGTAGAGTGTGTGTACCACTTCCTTTTAGAGGGTGTGACTTTCTCATTGCTTGGAAGGGAACAAATTAGAACATTTTATACCCCACATCTGGAAGCAGGGCCAGCAGGCTGTGGGGAACACTCTCTGCTCAGGCACATCTGGGCTGGGAGAGGTGTGGACCCAGTGAATGAAAACAGAAGAAATAGTCCTGTCCTGAAGCACGCAGCCCCTTCCCACCAGCACTTTCGAGTCCCGTCCCAGGTCAGGAGTTCCATCAATGGGGGGGGGGGTTTCTCCTCTGTGATCCCCCGTCAAGGGAGGCCTGCGCTGTGTCTGCGAGCCCCTCCTTCCCCCTCGTGCCCTCCTGTCCTTAATTTCCTCTGTTCTTGGTTAAGAAATCGATAAGCATTGGATGACTTACCCTAGCGATCTATCATGTCATATCTGCAGATTACATTTTAGGTTAAAGAGCAAAATGAATTCTACGTAAATAATCCAAAGTGTTGAAGGAATTTAAGTTTTCTCACCACAAAGATGTTTTCTGAAATACACATTCTATCCTATTCAATTTTCCATGCTGGTAATCATTTATTCCCTTTCCTTCCACTTACAGTATAGCTATCCAAAGTGGCTGGAGATAGAAGTAAACATGTACTTATTCACCAATGTGTTTGTGCCTTAGGTTTCTTGTGTTGTAGGCGAATTAATAACAATATATCTTATTTTTATAGAATTTAGATTGCTTTGCATGATTTCTCCTCAGTGACATAAATATGTCCTCCTATAGCAGTCTATTGCTTCTCCTATTTTTGTCTACTTCATTTTTGAAATTGGTGGAAATTTCACATTAAATACTAAAAGTGAAAAAGCACTTTGCACAATTTGTCACATTAGATTTTGGATACCCAGAATCCAACCAATTCTGAAACTAAATTCTAACATTTTAAAGCTTGTTAGAGGATTTGTTATCTGTGTTTTTAACAGAGTGTCTTCCATCGTGTGCCTACATGATGAAATTGAAGAAATGCTGTAATTCTTTAATATTTGAGGAAAAACTTCATGATTTCTCAGTCACTCAAGGAGTTGAGTGATATACACTTTGATCATAGATTTTAAAGGGAAATTAATTAAATGTATTATTTATTGACCCTTGGAATGGATATGCCATGGTCATTCACTGGATACAATAAAAATAACTATGATTCATCATTTTGGCCAGATGGGAGTCATATTTAAAACACTGGCAGCATGTTGGTTATAAAAGAATTACGGGCCACCCAACAGGAAGTTAGCGGGCAAAGCATTCTCTGCAGTTAAAAATCATTCTTATCAACCACAGCTTTACATACAAGTTGTTTTTATCATGTAACCATATTTCCAGCAGATCGCCAGCTTTTAAAGTAGGTGTCGTTGTCTTCTGGGCATGTGTGTCACAAAGACTGAGCACGGTAGCTTCCAGTTTATTCATGGCAGACACTCCCGTTTATGGGGAGCTAAGCGTGTGGGCTTTGGCGTTGACGGGTATGGTTGGGGGGTGCAGATTCCCCCCAAAATCCTGCATCTGCCCTTAGGAGAGCCTTTACCTTTACAGCACTCTTCCCTTCCAGGGCTTAACACCAGTGACAAACAGCAAGTTTGGAGCCGGTGTTAATCTCCTGGGCCAAGGCAGTGGCATCCGCGTGTTAAGACCAGTTGTCCCTTTCTCTGCAGGGCCTGTGCCCTGGCCGCACCCGCTGTGAAAAGCCTCGTCAGGCAGCAGCTCCAGGGCCCTTGAGGGCCCTCACCCTCAGCCTGGGAGGGCGCCTCCCGTTTCTGGAGGTTCCGACATTCCCGCAGGGAGCTTCAGTTGCGGTTCCTCTTGAGAGAATGCATCTCCTGGGAAGCGTCCCCGGTTAGTTTCTCCAGACCTTTGCTCTTGCACCATCGTCTTTCTTGGGGGGTCTCCAAGGAGCTGAACTTACCAGGCTGACTGCAGACGGCTTCTGTGGTCTACGCTGCCTGGCCCTGCAGGATACCTGCACACTGCTCTCTTCGGAGAGCCGGCCTTGCCCACTTCTAGGGTGTGGCTGCTTTGGCGGGCTCCTGGCTGCGTAAGGAGGTCAGGACCCCACCCCCCCCTCCGGGAAGAGCACTGCGTTTCCTCTCAGCCAAGAATGGAGAGCTTTAGGAGGTCAATCTAAAAGGATATAGGTCCATCACATGCAGCCTGGGGCGGGGTGGCCTGTCCATCCTGGGAAGCCAGTACCCAGGACAGCAGGGCCGTGGACCGACGCACTTGGTCCTACGACGTCACTGAGGTCCAGAGTCAGGTAGGGCTTGAAACAGTCATTACCGTGGGTTCTGTGCTGACCACCCAATGGGATGTAAAGGTTTTTAGTTTCCCGAAAAATTTCCTCTTTAAAGCTCTCATTGCGGGGTGACATTTATCCATCATCCGGTGACACGTTTGTCTGGTATGCCTTTTTGTGTGTATCCACAGAAAAAAAAAAGTAATTTTTGTTAAAAAGGAATAAGTACTTGCAACCAGCCTGTGCATAAAATTATAGCAAAATTTGTTAAAAAGTAACTTTGTAAATCTAAGTGGTCATTATCTTTAAAACATGTGCCATACTCTGCACAAAAGAAAAAAAATATTGAAATGATCTCCTAGCACCCATGGAGTACACATTTTAAGCCAGGCAACATAAAATTATCCTCTTCTGCCTAATGGACATTTGTCCTACTAGTTTTGTACGATGCCAACCAGCAGCTTTTTATACTGGCCACGTAGGTAGTGATTAGGAGTGAGGGTGAGGGTTCTGGAGTCAGACAGCCTGGGTGGCTGCGTGGCACTGGCAGTTTATTTGCCCTCATTATATTTTTGTCCTTCATCACTAAATGAGGGACAGATCCAATATTAACATGGTAGTGTTGTCAGGAGGATTAAATGAATTGATGAGAGTAAGGCAGTTAGAACAGCATACATAGTAAATGCCCAACATGTGTCCACTATTTTGATCATGAAGAAATGAAATTGGGGCCCAGTTTGGGCCATCCTGCATTGGACGTAATCAAGCCACTCTCCAAATTCCCATAAAACTTAGGTATTTACTATTTCCAGTCTTCTTTTACTTTCTTATGTATCTCTTTTGCCACCTCTTTCCAAAAAGTTTTTTGACTCACTGACAAAAGGACAAGGTCCAAGAAACGAAATAAAGTAGAAATAGGCAATCAGAGCAAACAAATATGGTAACCACAAGGGTTAACATAGTCCTCTGGGCATCAATTTTGAGTCGGAGTTTCCCGGAAGCCAACTCAACAAAACCGGAAGACACAGGCCCTCGCTTGGTTCCCTTGTGGGGTGGACATTGCATACTCGCTTTTCAGTGAAGAAAAGGTTTTCCCGAGTGCTGAATCGTGAAAGATGCTCTCGTGGTTGACTTTGTATAGAGGGGCTGGGTTAGATCATATACATCAGTTATACAAACACAGAAGTGTTTTTCATGATTACAGTAGACTTTGAAGGAAAGCAAAACATACACAGGCAACCTGTTAGAGGTGCAGTGACCTTTTCCTCGTATTTCTGCGTTCCCTCCCTGACCAGATGGGAAACTGTGGATTCGGGAGACGGGCTCTGAGCTCTGGACCTCCCCCTGGTCTACTTCAGCTTAGCATTTATATGTGGGTTCGAGTTGTGTGTCTCGGGGAAAACTCAGATCTCTCAGGTCACATGTATCTTATTTCCCACTGTACTTTCATGTAAATCAAGTGTCTCAGCCTAAGACAAGGCCCCTGGAGTCCCTGCTTCCTCGCCATCCACCCCGCCTGGCGGGGAGCAGAGCTCCAGCCCCGGGGGCGCAGGAGCTATTTCAGCAGCTCCTCCTGATGCCATCGGAAGGCCCAGTGCCTTCCCCGTGCGCTTGCGATGGGGGTGGCCCTCACGCGCCCCAAGGGGAACCCCCGGCTTGTCTTGCCCTTCAGGAGGACAGCCTGCCCTTCTCAGCCCTGGGCCTGCCTGTGTGCTGCTGTGAATGGACAGGCGCGTGAAGGGCACGCTGCTCCCCGTGGTGTTTACCAGACTCACCACTGCCCTTGCTTGGTGGGGAAGACTCTCCCTCACCAGCACTGGTTTTTCTTTTCTACGTTTTCCTCGTATTTATCCTCTCAGACCTCGAACTGCATGTTCCCAGACCCTGGATGCCACTGCTCAGCCACTGGGGTCCCTGGGCCTCAGGGACGTTCCTGGGGAGACCCTGTTCCTGCTCCTGCCAGGAGAAACAGGGAACGGATGGATTTGGCAACCTCACAATTCCCACCGTAGCATTTTAGATCATATCACTCAATAAACGTTCGAATGAATAAGTAGATCCATAAGCAGCTGACCCTTTGCACCCTCGAGGAAGGTTCCTCAGTTATGGGCGGGCTTTACCTCTTGCTTCCCCAAGTTGCATGAGTCTCACCAAGACAGGACACCTCACAAGCACGTCAATGGATTTGCTTGTTTTATGAAACTTCTGGCTCTTTAAAAATAATTTCCATTTTCTGCCATTCTTTGTAATATTTTGACAGTTTCTAAATAAATTTCTGAATATCTGTTTTCTGATTCTATTAAAAACTTAATAATGAATCCATATTATAGATAATTTAGACGTTTTCATAAACAGTGGAATGTTGTACCGTCAAGCTTCCACTGTGACCGTTGTATAACATTCCTGCATCGACAACATAATCGTCTAGATTATTACTGTGGTTAGGTTCAAAGTTTTATTTTTGTTGGGAGAGATGGGTTATGCAGCTCTTTAAAGCAACCAAACAGTAATTCTTAGTCTTCAATTCATCCACTTGCTTGTTTCTCCAATGGTATTTTATTAAAAGTCACAGCAGGCACTCCATTTAAAAAAAAAAAAAAAATCTTCTTTTGCATATAACTAGTCCCAGCAATTTCACTTCTGGGAACGTATCCTAAGGGAATAATCATGAATTTACAGGAAATCAGCTAAACAGATGTTCACTCCAGTGTTGTTCCATAGTAAAATACTGGAAAGTAGCAATAACCGGAGATTGGATAAATTCATTATGATATAGCGTCGTAAAAAAATACACAGCCATTAAAAAGATGAAGACTCAATGTTTAATACTACAGAGGGGTGTCCGTATCCCGTTAGGTGAAGGAAGCAGGTTACCAAACAGCAGGCACAGCACCCTTGTCTCTTCCCTGAAGCTGCTGTGCGGGGGGGACACAGCAGGGAGTCTGGAAGGACCCAGCAGCCGGGGTGGGGGGGGCGCGGGGAGGGGGGTGTCACCCAGTGGCATCAGCACCTTGCTCGGGATCCAGGCCTCGTCCCAGAGCAGTCTGCGCCGCCCAGCACCACCTGCCGCCTGCCGCCCGCCGCCCGCGTGACTTGAGTCCCCTCTTGAGGCCCAGCCTTGCTGCTCCCTCCGTGCCGTTCCCTGAGCGGCTGGCCTGGGAGGCTTGGTGCTGGGCCCTTCGCACGGCCCGTGCCTGCGCTCCCCATATGTCGAGGGCACGTCCCTCTGTGGGGTCCGATAGCTGCTGTATCAAAGACCCTCTGAAGCACTTGTGGGGTAACGTGGCACAAGTTGACTTCCAGGTCACGTCAAGTCAGGACAGGTTTTCTTGGTCCCCCAAATGGTCATCCTGTAACCAGGCTCTTCCTGTCTGGTGGCTCTGCCGCCATCATCCTCATCCAACCAGGAGAGGGAAGAGCTGGGGGACCACGCGGGCGTGGCCTGGGAGCACACGCACCACTTCTGCTCCTGTTCCCTTGGCCTCTGTCGTGTGCTACACGCACCTCAAGGGAGGTGGGAAAGAAGAGGAAGGGGTTTGTGATCAGCTGACTGTTTTGCGAAGCCTCCCTTGTTTCATTTATGGAGTGAAGAGACCTTCCCTAGAACGTCTCCAGAAGTCTTTACCTCCTGTCCTGTCATGCCTGACCGGTTACGGTGAGAAGGATGGGATCATTATTTGGGTTAAGGTTCATCTTAAGCTGCCCCTCAGGCTGTGCCTGGTACCCCTGAGGCCATGCAGATGAGGGTGACCCCTGGGGAAAAGCTGATTTCCCTTAGAAATCAGGAGGGGGATAGCTGTCTGGATATCTACCAGTAGTGTCTATTACACGGCTCTTGTGAATTTATAAATTGCCTGGGGCACAGCATAACACTTCTGTAATCTAATAATGTCTTAAAGGAATCTTTATGCATCCGTGCAGTAAAGGATGGCAGAGCTGTTGTAAAGCGAATAGGACAGAGAAAGACCTTCGGATGACCCACTAGACCCGCCGTAACTAGTCCACCTTCGATCAGTTGTCCATACGGCCATCGTCTGATGGAGTTCACGTGTCAGGGTTCTCAAGTCCCAGAAACAAAGTCCCGCTAACTTTAGCACGACGGACCCCACCGGCAGGACCTGGACCAGCTCTCGGCCGAGGGAAGGCTGAAGAAGCTTCAGGAAGGTAGGAGCCCCGTGGCAGGGGTGCGGAAGCCTCCCCCGGGCATCCCTGCCTTGCTCTGAGAGGTGGAGCATCCCGGGGCTGCTCTGTTTCAGCCTGAGGTGTGTGGGGCACCTGGGTTGGGGGTGGCAGTGGGCCAGGCAGACATATGCAGTCTTATCCCGTGACCCAAAGGGGAAACCCTTGCCTGGCCTTTCCCCAGTAGAGAACTGGAGTCCAATCTGGGAGGAAGGTGAGAGATATAGCAGCTCGTGTCATGCTACAACATGCTTATGTTTTTAAAAGAGTCACCCACATAGGGACATTGGGTAAAATCAAGGTCCACGGTGTCAGACGTCTAGCAGTGTCCCCAGAGACGACTCAGATTATTAATTGTGGGCAATGTGCACAGCCCATTCTTTGGCTCTGCCTCTGAGCTGCCGTTCCATCCTTTACAGGTTTTCTCTGCTCTAGGGTTAGGATATGCTTTGGAGAGCATTCAGTGTTTTTCCGGGAAACAAAAATAGGCAAAACCCGGAGGTCAGTGCTTTACTGTCAGACTTGGTAACGCATTTCCTTGGCTACCAGATCTTCTCTTTGTTATATTTATTCCACTTTTGGAGACTCTTCTCTCCTGTGATATATTTTGTTCTGTCATAGCTGTGGTGAATTGGGGGCTGGTTGGGCTGCTTTCGTACATTTTTCTTTTCTTGTTTTTCTGGTCATCTAATCTGCTAAATATCTAGAAATTATAGAGAAGCACAAATTAATGACTTGGAAGTCACCAATAATTCCGTGACCTAGAAATAATTACAGTTGTGTCTTCTTATTCTTTAAACCCAAAGTGGGAACTGTCCTGGGTTGTTTTTGTTTGTTTGTTTGTTTGTTTGTTTTTTCACTTTATATTCTTTTCTGAGAACTTGCCCAAATTTTCAAAATATTCTTTGACAGTTTGATTTTAATTGAAGTATAATATTCCAGTATGCAGTGTTATTCAGCCATTCCGCTGTTGCTCAATGTTTAAGTTGCTTGCAAAAATTTTTGGCCATTAATCTGTGATTAATATCTTTTTTGATGTTTTGTGAAAGTGTAATTTTTCTCTAGTAAATTCCTAGAAACAGAATTACTGGGTTAATGGATGTATCTAGTGTATTAGGGCTGCTGTACCAAATTACCACAAACTCAGGGGCTTAAAACTACAGGGAACAAGAAAAGCCCGAAATCAAGGCATTCCAGAGCTGTGTTCCCTCCAGAGGGCCCAGGAAAAGATCCTTCCTGCCTCTTCCAGCTTCTGGTGCCTGACCCGGCTCCCTTGGCTTGTGGTCACATCACTCCCATCTCTGCCCTGTCTTCACGGGCCATCTCCTCTGCATCTGTGTCTCCCGTTCTGTCCACCTCGAATCTCTCTCCTAAGGATACTAGTCATTGGACCCAGGGCCCACTCAGATAATCCAGGATTTTCTCCTCACGTCAAGGTTCTTAATTTCATCACAACTGAAAAAGACCTCTTTTCCAAATAAGGTCATGCTTGTAGATTCCAGGGATTTCCATGGTGACACCCACATACAGTGGGTACGAACATTCCATGAACCTTGAACCTGCTGGTGGCCAGAGCCTCCCGCCAGTGTTGAATACGAGGCTCATTTTGCTGCCACCTCGCCAAGTGCAGGGAGAAGGGCAGCCGACTGTGCCACAGGTAGGGCTTTGTAAGGGCAACAAAGGAAACCAAACAAAGAGCAGCAAAGGAAAGGGTCTGTAGATTCGCCCAGAGCTCGTGGGAGCTTCTCTTTGCCCACCCAAGTAAGGCTGCATGGTGAGCCTGCAGCGCGGTCCTTCTCATCCTGAAAAACAGGCTAATTCCTTTATATGCAAAGGTTTTTCAAGTGTGCATAAAAGTGGATGGGGAAAAAAAACAAGAAATTGGTGAAGGGGTCCGTAAGCATTTGAGAATGAGAACCACTAGTGAATGGTAACAAGATGGCAAATTAAAACATCACTTTTTAAAAAACTTATCAAATGGGTTATTATTTTAAAAATACCACACATTTTCAGTGTTGGATTTTCAAGGCCTCTGTTGGTTCGCATCCTTCAAATCTTCCCAAATGCGCCTGCGGTGGCATTTTGTTGCTGGGCGCCCGGTCCCTCCTGGGCTTGCTGACCAGAGAACCTTGTGTTCCAACTTTATAATAAATGTAGATTTCCTGTTTCAAAGGTTTAATGGGATAGCATTTTTAAAAAGAATTGAAGCTGGCTAAATTTAGTGTCTGAAAAATGTCCAGATCGAAAATAGCTCTATTCCAAAATATCTGTCTCCAGGCCTGCGCTGTTTGGGGCTTTGGGAAGGTGAAAGTTTCTGCTTCCTGTCCCATCAGCAAACAGGTGTCACCAGCCATGCGCTCTCATGACAGCCTGTCACTGAGAAGGTCCTCGTTCCTCGTGCGCTGGCCGGCCTCTTCCATTGGGGCATGATTGCCCGAGGTGGTGCGTTGCTTCTGACACGGCCCTGATGAGCCATGAGGAGGGTCACTTTCCTCTCCTCTCTTCTTCCTGCTGGTCCTTATTCTCGGCTCTTCTGAAGACTTTAAATGAGATGAATCATAATGTTAAAAAACATAAGGCTTTTTCTGGGATTCCTTTCCCTTTCTTCATTCTTACAGTAAGTGTTAAACTTCTGCTTCGTCTTATTTTTTCAAGCTTAGTATTATTATTTTTTTCTTAAGAAGTAGCATTCTCTTAGCCCAGGATAGGGTCATCCCTTGATTTTTGTGGCATGGAGCTCGGGTGAACCCAGTGTTTGCTCCTAAACCCTACCTTGAAAGAACACACAGAGTACAGAGAAGAGAGTCTTTTGACTTATTTGGGTCACGTATTATGACCTCTCTCTTGCAAACATGAGAACAGAGGCCTGAAAAGTTGGGAAGCCTTTGCAGTGAGGGGCACAGGCGTGAGGTTTAGGCCGTGAGGGGCCGCGTAGCCTCAGACCTTGTCATTCTTGGGGAAGCAAGGACAGTGGCTACTCTGGCGGGATCCCTGCTTCGCCTCCAGAACCTGAACTTTACACATGCACCTTCTGAGGAAGAGAGACATCGGGCAAGTTTGTAATCCTGTCATTTTTCTTTAGTGGTACTTCTGCGCTAAGGTAGCCACGATTTGTTTTATAATTCAGCTTTGTCTGTCAAGAATCGGGGGCATTTGATCCCTAGGAAGAATGAAGGCTGCTTAATCCTAAGTAGGCCTTGACAACATCTCCTTCTAGGACAGAAGAGTCTAGAGTTTCTGTTAAGATACCAGGTGTCGCTAAAGGTGTTTGGAAATCACGGACAGATTCTCAGGGAGTCAGAAGTCCCCGGGGAGGCCGCCGGGGGAGGTGGGAGGTGCCCGGGCAGTAAATGAACCCAGAAAGAGAGTGAAGAGAGAGGACGTAACCTGAGGGCGAGCCGTTCACCAGCTCGGAAGCTTCTCTGAGTTCTTTATTCCTCCGCTCCAATGTTGTAGGTGTAAAGAGTTTACCAGCGCACCAGGTGGAGCTTTATCTGCTTCTTAAACAGGCTTGTGTGTCCTCTCATGATCCAAGATAATAAAACGAGATAAATGATCATTATTTTGCTTGACGTCTTTAAAAAAATTTTGTGTAGAGAACGCAGGGTGTGTTTTAGGGTCTACCGCAAGTGAGGGGTGACGGCCGGTCTGTGTAACTGCGAGGAGGTAGGCGTTCGAGACCCCGAGATTCACGGAAGCAGCACCACGCGTCCTCCACGTGCTGTTTGAAGGATGCGGACCCTGCCTGCTCAGCTACGTCTTCCGCGTGGGGGAGGCTCCGCTCCCGAGTGGGAGGGGGGAGCTGGCTTCGGTTACTCCTGCGGGAGGAGTGGTGCTGGGGGGGCGTGAGAGGCGGTCCTGCGGGGACACGAGGGGTGGTCTTGAGAGGGCACGAGGGGCGTCTCTCAGTGTTTCTGAGCCAGCACAGCAGCCGCTGGGGGAGACGCCCCGATGCTTCCAGCCCCTCTGCGCTCACGGCGACCCGCGGGGCGTCTGCGATCGCATCATCGCGTCGTATCCAGCTGCAGCTCATCTTCCCGATTCCACTGAGCGGCGCTCCTTGGACTTTGCGCCGACAGGCCTCGCTGGACCTTGAGGAAGGGACAGAGCCCTGGTTGAAAAGCCAGGGACCCGCACGGTCAGTAGGGTGGTGACCCGAGAGCTACGAAGACCCGGGGGGGGGGGCGCGGCTTCCCCACATCCCATCCGTCCTGAGCGCCCACGCCTTTTGGGGCAGGGAGTGAAACTGGTTAGAAAGGGTGCAATTAGCCTCCTCCATCCCCTCGGAGGAATCATTCGTGCTCAGAGCAGAGGGGATTGAAGGGGTGTGCACCGTCCCCTCCAGGATACATGTTTTTAATCGTCTGGTAAGTCACCCCAGCAATTCGTAATCATCTGGGTAACTTGCTGATCATATATCCTTTGGAAAATAACTTTAGGGTGCATATCTGGTGGATACAAAAGAGGACATTAATTTAGTGTTTATTACTGATGAATAATTCATTCATTCGATGTGTTTTCTTGTAGACTCCCAAGGTGCCAAAACTGTGCTCGCCATTATGTATATTTTAGTAAATAAACGAGAAGGATGATGCTGGATAAGAGTCTGTGGAGGGAGATAAATATTAAATAAATATACAGCAATCATATACTAAAAGTGTTTTCATGCTCACGATTCTAATTCAGCTTTGAGGACAGCTGTGCCCAGATACTGGTCCTCTGACCCGTGGCCAGCAGCCTGGAGCCTGGGGGCAGAAGTGGCATTTCTGGTTCTGGGAAGAATAAACAGGAGTCAGGAGCAGAGTTGGGAGTCTTCCAGGCCCGAGGAAAGGGGTGTAGGGGGCGTCAAGGATTAACCAAGGCTTCTGGCCTGAGCCAGCGGAGGTGCAGTTCCAGCCCCTGAGGTTGGAGACCATTAACCTCCTGCTTGGGAGAGGTCTCTGATCTGTTTTCAGTTAGAACGGATGCAGTTTCATGTATTTAAGAGAATTTTAAGACAATGAAAAGATGCATGAACTTTAACTTGCCAAACCAGACCTTGCTGTTTAGACGTGCAGGTTGGAATTTACTTTTTCCCTTCTCCCTGAATCCACAGTCACATCCAGCCCACCCGGACATCTTGGATCATGGAGAACGGAAAACTTGCTGCACCAAAAACTGCTCCAGTTGACATGTCCTCTGGTGAAGCCTCACATTTCACAGATGGGGAAACTGAGGACGGGCCCAGAATTCCTTGTTCCTGTCCCCTGGGCGCTGTGCCTGGCTGCACCCTCGCCACACTGCACTTGAATTAGGAGAACGTTCTTACAGAACTCCCCCCCCCACCCGCCTCCAGTCTCTCTCAGCTTGAAACCATCCTACACACAGCTGCTGGGATAATCTTTCTAAAGCCATTTTTATCATGTCACTTCTTTGCATGCTGTTTTCTGTTGCCTTTTGTCAAATCCAGATTTCTCCTTTCTGGCTCTCAAGGCTTTCTGCAAAATGTCCCCTTTCTGAGGATCTCCATTGTGAGCCTTTATGGAACGTTTGCCCCAAAGTGCTGCTCAAATTCCCTGTTGTTGTCTTACTGTCGCCTGCCACCGGTCCTTTGCACATGCCATACCACCCACCTGGAGAATTCGTTATCAGCCTGTTTCTTGTGTTATTTTTCTTTCTTGGCCTGTGTCCGTTCTTCTTTCTAGTCTAACTCTGAAACCCCTTTCTTCTTGGAACTGATGCCTATAAATGCTTCCTTCCCTCAACTCTGACCATTCCTTTACTTTTTGGTTTCCTTTAGTAGTTAGTTCTTCATCTCATAACATTCAGAAGGCATCTTATATAAGATACCTGAATCCAGCAAACCAGTTATCACCTAATGATTGGCTGGATTTACAAAAATATACTAGGAAGCACCCCACTAGGAGCTTTCTTTAAAAAAATAGTTTCCGTTTTGTATTGGCAATGGTGCAGTTACATGAGGTTTACTTCACACTGGGTCTTAGGCATGTTGTTCTGAAAGTTGTCTCACCGTGTTTTACTGGCTGATGGGATATTCTGGCAGATTCCTAAGATTCCTAAGGATGATGCCCATGACTAGCTTGGACCCACCTCCTTCAGCACCCCTGCTGCTCGACGCTGACTCACCAGGTGGAGTGGCCCCCCGGCCGGGGGCGTTTACAGTCACGCACTGCTGCATCTCAGATCCGATGTCTTTGAGTTAAGACTGTGTGTCTTTGATTTCCTCGTTTTGGATTCATGTTTTTCACAGAATCTAGACGGTGCTGAGGCTGGTGGGAAGCTGTGCGCAGCTCCCCGGGGCTCTGCGTCGAGTTCACTGTGTGGTCCGAGGCTGGATCTGTTCTCTGTGCTTTAGGCCAGCAGGACCAGCGCGCCAGGCTTCCTCGAGGCTGCGCCCTACAGCTCTGCTGTTGTCACCATGGAGCGGTGACCACCTGGAGCAGTGGCGGGGAGTGAGGACCAGAGCTGGCTGAGTGCACTTGAGCGTGGCATTAGCCTCTCTGGGCTTCAGTAACTTATCAGTGAAGTGGGGATGAAGATAGTTTCTCACCTCACATGGGGCTGTGAAGATCAAAGTGACATTGAGGTTACTGAGGCCTGGGGGGTAGCAGGCCAGGGTGGCAGGGGGCCGGGACCGACACACGGGCCCTTCCTTCGGCCAGGCTCCCCACCGACGGCTGCCTCGCTCCGCGGCACCTGGCTTCTTTTAAATCTAACATTCTCTATGATTGTTTTGATTAGAACGTCTTTTATTTTTATTGATAAAAAAAGCTATCTGTGAGGATTTATGTTAAATTAGAAATAACAAAACAGCGTGTCCTCTGACGCATCTGAAGTTCATAGGTTTAACTTGGAACTTTCGAAAAACGTGCTTGCAGGATTCTCTCAAGGTTCTGATCTTGATGGCCTTGCGGGGTGTGTGAGGCTGGGTGTGGGATGAGCCTGACTTCCTCGCGCCCATCAGGGAGACAGCGAGTGGAGAGGGTGGCGGGGCTGGCTTAGCGTTCCTGGCCGACCTCAGGGCAGGTCTGGCTCCTGCAGGGCTGTGCGGGTTCTGCTGTTTCCCGGGTGCATCCTCAGCCATATCTCAGCACAGGCCTGCTGCTCTCGGCTGGCGCGTCCACGTGCTTCCGCCGGCCGGCTCTCGGCTCGGGGGTGTGGCGTGGGGGGGGTGGAGGGGTTGGAGGCTCTGTACTGAAGATGGCTGGGTGTCTTCCAAGCTCTGAAATCAGTCACCTCTTCTGCATGATGGTTACGTTCACTCGCGCTTTCCACGTAGAGCTTATTTACTGGCACGTGTCTGCTGACGGCCGATATACGTACTAGCCCCTCACTCCTTGTAGCGTTGCCCTTTCCCTTAATCAGCCGAGATTCTGTGAGCACAGCCTCACCTGGCTCTGGTTTCACACTCTCTCAGTGGATGGAACTGGAATAGATAATTCTGGTTATTCAGTTTAAACATCAATTTCTCTTCCTCTGTAGTTCTTTAGGTTTAATTATTCATCAAGACTCTATCCAGGTTACTTATACTGTGATCATTATTTTCGGACCTCAGTGTAGAGACAGTGTGGGTTCTTGGTCCTCTCCTGAGCCAGTGGGGCAGGTGCCTTGGGGACTGAGTCTGCGGTGCCGCCGAAACGGTGGTTCTGCTCTTGACCAAGCCCTTAGCTAGACCAGCAGGTAAAAGAGGGGAGACTCAAGTAGGTAAAAGCAGAAATGAAAGGGGAGACGGTACGACAGATGCCTAGACATAAGAGGACCGTTAGGGATTTTTTAAAACAATTCTAGGCCAAAAAATTGGATGACCTAGAAAAAATGGATAAATTCTTAGAAACATACAATCTATCAGGACTGAATCAAGAAGAAATAGCCTGATGAGACCATTAACAATAAGGAGATTGAATCAAGAATCAAAAACCTACCAGCAAAGGAAAGCCCAGGAGCAGATCGCTTCATGGCTGAATTCTTCCATATATTCAAAGAAAAACTAAACCAGGTCTTCTTAAAACCTTCCAAAAAATGCAGGTAGTGGGAACACTTCCAAACTCATCTTCTGAGGCCAGCAGCATCACCCTGATACCACAACCAGACAGGACCCCACAAGAAAAGCAAAACGCAGGCCGTTTCTCTGTCATCAATCTGCTCTAAAGATGAGGGACGGAGAGGTCGGAGCTGTGAGTGCCCGAGGCTTCGAAGCTGGTTCAGGGTGAATGGGTGGCTCTGGCCCGAGGCTGGTGGGTGCTGGGAGAGGAGAGAAGTCAGGATGATCTAACCAGGTGTTGCCTGTGTTGGAAGCCTTCTTAGTATTTCCTTCAAATAAAAACTCAGGGCTACGTTTTTCCTTTCTGTATAAGCTTTGAAACAATAATGAAGAATTTCCTTTAGGAGGAAAAGCTCAACTCTGTCTCCTTATTCTTGCTTCTCAGATTTGTTATATAATAAAAATTTAAAAACTATTTAATTTTAACATATATCTTTCCATATGTCTTAAAGTAACACTTGCACATACTTAAAGTATGGGCAAGCAGTACAGAAGGATTATCATCAAAAGCAGTAGGGTCTTACCTACCTCTTCCAGCCCAAGCCCCAGGAGAATCAGTTGTAACTAGATGTTTTTTGTTTTTAAGTACACTTTATTTTTTAAGAGCAGTTTTTGGTTCCCAGAAACATCGAGAGGAAGGTGCAGAGATTTCCTGTCTACCGCTTGCCCCGCCATGCACAGTCCCCGCCATCATTAACATCCCCACCGGCTGTGCATTTGTTACAACTGATGAACCTGCACTGACACATCACCATCACCCAGAGTCCATGGTTCACTCTTGGGGTTGGACATTCTGTGGGTTTGGACAAATGTGTAATGACATGTATCCATCATTATAGTATCAGACAGAAATTTCACCATGTAACTCACATTTTACTGTTCCTGTGTTTTCGTGTCTTCACAGATGATTTCCATGTCTCCTAGTTAATCTACTGTAGATGTTATTAGCTATTTACCACGTCTTCCCCTTCTCTCCCTATAATCAAGTTACTCCTTTTAGTTTCTTCTCTTTGCTGACTCCTTAGCTTTAATGGATAATCCCCACCTTCTTTCTTATTCTAGCAGCTCTGGTGGTGTCACTTGACACCCATTCTGTGATGTGGAGACATTAGCAACTCTCAATTTACTTACTTTCTCATTTCACTTCACCAGCCAGCGTTTGTCAAGGTTGAGTCCATTTAAGTTCTGTTTAGAAATTGTAGTTAATTTTTTTGCTTTTTCTGTAGGCTGAAGACACAAAATAGACGTATATGTTTGCATTGTCCTCCGACCGCTGATATTTTCCATGGCTCTGCCGACTGGTGCACGTTGATTGTTTTCTTTTTGAGAAAGAAACAGCTTCTTGCTCCTGGAGTTTCTAATGACGTTTTCTTTTCTTGCATTTTCTTTCTTCATTGTCTTTTAAAGTTGCTCCAGATGCTCAAGGGATAATGTACGTTCCTAAGATATAACCACCCTTTTTGATCCCCCCATCAAGTGACTGACCTGCAGGAGGTTTTCTTCCTGAACCATTGTTCTGATTTTCAGAACAAACTGCTTTCTGGTCATGAAGTGGAGCCTCTCCCTTTTAACTCTCATTTCTCGGTTGCTTTGACCTAGAGTTCCTTAAATTTCTTGTCTTTCTGCCTCAATTTTTACCCTCCTTTTGTTGATACACATCTTCAAATAATTTCCTGAGAAAATAAGAGTAGAAGATAAGTTTTCTGAACTTGCCCATCTGAAATGCTGCCCTCATGTATGTGAAAGTTTGGCTGGGTATAGAATTCCAGGGTCAAAATAATTTTGTCTAAGAATTGTGAAGGCATTTTTCCTTTGTTTATTGTAATTTAGTGTGGAAAGTCCAATTCTTGTTCCTTTGCTATAAATGACTTCTCCTCTCTGGACAGTTTTAGTTTTCTCTTTTTATCTTTGTGTTCTAAAGATTCACGAAGGTATACATGGGTGTAGGTTTTCCCCCCTTTCAGTCAAAATGCTGGGCTACGTGGATGCTTTTGGTCTCGAATTATGTGACTTTGGCTTTTGTAAACTCTCATGTAGTATTTCCTTGATAATCTCTTACCATCTATTTTTTCTGTTGTTTATCTTTTCCTTTCTTTTTTTTTCTTTTATTTTCTTATCTTTTCTCTTTTCTTTCTGAAACCCTTCTTTGTATGCAGGACCTTCCTCACATTGATTCATAGTGTCCTATGTCTTTTCCATTATATACTTTTGAGTCTCTTTTATATTTTTGTAGTACTTTCTGGCAAATTTTCTCAACATTGCCTTCTAACACTTCCATCAGAATTTTAATCTCAATTTTATTTTCAGTTTCTAAGACTTCTTTTTGTTCTGCTTCATTTTTTCTTGGTCCAATATCTTCTCAAATTTCTCTGTGGAGACTAATTTGCTTTTTTTCACTCTATTCCTTGCAATGTCTCTTTCGCCTATTCTGTCACTTTGGCTCCGGCTCTGTGTTTGCAGGTGGGGCTTGTCGCCAGGTGGGCTTCTCTTCAGGACGGTTGGGCAGAAAGATGGCCGAGGTGCTGGAGAAGCTCTAAGTCCCAGAATTCAGGTCTTCATTTAGATCAAATCAATTCTGGTTTTGAAGGGAAGAAGTTCCAATTTTACGAGTGGGTGGGGCAGGCTGGTGGGCATTTTGTGTGAAGGGATATGAGGACGATACAGTCGCTGATGTTTACCACATCTCTGTCTGCCCCAGTGACCCGTCCGGGGTCCCAGGGCCTCCGCAGGGTGGCCGGGCTTGCATCCTCGCTCCTGCCTATTTTGTCACCTCTTTGGCTCTGCATCTTCAGTCCTCTTCTCTGCCCACTCAGCAGTTCCCTCAGATTCTCCAGCACCTGCTTCTTTTGTGTTTATAGATTTGCTTCTCCTTACAGTCCTTGGCTGTCACGTAAGGGGGTCTCAGAAGGAAGAGGAGGTAATTAATTGGGTACTTGGGCACCTTGAATATGATGGAAACCACTATTTTATTTTAAAAGTTTGAAAAGTAATAGGATTCTCCAGCATTATTTAAATGACATTGGCCCGAAATTCAGTGTTATCGTTTTTCCTGTCTCTGTGAAGCACTGTTCCTAAAAGGTCTGTGTGTTTTTACATTTCACAAGTAGACATGCCGATGCTGGAGAATCAGAGCTCGATGACAGACAGATGGGCAGGAACCCCTGTGATGTTTCCCTTGGCGAGCATGCCGCTTTGATTCTTGAATCAGGCATCTTAGTGACTGTGGTGGATAGTCTCCCTCCCGTGTGTGAACGTGTGTGTGTTAGACGTCTGCATGGACCCTGCATTACAGACAGAACACAGTGAAACACACAATATGACATAAGTTCCCTTCTTCCCTAAAACTCGTCCTGAGATCAAGGGGCCCCACTCCCCAGTGTTCTCGTCCCACCTCTGTCCTCTAGAGCCACTGCCCTGGTCCCTGCAAAGACCTGTGGGGAGAGAGTGCGCCCGTCTCTGGGGGACACTCGGGATGCTGGTGGGAGGGGAGAGAGATGACCCTAGGGACTGGGGAACACGTCCTGGTGCAGGTCAGGTGGTCCTGAGTCCTTCCTTTTCCACCAGATAGGAGGAGGACCTATCAGATTGTCGTCCGGTGGATCATTAAGAGTGGTTTTGGATGGAAGATTGCTGTTGAGTTTTGCTATAGCACTTTGCAGAAATCAGTGGCTGGAGCGTCTGTGTGAAAAAGGCTTCTCATGCTTACATCTTGGCAAACAAAATAGAGAATAGAAATGGTGCTGGACCCGCTTTCAGTCCAGCAAGAAGTCATATTTATTCGAGGAAACATTAAAAAAAAGAGCTCTGTTATGAAGTGGTAAAAGTTTCCTTTTTATGTTTAAAGTTATGAATAGAAATTTGCAGTATCTGTGTAAAACACTTTGAACCTCATGGTCACAGGATGTCTTATTTTAACTCACATACATATCTTTGTTGCAGAGGAGAATGAAGTGATGATCAATAAAAACTTTCAAGTGTAAAATATATTACTTTAGGATGAAATTCTTTGGGGTAAATGGAGTGGAATTAGGAGTTGAAGGAGTTAAAGTAACGGTGTGAAATTTCTAACAGCCTGGTTCATGTGTTTTGAAAAGAGACAGCTCAGGGTCACTACTTTCCCACTGCCAGGAGCACTGTCCTTCCGTGGGGTCCATCTACTTGGTCACAGCAGACAGCTCGGAGGATAGTGGCCACCAAATGGATATGGTCATTGTGAGTCTACTGGATACGTTGAAAAGAACGGGGTAACAGTTTCATTGAATGGCAGTCATTATACTATCCTAGGAATTTAACCGTTTGCAATGCTCTTCTAGTTCTTCAAAATTTTTCTAAGGGGTGCTTGTGCAAAATCATGAAGACCACTAGTTTAGGGAGTCAGGAATCGGGAAATCTGGTGTTTTAGGGAGTGTGGAGATAAGGGGAGAAGGAACAGTAGGAAAATCAGCTCTGGATTTTATGCCTGGGAGGGAGGAGGAATGATGCAGCTGGGATAACGGCCCCATCACCCTGAGCTCTGGGGCTAACAAGCCCCTGCCTTTGCGTGCTATTATTGTACTTCTCTGAGAAACCTAATTTTTAGGGAGATGTCTCTATTTAAGGAAAGTGCAGTGATACCATTTTCAAGTAACACTTTTTGCTCATTGAGATAAAGAGCGCTCTGCTCAGGAATTATTGAGTTGCCTGAATCCGAGGGGCTGTGATTGGCCCTCTTGACTGTGCTATCATCATATTCCAGGAGGAACATCCAAAGGGAAAGGCGTGTACGTGGCACCTTGACGTGGGGTCGTGTTAGGTCAGGGTCTCCACTTTCAAGACCGTTCCTAGGAGACGTTGTCTGAAAGGATCTGGGAAGAAGGAGAGATAAGGAGTGACAGTTACAGTTATGGAAATAAATGCACAGTGGGTGGCAAAGGCGATCTGGAGATGCCCAGATGGTGTCTGGTCGGACCCCATCCGGCGACGATGCTGGTTAAGAGGAGGTGAGCCTGCCTGGCAGGGAGCTTGGCGCGCTCTTCTCCAAGGGTGTGGACATGCGGGTGCTGACACGGTGCCTTGTGCACCCGGAAGACGTGAGGAACTCAGTACCTACAGCTGAACTGGAAAAGGGTGAGAAAAATCAGGGAAACGGAAACAGAGATCCTTCCTAATTGTGGTCTTGAACCTTAGCTGATAATTTCCTTACTTAAAACAACATCAAGGATGAAGCAGAAAGTGACAGGGTCGTAAATAAATCAAGGGTCTTGGGGTGCAGGGAGCCCCATATCTGGCCGTGCTCCTGGCTTCTTATTGGAGAGCTCGTTCGCTCCCATAATCCTATGTCTGTGTCCTACAGCTTCCCATTCTGTGTTAGGGTTTAAATATGTTGGTGTGCTACTGAGTTATGATCCGTTCTCCAGGAAGCATGGCGTCCTGTCTACACAGAGTTCCCAGTCCACTGAGCTGGGCCAGCGGCTGCCACTCATGGCTTCCCTTCGACAGGAGGGTCCCGGGCATGGCATCGGAGCAGCGGCGAAGGCTCCTCTCTACAGCAGGGCAGGGAGTGTGGGGACAGCAGTTTTATTTTAGTTCCTCTTTAGAGAATGACTTCTATCACAAGGCTTTTTAAACCCTTACTCAGCACTTTCCTTATTTCCTATGAGTTACTCCATCTGGGAGAAGAAATGAGATCACAACTTATCCGAACGCTTATTATATACTTTTGTCACTGTGGTGTTTAAAAAAGAACTGTGGGTTTCTTCTAAAACCCATGAACAAGTCTTGTGAGAGAATAACAACTAGGAAGCAACTGTGAGTCCTCAAGTGCTGTTTGGCCTGGGCGTCACTCCCGAGTTCAAGCTGTTCTACCGTGAGGTCATAAAACTCATCCACATGTTGTGGGCCAGTTAGTTTTATAATGCCACACATCCCTGACCTGCGTCACATGTACCATAAAATAGGGCCCTGCAGTTACAGTACGTAAAGGAGCTGGGTTGCCTCTAAGCAGCTGAGCCCGGGGCTCGAAACTTAAGAGATTCCCTCGTAGGTGGAGGCGTGACTGGGACAAAAACGCCCCCACCGCAGATTCTGACCACAGAACTTTACTTTTAATTGTATTAAAATTCACGTGTAGATCCGGGTACTTGGTAATTTAACCTATTCAAAGTGAAATGAAGAGTCAGAAAGAAAAAAAAAATTTCACAGTGACCAGAACAGATGCAGTAAAGCTGTGGTAATTACTAATATAATTTGACAAGCTTTATCGGAAAGTTTGAGTTGCACTTAGAAAGTATTTCATAAACTTTGAGTCCAGGCAGACCTCCCTTTATTGCACTTTGCCTTATTGCTCCCTGCAGATGTGGAGTTTCTGTTTTGTATTTTTATAAATTTATTTTATTTATTTATTTTGGCTGTGTTGGGTCTTTGTTGCTGCGTGCGGGCTTTCTCTAGTTGCAGCGAGCGGGCTTCTCATTGCGGTGGCTTCTCTTGTTGCGGAGCACGGGCTCTAGGCATGTGGGCTTCAGTAGTTGTGGCTCCCGGGCTCTAGAGCGCAGGCTCAGTGGTTGTGGCACACGGACTTAGTTGCTCCATGGCATGTGGGATCTTCCCGGACCAGGGTTCAAACCCGTGTCCCCTGCATTGGCAGGCAGATTCTTAACCACCGTACTAACAGGGAAGTCCCAGATGTGGCGTTTTTTACAAATCGAAGGTTTGTGACAACCCTGTATCTAACAAATCTGTTGGTGCCATTTTTCCAACAGCCTTTACTTGCTTCATGTGTCTAAGTCACATTTTGGTAACTCTCGCAATATTTCAAACTTTTCATTAGTATTGTATTTGTTATGGTGATCTGTGATCCGTGATCTTTGATGTTACTATCGTAATTGTTTTGGGCATCACGAACCTCGCCCGTAAAAGACGGGAAGTTAATCGTTAAATGTTGTGTGTGTTCTGATTGCTCCACCGGCCATTCCCCATCTCTCCCCCTCCTCAGCCTCCCTCTTCCCTGAGATACAACAATACTGATATTAAGCCAGTTAATAACCGTACAAGGGCTTCTAAGTGTTCAAACGAAAGGAAGAGTCGCACGTCTCTCACTTTAAGTCAGAAGCTAGAAATGATTAAGCTTAGTGAGGAAGGCATGTCAAAAGTAGAGACAAGCTGAAAGCTGGGCCTCTTGCACCAGTTAGCCAAATTGTGAATGCAAAGGAAAAGTTCTTGAAGGAAATTAAAAGTGCTCCTCCAGTGAACACACAAATGATAAGAAAGCAAAACAGCCTTATTGCTGATTTGGAGAAAGTTTCAGTGTCTGGTTAGAAGATCAAACCAGCCACAACATTCCCCTAAGCCAAAGCCTCATCCAGATCAAGTCCCCAACTCTCCTCAATTCTGTGAGGGCTGAGAGAGATGAGGAAGCCGCAGAAGAAAAGTCTGAAGCTAGCAGAGGTTGGTTCATGAGGTTTAAGGAAAGAAGCTGTCTCTATGACATAAAAATGCCAGGCGAAGCAGCAGGTGCTGATGGAGAAGCTTCAGGAAGTTATCCAGAAGATCTAGCTAAGATCATAAAAGAAGGTAGCTACACTAAGCAACAGATTTTCAATGTAGATGAAACTGCCTTCTGTTGGAAGAAGATGCCATCTAGGACTTTCATAGCTAGAGAGGAGAAGTCAGTGCCTGGCTTCAAAGCTTCACAGGACAGACTGACCATCTTGTTAGGAGCTAACGCAGCTGGTGACTCTAAGTTGAAGCCAATGCTCATTCCATCTGAAAATCCTAGCACCCTTAGGATTATGCTAAACTACTCTGCCTGTGCCCTGTAAATGGAACAACGAAGCCTAGATGACAGCACATCTGTTTATAACATGGTTTACTGACTATTTTCAGCCCACTGTTGAGACCTACTATTGCTCAGAAAAAGAGATTCCTTTCAAAATATTACTGCTGGGCTTCCCTGGTGGTGCAGTGGTTAAGAGTCCACCCGCTAATGCAGGGGACACCGGTTCGAGTCCTGATCCGGGAAGGTCCCACATACTGCTGAGCAACTAAGCCCACGTCCCACAACTACTGAGCCTGCGCTATAGAGCACGTGAGCCACAACTACTGAGCCTGCGTGCCACAACTACTGAGCCTGCGTGCCACAACTACTGAAGCCTGCACACCTAGAGGCTGTGCTCCACAACAAGAGAAGCCACCACAATGAGAAGCCCGCGCACCACAAGAAAGAGCAGTCCCTGCCTGCCACAACTAGAGAAAGTCCGCGCACAGCAATGAAGACCTAATGCAGCCAAAAATAAATAAATAAATAAAGTAAAAAGAAAATTACTGCTCATTGACCATGCACCTAGTCACCCAGGAGCTCTGATGGAGATGGACAATGAGATTAATGTTGTTTTTATGACTGCTAACACAACATCCATTCTGCAGCCCATGGATCAAGGAGTAATTCCTACTTTCAAGTCTTATTATTTAAGAAATATATTTCATAAGGCTATAGCTACCATAGACAGTGATTCCTCTGATGGGTCTGGGCAATCGAATCAAGTCAATTGAAAACCTTCTGGAAAGGAGTCCCAATTCTGGGTGCCATTAAGAACATCTGTGGTTCATGGGAAGAGGACAACATATCAACATGAACAGGAGTTTGGAAGAAGTTGGTTCCAACCCTCATGGATGACTTTGAGGGGTTCAAGGCTTCAGGGGAGGAAGGAACTGCAGATGTGGCGGAAACACGAGAGAACTAGAATCAGAAGTGGAGCTTGAAGATGTGACTGAATTGCTGCAATCTTGTGATGAAACTTGAAAGATGAGTTGCTTCTTATGGATGAGCAAAGAAAGTAGCTTCTTGAGATGGAATCTACTCCTGGTGTAGATGTTGTGAAGGTTGTTGAAATGACAACAGAGGATTTAGAATATTACAGAAACTTAGTTGATAAAGCAGCAGTAGGGTTTGAGAGGATTGACTCCAATTTGGAAAGAAGTTCTACTGTGGATAACATCAAACAGCATTGCTGCTACAGAGAAATCGTTCCTGAAAGGAAGGGTCAATCAATGCAGCCAACTTCACTGTTGCCTTATTTTAAGAAACTGTCACCCCAGCCTTCAGCAACCACCACCCCGATCAGTCAGCAGCCTCAACATCAAGGCATGACCCTCCAACCACAAAAATATTACAACTTGCTGAAGGCTCAGCATTTTTTTTTTTTTAGCAATAAAGTACTTTTAAATTAAGATATGTTTAGTTTTTTTTTTTAGACATAATACTATTGTACACTTAACAGACTGCAGTATAGTGTACAGATAACTTTTATATGCACTGGGAAACCAAAATATTCATGTGACTCACTTTATTGTGGTGGTCTGAGACCTCACCCCCCAACCCCCAATATCTCTGAGCTATGCCTGTATTGCAGAAGGAACTTGAGAATTAGGGGGAGTCGGTGGGGCTCCCATCTCTCCACCCCGGTTTCAATATGAGTTTGTCTGCTTCTATCTGTATTTTATATAGGGGTTTTTGTGTATAAGTTTATTTGAAATATAATTCAAATGCAAAAAAATTAGTAATATGAACTAGAAGATTTTCAAGGGCCCTTCTAGGACCAAGATGATTTGATAATTGATAACTTTTAAATACTGTGTTTGGTAAAGACCTTGTTTTCCTTTGGTATGTATGTAGTTTGTTGAGAATATTCTTAAGCCTGTTACTCAGTACCTGGCAAAATGAAAGAAATTCTTCACCAAGTGACTCTAACAGTTGGGTCTCACAGTTGGTAGAGACAGTTTCTGTTGATTTATTGTGCCAGGAACAAAATAATCATTTGCCAAACGCATGGCATTTGACTTAATTGACTTAAATGACATTGAAATACAGCAGCTCTTAGGGGCAGATGAATTTCAGTCTAGATTAGGTTCTGACACACCATCTAAAAAAGATCCTGCAATAACAGTGAATTAAAGAGACATTGATTTTTTATAATATAAACAAGGGCCAAACCAGGAGCATGCACGGCTCTATGGACATTCCTTTAGCATCAGGGATACAAGCTTCTATTTTGTTGCTCTGCCATCTTTCAACTTGGGTCTTCTATCTTATGGGCCAAGATGGATGCCAGAGCTCCAGTCATCATATCTGCTTTCTACCCAGCAGTAAGGAGGAACACTGAAGATGAAGAAGGGCACACTCCCTGTTGTTAAGCACATGTCTTAGGAGTCACACAACATTTCTGCTAACATCTTACCTTCCAAAACGTAGTCAAATGGTCATTCCTGTCTTCAAGGTAAGCTGGGAAAGGTTTTCTTTATCCTAGAGCAGGAGTATCACACTTCTTCTATAAAAGGTCAGATAATAAATATTTTAGGCTTTTCAGGTCATATGGTTTCTCTTGCACTTCTCATCTCTGCCATTATTATGTGAAAACAGTCCTGGACACACATCAATGAATATACATTGCTATATTCCAAGAAAACTTTATAGAGACTGAAATTTGAATTCCATATAATTTTCACATGTCATGAAACATTATTACTTTGATTTTTTAGCCATGTAACAATGTGAAAACCATTTTTAGCTTATGAGCCATATAAAAACAGGGAGAGGCAATTGATTTTTGACAGGAGTGCCAGGTCTGTTCAGTGGGGAAAGAATAGTGCCTTCAACAAACGATGCTGGGAAAATGGGATGTCCACATGCACAGGAGTGAAGTTGGACCCCTACCTCATACCACATACAGACATAAACTCATCATGGATCAAATACCACTGTAAGAGCTGAAACCCTTAGAAGAAAACATAGGGGCAAATCTTTATGACGTTGGGTGTGGCAATAGTTTCTTTCTTTTTTTCTTTTTTGGCAATAGTTTCTTAAATACAGCACCAGAAGCCCAGGTAACAAAACTATATATATATATATATATATATATATATATATATATATATATATATGTTGGACCTTGTTTATATCATAGGAAAATTTTTGTGCATAAAGGGCACCATCAATAGAGTAAAAGACAATTCATGAATAGAGAAGAATATTGGCAAATCATATACCTGGTAAGGGTTTAATATTCAGAATGTATAAATCCTGCAAATCAACCATAAGACAACAAACAACCCAATTAAAAATGGGCAAAGGACATTACGAGCTATTTCTCCAAAAGAGATATAAAATGGTCAACATACATGAAAATATTCTGAACATCATTAGTCAGTCATTAGGAAAATGCAAATCAAAACCACAAAGAGATATCAATTCACACCTACCAGTATGGCAAAAACAAACAAACAACTATAAGACACTGATGAAAGAAATTAAAGATGATACAAACAGATGGAGAGATATACCATGTTCTTGGATTGGAAGAACCAACATTGTGAAAATGACTCTACTACCCAAAGCAATCTACAGATTCAATGCAATCCCTATCAAACTATCAATGGCATTTTTCACAGAACTAGAACAAAAATTTCACAATTTGTATGGAAACACAAAAGACCCCGAATAGCCAAAGCAGTCTTGAGAAAGAAAAACGGAGCTGGAAGAATCAGGCTCCCGGACTTTAGATGATACTACTAAGCTACAGTAATCAAGACAGTATGGTACTGGCACAAAAACAGAAATTTAGATCAATGGAACAGGATAGAAAGCCCAGAGATAAACCCACGCACATATGGTCACCTTATCTTTGATAAAGGAGGCAAGAATATACAATGGAAAAAAGACAGCCTCTTCACTAAGTGGTGCTGGGAAAACTGGGCAGCTACATGTAAAAAAATGAAATTAGAACACTCCATAATACCATACACAAAAATAAACTCAAAATGGATTAAAGACCTAAATGTAAGGCCAGGCACTATAAAACTCTTAGAGGAAAACATAGGCAGAACACTCTATGACATAAATCACAGCAAGATCCTTTTTGACCCACCTCCTAGAGAAATGAAAATAAAAACAAAAATAAACAAATGGGACCTAATGAACTTAAGAGCTTTTGCACAGCAAAGGAAACCATAAACAAGACAAAAAGACAATCCTCAGAATGGGAGAAAATATTTGCAAGTGAAGCAACTGACAAAGGATTCATCTCCAAAATTTACAGGCAGCTCATGCAGCTCAATACCAAAAGAACAAACAACCCAATCTAAAAATGGGCAGAAGACCTAAATAGACATTTCTCCAAAGAAGATATACAGATTGCCAACAAACACATGAAAGAATGCTCAACATCACTAATCATTAGAGAAATGCAAATCAAAACTACAATGAGGTATCACCTCACACCAGTCAGAATGGCCATCATCAAAAAAATCTACAAACAATAAATGCTGGAGAGGGTGCAGAGAAAAGGAAACTCTCTTGCGCTGTTGGTGGGAATGTAAATTGATACAGCCACTATGGAGAACAGTATGAAGGTTCCTTAAAAAACTAAAAATAGAGCTACCATACGACCCAGCAATCCCACTACTGGGCATATACCTTGAGAAAACTGTAATTCAAAAAGAGTCATGTACCATAACGTTCATTGCAGCTCTATTTACAATAGCCAGGACATGGAAGCAACCTAAGTGTCCATTGACAGATGAATGGATAAAGAAGATGTGGCACATATAAACAATGGAGTATTACTCAGCCCTAAAAAAGAACAAAATTGAGTTGTTTGTAGTGAGGTGGATGGACCTAGAGTCTGTCCTACAGAGGGAAGTAAGTCAGAAAGAGAAAAACAAATACCGTACGTTAACACATATATATGGAATCTAAAAAAAAAAAAAAAAAGGTTCTGAAGAACCTACGGGCAGGACAGGAATAAAGACGCAGGTGTAGAGAATGGACTTGAGTACACGGGGAGGGGGAAGGGTAAGTTGGGACGAAGTGAGAGAGTGGCATGGACATATATACACTACCAAATGTAAAATAGATAGCCAGTGGGAAGTAGCCTCATAGCACAGGGAGATCATCTCGGTGCTTTGTGACCACCTAGAAGGGTGGGATAGGGAGGGTGGGAGGGAGACGCAAGAGAAAGGAGATATGGGGATATATGTATACATATAGCTGATTCACTTTGTTATAAAGCAGAAACTAACACACCATTGTAAAGCAATTATACTCCAATAAAGATGTTTAAAACAAAGTAAAGTACTCAAGAGCTACAAAACAAACAAACAAGCAAACAAAGAACAATTAAAAACCCCAAAACAACAGCAAAGGAAAAGAAGTTTTGGTCAGGACGTGGGGAAACTGGAACGCTCATACGTTGCTGGTGGGAATGAAAAATATTTCATCTGCTGCGGCAAACAGCTTGGCAGGCCTTCAAAAAGTTCACAGAAATACCTTATGACCAGCAGTTCCACTCCTAAAATATGCTTAAATGATCTGAAAATAGCAACTCAAACTGGGACTTGTATGTGCTAGCCTTTATTCACAGCTCCCAAAAGGTGGAGCAACCCACTGCCCATCAGTGATAAATGGATAAACAGAATGCAGTCCATCCGTACAGTAGAATATTATTCAGCCCTGAAAAAGATGTAGGCTGACACGTGCTGCAGGATGATAGATCTGGAAAACACTGTGCTGAGTGAAATGTCAGACACAGAAGTACAAATGTTGCAAAATTCCAGTTATGTGAAATACCCAGAACAGGCAAATTCATAAAGACAGTATGATAGAGGTTATCAGGGGCTGGTGGAAGCGAGGGAGGGGGTGTTACAGGGCACAGAGTTTCTTTTCGGGCTGTTGAAAAATTTTGGAGACACTGCAGACGGTTATACAACATTGTGAATGTAATTAATGCCCCTGAAGTATACACTTAAAAGTGGTTAAAATGGCAAATTTTATGTTATTTATATTTTGCCACCACCGTGACAAAAACCTTAAACTCAGGGGTTGTGTTATTACTAAGGATGAAAAGAGTGGATGTGGGGATAAGCGTCAGTGCCTCTGTAGGTCCCTGTCCTCCCAGGCTCTCCCAACCATCTGCCAATAATGAGCCCTACAAGCATTTATTTGGACTGGAACAGGGGCGGGCCAGCTTTTAAAAAGTAACAGCGTGTAATGTTAATGTTAAAAACCTTACATTCCTGAGTAATAACAGCTATGCTTATAGTATTCCTTCATTCATTTAAAAACCTAAATACCCTAGTAATTTGGTAATGCTCTTAAATAAATTAGAAAAAAATATATCGGCACCTGTATACATTTTTTGAAAAAATTAAAAAAAGAGAAGATATAAGTTATATATCCAAAGGAAATGAAACCACTATCTCAAGGAGAAATCCATACCCCCATGTTTGTCGCAGCATTATTTACAAGCCAAGATAGAAACAACCTAAATGTCCACTGACGGATGAATGGTTATGTATACACAATGGTATACATACACGATGGAATATTAACCACCCTTAAAAAGGAAGGAAATCCTGCCATTTGTGACAACAAGGATGGAACTTGAGGGCATTATGTTAAGTGAAGTAGGCCAGACAAAGACAAATATTATATGATCTCACTTATATGTGGAATTAAAAAAAAAATAGAACGAGTTGAACTCATAGAAGCAGAGAGTAGAATGGTGGTTGCCGGGGGCCTGGGGGTTGGCCGGATCCCCTTGTCGGTCAAAGGGTCAACGCTTCCGGTTATAAGATGAGTAAGTCTGGGGCCCTAACATACAGCATGGTGACTAGTCACTTGTGTATTATGTACCTAAAGTTGCTGTGAGTGTCTCACCACTGCCACCACCACCACGACAACAAATGGTGACCATGTGAGGTGAAGGAAGTGGTAATAGACCTCACTGTGGTAAACACTTCACAATATATACGTGTATCAGACCATCACATCGTGGACCTTAAACTTACACAGTGTCGTGTGTCACTTACACTTCAATGAAGGTGGGAGAGGAGAAGGTGTATGTCTGGCCTCCGGTCACTCGGGTTGTGCCTCTCCTGCGGTGACTCGTGGTCTCCTTGGCTTCTTTGCCCATAGGCAGGGACCTGCCACGGTAATTCATTTCTTTTTCATTGGCACCTAATGGATTTTGACAACATTCATCCTCCCTAAATACATCCAGCTGATTGCTCTGTGGGAAAGTTCCCAAGGCCCTTGATCACAGCGGTGTGGACGCGGCTGTTTTAGTGTCCACGGCAGACGGGGAGTGTGAACTGTGAGGGACGCGGGGGACACCCCGGGGGACCAGGTGGCAGAAGAGCTGTCGCCTGGTCTTCAGGCATGTCCACGGCCGTGGACCTTCCAGTGACCAGAAACGCAACCTGGTGGGGGGGAGGGCGGCGTGAAGGGCCAGGGAAGCTGAGCCTCACTCTTCCGTGGCTTTGGACGGAGCCCACCGAGTCCCTGCCGTGTCGCCTCATGTGGGGGTCACCCTCGCCGACGTGACGGCCGAGGCAGGGAGCCTGGAGTGGCTGAGCCTTGTGAACCGACCGTGCTCGGGGAGTCCGGGGGCAGGGACCACGTCAGCGGCGTCCGGAGACCTATACTTTACCTCCTGTTGTTTCCTAAGCAGAAACCCAGGCGTTTAGGCTTGTACCTGGTTTGTTCCTATTTCTTTGTGTTGTGCTAATAAGCCTCTTTGCTATGAATATTTTTCAAACTATGTAAGTAGTGTTGATGGTTGCACAACATTGTGAATGTACTTAATGCCATTGAACTGTGCGCTTAAGAAAGGTTAAAATGGTAAATTTTATGTATATTTTTACCACAATAAAAAGTATATAGGGAGATGTTGAGTGTATGATTCCCCAGCTAATATACTACTTTTTAAAAAATTTTTACTGCTGCTGGAAGAGCCAACATAATAAGGATTTCTCTCTCTTGGAAGCTCTACTTTGCACCTGTTATTTATAATAACTGTAGATAATTTTTGGTGGCAGGTATAGATTTTTAAGAAGTGATGTGATTGTAACACTTCATGTTTTCTCCTGTCTTAGGTTTTAAAGGATTAAAATATATAATTGTTGATATATTGGAATTTCCAACATGCATTTTCTTAATTATCTTTGAAGTTTGGTTGTTCATATCTCACTTTAGGGACCTTCAGCATCTCTCATAATTAACAAACCAATTATGTTTGTAATCATCTCGAATTTTCTCCATAAAATAGATCATGTGCCACTACATATATTAAATGTGTTTTGTTACAAGAGGGCTTATACTTCCTTCTTCTTGCCTGGAGATATAAAAATTATCCAGACACATATCAGTTAAAATGATGGTAGTGCACCAAACTGGCCAATAGGAATAGAATTCTGCCTCTTAAGCCAGAAGCACAGAATATAAGATTTTGCCCCAGGCTTTGCCTGTTACATTTTAAGGTAAAACTGATTTTGTGAAGGATCCTTGCCCTAAAATGGAGAAGGCGCTTCTTCCCACATCTGTTTCTGCTTCTAGACCACTCCCCACAAGTGTTTTCCCTCCTCCCTTCTCTGACCATCTTTCTCCTCCTGTAACTCACAGAGTTCACCATTTCTAAGGAGACTCCCCAGAATTAACCCATCAGATGTTCAGAGCTCACGAGCCCGGTATCCTCTGAGAGCTGGTTCTGAATTTTGTTTGCAGATCTTTTTTTTTTTTTGGTTGGTGACACACGTGTGTATGTGTGGTGGCGTAGCTGTGAGGAATATGGGTTTGGAGCCACATATATCTAAGTTCAAATTCTGACCTCACCCCTTATGTCTTTTTTTAATTTTTAGATTTATTTATTTATTTATTTATTTATTTATTTATTTATTTTCGGCTGTGTTGGGTCTTCGTTGCTGCACTTGGGCTTTCTCTAGTTGTGGCAAGCGGGGGCTGCTCATCGTTGCGGTGCGCGGGCTTCTCATTGCGGTGGCTTCTCTTGTTGCGGAGCACGGGCTCTAGGCGCACGGGCTTCAGTAGTTGTGGCGTGTGGGCTCAGTAGTTGTGGCTCACGGGCTTAGTTGCTCTGCGACATGTGGGATCTCCCTGGACCAGGGCTCGAACCCGTGTCCCCTGCATTGGCAGGCGGATTCCTAACCACTGAGCCACCAGGGAAGGCCCCCTTACTGTCTTATAGTGGATGAGTCACTTGACCTAAGGATTGGTTTCTGTACTTGAAAAGGGAGGCTTGTTCTACTTCGCAGGGTGGTTGTGAGCGTGGAGAAGCGTGGCCTGTCCAGCCCGTGGTGTGGCACGTTGAGCAGAATCAGGGCACAGACGTGTCTGCGTGCCTCACATCCACGCTCTCTCCCTTCACCGGCCAGCAGCACTGTGGACGCTCAGGACACCCATCCGCCGGGTCCCCTCCAGGCAGCGCTGCCCTCGTGCTGCAGGTAAGGCTGTTAGCGGATGCCTGCGGGATCTCTCCTGGGCCCCAGGGCCTGGTCGTCAGCAGCCATGCCCTAGGGAGTGCCAGGCGGCCAGGGGATAGAAGAAGGTTGACATAAAGAGGCATCTGAAGTGCATCGTGAGTCTCAGAAGGAGAAACACTGCGTGGTTCCACTTACATGCGGTGCCTGAAATAGTCAGCCCCATAGGATCCTGGTGGAAGGTGGTGGCGGGGCGGGGAAGGATAGTGGGCTGCTCGCTCGTCCGCGGGCCTGCGTCTCAGGTAAGTGGGAGGATGAGCTCGGGACCCTGCTGCCCCACATCCCACCTCCGGCCTGTGCTGTGTTGGACCTTGAATGGGTTAAGACGGTGGATTTTATTTTAAGTGTTCTTTCCACAGTACAGTAAAAAAATTAAAATGTGGCGTCCGTCTACTTTATTTGGATCAAACCACCTTTCAGAAATTCTCATCTCACCGTTTCATTTTAACATGCTATTAAGTCATTTGTTTACAAATCACCACCTCCTTTCCAGGTTTGGTCCTTAGCGATGATGCTTTGTGATAACCGTGGAGATAATTACAGAACTGCTCTGTCACTGTTGTGGATGAGGTGTACTTGAGTGTAGTGTGGCTTCCTCAGATTGTGGAAAGAAGTGCTGCATGCCAGCCCGGTGGGCACGGGGCACTGAGCTGGCTGTGCCTCAACCCCGGCGAGCAGGAGAGCTGGTGCCCTCTGCTGTCCAAAACGCGTCCTCCGGGGCCTGGGAGGAGGGGACAACCGTGGAGCTTCCACCAGCACTTAGCAACGGGTTTTGTCATTTTTAATCAGAATGTGAAAAACATTGTTCTTAATGCTTTATGGAGAACTGTATTTTATTGGTGAAAGGGACACAGATTTCTTTTCAGATGATTTTTGACCTACTTGTTTTATAGTGATATGGGCAGAAAATTGATGAAAAATGAATAATTTAGAAAATGAGGACAAAATTGATCATATTTTTCAAATTAAAATTTTAGTTTATTCTTTCTGGATTTTGTTTGTTCTTCATACATAATGGGCTGAAGCAGAGTGTTTCATGGATTCCCCCACAAAGTGATGTTACATAAATGGAGTGTATTTGTGCTTCTTTTCCTCTGGTTGTATTAACCTGCTCTGGCTGCCATAACAAGATACCACAGATGGGGCTCAAGCACAGGCATCTACTTCTCTCAGTCTGGAGGCTGGACGCCTCGGGTTGGGGTCAGCGGGGCTGGTTTCTGGTGAGGCCACTTCCCCGACTGTAGAGGGCCGCTCCTCGCTGTGACCTCAGGGCCTCCGTCCTCCTCCTCTTGTCTCTTCCTCTTCTTATTAGGCACAAGTCCTGTCGGTTGGGGCTCCACCCTTATGACCCCGTAGAACCTTAATTACATCCTTAGAGGCCCGTCTCCAAACAGTCATGTTGGTGGTTAGGGCTTCAGCAGATGAATTTTGGAGGAACACATTCAGTCCACAACACTGGTTAAAATATGCATGTAAATTTATGTTTCTGCGAATTAAAATGGTTGAGTTCAATTGCAGGAAAACAAGTGCATTCATTGTCATCTTTACTGATTCTTGCGTTTTAGTAGAATTATTAATAAAATAATAGCTTATGAGACCACACTGGAGTTAAAACAGGTAGCGGCTTCGTTTTTTTTTTTTTTTTTTTTTTTTTTTAAATTTTTATTTATTTATTTATTTAATTTTGGCTGTGTTGGGTCTTCGTTTCTGTGCGAGGGCTTTCTCTAGTTGCGGCAAGCGGGGGCCACTCTTCATTGCGGTGCGCGGGCCTCTCACTATCACGGCCTCTCTTGTTGCGGAGCACAGGCTCCAGACGCGCAGGCTCAGTAGTTGTGGCTCACGGGCCCAGTCGCTCGGTGGCATGTGGGATCCTCCCAGACCAGGGCTCGAACCCGTGTCCCCTGCATCGGCAGGCAGACTCCCAACCACCGCGCCACCAGGGAAGCCCCAGCGGCTTCGTTTTTAATTGTTTTAATTTATAGATGTCGCCAAGATGGATTGTTTTAAGCTTGATGCAAACGATTCAAAACGTAGAGGTATAGTTGGTTGCCCAAAAGACTAGTTGATTTTCCTGAGAATATTGTTCAGAACCGCAGACTGGACATTTACACAGCATTTGCAGGTAAAACCAAGCAAAAAGCTGCCTTTGCTGGCGTGTCCCTGGTGTGGCAGGCTGCTAAGTCAGGCTGTTTGGTGTTGGTCTAGTTCCCCTGTTTTCACAGAAAAGCACCCAGTGCTTAGAAAGGTTGCCTCCTTGTCCAAGATCACACAGTGGTGGTGCCATCATTTGAATGTGGGCCTATTTTAAAATTTGATATAAGACCCAAATGAAGGACCTTAAAATTAGCAGCAGAAACACTGGAATCTAACTGAATCCTAACTATGATGTATCTATCTTTACAATATGCCACCTCTGTTTCTTTTTTGTACGGATTGGTTCTGCTTGCACCTGTGTCCTGGGTATCAAGGAAAGAGGTGTTGCAGAATTTATGCTGAAAAGGAAGGTTTTGCAAGTCATGGTTTCCAAGGAGACCAGGTAGGATGATGCAGACAGCTATGGGTACTTCGAGCCTTCCTAGAAAACATTCTGAGGGGCACATACCACCGAGAGGTCAGAGACATTGCTCTTCTAGACAAGAACAGTACATGGAGAATCAGGGAATGTTTGTGGATTCAATCCTTGATAAAAGTAGATCAGGGATTCGAAGGTGATATCTCAGTACCACCCAATTCTCAGTAAGTCTTATGTTAAAAATTGATTTGAGAACACGTGTAGAAGTTCTGCACATGCATTACTGAGTAGAACGCCTGGTGAATGCAGCGGGTGAAGCTCGTTTATGGGGCGTGTTCTGCGTTCGCGGGCTGTACGGCGTGGAGCCCGGGGCGGCCGCGTGGCTGCACACGTGACCGCTCCCTCTCCTCGCCCCTCCCCCCATCCGAGTTGTCCTAACTCAGTCTCAGAGCGCAGCCTTCTGGTGTCTGATCTGATGAACTAGTTGTTCTCAAATTTCAACAGCTGCTGATGGTTTAAGGTAAAAGTTTATACCTTGGGTCTAATGCTGGATTTTCTTTTTTTCTCTTGGCCTGTTGATTTAATCTGAAGGGCCACTTCACGCCCTTTCAGATTCTGTACTTGGGCGGCTGGAGGGCTGGCCATTCACTCATCTTCCTGTGCATGAAGTGCTGGGAAGTGTGTGAGCTTAACTGGAAATCTAGGTCCACTCGGAGGGAGCAGGACAGCGGGATGGGGTGACCCTGACCTGGGTCACGGCGGGGAGGAGAGCCACTCACCCCAGGATCCACATTAATCATGCAACAGGAAGCAGGTCCTTGTAACTTCCTTCGGGGACCCTCTGGAGGAACACGGGTTTTTGAGGATCATTAAAACCAGCAGCTGACTCCCTGGAACTTGGGAGTTGAAAGAAGCTGTTATTGCCTATTCAGAGTCGGATGGGGGTGGGGGAAACACCCGGAACATTCCTTATCAGGACAAGAATCATCCCCGCATCCCCACACAGCCTCGGGCTGCCTCGCCCTGGAGCCCGGACACAGCGGAGAGAGCGCTGGTTCAGTCACAGCCCTGCAGGGTGTCTGGGGACAGGGTCCCCAGGGAAATTGGGCTCTGAGCTGGTGAATATATTCGGATGTGAGCAAGTTTCAGGAAAACCCAGGGCAACAATTTTTTTGGACCCCAGTCAGGAGAGTAGTCAAATGAAGGCCTTTTCTCCAGGGGTTTGGAAGTCCTTGTGTTCATTAGGGAAGTAGACAGCTGAGGGCTGAGAACTAAAACAAGGTTCACCGAGGCGGTGGACCATGGGAAACAGATGAAAGACACTTGAGCTGCTGCCTGAGGGAGGCTTCGTGTCCGACCCCGAAGAGCCCGGCTCGGTGGGCTCCCTGCGGGGAGGGCTGGTCCCCGGCGGGTCCCAGCTCGGCTGAGGTGCCAGCGCTGGGCTCTGGGAGAAGCCTGCGCCTCCTGCTTTGGTCCTTTCAACACCTGAGCCAGAAAGTTCTGTGTCTCGGGTAGACCTTGGGACCACGTTGAAGGCAGACTGTCGGATCCTGGCATCCGTAGTAGATTTCTCGTTTTGAAATAGAGAAAGAGCTAAAGAATTTAATTGACTCATTCAGTTTTTCAACAAGTATTGACACTGCCTGTTATAAACCAGAGACAGACTTCGGAAATGAGGGTAGCTCTGCCCTGGAAAGGTGTCCATTAGTCCGTTCAGGCTGTTATAAGGAGACACGGCAGACTGGGCGACTTACCGACAACACACGTCTATTCCTCACAATTCCGGAGCAGATCCCGTGTCTGGTGAGAGCTTCCTGGTTCACAGACGGTGTCTTCTCTTCTCGCTGTGCCCTCACGTGGGGGAAGGGCTGGGGATTCTCGGGGGTCCCTTTAGCATGACCCACCCTCATGACCTCATCACCTCCGAAGGCCCCACCTTCTGACACCATCGCCTTGGGGTTAGGTTACAACATAATGTTGGGAGAACGCAGATGCTTGGTCTGTAGCAGAGGCTTAGGACTCCAAGGTGGGGACAGGGCTGTATGCAGCCGAGGAGTTGCTGACTGTCGTTGGAGCACAGGAGGACTTGCTCAATATGCACAGGAGTGAATTTCTAGTAAAAATGACATTTTTAGGTTGCAGGAGGCTGTGCCCTGAAGTCAGGGGTGTATGTAGGTGAGGGAAGCCTCAAGTTAGGTACAAGAGTTGGAAGTGCGACACACCCGGGGATCTTCTTATTAAATCCCCTCCAGCCTTAAAAAAAATGCCATTATCTTGCCCTTGGACTCAGTGAAATAGTTTGGGAATCGTAGACACAGATCTGTAAACTGCTTATTCCCACCTGAGACCAGGTATCACAAGGTAGAGCATGCACCTCATAGAGTCTCTTTCCAAACATGAGAGGTTTTTCTATACCTACAACTAGTCACAGAGCAAGTATTGATTAGGCACTGTGCTTCATATGATTGTGTTTTAATATTAAGAGAGAATAGGAATATATAAATAAATATCGCATTTCCAGGGAACACGTGATCCCACATCTGACCTGAATACCAGCTGCTGTTAATCATGGCAGAGTTCTGTGCTGTTTGACTGGGCGCAGGAGCCATGCCCACAGGTGTCCTGGGCACAGGTGAGCACCCAGGGGAAGCTTGGCACAGCTTTTCCCTTAGAATAGATTTATTGAGATATAACTCACATACGCTGCAATTCGCCCATCTAAATGTCCAATTCCAGGGTTGTTGGTCTATTCACAAAACTGTGCAACCGTCACCAAGTCAGTGTTGGAGCATTTTCATCGCCGCCCAGAGAAACTGTACTCATTAGCAGGTACTCCAGCCCCCGCCCCCGGGCAGGACTGATCTGCTTTTCGTCTCCGTGGATCTGTCTGCTCTGGACGTGAATCACACCATTCCTGGTCGCTGGTGACTGGTGTCTTTCACTGAGCTTCACCATGTTGTGGGTGTATCAGCACTTTGTTCCTTTTTTATTGTGGTAAAACATACATAACATAATATTTAGCCTTTTTACCATTTGAAGTTCAGTGGCATTAAGTAAATTTATGATGCTATGCAATCTTCATCACTATCCATTTTCAGAACTTTTTTTTCTTAACAACAGAACCTCTGTCCCCATTAAACCCTAACTCATCATTTCCCCTCCCTCAGCCCCAGGTGACCTTTATTCTACTTTCTGTCTCTGTGAACTCACCTACCCTAGGTAAGTCATATAAATGGAATCATCCAATATGTGTCCTTCTGTGTCTGCCTTATCTCACTTGGCATAATGTGTTCAAGGCTCATCCATGTTGTAGTGTGTTTCAGAGCTTCCTCCGTTTTTAAGGCTTCATAATATTCCATTATATGGATGGACCACATTTTGTTTATCCTTTCATCTGTTGGTGGGCACTTGGGTTGTTTCCACCACTCACATTACTCTGCTGTGAGTAATGCTGCTCCGAACATGCATGTACATGTAATCTGAGTTCCTGTTTTCTGTTCTTTCGGACGTGTACCTAGGAGTGGTGACGAATGTATAACTAAGAGTGATAACAGCCGTCCTACTGGGTGTGAAGTGGTATCCATTGTGTCTTGATTTGCATTTCCCTAATGACTAGTGATGTTGAGCATCTTTTCATGTGCTTGTTGGACATTTGTATGTCTTCTTTGAAGAAATATCTATTCAAGTCCTTAGATCATTTTTTGAATTGGGTTTTTTGTCTTTTTGTTGTTGCATCTAGGGGTTCTTTATGTATTCCAGATACTAATTTCTTATCAAATGTATGATTTGCAAATTATTGTTTCCCATTCTGTGGGTTGTCTCTTCACTTCCTTGATATTATACTTTTATACACAAAAGTTTTAGATATATATATATTTTTTGGCTACACTGCAAGGCTTGCAGGATTTCAGTTCCCCAGTCAGGGATCGATCCCGGGCCCATGTCAGTGAAATCACCAAGTCCTAACCCCTGGACCGCAAGGGAACTCCCCAAAAGTTTTATATGTTGACCCTATGTTTTCTTCTAAGAATTTTATACTTTTAATTCTTAAGTTTAGTTCTTTGATCCATTTGGAATTAATTTTTGAATGTGGTGTAAAGTGAGGGTCCAGCTTCATGTTTTTTGCATGTGGGTATTCAGGTTTCCCCAGGATCATATGTTGAAAAGACTGTCCTTTCCCCATTGAATGATCATGGCACCCTTGTTGAAAATCAATTGACCATAGATATGAGGGTTTATTTCTGGGCTCTCTATTCTATTCCATTGGTCTATATGTCTTTCTGTGTGCCAGCACCACAGTTTGATTACTGTAGTTTTGTAGTAAGCTGTAAAATCAGGGAGTGTGTGCCTTTCAGCTTTTTTCTTCATTTTTAATATTGTTTAGGCTATTTGGGATCCTTTGAGACTCCATATGAATTTTAGGCTGGGTTTTTCTCTTTCTGCAAAGAACCGCTATTGGGATTTTTGACTGGGATCTCATTGAATCTATAGATCACTTTGTATAATATGGTCATCTTAACAGTATTAAATCTTCCAATCCATGAATGTGGGATGTGTTTCCATTCATTTATGTCTCTTTCAATTTCTTTCAGCAGTGTTTTGTAGTTTTCAGTGTACTAGTCTTTTGTCTCCTTGATTAAATTTATTTCTAAGTATTTAATTTATTGATGCTTTTGTAAATGGAAATTTTTAAAAATTATCTTCTCAGATTGTTCATTGCTATTATAGAGATGCAACTGATTTTTGTGTGTTGATTTTGTATCTGTGACTTTGCTGAATTCATTTATTAGCTCTGTTTTTTAACCCAAATAAAAATAGGAATTTAAAATAAATCAAGACAGTATTTTTAGAGTAGTTTAACATTCACAGCAAAATTAAGGAGAAGGTTAGAGTTTTCCCATACACCCCCTGCCCCCCCCACATGCACAGCCCCCCCTATTATCAGCATCCCCACCAGATGGTCCATTTGTTACAACTGATGAACCTAGACTGACGCGTCACCATCACGCAGAGTCCATGGTTCACATCAGGGCTCACTCTTAGTGTTGTACGTTCTGTGGGTTTGGACAAATATATAATGACATGCATTCATCATTATAGTGTCATACAGAGTAATTTTACTGCCCTACAAATCCCCTGTGCTCCACCTCTTTATTTCTTCCCACCACCAACCCTTGGCAAAAACGGATCTTTTTACTGTCTCCATAGTTTTGCCTTTTCTGGAATGTCATAGAGTTGGAATCATACAGTCTGTACCTTTTCAGATTGGCTTCTTTCACTCAGTTAAATGCATTTAAGGTTCCTTCATGTCTTTTCATGACTTGATTGCTCATTTCTTTTTATCACTGAATAATACTCCATCGTCTGGATGGACCACCGTTAATTTATCCCGTCACCGACTGAAGGGCATATTGGTTGCTTCCAAGTTTCATGTAGTCCCATTTGTCTGCTTTGGTTTTGTTGCCTGTGCTTTTAGTATCTTATTCAAGAAATCATTGCCAAGTCCAATGCCATGAAGCATTTCACCTATTGTATTATAGGAGTTTTATCATTTCAGGTCTTATGTTTAGGTATTTAATCCATTTTGAGTTAATTTTTGCAGGTGGTGAAGGTAATGAATGAAGTCCAACTTCATTCTTTTGCATGAGGATTTCCAGTATTCCCAAACATATGTTGAAGAGACTATCCTTTCCCAATTGTGTAGGGTTGGCACCGTTATTGAAGATCATTTGACCATCTGTGCAAAGGTTTCTTTCTGGGCTCTCTATTCTGCTCCATTGGGCTCTTTGTCTTCATGCCATAGAACCAACTGATTTTTGATAAGGGTGCAAAGATAATTAAATGAAGGGAGAATATAGTGCTGGGACAAATGGATATGCAGCACATGCAAAAGAATAAAGTTGGACCCCTCCCTCACACCATATACAAAAATTAACAAATAAATCAAAGACCTAAATATAAGAGCTAAAATTATACAACTTTTGGAATAAAATTTAGGAGCAAATTTTTATGACTGGATTATCCAATGATTTATTACGAATGATACCAAAAGCACAAACAACAAAAGAAAAAAAGCACATAAGTTACATTTATGTGATTATGTGCATGAATAACCATATACGTATTGTCTTTTGCAATTGCTTTTTAAATCAGTTAAGGGAAGAAAGAGGAAGACATAAGTATTTATATGGTATTTTATAATTATATAGTTATCTTTACTAACCATATTCGTTTTCTATTGCTGCTATAGCAAATGATCACAAATTTAGTGGCTTAAAGGACCACAGATGGGTTATCTGGCATTTCTGGAGGTCAGAGGTCTGAAATGGGTCTTACTGGGCTACTGTCCAGGTGTCAGCAGGACTGTGTTCCTCCTGGAGGGGTTAGCATAGAATCCCTTTCCCTGCTTATTTCAGCTTCCGGAGGCCGCAGGACTCATCTTCGTCTTCAGAGGCAGCAGTGTTGGGACTAACCCCCACCCCCCAGTCATCTCTCTGGTTCTGTATCTTCTGCTTCCCTTTTACACTTATAAGGACCTTGGTGATTACACTGAGCTCACTGAGATCATCCAGAATAATCTACCCATCTCAAGATCAGCTGATTACCAACCTTAATTCCATCTGCAACCTCAATTCCCCTTTGCCATGTAACCTAACATAGTCACAGGTTCTGGATATTAGGGCCTGGAGATTTGCAGGGCTGGGGGGTGCTGTTGTTTTGCCTACTGTACTGGTGTGTTTTTTTCTATGTACTTGAATTACTGGCTTGGGTCACTTGCTTTCAGATGGAAAAATTTTCTTCAGTATTTCTTCTAAGGCAGTTCTGCTAGCAACAAAATCTCTGTTTTGATTTATTCGGAAATTTCTTTATTTTACCTTCATTTTTGAAAAGTAGTTTTTCTGAATATAAGATCTTTAGTTCACAGTTTTTTCTTTCAGCACTTAGAATATGCCATTTCCTTCTGAACTCATTGTTTCTGATGTAATTTCAGCTGTTCATATTCTTGGAACTCCCTTATATGTGACAAATCATTTTCTCTTGCTGCTTTCAGGATTTTCTCCTGGTGTTTGGCTTTTAGCATCATGACGTATCTGTACGTGGTCTCTGCATTATCCTGGTTGGAGTTTGTTGAGCTTCTTGGATGTGTATATTAATTTTTTTATTAAATTGTGGAACTTTGTTTTCAGCCATTATTTCTTTGAATATTTTTTTCTGCTTCTTTCGTTCCCTTTTTTTCTGGTGTTCCCATTGCACGTATGTTGATTTAGCTAATGATGGAGCACATTTCTTTACGGCTGTCTTCATTCTACTTCATTCCCTTTTCCTTTCTGCTCATCACATTGCATCATCTCTACTGAACTATCTCAAGTTTGCTTATTCTTCTGCAAGTCAGATTTATTGTTGAGCCCCTCAAGTGAACTTTTCATTTCAATTACTGTACTTTTCAAGTCAAAAATTTCCATTTAGCTCTTTTTTCCAATTTCTATGTCTTTATTTATGTTCTCTATTTGGCGAGACAGTGTCAGTTCTTCTGCAAGCATGGTTCCCTTTGTTCTGTGAACATATTTATGGTGGGTGCTTTGGTGCCTTTGTTACGTCTAACACCTGGGTCTTCTCTTAAGCGGTTTCTGTTGCCTTTTTTTCCTCTGTGTATGCATCACACGTTCCTGTCTGTTTGCATGTCTCATAATTTTGTATTGCAAACTGGACATTTTAGATAATTTACCGTGGTAGTACAGGATTTCGATCTTCCCTCTGGGGCTTGCTTTTGTTTTTCCTTGATGCTTAATTTTGAAAGTCTTGGCTGGACTCTTCCAGTGGAGTCTACATCCCCTGCAGCCTGAAGCTCTTTAGAGGGTATGGCCTTGCACACAGTCACCCCAGATATCAGTAGTTTTACCAGAGTTTTCTTTGTCTCAATCTTTTCCTCTCTCTTAACATTTCTGCCTCATTTGGTACCACATCCAGCTGTCAGGCTCCACTAGGTGTCAGCTGATTTCTCTGTTGTTTTCTGTTATGCCCAGGGCAATAATTTGTGCCACAGTCTGATCCAATTACATTTGGGCCCCTTTTCAAGGATAGTTTCTGAGGTCAGTCTTTGAGATTTGTTCTGACCCCAGGAAGGCTCTTCTTAGATGTGTATTTCCCTGCTTCTTTATGATAAACTTGTTTCCCTCTCATTTAACTTGTTGTCATAGAGCTACCATCCTCATTTTAATTGCTTCATCTAAATACCCATCGTCTTGAGAGTGCTCTTGGGCTTGAACTTCTTATAGTCTGTTTCACATGAAGTCAGTTCCTTTGGAGAGAGCTTTGGGGTTCTCCGTTTGTATGGGCTGCCTCGCCTTCAGGGCACAATCTGTGAGGCATGACTGTAGGCCTGGGAGTGGAGTGGCCTGCTTCTCTCTGAGTGACCCCTGCTCTACCAGCAGGGCTGGGCAGCCACTGGTGCATCTGTTCTTCTTGTCTTAGTCATTTTGTGCTGCTGTAACAAATTACTGTAGCCTGAGTGGCTTAAATAACAAATATTTATTTCTCATGGTTCTGGAGGCTGGAAGTCTGAGATCAGGATACGGTCAGGTTCTTGGTGATGGCTCTCTTCCTGGATATGTCTTCACTTGGCCTTTTGCTGATACATGCATGGAGAGAGGAGGGAGGGAGGGAGAGAGACAGGGAGAGAGGGAAAGTGAGAGAGAGAGATATCAATCTCCTGTCTCCTCCTGTTTTTATAAGGGCACTAATCCCATAAGGGGGGGTTCCACCCTCATAACCTCATCTAAACTTAATTACCTCCTGAAAACCCTACCAATTAATACCATCACATTGATGATTAGGGCTTCAAAATATGAATTTTAGGGGGACAAAAGCATTCAGTCCACAGCACCGCTCTTATCATAGAGCCTCTGTTTTATGGGCAGAGGACAGTTGAGGTGCCAAGTAGCTTTCTGCACCTGGAGTAGGCCTTCCACCCTATTGGCTGGGACCAGGTAGAGGAAGGATTCTCCCAGCCTCTTGGTGGCACCGACAGGAGTTTGGCCTTTGTAACTCAGAGTCAAGGAGAACGAGAAATGCTGGTGGCTTGGCCTCCTGTACCCCTTCATTGAAGCTGAGGGGGGAGGAAACCCGTCTCCACACCCACCTGGAATGGAGCTTCCCATACACCAAGCCGGGGGTGGGGGGGCGGTGGGAGTGGGTTGTGTTTGCTGAGACTGTACTGCAGGCTGGTTTTACCAGGATTTAGTTGATTTTCTCGAATATCTCTTCATTTGTTGCATGTTCTTAGGACAGTTTCTAGACTTTAGATGGTTGCTTTTTAAAAAATAATTTTCACCCATGTGGTCATTTGGCTGGGAGCGTGTCCCAACGCACAGATGAGGGAAACTAGCTGGTCCATAACGGAGTAATCAGGAAAATATAAATTAAAATACCAGGTGCAATTGTACGCCTGTCATAGTCACAAAAGTTAAAAGAGCTAATTGTGTTGAATAATGGTGAGGACATGGAGGAAAGGAGCCCACACACTGCAGGATGGAGGGTTAGCTGTGCGTCTGCTTGCAGGAGCAGCCTGGCCACGTCCAGTAGAGTGGAAAGGCTTTACCCTGCAACCTGGAGAGCTCATCTCCTTGTGTCCATCCTGGAGAGGTTCTTACACAAGTGCCCAAGGGCTTACGGTGTTTATTACAGTAGGGCCAGTGGTCTGCACATAGCATTTGGAAGGATTCTTGAGTAAAAAGTAAGAGCAAGTATTGTAAGGATTGTATCATAGGACGTCATTGATGTACGTTTAAACCCATTGATAATATGTTTATTTATGGATAAAGATAAGGCAACGTACAACAGTGTGGGTCTGCACATGTAGGCGTCTCTGCTGGAGGGTGGCACAGTGGACTCCCAGCATTAAGGTCTTATTTCTGAAGAAAATGTAAGCGGTGGATACCCAGTTTTGTTATATTATCCTTTGTGCTTTCTCACATTAGAAACTTGAAATGAGAAATAAACACACACAAAATAAAAGTTCTTAATTAAGGAAGACATTCTAACATTTTGGAGTCAAAGGCAAAAGTTGTGTGAGTATCTAAGACATGACCCTTACAAGGAATTGCATCCTGATTTTCCCTGTGGGTTTTGCCGGCCCTGGGAATGCTGACGGGGTCTGAGTGAGCTCTGGGTTGACTCCCCTTCCCCGTCTGACGGGGTCACAGGACAGGGATGCTGCCTCAAGAGGGTGGCTTACCGCTGTTTAGAAATCTTTGTTTTTGTACCAGGCATTTCCCCAGTCATCAGCTCAGAAGCAGCGTAGTTTCTAAAGCAAACGCTGACAAACCCAGAGCCCTAAGAGAGCGTTCTTGCTGTCAGGAAACCCCCTCTGTAAGGCATTTTCCCTCTGGTCCCACAGCATCTCAGGAGCTGCATGCTTGTGTGTTTTCCTGGGGCCTCCTGGCAAGGAGGTTGCCGTGATGACAACCCCTGCTCTCTCTCTGCCATCAGGGCACCCACAGCCGCCGTGAACGTGCCCCTCCTGTGCACTCAGCTCCGCGGCCCTGCCGTCCGCTTTTCTGGGTTTATTCCCCTCAGTGAGAAGGGAGCGTCTCCGAGCTCAGTCACACAGTGGTTCTGCCTTGTGTTCTTTTCCTGCACATTCTAGAGTCCAGCTTCCTATTTGCCTTATTCTGCTCCCCCCGACCTTCGGATTCTGACCAAGACCCAGAGGGAGCAGGGGGCCCTCCCTGTCCTGCCGCTGACCCTCCCAGAGCCCAGGGCTGTTGTGTCATTCTCAGTCCAGGACGGGTGAACCCCCCACCTCAGGTTTTGCCTCCCCGCAAGGCTCCCGGGTCCGTCTGCAGCTGATGCTCTGGGGCACAGGCCCCGGGACCCGGCGGTGCCGCAGGCTCAGCTCTCCGCTGCTGCGTCCGGGGCGGCCCGTGTCAGATGCGTTTCGGGGTCATGCTCCCGGGCCTCACGTCCTGGAACTCGTCCTGCCCGCACCTGGTGAACGACGGTGTGTGGTCGATAATCCTCTGAACTGTTTCACGGGTGCTGCCCAGATCCCTTTACCACGACCAGTGCCGTCTGAAGCCGGACCCTTATTAGTACTTGGAGGCGAGCAGTCTGCCTCTGCTGTTTTCCCACGTGTAGATTTTTTCTGAATTCGCTGGGACCGCGTTATGGGTGCATGGAGACGTTCCGTGGGCGGGCGTGCCGGGCGGTGGGTGAGCCGGTGGGCAGGGCTGTCCGTGGCCCTCGCGTGCCCTGACCCGCAGGTCCCCGCAGCTTGGCGACCCCCGGCTTCCTTAGCCATTGGACTTGCTGACGTGAAGACTTGGGTTAGCGCTCTGAGGCCTGGTTCACTGTCGCCCCCGCCCCACGGTTCTGAGTGTCTCTTCTCTCTCACTAGGGTTTCACATGGTTTTGATCAGACAGTGGTGAGCTCATCTTAAACAGTGCTTTACTCAGACCTCAAATTCTGATTTCTTTACCCACAGGAAGCCCCATCTGGCTGTCGTGGTGACTTATAGCCTAGTTTTCCAGGGAAAGTATGCGTTCCCTGGAAAAGATGATCTTTTCCCTAATGGCACATGCACATGTTGTAGAGGCTTGGGGCACGTCTGTAGATAAAGCACTGTCTTCTCCTTGACTCCTGTTGAGCCGAAGAGCTGAACGTGTGTGTGTGCAGGTGGGGTCCGGGCGCTGCTGGGGCAGCAGGGCTGGGGCCAGGCCGGCTGCGCTCGGAGGTGACCGCGCCCCTGCTTCCCGCCTCCCTGGTGACCGCCCGCCACCTGCGGGATCTCCCTTCTCCACCCGCGTCTCCTCCTCCGTTTGTGCGTGACCTTTCCTTTAGGAAATGCTGGCCGGCTGAGTCATGAAATCAGAGCTCACACACCACAGGGCTAGAAAGGGACTTAAAAAATTGCCTGTGAAACTAACACAACATTGTAAATCAAGTATAACTCAATAAAATTTTAAAAAATTGCCTGGTTCTCTTTTAAAATTAAACACCTGCGGCTCCGGGACCTGCGGTCCTCCCTACCCACCACTGAAGCCAGAGAGTGATGTTTCTGCCGCTTTCAGGCTTAAAGCATCCTTTCCTACGTTACTCGCGTTCTTCATGCCTGTGGGCGTGAGCTGCTCATTCCAGTTTACAAATCAACAAACTGGGGATCGGGTTCCTGGGTGACTGGTGTGCGAAACTGCAGGACAAGGACACGTGGGGTTTTCCTCGTTCGAAACCATATTCCTGTGCACGGAAGGTTCCATTCCGGTTATCTACCTTCTTTTTTTTTGCAGCTGAGCCTGTACGCCGATTTCAGAAATTTATAATGTTAAGTCTGTGGTTTAAGTAACACTTAGTCAACGGGGATGTCTGCAGTGGCGTTGTTTACCAGGCGCTGAACCAGGAGGACGGCCGAGAAGCAAAGAGCTCCTGTCCTGGAACCACCTCCTGTGGGCCTGGGTGGTGGAAGGTGCTGGGAGGAAAAAGGGCAGAGGAAGGGTGCTGTCCGGAGACCCTCAGGTTGTCCGAGGGCGGATGGGCATTATCTTTTCTGCAGGGGCAGGATACTCACACCACGCGGGTGACGAAGGGCAGCTGCAGCCAGTTGTCGCCTCTCTGTGAGGGACGGGGGAGTTGGGCTCTGCTGCTCAGTGAGTGGCCCACACACTTGTGATTTTCAGCGCCTTTTGAATTTGGACTTTTGGACTAAGGGATGTGGACTCGTGCAGTATCGTGAAGGTTGAGGCGGCTGAGGAAGCAGGAGGGCAGGTGAGAGAGGAGGACACGTCAGGTGTCTCCCCTTCCTGTTCTGCCCCACTTCTGGCACACGTGTGCATGTGTGTGACACACAGACATGCATACATACACACGCACAAGCACACACGCACGCACATGCATGTCCTGGGTGTGGGCATACAACTGTCCTCCAGGTCCTTCCCGGGTAGCTACGTAGACCTGCAGTGTGGGCTGGACAGTCAACGCGAGTTATGCTTCTCTTGGGAACCGCGGTCTCCAGGTGAGTCATAGTATTCCTTGACATGGGTCAAGTCAATCTCTGTAATGATCTCCAGAACCGAACTCTGGGGTGACCTGAATTGTGCAGCAAACAAGTTTTGATAGTGGACTGATTACCACCTTGCATCTCTCTTGTCTGTGATTCCATGTGCACAGGCTCTTGGGATCAGAGGTGGAGCTCTTCCAGGTAAATGCTTCCCTCTGGGTGGGGAGGGCCCTGCCCGATACTTGGAGCATCATTTCACGATTGCTGGAGACGCTGCAGAGGAGGATGTGCATTCTTTGCAAAAAAAAATCCTGCCCTCCCAGAGCGGAGCCCCAAAGAACCAGTCACCCCAAGAAGCCCTGCTGGCTTTGGACCGTGGAATAAGCGAGGCCGGGATGCAAGCTTGCTTGGGCGCATCGAGAGTTTATTTATGAGCTGTTTCATCGGTGCCGTAAGTACATCAGATGGCCTGGGACCGTGAGTGTGGACGGCGGGGCTGACCGAGGCTGAGGACACCCCGAGGCCCCTGACGCAGCACAGGCCCAGCCTCTGCCTCTCAGTTGTGATGGAGGCGGAATTGGGCCCGAGATTTTGGATAATAAATTTCCTCGAGCACGTTCACGTCTACAGAAGAGAAATTAGACTCGGGTTGCTCGGTCTGGCCCCGTACTGGCGGCTGTGTCTCCTTCTTCTGTGGCCGTTTGTGAACCGTGTGTCTGCAGAGGACGCTTGTCCCAGCCAGGCCTCATCCATGCTCTGCCCCTGGTGCTGGCGCTGCATGGCGCTCCCTCGTCTATCTTCCCTTGTTTCCAGTGAGGGAACCAGAAGGCCACACCAGGTGTACTGGTCGTGCCGGTGACGGGAGATGTCACAAAGCATTTTTAAAGGAGATGTGGACACACTTGAAACACCGGACACTTGCAGCAGAAGTGTGGGGTGGGTGCTAGTGATGAGTAGTTTACGTATTAGCAAGTGACTTTTACCAAATTCAGCAAATTTGCAAACTTGATCACTTGGAAGAAATTTATTGGAGTAGAACGTGGTCGTTTGTGCCCTGTGGTAGCAAAACAGGTGATGTGCTCATGTGAGATAGCGCACGATCGCCAGGTGTGCTCAGTGGTCCGTGAACATCAGTGTTATCAGCCAGACCCTCCAGAGAAAGAAAATCCACACAAAAAATCTTTTAAGGTTAATAAATAATGATAACCAGAAAAATCCAAAGGACTAATTTGGAGTAGTATGAAGCTAAGGTTCTACGAAGTGAAGAGTTACAGAGACTTGTGGTGTCGGATCTCAGTAGGAGAGAAGTGTCGGCCTCTTGAATTTCCATGAGGTGCCCGTGGAGAAACGCTGGGGGTTGTTTCATGGGGTTGGTAGTGTCATCGTCACGCGGTTGGGTGGCCACAGCGAGAGCAGCCACTGTTCCGGAACGTGTACCCCTAACTTTGAGTCAGGAAAGATGTGACATGATTTGTGCAGTGAAATGGCACAGAGATAATCCCCATAAGCCTTCATATTCCCATATTGGTCTTAAAAAATTTTTTTTTATGGAAACTTTCACCTAGTTTGGGAAGGAAGATAGGAGTAAATCTCAGCTAATATCCGTTCAAAATCCTGAGTCCCATGCGTTTGGAGGGAAACACTGGACTCTGAATGATTTAGATGAAGATTCCACGTCCAGTTCTGCGTGACCACATGAACCAGAGGACGGGTCAGGAGCCTGTTGGATTCCACGGGATTCTTCCACCAGAAATGAGACCCAAAAGGCAGCAGGAGCTGTCCTGGCGTGTCCGTGTGACACCACCGACCGCCAGCTGAGCTGTCGCCGCAGCAGGTGTGGATTCCGGTCACTGAGGCCCTAACGCAGCCACCCGGGGGGTTTCTCCATGTCTGAAACAGTGTATGTCTTCTGAGGGGAAGATATTCGTAGGTATGAATGATAATAATAATAAAAGGTTTTATCTTCCCGTATCACTTTTTAACCAGTACCTTCAAGGCCTTATCTAGACTCTCTTACTACATGTTTTGTATGTTCCTGCAAAAAACAAACACACTATTCCTACTATTTGAATTGATTTCCACAGCGTGAGGCTGTTAGAGACCCTCCAGGGTCCTGGGGTCCCGGGGTTGAGGACGAAAGCCCACCTCCTGCCCCAGAGCCGCGGTGTGTTTCCTGTGCACGGGCGCCCGGTGCAGAAGGCAACGTGGCCGCTGGGTCACTGTGCCGGCTTCACTGTTTTTCGCCTCCTCACCCTGGGGAGTAGGTTACACTTCTGATCTATTTAGTTACAGGATCGTATTCTGTCAATTTGTCTGTGACTGAAGACTTTCTGACTGATGCCCGAAAGCCTTTTTTCCTTGTGGAAATTGAATTTGGAGACCGAGGGTACATGCTGTGCTCTGCAGAAAGCCATCTGTTCTCCAGTTTCGCTGGATCGCCCCAAACCAACGTCCTCCTCCCCCTTGGTGAGCTTCTGTAATTCACACCGCATTGCCCTTGGCTATTCTGTGGGCTCTGCACTCTCCAGGGTGCATGGCCCTTGAGGTGAGGACCGGATGATCCCCCTTTGTCCACATCAGTCCGTTTGTTGGCTGTGAGTTGTGGTCGCTGGGTCGGCCGTGCTGACACGGTCACTTCTGCAGGGCTGGTGAACTGTGTGTTTTGTGAGCAGACCCCGTCGGGGCTGGGGGTGAGGTGGGCAGCTCCGCTTCCGAGTCGGGCACCGCACGATCAGATGAGGACCCATTCCTCTCGTCCACTGCAGGACAAACATTTGACCCCTGAGCCCGATTTTGGTTTAAAAACTGTACTTTGTGAAAAGCACGGTGAGTTTTTTGAATGGATCCACAGTCCTCCCACCCAGTGGAAATCTGGGTCAGTTTTCTGTACGGCGTGTCGACCTGGTCCTGGCAGGAAACATGAAAAAAACTACCTTTAGATGATCTTTTTATTTGGGGGACTTGGATTAAAGTCAACAAAAGTATCATCAGAGCAAGCATCACGCGCTGAACCCAGCAACAGGACGTACAGGTTGAATTGTCTGCTGTCCGAGCTCTTGACCCCTGCCCCTGGCTTTGATCTCACCCAGCTCTCCTTGCTCTGTCATGATGGGACTGGTCCTTAGTTTATGTCCATGATGGCTTAAATTCCCATAAACTCTAAAGATGTCATCATGTGTATTTCTACTTTTCTGGCCATATTTACTTGAAAATGCCTCCAAGAATATTGTGCAAATACTCAAAAGTGTCATTTTTAAAATGCTTTTAAAACATTTTAAAATGTTTTGCAAATGCTTTTCATAAATGCATCTAGAGACATCTGTTAACACTAAGATCAAAATACGTTTCATAGGAAAATTAGGTGGGTCTCCCTTGTTAAGTAGAGAGAAACTCCTTCAGAAGCCCTTTTGGTTTTTACTACTCTCTTCAACTACCTCATGTCCCTGTGCCCCCCGAGGCTGGTTTAAGATGAGTCTGCCAGCTGTGACACTGAGTGTTTGCTGTTTACTTGCTTCATATCTAGAATATGTGGATTATAGGGATGACTCTCAGTCCCAAGTTAAAAGGTGTTCAGTACTAATCTGGGTAGTTTAGATGATGGTGATGATGGTGGTGATGGTGATGATGGTGATGGTGATGATAATGATGATGATGGTGATGATGGTGATGGTGATGATGATGATGGTGATGATAATGATGGTGATGATAATGATGATGATGATGATGGTGATGATGGTGGTGGTGATAATAGTAAAAATACCAGCACCACCATCATCTATATCGACCACCCAGAGCTCAGACATATTTAACACAGCTTTGGCTGCCTCTATGGAGCTTCCCTAGCATAAGGTGAAACAAATTTAACTTCAGGAGCCCTTTTTCTTTTAAAAATCACTTTGTTTAAAAATTATGGAAGTAATTTCTATTTACCATAAACATTAAAACAGCACAGAAGTATATAAAGAGTGAGAATTTTCCCCTCTCCAATCCAGTCCATGGTGAGTACCTACTAGACTGTGTGTCCAAAAGAAATATTGGAGGTACTACCTGATTTTAAATTCACTAGAAGCCACATTAAAACAAGTGCAAATAAACAGGTGAAATTATGTTTAATAGCATATTTTATTTAAGCCAAGTTTAAGTATTATCACCTCATTTTATAATCCTTATAAAATAATCAAGAAAGCTTTTTACATTCTTTTTGTACCAAGCCTTCTAAATCTGATGTTTTACACTATGGTACATCTCATTTGGACTAACCCCACCCCAGGTGCTCGAGCAACATGTGGTTATTGGGTGTTGTATTGGGCAGGATAGTTCTAGACCTGGTACTTTGCCCACAAATGGCTTTTTGTAACATAAATGTGATTATGTTTTCTGCAAAAAACTTCATTCCCCTACCGGCGCACATTGGAGGGTTCTCTCCGTAAGTACATACAGGTCTTTACTCCTTTTAGTGGATGAATAGCCTAGAGTCCATACAGCACAACCAGAGTGCATCTAGGCATTAGCACGCGTGCACACACACACATACGCACTCACACACATGCACACACACTCAGGGGGTTTCAAGCTGTGTGTTTCACAGCAGTGCAGCTGGGAGCATTCTTGGAATATCGGGTAAAGGGGAAGCACGATACAGGCAGACCTGGGTTTATTGTGCTTCTCAGACACTGCCTTTTTTACAAATTGAAGGTTTGTGGCAGCCCTTCAAGCAATTCTATTGGTGGCATTTCTCTAACTGCACTTGCTTGCTTTGTGTCTCTGTGTCAGTGTCACAGTTTGGTAATTCTTACAATAGTTCAAGCTTTTCATTATGATTATATTTGTTATGGTATCTGTGATCAGTGATCTTTGATGTTACTGCTATGACTCGCTGAAGGCTCAGGTGATGGTTAGCATTTTTTAGCAGTATTTTTTTCTAATAAATTTATTTATTTATTCATTTTTGGCTGCATTGGGTCTTCATCGCTGAGCATGGGCTTTCTCTAGTTGCGGTGAGCAGGGGCTACTCTTCGTTGCAGTGCACGGGCTTCTCATTGCAGTGGCTTCTCTTTGTCGCGGAGCACGGGCTCTAGGTGCGCAGGGTTCAGTAGTTGTGGCACAAGGACTCAGTAGTTGTGGCACCCAGGCTTCGTTGCTCCACGGCGTGTGGGATCTTCCCAGACCAGGGCTCGAACCCGTGTCCCCTCCATTGGCAGGTGGATTCTTAACCACTGCGCCACCAGGGAAGTCCCTAGTAAAGTATTTTTTAAATTAAGGTCTGTACATTTTTTGTAGACATAATGCCGTTGCACACTTAATGGACTACAGTCTAGTGTAAACATAACTTTATACGCACTGGGAAACAAAAAAATTCATGACTCACTTTATCATGATATTTGCTTTATTGAGGTGGTCTGGAGTCAAACCTGCAGTAGCTCTGAGGTCTGCCTGTGTATGTTTTCACAGATCTGCTAAGTTGTTCTAAGAAGTTATTCTAGGAAGGTGAGGGTGACTTATGTTCTCTGGTTTCCAGAACCTTCTTTCTGCCATCATGTGCCCTCCAGCCCCCTGCGTGCCTGCACCTCCCGTCTTAGTGACAGAGGATATCTGCTCCTGCCTCCTCGTGTCCTCTGCTGGGGTCACTGCAGAGTCTTTGCTTTCCTTTTGCCCCTGATCTGTTTTTCCCAACAGCGCTTCTGACGCCAAAAGTGTGGGTCTTCCTGCACCAACCAGCAAGTCTCCCGACACCAGCTGGGTGTCCAGAGTTTAATTCAGTTCTGACACTAGCTCCCAGGGTCACCACAGACCCGCAAGTTAAGGGCTCAGCCCACAGGACTTCCCCACCTCGTGATGCGGCAGCAACTCCCAGGTTATCACCTGTACTTTTGACTGGCTGCAAATTGGGGTTCCCACGATCCCTTCTTTGGGTTCAATAATTTGCTGCAACCCACAGAACACAAGAAGGTGTTTATTATAAAGGATACAACTCAGGAACAGCCAGCCGGTAGAGAGGAAGAGACGCACAGAGTGAGGGGTGAGGAGGGCAGGGGGCTTCCCTGCCCTCTGGATTCGCCACACCCCGCCCCCGCTCCCCTACACCTCCCCGGGTCCACCAAGGGCCTCTGAACCCTTCCTTGAGAGTTTTCTTGGAGGTTCCATTGCAGAAGCACGATTGATTAAATCATTGGCGGCTGGTGATTAAACTCAATCCCCAGCCCCTCTCCCCTCTTGGAAGTCGGGGGTGGGGCGGAAAGTTCCAACCCTCTAATCAGCTGGTTCCCTTGACAACCGGCCCCCATCCTCCTAGAATCACCTCATTAGCATAGCTCAGGTGGGTTGAAAGGGGCTTGTTATGAATAACAAAGACTCTCCTTTTACCTGTCTCACTCAGAAATTCCAAGGGTTTTAGGAACTCTTCTGCCAGCAACTGGGATGGAGACCAATCATATTGGTCTTAACTATATCACAATGTCACATCCCTTTTCTAAGGGCTGGGAGGGATCTCTCCTGTACCAGAATACAAATTATTGAATATGTCAACAAAGAATACCAAGATAAATCCACTTGTGTTAGATTGTGTATAAGGGGAAACAGCATTTGGAGAGGAATTACCGTTAACTCCATGCAGTTGTGTAGTGTTTGTGATTTTTTTTTTTTTAAATTGACACTAATTATGTTAGTTTCAGGTGTACAACATAATGACTCAATATTTGTATATATTGTGAAATGATCACCGCAATAAATCTAGTTACCATCCATCACCACACATAGTTACACATTTTTTTTTTTTTTTACTTGTGATGAGGACTTTTAGGATGTACTCTCAGCAACTTCCAAATATGCAATATAGAATTATTAACTCACCAGGCAGTACATTACATCCCAGGAGTTATTTATTTTATAACTGGAAGTTTGCACCTTTTGACCCCCTTCACTCATTTGGCCTATTTGTGATTTATGACTTTTAAAGCACTTTTTAGTTTTGTTTCAGGCCAGGTATGAAAATATGTATAACCATTTTTTAAACTTTTGTTATTGTCACCTTTCTTTACATTAGTCACATGTCTGTTGAGGATTCTACTAGCATTTATTTGTTTTAACATTTCATATTTATTATTAATAAGCACTAAATTGCTTGGCCTAGTACACCTTATAGGGTCAAATTTATAAATGCATTATATTAATTGAATATTAAAATTTTGTGTTAAAATTTTTTGCCTATATTTTCTCCATTGTCTAAATGCAATTAACATTTTTTCCTTATTATTTCTTGAGTCTTGTTAATAAAGAGGTTTGATTCCTAATGATACTCATAGAAGGGCAAAAAACATTAAAGAAAAAAACTTAATATTACCTCAGGTTTTTTTTTAAATTAAATAGCTTAAAATGCAAACAATGAATGAAAATGTGAAAACACTTGACACTCACTACAACTGTGATTAAGTGCTGTAATTAACTTATTAGTGTTCACATCCCTCTTAAAAATGAAGTGTTGAAAAATTTCACAATTTGTGTGGAAGCACAAAAGACCCCTAATAACCAAAGCAATCTTGAGAAAGAAAAACAGAGCTGGAGGAATCAGGCTCCCTGACTTCAGACTATACTACAAAGCTACAGTAATCAAGACAGTATAGTGCTGGCACAAAAACAGAAGTATAGATCAATGGAACAGGATAGAAAGCCCAGAGATAGACCCACGCACATATGGTCACCTTATTTTTGATAAAGGAGGCAATAATATACAATGGAGAAAAGACAGCCTCTTCACTAAGTGGTGCTGGGAAAACTGGACAGCTACATGTAAAAGAATGAAATTAGAACACTTCCTAACACCATACACAAAAATAAACTCAAAATGAATTAAAGACCTAAATGTAAGACTGGACACTATAAAACTCTTAGAGGAAAACATAGGCAGAACACTCTATGGCATAAATCACAGCAAGATCCTTTTTGACCCACCTCCTAGAGAAATGGAAATGAAAACAAAAATAAAGAAATGGGACCTAATGAAACTTAAGAGCTTTTGCGCAGCAAAGGAAACTATAAATAAGATGAAAAGACAACCCTCAGAATGGGAGAAAATATTTGCAAATGAAGCAACTGACAAAGGATTCATCTCCAAAATTTACAAGCAGCTCATGCAGCTCAATATCAAAAAAACAAACAACCCAATGCAAAAATGGGCAGAAGACCTAAATAGACATTTCTCCAAAGAAGGTATGCAGATTGCCAACAAACACATGAAAGGATGCTCAACATCACTAATCATTAGAGAAATGCAAATCAAAACTTCAATGAGGTATCACCTCACACCAGTCAGAATGGCCATCATCAAAAAATCTACAAACAATAAATGCTGGAGAGTGTGTGGAGAAAAGGGAACCCTCTTGCACTGTTGGTGGGAATGTAAATTAATACAGCCACTATGGAGAACAGTATGGAGGTTCCTTAAAAAACTAAAAATAGAGCTACCATACGACCCAGCAATCCCACTCCTGGGCATATGCCGTGAGAAAACCATCATTCAAAAAGAGTCATGTACCACAATGTTCATTGCAGCTCTATTTACAATAGCCAGGACATGGAAGCAACCTAAGTGTCCATCAACAGATGAATGGATAAAGAAGATGTGACACATATATACAATGGAATATTACTCAGCCATAAAAAGAAACGAAATTGAGTTATGTGTAGTGAGGTGGATGGACCTAGAGACTGTCATACAGAGTGAAGTAAGTCAGAAAGAGAAAAACAAATACCGTATGCTAACACATATATATGGAATGTAAAAAAAAAAAAAAGGTTCTGAAGAACCTAGGGGCAGGACAGGAATAAAGACCCAGACGTAGAGAATGGATTTGAGGACATGGGGAGTGGGAAGGGTAAGCTGGGATGAAGTGAGAGAGTAGCATTGACATATATACACTACCAAATGTAAAATAGATAGCTAGTGGGAAGCAGCTGCATCGCATGGCGAGATCAGCTCAGTGACCACCTAGAGGGAGGGTGGGAGAGAGCCGCAAGAGGGAGGCGATATGGGGATATATGTATATGTATACCTGATTCACTTTGTTATACAGCAGAAACTAACACACCATTGTTAAGCAATTATACTCCAATAAAGATGTTAAAAAAAAAAATGAAGTGTTGTTAAAGCACCACATTAGTTCTGTGAATGTGGAGGGTGATGGTGGTTACAGGGCTCTACGACCATTGACACAAAAGGAAGAAAGGAATTCATTGTGACACAGGGTTTTGGTTGAATGTTTACATGACACGTTAAGGAATTAAGTTACTTCTTAGAGTCAAACAACGCAAATGCACAGAATCGGTCTAAGGGCCCCTGTGATTGTTGCTATGGGAACTACAGCCTCACTTCCTGACATATGTTTGTTAGAATTTTCTTCAGCAACCAGTATTTAACCCGATTCTTGTGCTATAATTTTTGTTTGTGATGTTAAGAGGGAAGAGTTGAATGCATTTAGGAGGTGATAACACTATGATTCAAGAGATGGGGGCTGGCTCCTGCTCAGCACAATCACACGGTTAACTTCTAATGACTGGTGGGATCTTGGTAGACGTCTTGCATGAATTCTCCTTTCAAACCATGCAAGGCTTCAGACTGCCTTTGGGGTTGATGACACATAATAAATACAATGTCTCAGTAGACTACCAATTTTTTATAAATTCCTAAATATTATAATATTGAGATGCTTGTGGTTATTTCATGTGATCAATATTTTAAAGTTAACCGTACTCAATTCTTAGTCAATATTCATGCACCAGTTAATTTTTTCTTGTCCTATATATTTTTTTATTTTTACTTTTTGGCCACGTTGGGTCTTCGTAGCTGCGCACAGGCTTTCTCTAGTTGAGGTGAGTGGGGGCTACTCTTCGTTGTAGTACATGGGCTTCTCATTGCGGTGGCTTCCCTTGTTGTGGAGCACGGGCTCTAGGCATGCAGGCTTCAGCAGTTGTGGTGCGTGGGCTCAGTAGTTGTGGCACACAGGCTTTGTTGCTCCACGGCATGTGGGATCTTCCGGACCAGGGATCGAACCTGTGTCCCCTGCATTGGCAGGCGGATTCTTAACCACTGCACCACCAGGGAAGTCCCCTATATATTTTTATTATTATTATTTTTTCATTGCAGCATTTTAAGAAATTGATGTACAATATTATATAAGTTACAGGTGTACAGTATAGTGATTCACAATTTTTGAAGATTATACTCCATTTATAGTTATTATAAAGACTGGCTATATCCCTGTGTTATACAGTCTATCCTTGTAGCTTATTTTATACCTAATAGTTTGTACCTCTTACTCCCTTCCCCATGTCCTGCCCCTTCCCCCTTCCCTCTCCCCCGCTGGTAACCACTAGTTTGTTCTCTATATCTGTGACTCTGCTTCTTCTTCTTCTTCTTTTAAAAATTAATAATTTATTTTTGGCTGCACTGGGTCTTCGTTGCTGTGCGTGGGCTTTCTCTAGTTGCAGCGACCAGGGGCTGCTCTTCATTGCGGTGCACAGGCTTCTCATTGCAGTGGCTTCTCTTGTTGTGGAGCATGGGCTCTAGGCATGCGGGCTTCAGTAGTTGTGGCTCGCAGGCTCTAGAGCTCAGGCTCAGTAGTTGGGGCACACGGGCTTAGTTCCTCCGCGGCATGTGGGATCTTACCGGACCAGGGCTCAAACCCATGTCCCCTGCATTGGCAGGCGGATTCTCAACCACTGCGCCATCAGGGAAGCCCAAGTGTGCTTCTTTTTTGTTATATTCACTAATTTGTTGTATTTTTTAGATTTCACATATAAGTGATATGATACAGTATTTGTCTTTCTCTGTCTGACTTATTTCACTAAGCATAATACCCTCCAAGTCCATCCAGGTTGCTGCAAATGGCAAAATTTCATTCTTTTTTAGGGCTGAGTAGTATTCCATTGTATATATATACCACATCTTCTTTATTCACTCGTCTGTTGATGGATAATTAGGTTGCTTCCATATCTTGGCTGTTTACATATCGTAAACAGTGCTTCTATGAACATTGGGGTGCATGTATCTTTTCGAATTAGTGTGTTTGTTTGTTTCAGATATATACCCAAGAGTGGAATTGCTGGATTATATGGCAACTCTATTTTTAGTTTTTCAAGGAGACTTCATACTGTTTTCCATAATGGCTGCACCAAATTACATTCAAGCCAACAGTATAGGAGGGTTCCCTTTTCTCCACATCTTCTCTAAAATTTGTGATTTGTGTTCTTTTTGATGATGGCCATCCTGACAAGTGTGAGGTGACATCTCATTGTGGTTTTGATTTGCATTTCCCTAATGATTAACGATGTTGAGCATCTTTTCATGTGCTTGTTGGACATCTGTATGTCTTCTTTGGAAAAATGTCTATTCAGGTCTTCTACCCAGTTTTTAACTGGCTTTTTTTTGATGTTGAGTTGTATGAGCTCTTCATATATGTTGGATATTAACCCCTTACTGGTCATATCATTTGCAAATATTTTCTCCCATTCAATAGGTTGTCTTTTTATTTTGTTAATGGTTTCCTTTGCTGTGCAAAAGCTTTTAAGTTTAATTAGGTCCCATTTGTTTATTTTTGCTTTTATTTCCTTTGCTTTAGGACACAGATCCAGAAAAAATCTCTACAGTTTACGTCAAAGAGGGATTTGCCTGTTTTCCTCTAGGAGTTTCATGGTGTCTGGTCTTACATTTAGGTCTTTAATCCATTTTGAGTTTATTTTTGTATATGGTGTTAGGGAGTGTTCTAATTGATGTCATGGACATGTAGCTGTCCAGTTTTCCCAGCACCACTTATTGAAGAGACTGACTTTTCTCCATTGTATGTTGTTGCCTTGTTGTAGATTAATTGACCATAGATGTGGGTTTATTTCTGGGCTCTCTATCCTGATCCATTGATCTATGTGTCTGTTTTTGTGCCAGTACCATACTGTTTTGATTAATGTTGCTTTGTAGTATAGTCTGAAGTCAGGGAGTGTGATTCCTTTAGCTCTGATCTTCTTTCTCAAGATTGTTTTAGCTATTCAGGGTCTTTTGTGTTTCCATAGACATTTTAAAATTATTTGTTCTAGTTCTGTGAAAAAAATGCCATTGGTATATTGGTAAGGATTGCATTGGATCTGTAGATCATGCACTGCTTAATTTTAATGCTCAAAAAAATATTTTAATTATTCATAAAAAGACTTGAGAAACAAACCCAAACAAATTTGGGTTACATTACTGTTACAGAAAATTCCAATCAACACGTTGAAACCTGAAGTTATAGTTTATATGTCAAGGTAATTGAGGGCTCTTTGAGCATGAACTTATATCTGCCAATCACATGCCTAACTTAGAATATTTCTGGTTTAGAACTATTTCTTTTTTCATTTCTTTTTTTATTTTTTAACATCTTTATTGGAGTATAATTGCTTTATAATGTTGTGTTACTTTCCGCTGTATAACAAAGTGAATCAGCTGTATGTCTACATGTATCCCCATGTCCCCTCCCTCTTGTGTCTCCCTCCCACCCTCCCTGTCCCACACCTCTAGGTGGTCACAAAGCATTGAGCTGATCTCCCTGTGATATGCAGCTGCTTCCCACTAGCTAGCTATTTTACATTTGGTAGTGTATATATGTCCATGCCACTCTCTCACTTCGTCCCAGCTTACCCTTCCTCCTCTCCATGTCCTCAAGTACAAGCCCTCCTCAGGGGATTTCAAGGGCACCCCAGATCCCCTTCACCTCTCATGGTGCTGTCAACTATACATGACAAGCCATAGGTATTCACCCCAAACATCTCAACGCACACCTGTGGCTCAGACATTGTGCGTGACTGCCCATCTTATCCGGGAAAGTTGAACTATGACAGCACGATGTCCCGGACAGTTGGAAGGAGTCATCAGTTATTGCAGGGTTAAGTAAAGTTGCCCAAGTCACTTGGGTTACCCTGAAGACTGTGATCTTTCTAGGAAATAGTTTAACAGTGAAAGAACCCTGTGACCAAGGTAGATTTTTTTTTTTTTTTTAAATACATCCTTTTACTTAATATTGTATGCCTATCTTTTTGTGTGGCTTTTTTAAAAAAAATTTATTTATTTATTTTATTTATGGCTGTGTTGGGTCTTCGTTTCTGTGCGAGGGCTTTCTCCAGTTGTGGCAAGCGGGGGCCACTCTTCATCGCGGTGCACGGGCCTCTCGCTATCGCGGCCTCTCTTGTTGCGGCGCACAGGCTCCAGACGCGCAGGCTCAGCAATTGTGGCTCACGGGCCCAGCCGCTCCGCGGCATGTGGGATCTTCCCAGACCAGGGCTCGAACCTGTGTCCCCTGCATTGGCAGGCGGATTCTCAACCACTGCGCCACCAGGGAAGCCCCCAAGGTAGATTTTAAGTCTGCTTGCAAACGGTTCCTGAAACGTCCCCAGGTGTTAATACGTGTGCCTCTGCCTGCTGCTGTTTGAGACTGAATTGCTTAGAAACGCTGCAGAAGGTGGTTTGCAGCTCTTTCTAGCGGGAGAACACGGTTCAGGGGGTTAAGAGGCACGTGAGCATCTGTCATTTTTCTTGGTTTAGTATGGTTTTCATATTTTTAAAGTAATCTCATGAGCTTGTGTACATGGGGAAATATCACTGGGACTGTTTTCTGAGTTTACAAAGCTGAGTGCAAAAGGCAGATACATTCTTGACATTTTAGGTAGGAAAGGGAATTTGTGTTATTTCTTTATCTTAATTCAGTGTCTTCAAAATGAGGTGCTCCTTCTGTCAGTGCATCAGGCTTTTTATGGAGAACACGATGAGAGCGTTTTAAGGAAATTAATTTCCTGATTGTAAGTTTCATATGTGCTTTTTTCCCTAAAACATATTAATCTAAGAAAGTGTTTGTTACGCTTGAACCTCTCTTTTCTCCTCTGGTCTCATTTCCACCTTTCTCCCACTTCGTAAAGGCAAGGTCTGCACCTGTCATCCTGAATCTCGGCGTGTTGCCGGGTAGGAGAGGCCATCAGGGGAAAGATAGCAGTGTTGACGTTGACAAAGTTAATGGCTCTAATGAGTAGGTACAAATTATTTTTGGTGTCTCCTTACCTGCTTTCAACATAATTGAAAGAGGATAAAATAGAGTTGGTAGCTAATTAACAAAGATATTTTTGATGGTGAATTGAGGGTCATTGCCATAACAAGGTGCTTGTTACATTGTCACCCACTTGTTAATGTAAGTTTCTCCGTACTTATAGCTGTTGAAAAAGTCATTGATGCTGAACTGTTTCCTTCACTAAAAAGTAATATTTATCAGTAGACACACTAATGATTGGGAAAAAATCTCTATCTCATGGAGATGCATTTCCAATTAAATTTTTTTTTTAAAGCTTCTTTTTTATTATTTATTTATTTATTTATTTATTTATGGCTGTGTTGGGTCTTCGTTTCTGTGCGAGAGCTTTCTCTAGTTGTGGCGAGTGGGGGCCACTCTTCATCGCAGTGCACGGGCCTCTCACTATCACGGCCTCTCTTGTTGCGGAGCACAGGCTCCAGACGCGCAGGCTCAATAATTGTGGCTCACGGGCCCAGCTGCTCCGTGGCATGTGGGATCTTCCCAGACCAGGGCTCGAACCCGTGTCCCCTGCATTGGCAGGCAGATTCCCAACCACTGCGCCACCAGGGAAGCCCCCAATTAAATTTTAAATGTTAATATTTAATACTCATTCATCAGGGAATTCCCTGGTGGTCCAGTGGTTAGGACTCTGCACTCTCACTGCCAAGGACCCGGGTTCAATCCCTGGTCAGGGAACTAAGATCCCTCAAGCCGTGTGGCCAAAAAAAAATACTCATTCATCAAAATTTATAATATATTTCTATTTTTGGGTCAATTATGCAAGTCTAAGAGTAATGAAAATTTAGTCAGGTGGAAATTATTATTTGCAATCTTTATGTCACATAAAATTGAACAATACATTTCTGACTTTATATACATACATGTATATATGTGTGTGTGCACGCCTGCTGAGAAAGAGGGAAAGCAGCCTTTTGAACCTAAATCTGTGTCTGAGCAGGATTCAGTTCTGTGGGGAGGGTGGGATGAATATGAGAATTTAAGAACAAAAATGAGAGATGTAGTGCTTTAGACCATCAGAGACCAGCTTGCTCACGTGTTTTTACGTGGATGATGGTTGGTATCAAGTCTGTACAGCATTTAGACTCCAGCTGATACGTGTGACATGAGTTTTCTCTCAAAATGTCCAATGTCAATTATACCAGTTTTTACATCCTTTGACACTTGAATTTATGGAGAATATTAGATGCCAATTTGAAAACGTGCAAGGTTGTGTAATATTTCCCCCAGATACTATAAAAATCCAGGGGCAAGCATCTTTGAGGCCCGGCGCCATGTGCACCTTATTTCTTGATCGCTGTGGCGTGACCCCTGATGTGGGGAAGAGGGAACAGACCTTGGCTGTGGTTCTCTCTCCAGTCGAGCGTGTTCTGGATGACGTCCTGGCGTTGCAGGTGCAGTGCCGTCTCGTCCTGCCCCCTCGGGGCCCTGGTGACCCCCCGGCCCTCCCACCCCCACCCCTGCCCGGCTCCGGCTGCCTCTCCCTGGCTCAGGCCGCAGGGAGGTCCATCCCAAGGGGCACAAACGAGACTCGGGCCCCAGTCTCGGACCCGCCTCGGGGAGCCTCTGCGCCCACCCTCAGTCTGCTGCTTGTGGGTCGGACGTTCTGGCTTCAGGGCATCCTTACAGGGGTGTCAGGGTCTTGCAGGCCCGGGCCTCCTCGTCCGGCTGTGGGAGGGGAGCACAGGCCTGCCGGGGCAGCTGGCCCGGGATATGACCCTGAGGTCTGTCTGGAACGAGTGGTGTGGCCGGCGGTCCGTTTCCTCCCGTGGAAGTTGGGGACTGAGAGCCCCCCAGCCGGGATGGTGGTGATGACCACAGACCACCCCCTGGGGTCTGGGCTGCTCCCCCCTGCTGGGGCCATGGGATGGAAGGTCATGAAGGAGGAAGGGTCCCTTTCACGGGTCCCGGGGGAGTTTGGATCTGTCAGGGCCTCAGAGAATGACAGGACTGGACGGGAAGGGGAGAGGGGGACATTTGTTCCCGGGGGGGCTCCGAGGCTGTGTTTCCAGGGCAGTGAGTGAAGGGTGGCCTGGACGTCCAGGAACGAGAGGACGGATGAAGGGAAAGTGACGGTGGGGTGGGGATGACGTGACCAACTGCAAAGAGGCCGAGTCGGTGACACGTATGATTTAGTTCCACTTCCTACCCTCGAGTGCTGAAGTTCTCTGTTCCTGCTCCTTCGTGGTTTTCGTCTGTGAAAGATAAAGATACTTTATGAACGCGAGAGCGTGAGTGTCGGGATGCCTGGGCACCTGCGTGGCACCTGGGGGAGGAAAACCCAGGAGGCCTGGGTGGTAGGTTTACCCCAATGCCCAGGGTAGACTCTGGACAGACCCCCTCTTGCAACAGAATTGCATGTGGCCTCTGCTACCAGGAAGCCAGCAATGCGCTTCCCCATTTCCCTACTTCTTTCTGGGGAAAAAGCCCGGCTTGCTCTCTCCACTTTTTCACCTTCATTTGACACATGCTTTTGAACCATCCTTTGTTACAATTAACGTTGGAGATTTAATTAGATGATATATTACGTTATATATATAAACTCTGTATAATTTGCCCAATTTTCAAAGTAATACAAGCGCATTGTAGAAAACTTGGAGGGTACTGAAAAGTACAAAGAAGAATGCAACGATCAGTTGTAATCCCAGCACCGCGACGGAACCGTCGTTGGCGTTTTGCATGTTTTCTGAGTGAATGACGCTTCCACTCCTGATCCTGGGAGCGTGTGACCAGCTGGTCCCGTGCAGTGAAAAGCTGGGGGCATCCGGGGTCATCACCTTCGCCACAGTCTTCATCTCTCCCCCCTCCCGCCAGTGTTGTCAAGTGAAAACAGTTCAACAAAGAGTATGTTTTTAAGAGATTTGAAAATACTCCAGGTAATTCACAGTTGAATGCAAAATTTCTAAGCCCCCCAAGTTCTCATCCTCCCTAGATGTAACTGCGTCTTTTTGTACTTGTACGAATAACTGTATATCCATTATGAATGTATATTTGTGTCCCTGTGTAGATTTCTAACATAAATAAGATCGTGCTGTGCATTGTATTCTCCAGCTAGTTTTCTCACTTAATGTGCCAAACAGCTTTCCATTTTAATGTATGTGCATAAAAATCTACTTTATTCCTTTAAAGAGACCTTTTTATTTCAAACCTTTTAATTTCAAACTGAGGAAAATTTCAAGAAAGGAACAGTAGAGAGACACCCATCGCATCTCACCCACATTCACCCGTTGTCACTGTTTTGTCACGCTCCTTTCTCTGCACACCAGCTCACATATACTGTATGTTTTTTGTGAACCACGTGAGCGTAAGTGGCAAATGTCCTTGCAGGTCACCTCTAGATCCTTCAGTACGTGTTTCTCAGAAATAGGGATAGTCAGTCCACAGTCACAGTACAGGGATCAGTGTCAACTTTACATCATACAGTGTGTTTAGCTAAGGTACCACCCACACCCCAGTTTTGTCAATTGACCCAATCATGTCTTTTATCGCCTTTTTCTCTTTTGTACAGACTCCAGGTGAGGATCAGAGTTACATTTAGTTGTCACGTCTCTTTAGCCGCCTTTCCTTCCCGGCCTTATTTGCACAGCGCATTGTAGTGTGGATGTGTTGTGATCTGCTTAACCATTCCCCTGGTGATGGGCATGTAGGTCGTTTCTGGTTTTTTTCTTCCTAGAATAAGCAATGCTATAGTAGTCAACCTTGCATACTCATCTTTGTGAATGTGTGGAATTGCTGAATCAATGAATATTCATGCCTATGACTTTGATGGGTAAAGTGTTTACCAGTTTGAATTTTATCCACCTTCTACGATTTCTGCTCTGATGAAGAGTTGTCATACCATTGTTTTAATTAAAATTCCAAGATCACTGGTGAGGTTGAGCATACTTAACATAATTTTATTTGAGCCTCAGTTCCAGTGACCCTCAGCCGGACATTCCGGCCCGGCCGCGGCCTGTCCGCCGTGCCCTGCGCCTCCTTCCCGGCTTCATCTGCCGCTGGCTCTTCTCCCGTGTCTCCTTCTTAATTTTTATTCATTTTTCACTTTGCTGGCGTCTGTCTTCTGGAGAGGGCCTTTGTTAACATCTGTGAGTGGGAAAGCTTTCAGAGTCCTTCGGTGACTAAAAATATTTTATTCCCACGTAAAATCTAATTTTACTGAGTGCTGGAATGAAACTTCAGTCATTACCCTTCACAGCCACGGCCATGTGCCTGAGGTCTGATTGCACCTCCTCGTCTTTCTTCTTCATGGGTGACCTGCGCCCTTCCCGCCCTGATCTGATCTGATCTTCGGAGTTTCACGGGGCTGTGCCCCCGCCGTCCTGGCTGGAGTCCTGCTCTGTGTCTTGTCTCCTGCTGCCCTCGGGCGCCTTCAAGCTCCAGCTGCCGCTTTCCCTTTGTGTTCGGGAATCTGTCTTCTCTCTGTCTTCTCCTCCTCCCTGCTCTCTCTGGTCTCCCGTTGCGAGTCCTGTTGGATAGGCATCGGGTCCTGGAGTCATTCCTCCTGCCTGTCACCTCGTGTTTGTCAAACCCCGCATCGTGTGCGGTTTTCCAGTGGAAGCCTCGCCTGCCCTGCAGCTCAGTAACTGCCCTTCGGCGTCCCCAGCCTCTCCTCCTGTTTTATCATGATTATTATGTTTTCATTTCCGACGCCTCTATTCAGACCTTTCCACAGAACTTGGCACAGTGCTTCCTGCCACCTGTTGTCACCACGTTGGTGTCACGAGGGCTGCTTCTCTGTTTCTCTTTCTGTTGGTTGAATTGGGTGTCCTGTCCTCATGGCGTGACGTCCTCGCGCTGAATGATCCGGGTCCTCTGTCCATCTGTGCTTCTGAAATCCCATGGGCCTGATGGCAGGAACTGTTTCTAACAACCGGAATCATTCCCCGGACCTGAGTCAGCAGAACCGTCTGCCACGTGTGCCGTGACAGTGACCCGTGCTGGGTGGGTCCTGGGTCGTGGCGGCTGACGGGCCGCCCTGGAGCCCTCTGGGCAGCCTGGGGAGAGGCCCAGCAGCCCATGCCCTAGCACAGCACCCCAGGGAGGGGCGACTGTTTAGGGAGCCTGTGTGCGTTTCCTCCTTTGATGGCTGTGCTCTGTGAAGCCGCTGTAGACTTGGAATCAGCGGACTCACGTCACGTTTCCATCAGCCGGTTAGACCTTGTCTTACGTGTGTGTCTGTTGAAAGACACCTTATTTGATATCTGTTGTTGATCTGTTCCCACTGAACTTGATGGCGAATAGCGCTGTAACTTGAGCCTGAACAAAGTAGGTGAGTTCAGGCCCGGGGACCCCTACAGTGAGGAGGAGCTGTGTTGCCCGGGACCCGCCTGCTCTCTGCGTCCTCACGGCCACTTTCTCGCCACTTCGCGTGGCCCACCAGCCGTCCAAACTGACCTCTGCTTTTCAGGAAATCCTCAGGATTTCTGTGCAGCTGGTTGGATTCTTTCTTGATTTTAAGCACCATTTAGAAACCTTTAATGTGATGTCTAGGGATCTAGGGAGAGCTGTCCCTCCTGCTGCTGCTTCATCCCTAGAGCTACTGCCCTGGCTCAGCCCTCACTGCTTTTCTCTGGTCACTGTTTCAGTCCGAGCGGATTCCTCTGCAGTGGTCTCAGGGCCACCTCATCTGTCTTTCACGAAAGCACAGGCCTGATCGATCACCTCGTTCCCCTGTTTAAAATCCTTCGCCAGCTCCCAGCCTCCAGTAGGGGAATTGAGACCCCTTTGGCACGACCTGTAAGTCTTTCCGCGACCTGACCCCTGACCCCTGCCCAGTTCTGCAGCCGCAGATGCCCGGTGCTCAGCTCCCCTCCCGGCCCCGCCCCCTCGCCTGCTCCCTGCTGGACCCCGCACGGCCCTCCCCCAGGTCTCTCTCCTGGGACCACCTTCCCTCCCCCTAAAGCCTCGTGGCATCAAATGCTCCCCAACAACTAATCTGGCCCTTTTTGTTCCCTTTCAAGCACGGGTAAGGGGCCCTTTGTCTGTGAAGCCCCCACTAACTGCCAGCGCCTGTCTACAGGCACTGTCTTGAGCTTCAGTTAATTCCCATCGGGACACCTGACATCACTTCTTTCATAAGTTTTTACTGAGGAGTGATTTACATGCAATAAAATGGACCGGTAGTGAATATGACAGTTGTACATAACCACGTAACTACCCTCCCAAGCACAATAGAGACCACAACCCCAGAAACCTCCTTTGTACCCATTTCTAGGAAGTGCCCCCTCCCAGAGGTCCCCAGAGACAATTACTTTCCGACTTCTGTCACCACAGAGTAGTTTTGCCTATTCTTGACAACAAAATGGATCCGTACAGATTGTACTTTACTGTGTTTGGTTTCTTTCACTCAACATAATGTATTTAAGATTTTTTCATGTTGTTGAACGCCAGTCAATAGCCGTTTCCTTTTATTACTGGTGAGGACACCATTGTATGACCACGAACGGACCACGGCGTTGTTTGTCCCATCTCTGTGGGTCGTTACCAGCGTTTGGCTTTCGTGGATGAGGTGGGCCATTCTGTGGATATAGGTTTTCATTTCTCTTGGGTAAATACTGGGAGAGGAGCTGCTGGGCCACGCTTGTGGGTTTAACTTTTAGAGAAATGCATGCAGTCCTCTGCATGTCGCACTTTCTTATGTCCCATCCAGCAACGCCGAGAGTTCCAGGCACACCACACCCTCACCGACACTTGGTGTCCTGGGGGCCCTGCCACGTTTTCATGTGGTGGTTTCTGCGTCAGGCTCTCGTCTGTCACCTCCAAGGCTTTCCCGACGGGGCCTGGGTCCCGCCTTTCTCCCAACTCCGGCCCAGCTCCGCTCAGGGCCTGGCAGGGGGTGCACCCAAGGCCCAGCAAACAATAGGTGCTTGTTTCTGTTGACCCTGGAGGTAAATGTTTACAGATGGGCTTCCCACTGGATATTTTCCTGAGAGTCTTGAGGTTGGTTGTGTGTTCTGACCTAGAATTTCAGGAGACTGGAGGCAGCTTGATGTGAGTTGGGTTACAGGATCCCTGGAGGTCCCTACCCACAGGCGTTCTTTGGGGTGAGCTGGTTTCCTCCCTACGAACGTGGGGAGCTTCCGGGAGCTGGCGCAGAACCTTCTCTAGATGTTCCACCCCATGCTGGGCCCCTTCCCTTCCTGAGCAGTTACTGCCCTGAGCCCGTGTCTAGCGAGTGGGGCTGTGGAGGCACCAGGGCCCTGAAGGGTGTGAGCTTGGCTGGCGGGTGGCGGGGGGAGGTGTGGAGGGTAAGTCTCGTGGGAAAGCGGGGCTTCATTAGTGAGCGGCAGGATGGAAGAATGAGGTGCACCTGAGGTGGGCTAAGCTGGGAACTGGAAACTAGGTTGGCAACGGGCGAGGGCAGCTTACCTGATGCTCTGTTTCCTGCTGGCTCACGTTCCTAGCAAAGTCCACGGGATGATGTGGCATCCTTGGCAAAAATGCATTTTACTAACGATGCGTATCAAACACTTGCTACTGACTGTGAACTCGCTTTGGATTATTAAAAGGGCTTAAATATTACGAATTAATGTTATAATTACTGTAATTGGATAAGCATTTCTACTTGCTTTAATTAAGGCCTCTGCAGTGCTTACATGGAAGAAGCACATTGATAAGACCGCACTGTTGGATGACATTTTAAAAAGTTTTAAAATGGGGCCACTTTTTAAAGGAGGCCACCTTACCCTGTTCTGGGTGCCTGCTTGCTCGAGTCTCGTCTGCCCGACACGCCCAGTCGCCCTTCTGAGGATCTCTCCGTGCTGTTCTCAGGCTTGAGGCACGCAGAGGCCCCGGCCTGAGCGAGGACGTCTGTGGGCCAGTGTTTCGAAGGTTCCTGACTTGTTGGAGTTCTTCAGGGTAGCTGTGCAGCGGGAGTGTTTCTTCAGAGACAAGAAGTAGGTTCGTTGGAGAGGCCCAGTGGAAGGATCTTTAACGCCCGTTTAGTCCTGATGCCCCGAGTCCGACGGCTGTATATGACCATGCAGGCGCCACCCAGGGGCCCACAGCCCTGCCCGCACGGTGCAGCACCTGACGTCCGCCGGGGACGGAGCCGTCACCCCCCAGCTGGGCGGGCCCATTGTCCTGCTGCCCCTCAAGGTAGAGACTGAGAGTCACTTGGCAGGACGCCTTCTTTGGTGTCCACAGTAGGGGAACCTGTGCGTGCGTCTGTGTGCCTGCGTGTATGTGCAGGGCTGCAGGCGTGCATGTGTGTAGGCATGTGTGTGTGCACGGCTGCAGGTGTGCATGTGTCTATGCACGTGTGTGCAGGGCTGCAGGTGTGCATGTGTGTATGCAAGCGTGTGCAGGGCTGCAGGTGTGCATGTGTCTATGCACGTGTGTGCAGGGCTGCAGGTGTGCATGTGTGTATGCGCCCGTACAGGTCTGCATGCATGTCTGTGTGTGTGCAAGCATGTGTGTTTCTCAGTGTGGGTTGTGCGGAGGGCATTGGTGATGTTTGTTGAGACTAAAGTACGTGGTCCTGCCTCTCGTAGGTGGGGTTCTGTTCTTTTCTGCCCTGGTGGCTGGCTGGGAGCCGTGCCTGTCCCCTCTGTGTGCCCCCCCCCCTTCCTGGGTGACCCTCCCTGCTTCTTGTCACCCACGGGAAGCCTAATACTCCTTAACGATCAGGATTTATGGTTTCCCTGAATCCTTTCCCATTAACCCCTCTCCCCAGAGTCCTTTGATTTTCTGCTCGTCCACAGGTCACGGCACCCAAATAAACGGTAACCAGCCTGGCCTCCTGCACCATCTCTTCTGGAATTTTCTTCTCACATCACAGAATTCTGGGTGCATGTTTGGTGGTTAATATGTATAGTTCTGACCCATAGTAAGCAGCCATTAAGTTGTAATTATTATTAATATATCTTTATTAATGAAGCTGTTTAAGAAAATAATCTAGCAAAGGGCATCTACAAGAGGAAATAATTTGAATAATTTGACAACGAGTCTTATAATCTTGATTTCTAGATGCATATTGTCTCCTTTTTAAAGAGAAACTGAGGACTGTAGGATTTTCACAAGACCCCATGGGTCTTAGTCTCATGGAAAACTCTGCAGGCTGCAACTCTTGCCTTAAGTAAAGTGGAACATAAATGCGAACATCATGCGAGCTGTTGGGGGTGCCCCTTCCATACCTGGGCACCTCGGTGAAAAGTCAGGCGTGCGAGCGCTCTTCCACACGTCTGGGGCCTGCGCAGCGGCCATCCCGTCTGGGGACCCTGGGACGCAGGCTCCTTGCTGTCTCCTCGCAGTTTCCTGCACCTGTTTTCCATCCGCGACAGTTGTCCCACAGCGGGCCTCTGGGGCCTGGTCTCCACCGCAGCTGTGTCTGCACCTCTCTCTCCGGCTCTGGGGCCACACGTGTCCCTCTGCCTCTGTCATGTGGTCTCGTGGTCACATGGTGCGTGGTCGTGTGGCCTCGTGGTCACATTTGTGTGGTCGTGTGGTCTGGTGGTGGTGTGGTCTCGTGGTCACATGGTGGTGTGGTGTGTGGTCTCGTGGTCATGTGGTGTGTGGTGGTGTGGTCACGTGGTCACGCGGTGTGGTCGTGTGGTTGTGGTGGTGTGGGGGCAGGAGAGCGGACAGTCTGAACGTTTTCAGCCCTTACCCTGGGTCCAGCTCTGGGTTAAACACTGGGGGTGCCTTTGAGGGTGAAATTCACCATGGGGGGAGCTCACAGCCGATGGAAGGTTGTTTCTCAATGTTTTTTTACCATCACCCCTCTAAGGAGCTTCTCCCCCAGTCGGCACCCGCTGCTGTGGGCTTCCAGCCCCACAGACACACTGGATATCGGCTTCCGTGCTGCGGCCTTTGGTCAGGGAGGGGTCACGAACCATTGTAACTTCTAAGATCGAGTCAACCCCCTGGAACCCATGGTCACCCTGGGGCCGACCCTTCCTCCTTGGAGAGAAGTGAACGGAGAACGAGGGCGTCCACAGCTGCAAGCAGGGTGAAGTGCAGCTGGAGTCTTGTGTCCAGGGGTTGTTAGGGTTATAAATTCAGACTGTCCAGAAAGGGAGAAGCACACAGGGCAGAAAGAGACAGAGGGTGTGTGGCAGCAAGTCCGGGGCCTGTTGGGGCTCTAGATGCTCTGAACGGCGTGAGGGGGGTGAGGAGAGGCCAGAGAAGGGCAGAGAAAAGTGACCGTTCGAGCAGTGCTGGGGGGCGGGGGGGGGTCCTCAGAGGGCAGAGGCTGGCCGGCGGGTGACAGGCTCGTGGCCCTGGCTCATGGGCTGCTGTCCGGGCTGTGTGGGGTGTTCAGGCCCCTAGATTCTGGAATCGTGCCAGAGGGTGTGGCCCGGTGCAGTGACCGTGGCCCGAGAGGGTGGAGGTGGCCCGCCCTGCCTGGAAGCTTAGCGGGCACTGCTGGGAGCCCGGGGGCCCAGGACCACCTGCTCTGCCCCGCCCCCCAGGAGGGAAGGGCCAGCGGGAGAGGCGTGTCTTCCTGTCCCCGCACCGTCCACGCTGCGGCCGTGGGGGTGGGCGTGTTCCTCCTGCCTCTGAGACCCGCACCGGTGCTGACCCCGCTTCTGGCCTTGTGTCCATCGTCCCCCGATCCAGTGCAACTGGCTGCTTCCTGTCGTGCCCCTGATTCCACCATATTTGGGGGCCCCGGAGACCCTTCCCAGAGCGGCTCCATCTGGCCTTTCCCTGCTCAGGAAGGCAGTGGCGTGGTCCCCACTGCCTCAAAGCCAAGTCCCGGCTTCTCAGCCTGCTCTTCCCGGGTCTGCAGATCAGGGGCTGATCCAGCCGCTCTCGTTTTTTCTGTTCCCTTTCATGCACCCCGTGCTGCAGCCAAACCCAACACTAACGGTCTCTCTGACTCCCTTGCTCCACTACAGCCCCGGGACACCCACCCCCGACATCGCCCTCAAGTCCCAGCAGGTCCAGCCCGGGCACCCCCCTCCTTCACAGGGATCCTTCCTCGCTTCTCCAGCTTGGCGTCAGTTCTCCCGTCTGGGAGTCCGCACTGCATTTCACCCCATCTCGCCCCATAGAATTAAAGTGTTTTCCTTATATTGTAGTTGATTTTTGCTCATGGCTATCCCTCGGTATGTATGTAAACTCTAAAAAAATAGCATCTACGTGTGGCTCGTTTTTATAACTTCTGCACAGATGTATAATCTTTCATCCAGTATTTATTGGTTGAAAGTGAGAGGGACCTCTGAGGCCTCTCAGCCGACTCATGTGGTCGAGGAAACAGGGCCAGAAGGCTTAGTGACTGTTCGGTCAGAGCCGACTCGGCTGTTACCAGGGGCCTGGCTGCTGGAGAGGGATTATGTAAGACACACACTCAGAACTTTGTTTCTTCTGAAGTTAGTTGTCAATTCTTTCTTTTATAAAACTCAAATCACAAGGTGCAATTAGTATCAAGAGGCTGGTTCAAAGTATTAGCCTTCCCTGGGAAGCAGAAATACTTGAGCCACAGGGACTTTTTTCTGTTTCAGCAGCAAAGTGCATTTTCCCTAGAATCTCGTGTTCCCACTTTGCAGGACTTACGCTGAGAGTGGTGAACATAACGAACGAGCGTATTATATTTGTGCTGCACTGTTGAATGGAAATTAGTGTTTTGCTAGCTCTGGGAAGGAAGTACCACTCAAGGACCTTTAGGAGAAATCTGAAGTTCAGTTATGGGTAAAGAGATGGATCCACTGCATACGTTCCACCTGCAGCTCCGACGTGAGTGTAGCGCTGCCTTTTCTTGCTGGTTTAGGAGGGGTGCGGATGGGGAATCTAAAAGGCAGTGAGAACAGGAGGCCAGCATCTACGTTGCAGTAGACTGAGCTCCAGAACTGCTGCAAGAGGTTCTTACCGCAGAGTCTTTCAAAGCAGGAGAGAGGATCGTGTGTTTGTTAATAACAGATCATTGAATTGTGTGAGGTCGCCCTGTTCTCGAGGACTCCTTGAAGGCTATTTTCATTCAGATTCTGGGATTTCCAGGGAAACTGCTTGCTCTTTACCCTCTTCGATGCTGTGTGTCCAGTTCTCAGACTCTCCTGTAAGTGGGAAGGAAGGTGAGCCAATATGGGCTCCGCGTGTTCAGTTGGGGGGGGTCTCGGGTCCCCCGGGCCCTCGGCGTGTTCAGCGCGAGCTCCTGTTCTCTGCTCTTTGCCCGTGGGAGCCGTCACTGGACCACACACATCTTTCTGCATCAGACACGCCCCAGAGTGACTGGTCCTCTGATATCACCTTCCTATTCCCGTGTCTTGTCAGGGACGTAGTGACAAAGGACAGGGTGGACATATTAGAATTTGCTCTGTGTTTTGTAATTTCCAGTGCGTGGCTCAGCAGCCCGTACTTTCGCCAGCAAAATTCTAACATGAGAATATTTGAAGGTGCAAAGTTAATTATTTCCTTTCTCATCCCCTCAAGATATATGAAACTTTCCTATGATGTTTTCACTCTAATTCAGCTTAAGTCATCCAGAAAGGACACTGATTGTCCTGCACTAATTTATGTCGACTCATCTTCACTTTTTAAAGCCCCAGATCCTTCCTCAAGTCACTTGCAATGGGAGTGACCTGCCCCTAAGTAAATGGCAACTGCCTGCAGTTGCTTTTTTCCCTCTTATAATGCCTCACAGTGAGATTTTTTGTGACGTTGTATCAGGAGTGTAAGTCTGAGAAGGGAAAACCGTAGCTTTTCCTCCCTACTCCCCATCATCCTCCCAAATTCTCATTCCTTCCGGGCAGTAGCTGAGCTCCAGGGAAGCCGTTTTTATGATCAGCTACGAGGCTGTTTCAGAGTCCTTGCTGAGGAGGTGTCTTTGGATTGGGGATGCTCGTCACCTGCTACCTTCACCACACTTTTTACGTCTTCCTCGACTCTCGCCTTCTCGAAAGATCTTCCCTGAAATACAACCCAGACCCAAAGTCAGGCACATCCCAGCTCACAGGAGGGTTGTCCTGTGTCCGTGGTCTTGAACTCCCAAATCACCTGTAGTTTCCAGGGTCCTATGTACCCCTGCGGCCTAATCTTTTCTTGTTTGTTGGGACATGATCCAATCTGGGAATCTTACCAACACTTATATTCATGTATCTGTGGGAAACTGCGTGCAGATTTCATCCTGGTCTATTAGTTCCTGCTGAGTTTTCCCTTCTAGTTCTTCCATTTTGAAGAAGAATGCTCTCTGTTGCTAATTTCCTTTGCATATGATCTTTACCAAGAGCATTTGGAAACCCCTTGGAAAACCGGGCGTAAGATGTTATCTTAGAACCGGAAGAAGATGCCAGGCAACATTTTCCTGGGCTAGAATAGTAGCTCACTCAATTGGTTACAAGTGCCAGATGCTCAGCTCACTGTGGTTTACAAATGTTCGGGGACTTGATGGGATCGTGTCGTTGGCAGCAGGATCTAAGGGCTCCAGTGGTGGCCTTGGGGTGTGGTTCTCTCTCCAGTTCTGACCCGGCTCCAGGCTGCGGTGCGTCTCTCAGGCGGCCTTCTCCATGGGGAGCCCGTGGCTGCTGCAGCCTCACCACCCCCATCACGTCTGGTCGCCCCAGGAAAACCGTACGCTGACTGTCCTTCGGTCACTGAGTAGCGGGCACATCCTGACTAGTAGCTGGTAGCCGCGGTCGGGAGCGGGCTGCACTGACGGAGCAGGTCTGGGTTGTGTGCTCACCCTGGGAGCACGGCGGATTCCCTTGTGATTGGGGGTGTGGTTCCGTCTCTGATCTTTACTCATTCCCCCTTTCCCTTCCTTAACATCCTTTCAGCCATTGTCCTCTTTATTTCAAAAGCAGCTTCAAGCTCAAAAGGAAAAGAGGTAACACAAGGCCGGAGGCGGAGGCATTCGTGCTCTATAGGCAAAGATGACGCACAGACAGGAATCGGTTGTAACTTCTTCCCTGTACGTCGTTTTGTACTCCTCAGTGTTTCCTGTGGCACATGCTGCGGTTTTAGTTGATCGATTTCATTTTCTTTCTCTTAGGCACTTTTTTTTTTTTTTTTTTACACTTTATTTATTTATTTTTGGCTGTGTTGGGTCTTCGTTTCTGTGCGAGGGCTTTCTCCAGTTGCGGCAAGCGGGGGCCACTCTTCATCGCGGTGCGCGGGCCTCTCACTATCGCGGCCTCTCTTTGTTTCGGAGCACAGGCTCCAGACGCGAAGGCTCAGTAGTTGTGGCTCACGGGCCCAGTCGCTCCGCGGCATGTGGGATCTTCCCAGGCCAGGGCTCGAACCCGTGTCCCCTGCATTGGCAGGCAGATTCCCAACCACTGCGCCACCAAGGAAGCCCTCTTAGGCACTTTTTATGCAGAGAAATCGTGATTGATCAAACAGCTCTGCTTTCTGTAGCCATCGTTAAGTGAGACAGAAAGCTTCCCTGTTCAATTACAGTTTTATGCTTGTCACTCTTCTCATTAAAGAGGTTCTATAAATTAGACAGCCATATATAAAAGAAAAATATTAAGTTATTATCTTTATGAAATGACCAGGGCACATAAGCGCAAGACCAGAAGGAATAATAAACACAGATACTTAATACTGTGACTGTATGATTTGGGATCGTATAAACCCTAGTGTCCCCAAGGATGGACGGTCTTGTTATGACTGTAACAGGCACAGGCTTGAACCCTGGATCTGCTGCCTTGGACGGAGAACCTCAAATAATTCTTGACTCAGAGAATTTCAGCAGCTTCTTCAGATGTTGGATCCTTCATATGCTTCTTGTTTTTGGCGTTTTTACTTTCTTTCTTTAAACTTTTTACTTTATATTGGAGCATAGTTGATTAACAATGTTGTGTTAGTTTCAGGTGTACAGCAAAGTGATTCAGTTATACATACACATGTATCTATTCTTTTTCAGATTCTTTCCCCATTTAGGTTATTACAGAATACTGAGCAAGAATTCCCTGTGCTGTACAGCAGGTCCTTGTTGGTGTTCTATCTTAAATATAGTCAGTTTTACTTTCTTTGTGAGAGACTTTGGTTACTGTGGGTTTGCCCAACGGGCCGGTAGCACTAAGTAGTCGTGTTCTCTCCCTAAACCCTAAACTCGCCTCTGGCCTGATGTTAAGGGAGATATTCTCAATCTTATCCTCCCTCTCTCGCTCTCTCTGTTTCTGTCTCTCGTTTTATGCTTGTCAAAGCCCGAGGAACAGGATAACGCCATAATATATTTATCTACTTCCTGCACAACCTCTGGTTGCTTTTACCCCGTAACCAAAAGGCAGTTTCTTAGCTTTCCCGTTTTACCTTTAGAGCTTGAAGATGCTTTTGAAATAAGGGAACAGTGGCTAAAAGGACTTTAAGGAAGGGACGAGGGGGATGAGTAAAGAGCAGAGGAGGGACCCACGGCTGGGGGGAGGGGCTGGGAGCTGGGCCTGGCTGTCACGCGAGGTGGAGGGGACGGGGAGCTTCCCGGGGGCCAAGGGCATCGCTGAGGCTCCCTGCTCCTTGAGGTCAGGGACCTGAGTTGGGGTCCCGGCCAGGGCTCCTGTGGACATACCGTGTCTCGCTCCCCCACCCTGACTTCTCCTGTCCAGTCGTGGGCGTGGTTCCCACCCTTGGTTGTCGTGAGGGTCAGAGAAGGTCACGTGCCTTCTGTGTTACAAGGTGGCACAGGGCCCCTGGGTGTCACATCAGTGGGGTTGGCACACTGGACCCCTGCTGTTGCCATGACACGTGGATGAAGTGCCGCGTGTGCACCTGGTGGTGGGCGGGTGTGGGGTGAGCTCGTGCACGGAGATCTCAAGGGGAAGGGCCTGCGTGTGCCAGGCAGGTGAGGGGCGGTGGGTGCCCCCGAAGGAGGAGACACCCCAGGTCTAGGGTGTGGGTGGGGTTCATCCTCTCTGATGAGCAGGATGTTCTCCTGGTCCTGCTGGGACCACCGAGGGGGGTGCGGGGAGGGCGCTTCCCCTCAGAGGGAATGGGTGCCCCCCCCTTCCCAGGGGAAAACCATGGGGCTGCCCACCGGGACCCACAGGGAGGGGCATGCGCACCTTTCCGGGTGGGATCTGATCGTGTCCTCCGCAGGGTGACTGGCTGCTGGGAGGTGGGGTTTCTCAAAGTGCAGGCGTGTAGCCGTCCCAGGGCGGCCTAGGCGGACGACGCTCATGACCTTGCTGTAGACCCCTGCCCTTCCCTAAGCCTTTGAACCGTGGACCGACAGTTTCTCTGCGACAGAAACACCTCGTTTACCCGGTAATGACATTTGTACTTAATCCTTAGCTGCCTAGTACCTTTCAAATCTATCAGGATTTCTTCCTCAAAATTTATCTGTATTTTCTGTATCATTGTGTGGGCCCATGGTCACTGCTTTACTGTGGAAATCCCCTTAAAAAGTGTGTCCCCAAAGTGTGTTCGGAAAGGGTTATCAACAACTGTTTTCATTCAGCTTCCTCCTCACTGTTTGAAACTTTCCCATTAATTTTTTGACTTTTTCTTAGACCCTTTATTTTGTTCTAACTTTTTACTGCTGAGGAAATAACTGGTGTCTGTTACTTGCTGAGAGTAAGTCTATATTCATGCTCTCTCTCTGTCTATCTGTCTCTGCTTCTGTCTCTCTGTCTCTGCTTCTATCTCTTTCTATCTCTGCTTCTGTCTCTCTCTGTCTCTGCTTCTGTCTCTCTCTGTCTCTGCTTCTGTCTGTGTCTCTGCTTCTGTCTCTCTCTGTCCCTGCTTCTGTCTCTGCTTCTGTCTCTGTCTCTCTCTGTCTCTGCTTCTGTCTCTCTCTGTCTCTGCTTCTGTCTCTCTTGGTCTCTCTGCCTCTGTCTGTCTCTCTGTCTCTGTCCCTGTGTCTGTCTCTCTCTCCGCCTCCATCTGTCCATCTATCTCTGTCTCTCTGTTTCCCTGTCTCTCTGTCTGCCTATCTGTCTCTCCCTCTGTCACTGTCTCTTTGTGTCCCTCTGTCTCCCTGTGTTTCTCTGTGTGTGTCTCCCTCTGTGTGTGTCTGTCTCCCTCCCTCTGTCTGTCTGTCTGTCCATCTGTCTGTCTCTCTCTCCTTCTGTCCGTCCATCGTCTCTCTCACAGCCTCTGCATGCGGCTTGTCTCATCAGCTCAGACACGTTCTGTCTCTCTTACACAGCGCGATTCTGTCTAGTTTAAGTGGTTCCTTGGTGGCGTAGCATTGGGAAAGAACATGGGATCACAGATACAATTTCTTCATTCTGTTGTGAGTTGGAGTGTGTCCACCCCTCTGAGTTAAGGGGCCTGAAATCAGTAGAACTCACAGTCCCCTCAAGAGGATGCCTGTCTCGTCCTCAGACGCCCCCCGAGGGCACAGCCCGAGCGCGTGTGAGGGGGGTCTCTCTGACGGTCACCGTTCGTCCTCCGTAATCGCTGGCATGGAAGCTCTGCTCTGCTGTCTGGCTGACCTGCCGGGGAGACCACTGTGCACGGCACCCTGTGTCTGTGGTTTGTGACACCCCAGCCGGGGCCTCCGCTCTGGGCCTGGAGCTGCAGCTGAGGTTTGTGCCCAGATGCTTCCTCTGGGTGGGGGTCAGTCCTGCGGAAAAATCGGGGTTTAATTTGATCCGCTGTCAAGCCCTTTAAATGCGTCTACCCGTGATCGTGGGGCGTCTCTGAGCACCGGCTCGCCTTCTGCGGGACATCGGGGCTTCAGTGCTGCTCTGCTGTGTCCACCTGTGGCCGCTGTCTTTTAATTCCTCCAATACCACTGTTTCTTGCAATGCTTGATAAGTTAATACTGTTCAAAATGCATTTTGTACTGAAATGCTGTTTATTATCTTTTTAGTCATTAATTAAAATATGAAGCAGAATGTAGAGTACGGATCTGGTACACACCATTACACATCTTGTGCTAATGGCAGTACAGTGATTATAAAACAATCGCAAATACGAAGTTGTAAGTGCCTAATGCGCCGATAATTGGATTTCACACTTAGTTCTTTGCTGCCTGTTGTTCTTGAAATACATTCTGTAAATGAAACTTCATTATGCTGTAAACTGTTTTTCTATAATCCTTATTTACGACATATGCCACATGACAATCTTCTATACCCTTTGTTTATTAAACATATTTATTACCATTTTTTAAACATCTTTATTGGAGTATAATTGCTTTACATTGTTATGTTAGTTGCTGCTGTATAACAAAGTGAATCAGCTATACATTTACATATATCCCCATATCTCCTCCCTCTTGTGTCTCCCTCCCATCCTCCCTATCCCACCCCTCTAGGTGGTCACAAAGCCCTGAGCTGATCTGCCTGTGCTATGCGGCTGCTTCCCGCTAACTATCTGTTTTACATTTGGTAGTGTATATATGTCCACGCCACTCTCTCACTTCGTCCCAGCTTACCCTTCCCCCTCCCCATGTCCTCAAGTCCATTCTCTACATCTGTGTCTTTATTCCTATCCTGCCCCGAGGTTCTTCAGAACGATTTTTTTTTTTTTTAGATTCCATATATATGTGTTAGCATACGGTATTTGTTTTTCTCTTTCTGACTTAATTAACTCTGTATGACAGACTCTAGCTCCATCCACCTCACTACACATAACTCAATTTCGTTTTTTTATGACTGAGTAATACTCCATTGTATATATGTGCCATGTCTTCTTTATCCATTCATCTGTCAATGGACACTTAGGTTGCTTCCAGTAAATAGAGCTGCAATGAACACTGTGGTACGTGACTCTATTTGAATTATGGTTTGCTCAGGGTGTATGCCCAGTAGTGGGATTGCTGGGTCATATGGTAGTTCTATTTTTGTTTTTTTAAGGAACCTCCATACTGTTCTCCATAGTGGCTGTATCAATTTACATTCCCACCAACAGTGCAAGAGGGTTCCCTTTTCTCCACACACTCTCCAGCATTTATTGTTTGTAGATTTTTTGATGATGGCCATTCTGACTGGTGTGAGGTGATACCTCATTGTAGTTTTGATTTGCATTTCTCTAATGATTAGTGCTGTTGAGCATCCTTTCATGTGTTTGTTGGCAATCTGTATATCTTCTTTGGAGAAATGTCTATTTAGGTCTTCTGCCCATTTTTGGATTGGGTTGTTTGTTTTTTTGGTATTGAGCTGCATGAGCTGCTTGTAAATTTTGGAGATGAATCCTTTGTCAGTTGCTTCATTTGCAAATATTTTCTCCCATTCTTAAGGTTGTCTTTTCTTCTTGTTTATGTTTTCCTTTGCTGTGCAAAAGATTTTAAGTTCATTAGGTCCCATTTGTTTATTTTTGTTTTTATTTCCATTTCTCTAGGAGATGGGTCAAAAAGGATCTTGCTGTGATTTATGTCATAGAGTGTTCTGCCTATGTTTTCCTCTAAGAGTTTTATAGTGCCTGGCCTTACATTTAGGTCTTTAATCCATTTTGAGCTTATTTTTGTGTATGGTGTTACGGAGTGTTGTAATTTCATTCTTTTACATGTAGTTGTCCAGTTTTCCCAGCACCACTTATTGAAGAGGCTGTCTTTTTTCCATTGTATATTCTTGCCGCCTTTGTCAAAGATAAGGTGACCATATGTGCGTGGGTTTGTCTCTGGGCTTTCTATCCTGTTCCATTGATCTATATTTCTGTTTTTGTGCCAGTACCATACTGTCTTGATTACTGTAGCTTAGTAGTATCGTCTGAAGTCTGGGAGCCTGATTCCTCCAGCTCTGTTTTTCTTTCTCAAGATTGCTTTGGCTATTTGGGGTCTTTTGTGTTTCCATACACATTGTGAAATTGTTTGTTCTAGTTCTGTGAAAAATGCCATTGGTAGTTTGATAGGGATTGCACTGAATCTGTAGCTTGCTTTGGGTAGTATAGTCATTTTCACAATGTTGATTCTTCGAATCCAAGGACATGGTGTATCTCTCCATGTGTTTATACCATCTTTAATTTCTTTCATCAGTGTCTTATAGTTTTCTGCATAAAGGTCTTTTGTCTCCTTAGGTAGGTTTATTCCTAGGTATTTTATTCTTTTTCTTGCAATGGTAAATGGGAGTGTTTCTTTAATTTCTCTTTCAGATTTTTCATCATTAGTGTATAAGAATGCAAGAGATTTCTGTGCATTAGTTTTGTATCCTGCTACTTTACCAAATTCATTGATTAGCTCTAGTAGTTTTCTGGTAGCATCTTTAGGATTCTCTATGTATAGTATCGTGTCATCTGCAAACAGTGACAGCTTTACTTCTTCTTTTCTGATTTGGATTCCTTTTATTTCTTTTTCTTCTCTGATTGCTGTGGCTAAAACTTCCAAAACTATGCTGAATAATAGTGGTGATAGTGGGCAACCTTGTCTTGTTCCTGATCGTAGTGGAAATGGTTTCAGTTTTTCACCATTGAGAATGATGTTGACTGTGGGTTTGTCATATATGGCCTTTATTATGTTGAGGTAAGTTCCCTCTGCCTACTTTCTGGAGAGTTTTTATCATAAATGGGTGTTGAATTTTGTCAAAAGCTTTTTCTGCATCTATTGAGACGTGTTTATTTCTTAAAACTTTAATAGATGATCTCGTTCCCTAAACATGGGCGCTCACCTCTGATGTGATGTCTGGACGAAACATGATAAGTTCTGATCGGAATTGATAATATGTTGAGTGAATTATTTTCACCTCAGTGTGTGATATTTAGAATACATCTCTGGGAACAGGCTCTGCTTTCTTCCCTTGTCTGTGGATACGGAGAAGGCAGTTAATTCAAGTTTGTTGGAAAATGGGGAGGATGTTGGCTTTGGCTGCAGGGACCAAATGAGGAATGATTGATCTCTGTGTATCATATCAGGGACAAAATGAGAATAGTAGAACACACGTGTCATTGCTGTGTTCGGTTGTGCTTTACCATGACCTCTTCTAAGTACCATAGAAGATATTCTTATTTCAGTACTACCTTGAATCAAGATTACCTTGGGCCTTCCCTGGTGGTCCAGTGGTTTGCACTGTACCCTTCCACTGTAGAGGGAGCAGGTTCAATCCCTGGTGGGGGAACTAAGATCCCACAAGCCACCAATAAAAAAAAAGATTACCTTTTAACCAACTAAACAGAACTTGAACTTTCTACATTTCCTCATCTGATTATTATTTTTAAAATTTATTTATTTATTTATTTATTTATTTAGGCTGTGCTGGGACTTAGTTGTGGCACACGGGATCCTCGTTGCAGCATGTGAACTCTTAGTTGCAGCATGCAGACTCTTAGTTGCAGCAGGCATGTGGGATCTAGTTCCATGACCAGGGATTGAACCTGGGCCCTCTGCATTGGGAATGCAGAGTCTTACCCACTGGACACCAGGGAAGTCCCCTTCTCATCGTATTAAAGTATCAAGAGAGCAAACATACATGATCTGCAGTTCCTGTTATCACATGCATATCATAGTGGTTTATATTCCTTTTTAGAGAGTAAAAAAACCTGAGACATTTTGGGATGGCCAGTTGAAATAATTATGGATATCATAAATTAGGTAGGGAATATTTGGTATAATGCTTATACTCGTGTGCATATGATATAATTAAGAAAATGTTATTTTGTGATTTGGAAAGTAGATTCCTATAATTTCATCTGTTTCTATTAGGGAAAATACTTTTTGTAAAATATAAATATGAACCATGCTCTGCTTTCCATTCTTGAAGCGTGCGCATGTGTGTGTGTTACATTTCTTAAATCCTATTCCTTTCAGCACTAAGGAATAAAAATGGAAAGTTAAGTTTATGTTAAAATTACACAGTGTCGTTTACAGGAGGTTTAGGGCCTAAAAAGCCCACAGATGCTGCTGATCGGATCCTCCTTGGGGCCTGCTCTGCCGACCCGAACATTTTCCCTCTGGGACCCGGGACCAGTGGGCTGGGGTGGGGGGCACATTCTCACACCCCCAGCTGTGAACACTCAGAAGAGCCTGGGAGCCTGAGACTCCTCCTTGCCTCACCAAGTGTGGGGTCCACACTTTTCCAGCTAATCAGTCTCGGGATGGCTGTCATCCTTCTCAGTGGCAGCCTGCCTGTCCACTTTCTCGAGCCCAGAAGCCGGACTCAGGCTGCTTGGACTGTGGAAGGATGAGGGTGAGTAGATGGTAAAAAATAGGCCATTTGAAGGCAATCGTCACTTGACAGGCAAAACACACTGAGTTATAAATGGTGACCTCCTGAAGGAGAAACCAGAAGAGAACTTGGAAAAAGCCCTCATATGTCTTTGAAGGGAGATTTCACATTTCGTCTACAAAGCAGGAGCAGATGCCATGAAAAAGGAAGAATTTTAGAATAGAAATTAGAATTTAGCTTTGTTTCCCCTTAAAATCAGTAGAGGCAGTGAAAAGTAGCGTGGATGGTTTCATACAGCCAAAGTAAGTTACTGGCCCCAGGGACCACTCCTGTGTCATCGATGAGCTCTTAAGATGTTTCTATTGAAGTTCTGAGGACTTTACATGAGTAATAAGGTCTTAGTCCTTATAACTGCCTCATGGGGTAAGTCCTGTTATCAGCAGCTACCGATTAGGAAACAGGCATGCAGAGGATGTGTTACTGGTAAAGAGTGGCTCCTGGGTTCAAACCTCTGCTTCAGATCCTGTGTTTTTAACCCATATGCCATGTGGAACACCTATAAAGCAAGAATGGGTAATTATGTAAAAGCACCAAGTAGAAATACTATAACAATGATAGCCCTTGAGAGGAAAACTCAGTAGATAGTCACAGATCAAGCATAGCTGAAAAAAAATTCAGTGCACTAGACGATCAAGCTGAAGGAATTCCCTAGAATTAAGCACAAAAAAGGTAAAGAGAGAACATGAGGAAGCACAGTTAATGTTGCAGTAGATGGATGCAAAAGGCAAAAATGCTAAAGAAGGGAATTATAAAAAAAAAGGTGGTTAATCAATATTTGTGATCAAATGGCTCATAATTCCCCAAATCGAGGAAAACGGTCTTTAGATTGAAAAATTGAACCACCTGCGAGGCTGGAATAAAGGCAAAGAAAAACCATCATTGTGAAACATCACACACTCCAGAGTCAAGACAGAATCCTGAGAGACTTGGTCAAGGAAATAGAACTTGCTTACTGATTGACAAGAAATGTCTCAACAGGAACAGTAGGTGCCTGGAGGTATCTGTTGACTTTCTTGAATTCTATACTTAGTCTAACTGTCATTCAATATCGATGGTGAAATAAAGATATTTTTAGACATAACAAGGACTTGGAAATTTGACCCCACAGAGACCATGTTGAAAGAAAAACAGGAGCATGTTTTTGAGGATGAGGAAAAATTAACCCAGAAAGATGTGAGCAAAAATACCAAAGACACATTTATGGGTATTGATTTTAGAATGAGGAATACATTTTCTCTTTGTTTGATAAGCAACCATACTTGGAATCCACATAACGGTAATATCAGAGCAGATGTGGTATGGGGGAGGGAAGTCTACACTTGGAGGAAAGTGAGAGCGTAGGGCTAAAGTCCTTGTTTTGTTCAAAAGGATGTTAGAGATACTGGTTAATTAATGACTTTGCTAGAAAAACATATATATAATTGCATATGTTAAAACTGTTAAGGGAGAAATAAAATATATAGGTACAAAACAAGTAGAATGAAAATCCTATACAACAGGGGTCCCCAACCCCCTGGCCATGGACCAGTAGTGGAACCGGGCTGCACAGCAGGAGGTGAGCAGCGGGCGAGCGAGTGAAGCTTCATCTGTATTTACAGTCTTTCCCCATCACTCACATTACCGCCTGAGCTCCACCTCCTGTCAGATCAGCGGTGGCATTAGATTCTCACAGGAGCTCGAACCGTACTGTGAACTGCACATACGAGGGATCTAGGTGGTGCGCTCCTTATGGGAATCTAATGCCTGATGATCTGAGGTGGAGCTGAGGCGGTGATGCTGGTGCTGGGGAGTGGCTGCAAATACAGATTATCATTAGCAGAGAGGTTTGACTGCACAGAGACCATAATAAACCAATTGCTTGCAGAGTCATATCAAAACCCTATCAGTGAGTGGCAAGTGAAAACAAGCTCAGGGCTCCCACTGATTCTGCATTATGGTGAGTTGTAAAATTATTTCATTATCTATTACAATGTAATAATAATAGAAATAAAGTGCACAATAAATGTAATGTGCTTGAATCATCCGGAAACCATCACATCCCCACCCTGGCTGTGGAAAAATTGTCTTCTACGAAACCAGTCCCTGGTGCCAAAAAGGTTGGGGATATAAGATAGTATATATCCTCTGCTATATAAGATAGTAAAATGTACAAAGGAAAACATTAAATTAAACATGAACTATCAGGACAAAATAAGTTCCAGTTTATCAGTAATCACAATAAATGTAAATGGGCAAAACTCAAACATTAAAAACAGGGAGTTCCCTGGTGACCTAGTGCTTAGGATTCTGGGCTTTCACTGCCGTGGCCTGGGTTCAATCCCTGGTTGGGGAACTGAGATCCTGCAAGCTGTGTGGTGTGGCCAAAAAAAAAAAAAAGATTAAAAATGGACTCTCAGGTTGGATTAAATACAATATAGAGTTTGGTGATGTTTACAAGAACATGCAAAAAATGTACTGAGAATAAACTTGTGGCAAGATTAATAAAGAAAACAAAGAGGAAATTCAAGAATATAAAGAATTCGAGATGGAAAATGTGATAGAATCACAAATAATAAAGTTAAAAGAAAATCATATGATAATCTGTAGACATTTTTGCTGAGAAGTTGGAAAATCAAGATGAAATTGTTGGTTTTCTTGGTGAATATAAGTGCCATAAGTTGACTCAACAAAGGTTAGAAAATGTGACTGGAACAGTAACCATGGGAAAATTAAAGTTTTTTCATAAATATGATTTTATGAAAGGCACTGGCTCAGTTTCATAGGTAAATTCTACAGAAACTTTTTGGAATTGATAATTCTGTGTTATCTAAACTATTTCAGAGAAATAAGCATCACTCTTTTATAATGAATTATAAATAATTCATTTATAATGAATAATCCCATAATTTAGTAATGGATCAGAAAAAGGCTAATTTCACTTAAGAGTGTAAATGTAAATTTCATAAACAAACTGTTAGCACATTGAATTAACTGTATATTAATATGACCTAGTAGGTTCTGTTCCATAAATTTAAGATTATTTCAATAATAGAATCTCTGTTGTGGGAATGAATAAGATGAACATGTTAAAAAAGAAAAAATATATACAGTTGTATCAGTAGATACTGAAAGACCTTGAAACAATACAGTAGCCATTTATGATAAATTCTAAGTGAAAGAGCATTGGCAGGGACCTTTCTCAACAGGGGTAAGAATATAATCAGAAACCACAGCAAGCATGGTAGTCATGGAGGAAATACTAAAATATGGAACAAAGTAACAATGTCAAAATGATCACTATTAGTCCATATTATTCTGGGGTCTCTAGTTAAGGTTATATGGGAAAATAAAGGAGATAAAATGTTGGAAATCAAGACTTAATTTCAGTGAAAAATGGAAGATATTATACAAAATCTGCTAGATCAGTAGGAACATTGATTATATAGGACACATAAAAAACTAATAAATAAAAATCCTTATACTGCACATGATAAAATAATGTTTTTGAGGTCCACTCTCAAAAACAACAAACCCTACCAAATACCTTGGGATAAAACAGGAATGGATGAGGGCTATAGGGGAAAAAGTGATAAAATGCTTGGAAAGGACATAAGACATTACCAAGTGCTTGGTATGGGGAGACACTGTAGTGGGAAACTCAGTACCGAAACACATCACTTCCCTTCAGGTGTGCATGTGTGTGTGTGCATGTGTGTGCGTGCGTGTGTGCTCGTGCGCTGTAACGTTAGTCAGAATCCTGTTTGGAAGGGCAATAAAGGTGGGGAGAGAGGAGTTAATTAAGGGATAATAAAATTAACTTAAAGAATAAATTCACAAGATTGTCCAAAAAAGAATTTTAAAGAAAATCTGAATGGTGGGAGTTCTGGTCTACTGGAGAGAAAATCTCATTCTAATGCTACAGAAGGTAGACAGATCTGCAGAACAAACTTCTCTATTTAAGTGGCATTTTCAAGTTGGTGGAGAAAATGTGGATTATTTGGCCAATTTGTTGGGGTAACTGGTTGCCATTGGAGAGAAAAAAATTAATTTCTATTTCACAACTCAAAAAAGTTTCAAATACATTTTAAAAAGTTTCAGTCATTAAAAATAGTTATAGAAGGGCTAAAAGAAAATTTAATAGAAAATATCTCTTAAATTGTGGAATTGGGAAGATCTTTCTAATCACAGAAACCATTAAGGAAAGGATGATATATTTGGACACATAAATAATGTTAAACCCATCTAAATTGTTGAAAGATACCATTGATGAAGTTAACACATGAATGACAATGAAATGAAATGTTTGTAACCTACAGAGCAGAATTATAAAATTCTGGAATTTATAAAGAGATACTTGTTTGGTAATTAAAAATTTATCACCCCAAAGAAGTAGGCTAATCTATGGAACAGGCAATTTATACAGAAATACATTTGATCAATAGTCATATTAAAAGGCCCCAAAACTCAATGAAAACAATGAGAAGCTTTCTTTTCAACAGAGGCAAAAACAAAAAAAATTGATACTATGTGATGGGTAAATAGGTACAAATGTTTGGGCTGTATTTGGGGCTAATAATGTGCATATCCTTTGACCCAGTAATTCTACTCATAGAAACGTATTCTGCATAAACTCACTGAGAGCAATCAAAAATATATACGAAATTGTTACCAGTTGGAGGAAATTGGAAACAACACAAATGCCTAACAGTAAGGGATTTGTAGGGCCAGTTGTGAGTCTTCAAGGCAAGAAAAAATAATTAAGTACAGGCACAGCTCTGAGATACTGTGGGTTCCAGCCCAGACCACCGCCATAAAGCAAGTCACGCAAAGCTGTTGGTTTCCCAGTGCATATAAAAGTTACGCTCACACTGTACTGTAGTCTATTAAGTGGGCAATAGCATTGTGCCTAAAAAAACCAATGTACTTACCTTAATTAAAAAGTACTTTATTACTAGGAAATGCTAACCATCATGTGAGCCTTTAGTGAATTGTAATCTTCTTGCTGGAGGAGGGTCGTGCCTTGATGTTGAGGCTGCTGACGGATCAGGGTGGTGGTTGCTGAAGGCTGGGGTGGCAGTTTCTTAAGACAACAGTGAAGTTGGCTGCATTGATTGACCCTTCCTTTCAGGAACGATTTCTCTGTAGCAGGCGGTGTTGTTTAATAGCATTTTACCCACAGAACTTCTTTCAAAATTGCAGGCAATAAACAAGGTCCTAGTGTTATAGCACAGGGAACTATATTCAATATCCTGTAAGAAACAATAATGGAAAAGAATATGAAAAAGAATTTTTAAAAAAGCAACATTAAAAATGTGGAGTCAAAAAAAAAATGTGGAGTCAGTATTCTCAAACTCTGCTGCTGCTTTATCAACTAAGTTTCTGTAATATTCTAAATCCTCTGTTGTCATTTCAACAACCTTCACAACATCTACACCAGGAGTAGATTCCATCTCAAGAAGCTACTTTCTTTGCTCATCCATAAGAAGCAACTCCTCATCTTTCAAGTTTCATCACAAGATTGCAGCAATTCAGTCACATCTTCAAGCTCCACTTCTGATTCTAATTCTCTCGTGTTTCCACCACATCTGCAGTTCCTTCCTCCCCTGAAGCCTTGAACCCCTCAAAGTCATCCATGAGGGTTGGAACCAACTTCTTCCAAACTCCTGTTCATGTTGATATGTTGTCCTCTTCCCATGAACCACAGATGTTCTTAATGGCACCCAGAATTGGGACTCCTTTCCAGAAGGTTTTCAATTGACTTGATTCGATTGCCCAGACCCATCAGAGGAATCACTGTCTATGGTAGCTATAGCCTTATGAAATATATTTCTTAAATAATAAGACTTGAAAGTAGGAGTTACTCCTTGATCTGTGGGCTGCAGAATGGATATTGCATTGGCAGGCCTGAAAGCATTAATCTCATTGTCCATCTCCATCAGAGCTCTTGGGTGACCAGGTGCATTGTCAATGAGCAGTAATATTTTGAAAGGAATGTTTTTCTGAGCAGTACCCTCAACAGTGGGCTGAAAATATTCAGTAAACCATGTTATAAACAGACGTGCTGTCATCCAGGCTTTGTTGTTCCACTTATAAAGCACAGGCAGAGTAGATTTAGCATAATTTTTAAGAGCCCTAGGAGTCTTGGAAAGGTAAATGATCATTGGCTTTCACTTAAGGTCACCAGCTGCATTTGCCCCTAATGAGAGGGTCAGTCTGTCCTTTGAGGCTTTGAAGCCGGGCATTGACTTCTCGTCTCTCGCTATGAAAGTCCTAGATGGTATATTCTTCCAATAGAAACCAGTTTCATCCACACTGAAAATCACTAATTATCTTAGCTAGATCTTCTGGATAACTTGCTGCAGCTTCTACATCGGCATCTGTTGGTTCACCTTATACTGTTACGTCATACAGACGGCTTCTTTCCTTAAACCTCATGAACCAACCTCTGCTAGCTTCAGACTTTTCTTCTGCAGCTTCCTCATCTCTCTCAGCCTTCATAGAATTGAAGAGAGTTGGGGCCTTGACCTGGATGAGGCTTTGGCTTAGGGGAATGTTGTGGCTGGTTTGATCTTCTAACCAGACGCTGAAACTTTCTCCAAATCAGCAATAAGGCTGTTTTGCTTTCTTATCATTTGTGTGTTCACTGGAGGAGCACTTTTAATATCCTTCAAGAACTTTTCCTTTGCATTGACAACTTGGCTAACTGGTGCAAGAGGCCCAGCTTTCAGCCTGTCTCAGCTTTTTAATTAATTAATTAATTTATTTATTTATTTTTGGCTGTGTTGGGTCTTCGTTTCAGTGCGAGGGCTTTCTCTAGTTGCAGCAAGCAGGGGCCACTGTTCATCGTGGTGCGCGGGCTTCTCACTATCGTAGCCTCTTTTGTTGCGGAGCACAGGCTCCAGACGCGCAGGCTCAGTAGTTGTGGCTCACGGGCCTAGTTGCTCCGCGGCATGTGGGATCTTCCCAGGCCAGGGCTTGAACCCGTGTCCCCTGCATTGGCAGGCAGATTCTCAACCACTGTGCCACCAGGGAAGCCCTTGTCTCAGCTTTTGACATGCCTTCTTCACTAAGCTTAATCATTTCTAGCTTTTGACTTAAAGTGAGAGACGTGCGACTCTTCCTTTCACTTGAACACTTAGAAGCCCTTGCCAGGGTTATTAACTGTCTTAATTTCAATATTGTTGTATCTCAAGGAAGAGGGAGGCTGAAGAGGGGGAGAGATGGGGAATGGCTGGTGGAGCAACAGAACACACACAACATTTAACGATTAAGTTCCCGTCTTTTACGGGCGAGGTTCGTGATGCCCAAAACAATTACAATAGTAACATCAAAGATCACGGATCACAGATCACCATAACAAATACAATACTAATGAAAAGTTTGAAATATTGTGAGAGTTACCAAAATGTGACTTAGACACATGAAGCAAGTAAAGGCTGTTGGAAACATGGCACCAACAGACTTGCCCTATGCAGGGTTGTTACAGACCTTCAATTTGTAAAAACCACAGTATCTGCGAAATGCAGTGAAGTGAAGTTCATTAAAAGGAGGCGTGCCTGTGTGCTGACATGGAGAGATCTTGGTGATACAGTAAGTGAATTAGTCCAGCAGAAGAGCCGGATGTCAATTCTGGGAGGGTCAGGCATTTTAACCTTCAATAACTTGGAACTAATATACAGTTTAGATTGACAAGTCACAACACATGTGTGTTAACTGGTTACTGGAGACCAAGGGTGGATATCCAGTTTGTGTATTGTAATCAGTGCTTGTGGCGGGTGCTTGCTACAGTAAGAAATGGCTCATTTTCTCAACTTTTTAGGATTGTACCTTTGAAAGTAAGTACATGGTGTTTAGTAGCATGTGATCAGACTGGTTCTTGGTCAGAGCTTTTGCTGACAAAACAGGATTTTCAGAAGATGGGGTAGAGCATGCAGCTCTTCTGGATTCGTGGAAATTAATCTGATGTGACCACGGTGTTTCAGGGCCACGTGAAGTGTTTTGTGGGTGAGCATTTGTGATCCTACACGCTCAGTATGAAGAAAGCACAGCACACTTTCCAGTGTGATGTTATAAACAAGTCTTCTCAAAAAAATGCGTGTTCCTCTTTCATCTGGTTCATTTCGGGGTAAACAGTAATTTCGTGTATCAGTATGCAATGAAAAAAGGAGCAGAGGCTTTATAATTTATCAAAGTATATGAACTAGCACCTGTTTTAAAATAATGCTGTGCTTGGGTTTATCTGGGGATAGCACTTTTTTGTCGTGGAAAGAAAATGATCGATCACTAATATTCCCTGGGACTGTTCTTTTGTTTCTTGGAATCTGGCTGGTTCTTTGCAGAACCAGTCTAAGTTCACAAATATTGTTTCCATCCTCAAGTTATATGGGGAATCATCACCCCTAATTTAAAGTATGGTTTTATTGTTTCTCTTTGGGTGAATATTTTGAAGTTGGGAAATCTATCTATCATAACCTCAAATCCAGCTTGAGAATCGAAATACTTGCATAATGCCCATGTGATGTAGGTGCCTACAGGGTTCTCGGTTCCACGGTCTTATTTAAAAATACCTGGTGTTATTTTTTATATACAGCGTCTCTGCCTATTTCGTTCTTGCCATATTGCTGTTCTAGATTGATTTAATTATTGCTCAGTGTCATGTTTTTTTAATGTACATTCCATATGTTTCTTTTTCCATGGGGGAGGTTGTTTACCCTCTTTTATCATGTTTTCCCCATTTCTATCCATTCCTCATCATAGGCCTTCCCACCATCCGAGGCCCGGCCGTAGCAGCCCGGTTTCCCAGCAGCTGCCCGTGAACACCCGGCCCGCACCGGCTCCGCCACCATGGGGACTGCTCAGGTACCGTGTGACCCCTTTCATCCTCTGGGCCACGTCCACACGGTGGGAGGCGCTGGTAGTAGTGGTGATGGAGGTGATGCAGGTGATGCAGGTGATGGAGGTGATGCAGTGATGGAGGTGATGTAGTGATAGAGGTGATGGAGGTGATGCAGGTGATGCAGGTGATGGGGGTGATGCATGGAGGTGATGCAGGTGATGGAGGTGATGCAGTGGTGGAGGTGATGTAGTGATGGAAGTGATGGAGGTGATGGAGGTGATGCAGGTGATGCAGGTGATGCAGGTGATGGAGGTGATGCAGTGATGGTGGTGATGTAGTGATGGAGGTGATGGAGGTGATGGAGGTGATGCAGGTGATGGAGGTGATGCAGTGATGGAGGTGATGTAGTGATGGAGGTGATGCAGGTGATGGAGGTGATGCAGGTGATGCAGGTGATGGAGGTGATGCAGTGATGGAGGTGATGTAGTGATAGAGGTGATGGAGGTGATGCAGGTGATGCAGGTGATGGGGGTGATGCATGGAGGTGATGCAGGTGATGGAGGTGATGCAGTGATGGAGGTGATGTAGTGATGGAGGTGATGGAGGTGATGCAGGTGATGGAGGTGATGCAGTGATGGAGGTGATGCAGGTGATTCAAGTGATGCAGTGATGGAGGTGATGTAGTGATGGAGGTGATGCAGGTAATGGAGGTGATGGAGGTGACGGAGGTGATGGAGGTGATGCAGTGATGGAGGTGATGTAGTGATGGAGGTGATGGAGGTGATGGAGGTGATGCAGGTGATGGAGGTGATGCAGTGATGGAAGTGAGGCAGGTGATGCAGGTGATGCAGGTGATGCAGGTGATGGAGGTGGGTAAATACCCAGGGGGCAGTCTCGCAGCTTCTAGCAGAGGATTTTCCTGCTCAGATGGAGGCGTGTCTGTAAGCGGCTCAGAAATGCGGTGCTTGTGTGTAGTGTTTGGGGAAGAGGGGAGGGGCCGCTGGAGATCCAGGGAGCGAGCGTGAGATGAGATCTGGGTTCTGGTCCTGCTGGCGTCACATGTCACACGTGCTGTCACATGTGTGCTGGGAGGAGGGGCTCTGTGGGCACACGTGGGCGTGACTGCGGTGAAACCTCACACCTGGAATGGGGCTTCTCCAGGGGCGTCGAATGACCTTACCAGGCTTATAATGGGCTTCCACGAGTTGGCGGTGGTGGCTCTGCGTGTGTGTCTGAGACTCACTGATGGCGAGTGAGACGGGGCACAGACGCCCCTTCAGGGGCAATCTGACTGCAGTTCGTTCCTAAAACACCCGGGGCTGCAGCGTGTTCTCAGGAAACCCCCAGAGGGCCACAGCCCACTCACCCATCTGCACCATTTGGAGTGTATTTGAGAGCAGAGGTGTGACCTTTTACCGTCCCTGATGCCAATAAATAGAATAATCAGTTGAAGCCTTTATAGATAGAGGCTTTCATTTGATTTTTCAAAGGAAAAGGTGGCAATTTGTAGTCTATCTTATTTCTTACTCCAGGAGAGATTTAAGGCATGAACGATGTTGAAATTTCAAGTGGACCCTTGTTACTGGCCCCCTGATGACCTTCCTCCCTCCTCTTCTACCCCTCGTGCATCTCACCTGGTGCCACCTCACATGTTTGCACCTCCGTGTCCTAAGACCTTCTTTTACCTTCTTGATGCTCTCAGAAAAGGATGTTGACATGGGGTGTCAGTCTCCATATCCAGGAACACTGTCATTTTTTGGTGGGAGTTTTGTGTAAGAGCCTTGAGGAGACCAAGCCTTTTCTTTCTTTTTTATTTATTTTGTTATTGGGGTAGTGTTGTTTTACAATGTTGTGTTAGTTTCTACTGTACAGCGAAGTGGAGTTCCCTGTTCTATACAGCAGGTTCTTATTAGTTATCTATTTTATACGTATTAGTGTGTATATGTCAATCCCAATCTCCCAATTCATCCCACCACCACCACCCTGCTTTCCCCCCTTGGTGTCCATACGTTTGTTCTCTACATCTGTGTCTCTATTTCTGCCTTGCAAACCAGTTCATCTGTACCATTTTTCTAGGTTCCACATATATGCGTTAATACATGATATTTGTTTTTCTCTTTCTGACCTACTTCACTCTGTATGACAGTCTCTAGGTCCATCCACGTCCCTACAAATTACCCAGTTTTGTTCCTTTTTATGGCTGAGTAATATTCCATTGCATATATGTACCACATCTTCTTTATCCATTTATCGATGGACATTTGGGTTGCTTCCAAGACCTGGCTATTGTAAATAGTGCTGCATGAACATTGGGGTGGAGACCAAGCCTTTTCTTCTCTCTTTTCAAAAAACTGCTTCCCCCTCTGGTTCAGCAAAGACAAGGCATGATGTCTCTTCGTGCTCTTATCAGCTCTTTAATCAAACTCCCTGCAGCTAGCGAGAGACAACTGCATATTTTTCCCAGGAATTAGGTAGGATTCTTAATTGCAAAGAAGGGATGTTAGGCACATCACAGACCTTTCGGTGGGGCTGGAGAGAGATGTTCTGTACGAGGCTGTCAGCCCCGCCGCAGGGCCCTGCATGATGAGGAGATGCCCTGGTACCCGGGCATGAGCCTCGTTCCAGGGATGCCTGCTCCCACACAGGGAAGGTCGGGGGCCTTGCCTGCGTCTGGCTGCCAGGAAGGCTGGAAAACTCCTTTGTTGTTGTTGTTGATGTTTGTGCTCATGTTACCGTTTGGGAAGGGGTTGATCCCAGCAAGGGAAAGTGACAGAGGTGCAGGGAGCCTATTTGGAAATGCTGGGCAGCCCCCGTGGGAAGCCACCGCTGGAGTCTGCTCCATGGATCCCATTCTTCATCCCCACGCTGTCAAATAGCACTCTGTTGTAAATGCCCCCGTCCCGTATAAAATGCAAACACGCTTACTTTTATCCCACTCATCGCACAGTCTAACTCCTAGTCAGGGTCTGGGAACAAAGTTCACTGAGCTCAGCCTGACCCCTTCCTGGTTTCTGGGCCCTGTATACTAACTACAGCCAACACAGCCTTTCGGAAACTAGGTTACAGGTTCTTCAGGTTGCTTTAGTTTTCATTATAAATATATACGTGACACAGTGGAGAAGAACTATGGGGGTGATGGTAGCTCTAGTTTCTGCGGGGCTCCCGTCTCCCCTCCCCGCTCCACATCCCCTTGGCCCCGGCCAGTGGCTCTGCTAGTCTGAGACCTTGAATTTCCGGGTGAAGGTGAGTGAGTGTGCTTCATGCCTCAGACGCCTGAGTTCCTGGTGGTCCTACCTGTGGGGGTCTCTGCAGGCTCCCGTGAGCTTTTCCAGGGGATGTGGTGGTGCCAGTGGGGGATTCAGAGGATCCCCTGGTCTGACCCTCTGCCCTTGCTCGGAGCAGAAGCTCCTCTGTGTCCTAATACCGTGGGTCCACTGACGCCCTTGCCACCTGTCGGTCCAGCAGCCTGAGCGGCTCCCAACTCACCCTCCAGATCCAGTCCACGGGGCATCCCTGTGTTTCCATGGATAACTCACTCCCTCCTGGACTGTCCTTCCCTGGGGACCAAGACGCCTAACAGGGCAGACTGGAGAGTCCTGGAGACGGGAACCAGGGCCGCCCTGATGGCCTCCACGCTTCCAGGAGCCCGTGTTGTGGCCACGGGAGGAGGGTACCACGTGTGGCTCCTGGTCCACGGCAGACACTGCCTCTTGGAGGAACAGGCTTCTCGGGACAATTCCCGGAAGCTGCCGGCACAGCGGGCCCGTGAGGAGCCTCCATAGCGCCTGCTGCCCCGGGTAACCCCAGAGTGGCCTGTGACGCCCCCTCTGCTCCTCCCCACTCCCAGCCCCCCAGCGCCCCGGCACAGCAGCTGCCTTGCCTTCAGTTTACAGGCAAAGTTGCTGAAAAGGGCAGTTTTGTCAGATTCTGCCTTTGGGTAGAACTTGAACTGTGGGAATTCATGGAAATGTAGGGATAATGTTTAAAAGACACTCATTACTGTTATTGACATTTTGGAGCAGAGAATTCTCTGTGGTGGGCTGTCCTGGGCGTGGTAGGATGAGGGCAGCATTCCACATCCCCACCCACTGATGCCAGGACCCTCCCCCTGACCGTGAGCGCCAAACACGGCTCCGGACATTGCCAGATGCCCCCGGGGGGTGAGGTCAGCCCCCAGCCCCACTGAGAAGCTCTCACTCAGATGCATCAATAACCTTCCTTGACTGTGGCCAGGCTCGTTGCAGTCTCCTTTCACCGCCCCCCCGTGAGTGAGTGAGGGGCCATGCTCATGAGCCCTGGATCTCCTCATATCTGCAGGAAGATCACACTTACCGACAAGGACTCCTGGGCATAGGATGGCGAATATCCGTTGCCTTTATAACTAAATAATTTTAACTGTTTTAGCAGCGAGTACATTTATATTAAAAGTAAATTACACGAATTCTTTGTGAAAGTACCTTCTCTCTGGCTAGTTCAGAGATTTACTTGTAGAAATTGTGAACACTGTAATTGTAAATTGTGTTAAGTTAGTTGTCTCTTCTCTTTTTAAAAATCATACAAGCACTATATCTTACCTTGAAGAGATTAGCATAAACAAAACAAGATTCAGAGATGGTCGTTGTTTTTCTTTTTAATTTTTATTGGAGTATAGTTGATTTACAATGTTGTGTTAGTTTCAGGTGTACAGCAAAGTGAATCAGTTATACATACACATATATCCACTCTTTTTTAGATTCTTTTCCCATATAGACCATTACAGAGTATTGAGTAGAGGTCCCTGTGCTACACAGTAGGTCCTTATTAGTTATCTATTTTTTATATATTGTAGTGTGTGTATGTTAATCCCAACCTCCCAGTTTATCCCTCCTCACCCCTTACCCCCTGGTAACCATAGGTTTGTTTTCTGCATCTGTAACTCTATTTCTGTCTTTTAAATAAATTCATTTGTACCCTTTTTTTTAGATTCCACATGTAAGTGATATCATATGATATTTATCTTTCTCTGTCTGACTCACTTCACTCAGTATGACAATCTCTAGGTCCATCCATGTGGCTGCAGATGGCATTAGTTTGTTCTTTTTTATGGCTGAGTAATATGACATTGTATATATGTACTACATCTTCTTTATCTATTCCTCTGTTGATGGACATTTAGGTTGCTTCCATGTCCTGGCTATTGTAAATAGTGCTGCAGTGAACATTGGGGTGCATGTGTCTTTTCGAATTATGGTCTTCTCTGGGTTTATGCCCAGGGTGGGATTGCTGGGTCAGAGATGGCCATTGTTGTCCTGGTTTACTTTCCATGTTTTTTATGTCTATATATATATATATATATATATATATATATCTCCACAAGATATATTAATAAAATGATTATACCAATTGTTTCAATAACAGATGTTTTAACAAGTTAATACAGTATATTATGGCAACTCTCCTTGTCCATAAAAATATTTTAAAATATTTATCTATTTTTATTGAGTTATAATTAACGTACAACATTATATTAGTTTCAAGTGTACAACCTAGTGATTTAATATTGTTACACATCATGAAATTATCATCATGATAAGACCAATGGCCATCTGTCACCACACAAAGTTGTTACAATATAATTGATGATATTCCCTATCACATCCTCACATCCTGTACCTCACATCCCTGTGACTTATTTATTTTATAACTGGAAGTTTGTATCTTTTAATCCCCTTCACCTATGTTGTCCATCCTCCCATCCCCCTTCCCTCGGGCAACCACCAGTTTGTTCTCTGTATCTATGACTGTTTCTGTTTTATGTTTGCTCATTTGTTTTGTTTTTTACATTCCACATATAAGTGAGATCATATGGTGTTTGTCTTTCTCTGACTTATTTTACTGAGCATAATACCTTCAGGTCCATCCGCACTGTTGTAAATGGCAGGATTTCCTTCTTTTTAGTGGCTGAGTAATATTCCGTTGCATACATCATTGTCACCTGGGTGGGCTGGTTATGTCCACTGAGGTCTGCCCATATAGTGGTGTACTTCGTAGCTGCTAAAATGTTTTTATCCACAGATGAATACTGTTAGGTTGGTGCACCTCAGTTGATGTAGCCAGCCTCTCAGGTTGACAATGATGTCCAATTCTCTTGTAATATAAATAAAGCTTGGACAAACTACCTCTATTCAGTTACTTTATTATTTCCTTAGAATACATTTTTGGAGTTAAAACGTTTCAAAAGATATGAAGATTTATAAGATTTTCAGTGTATATTTCAATACAGAAAAATGCACCTGTTTGCCTTCCCACCAAGATTATACACTTAACGGTATTTGCTTTTAAAATTCTCTGTATAATTACTAGTTTGACAGGTGACATGTAATGGGCGATTTCATTTATTACTTAGGTTAGTGATTCTGTTGAATATGCTTTTTCCTTTTTTTTCCTCCTTTGTGTGTGTGAATTGCATGGTTGGGTCTTTAACTCTTTTCTTGTTTTATGATCCAAATATTTTTTGCTTCTCAGATTGCCATTTAAGTTTCAATTTTATAATTTTTTAATTGACATATAGTTGATTTACAATATTGTGTTAATTTCAGGTGTACAGCAAAGTGATTCAGTTTTTTATACATATATATATTTTTTCAGATTATTTTCCTTTATAGGCAGTTACAAAATATTGAATATAGTTCCCTGTGCTATACAGTAAATCCTTACTGTTTATCTATTTTATATATAGTAGCATGCATCTGTTAATCCCAAATTCCTAATTTGTCCCTCTCCCCTCCCTTTTCCCCTTTGGTAACCACAAGTTTGTTTTCTATGTCTGTGAGTCTATTTCTGTTCTGTATATAGATTTATTCGTATTATTTTTTAGATTCTACATATAAGGGATATCATATGTTATTTGTCTTTCTCTGTCTGGCTTACTTCACTTCGTATGATCACCTCTAGGTCCGTCCATATTGCTGCAAATGGCACTATTTCATTCTTTTTTATGGTTGTGTGGTATTCTGTTGTATATATGTACCAATTGTCTGTTGATGGTCAACTTTACAATTTTTATGCAAGAAGTAAACTTTCACACAGTCATATCTAGGAATGTATTCCTTCATGATTTCTGACTTTGGTGTCATGCTTAAAAAGCCTTCCTTTGCCAGATTTTGCATAAACATTCAGCTATATTTTACTTTAATATTTTTATTTCATTTTTTCCCTTCAAATCTTTAATTCTGGATTTATTGTAGTTTATGTATAAAGTAAAGGCTGTACTTATTTCTGCCACTAAGTGGGCAATGAGCTATTGTGCTATCATTTACTGAGAAACGGTGCTATTACCTTTTCCAATATTGGATTATCTCTGTATTTTGGGAAAATGCTAATTGGGGTCACTCTTCTTTTCCACTGATATTTATTTCTAATATATTATAAATTTGTATTTAGCTTTCATCTTTAGAGATTTTATTTTTACCATGAATTTGAACAAAATTTCTATGTTTCCTGGAAAAATAGTTGCAAAGTAAGTTTTTCATCTTTTACCTATATTTCAGAGCATAATAGGTAAGAAGAGCTCCTTTACCATTTTTAAAGTACTGGAAAAAATTATTTACTGAGGCTGATGGTCCCTCAGCGGGACCTGGATTTGTGATTTCACCACCAGTGCAGTGGACTTTTCCTCTTAGGTGACATATATAAACGTAGTTAAGATGTTGCCCTAAATAAACATGAAATAACCAAGCACAGGATTTGTTACTGAGAACAGGGAAACCCAGGTTGAATTACTTGGTGAATATGGTAAGAACTGTCTGGGATGTAATTATGTTTAATCATTCTGTGAACCTGCCCCGCAGAGACAAGCCCCTGCCTAGAGGCCGGGGTCAGGCTGCGCGTGTGCAGGATGCGGGCTGGTGGATGGTGGTGCGTTAGGAATTCACAGGCCTCGTGGCTGGGTTTAGAGGTGTGCCCGGATACACCGCTTTCATTTGTGGGCTTTGAAGTGAAAAATGTGAGCGCCGGCGGCGTTGTGCACCATCGTTGCAGGGCATCCAACAGATCCTGAGCAGACATGGGCTGAGGAGGGCTTCCTTGCCTTTTCTTAGTGCCTTGAACTATTATTCAGTACATTTTTGTTGAATGGGAAGAATGATTTCTAGTTAAAACAATTGTAAATGTCATTGCAGTGCACACTTCTCTGCATTTTAATTTGTGTTTCTTTAGAGCGGTTGGATCTTTTTGCCTTAAAAAAAAGCTGCCTTCCTCTAGGGAATCAGTGTAAAAAAAGAAGAGCTGCTTAGAAATACAGCTTTTGGGTCACATCCTTGTCGTTGTCTGATTCTCCCACCAGCGTGGTTTAGAAGGCGGTTATCCTGACGGTTTTATTGGTAGATTCTTCCCAAATGTGCTCTGTTTTATTTCTCAAAAAATTATTTCATGTAAATCACATACTTTCAGGACTGAGACTTTATTAACTCAAGTAGGGCTGTCCTTGTCCTGTTAAGTGTCACGTGTGTGTATGTGTGTGTGTCTGTGCGTGTGTGTGTGTCTGGGTGTGTGTGTCTCTATGTCTGCGTGTCTGGGGGTGTCTGTGTATGTGTCTGGGTGTGTGTATCTGGGTATGTGTGTGTGTGTCTTTGTATCTGGGTGTGTGTGTGTGTGTGTGTGTGTGTGCGCGCGTGCGCCTGGGCGTCTCTGTGTGTGTCAGTGTCTGTGTGTGTGTCTATGTGTGTATGTCTGACTGGGTGTCTCCGTGTGTGTCTGTGCATGTGTGTGTATGTGTGTTTGTCTGTGTGTCTGCGTATGAGATCTTAGACGTGCTCAGAACACTTCATGAACTTCAAGTGTGAACCTGGAATACAATTCTCTTCTCAATGTTAGTCTGAGTCTCCAAATTCTTGAAATACTTAGAATAACGAAATCATAGGTCTCTTTATGTTTGGGACTATTTCCAGCCTCACATGTAAACCTTCCTCCTGTGTCAGCCGGGCCCTTGGATTCGTGGACACTCTCGGGTTAGGTCAGTTGGTCCTGAGGCTCTGACACTTACACGTTTATCTCAGGGTTGAACACAGGTCTTTCTGGTCATGTTTGAGACCTTGGGTTCTGATCCGAGAACATTTCATTCCTCTGAAGACTGTCTCTGGGTGGGTGACGGACCTGTCCTTACATAACAAATAAGCGCCTGGACTTGAAGAGCCATCTGTGACAGCAGGACATCACGGTAACACAGCAGCTGTGTGGTCCTGAAGAACCTTTTCTCTGTCTTAAATTTAGACCTGTCTGTGCTGCGGGCACTCACTGGGGGAACCAGCGCTCAAAGCACAAGGCCTGGATGCAGCTGGTTTGAGGCAGACAGAGTGATGGGCTTTGTTGCCCTGCTTTTGTATAAAGCTGCTGACGTGTGGGTCCCTGTCCTGTCCTTCACAAGGGCGATTCTTCTTCCCAGAGGCATGTCATCTCAGAGCTCACGCCACTCAGAATTTTAACTGTGATGTTTCCACTTGTACAGTCGTTCATGGTGAATTGCCGTTTAAATAAATAAATACATATGCTGGGGTGTAGGTGGTTAGAAATTTTAAGGAGAGTTTGGGTAGGAAGTCTGCACTGAGCAAATGTTAACAGTGTCTTGCCTGCAGCTCAGCGTGGATGTGTGGACCTGCAGACAGAGCTGGGAGGATCTTGGGGTGGTGCAGTGGGCGAGCCGATTTTGAGGGTGGGAGAGGAAGATGGAAATGTCGGATTGACTTGGTTGATCTTTGGCGGGGGGCTGGGCAGGTTAAAATGTTTGTTTGGTGAGGTTGATATGGCACTAGAGCTGGAAATATGTTAGAAGGTTGACTTTTTAGAAAAAGACAAGTTTTTAAAGCAGCTTTAGGTTCACAGCAAAATTCAGAGGAAGGTACAGAGGTTTCCCATGTACTTCTTCCCCCCCCACCCCATTGTCACCATCCCCACCAGATGGTGCATTTGTTACAATTGATGAACCTACACTGACACGTCACCATCACCCAGAGTCCATCGTTTACATTGGGGTTCACTCTTGGTGTTTGTACATTCTTTGGTTTTGGACAAATTTATAATGACGTGAAGTCACCACGACGGTATCGAACAGAGTAGTTTCACTGCCCTAAAATCCTCTGTGCTCTGTCTCCTCGTCCCTCCCCTTGACACCCCCTGATCTTTTTACTGTCCCCATAACTCTGCCTTTTCCAGAATGTCATGGAGTTGGAATCACACAGTCTGTAGTCTTTTCAGACTGGCTGCTTTCACTCAGTCATATGCATTGGAGGTTCCTCCTTCTCTTTTCATGGCTTGAAGGCTCATTTCTTTTTAGAGCTGAAGAAGGTTGTTTACTAAGAATATATTTGGAGAGGGATGAACTTCCCTTGCGGGAGGCCCCAGGGAGGGGAGACCAGGGGAGGGGCCAGGGGACGCATCCATCCCAGGGCCTGCTGTGCGTTCAGCGAGGAGTGGCCAGGACGGGCCTGGGGCTGTTCGTGGAGAACAGCTGACGTGCGTTCTGTCTGGAGAAGAAAGGCCTGTGAGTAGGTGGAGGTTTGTCAGGTAGAAGACATTTTGAGTTTGTTCAGTGTGTTCTTACATCTGGGGCTGCAAACTCCGGCCTGCGGGCCAGGTCCAGCCAGCTGTGCATTCATGGCCGCGTGTTCATGGCCGCGCATGGGCTCCATGGGGTGGGTAGCGGCTTGTGGCCTGAAAAGCCTCCAACAGTTACTGCTAAGCCTTTCACGGAAAGAGTTTTCTGGCTCCTGCCCTAGAGGTGGCCCTACATCTGTAAATGGTACAGGGAACACTCACCATTCTCAGGGGTGATGCCTTGGAAACCCGTGGGGGACCGTGGGGTACACGGCAGCTCGAGGATTCCACGAGGCTCTTACTGCTGCCAAGGGATTTAGGGCAAACGCGGGAAAGAGCTTCCCATAGCTACGCACATTATAAATCTTTCAAAGTCCCTGGCAGAGTTTAAAGTTTGTCCACCTTGTTGAGGTCCTGGTCACGGTGAGGGCGAGATTTGGAGGAAGGTAGTGCTTTGAGATTGTTGGGAAGCCCTTTTGTGACTGGTGGGGATTTGGCTACAGGAATCCAATTCTCTTAGGTACCCGGGCATTTTCTCTATTAAGGCAAATAATTGTTTTAGGGATAGTTTATGGAGACAATGTGAGAAATGATGTGTTACTCAGCCTAAGACCTAAAATTCTAAAGAATGAACTAGAGTAAAACAACGTAAGAGTCATGAAGTGATGGGCAGTAGCCCTTAATTGTCAGTCAGAGCTGGGGGGCGGGGCCTGGCTTAGTCCTGGGTCTCCAGAGGAGGGTCCTTGGTGGGATTGCCCCAGGCCTGTCCCCGAAGCGGCACTGGGTCAGAACAGACTCTGAATGCAGGGCCCCTCGGTGCGCCCCACAGGGCCTGGTCACAGAGGTGCCCGGTGTGGTCATCTGGGCTCAGAACAGCAGGAAGGTGCAGAGGAAGCAGAGGCCCCTTTAACAGGACTGCTGGTGGATTTGCGTTTCTGTAGGAATAAGTCGTGAAGCTGGGAGTCCGAGGCCCTCGTGGGAGTGGCAGCAGCTTCCTCGGTCGCTGGAAGGACTTTGGAGAGCGGGTCAGGCCTTGTACCACGGCTGCATCGCTAAGGAGATGGTGGCTTTTCCCATGAGAGCAGGTCACCCACCTCCTGGCTTAGATGGCACCCAGAGCGCTCTTCTGTTTGTCTTCTAACGTCACCTTAAGTGGCGGCATCAGACTCCGAGTGCTGCCCTTTATCCTTTTGGAGTTGTTTGTATAATGAGAGAGTTTCCTTCAGCTATTTCATTCTACAACAGAACAGGCAAGATAGATGCTTTATGTTCCTCTTTATTTACAAGATAGCAAAATAATGAATTGTTCCCGTCACTCTGCAAAGATGACCCTTCATTTAAAAGTATTATTATAAGTCATGGATTAAATACATTTAATGTTTTTTTAGTCCTTTGAGATTATTACCCGTGTTGGTGCTCAGACTTTAGTGACTGCTGTCTTTGGCCGGGGGCGAGTCTCTTCAGGTTGGCATCTGAGGCCTTTCCACCCAATCCTAGAGTTTTTTAGAGATGTCCATATTGTCCATTTTTTGGTCCCAGACTTGGATTAGCCTGTGTCTAGGGAACCTGCTGTATTTAGTGAAAGTGGCATCAAGACCACATTCTTATTTCTAGAGATGCAGGTTGGTCATTGTTTCTAGATTTTTGTAGGGGAAAAGCTGGGACAAACGTGTGAATTTTTGAAGACAGACTACATTTTGAATTCATACTGGTAATTGCAATTCAAATGCAATTTTTACTACACCTCTTTTATGTTACATTTGTATCTCTTTTCTCCCATGCTGAAAATCCTGATTTTCAAGAGCACAGAGGTAATGGGGTTAGAACAATCTATTATTATGCATCTGCTCTATCCCGCATTATACCTACAGCAGGATTAAAATAACAAGGGAAACCTATCACCAACAGGACCCCTGAAAACCATGAACGATCTTTCGCATTTGCTGTCACATTTCCTCCACTTTTGATTGCTGTCAGTGTTGTCAGAACATGTATGCGTTAAATACTGTGTTCTTCCTTTAACCCTCATTTAGTCTGTTCTTCATGTGTTTACTTCCAACTACTGGTCTTATGTCCTCATGGTTTCCTGGAGCCTGTGGTCCAGTCATTTCTTCAAAAGAGGCTCATGGAAACAGTAATCCTCAAGTTATTACGTGTTGACATCAGTTTTTCTGTGTCCTTTATACGTGAAAGGTCAGCTTTGCTGGGTAGAAAACCACTGGCTTATGTCTCCTTTCCCTGCTTATCTTATGTTCTGCCTTCCTTCTTTGCAACATAGTGCTGTGGCAAAGGCTGCTGGCAGGTAATGTGTTTCCCTTATAAAGTCACTTGTCTTTTTGTCTAGATGCCAGAGGACTTTAATTTTCTTTAATGTTCAGTAATTGCAGTATAATATGCCATGGTGTTAGTTGTTCTGAGTCAGTTTCTCTGGTACGTGGTGTGTTCTTTCAATACGTAGTCAAACCTTTTTTTGTTAAATTCAGTAGACTTTTCATACATTATATCTGTGAGCAGTTATTCTGTTCTACTGCTTTAATGCCCACTTTTAGTGACTCCTATCATCTGTTCTTTGTATCCTCTTTGCCTGCCTTTAATATTTGCCACTTCACTTCTTTTTTATTTTAAAGTTTCCTTCCTTTTTTTTTACCTTCTCTTAATGCGTCATTTATTATGTTTGTTCTAATCGATTCATCATTTCTGAAGTGAACTACTGTTTATTTCTAGTTTTTTTCCCCTGAGTTCTGTCACTTCATTTCTAAGTTTTCCTCATTTTGACCTACATGGTTGTTTCATGTCTGATAACTTAGAGTAGCAGGTGGTTTTTTAAAATTTATTTTGTCTTTCTGGTAGGATTCCATTGTGTGTAGGGATGTTATTCTGCTCCTTTGATTCTTTTCTTTTTTTCTTTGATTCTTTTTTCTTTTTCTTCTTAAATTAATTTTCCCCAGCTTTATTGAGATATTTCTTCTTTGTTTCTCATCATAACTTTATATCAGGCTTGACCTTGATACTTGTCTGTTGTTCATTTTTGTGTAAACTGAATTTTGCTGAACTTTAGAGGAAAGCAGGGCCAGGATAACTTTCCAGTTCCTTGATCTCTCCCCTCCTGATGTTCGCATGGAGAGTTAAAATGTGGCAGCTTGGTTTCTGAGGCTCCCTGGCTCTGTCCCCCTCCCCGGCTTTGTCCAGACAGTTTCTTTCCTCTCTCATCACCCCTGCAGCCTGAGCAGTTTCTTCTCAGTGTGGGACCCTGTCCTGGACGGGAGGTCTGGCTGACCAATCTCAAGTCCATAGGGGCCGTATTGGCTTCATCACGGCTGTCGGATTGGGTAAAGCCCCTTCCATTCCCAGCCCCCTCCCGGCTCAGGCTGGCTGCCCGTGTGCAGGGAACACCTGTCAGCCCTGGGGGCAGGGTGATGCTCTCAGTCTGCCCTTTGCCCTGTCCCTTCCCTCTTCCTTTCCTTGCACACAAAGCCATGCAGTTCCTGGTACCGCAGGTGGTTTGCCTGTTTCCTTGTATTTTGTACTTTACCAGGCGCTCTCCTCACCTACTTTTCTAGTAAGTGGTATTCATGAGCTTTTGTGTTTTGCTAACTTGTTACTTTGTATGTTCTGATGTGGGGATTTGGGGAGATTAAAAACTGTGCTGCTGTTTTTAAAATATTCACCATATTCTACATACATGATTTTAAAGATTATTAATACATTTTCATATAGAACTTAAAAAACAAAAATCTTGTGATTTTTTATGTTCACTATATTCTTGCTATATAATATATTTATATTTATTTCGCATATATTCTTTTAAAAGTAAGTAAATGCTTTCAGTATTTGTGACTTTATTTAAAAGATATGTTTAAACCTGGGTTGTTTTAGACATATTTTGATGGATTACTTAGTAGATAAAATATTTTAAAATATTAGTAATATGTTTTGGTATGTCAGATGCAAATGATTTTGAAGATGATTTTGACATTTAATGGTACCTATTGACATAAGCATTTTTGATACTGAGCGCTCTTCTAAATTTCTCATTTATTTAAAATATTTTATCACTTTGTGGTGTAGCACAAATAATAGTATTTCTTCAGCTTTTCCCTGGAAGTAAATGAAGTAGAAGGGAAGTGTGTTTGTAGGTTGTGGAGGTCAGTAATTTTTCTGTCAGGAAGTGGGACTGGATAGAAATAATAGGGCTGGTTCATGTGTAAATCAATTTAGTTTTTTAAAAAGAAACTTCTTATTGAAATAGAACATACCTACAGAAAGTGTGCTCTTCTTGAGTTTACAGCTCCCTGAATTTTCATGGAGGGAACACACCCAGATCAACAAATGAAATATTCCCAGTTCCCATGAGGCTTCCTGTGCCCCTTGCCAGTTACCATTCTTCCTCTGCCACCAAGGGTCCCCAGTGTTCTGACTTCTAACATCTTAGATCAGTTTTGCTTATATTTGCTTATATTTGTACGTCATATAAATAGAATTGTACCGTACATATTAACTTTCTTGAACAAATTTATCCAGATATAATTCACAATTAACCTGTTCAAAGTTTGTAATTCAGCAGCTTTTAGTGTATTATTTAGTATGTCCATAGAGATGTACCAACATCACCACAATCAGTTTTATACAATTTTTATCACCCGCAAAAGAAACCGCGCATCCCTTGGCCACCCACACCCAGTCCTCCCACCTCTGCTGCAGCCCTAGGCCACCACCATCATCTTTTTCTGATCATCTCTTTTTTTGTCCTTTATTCTATTAATATGGCGTTTTACACTAATTTAATTCTGGATGTTAAACCAGCCTGTCATTCTTTGGATAAACCTGGTGTGTATTTTCTTTTATTTGCTCTTTCCCCCTCAACATTTGTTTGTGGATTTACCTATCTTGCATTAATTGTAAACTGCTCCCAATTTATTCCACGGTTTATTTGTTCCTTCTCTTGTTGGTGGACACTTGGTGGGTGCACAGGGTTTGCCTATTATGAGTAGTGCTGCTTTGAATGTTCTTTTATTTGTCCTATAGTGAGAATATGTTTGCATTTTTTTGGTATAGACTTGGAATTGGAAGTTACAGTTTATACGTTGGCCTGTATTCAGGTTGAACAGATATTTCAAAACAGTTTTCCAAAGTGGTTTTTACCCAAATACACTTCCATCAACAGTGTGGACAATTCTTGTTGCTCTATATTTTAGCCAACTCTTGGTGTATTCTATGCTTTCCATTTCTGTCATCCTGGGGAGTTTGCAATGGTGTCCGATTATAGTCTTTCTTTCCTTCTTTCTTCCTTCCTTTCTTCCTCCCTCCCTCCCCCCTTCCTTCCTTCCTTCCTTCCTTTCTTTCTTACCTTTATTGGAGTATAATTGCTTTACAATGGTGTGTTAGTTTCTGCTTTATAACAAAGTGAATCAGCTATACATATACATATCTCCCCATATCTCCTCCCTCTTGCGTCTCCCTCCCACCCTCCCCATCCCACCCCTCTAGGTGGTGACAAAGCACCGAGCTGATCTCCCTGTGCTATGCGGCTGCTTCCCACTAGCTATCTCTTTTACATTTGGTAGTGTATATATGTCCACGCCACTCTCTCACTTTGTCCCAGCTTACCCTTCCCTCTCCCCATGTCCTCAAGTCCATTCTCTACGTCTGTGTCTTTATTCCTATCCTGCCCCTAGGTTCTTCAGAACCATTTTTTTTTTTAGATTCCATATATGTGTGCTAGCATACGGTATTTGTTTTTCTCTTTCTGACTTACTTCACTCTGTATGACAGACTCTAGGTCCATCCACCTCACTACAAATAACTCAATTTCGTTTCTTTTTATGGCAGAGTAATATTCCATTGTATATATGTGCCACATCTTCTTTATCCATTCATCTGTCGATGGACACTTAGGTTGCTTCCATGTCCTGGCTACTGTAAACAGAGCTGCAGTAAACATTGTGGTACATGACTCTTGTTGAATGATGGTTTTCTCAGGGTATATGCCCAGTAGTGGGATTGCTGGGTCGTATGGTAGTTCTATTTTTAGTTTTTTAAGGAACCTCCATACTGTTCTCCACAGTGCCTGTATCAATTTACATTCCCACCAACAGTGCAAGAGGGTTCCCTTTTCCCCACACCCTCTCCAGCATTTATTGTTTGTAGATTTTTTGATGATGGCCATTCTGATTGGTGTGAGGTGATACCTCACTGTAGTTTTTTTTTTTTTTTAATTTATTTATTTTATTTATTTTTGGCTGTGTTGGGTGTTCGTTTCTGTGTGAGGGCTTTCTCTAGTTGTGGCAAGCGGGGGCCACTCTTCATTGCGGTGCGCGGGCCTCTCACTATTGCGGCCTCTCTTGTTGCGGAGCACAGGCTCCAGACGCGCAGGCTCAGTAGTTGTGGCTCACGGGCCCAGTTGCTCCACAGCATGTGGGATCCTCCCAGACCAGGGCTCGAACCCGTGTCCCCTGCATTAGCAGGCTGGTTCTCAACCACTGCACCACCAGGGAAGCCCCTCATTGTAGTTTTGATTTGCATTTCTCTAATGATTAGTGCTGTTGAGCATTCTTTCATGTGTTTGTTGGCAATCTGTATATCTTCTTTGGAGAAATGTCCATTTAGGTCTTCTGCCCATTTTTGATTGGGTTGTTTGTTCTTTTGGTATTGAGCTGCATGAGCTGCTTGTAAATTTTTGAGATGAATCCTTTGTCAGTTGCTTCATTTGCAAATATTTTCTCCCATTCTGAGGGTTGTCTTTTCGTCTTGTTTATGGTTTCCTTTGCTGTGCAAAAGCTTTTAAGTTTCATTAGGTCCCATTTGTTTATTTTTGTTTTTATTTCCATTTCTCTAGGAGGTAGGCCAAAAAGGATCTTGCTGTGATTTATGTCATAGAGTGTCTGTCTATGTTTTCCTCTAAGAGTTTTATAGTGTCTGGCCTTACATTTAGGTCTTTAATCCATTTTGAGTTTATTTTTGTGTATGGTGTTACAGAGTGTTCTAATTTCATTCTTTTACATGTAGCTGTCCAGTTTTCCCAGCACCACTTATTGAAGAGGCTGTCTTTTCTCCATTGTATATTCTTGCCTCCTTTATCAAAGATAAGGTGACCATATGTGTGTGGGTTTATCTCTGGGGTTTTTATCCTAGTCCATTGATCTATATTTCTGTTTTTGTGCCAGTACCATACTGCCTTGATTACTCTAGCTTAGTAGTATCGTCTGAAGTCAGGGAGCCTGATTCCTCCAGCTCCATTTTTCTTTCTCAAGATTGCTTTGGCTATTCGGGGTCTTTTGTGTTTCCATACAAATGGTGAAATTTTTTGTTCTAGTTCTGTGAAAAATGCCATTGGTAGTTTGATAGGGATTGCACTGAATCTGTAGCTCTCTTTGGGTAGTATAGTCATTTTCACAATGTTGATTCTTCCAATCCAAGAACATGTTATATCTCTCCATGTGTTTGTAACATTTTAAATTTCTTTCATCAGTGTCTTACAGTTTTCTGCATACAGGTCTTTTGTCTCCTTAGGTAAGTTTATTCCTAGGTATTTTATTCTTTTTCTTGCAATGGTAAATGGGAGTGTTTACTTAATTTCTCTTTCAGATTTTTCATCATTAGTGTATAGGAATGCAAGAGATTTCTGTGCATTAATCTGTATTCTGCTACTTTACCAAATTCATTGATTAGCTCTAGTAGTTTTCTGGTAGCATCTTTAGGATTCTCTATGTATAGTATCGTGTCATCTGCAAACAGTGACAGCTTTACTTCTTCTTCTCTGATTTGGATTCCTTTTTCTTCTCTGATTGCTGTGGCTAAAACTTACCAAACTCTGTTGAGTAACAGTGGTGAGAGTGGACAACCTTGTCTTGTTCCTGATCTTATAGGAAATGGTTTCAGTTTTTCACCATTGAGAATGGCGTTGGCTGTGGGTTTGTCATATATGGCCTTTATTATGTTGAGGTAAGTTCCCTCTATGCCTACTTTCTGGAGGGTTTTTATCATAAATCGGTGTTGAATTTTGTTGTAAGCTTTTTCTGCATCTATTGAGATGATCATATGGTTTTTCTCCTTCAGTTTGTTAGTATGGTTTATCACAGTGATTGATTTGCGTCTATTGAAGAATCCTTGTATTCCTGTGATAAACCCACTTGATCATGGTGTATGATCCTTTTAATGTGCTGTTGGATTCTGTTTGCCAGTATTTTGTTGAGGATTTTTGCATCTATGTTCATCAGTGATATTGGCCTATAGTTTTCTTTCTTTGTGACATCTTTGTCTGGTTTTGGTATCAGGGTGATGGTGGCCTCATAGAATGAGTTTGGGAGTGTTCTTCCTTCTGCTATATTTTGGAAGAGTTGAGAAGGACAGGTGTTAGCTCTTCTCTAAATGTTTGATAGAATTTGCCTCTGAATCCATCTGGTCCTGGGCTTTTGTTTGTTGGAAGATTTTTAATCACAGTTTCAATTTCAGTGCTTGTGATTGATCTGTTTATATTTTCTATTTCTTCCTGGTTCCATCTCGGAAGGTTGTGCTTTTCTAAGAATTTGTCCATTTCTTCCAGGTTGTCCATTTTATTGGCATATAGTTGCTTGTAGTAATCTCTCATGATCCTTTTTATTTCTGAGTGTCAGTCGTTACTTCTCCTTTTTCATTTCTAATTCTATTGATTTGAGTCTTCTCCCTTCTTTTTTTGATGAGTCTGGCTAATGGCTTATCAATTTTGTTTATTTTCTCAAAGAACCAACTTTTAGTGTTATTGATCTTTGGTATTGTTTCCTTCATTTCTTTTTCATTTATTTCTGATCTGATCTTATGATTTCTTTCCTTCTACTAATTTTGGGGGTTTTTTTGTTCTTCTTTCTCTAATTGCTTTAGGTGTAAGGTTAGGTTGTTTATTTGAGATTTTGCTTGTTTCTTGAGGTAGGATTGTATTGCTATAAACTTCCCTCTTAGAACTGCTTTTGCTGCATCCCATAGGTTTTGGGTCGTCGTGTTTTCATTGTCATTTGTCTAGGTATTTTTTGATTTCCTCTTTGATTTCTTCAGTGATCTCTTGGTTATTTAGTAGTGTATTGATTAGCCTCCATGTGTTTGTATTTTTTACAGATATTTTCCTGTAATTAATATCTAGTCTCATAGCATTGTGGTCAGCAAAGATACTTGATATGATTTCAATTTTCTTAAATTTACCAAGGCTTGATTTGTGACCCAAGATATGATCTGTCCTAGAGAATATTCCATGAGCACTTGAGAAGAAAGTGTATTCTGTTGTTTTTGGATGGAATATCCTATAAATATCAATTAAGTCCATCTTGTTTAATGTATCATTTAAAGCTTGTGTTTCCTTATTTATTTTCATTTTGGATGATCTGTCCATTGGTGAAAGTGGGGTGCTAAAGTCTCCTACTATGATTGTTTTACTGTCAATTTCCCATATTATGGCTGTTAGTATTTGCCTTATGTATTGAGATGCTCCTATGTTGGGTACATAAATATTTACAATTGTTATATCTTGTTCTTGGATTGATCCCTTGATCATTATGTAGTGTCCTTCTTTGTCTCTTGTAATAGTTTTTGTTTTAAAGTCTATTTTGTCCAATATGAGAATTGCTACTCCAGCTTTCTTTTGATTTCCATTTGCATGGAATATCTTTTTCTATCCCCTGACTTTCAGTCTGTATGTGTCCCTAGGTCTGAAGTGGGTCTCTTTTAGGTAACATATATACGGGTCTTGTTTTTATATCCATTCAGCCAGTCTGTGTCTTTTGGTTGGAGCATTTAACCCATTTACATTTAAGGTAGTTATCAATATGTATGTTCCTATTACCATTTTCTTAATTGTTTTGGGTTTGTTATTGTAGGTCTTTTCCTTCTCTTGTGTTTCCTGCTGAGATAAGTTCCTTTAGCATTTGTTGTAAAGCTGGTTTGGTGGTGCTGAATTCTCTTAGCTTTTGCTTGTCTGTAAAGGTTTTAATTTCTCTGTTGAATCTGAATGAGATCCTTGCTGGGTAGAGTAATCTTGGTTGTAGGTTTTTCCCTTTCATCACTTTCAATATGTCCTGCTGCTCCCTTCTGGCTTGCAGAGTTTCTGCTGAAAGATCAGCTGTTAACCTTATGGGGATTCCCTTGTATGTTATTTGTTGTTTTTCCCTTGCTGCTTTTAATATTTTTTCTTTGTACTTAATTTTTGATAGTTTGATTAATATGTATCTTGGCGTGTTTCTCCGTGGATTTATCCTGTATGGGACTCGCTGCTCTTCCTGGGCTTGATTGACTGTTTCCTTTCCCATATTAGGGAAGTTTTCAATTCTAATCTCTTCAAATATTTTATCAGTCCCTTTCTTTTTCTCTTCTTCTTCTGGGACCCCTATAATTCGAATGTTGGTGCGTTTAATGTTTTCCCAGAGGTCTCTGAGACTGTCCTCAATTCTTGTCATTCTTTTTTCTTTATTCTGCTCTGTGGCAGTTATTTCCACTATTTTATCTTTCAGGTCACTTATCCATTCTTCTGCCTCAGTTATTCTGCTATTGATTCCTTCTAGAGAATTTTTATATTCATTTATTGTGTTGTTCATCATTGTTTGTTTGCCCTTTAGTTCTTCTAGGTCCTTGTTAACATTTCTTATATTTTCTCCATTCTATTTCCAAGATTTTGGGTCATCTTTACTATCATTACTCTGTATTCTTTTTCAGGTAGATTGCCTATTTCCTCGTCATTTGTTTGCTCTGGTGGGTTTTTACCTTGCTCCTTCATCTGCTGTGTGTTTCTCTGTCTTCTCATTTTGCTTAACTTACTGTGTTTGGGGTCTCCTTTTCACAGGCTGCAGCTTTGTAGTTCCCGTTGCTTTTGGTGTCTGCCCCCAGTGTGTAAGGTTGATTCAGTGGGTTGTGTAGGCTCCCTGGTGGAGGGGACTGGTGCCTGTGTTCTGGTGGATGAGGCTGGATCTTGTCTTTGTGGTGGGCAGGACCATGTCCGGAGGTGTGTTTTGGGGTGTCTGTGACCTTATTATGATTTTAGGCAGCCTCTCTGCTAATGGGTGGGATTGTGTTCCTGTCTTGGTATTTGTTTGGCATAGGGTTTCCAGCACTGTAGCTTGCTGGTCCTTGAGTGGAGCTGGGTCTTAACATTGAGATGAAGATCTCTGGGAGCGCTTTCGCCATTTGATATTATGTGGAGCCGGGAGGTCTCTGGTGGACCAATGTCCTGAGCTCGGCTCTCCCACCTCAGAGGCTCAGGCCTGACACCCGGCTGGAGCACCAAGACCCTGTCAGCCACACGGCTCTGAAGAAAAGGGAGAAAAAAAGAAAGAAAGAAAGAATAAAATAAAATAAAGTTATTTAAAATATATTATTAAAAATAAAATAATTAAAAAGTCATAAAGAGAGAGAAACCAAACCAGTAAACAAATCCACCAATGATAACAAGCACTAAAAACTATACTAAAAACGAAAACCAAAAAACAAAATAATCAGACAGACAGAACCCTAGGACAAATGGTAATAGCAAAGCTATACAGACAGAATCACACAAAGAAGCATACACATACCCACTCACAAAAAAAGAAAAAGGAAAAAAAATCTATATATAAAAAAAGGAAGAGAGCATCCAAATCAGTAAATAAATCTATCAATGATAATAACCTCTAAATACTAAACTAAGATAAACATAAACCAGAAACAATTTAGATGCAGAAAGCAAACTCGAAGTCTACAGTTGTTCCCAAAGTCCACCGCCTCAATTTTGGAATGATTCGTTGTCTATTCAGGTATTCTGCAGATGCAGGGTACATCAAGTTGATTGTGGAGATTTAATCCGCTGCTCCTGAGGCTGTTGGGAGAGATTTCCCTTTCTCTTCTTAGTTCGCACAGCTCCTGGGGTTCAGCTTTGGAGTTGGTCCCGCCTCTGCGTGTAGGTCACCTGAGGGCATCTGTTCCCACCCAGACAGGACAGGGTTAAAGTAGCAGCTGATTAGGGGGCTCTGGCTCACTCAGACCAGGGGGAGCAATGGGTGTGGAATGCAGGGTGAGCCTCTGGCAGCAGAGGCCGGCGTGACGTTGCACCAGCCTGAGGCGCGCCGTGTGTTCTCCTGGGGAAGTTGTCCCTGGATCACGGGACCTTGGCAGTGGCGGGCTGCACAGGCTCCCGGGAGGGGAGGTGTGGAGAGTGACGTGTGCTCGCACACAGGCTTCTTGGTGGCTGCAGCAGCAGCCTTAGTGTTTCGTGCCCGTCTCTGGGGTCCACGCTGATGGCTGTGGCTCGTGACCGTCTCTGGAGCTCGTTTAGGCGGTGCTCTGAATCCGCTCTCCTCGCACACCCCGAAACAATGGTCTCTTGCCTCTTCGGCAGTTCCAGACTTTTTCCCGGACTCCCTCCCGGCTAGCCGTGGCACACTAGCCCCTTCAGGCAGTGTTCACACAGCCAACCCCAGTCCTCTCCTGGGATCTGACCTGCAAAGCCTGAGCCTCAGCTCCCAGCCCTACCCGTCCCGGCGGGTGAGCAGACAAGCCTCTCGGGCTGGTGAGTACTGGTCGGCACCGATCCTCCGTGCGGGAATCTTTCCACTGTGCCCTCTGCACCCCTGTTGCTGCACTCTCCTCCGTGGCTCCAAAGCTTTCCCCCCACCGCCACCCCACGTCTCCGCCCGTGAAGGGGCTTCCTAGTGTGTGGAAACCTTTCCTCCTTCACAGCTCCCTCCCAAAGGGGCAGGTCCTGCCCCTATTTGTTTGTCTCTGTCTTTTCTTTTTTCTTTTGCCCTACCCAGGTACGCAGGGAGTTTCTTGCCTTTTGGGAAGTCTGAGGTATTCTGCCAGCATTCAGTAGGTGTTCTGTAGGAGCTGTTCCACATGTAGATGTATTTCTGATGTATTTGTGGGGAGGAAGGCAATCTCCACGTCTCACTCCTCCATCATCTTGAAGGTCTCCCCCCAGTTATAGTTTTAATGTGCGTTATCTGGTGGCCAATGAAGTTAAGCACCTTTATATATATTTTTGGTTGTTTGGCTCATTTTCAAGGTGCTTGTATAAATGTTCTGCCCATTTTTCTAATGAGCTATTGTCCTTGTATTTTTTAAAATTTATATAGTAATAGATTATATATTCTGGCTATCCATCTTTGATTTCAGTTACTTTTTCTGACTCTGTGATTGAATTAACTTTCTTCATGGTATATTTTGATTAGCAGATGTTCTCAATTTTAATATAATCATTTTTTCCTGTATGCTGGCATTATTTTTTATGTTATTTAATAATTCTCTTCTCATTCCCAGGTCATAAGATGATCTCCTAGGTTTTCTTACTGAATTTTTTTTTTTTACTTTTCTCATTTATATTTGCTCTCAGTCTGAAACTGGTTTTGTGTATGATGTGTCAATTTACTGTGAAAAGTAAGGCTTTCAAATTAGAAGCATTATTTTCAGTAGCAGAGGAACTAGATGGTAATTGTGCCTGCATGTTCTACTCTGTGGCTCCATAAATCGTCCATGTGATTTATGTAACATTTCCCCAGTTTTTCAGATCAGGAAATAGACAGAGAAGGGGATTCAGCAGATTGCCGTGAACCTCAGTGTTGGGTCTGGCATTTGCCTTTACATCTTAGAGGCTAATAAAGCAGCCCGTTACTGTGTCATGATGCTGGCAGAAGATAGGGCGTGCCTGGGTCAGTCACAGAGGACTTTATTAGTCATAAAACATCAAACACCGGGACCCTCCAACCAAATTCCCTGGTGGTTGCTCGTATGCAGTGGGTTTGACTGTCACCTGAGGAATAGGAGCTCGGGGAATCCCAAGCATTAAGGAATCTGTTCTTGGTCCCGAAGGGAGCAGATTGCTCTGCTGCAATCGCCACGCTTAGAAATGCCCCAAGGAAAGAATGTGGGTGCCTTGCATTCTTGGGTCTCTCAGTACCCATGGGGATTACCTCTCTCAATACACGTCTCCTGATCCTGTAATTCTGATTTCTGCTGCATCAGGCTGAATAATGGATATTTTTTTTGTGTGTGTTTAACCTCCACCTTTTGTTAAGAACATATAAAAAAAATGTGTTTGTAAAAATGCCAGTGACACAATTAACAAGCCAGGCTGTATCTTGACAAGTCTGGCTGTCAGGGGAAAGACAAAGTTCGCCGGGGTCAGTTGGAGGAATCTCACACTGTGAATGTGTCCAGTACTTTCCCTTTTTTGCTAAAAAAGAAAGAAACGTGTAGCTATTATAACTTTGTGATACACATAACTAAACACTGGCATAATGCCCACTCCTATTTTAGAGGGGAAATAAAAAGAAAAGACTTTATAATAAAATAATACATATTTTAATAAGCATGTGCTAAGGCGTGCATATAGTCAGTGACTCAATGGGAAAAGGAGAAGCTTGTGTAAACTTAGCATGAGCGTGTTTGTTTATATTCAAGTAAAAGTTGACACATTTGATTCATAGTTGCTATTAAAGAGAAGCGCTACATAGGTGTATCTCTTTAAGTTTAAAGGGTCACTATCAATGCAGCTGTTTTGGCAACTCTAATACCGTCTTAACATTTTGTCCTCCATGAAATGATTTTCCAAAATCGTAAAAAAAAAAAAAAAGAAGAAAAGGCAAAACTCTTTGTAAAGCTTCAAAAAAACGCCAAAGTACAGCCCTCCTTATATGTCTGTGAGCCTGAGCAGAACACATTAAGCACTTTTTCTTTTTAAACGACGGAGCTAAGTTCTCGCTCAGATAATGGTCCGCTGGACTGACTGACGCACAGGAGCATCTGGAGAACCACCTCAAAGTCGCGGGCCAGGCAGGACCAGTCTTTGTCGTGCAGGGTGTCCAGGCATTACAGGAAATACGGCATCTCTGGTCCTTCTCTTTAAAGCCGGTAATAACCCCAGTCATGGTAAACACCAAAAATGCTCTCTCAGCTCTGCCAGACGCCCCGAGGACAGTCTCCCACTGAGAACCCTGGTCCAGCGGCGCTGATCCTGCATGTGTTAAATGCCCGCCTCACGAGGGACCGTCCTGGACCGGCAGGTGGGCAGCAGTTAGCCATGGTATTTTCCAGAATCACCGAGATCAAACTGTGCGGTGCGGCACACCTGCTGTATTTATTTTACTTACGTTGTTCAAGTTGCCTGGACTCAGCTGTCTTTCAGAGTGGTTTTTCAGGAAGCTGATTTAGAATCATGCTTTGAATAGAAGCAAATGTTACAGGATCACTATTCAGATGCTAATAATGTTTCCTGCTTGGGACAAATGATAAAAGAAATTGGAATGGTGGAAACCTATTTTTTCCTCTGGAAAAACAGCCAGGTGTCTGGCTATCATTTAGGGGCTGACGGAAGGTTTTTGGGTTGTTAGACATGTTTTTGTAGTGGCAGTAGCATTCTTTTTCATTTAAAATGGTTTCATTAAATATTGTGCAGATATAAAAATATTTCTAAAATATGTATAAAGTATGGAAAAATGATATGATAAAAACTCAGTTTAAGAAAAAAATTGAGGCTTCACGATTTTATTCAAAGTTCTCTCTGGGCCCCTCTTTGATTCTTTTTTTTTTTTAATACAGTTATTTATATTTTTTATTTTTGGCTGTGTTGGGTCTTCGTTGCTGCACATGGGCTTTCTCTAGTGGCGGTGAGCGGGGGCTACTCTTCGTTTCAGTGCGCGGGCTTCTCATTGCGGTGGCTTCTCTTGTTTTGGAGCACAGGCTCTAGGTGCGCAGGCTTCAGTAGTTGTCGTGCGTGGGCTTAGTTGCTCCGTGGCATGTGGGATCTTCCCAGACCAGGATTTGAACTGTGTCCCCTGCGTTGGCAGGCAGATTCTTAACCACTGCGCCACCAGGGAAGTCCCCCTCTTTGATTCTTTGAGCCTCACAGAGGTAATCCCTTGCCTTTTAAAAAAAACTTAAAAAGTAGTTTTACTAAAAATATTTCTATTCCCTAAACAAAATATTGCTTACTTTTGCAAGTATTTGAACTTTACATTAATGGAACCACGGTGTATTTTTCTTCCCTGATTTACTCTTGTATCTTACAGTTCAGTATTTTGAGATTCATCTGCATTTTGCTTGTAGCTGAGCTTTGTTTGTTAGAAATTTCAATTGTATGAATATATCACAGTTGATTTCTCCATTTTCTGCTACATGAACATTTGCACTGTTTCCAGTTTTGTATTGTTTCCAGTTTTGTCCTTACAGGGATGCTGTGAGTATTCTTGCTCATATCTCCTGACACCTGTGTGTGAATTTCTGTATGCCCTTGTTTTGTGGAAGACCTGTTTCATTGTTACTAGATGATGCTAAACTGCTTTCCAAAGTTACTGTACCCTTGTCCACTCCCACTGGACCTGGGTGAGGCCCTGGGTTTCTCTCAGTTCTCGGCAGCACTTGTCATCGTGAGATTAAAATTTTTTTGCTCGTCTTTTGGATGTGAAGTGATATCTCATTTAATTTGTATTTTTCTGATTATTAATGAGATTGGCTATTTTTTATATTTGTCAGCCATACATATTTCCTACTGTGATAGATGCTTATAGAAAAATTTTGTTGATTTTTCTACTTGATTATCTTCTTATTGCTGATTTTTAGAAATCCTTAACATTTTGGATACAAATCTTGTATCATTTATACATATTGCAAATTTCTCTTCCCAATGTGTACTTGTCTTTCCATGCTCTTCATGGTTTCTTTTAATGAACAGAAATTCTTAAGTTTAGTCAAGTCCACTCATTAATCTTGTTCGTTGTGGTTAGTGGTTATGTCACCGAGTCCTGTGGGGAAGCAGGTGGCACCCTGAAATGAGGACAGTTTGGTGAAGGGACTTGGGAGACCATTGCTCTCAGGTCAGAAGGACAAGGTGCAGGCCCACGGGAGCTGCAGGCAGAGCTGTGGTTGTTAGTGTCTTTGAACAATTGAAAATTTGTTTGGAATCCCCCTGACCATCAGGGAGCGCGCTGGGGAGCAAACGCCCCAAACTTACCGTCTTCTTGCATTTGCCCATCGTCAACTGGACAACCCCAGCTGGCAGCCAGAGGCAGGTTGGCGGGGGGACAGCCCCAGAGCTTAGCTCCCGGGAACAGGTGGAACACACAATATCCACGCAGCCTCCTGCACTGCCTTCTAGAAGCTGCATCATTTACCATTACATCTTTAATTCCCCTGGGCTTTATCTAGTCCTTAAGCTTTTTGTTCATTTTTCTTCTTTTAATGAAAAGAAAAGTTGTTAGTGGGCACATTTGTGTGGTTTCTCATCACCATGGAATGTTTGCTGTAGGTTTATTGAGCTTAAAAAGTTCTCTTCTGTTCCTGTTTTGCTAAGTACTGCTAAAAATCATGAACGGGTATTACATTTTCACAAGTGCTCCTTCTTCCTCTGTTGAGATTATAAAACAGTGTTTCTTCTTTAATCTGTTAATGGGGTGGGTATTCATATATTTTCTAATCTCAGATTTATGTTTGTGGGATATGGCTCACCTTGTACCATTTTTTTTTACCTTTCCATATTTAGCTTGCTTTTATTTTGTTTATGATTTTCCATCCATGTTGCTGCATGATGCTAGCCAGTTTGTTTTGCTTCTCCTATTTTTCTTGTTAGGATTTACTACTACATTTATGCTAGTCTCATAAAGTGAGTTGCAGCTTCGTGCTTTTTATTTGCTTCGGAATAGTTTCTGTACAATTGGAAATCTTTTACCTTAAATATTTTGTAGAACTTGCCATTAAAACTGCGTGGACCTGGTGTTTTCTTTGTGGGAAGATTTAAAACCTCTGACTCGATAACTGTAATGATTAGGGACTATTCAGATTTTCTATTTCTTCTTGAGACAGCTTAGGGAAGTTTCATTTATCTAAACTTTTCCATGTCATCTTCTTTTTCAAATTTGTTGGAAAAAGTTCATTGTCTCTTAGGATCTGTTTGATCCCTGTGTTGTTTTAAGCTATGTTCTCCTGTGCATTGATATTGGTTTTTAGTGCCTTTAATTTTTAATTAAAATTAAAGCAATTTTAAATAACACCTTAATTGAGATATAATTTATGTGCTCTTTCTTTTTTTTCTGCATAATTCTGGCCAGAATTTCTTAATGAACCAGGCTTTTTGTTGTTGTACCATCTCTCTTGTGCACTTTTTTCTATTTAGTTTCCATTAGCTTCTTCTCTTCTCTTTATTATTTCCTCCTCTTTCCTTTCTTCGTTATGTTCTGTGGTTCTTTTCTAGCTTTTTAGGTTGGATGCTTAGCTTATTTGTTTATTTATGGTGCTATTTCTAGTTAATATGAAGATTTAAGGGGGGAAGACTTCCTTGCAGGTGTAATTTTGGCTGTGCTCCACAGGTTATGGACAGAATTCTTCAGGCTTCAGGCACCGGCTGTTTTCCTGTCCCTGCACATCCACTTGTTCAGGGATGCCGTGTGAACGGGGCCACACACTGCGTAGCCTGTGATGCTGCTTCCCTGCCCTCAGCACAGTGCATCTGAGGTCCATCCCACTGCTGTGGCCCCAGGAGTTCCGCTTGGAAACTTGCTGAGCAGTGTTCCATGGTGTGACTGTGTCCGTTTCTTTATCGATTCCATTGTGGAAACACATTTGAGCTATTTGCAGCTTCCGACGATTATGAGTGAAGCTGCCCTGGATGTTCCTGTGCAGGATTTTATGTGAAAATGGTCCTCAGTTCTCATGGGGGTTTCATTTCAGCACCAGGATGGGGGGCTGGTTGAAGGGAAAGCATGTGTGAACTTCTTTGGAAACTGCCAAACCCTCTCCCTGTGTGCTGCCTCCCCCAAAGCACGAGGGTCCCTGTGGCTCCGTGTCCCCATGGCTCCATGGCTCCGGATCCCAGTGGCTCCATGTCCCTGTGGCTCCGTGTCCCCCTGGCTTCAGGTCCCCATGGCTCTGGGTCCTCGTGGCTCCATGTCGCCATGGCTCTGGGTCCCTGTGGCTCTGGGTACCCATGGCTCCGTGTCCCCATGGCTCTGGGCCTCTGTGGCTCTGGGTCCCTGTGGCTCTGGGTCCCTGTGGCTCTGGGTCCCCGTGGCTCCGTGTCTCCGTGGCTCTGTGTCCCCTTGGCTCTGGGTCCCTGTGGCTCCAGGTCTCCATGGCTCTGGGTCCCTCCTGTAGCTCTGGGTCCCCGTGGCTCTGGGTCCCTGTGGGTCTGTGTCTCTATGGCTCCAGGTCCCTGTAGCTCTGGGTCCCTTTGGCTCTGTGTCCCCATGGCTCTGGGTCTCTGTGGCTCCGTGTCCCTGTGGCTGCAGGTCCCTGTAGCTCTGGGTCCCTTTGGCTCTGTGTCCCCATGGCTCTGGGTCCCTGTGGCTCCGGGTCCCTGTGGCTCTGTGTCCCCATGGCTCTGGGTCTCTGTGGCTCCGTGTCCCCGTGGCTGCAGGTCCCTGTGGCTTGGGCCTCTAAGGCTGGGTGACTCTCCCAGCTTTTCTGACAGTAGGTGGTTACATCTCTGTTGAGGTTTTTGTTGAATTTCCCCAATAACTAATGACATTGAACCTCTTTTCACATGTTTACTTTCCATCTTTATTCTTTGATGAAGGGTCTGTTCATATGTTTTGCCTACTTTAAAAAAAGGGTTGTTTGTATTTTGATGTTTAATTTTGACATTTCCTTATATATTCTGGGTACAAGTCTTTTTTCATCTATGTGGTTTAGAAATATATTCCCCCAGTTGTGAGTTGTCTTTTTTTCTTAAGTTTCTTTTGAACAACAGAATATTTTAATTTTAATAATGTGTAGTCTGTCATTTTTTCTATTATGAACTGTGCTTTTGGAGTTGTGTCTAAGAATTCTTTGCCTGCCCCAAAGCCACAGATTTTTTTTCCTATTATTTTTGCCAAAAATTATATAGTTTTAAGTTTTATATTTGAGTCTCAACTATTTTTGACTAATTTTTGTGTTAGATGTGAGGAATAGTTTGAGGTTTATTATTTACTTATATATTTGTTGCATATGATTTCCTTGCCTTTTAAACTTTTCAAAGATATATTTTCAGCACATCTGTAAATTTAAGAAAGATTTTCGCAGTTATTTTGCTCTGAATGTCTGTTTCCAGTGTTGGTGTAATTAGAATATCCAGCCTGCCACACTCTTGGGAAGATAAACTTCATTAATTCTTCATGGATTCTCTTGTTTTGCAAGGAATTTTGTTTGAGAGAGGACTATTTCCTCAATTTTTATTTTGTTTAATACTCAGTTTTATGCATTTATTAAATAATTAATTTATATTTTAGCATTAAACAGTTGACCTTTCCTTATATATTTTGCACCTTATATACATAATTAATTCATGCATTATGGATTTAACAAGGAAAAGTTTTGTAAACATTTAAATACCAGTTTTTTTAAATAGATCTTTTTTGGAGTGTAATTGCTTCACAATACTGTGTTAGTCTCTGTTGTACACCAAGCGAATCAGCCATATGCATACACATGTCCCCATGTCCCCTCCCTCCCATCCTCCCTATCCCTCCCCTCTAGGTCATTGCAAAGCACCGAGCTGATCTCCCTGTGCTATGAGGCTGCTTCCCACCAGCTATCTATTTTACATTTGGTAGTGTATATATGTCCATGCCACTCTCTCACTTCGTTCCAGCTTACCCTTCCCCCTCCCCGTGTCCTCAGGTCCATTCTCTATGTCTGCGTCTTTATTCCTGTCCTGCCCCTAGGTTCTTCAGAACCATTTTTTTTTTTTTTTTAGATTCCATATATATGTGTTAGCATACGGTATTTGTTTTCCTCTTTCTGACTTAACTTCACTCTGTATGACGGACTCTAGGTCCATCCACCTCACTACAAATAACTAAATTTTGTTTCTTTTTATGGCTGAGTAATATTCCATTGTTTATATGTGCCACATCTTCTTTATCCATTCATCTGTCGATGGACACTTAGGCTGCTTCCATGTCCTGGCTATTATTGTAAATAGAGCTGCAGTGAACATTGTGGTACATGACTCTTGTTGAATTATGGTTTTCTCAGGGTATATGCCCAGGAGTGGGATTGCTGGGTCGTATGGTAGTTCTATCTTTAGTTTTTTAAGGAACCTCCATACTGTTCTCCACAGTGGCTGTATCAATTTACATTCCCACCAACAGTGCAAGATGGTTCCCTTTTGTCCACACCCTCTCCAGAATTTATTGTTTGTAGATTTTTTTTATGATGGCCACTCTGACTGGTGTGAGGTGGTACCTCATTGTAGTTTTGATTTGCATTTCTCTAATAATTAGTAATATTGAGTATCCTTGTATGTGTCTCTTGGCCATCTGTATGTCTTTGGAGAAATGTCTATTTAGATCTTCTGCCCATTTTTTGATTGGGCTGTTTGTTTTTTGATACTGAGCTGTATGAGCTGGTTGTATATTTTGGAAATCAATTCCTTGTTGGTCACATCATTTGCAAATGTTTTCTTCCATTCCTGGAAACATTTTTAAAAGTCTTTGCAGACCAGGTGACATAGGATTTGTTTCTGAGGCTCTTATTTTTGTCTATAGTGACATGCAGAGGAGCAGCTGGCTTTGTAAATATAGTCGCCAGAAAAATCACCAAGACACTCGGTAGGACAGGCAAAGCTTTTTTTCGAAGGGATGTATCGTCCTTGTTCCTCAGCAAATTTCAAGGGCTTTGGCTGTGTATAGATTTTTACGAAATTCTGTCTCATTGCATGGGCACCATTAGTTTAGGGCGCCCTGTGACAAGTACTTCCATTGTTGGCTTTCATATAGAAAACCCCCCTAGGGATCTGAGTTCACAGCTTTGTCGTCTTGGCATCCTGGGTATTTGTTTGATTTGCATGCCATCCAAGTAATTCAACTCATTTTCTGAAAAAACATGGAATGAAGCATGAGCGTGGGTAGAGTCTGTTGTCATCTTGTCAAAGACGCCCTCGGTGTGTACTGTGTGTGTCCTCCCACTTTGCAGACGAAGAATCTGAGAGTAAAAAGCGCTGGCCCCTGCAGGTCCGAGGCTGGTACCGGTTACTGCCCTCAGCTCTGCGATGTTTGTTACTTTCCTTCCTGCCCAGACTTTCCTGTGGGTTCTTTACCAAACACTCCTCCAGCTCCTGGTTGGTGCCAGCAGTCTCACAGGGACCCTGATACACACTGATATCCCGAGATTGTTGATAAAAACTCTAAGATAGTTGTGACACAAAGCTGAGTGTTGACATTCTGTGAAGTGTTTCCAGGACTATAAAGACGTCACATCTTAATTTAGGGCAGGGGTTCAGGACTTGGGGTGCATGGACCCCTCAGGGGGGAGCAGATAGGAAATCAAGCGCTCTGTGAGTCTGTGCGGGGAAACGGGCTTTGTTCCCAGCAGCTTCTGAGTGGGGCTCGGCGTTTCCAGCAGATGTGTTCATGTCATGTCGTGAGCGAAGCCCCTGCTCAGCAGCGCTTTGAGATCAGGCCAGTGTTATGTCTGCTGCCCGATCATGTAAAATAAGGTGTTAATCAGCCTCCTATGTTGCTACAGCTTGATTAAAATGTTTGACTCTTACTCTATCTCGGTGTAGCTGTTTAGTGTGTACTTTACCGCGTGTGTTGACAGACGTGGTCTGAGAAGGGCCCGCGGGCTTCTGGGGACAGTTGGCTCTGTGTCCGTCAATGGTTCACTCCTTTCTCATCCACCCACCGACTGCTGGGACAGACCCCTGGCAGGTGCGCAGACGTGGCCGCGGGGGGAAGGCATGGCTGTCCCCTCAGCTGGTGAAGCTCCTGGAGCGCGTGCTGTGGCCCCGGGGCCCGCGGGGCAGGGGCTCCGGGCGCCGGTCCGCCGTGCCAGTGGCTCCGTGTGGTTCCTCTCTCGTCTCCGCTCTCTCCCTGAGGGGTCTTTATTACTATCCCTCCCTGACTGTCAAGGGCACGCTAGAGGCTCAGGAACTCTCTTAAGGTCCTGCATCCGTGGGCGCACGGGAACGCCAGGCAGGACGCTGGCCCCGAGCCCAGCCCCCGGAGGCCGAGCTGAGCTGTTGTGACCCTGGCCACGGGCGCTCGCGCTTCTCCTGCACCAGCACGTGCTTTGGAGAAAAACGGGCACCGACCTCTCACTGTGCGCTCGGGTCTGGGAACCTGCGTGGCTGAAGCTGAATCAACGCGCTGCCGCGTCAGGACTCGACGTGGTGGGATGATAAACCGCCTCCCCGCACCTGCTCGGCTCCCCGCCCCCAGCTCCCTCCTCCGTGTGCCCTCTTCCCGCGTCTTGAGTTTGAACAGCAGGAACTGCCGATGGGTCCTGGCCTGTCATCACCCTCCTCGGTCTCGTCCTGCACGTGATGAAGTCCCACCCGCCTGCCCGAAATCTCCGGTGGGCTTTTCTCACCTGCTCTCACCTGCCTTCCAGCAGGAAGAACGGAGGCTGGTGGTGAATCCAATCCGACCGTCGTGGTGCCTCCTCTGTCTTTTATCTGCTCACTGGCTGTAAATTTCAGTGAATTATCACTTTTATTCTGCTCGGGATCCTGTGGTCATTTCCATCCTTCTCCTGCCAGCGAATGGATTGTCTGCCTGTGACGAATAAGCAAACCAAATCCGCCAGCTTCTTACGCTTCTGTATAAATTTCAGATAGGATATTATGTTCTCAGCAGTGTTGGTACTGATTGTTTTACCCACTGTCACCTTAGCATCTTTGTCACTTCTACAGTTTCGTAAAGGATGAATCCATGAGCCGTGCGTGGCTTTATGTGCTCACACAGCTTCCTGACTGCACAGCTGCCGGGCCTTTACAGAGGGCTTTGCTGCACTTCGTGCTGTTTTCCCATGTGAACCCACTGATGGATTCAGCTATTGCCACCACAGACGTTTGCCGTGTGGGGCCTTGGTTCCAGACGCTGGATCTTCACACTTAGATAAGACCTGGTTTAAAAATCTTTGGGGAGATGGGCTGTGTAATGACACAGTAAATAATTATAGATAAATGCTGTAAGGAAGACATTCAGGGCTTTCATAATGCTGGGTGCTAAAGCTTGAGTGTAATGCCTGATTCAGCTCTGTGTCGAGGTCCCCGAGACCCCCAGCTTCGGTGGTCCACGGGGAGGACCCTCGGGACTCAGCACAGAGCTGTATTCACGGCTTGAGGACCGGCTCCTGTGGCTTACGACGTGTGACATGCTGTCCTGTCACGTGCTGCTTCCTCCTCTGTCCCCGGCGGGGTCGCTGGTTCCCCTGCACTTCGCTGTGTTGGGTGACAGGCCTGTTCTGGCCGCTGCACTTTCTTACCCCTCTGCCCAGGTGCTTTTCACTGTGTGTTTTGGTTTGTTGGGGCTGCTGTGATGAAGTACCACACAATTAGTGGCCTTAAACAACAGAAATCTATCGTCTCACAGTTCTGGAGGCTGGAAGTCCAAGATCAAGGTGCAGTCAGGTGGTTCCTTTTAAGGGCTGCGAGGGAGGGATCCCCCCTTTGCTCGTAGGTGGCCGTCTCTTCTCTGTGTCTCTTCACATCTCGTTCCCTCTGTGCGTGTCTGTCTCTGTGTCCAAATTCCTCCTTTTTATAAGGACTCCAGCCATGTAGGACTAGGACCCACCCTAATAACCTCACTTAAACTTGATTATCTCTGTAAAGAGCTCATGTCCAGATCAGGTCATTCTGAAGTATTCAGGGTTAAAACATCAACATACCTTGGGGGACACACCCGTCATGCCATGTCGTAAACATTTTCTTTGTCACGTTTCTGCTCTCCGCTAACTTGGGTGCTGTAGCAGGGCATGCGTGTGTTGGGCAAGACTGCATGCCTAACATGTAACACTGGGGCTGAAGTCTAGAATGAACTCTAGAAAGGTTTGTTGAATGAATGAATGACTGTAAAGGAGTGATCAGAGAGGCAGAAGGAGAATCAGGAAGTTGGCAAATTGAGGAAGAGAAAAGAGTTTCAGGAACATGGGGGTGCATGCTGTGCCTCATGTTGTGGATGCACCGAGGAGGATGATGATGAAACACGTCTGTCAGACTGGCGCCACAGAGGTCACGGGTGACTGTCAGCTGTCTGAGAGTGGAGCCAGATTGGGGTGGAATGGGGGTAGTGGGAGCAGGGACAAAAGTTACTGATTTTTGAGGCATACAGAGCAAGTCAAGGATTTATCCGGAGTGTGGGAGGCTGGCTCAGTATTGAAAATCAATTAATGTAAACCATCACACTAACAGGCCAAAGAAGAAAAGTCACATGATCATATCAATAGTTGTGGGAAAAGCATTTGACCAAATCCAACATCTAATCCTGATAAAAACTATGAACAAACTGGGATTACAGGGAAATTTCCTCACCAGATAAAGAAAATCTCCAAAAACCCCACAACTAACATCATAGTTAATGGTGATAAACTAAGATCAAGAACAAGGGGAGGATATCTCCTCTCACGACTACTTTTCTGCTTTGTACTAGAATTCCTGGTAATGAAACAAGACAAGGAAAGGAAATAAAATGTATACAGATTGGGAAAGGAGAATAAAACTGTCTTTGTTTGAGATGACCTGATTGTTTATGTAGAAAATCACAAAGAATCAACCAAAAAACCCCACTCAGAACTAATAAGTGATTGTAGCAAAGTTGCAGGATATAAGTTTAATATGCAAAAGTCAATTGCTTCCTTATATACCAACAGTGAACAACTGGAATTTGAAATTAAAAACAAAACCATTTATCTTTGCACTGAAACATGACATAGGTAAAACTCTAACAAAGTACGTACAAGATGAGGATAACTACCTAACTCTGATGAAAGAAATCAAAGTGGAACCAAATAAATGGAGAGATAGTCCATGTTCATGAATAAGAAGACTCAGTATTGTTAAGATGTCAGTTTTTCACAACTTGATCTATAGGTTAAATGCAATCCCAATCAAAACACCAGCGGAGTATTTTGTGGATATCAACACACTGATTCTAAAGTTTTTACAGAGAGGAGGCTAAAGACCCAGAATAGGCAAGACAGCAGTGAAGGAGAACAGTCACAGGACTGACTTCCCGACTTCAGGACTTGCTGTAAATGTAGCTGCAGTGTTCAAGAGAGTGTGGTATTGGTGAAATATCTGTTTGTCAGTAGATCAATGGAACAGAACAGAGAGCCCAGAAATAGACCTCACTGAATATACTTAACTGATCTTTGACGAAGAATCAAAGGGAACACAATGGAAAAAATGGTAATCTCTTCAACAAACGGTGCTGGAATAACTGGACGTCCACACAGAAAACATGAATCTAGACACGTACTCACATCCTCCACAAAAATAAACTCAAAAGGGACCACAGACCTAAATGTAAAATGCAAAACTAAAAATATCCTAGAAGATACCGTAGAAAATCTAGATGTCTTTGGATATGGCGATGACTTTTTTGATACAACCTCAAAGACATGATCCATGTAAGATAATTGGTAAGCTGGACTTCATTAAAATAAAAACGTCTTCTGCTCTGTGAAAGACAACGTCAAGCAAATGAGAAGACAGTCCACAGACTCAGTGAAAATATTTGCAAAAGACACATCTGATAAAGGATTAGTATGATTTCTTAAATTCAAAAATAAAAAAAAACTCAATTTAAAAATGGGCAAAAGGTTTGAATGGATACCTCATCAAAGAAGAAATACGCAGGTAAAAATCTAAAAACACCTGAATGCAGATGGTAAATAAGCATATGAAAAGAAGTTCAACATCGTATGTCATCAGGGAAATGAAAAATGAAACAGTGAGATACCACTACATACCTATCAGAATGGCCAAAATCTGGAACACTGACAGCACCAAATGCTGATGAGGATGTGAAGCAACAGGAACTCTCATTCACTGCTGATGGGAGTGCAAAATGGTACAGCCACCTTGGAAGACAGTTTAACAGTTTCCTAAAAAAATTAACTACGCTCTTCCATTTGATCCAACAATCCAGCAGTTGAAGTTACAACAATCCAACCGTCCTTGGTATTTGTCCAAATGAGTTGAAAACCTATGTCCACACAAAAACCTGCACATGGATGCTTATAGCAATTTTATCCATAATTGCCAAAACTTGCAAGCAACCAAGATGTCCTTCAGCAGGTGAACAGATAAGTAAACTCTAGTATATTCAAACAAGAGAATATTCTTCAGCTAAAAATAAATGAGCCTTCGAGCCATGTAAAGACATGGAGAAACCTTAAATGCATATTACTAAGCGAAAGAAGCCAATTTGAAAAGGCTACAGATTGTGTGATTCCAACTATAAGACATTCTGGAAAAGGCAGAACTATGGGGACAGTAGAAAGATCAGTGGTTTACAGGGATTGTCGGGAGGGATGAAGAGGTGGAGCACAGAGGGTTTTTAGGGCAGTGAAGCTACTCTGTATGATACTATAGTGGTGGATACATTTGTCCAAACTCGTAGAATGTCCAACCCCAGGAGTGACCCCTAACTGAGCTGTGGACTGTAGTTAATAATAATGTATTGATATGATACTGGTCCAGCAGCTGTAACAGATGTTCCATACGTTGCAAGATGTTAGTAACACGGGGGGAGGGTCGGGGGGGTGAAGAAGGGGCTATATGAACTCCTCCTCCATTTTTTTATATTCCTAAAACTGCTCTAAAAATAATCTGTTTATTTCAAAAAATGGGTTTACACGTGTGTTTTATTGTCACTAAAAAACTGAGAGGTGGGGGCTTCCCTAGTGGCGCAGTGGTTGAGAATCCGCCTGCCAATGCAGGGGACACGGGTTCGAGCCCTGGTCTGGGAAGATCCCACATGCCGCGGAGCAACTGGGCCCGTGAGCCACAACTACTGAGCCTGCGCGTCTGGAGCCTCTGCTCCACAACAAGAGAGGCCGCGATAGTGAGAGGCCCACGCGCCGCGATTAAGAGTGGCCACCACTCGCTGCAACTGGAGAAAGCCCTCACAGAAATGAAGACCCAAAACAGCCAAAAATAAAAATAATAAATAAATTGTAAATAAAAATTTAAAAAACAAAAAACAAAAAACTGAGAGGTGGACAAAACCTGTGTTTGGGTGACTGGGGCTTTGTGGAGAGACTGCTGTTTGTCTGGAGAGCCGGTTGATGGTGGAACTGGGGTTTGAACCTCGGGTATTAGTACATTTGCTACAACACGGAACTTCATTAGCTAATTACCTCATGGCATCAGCATTTGGGCTGCGTTGTTTTCTTGGCTGTGTAAATCTTGTGAGGTTGTCTGCTGTCTCGGCATCAGGACATGTGACTGCCTTTAGTGAAGAGCTGGGTTGACAAACCAGACGGAAATGTTCTTAGAATCTTGGCGTTTCTCCGCGTTCACTCTGGCGTATGGCTCCCTTCCAGAGGCCTAGGTACTCAAGTCGCAAGTGTGCCATCCCAATGAGAGGATGGAGGCCGTGCAGAAGGGTGGGCACGTGCTTGGAGGAGGGACGTGGTTGTGTTACAAACATAAACTTGAAAAAGGTGGGGCTTAAAATAGGCTCCTCATCGTACTTCTAATATTGAGGTTTTGCTTTTTTTTTTTTGCAGCTTTTTAGTGTTAATGGTGATAAAAAATAAATTATTGTTAGCCAAGATGATTTCTTGTCATAGTATTAATAAATTTGGCTTATGTTTTAGATCACTGTTTCCCAGTTAAAGAAATAAAGCAAGCAGGGTAACTCTTTCTTGAGTTTTGCTCTTTTTGCCCTGTTGCTGTAGAGTCTGTGAGGGCTTCAAGGAGTTTTTCACTGGTCTTCTAGTAGTACTAACCCCACATTTCAAGTGTGACCTTTGTTATGTAAATTCTCAGATCCACTGGTTAGAAATTAGAATGGAGTCCTGGGAAGACTTCCCAGGTTTTTAGAAAAATCACTTTAATTACCAATAACTCGTTGCTTCCGACTCTCCTGATATTATCAAATGGTTTGATATTATCAAACCGCCTGCTTGCAGGGGTTTAAAAATAAACTGTACTTCAAAGACCTCTCCGAGATTCTCCATCTATTTATCACCTTGGCTTTTCCATCCTGGTGGAATGAATGTCACTTGCCGTGGCCTAAGCAGCTTCCTAGGGCCTGTGAAGCGTCCGGGTCCCTGGGGAAAGCGCTGGGGCCGTGGCCGAGGCTCACATGCTTTAGGGAAGGTCAGCGAGCGTTCTTCCTTCCGCTCCCGGCCCTTACCTGTCACTCTGTTCTTAAACCATTTTCTCTTTTGTTTCTTTGCAAAAATATAAACACGGCGAGTGTTTGGTCATTTGCTCATTTATCCCACAGAATGTTTCTTTGTCACTTGTGTGTCCCAGGCGCGCATCTTGATGGTGAATGCTCAGCGATCTAAAGCCTATGTGTTGAGACAAGGATAAGCAACGAATAGTGACACAGTAGTAGGCAAACTTGTAATTTCTGTGAAGAGAGTGGGAAGTAGGAGCAGGGGAAGGAAGCTGCTGGGCCTGTGGTTGTGGATGAGACGGCCACCTGGTCGACCAGAGGCCTTCAGGGGTCGGGAGAGCACCTGCCAACTGCCAGACAGAAGGACCCACGGAGCGAGGCCCCACGGGACCATATGGGACGCGGACGGAGAGCATTGGAGCAGAGAGCGGGGCCCAGGGCCTTCCAGCCTCGGTCAGGCCGCGGAGCCTGGTGATCCTTTGGGAGACAGCTGCGGGCGGACTCTGGGCAGGGAGCGTGGGCTGGTTCACAGTTTGTGCAGCTTGGGGGCTGCAGCCTCTGCCCGTCCAGGTGTGGACAGAGGGGGTGGGGGACGGGGCTCCGTTCTGGATGCACCTTCACAGCAGAGCTGACAACTTAGTGATGAGTTAGCTGGATGCAGCTGTAAGAGGAAGAGTGTCATCAAGGTGAACTTCGCTTGGCATGAGAACCGGGTAGCGACATGTCATTTACTGGATTCTCTTAAGTGCTCAGTTTCCTGTCACCTGCCGTTTTCTGTTCTGATGGCCCCGGGTCAGAACCTGGGTTCCAGGTGAACAGCCCACCCTTCCCTGACCACCTTGCACGTGTGTCTCTCCTGCAGGCAGTGACGTCTCCCCACCTTTTACCTGACACATCGCTCCTCTTTTTTTAGTTGAATTCAAAGGTTCAACTAAAAACCCACCTTTGTAAGTGCACCCCAGTTCTTATTGACCCCCGTCTTCTCCCTAACGGCACAGCCAGTGGCTCTGGCAGAGCATTTGTTCTGGTCACTGGAGTCCCTCTCCCTGGACATACCCCTAAGCTTCTGGGGGGCCAGGTGCCCAGGTGCCATGCAGATAGTAGGTGCCCACCTGCCTGTGGACCACGTTAGGGACTCACTGGCTGAGAAACTCCCTTAGCTACAAAGTCACGTGTTTATGTTCTGATGTAAGGTTTAATCCAAATAAAATGCTTTTATAAAGCATTCGTTTACTATGTACAGTTGATTCTTAAACAGTTCATATTGATATAGGATTTTCTTCATTTTATTATAAACTATTCCAAGTGCACACCTAGGAATAGAGAACCACGTAACGCTCACCACTCCATCCCTTCTCAGGTTTATTGAATCTTGACATCAAACCAAATGTGCTTCATACTTTCAGTTTTCCAAGAAGTGAAGCCTTAAGGATGTGATTCCTCGAGGCTCCTGTGTCCTCCCCTCGCTTCCATTGCTCTGTGCCCACCCTGGACCGGTCCTCCCAGGCATCTGGTTCATGTCACCCCAGGCGTGTTTTTGTCACAGATGGCATCTCTGTTTCCACCGTAAATAGTAAAACATGTAGAGTTGTTTGCAGGTGTTTGCGGGTGGACGTCTGTGCGTACTGCACTGTTGTAATGACTCGGTTTACCCTTCCTCAGGCTGACGGGCATTTGGGTCGTGTCCAGTTTTGGGCATTAGAGCTCGGCTGTGGTGGGCAGTTCCCCCATGTCCTAGGGTGAAAGAGCAGCAGTCCCCATAGCAGTGATTCTTGAAGTGGGGTCCAGGTCCAGCAGCTCAGCATCACCTGGGAACTTGCTAGAAATGTAAGTTCCTGGGCCCTGCCCCAGACCTCCTGGACCAGAAACTTTGGTATTGAGGCCCAGAAATCTGGTTTTCAAAAAGCACCCCAGTGATTCTGATTCAAGCTAGAGTTTGAGAACCTGCTCTAGGATTTACCTTGAAGTGGAATCTTGGAGTCGTAGGGTAAGACCATCTTCAGCTTGACTTTATTTTCAGTTTGATGTAAAATGTGGTTTGCCCCCATTATCAGCCTGTGAGAACTCCTTCACTTCACGTTCTCATTCAACAGTCGCTGTTGTAACACTTCTAGTTTTTGGCATTTGAAGGCTGTGGGGTAGTCTCATTGTGTTTTTCTGTTTGTGAATCTTTGATCACTAATGAGATTGCACATACTTTCCTAAGGTTTATTGACTCTTCATATTTTCTTTTGTGTTGATCGTCTCTTCATATCCTTGGCTCATTTTTCTATTGGTTTATTTGTCTTTTCTGATTAATTTATAGATGTTCTTCATATATTTGAGATACTAATCCTTTGTCAGCTGTGACTTCTCTTGTAACCGTTTTGTAGTGTCTATTGTTGTGCCTGTTTAAAAATGTTAATTTTAGTTAAATTTTAAAATTGACTTTTTTTGTTTTGCAATTTTTGTTTTTTAATTTTCTTTAGAATATCTTCTACACCTTCTTCCATATGATAAAGATGCCAATTATTTCTCCTTAAGCCTTTAAAATTTGCATTTCACTGTTACATATTTAATTTACTTAGAGTTGGTTTGGGGTGAGATAGGGATGTAATTTTATTTTTCACCAGGGATAATCTGTTCTTCCAATTCAGTCACCTTCTCATCAATATGAAATACATCAATCATTGTTATATGTCAAGTTCCCACGTGAGTATGGGTCTATTCCAGTGCTTTCTATTTTGTTTCCTTGGTCTATTTAGTAAACCTTTTGGCAATAATTCATCTTCTTAATTATTATGCCTTTAAAACATAATACTTGGTAGACAAATATACCCATCTTGTTTTTGAAAAAATTATTTAACTATTCTCGACCTCTTACTTTTTTCCACGTGAAAACTACTTATCAGGTTTTCCAAAACACTATTGAGATTTTGATTCAAATCAGCTAGAATTTATAGAGTAGTTAATGGAGAACTTATGGCTTTACAATATTTAGTCTTCTCTATTACAAGCACAGTGTATGTCTCCACATATTTAGGACTTCTTTTATGTTCTAAATAATATTTGTTAGTTTCCACACTTAGATGTTGGACATCCTTGGTTAGATTTATACTTGGAAAAGCATTGTACAGTTTTAGGTCCTGTTGTGAATAGAATTTTAAAAAATCTCTTGCTTATTCTGGTTGGCTACTCCTCTTGGGTTCGTACCTGCTGAGTTTCATTATTGATTTGGTGCCCAGATGTCCTGGTGACTATCTCAGTTTGTCGGTAGGTTCTCTTGGCTCCTCTATATGGCTCGTTGTATTATCTGCAAAGTGAATTTTATCTCTTTGTTTCCATATTCTGTATTAACTTTGTAGTCTGTTAATTTTCTTGCTGTTTAGAAGGTTTTCTTTCTCATTTTTAGTTAATACATAGACAATTGAGAAGGAACACATGGCCCTCTGCTCTCACCCGTGAAGACGTGGGCCAGGGTCTTCATGGCACTCAGGTTGACTTGCTTCCTTGGAGGGAATACTTGCCACTGGAGCATATTCTATATGCTCAAAATTAATTTATAAAGGAGTGAAAAGGAAAGAAAACATTGAGCACTGTCAGTAATTCATTTCTCTTACTCTTTCTCTTACAGTTACAGCTTTGAACTTGAGTTCTTCTCTATTCACACATGCAGTAGAATTTCTAAATACTTGTGTAAGAAGTTTGAAGCCTTAACTCTAAATCTGCCTTGGACATTTTTTTAAAGAACAAATATTTCTTGAGTCCACAGCTCCCAGCACAGTTCTTGCTGCTTTGTGGGTATTGGTGAAAGAATAAGTTAACAAGTAGACTGACAGATAATTGATCAGCTTTATTCTAAACAGGACTTTTGCAAGCCTGCTACCATTTACTGTGAAATTAAATTAGAATTCCAAACAAGCTAGAGAATTATTCAGAAAATTACAGGAAGTGTATTTGACAGCCTTGACCGCAGCAGTGTTTGTTGGACGTGCTGGCAGAGCTGGCCTGGTGAGTGTCCGCTGATCCGGGCCCAAGATGGAGTGGCACCAGCTCGTTATCTGTGTCCTGGAGCAGCAGGACGTGCCCCTCCAAGTGGGAGGGTATTTGCTGGCAGATGCTTTGCTGTGTTGGCCAAGAGATTATTCTCTGCTGGTAGTTTATGTGCTATTTCACTCCCCAGATAATACTCTGTGGCTCAAAGTAAATAAATGTAAATTGTCCTAGGAAAGTGTTTCAAAAGGCAGTTAAGTATAAATTCACATCCCACCAACTGTTTAGATTAGCAGACTTTTGAAAGAAATTACAACCTTCTGCATCAGTGTTTTCAACGGTTTTCTGTAATTCTCCTGAAATACACGTAGAAACAATAATTTCACAAACTCATCATGATTGTGGCTCTTCTAAGTAGGTCCAAATAGAATTGAATTAGAAAGAAATTAGAACTTGTCTTCCGAGTACTGCTGGAACTGTCAGAACGTGTAATACACAGACGCCAAGGAGCAGAAGTGCTGAGAAGTTAGGTAGCTCGTTTCCAACTACGACCAGAGCAAACAGTGGAGGACAAAGCACCGCATACCTTGTGGGCAGCAGATTCTGCGCTGCAGTTAGACCTGGGCCACGGGCTGAGTCATCGCCCTGTAAGCTGCTCTCTGACTGGCTGGGAAGCACTGCGTCCCATGGCTGATGGACGCTTTCTTGGGGGTCCTGCAGGAGCCCTGGACATCAGCAGTGATGGGAAATAGCTGTATGGCCTCAGGAAATTCACTCGATTCTACCCTTTCCTCAGGTTCTACATCTGTGAAATAAGTGACTTAGAATAGACCATACCAGGGTTGCTTCTGAATCCGCACTTTTTGAATCAAACAAGGAAGTAATTTAATTTGAAGCCTCAGCTTTTGAAATGGTGATTTTCCCTGTTCCCGGAAGCCTGGTGGTGACACACACACAGATAGATACACGCTATGCGTGGTTATGTGTCTGGACATTATTTCCTGTTTTATTCGGTAGCTTATATAATTGATGGACAGGATTGGGGAAATTAATCACAGTGCTTCTCTGTTGCCACAGAGGATGTGGGTCATTTGAGAGTCGGGTCGGTATGTAGGTCCCTCAGGTGTATCGGTGTGAAGTTGGCAGCCGAGCTGACTGCGGGTATATGCCCCAAAATTGTGTTGTACTTTACTATTTGTAAATTGTTTCTGTGTGCACTGCTGCATTTGAGTGCGTGGCTCCCGTGAGTTGTCTTTGGTGTGGATTATTCCTGTTGCTCACAGCGTGGTTATGTGGCGGGTGAAATTCAGCAAGCAGGATGGTGTTGGGATTGGAGCTGGGAGTCAGGGTGTGGACCCTGACGGGGCTCCTGGACGGGGCCAGGTCAGCCAAGGATGCATTAATGCCAATAGCATCATTTTCTCCCTGGCTTGAGTGGCCAGCTCTAAACAACAAATAATGACTGAATCCCCAGTATTTAAGATCTGATGACCTTAGGCCCACTAGGAAGGGTAATTTCTTAGTTCTTATTTCAGGTAGACAGATATGGCATCTCATCACGTTTCAGCATTTAACTCATGTCCATACTTGTTGGAAATAAAATCTCAGTGTTCTAGAATCTCTTTTGGGCAGGAAAACACAGGAGGGGTGATCTCGTGGTTGCAGGAGGCCCTCTTTGATTGTTTGTCAAGATGCTTTGATATAATATACTAATTTACAGTCAACAAAATTTATATATTTCCACTCACTGGGAGTTAGGAGCTATGAAATGTAGGATTCAAGAATGGCGGTCAGACAGTATTCCTTTCAATAAACGTTTACAGTCACGAAATGGTGAGTGTTACCTGTGTTGGAAATTCACGGCACTTACTGACAAATGGCCAGGTCCTGCGTTAACGCTGCTAGTTTATTTCTTTAAGGGATCATTCGAAATAGTAAGGCATCTTAAAATAAAAATTAATATTTATATTAGTCAATGTTCTTGTCATTTATGAGGATAAGGCATAAATATACACCTGCTTCTTTTCACATCTCTTTTCTTTGGAATTTTGAGTGGTTTGGATTCGCAGGTATGGGAAAACTGCAGAATGGATTTAGGAACCTCAAACATAGACGTGTTGAAAATCTGAGTCTTTTCTAGATGGAGGAGCCTTGAATGGATTCTCAAATCTGGAAATGGTGGGCGTTCAGCGTTCAGCCGACGGGTGGTCCCTCCACACACATAACGTCACGTGGGCCGGGAGGGCTGCACAGGGCTGCCCTCAGGCCTGTGCTCTCTGACCTGTGCTTTGGCTGACTGGCCAGTGGAAAGCTGCTCAGCAGACCTTCCATCCATCCCCGCTGGAGTCTGGTTAATGCAGGAGGGTACAGGGGACTTACTGTCGCCTCTTCATGCTCAACTTAGACCCCAGCCTGATGCCTCTGTATCCGCTCTGGCTGGTAAGGTTGGTTTCAGGATTGTACTTTAAAGCTGCGCTTTCTCTCTTGACTTGCACTGTCGGCTGCACTTGCAGACTCCTCTCGAGCCTCATGCTTCTCTGTACTGACGATGCTGCGATGTCCCTCCGGGTTTAGTGCGGTCGCTGCAGCGATCATCCTCCGCCACCTGACTCTCTACATCCTCTGCTCTCCCAGCTGCTCCCCTCCTGCCAGGACATGCTTTTGTGGGGCATTTGCTTGTGAGAAAAGATAAAGTTTTCCCCTAAGTGTGGCTTTGAGAGCGTGGTCCCAGCTCGCTAGCCTTTGCACCTCTCCTGACAGGCTGCAGCTTGTCCGCCGGACGTGCGTCCCGGGGCCACTCAGGCAGGACGGCCTTCCTGAAGCTTCCACACTGCTGGCCACCAGCCTCTGGGTCTCGTTAGTCCTCTCAGCGGGGAGAGGTGGGTGTGCATGGGGAGGCCCCCCTGTCTAATTTGTTCCCTTAGCACGAGAGCGTCCTTTTTACTTCTGACCCTCCCTGTTCCATCTGTATTAGAATAGGTGGAGGGGATAGTTGATGAGGCACAATATTCTAATCCACTCTCATGGGTTTCCTCTTAAATTTTATATGGAAGAAAAAATATGATCTTAGGACCATATTTGGGGGCGTGTGATAATTACTTAATTGCTTTATTTTAGGTGCAGGACAGAATCCCCCCAGTCTCCAGCGTTCTTTATTGCTCTCAGCTCGGGCCGTCAGCCCCTCTTTAAAAACGTCCCGGAACTAGAAAGCAGGCACCGCATCAGGCTTCCTGTCCCGTGTCGTTCAGAGCCTTTCACTGCGGCACCAAACCTTTCTCTCCGAGCCTCTTCTCCGTTTCCTCTCCCCCTACTATGTCCGGGAGCACCTGTGAGCCCACCTGGGGCAGGTGCAGGGTGTGGTGGGGTGTCTGGAGGCTGGGCGCGTGCAGGGCGGTTCCAGGGCAACGTCTCCATCCGCGCTTCCCTCCTGGCTCCTGTCAGGCTGTTGCCACCCTCATTCCCAGCGTGTCCCGCCAGCAGGTGGAGACAAGGCCCCGGGTGGGGTGGGGACAACAGCCCCGCCAAGGGGATGGGCAGCCCGAGGTGCCTGGGCCGCAGGTTCTCAAGGTCACAACCCCAGCTTCTAAGTGTTTCCCCCCAACGTTGTTACCTGTGGGCCTCACACTCATAATCTCATTCATTCCTAGATTTGCAGTTTCTCCCTTTCCATGAATCAGCCTGGCATTTGCCTTCTTAATTTTCTGGGTCTCTCCCTGTCCCACGTGACTCTTGGGAAAAGCTGCTCAGAGATGGTTTTTTCCTGTTTCTCTGTGGCACGGGGTCAGATTCCCAGGTCTGCAGGCAGGTGGGTCTCTGTCGTTTTCACAACCTCAACCGTCTGGGGCTGCGATTTCTTGTTTACACGTTGTTCGTTTTCTCTCCATCGTGAAGGTCATTCTCCCGCCGGTCACACGGATGCCCAGCAGCAGTCAGGCGTTTCTGCTGTCCGAGCCTGGGACTCCAGTATGCACGCTGTTTACCTGCTGTCACCATAGATCAAGGGACCGTTGAATGCTGGGTTCAGAGGCAGAATCTTCAAATTAAATTTTGTCTCTGACCATCAGGGTTTGTTCTGTGCAAGAGAAAACCTGTGTTTCCTCTGTGTCTTTCCCGGGAGCAACCAGCTTTATTTATTTATTTTTTACAGTTTTATGTTGGAATGTGTTGAATTCATGTACGTTTAATTATCTAAACTTTATGCCCCTGATTGTTTTAATTAGCAAACGTAAACCCTTTAAGCTGAGATTTCTCTAATTTGGTGGAGAAGGAACAGAGGATGTGAGGTCATGTATATGCTTCTGGCAGGTGTTGGGGTCCATATTACAGTGTCGATTCGTTGTGATATCCAAGGTATCTGAGAGTGAAAGAAGGACGATGTTATTATAGTTCAGTCGTACAGATATTTTTCGCTCTGGATTCAGACTGAGCCTGGTGACAGTAATCTTTTAGCGATAAACACAAAGGGTTTTAGATTTGGGCTTTGATGATTATGAACAAATCATACTGATGTTGGCTGCATGTTAGAATTTATTTTATCTAAGACATTACTTTAACCTCGTCATCTATGCTTTACGTCGAGGATTTCTCAGTGTGTAATCCCCTGTTCATGTTGGTTTCTAATGGGGAAATGAATCTTTGAGTAATTCTGTTTTGAGTAAAATTCCAGGAGGTGAACCCAGCATTTCTTAAGTGGTATATTTTGTCTTCTGCTCAAGTGACTATTGTAGACATATTTTCTCAACTTTTGTGTGATAATTGTACTGATTTTACACTCACTTTGAAAAAGTTTATTAACATCTGAGAAGATAGTTCAACACTTAAAAGTTTATTTTTAAAGTTTCTCATCAGCTCCATCCCTCATGCCCATTGCTTCAAATGTAGATACTTGTCAGTTATTTAAAGGTGTCAGTTTTCACAGTGGTTATATACTTTATTTTCAGCTAATTAAAAATATTTTCACATTTTTTCCTTTATTATTTGTATTTAAGAAGTATACCTGACCTTAAGGATACAATGAAAAAAGGGGCATATAAGAAAAAGAACATTGTTCTTATTCATTCCTAAGACTCTGATTTCTGTTTGTCATAAGGTGTCACACGTGTGACAGTCTGACCTTGAGGTTATATCCATTAGGTGCAGACGAGGTCTGTCATGTACTTGGAGCTGCCGTCGGCCCCACTCATTATTCACGTGACCTTTCACTGTCACCTTCCTGAGCTCGTAGCTGAAGGCCCACTGTTCCTGTTCTGATTTCTGATTCAGAAAATCTCATGACTGTGAATCCATGGGAACTTTATCCACAGAGACGTGAGCCACCGTGGCCACTCATGAAACACGTGTGACAGTATCTCCCTGGGAGGAGGTCCCGTGAGGTGTGGGACACACACTGTGTCACAGCGCCAGGACCAGCGCTACTCATACTTAACCTCAAATCAAGTCGGCCGCGGAGAAGGAGGATCTGTCACGACGGTGGGTGATCCAGAGACGTGCTCTTGTTTCTGAGGGTGATTTTACAGAAGCGCCCCAGAAACATTTTGGTGAACGCGTTTTGGGGATGTGACTTCTCTTCCGAGGACACGGTGCTTTGGGGGATGTGGTCTGCTAGGTCTCGTACATCTGATACATGCTCCATCCTGCCATCGCGTGGTCGCACGCCCTACATACAGGTTGTCCCTCTTCCAGGTGTGATGCCGTCACAGGTCAGCAAGTCCTCGAGGGGAACGGCTGGAGAGCAGGAGTGTCAGACAGTCTGGAAACGATTCTGAAGCGTCATCGTGTCCCCTGGCACTTTGGTCCTCCGTGGAGACAGTGACATTCAAGGACCTGAAGACGTGGAATTGCTCTCTTAGGAAAGTGGTGATTCCAAGTTGGTCTAAATTTCATCAACAGAAAAGGACGCCCAGGTCTCCACAGGCATCCCCATCACCTGCACACGGACTCAGGGAGCCAGTTACCAGGTGGCTGCACGTGGTCCCCCGGCCCCAACCTGCCACCAGCATCGCTCAGCTCCCCCTTTCAGGCCTCTTAGCCTCTTCTCTTCACTTTGTTTACTATGCAGCTTTGCATAATTTGGAGGCAATTTATTATTTTCCCCTTTGTGACCCATCGGCCACCCCCAAACCATTCCTACATGCTGGGAGTCATGCCTGAGCCTTCGTCTCATTGGTGACTGTTCTTTCTTTAAAGCCCTTGGAGCAGGGCTTCCCCGGTGGCTCAGTGGTTAAGAATCCGCCTGCCAATGCAGGGGACACGGGTTCAGGCCCTGGTCCGGGAAGATCCCACTTGACACGGAGCAACTAAGCCCGTGCACCACAACTACTGAGCCTGCGCTCTAGAGCCTGTGAGCCGCAACTACTGAGCCCCCGTGCCACAACTACTGAAGCCCACGTGCCTAGAGCCCGTGCTCCACAACAAGAGAAGCCACCGCAATGAGAGGCCCACGCACCGCAACGAAGAGTAGCCCCCGCTCACCCCAACTAGAGAAAGCCCGCACGTAGCAATGAAGACCCAATGCAGCCAAAAATAAATAAATAAAATAAATACATTTATTAAAAAAAAAAAGCCCTTGGAGTAGCCACTGATGGGGCCTGGATTGTGGTCACGCCTCCCAATGTGCCCCTCATTCCCACCAGAGGAGCCCTGCCCGCCCCGTCCTGTGTCCTGGCAGATTGTGCAGGGTTTTTCTCTCCAGCTTAGGCTATGGTGCACATTTTCTTTTGCAGCAAAAGAAGAATTCCATTTATGTGTGTACTCTGAGAGCTTGAATGTACAGTAATTAAAATAGATGTTTCTTAGTTTGCTCTGTGGAAAGGGACAGCCAGTCACTGATAATCACTAAAAGGAAACCACGTCTCAAGGCTTTTTAATCACCGGAGACCTCCATCTGCTCCCAGGCTGGTGGCCGGATAAAGTTGAACTTAATAAATTTTATAAGAAAAACAAACGACTCCCTGGGCTTCATAACGAGCGTGCACACATGGTCTCAAGTCGTACCTGCAACATTTAGGGACCAGGAGCTGGTCAGAGAACCCACGAGAGTTAGAGATTGTTCCCCAGAATCTCAGGCTTGCGGTCTGGATACAGTGGCATCTAATAAGGACCCGGTGGCCTCCACGCGCCCTGCGGGCAGGACACCTGCGGGACAGCATGACGACCCCCAGGAGGGAAGGAGGGAAGGACTAGGGAAGCGGTTTCTTCAGGGAGCAGAGGGTTTGGAGACGGGCTGAGAAAGTGTCACCACTGATTTACAAAACAATTTGATGTTAAAAGTCAAACTCCAGGCCCTGGTTTCATTCTTCGTAATGCGCTTGACCAGTTTGTATCCACGCAACCATCGCTTCCTTAGCATTTCTCTCTGCCTACTTGAATACTACATTGCCCCAATTTTCCTTCTTCTGCGGCTATTTCGTTGTCAATTTTCCTCAAATGCAGACATTTTTCAGCTTTGTCATTGCGTTTCCCCCTTGACAGGTCCCCAGAGCCGTTGTACACTTTTCAGGCATCACTTCCCTGCAGAGGAAGCCCAAGAATTTCCATCCTCGCTCCCAGGATGGGGCGTGTCCCCAGGGGGTGGGTGGGGGCAGCACCCCTGTGGTTGGGCCGTTCCTCCCCCTCGCTGTCTCCCCACTTCCCAGAGGGAGACACGGTTTCCTGGTTCCTTCTTCTCCGCAGACCCTCGTCCTTGGATTTTCTGTCCTGTTCTCCTTGCCCTCCCTGGTCAGGCCGTCATTTCACGTCTTGGCCGTTGTTCTGGGTGAGAGGTTTCCAGGAGCGTCACAGGTTGGCGCCTCCCGAGCCCTGGCAGGGCTGTGTTGCCACCTGTGCTCTTGCCCTGCTCCTTGGGGTTAGGGGTGACGGACTGTGGGCCAGGGGTCACCTCCCCACGGAGCTGAGCTGGCCGCCCGGTGTGTTTCCCCGGCTCTGAAATGCAGCCGACGTTCAGCACCCAGCTCATCATTTTCTTTCCTCTAGTTCTTCAGAACAAATAGAAACAACTGAACGACCCCATTTATCTCCCCTAAGATGTTCTATGGTAGCAAATGCCGAGTGACCTCAAGCCTTTTCTTCCGCTGGCATCAGATTACAGGCGTCAGCCACCCGAACTGTGGACTCCTGGTCCCCCTTTACCACGGACACAGGGTCACCCAGCTCTGCAGATCTAATCAGATCACAGACCAATTCCAGGATCCACTGATTTTTCTTCAAATGGCTGTCCAGTTGTCCACAGCTAAATTAATCGATTAATCCATCTTTTGTCCATTTTAATTGAGTTTTAGATGGAACCTTATCAGGCTGTGCATTTCCATCCGTACTTTGGTTTGTTTCTGGATTTTTCTTTGCTTCCATTGGTCTAGCAGCTTCACACTGTTTTAACAGTGAGCCTTTCAGTATCTGACAGGGTGATCCCCCTTCATTTCCTGACATGTTTATTCATCCAGGTAAACTTTAAAATCATGTTTCAAGCTTCCAAGCAATCGTGTTTGGAATTTTGATTGGGATTATGTTGGATTTACAGATAAAGTTAAGAAGAACTGACACTGGGAGACTCTATCACATAGTGGTATGCACGTCTCCATTTATATGGATATATGAAATAATCTTTATTCGTATTTTATTGTCTTCACAGCCTCGCGTTACTTGGCTCCCTGAGATATTACACGAGATGGGCGGTAGCAGCCGTGTGCTACTGTGTTTTTGTTGACTTTCTTCTTAAATATTCTACAGTTTTTCCTTTAACCATTTCAGTGCATATGCATTCATGATAGATTTTGACTTTTACTATTTATCTGTTATGAAATCTCCTTCCTATGTTTGACAGTTTTGTCCTGAGCTCAACCATAATATATCTCAATTCTTCTCTATGTCTCTCTGTTTCGGAGAACGTAGAGTTGGATTTTATTTTTTGACACAGTCCTAGTCTTTCTCTTTCTGGGTGATTTTATCCTATTTAATGTAACATATGTCTTGTGCTGTTGTTTAAGTTTATATGCTTTTACATGCTTGAAAACTTTAAAAGATTACATACCTTGCTCTGTGCTGTGTGTCTTTTGTGAGCTTTCTTCTCATTCTTCCCCAGAAATTTAGAAGGAATTTATTCTACTGTTTATGTTTTATTTTAAATAATATATTGAAGTCTCTGTTTCTTGAATTCAATTTCAAAGCAAGAACTATTAGGAAAGGTGAAAAAACATTACACTCACTCTTTTAAATAAGAGCAAACTTTCCTTCTACTCAGGGCAAGTTTTTCTTTCATTTGAAAAAAAACCAGTTCTGTTGAGATATAATTGGCACACCACAGAGTTCACCCATTGAGAGTGTATAATCCCATGATTTTTAGTTTATACAACATCACTACAGTCAATTTCAGAACATTTTCATCCCCCTGTCCTCCCATCCCCCACCCCAGTGCTAGGCGCCCCCTAAGCTACTGCGTGTCTCTGTGGATTTCCCTGTTCTGGATGTTTCATATGAATGGAATCATGTGACATGAGGTCTTGGGTGACGGGAGTTTTTCACTTAAGCATGTTTTCAAGGTTGAGTTCATCCACATTGTATTAGAACTTTATTTCTTTTTAAAATTTCTACTTTTTTAGTTTTTAAAGATTAAAAAAATTTTATTGTTCTAATTGTGGAAAAATATGTATCACATGAAATTCATCCTTTTAACCATTTTTAAAGGTACAGTTCAGTGGCATCAGGGATGTTCACATTGTTGTGCAACCATCGCCACCATCATCTCCAGACCTTTCTCATCATCATCGATTTATTTCCAAATCCAAAGTCATGAAATTTTACCATGATGTTTTCTTCTAAGAGTTTAGGTGTTTTAGCCATTTAGAGTTAATTTTTGTGTATGGTATGAGATTGGGGTCCCACCTCATACTTTGGTGCATGGCCGTCAGGTTGTCTCAGCACCATCTGTTGAGAAGTCTACCCTCCCCATTCGGTGGTCTTGGCACATTTGTTGAAGGTCAGTTGACCATGAAATCTATGGGTTTACGTCTGGATTCTCAATTCTGTTACACTGATCTGTTCTTGTGCCAGAACCACAATGTCTTGATTACTATTTTGTAGGAAGTTTCAAAATCCACATGTGAGTCCTTCAACTTTGTTTTTCTTTTTCAAGATTGTTTTGGCTATTCTGGGTCTCTTGCAATTCCATATGAATTTTAGAGTCAGGTTGTTAGTTTCTATGAAGAAGTCAATTGGATTTGTGGCGGGGATCACAGTGAATCTGTACATTGGTTTGAAGAGTTAAATCTTCTGATTTATGAACATGGGGGTACTTTTTGTTCAGATCTTTAATTTCTTTCAAAAGTATTTTGTAATTTTCAGAGTATAAGATATTCATTTCTTTTGTTAAATTTATTCCTAAGTATTTTATTCTTTTTGATGTAATTATAAATGGAACTGTTTCTATTTTCAGATTGTTCAAGTACATAGAATTACAATTGATTTTTTATGTTGATCTTGTATCCTTCAATCTTGTAGAACTTATTTATTAGTTCTAATTATTTTTAATGGATTTCCTAGAATTTTTTATGTACAAGATTATGTCACCAGCAAATAGAGATAGTTTTACTTCTTCCCTTTCCAATCTGATGCTTCTATTGCTTTTCATTGTCTAATTGCCCTGTCCAGGGCATCCAGGACTATGTTGAATAGTAGTGGTGAGAGTGGGCATCCCTGCCTTGTTCCTGATCTTAGGGAGAAAGCATTCAGTCTCTCTCCATTAAGTATGATGTTAGCTGTAGTTTTTTGTAGATGTCTTTTATCAGGTTGAGGAAGTTCCCTAGTCCTATCCCTAGTTTGTCGAGTGTTTTCATCAAGAACCTGTAATTATTTTTGTATGCTGCTGGATTAGTTCTGCCAGTATTTTATTGAGAATTTATGCATCCATGTTCATGAGAGATATTGATCTTTAGCCTTCTTTTCTCAACAGGTCTTTGCCTGGTTTCGGTATCAGGGTAAACTGGTCTTATAAAATGAGTTGCGAAGTGTTCCCTTTACTTATATTTTTGGGAAGAATTTGTGAAGAACTGGTACGAATTCTTCCTTAATTTTTTGGAAGAATTCAGTGGAGAAGCCATTTGGGTCTGAGTTTTTCTTTGTGAACAGTTTTTGTTTACTAATTCATTGTCTTCACTTGCTATAGGGTCTATTCAGATCGTCTCTTTTTTCTTGAGTCAGGTTTGGTAGTTTGTGTCTTTTGAGGCGTTTGTACATTTCATCTAAGTTATCTAATTTGTTGGTGCAAGTTGTTCATAGTTTTCTTTTTTAATCTTTTTCCGCCTGTAAAGTCTGTATAATGTTCCCTGTTTCATTCCTGATTCTAGTAATTTGAACCTTTCCTTTTTTCTTGGTCAGTCTAACTAAAGACGTTGATTTTGTTGATCATTTCAAAGAACCAGCTTTTGACTTCATTTTTCTCTTTTGTTTTTATATTCTCTGTTTCACAAGTTTCTGCTTTAATCTTTAGTATTTTCTTCCTTCTTCTTGCTTTGTGTTTAGTTTGCTCTTCTTTTTCCAGTGTCTTAAGGTGGAAGTTCAGCTTATTGATTTGCGATCTTTCTTCTTTCTTAATAAAGGCATTTGCAGCTATAAATTTTCCTGTAAGTATTGCTTTAGCTGTCTTCATTTTCATGAATCCCAATGCATTTTCTGATTTACTTTTTGATTTGTTCTTTGTTCCATTGGTTATTTAGGAGTGCTTTGTTTAATTTCCACATATTTGTGAGTTTCCCAGTTTCTTTCCTGTTATTGATGTCTAATTTCATTTCATTGTGATCAGAGAACATAATTTGTGTTAACTCTCTCATTTTAAATTTGTTGAGCTTTTTTTATGACAGCATATGGTCTGTTCTGGTGCATGTTCCAGGTGCACTTGAGAAGAGTGTGTACTCTGTTACTGCTGTTGGAGGAATGTTCTGTAGATGTGTCTTAGGTCTAGCTGACTTACAGTGTGGCTTAAGGCTTCTGTCCTGTTGATCTTATGTCTAGTAGTTCTACCTGTTATTGAAAGTGAGGTATTGATGTCTTCAGCTATTATTATCAATATCATTTTTGTCAGTCTTTGATTCACGCACGTTGGTGTTCTGTTATTAAGGTGCATATATATTTATAACTGTTATATGTTCTGATGGATTGACCCTTTTATCATTATAAAATGTCCTTTTTTATGTCTAGTAACACCTTTTATTTCGAAGTCTATTTTGTCTGCTCTCGCTGCTGCTGCTGGAGCTGGGGGTTGGGAAGAAGGCAGGCTTCTCTCCGAGCAGCACTCCATCCCGCCAGGAACTGAGCGCTTGGTGGGAGGGGCGGCAGCAGCCTCGGGTCCTCTCAGCTTGCCGGTCCTACATGGAACCAGCACGTCTCCGGTGGGCAGGGCTGTCAGGGCCCCCTGTCCTCAGCACACTGGTGCCACGCATGGGGCCGGGGAGGGGGATGAATGGGTCCTGACCCTGCACGTGTTCACTGGTGTTGGCCCCGTGCCGGGTGCAGGCTCGGCCTTCCTGAGCTGGGAGGGGCGGGAGGGAGCAGATTCAGTTCCAGTACCACAGACTCTCATCTTTCTCCCCAAATTTGTGCAGGTTTTCTGGAATAGATTTTCCTCACTTGCTGTTTGTCCTCAGGACCATTTCCAGAGGCTGAAATGTTGTTTTCATTTATTTTTTTGCTATAATCTTCACACCTTCTCTGGGGAGTGGGCAGCGGGGGTTTTTGCTCTGTCATGCTGGAAGCCGATCTCATTTTTAATGATGGAGAAATCTGAGCCTGTTTAAACGCTCGTGTGAAAAAGTCAGCGGTGGGGGCAGGGTGAATATGTGGGCAGAGATGGGACATCAGGGACGCAAGTCCTTTTAGGAGAACGTGGTGTCCAGGACACATTGGGGGTTCAGTGTCAGGTACGTGGGATGCGTCTCTGACGTCACAGGGGTCAGGGGACGGCTCGTCGGTGTTGTGGTCCCTGTCGCCGGCTCTGCTCTTCCTTGTGACAGGGACGAAGGTTGTGGGTCGGGGCACAGCGGGGCCGAGGGGGCTCGTGAGCCTCCCACAGCTGCTGGGAAGTGAGAGGGAGCCGGCGTTTCCAGGAAAGTGAGTTAGGATTTGCAGTTAGGGGGTGGAGGGGAGGAGTCTCACATGCTTTAATTCTAGACTTTTCAGCAGACAGTGGTTATTAACTCGGCTCAGGATTCACTCTTAATCCCGTTACACTGGTGGTGCCTGGAGTCCCAGATGGATGGTGTGCTGGTCGATGGCGGCTTGAGGGGGCGTCTGTTTCTCTACGTCCTCAACAGCACTAGTTTCTTCTTGTCTTTTTGATGAGGGCCGTTCTGGCATCAGACAGATGTGAGGTGATGTTTCACTGTGGTTTGATTTGCATTTCCCTGATGATCAGCAATGTTGAGCATCTTTTCACGTACCTGTTGGCCACCTGTATGTCTTCTTTGGAAAAATGTCTATTCATGCTCTTTGCCTATTTTTTAATCGGATTATTTGTTGGAGAAAAGGAAACCCTAGTACACTGTTGGGGGGAATATAAATTGGTACATCCAGTTTGGAGGTTCCTCAACAAATTAAATATAGAACCACCATATGGTCCATCCATCCCATTTCTGGGTGTGCATCCAAAGGAAATGACATCAGGATCTTGAAGGAGGTATCTGCACTGTGTGCTCATTGCATTAGTCACAGGAGCCAAGACGTGGGAATAGCCTAAGTGTTCGGTGACAGATGACTGGATAAAGAAGATGTGAGGGTCGGGAAATCCTGCCACTTGTGGCGACATGGGTGAACCCGGCAGACGTTTATTCGAAGTGAAATCAGCCAGACAGAGAGAGACAAGTGCTGTGTGGCATCACTTATATGTAGAAACAAACACACACAGAAGCTTGTGTCATCGAGCAGAGAGAAGAATGGTGATTACTTGGGACTGGGGGAGGGGCGATGGGGAGACCTTGGTCAAAGGGCACGAACTTCCAGCTGTAGGACGAATAAGTTCTGGGGAATCTAACGTGCAACGTGGTGACTACAGTGAACTATACCATATCGTGTCCTTTAAAGGTGCTGAGAGTAGGTCCCAAGTGTTCTCAAAGCACACACATGCACACATGCACACACGCACACACACGCACAGGAGTCACCTCTGGGAGGTGAGGGGCGTGTTGATTAACTCGATGGTGGTGATCATCTCACAATGTACACGTGTATCAAATCGTCATGCCTACGCTTTAGATTACAAAGTTATTGGTCACTTGCTCCTCAATAAACCTAAAATAAATATACCCAGGAGGCTTCCAGGGTCCATGCTGATGAAAGCTGGCTTGGTCATATGTTAAAAAGCTCACGGTTACTATTTTAACCTTTTCATCTTTACACGGAGAGAGATGCTGTCAGAACAAATCTGGGCTAGGATCCCAGGAGGAGTTGGGTTCTGACCTGTTTAGTCCATGGGCTACAAGAACGAGGCCGGAGGAATGTACTCCCCCACCCCCCGGCCTCTGAGTGGAGGGTTCTTTGCTCTCTGACTGTCATTTGCAAAGACCAGTTTCACGCTCCTCAGCCTTGAACTAGCAGCCGTTCTGTTGCTGGAACGTCCGCCAGAGGGACAGGCTCTTCTCGGGGAGCGCAGGGCGTGCTGAGCTGGGGACCCGAGGTCTGGTGGTGCCGGGTTTTCTCCATCAGGCCCCCCTCGTGCTCTGCTTCTCACTTGTGCTGAGGGCATCTTCCTGCTCTGAGGTCAGCCCTGCCGCGGTCGGGACCTGGCCCCAACCCTCTGGTTTGTCCCCCGTCTGTCCCATCTCGTCTCCGTGGTCCCTGGGGAGCAGAGCTCGCCTGAGTCTGTCAAGTCGTTATTTCTGCCACTAACCGCCTCCCTCCCCCGCCCCCAGTCTGTCCTTCTCCTACTTGGCAAAGTTCCAAGAGTGGATTAATTCCGTCACTGATCTTCCCCACTCGATACCGAAAAGACGTGATCGCTGCTGGGGAAGCATGTATTTGAGTCGTTGCCGCTGACAAGCACCCCCAGAGCCTCTACTGGGAGCCTCGTGGTCCTACCAGCGCTCTCCCCTCCTCCCGTCCCCCCTGGGCGGGTGGTGCCGGCCCTCCTGCTCCAGTTGCCTGCACGCTCTTGCTTCCCAGAAGGAAGGCGGGTCCTCAGGAGAGGCTCTGCTCCCCACCCCTCCCTCCCCAGGTGACGGGGCTCCGGCTCCCCTTTCCTCCCTGGCTCTCCTTGGGGGGGAGGGGAGGGCAGCGTCCTCCCGCCGGGGCTGCTCTCATCACCGGTGTCCCTGGCCCTCCGCCCTCCCTTTGACCTCCTTCTGTCAGGTTTGTCCCCTCTTCTCACTCCTTTGGCCGGATGATCTCCAGACCCTGGAGCCCATCTCCATGCTTCTTGCCCTCGGCCCCGGCGGCCAGGCTATCCTCCTCCACTGCCGTTGCCTTGTGGGTCCCGGGACAGCGTGCGGGCTCAGTCCCCGTGATGTAACATCCGTGTCCGCCACGGTCCTGGTGACACAGTGTGTACTGCTGGCGGGACTCTGCTGAGAACGTCGCCCCTTTCCTGCTGCAGGTTCCGCGTCTTGACACGGACGAGATCTCCTCCGAGCAGCGGCACCCACAGCCTGCATGCGCCGCGCTCACGCGTCGCGGGTCCCTCGGCCGTATCCCCCGGAGACGGCGCACAGCGGGCAGGGGCTCGTACGTGGCCCAACAGAGAAGTGTGATCCGCCCGCGCCCGCAGAGCCTCAGTGATCGTCCCAAGAACTGGCAAAAATTTCATGCAGCGTGACAACAGTAATAAATCTGATCTTACATACTTTAAGGTAGAATACTTCTTTTTAAAACAGTTCAGCAAAGGGACTTCCCTGGCGGTCCAGTGGTTAGTACTCCATGCTTCCGCTGCAGGGGGCACAGGTTCTATCCTTGGTCGGGGAGCTAAGATCCCGCATGTCACGTGGCACAGCCAAAAGAAAAAAAATGTAAAACAATTCAGCAAAGTTCTGCAACCTAGAATAGGGATTTTTACTTTTTAGAAAATTAATAGACAATCTTTCTTTGAGCTGGAAAACTCTCTCTGGGCACTAATATATCTGCGTGGACTTAGTCTCCCCATGAATCTCATTTATCCCTTGGTTTTAGGTGAGACATTCGCCCCCTATAATTTGGCTGGTTGTAGGATATTTTACCAGAGACTCTGGTTTCTCTTCTGTTCCATATTTCTCAGATTATTAGATTTTCAAAGCAAAATTGCAACTGAAACCGTTTAGGAAATACATCAGTAGAAATAAATGTAGAAGAACACAAAGTTTCCCCTCTCCTGACCAGCCCAACTCCCTTCTTATTGGTAACACTCAGTCTGTCGCTGTGATGGCCATGAGTAACCTGTGAAATGTAACAGAAGATGTTAGCCGCCCCCCACCTGGCTGCACTGACTTCCTCAGGACCTCTGGGGCCTTCCCACGAGCAGTCCCAGGGGTCAGTGTGGTCCCTGCGTCTAAGGCCAGGACTGAGCTGCTCTCGCCCAACCGGGCCCTGGAACCTTGGTGTCGGGGGTCAGGCAGGACCTTTGTCTGTAATACTTGAAATGGTGCCTTAATAAATATTCTGAGTGAGAAATGCCTCCCTCCCGACACACGTGTGTGTTTCTACGCACACACTCACGGGCACCTGCACACGCGCACACCCACCCACACCGACGGTGACCAAGACCCAGCGGGTTTATCTATCCAGGTGGCTCCTTGCGGGGGCTGGTGTGTGGCACCCCATCTCCGCTCCCTCCTCGTGCCCCGACGGCTGTCGCTTCTGGTCGTTCCCACGGGGGGCGGTTTTGCTCCGTCAGCGTCTCTGCTTCTGTCTGTGAGTCGAGCTCTGCGGACGGCAGGCTCCCTCACACTCAGCAGACGCACCACCCGCACCTGTGCTGCGCGTCTTCCTGTGTCGTCGGGTGCGTGAGCCGTCGCCCGCGGCGTCAGGACGCAGAAGCTCCGGCCCTCTGCCCGCGGTCCTCGCCCTCGTGCAGACTCAGGGCTGGGTGGGGTGGGTCCTGGGCGCCGCGTGGGACGGATGGTTCACGGGCCCCCGAGCCACGGCGGGTGGAGCATGGCCTGTCTTGTTTCCATCCCGTGGCTGCACAGAAAGTTACAGTAACGATCCTTAGACGTTCATTTTCTCCTAGAAACATTTAAGAAAAGCTGCCCCCCGCCGTCAGGGGAGAATCTCCTCCTTCAGGATGTCGTGGGGACGTCAGGGTTGCTCGTGGTTACTGTCGGCCACCGAGATGAGATTCATGTCCAGTGTTTCCTCACCTTCTCTGACCCTGAATCTCCCCCGCTGCCCCGCTATGGGAGTGTAATTTGAGAAACATGGTCCCAGCCGCGTGGAGAGCTAGAAATCTGGTCGTCTCGGCTTCTGTGCTGTTGTGGTCACTTTCCTTCCCGGCCTCCAGAAGGCGTCGCTCTCCTCCACCCGCCTCGACCTCCCATCTGTGCTCTGCTCTCCTCGGGGTCGCATCTCCTTGCGGATGTCTTTCCGCACAGCGCCCCGTCTCCAGGGGATGGAACACGTGCTCCTGCGCAGGGCCCCGTGGCTCCAGCCTCCCCAGGTTCCGGCGCTTCCCGGTCCCCTAGACGTGTTTCCCTGGTGTTGGTCTCTCCTTCTTCCTCTCTGTCCTCTTCCTCCCCCCTTTCCCCCTTCTTCTCCCCCTCCCGTTAGTGTCCTCACATTTAGGGTCTGTGGGTTCATTCCCCCCCACGCGCACCTTGGAGCTCAGGCTGCCCGTGGATGGTGCCCTCCTGTTTGGGGCCTTACGATGCTCTGAGCCGGGAACACGGGTATAAAGAGATGCAGCTGCAGTCCGCGGGGGTGGTGCTCCTGGCAGGGGACACAGTTAGTGCCATGTGGGAGAGGTGATAAAGGTGACCAGGACCTACGTGGCACGAAAAGTCAAGGAGGGTATTTGATTCAAGCTTAATTTGGGAAAATGCTCGAGATTTCAATAGACAGAAAAGAGGAAGGAAGGTTGCCGGGTGGGGGTTGAGAGGCTGCGAGTGTCCGGAAGGTCAGGCCGTGGGAAGGATGTAGAGGATGCAGCTGGGAAGCAGGTGCAGGCAGGACAGAGGCACGGGCTTCCCTGTGTCCGAGCGGTCGTCCTGGGCCATCAGGTGGTAGGCGGGGCTGGAGGTGGTCAGCCGGGGTCGTGACCCTTTCACCCCCGAATGCGGGTGGCCTCAGGGCCGTGGGGAGGGGAGACCTTCATCCGCAGGAGTCCCAAGGGGGGTTCCCTGAGCAGGCGGGGAGGCAGTCCGGGATCCCACGAGGCCCTCAGGAGGGGGCGGGTCCCGGGAGCACCTGGCGGGCGTGGGAACGTCTAAGGAACATGATGGGTAAGGACGCGGGACGGAAGGTCCTGTCGCAAAGGGAATTGTGGGACACGTTCTGGAGTGAGGAGCATCCCTCCCGCAGTCGACCCGGGGCTGGGGAAGGACAGGAAGACATCCTAAAGGTTCCGAGGCGCGGCTCGGGTGCGGTGGGGATACTCCCAAAGCTCTCAGCTGACCGCGGGGGTGCTGTCGCGTAACAGCGCCGCAACGTGTGGGTGAAGAGGCCGCCTCGCACCCGATAGGACGGCTGCCATCAGAAAACCAGAAAATAGCAGGTGTGGTGAGGATGTGGAGAAAAGGGACCTCGTGCGCTGTCAGTGGGAGCGTCAGACGATGCAGCCACCGTGGAAGCCAGTGTGGAGGTTCCTCAGAAGGTTAGGAATAGAACTGCCATACGATCGAGGGATGTACCCACAGAACCGAGAGCAGGGAGGCAGGTCCCTGTCCCCCGTGTCCTGGCAGCTTCATTCACGGCAGGAGAACGGTGGGTTAATTATGAGGAATCGGCCACGCGATTATGGAGGCTGATAGGTATGTACACATAGATGTGTATGTTTACATACAGGCACACACACATGCACACGTGCACACGCAGTGTTTGTACATCCTGTTATCCAGTTGATTCTGCTTCCCTGGAAAACCCAACCAGCGCAGCAGTTTTCTCCATTCTGTAGAAAAACACCCTGGAACAGCCCTGAAGGATGGTTTCCTGCCTTTTAACCCAGAAAAGGCGATCGATTAAGTGAACATCTTGGTTACACATGGTCTGTGCACTGAAATTTTCTTACGCTGCAAATAAATTGAATGACATTTAGTTAAATAGATGGGACCGGTATGCACCCTTGTCTACAGTAGAAAAGTAGGAAAGACAATCGTGAAAGGAGACGGGGGCGGAGGCAGAGCAAGCCTCAGGGGCCTGGGCAGGGTCGCCCGGCAACTGGGACGGGATCCCTTTTGAGCAGAGACTGGTCCTCCACGCAGGAGGCTGTGGTTTCCTGATGGAGCCTAGCGCCCTGTGGCCCGTGTCTGTGACCTGGGATCCACCTGTCCTGGAAGGTGATGGAGCCCCGCAGAACAAAAGGCCCTGTCTTCCTGCTTGGAGTGGGGGGCATGGGGCAGCAGTGTCTGTTCACTTTGTGATGAAACGAGAAATGCCTCAATTTCAGGTAAAATATATGCATTTTCAAAAAGACTTTTTTAAAAAAACATCTTTATTGGAGTATAATTGCTTTACAATGGTGTGTTAGTTTCTGCTGTATAACAAAGTGAATCAGCTGTACGTATACATATATCCCCATATCCCCTCCCTCTTGCGTCTCCCTCCCACCCTCCCTATCCCACCCCTCTAAGTGGACACAAAGCACCGAGCTGATCTTCCTGTGCTATGCGGCTGCTTCCCACTAGCTATCTGCTTTACATTTGGTAGTGTATATACGTTCATGCCACTCTCACTTCATGAGCAGTTTTAGGTTCACAGCAAAATTGAGGGTGAGGCACAGAGATTTCCCATGTACCCCTGTCCCCCGCTCCTCCCCCAGCCCACTATCACCATCCCCACCAGATGGGACATTTGTTACAATCCGTGAACCTACAATGAATGATAGATACATCATCATCACCCAGAGTCCCTGGCTTACATCAGGGCTCACTCTTGGCATTGAACATTCTGTGGATTTGACAAATGTATAGTAACTTGTATCCATCATTACAGAGTCAGAGAGAGTAGTTTCACTGCCCTAAAAATCCTCCGTGCTCCCTCTGTTCACTCTCTCCACAGTTTTGTCTTTTCCAGGATGTCGTAGAGTTGAATCATACAGTCCGTAATCTTTTCAGATTGGCTTCTTTCACTCAGTCGTGTGCATCGAAGTTTCCTTCATATCTTTTCATGGCTTGAAGGCTCAATTCTTTTTAGCTGAATAATATTCCATTGTCTGGAGGGACCACGGTTTATTTATCCATTCACCTACTGAAGGACACCTTGGTTGCTTCCAAGTTTTGGCATTTGTGGATGAAGTGTGTAGGGTTTTGTGTTGACAGAGGTTTTCAGTTCCTTTGGGTAAATACCAAGGAGCTTCACTTCTGGATCATAGGATAAGAGTATGTTTAGTTTTTTAAGAAACCCCCCAGACTGTCTTCCAAAGTGTCTGTACTGTTTTGCATTCTGATAGGTGTGTAGTGGTGTCTCATTGTTGTTTTAATTTGCATTTCCCTGATGACATACGATGTGGGGCATCTTCTCTTGCTTACTTGCCATCTGTATGTCTTCTTTGCTGAGCTGTCTGTTAAAGTCTTTCGACCATTTTTTAATCGGGTTGTTTGTTTTCTTGTTATTGAGTTTGAAGAGTTCTTCGTATATTTTGGATAACAGGTTTTATCAGATGTGTCTTTTCTCCCAGCCTGTGGCTTGTCTGCTTATTCTCTTGACAGCATCTTTCAGAAGGTTTTAATTTTAATGAAGTCCAGCTTATCAATTATTTCTTTCATAGGTCACGCCTCTGGTGTTGTATCTAAAAAGGCATCACCATACACCCAAGGTCATCTGGATGTTCTCCATGTTATCTTCTGGGAGTTTTATAGTTTTGCCTTTTACGTTTAAGCTGTGCTCTACTTTGAGTTCATTTACGTGAAGGGTGTAGGGTCTGTGTCTAGATTATTATTATTTTTCTGCACATGATGTCCAGTTGTTCCAACACCGTTTGTTGAAGAGACTGTCTTTGCTCCATTGCGTTGCCTTCGCTCCTTCGCCAAAGGTCAGTCGACTATGTTTATGGGGGTCTCGTCTGTTCCACTGATCCATTTGTCTCTTCTCTCACCAGCACCACACTGTTTTCATTACTGTCGCTTAAATATAAGCATTTGCCTCATTCTTAACTCCTTATTCCATATCCCTTTATAAACATAAAGTGACTCTGGGTCAGGGCTGGGTTTGCTCAGATTTTGTTCTAGCTTTTAACTGTGTGTTTGCTTTTATCTGGATTTACTGGACGTGTGTGTTGAGTAAGTAGGTGAAGCCTGAGTTTCTAGATGTATCTAAATTGTAATGAGATAGATGTAAAAATGTCTAGTAGAAGTACTTGAATTCAAATAGGTGTCTTGGTCGTTTTAAATTTTCTCTTCTTAAGGACATTTTAGTACTGCTTTCCTGTAGTTGTAAAAATCATTGTGCAGACTTGCCATGCGCTACTTTACGTGAGTTAATTGTAAGTTCATTTAATTTACACATGTACATAGTATAAAAAGAGAAGTCGTTTTAAGAGGCTTATGATAGAGAGTAGAGTCGGCTGCTTCATACCCCCTTCATACCTCGCCCTGGACCCAGAGATGCCATCCCCATTCTTTCACCGTTTCCCCCTCCCCTGACTTCCCGCTGCAGCCGGGGGAGGCTGGGGCTCCCCCTCCCCAAATGCCCAATGTGGTTACATCCTGACTTTGGGATACATTAATAGTTAGTACTTATATCCCATGAAATTGATAGGATTGTGCCTTTTTGGTAACGCCTTTCATTCACCGTTAGTTGCCTTTTTTAAAAGGCCTGGCTTTCTCTTCAGTGTCTCCGTCGCATTGTCGCCTCTTCTCTGCATGTTCAGCCTCAGCCTGCTGTCCATCTGGGCGACGTCCCCCCACCCCGCGTGCTGGCCCACCGCCCAGGCGCCACGTTGGGACCCCTGCCCCTCCGTGACACCCCCGCCTCTGGACCCCTCGGGTCCTCGCGGCGGCCACGGACAACGTCCTCTGGCAGCTGCCTCTTGGGGGTTCGGTGGGTCATTTAGGAAGATCTGGTTCTCCTCCTTGTCCCTTCGTCTCTCTTTCATCCATGGCTGATGTTGGGGGCAGTTTCCCCTAGAATTTCCAAGGCCCTGTTCCCGCATTTCCTGGCATCCAGGGTCTTGCGCTTGGGTGCGTTTGGAACCCTCCTTTTGTGCTGAAGCTTCCCTGTAGTGTGCGTGAGGCTGGTCCTTCTGTGTTGGGCGCTCCGGGGTCCTGTCGAGTCTGAAATTGTCCCTTAGACACGGGGCCTGCTGTGGCTTGTCGGCACTGTGTTCCCTTCTGTTTCGTGGACCTTTCATTCTGGATGCGCCATTGGTCAGATACTCCAGGGATGGCCAAGTACGTTTCTGTTCTCTCTTTTTTTCTCCTAACTCTCTGTATTTTTTAAAAAATCTACCTTCTGGGTTATTTCCTTGAATTTTTTTCAACTCTTTATTTTTCTGTAAAAAATTTGGTTCTCCTGTTTTTAACTTCCAAAAGCTCCATCTTGTCCTGTGAATTTTCCTTTCATAAACTTAACATCTTTTTCCTGAGTCATGGACGAAATATCTTCTCTCGCTTTCTGAAATATTAATTATCATTATTTGAAAGTGTTCCCTTTTCCCCTGTAATGTTTCTCTTTTCTCTAATTCCAGTTTTCTGTCTGTTTTAGTGTCTCTCAAAGTGGGAGTTTTCTTTAAATGTGTGGTAATCCTCAGCTGTAAGTCCTAATTAAGTGAAAGATTAAAATTTGTGGAAAATGTTTTGATGGATGAATGGGGCTTGTTGGCTGGTGGAATTGACCACACAGAGACCTGATGGGGAGCCAGAGTTTCCGTTTGGAGGCCCGCGTCATAAGGGGTATTTTTCTGTTTTTCAGAGGAGAACGGAAGGGTGAGGGAGGGTGGGTAGGGGGAAGCGCGCCCCTCTCACTCTGGAGGAAGGTGGGAGGAGGGTTCAGGGGAGCCAGCCAGCCAGCCAGCCACTTAGCTCTCCTGTCTTCACCCGGGGCTCCGCTGGAGCCTGCACTGCTCTGGTTTCCTCTAGTTCAGCTCGTTCTCTGGTGGCTGGAGAGGGGCTGGGCTGCCTGTGTGGGCACCTGGAGGGGCCGCACTGGGTGAAGGTTTCCAGCTCCTGCCCTTGGGGCCCCTGCAGGCACCTCTCCGGAGGCGGCCGGGTCCCCGACTGCCAGCTCTTCTGAGAGAGCCCTGTATCTCACAGAGACACGCTGCAGTCTCTTTCTTCTGTGCTCGCCCATCCTGTTCTTTTTGTGCCTGTGGATTTTTACTGTAGTCGCTCTGCCCACTTAAAACTTGACCACGTGCACCGACGGGACGGCTTCGTTAGACACATCGCCGTGTTGCTTGGGCGCAGCCTGGGAGCCGGTGGTTCTTCGGGCTGAGCAGGTGAGCAGCGCTGGGAGCTCGTTAGACGTGCGGTGTCTGTGTGTGTGCGTGTGTGTGCACACGCGTGTGTTTAAAGGCGCAGCAGAAATTCACGGAGAATTTGGAGCAGAAACCTTGTTATCAAGTGTCCTGAGGTATAACTGACATACAAAGCCTGTGCACATTCAGTGCACAGTTTGTTGCGTCTGGACACTTGTACACGCCTGTGAGCCCATCAGCACAGTCAAGGTCGTGGTCACCCGCGTCTCCAGGAGGTTCCTCACGCCCGTTTTTGTGGGGAGAGCACCTCGCGGGGCGCAGACAGTGCCGCTGAGTGGGCGCCCCCTGCAGCGGGTCTCGGGGACACCACCCCACCACGGGGAACCTGGAGGGCTTCCTGCTGAGAGGAATGCGACTTCCGGGGCTCCGGCCCCTAGTCCCCGACGGGATCTCTGCAGTCTGCACGCAGCCCCCGGCGATACCCACGCAGGCGGTTTCTGCCCCTTGGCTGGTGTGACTTTACCGGTTTTGGTCCTTGTAATCCCTCTCCAGGCCTGCCGGGTGACGGCCCAGGGTTTGAACGCCTGGCCGGAGCAGTCCTGACCCGCACCCCAGCTCCGGCCCTCCTGCCGTGGCCTTGCTCACGAGCAGGGTTGCGTGCGGTGACGGCCCCGACATCAGGGGCAGTGACATCGCCTGCCCTTGGACACGTCTGTCCCATGCACTCTGGCCAGTGTCCTCCTTGTGTGCCCTCGGTCCATCCTGCCAGCTGCCTGGGAGGTGAGAGCAGAGACACGGGGACCACGTGTGTGCTGCGCCCTCCGTCCGGGCAGCGGCTTCGGGGCCTCCACCCTTCAAAGCCAGTGGCACCAAGCAATCTCGGCCGGTGGGGAGCTGAGCAGGAAGCGCAGGGTGAGCGCCAGGGGTCGCGGACAGGACTCGCCCGGCCTTCACGGGGTGACGCCAGCAGGCGCCTGACCTCCGCGTTCCTGCTACCACCACCTGCAAGCACCCCCACACCCTCGTGGGACCGGCCGTCCTGGCGACGCGACGTGGTGGGGGCGGCTGTTAGGAGGTGACGTGGCTTCTTCTGGAGAGTAAGCTAAGGTGGCTTCGCCAACGTGCAATTGGCCAGAACAGTTAACGGAACATTAGTAACGTCCTGACACTGATTTGCCGTCTGCATCTCAGAGGGGAACAGTGTTATTTCCTGTTTAAACAGCATAGCTCTTTACTTGTACACGAACCTCGGGGACCGAGGGGGTCCAGTCAAAAGTGGCTTGTTGACTGGAGCCCACCTGGCTTCCTCACGAGGCCAGCGAAAGTGGTGACACAGGAAAGAAGGGCCCAGAGAGCAGAGGATGGTCAAGGAACAAGAGCAACACTCAAAATAACTTTATATTTGGAAATAATTTCAAATGTAAGAGTTAGGAGAAGAAAACCAGGACCCAGAGTCAGAGGGTGCCGTGTAGACGGAGGGCGCTGTGTAGCCGGCAGCGGAGGCTCCTGCTGTACAGGGGTCTTTCCCTCGGCCCCGCCCACTTCCTCTCACAGAGATGCTCATTTTGGTCATGTCTCTCTCGGGTGTAATTACTACTCTTTCGCATCCCTTGGGGCTCTGCGGGGATGCTTTAAAACCACTCAGATCTCCTCATCAAAATCCCCCCAGCCTTAGCACCCATTGACCGTTCCTGTCTGACCCCACGTTTACGACAATGATTAGGCCGTAGTCTTAAATATGGATAGGTAAGCCAAGGAGCGTCCCTCTGGAAAGTGCTGGAGAAAGTCAGTGAGTGGGTGTGTTAGCTTTGGAATCAGAAGGGATGCAGATTTACAAGGAGCCCAGGGTGTGAAGTGTGTGTGTGTCTGTGTGTGTGTGTTTGCACAGTCGGACATCGAGGGCTGGGAGAGATGAGTGTCAAACATGGTCCCAGGGTTTCTTGTCTCGACGTAGAGGCATTGTAAGGGCGTGGAAGGGAAGGGAATCATTATTCTGGAGAAAAACTTCTGCATTCATTGATCATATTTACTAGAGCCTGTTGTATACTCAGCAGACCCTGAGCTGGTCGAGGGCAGCGTTGAGACTGCAACGTCTTTGCAACACCCGCTTCTCCCCTCCACTGCCTGATTCATTTGCTCCAGAGGGGGGAAACGCGTGCTTCTTGGCTGAGGATGTCGGGATTTGTAATCAGGGAGGGCTGGGGAATGGTTGCAGCCTCATCGGTAGAGGATTTAAGACGGAAGTTCAGCTTTTACCCTAATTGAGTTGAGAGAGCCTAATCATGAACTTCCCACAGAGATCTCTTCAGTCACAAATTCTTTTTACGTCTGCGCTTTGCGGTTGCCTCACAGTACTGAAGTTTCTTGGGAAAGCCATTTTCCATTATTTTCACCTTCCTTTTGCTTATCAAATAAGGTATTTCCTTCACCTTTTCCTACCAAACTGTGTGTGTAAACACAGGCTTTTCTTTCACATTTTCTTTGTGACTCATCCTTGATAAAAGCGTCTTGGCTTAGATCCTAGAAGATGGACTCAAGGAACTGTCCCCATCAAGCCTCCATTTTCAGGCTCTAATTGCATCTCATATTTTAAAAGCCATCACAGAATTGGTGGGCCCATTTACCTTATTGTAGGCATCCCCTGAGTGCAGCTTTCAAGGTGCTTTGAGGACCCATTAGAGACATACATTAAAACAGAACTGCATTACCGTCCTAGGAGCAGCATATATAATCAGCACACTTACCTGATTAACCTCTTTGATGAAAAATGTATGTATCAGAATTTTTCAGTACTGTTTAATTTGTTAGATCGTTCTGGGCATGATGACTGTGCAACATTGAATGGCCTTATTGGAAAAACACTTGCAACGGTTAATGCGATGCCTTTCTCTACCTGAATGATAACCACATGTCTTTTATTTATTTGTTTTGAAACAGGTTTTGCCCGGCATTCTGCAGAAGCATTGCTGTATATTACCAGACAGGAACACAGGTAAATGCATTTTGTTCTTCTGATTTGAGATTCTTGGTGTTATATCTGTGGAAAATTGAGAAATATGATTGCATGATTTAGATATCTTGGTTTTCTAAGGTGGTTGTTTTATATATTGACTGAAACAAGCAAAAAAAAAAATGGATGATTCAGTTCTACAGTGAGTTGTGACCGGAGCTCAGAGACCTGTTTTTATTTGAAGAAGGAAATAGATTCAGATGATTGTTGCCTTGGAATTTGAAGGGAAACCGGTCGTCTTATAAAGCTGAATATATTAATTTCAAAGTTGTTTCCTTTGTGGATGATATTTATTAAGGCAAACCACATTGTTGGCTAGCATGGAATGGATTTGGAGCCTGTTTGCAATCAAGGCTTTCCTTGCAATCAGGGTAGGAACTGGCCAGGTGTTACGTTCTTCAAACCTCGAGGATCTCAGTGAACAAAACAATAGGATGGATATCTTGAAGTGGGAGATTCTATGACCCTGTGATTTCTCATTGTCAGGCAGATGTATGTGGTTAGAGGTTGTAAGTAAGGTGGTTTGCATTACTTTTAAGGAAACACGATGGAGGGAAAAAAGTCTGAAAAAAATCCTTTGGAACTTTGCTGTTTTAAAGTTAAACAAACAGAATAATTTATGTGACGCGTGTTATCCTGTGGATCTGGGTCTCACTCGCTCTAACTTAAAGTGTTTTATTCAGAGACTCAGGTCCTGAGGAAAAGATCGAGATGCTGCTTCTTTTTTGCACAGGGTTGTATCAGAGTTTATTCATTTCTAGAATCAGTTGTGTCCTGCCAAATATGTCTGTCTGTGTCCCAGGATACTTTTGCTGGATATGAAACAGAGGCTTCTGACATTTCCTTATGTGTTTTCTAGCTAAACAAAATGAATCATAATGGACTCTTCTGTGATAATTAGAAGAATGTAACCTGTTGGGAATTTCTCTACTTTTATCGTAAACAGCATCTTGACCTGCTGGTATGTTTACCGGGGTCCCATTCGTAAATGACAAGGCACTGTTTTATACCATGCATTCCAATGTAAAACACTGAGTATTTTGGAAAAATAAGATCTTAGGTTTTTTTTAAACTTATGATTATGGATAGATTATATTACCGACTCTATTATTTTTCAAAAAAGTTCATAGACCTGTCTCTGTTTTGGTTTTGCCCAATCAATTATGTCTCAGCTGCAAATTTGAGCAAATTTACTGCTTATAGGGAAGTTTGTTTAGAACATGGTTAGATATTTTTTTGAGCCTCTTTCTATCTTCTGAAAGTCTTGGTTAGTAATGAAAATATGAACAAGTCACATGTGAAGAAACAAAGATTTTGCAAACTGTGTCCATCAACAACTGTGAGTATAACACAATTTAAGGTTGGAATGCATTTTCCAGATAAGTTTCTCTCTTCCAGGTGAGTCATTACTGATTCTGAGAAGCATCAAAAATAATGATAAAATTAATTAAAAGTTAAGTACTGTTCTGTGGGGATCTAAGTGGATTTTAAATATTGAAATGAGTTTTTTCTATTTTTAGACAGTTTGTTATATAAGAAGTTTCAAGTTAATATAGCAAATATTTCCAAATTGAGACGCTTCATTTGCTTTTCATAAGAATGCAGGTAACCAACCTCTAGAACCAAGAAAGCTGCCTTCCATTATGACTTGAATATTGATGCCATCTGCTAGGCAGTTTCCTTAAAAATATTTTTATATAATAGAGTGTTTCACTTTGAAGTCACTGCCGAGGACTTGAGGCTGTGACATTAGGTGTGGAAATGGGAAAGAATCGTATTAAATGGGGAGAAAGAGGAGTTGGCTGAAATTATAGCTTTTAGAGGTGAAAGATGTGAGAATTTTAGTTTTTCCCACGTAATTTGATCTAATATGTCTGAAGCTGCTTAATTATTTAGGAAATATTTGGAAATTTCTTCAGACTCAGACACAGTGGTATTGCTTTTGCATTTTAATGGCAAATAGGGTCCTTAGGAATGTGAATGTAATTTGGTTTTACCTTAGTGGTTTTATAGAAGACTTTTCAAATTTTTGATTAAGAAGATCAACTTTGGACTGTGTAGAGGGTTTCGTTTTGGGATGATACAAAACATTCTGCAGGTGGATGGTGGCGATGGTTGCACTACAGTTTGAATGTACTTAACGCCACTGAACTAAACACTCAGAGATGGTTAAGATGGTAAATTGTACGTTACGTGTAGTTGACCACAATTTTAAAAAAAGATCGACTTTGGGATGAATCATGGCTTTTCGTTTTGTTTGATTTTTACTTATTTTAGAAGTACTGTATGCTCCAGTAACTTACGTATGTTGTAGCTGAATGTTTGGAAGAAGACCCACCTGTTTTCTGGTGTCTCATTGCTGATACGCTCAGCGGGGCTGCGGGGAAGTGTAATGAGGTCGCCCTGCTCTGGGGTCAGCTTGGCTGCTGTGGGACACAGAATTCATCCTTTCTCCTGCTGTTTCGATACCTGTGATCATTTTGGTTCATGATGTGAAGAGCCAGACTGAATTCTGTTGAGCACCTCTGTAGGTGACCTTATTTTTCATGTTTTTCTTGGGAACACTGGGAGTTGGGTGCGTAAAGCATGTCTGCTGTGAAGGAGGAAACTTCCACGCAAACCCACACACACGCACGTACCAGCCCCACCACAGACACACACACACACCTGCCCCACCACTTACACACACACACACCTGCCCCATCACACGCACACGCCCCATCACCACATATACACACACACCTGCCCCATCACACACACACACATACACACACCTACCCCATCACACACACACACCTGCCCCATCACACACACACACCTGCCCCATCACACGCACACGCCCCATCACCACATATCATATACACACACACCTGCCCCATCACACACACACACATACACACACCTACCCCATCACACACACACACACCCCTGCCCACACACACACACCTGCCCCACCACTTACACACACACACACCTGCCCCATCACACACACACACGCCCCATCACCACATATACACACACACCTGCCCCATCACACACACACACATACACACACCTACCCCATCACACACACACACACACACCCCTGCCCACACACACACACCTGCCCCACCACACACACATACCTGCCCCATCACACACACACCTGCCCCATCACACACACATACCTGCCCCATCACACACACACACACTCACACACCTGCCCCATCACACACACACACACGTACACACCTGCCCCATCACACACACACACGCACACACCTACCCCATCACACACACACACACACCCCTGTCCCATCACACACACACACACCTGCCCCATCACACACACATACCTGCCCCATCACACACACACACATGCACACACCTGCCCCATCACACACACACACACACACACACACACACACCTGCCCCATCACACACGCACATGCACGGACCTGCCCCAGGCTCTGAGCTTTTCTTCCCGTTCACGTCCACCTTGACTCCCTTCCCTTGTTCTGGTGGCTCAGTCGGCCTCTTCCCTGCTTTTGCTCCCGGCTCCTCAGACGTGGCAGTTGGGTTTTTTTGGCCTTTTTGTATCTTGTCCAGAATTTGCCCCAACTGCACAAGCATGCAGTTATTTTTAGTGCCGTACAGTTTCTTTGTATCTGTTGCTTGAGGAGACGTGTGTCCAGGTGCAGGCCCTGCAGCACGGGGGCCCAGCCTGTCTCAGTATGACCTTTGTCAGAACGGCTGCTGAGAGGCTGTCCCTGGGTGCTGACCTCCTTCACCCCCTGTCCGGGGGGAGCTGCCTCCGGAGGGCCAGGAGCCGGGGTGGCCCCGCGCTGCAGCGGGAGGCTGGCAGGTTGGTTTATCTTCCCTCTCCTGCTCCATGTCTCACGGGTTCGTACACGACTTACATGTAACGACCGTCACGTGACAGGTCAGCTGTACCTCCCGTAGGAGAGAACGCAGTCTGTGAGCATGTTTCCCAGACGGTGTGCCTTCGACCAGTGAAGGGGCTGGGGCTCCTTAGTCCTTACATGGTCTGGATTCCGTATCAGTTTGTCAGTGCCGTTCCCTCGGAATCTCCATGCCATTTGGGAAAATCAAGCCTAGGCAGGAGTGAGCTTAGTAGATTCTGTTTTCTTTGGGCGACACAGTGGGCTGGGGTACTGCCCCTGAGCTTAGTGGTCTCACAGCATCTACTCCCCCGTCTATCAGGACACAGCCTACTCGGCTGGTACAAATAACTGGAAGTTACGAGAATGACTGATTTTGCAGTAAAGCAGCAGCGGTACTTACCTATGCAGACTTTCATAATAACTAAATAATGAAGCATCAAGCGGATTAAGCACGTGGCAGTATTTGACTTTTGAGATACATTATATCTCCACAGGGAAAGCAGAATGATTGTGAAATAAGCTGTATGTGAAAACTGGTGGGAAAGATGTTAAGTTCTTTCCATATATTCTACGTCACTGATCTTTGCGTGTTTGCCAACCTGTGGCGTGGTGTCCATGAAGACTCAGTGTTACTCCGACCTTGGGTTCCTCCCAGTGATGTGCTGGCCGGCACTTAACCTCCAGCCTCCGGCGCCTGGTGCGAGGGCGGGGGGAAGCCGCGTGGGGTGTTGGCCCGTGTCTGGGGTGCACACGCCTCGCTGTGGTTACTGGACATGGGTTCGGGAAGGGTCCTCACTGTCCCCAGGTCCCAGTAGCAGACAGAATGCCAGTGGTCTGAACCTGGTGCCAGTGGTCAGAGCTAGCGAGCCTGGCTCTTGCCTTCACTTCTGTGTCCAACTCCTGAGGGGTTAATTTAGGGGCCGTGGTCAGCCTGTGCTCCCCCCGTGGGGGCAGGTTGTCCCGTTGTGTGTTGGCGAAATAAAATCTGGGATTAAAATTGAATGTTTGCAATGGGGCGCTTAGTGTTAAAAAGCTACATAGCAAGAACTCTTGCATTTGGGCACTGAGTGTGTGCGCTCCATCACGCGAGGGTTCAGACGCCTTTGGGGCACTGGACCCAATTACACAGTATTGAACCGTGAGCAGGGCTGTTGCCATGTGGACGGCCATGGGAAGCTTGCATATTGAGGTCAAAGGCAGAGGGGACATAACTGTTGAAATAGTGGGAGCGGCCGCTCTGAGGAGTCCTAAATCCCCTAAGTTTCTTTTGTGCTGAAGGTTATAAAAAGCCTTTAATTTCATGTGGACAAGTGAAGGAAAAATCAATGAGTATGTTTGCTCCCTTTGCTGCAGACCTGTCTGAAGGAGAAATTGTGCCCAATGACGGGTCCGGTAAGAGTTTGGCAGTGAGTGTATCTGGGGAAATAAAACCCTGTTTCATTAATTTCACGCTTAACTTACATGTGATTCTTAGATCTGTGTAGACAGTGATGTGACTTGTGTTCAGTTTAAGTTCTAACATGAATGGTGGACATTACACCTTGTGTTTTTGCGGTGTTTCTGGTTTATAAGGCTCTTTTATATTTATTCTGGCTAGTCCTACTGTTTTCTTGTGAGATGGGAAATACTGCCCCCGTTTTGCAGATCAGTAATTAGACCTAAAGCTGTGTGTGAATTTCACTGTCACACAGCTGCTGAGTATTTTGCTGAGACCCAAAGGCAGGTTTTCACTCTGAGTCAGTATATGATTCCATCATGACCCTTAATAAGTCCTTAATCTTCCAAGTGTGGGTTTCCCATGAAATATGGTGAAAGAACAAAATGGTGTGGACTGGGAATCCCGATGCAGGGGCACAGGGGGCGGAACTGCCGGCAGAGCCTCTGGAGCTTCAGGATGTGAGATGGGGGAGTACACCAGGTGGGTCTGTTGCTGAAAAGATGTTCAATCAAGTGGAACATTTTCACACCTGGGGTGCCTCACTTTTCCAAACACCAGGTGAATGGCATTGTAACTTACTAGGTTAAACATAAGATGTCTTGTCTTTGGAAGATCAAATCCTTCAAGTAAGTTTCTTTTACCCAGAGACTGAAATTATTTATAATGCCTTTTTTCTTTCCAAAAAGAATGGTGGTTGTGCAAATAGGATGCCAGATGATATGATTCATAAACTAAGAATAACTAAGGCAGCGCCGAGCTGAGCTGGATGAGGGAAGTGAATGTCTCAGCCATGACGACGGTTTTCCTTCCAGCCTGTATCTCGATGATCCCGCCACGTTGGGGTGAGAACGTGCTTCCCCTTGCTTCACCCCCTTGCTGTCCACCGACTGGAGATGGATAAGATCCTCATATGCTTAAAGGGCTTTATTTCATGCACTGACCATGGCTTTATTAGAACACTGGACATGCTAGTTAATTACTGCCAGAACGAAAGGCTGTGGATCCGTAGTCTTAAGGCCAGAACTGTTCTATTCCACGCAGCTTATTCTTAACCCTGGGGGCTTCTCAAAGCCTGGCTGGCGTCTTTGTGCCATGTGGGAGGGTCAGCCCTTTGGGAGGTAAGGACCCTGAACTAGGCTGGGTTTCAGCCCCAGCTCACCTGGAGCAGGTGCTTTTGCGCAGAGCAGAAATTGGATCCTCCTCACCCTTGAGCAAGTGATGTACCTACTCACTCAGGTTAACGTTTACAGCCGGGTTAACGTGCAGACAGGAAGTTCTGTGGCTCAAGGCTGAACTTTCTATGGCTGCTTCTTTGCTGAGACGTTTCCTGAGTGAACCTGGCGTTTGACACCAGATGTAACGATGCCCCGGCTCGTGGGGCAGACCTGTGGGGCTGTGAGCTCTTTATCCCTTAGATGCCAGGTGGACCTGAAACCGCTTCTTCAGGCAGACCTTCAGCTTTGTCTGCAGGTGCCCCCGGGGCTCACATCGCCTGTAGGGACAGGATCGTGCCGTTGGCCGTCCTCTGCACCAGAAGGGCACCCGGTCTCCGGGACGTGCCCCTTCCGGGAGAAGGTGAACGACTGACAGGAGCGTGTGAGATGTGTGACACGTGTGGAGTCACCAGCTTTTCCATTGCTCGTCCTACTTGCGAGGAAGAATGAAACCTCAGCCACACACTGTCAGGAGTGAAGGGCTGTAAATAAGAAAGCAGTTTTTTATGTCATCCATTTGGTCCGTTTCCCCACTAAGAATATTTGCTGAGGTTTGGACGTGAGCATTGTCTCCAGAGACTCCCGCGGATGAGGAGTGGCGTGAGTCGAGGGACAGGAGCACAGGAGGGCCGCCTCTGGTTTTCCTGAGGGGCCCTGGGCTCTGCTCCCTGAAGGAGCTTCAGCAGCCCCGCCGAGTCCATTCTGGGGCTTAGACAGCAGGCGCCTGTTTCTCCCATCTGGAGGCTGTAGTCCAAGACCAAGGTCCCTGTGAGGCCTCTTCCTGGCGTGTCAAGGCATCTCCTCGCTGTGTCCTCATGTGGAGGGGAGAGCGGGTGTCTCTCTGGGGTCTCTTCTCACAAGGGGACTAATCCCACCACGAAGGCCCCCGCTCACGACCTCATCACCTCCCAGAGGCCCCCTCCTGACACCTTCAGGTCAGGGGCCAGGGCTCAACCTGTGGATTTGGGGCCCACAGCAGCCCTGGCCCGTCGACTGCACGCTTACAGTGAGCAGATACGCTCTTCTTCTTGGACACTGTGAATTCTGTGTAAAGCGCCACAAGGTTGGTTGGGCCATTGCTTTCAGACGTCTTCCCAATTGGGAGGAATCCAGTTACAGGCAGAAGAGCTTGCTTACAGTGAGAGGTGGGTTGAAAACATCCAGAATTCTTGACAGGTGCCCTGTCAGGAGGCAGGGTGTAGTTCCTGACCCTTGAATCTGGGCTGGCCTTAGCCCCGGGCTTGATTTGACCAGAGAATTAGGCGGCAACGATGATGTCTAATTCCGAGCAAGGCCTGCGGGTGTGGCCGGTGGGAGGCCTGGGGTAGCCGTCTAGGGGGTGGACATCCACAGGGAGGGAGAGGCCCCGGCCGCGGGCGTGAGTGCAGCCACCTTGTGCCTCCGAGCCATTCCTGCCGTCTGTCCTACGCTGGGCGCCCGGCTGAGCGCAGCCCGGACTGCGGACCCGTGGAGGGACGAGCACACAGGTCGTTACTCCGGATACTGAATCGGGTCTGGTCTGTTAGCATCAGTAGGTGAGTTAACGCGAGGGTATCAGTCGCAGCGGCTGCAGCCGAGGGTGAGCGGAGAGGCGCATCCCCACTGCTGGCGACCACCCCCGGGACCTGAGCTTCCCGAGCCATATCCCCGGTGGGGAGAACCTGCTTCCCCAGGAGACCTCTCCCAGCCTCCATTCTTCTTGTTGGTGATCATCCCGGGACGGCACCTACGAGGTTCTTTTGTGAAGTAAAGCTGGTCAATGTGGATAAAGTTACCAAGTTAATTGACACCGTGACCGTGTCCTGACTTTTGGAGACAAATTCTCGGGTCAGTTTTGTATATGAAGCCACGGAGAAGATGCGCTGCTACAGGTGAGGTGTTGGAATCATGGGTTTAAATCTCAGTGAACTCGCTCACCCTTCTGAGCGTTTCCAAACCTTGGACCTCAGTCTCCGCTGAATTCTGCAAGTATTTTGTTTGCACATGTGCTTATAAGATGTTCAAAAATGTCAGGCTTAAGGCTCCTGGTTTAAAATGTCATTTGGTTGCAGCCAGTCAAGGTCCCTTAAAATTCTGAGTGTTGGTAATTTCTTGTCAGCCTTTGGTAGAAATTAGGGTGCACAGAGTCGTCTGAAGCCTCTGCTGACAGATGGGCTTTTATAGCGTCCACGTTTAGTCCCTGACCTTCTCTGATCAAGTGGCTTGGGCGGCGTGTGATTCCTTGTAAAAGACAGTGAGATGACATACCCCAGAGGTGTCAGTGTCTGTGACAGCGGTCTGTGGTGACATCTCCCATAAAGTGGCCATTGCTGTTGACCTGTCTTTTTTTTTTTTTTTAATTTTTTAAAATTTATTTATTTTGGCTGTGTTGGATCTTCGTTTCTGTGCGAGGGTTTTCTCTAGTTGCGGCAAGCGGGGGCCACTCTTCATCGCGGTGCGCGGGCCTCTCACTATCGTGGTCTCTCTTGTTGCGGAGCACAGGCTCCAGACGCGCAGGCTCAGTAGTTGTGGCTCACGGGCCCAGTTGCCCCGCGGCATGTGGAATCTTCCCAGACCAGGGCTTGAACCCGTGTCCCCTGCATGACCTGTCTTTAGTTACATTAACCCACAGCTGCTGGTTTAAGTTCTCAACTAAAGAAACATTGTTACATCCTTTATTTTTTTTTCCTGCATGCATTTTAGACATATAGGTGTTTGGGTTAAGACAAACTAGTTTGAATTGAAGATAAACTGATATATATTTTATGAGTTATTGAAAATATCAAAGCATATTATTTTTAAAAACACCTTTAAATCCATCTGTACACTAAGCCTTAGAAGCTGTATTTTGAAAGGAGCTCCCTGTGGTGTATACAGAGGTCAAAATACAATATTGTACCTGTGAAACATATACAATGTTATAAGCCAATGTCACCTCAATAAAAAAAGTAATTAATGTTTAAAAACCTTGATATGGAAAACGCACTATAATTTGATATTGAGTTGACAGGATTTGACGTGGTTGTTGAAATTGGCTCAACGTGTGACCCGGGATCTTCCAAAAATCCTCCCTGAGAAGCCTGGTGGGCTGGGCGCCAGGCTGCAGAGTCAGGCCTGGATGTGCGGGTGTGTGCGCTTTTCAGCGTATTTCGGAGTCTTTCTTCTTTCCCTGAAGGATGAGGTGCTGGCCGGCGGGGGCAGGGGACTCTGCGTCGCCGTCCTGCCTCAGTCCTGCTGCCTGGCCAGCCTCCCATCCTGCCGGGACGCACCTCACCTCGTCCCCCTGGGCACACTCACCTCTGCACTGTGGCTTCTGCCCGGACACAGGTGTCATTCAGCTCTTGCTTTTTATTTCGCTGCACTCCTTCTTTGACTCGCCACGTTCATCTCTTTCTATCCTGTTTCGTCTCAGTCTACTGTTCCTGGCAATCATCCTTTCCTACCTTTTTTTTTCAAAAATAAGCCGTTCTCAGTGTTTCTATCCCGTTTCTGTAGTGCACTTTCCAAGTTCAGAACTTGAGCGCTGCTCAGACCCTGTCGCGCTGCAGTGTTCCCGTGTGCTTGCGTGTGTGCGTGTGTGGCATTTCCCGCTGTGTGTGTACTGGGAGAGGCCCGGGGCTGCTGCAGGTGGCCTCTCTGTGTCCCCTCGCGGGGGCTCTGTCCTTCGGGGGATCTCCTCCTGCCCTGCCTGTGAGGATGCCAGGCGCTCCGGGCTGCAGCCCTGTCCTGGGGAATCCGTGCTGGTGGTCGCCATGCCCCGACGCGGGGGCACGGTCACTGCTGGCTCTGCTCTCCTCTGCGAGCCTGTCCTCCCCAAGTGGACAGAGAACTGGGGGCAAGAGAGCCACCAGCTCCCCGACGGTGGGCCGGTCCTGGGTGGAAGTGGCCTGCAGGCCGAGCTTCCGACAGAGAGAACGCACGCCCAGAGCCCTGCAGGGGGGCACACCCGTGCTGTGGGCATCGGGTTAGCGGACGCTGCTTCTCGACTCTCATGGCCAGGTGATCACCAGCCCTGGTGTTCAGAGGTTGGTGCGTTACTCTCATTTTCACGTGTACTTTGGTGGAAGTCGGCAGAGGCTGTGTCAGAGCTGCCATGCAGATGCCACTTTAGACAAGAAGCCTGCTGTGTCCTCCGACCTGGTGACCTGGTGACCGTCCCCTCTGGGATGGGTCACAGTTTCCTGCGTCCTCAGGGGGAGGTGCTGTTCAGGAAAGGGAGGGCTCGCCCTGAGCTCCTGATGTGAGAGGGATCCCGAAAGTTCTTCCAGACACACCAAAGTTCTTGTTTTGGATTCAAGGCAGTTTTAATATTTGCCAAAAACAACATTTAAAAATAATGCCAGGAAGTCATTTTATTGTAAAAATACTCTGCATTAAAGGTTAAAGCTTTTTAAGAAATAATGAATTTATTTCATCTTTGATGAAAATTATTTATCAGGTTTTAAAGATAAGTAAAAAATATTTCTGTGCTCTGCCTGAATCCATGCACCAGCATGATTGTGTGTGTGCGTGTGTGTCTGAGATGCTTTTATTGTTTGCAACCACAAACCATATACAGTAGAAGTAGTTTTAGTGTGTATTTTAATATCCTGGCTTTAAAGTTTGGCAAAAGCACCAGATAAAGACAGTGATTGATGTTTCCATCAAGGGCTTACTTATTTAGCAGTGCAATTTCACACTGCTAAGCAGGGACTTGGGGCACGTGAATCGTGCTGCAAACACTTGATTTATAGCACAGTTCTTTCTGGCACGAGCAGGGGTTAACGTGTGGAAGTGTGAAGCACTGAGACACAGACAGTGAGAGGAAGAGAGGGTGCTTCCCATGGGACATGGAGCCTGGGAGGGGGTGGCGCTGGTGAGGGTCCCGCTGCACCTTCACGTGTCCTGGTGGCTTGGTCCCCGGGCGACAGGTCTCACCTGTGTCGGAGCCGGCGATGGGCTGTCCTGTGTGCCAGGTCCAGTGGTGGAGACTCTCTGGAGTGAGGTGTGGAGACCCTGATGCCAGGACGGGTTCAGCACGGCTGCCACCCCCAACCTCCCATGTCATTCCTCGTTAGTGTCCCCCCGGATCAGAATGACAACTTCCCACCTTACATCCCCTTCCTCACGCTGACGCTCACACTTAGGATGTTTGCTAAGAAGGACACAGTGGTGACATTTAATGCATCTTCTTAAAGGTATCGATAGGTTTCCCCAGGGTCAGGGTGGCCTCTTACCGATTTGGGTGCGCCCAGCACAAGTGCACGGTGGGCAGTTGATAACAGCGATTTTAAATTGAACTGAATTGAACGTGTGCCTTTATCAGGCGACTGGTGTCCTGTTACTGGAGAAATAATGTAGGAGAAAAGCATAACCAATTAGGGGAAATGTCGCAGAGATTAGTTTTAAAATAGTTAAACAATTGAAGCCGAAGGTCTGAGGTTTGTTATACACACGTACGAGTAGTTTAGCTGCTGCGCGTGAGTGATTCCAGGGTCGGTTCAAGCAAACGTTACCTTCCAAAGGGACGACCAGTTCAGTGTTGCTGGAATAGATGGCTGATCTGTGGACAGTGCTGTGAGTTCCGTGTAATAAAATTACAGCATCAGCCCTACCTCGATGACGACATATGAGCACATGAACACGAGCGCGTGCACATCGAGAGGGGGGCCTCGTGGGGACGTCCCCTGGTGTTCAGTTAGGGTCATACGTCCGAGGGCTCCACTGGGTCCAGGTCAGCCGATTACTCACCGCTTGTGGAGGGCTGAGTGCTGATGTCCTGAAGAGGTAACGTTGGGTCAGTCGGTCCTGAGGACACGGGCTCCTCCTGGGCTGTGAGCGTGGATGGGCCATGAGACCCCCTCCGTCCTCACAGCAACAAAGGGGCAGCAAACCGATGGTCTCTGACCAGAAGCCTCTGAGCGCCAGGTGTGGACACCGCGGGGAGGGGCCCCGGCTGGCCTTGTGGGGAGCAGGCTGGCGGTCAGTGTAAAGGAGGGACGCTGGTGCCACCCGGACAGAGGTGTGGGTGCACCTGCAGGGAGTTTCTGGGGCCTCAGGAGGGGACCTGTCTGCTTGCTCCCAACTGTTCTTAGTTGTTTGTTAACTTCAGGCATCTGAAGATCTCAGTAGTTGAGGAATTGATGACAATCGTATTGATAATGAAGGTGGCACGGGAGCAGGATGATGGCGGCAGCTTGGACGTTTGCGTGTATCTGGGTGTTTACACATGGACCGGGCTCGCCTTTTATTTTGAACATTCCTCTCTCTGGATTATGGGACGGGAAGACGGAAGGACGCTGTCTGTGGAAGGTGGGCCAGGAGCCAGCCCCCTGGGAGGCCTCATGGATGGACGTAGAGGCAGCTCTGTGGCGCCTCGAGGTTCTCCCCATGGTGGACTAGAAACTCCGTGGCTTCCGTCTGAAGGTGTGGCCGTCAGGGTTCCCCAGCGATGGAACAAGAGGGTGTGTGTGTGTGTGTGTGTGTGTGTGTGTGTGTGTGTGTGTGTATAAATATATGTGTTTATCTACCTATCTATCTTTCTAGAGGGAGAGATTTAGATTTCTTATAAGGAATTTTGGCTCATGTGGTTCTGGAGCCTGACAAGGACCACAGTCTGCAGCCTCGAGGCCCAGGACAGCCTGTGTCTCTGTTCAAGTCCAAAGGCAGGAAGAAAGCCAGCGTCCCAATTTGAAGGTCATCAGGCAGAGAAGCCCCTCTCTCTCAGCCTTTCTGTTCCACTCAGGCCTTCGGCTGATTGGGCGAGGCCCACCCAGGCTGAGAGGGTTGCTTTACTCAGATGGCGACCTCAGCCAGAAACACCCAGAGCAGTGTTGGCCCCATGGCCCAGTCACGGTGATGCATAAATGCACCGTCACAGGAGGACACACCTTGAGCAGGTGCCTGGGCCGGACTCAGCTGGGCTCCTCCCTTGAGCCCTGACATCGGGGGAAGTGGTCCTGAGGCAGGGAGGTCCCATGAGCAAGGCCAGCCCCAGGCTCCAGCGGCCACGCTGGCGCTCAGGCCGGGGGCCAGGCAGCCCTCCCCAAAATGCCAGGGGCATCCGCTCAGGCTCAGCCGGGGCCAAGCTTCCCACCTGTCCAACATCGACACGTACACCCGACCCCACCTGCAGGGGGGTGGGGAGAGAGCGGGGGGAGGGCCGAGCCACCCCCAGGCCCTGGCGCCCAGAGGGTCAGACCGCGGTTCCCTTGTGGGGCTGACTCAGGGCTTCCCTGGTACCTGAGGGGTGGGTAGCGGGGAGCATGCAGAAGTTTGGAGAAGCATGCATTTCCTTTCCGCGCCATGTGCACACCTGCCGTCCCATGATACGCAGGCCCTCTCGTTGTCCCTGTAGAATCCCTGGGAGGTGGGTGGGGTTACCTTGTTCCACACGAACGAGAGAAGCTGGGGTTCTGGGAGCCGTGGGACCTGCCATGTGAGCAGCAGGGGTGAAGACAGGACTTGGAACTGGGCTTCCCAGGGTCTTGAGCTGTGCTCTTTGCACTGAAATGAGATGGGTCAGCGTAGATCTGAGTGCCCTGAGGTCAGTGCCCAGCCTGGCGGAGCCCAGGGAGGAGTTTATCCCGTGAGCAAGGCCCAGCTCTGTGGTCCTGCCTGGTGCCTGAAAGCGGTGCACCTTGCACTCAACTTTTTACAAATATATAAAATATAGATTACTGTTTGCTTCCCTGTGAAGTGGGGGATTGGCTGATATCTGGGTGAGGCTCCCAAAACACGGAACAGCAGGGACAGTGGTTGGAGTGGGAAGTGGTCACCGACATCCTGGGAGCCCCCGGCTTCTGCCAAACAGGGGCGTGGGTGATGAGACCTTGGGGGCTCTGACCCCCATCCTGGGTCCCCTGAGAGACAGACCACCAGGAAGATGAGGCTGCGTCTGGTGACTGTGACCGCAGGGAAGCCCCCAAGGACAGGGCCTGGCGGGCGGGAGCCTCTGTCGCGGATCTGAGGGTGCCGTCGTGACTTAGGAGGGTGTGTGTCCCGAGTGAGGGCGCGGTCGGCCTGGCATCTGGATGTAGGGCCCGGGCTGCGGGTCCCCCCCAGGGCGCCCCGGTCCCACAGGGGACACGGGATCATCAGTGACACTGCCTCACATGGGTGCCCTGAGCATCTGTGCTCCCCCCTCCACTGTGTTCAGCAGCATGACCAGGTCACCTTCCCGTCAGGCTACAGCGCGTTAGGTGCTGGGATCGGGGCGACGGTATCGGGTCTTCGTGAGGGTCACTTCTGTGGTCAGGGGAAGGGACAGGTGTTGGGTCTGGGGTCGGTGGGAGAGTCACGCCCCTCGGTGAGGCCACACTGAGTTCTCGGTCGGCCCCGGGGGCCTTGGAGCAGAGATCAGACCTATGGACCGTATTATACCTGGGAATTCTCTCGTCCTCTCTCCTAAGGTGGGGCCTTCAGAGGCTGAGTGCATATCCTCTAGGGGCTGCGGCGGACCTACTGAGTCCTTAATGTGGCTCCAGGTCAACACAGGCTTCATGGAGAGAAGAAACAGGCAGATCCTCAGTCGGGGACCCTGGGTCCATCCCACACTAACAACGCAGCACGACCCTGGGGGGGTAACTGGCTCCCAAGCCCCCATGACAAGGTGGCTGGAGAGTGTGGGCTGTACCAGAAACAGCAAGACTTTACCCTGGAGGCATTAAAACCCCCAAACCAGGTGAAGTTGTTGGGGATGAGGCTCTAAAAGCATCCCTTTTTGTCTCTTTCTCGCCCAGCGTCTGGCATCTAGCCGTGTTCGTGGGGTAGAATGGGCTCCCCCCTTGCTGGAGATAAAACCTGGAAAGCACAGAGCACTGGGGTCACAGGGGCCTTGGGGACGGTCCGTCTGCAAGTGCTCTTCCCTCCCACCCACCCCCTCAGGGCTTGTCTGAAGGGGGAAGACCCTTGCCCTCCTAGACAGTGGCCTTGCTTTATGGGGCCCGTCGGACGGCAGGGAGAGCCTGGATCTGGTCCATGATTTATACTCATTTCCACGCTCACTTGCATTACCAGGTAAGGACACATCGGTGGACAATGTGATCGAAATGCATTGAACCCTAGAAATTGCATTTAACTCCGTGGTTTTGTTTTCTCATCTCAGAACTTTGTTAGTTTTTCCTTCCATTGCGATTCTGGTTTTCCACGTTACGAAGGAACAAATTGGCCTGCCTTTGTGTCATGATTTCACTGTGCATGTCCATCCGACAAGGCCACACCGGTGTGTCTGCCTGGGGTCCGAGGCTAAGGCTCCTGAGTCACCCGAATCCTGGTTCCTTCTTTTGCAGCTCTTGCAAAAGTAATAACGGCACAGGTCAGAGCCACACGGCCCCTCACCTCCTGAAGGAATGAAGACGGCAGGGTCCGGTCCTTCCGGTTGGCCGTCCCGCGTTTGCTGGGTTTGTCGGGTTTGTCCCGTGCGCCAGCCTCTCTGCTTCTCGCCGTGTGTGTGGGGCGAGTGAGGTGACCGCTCGGCTTGGCGGGAACTTGTGGGGTGTTGGGGGTGATGGCCACGTGAGTCATCGTGGCTGCACGTGCCGTGAGCGCCGGGCACTCAGGGCACCGGGAAGAAGCCCGAGGCTGCCCTGGGACGATGCTTTGCAGAGGAGGGTTGCGGAGCACGCGGAGCTGAGTCCCAGGCGAGAAGATGGCCCGGCAGAGAGAGGTGACCGAGGTCGCGGAGGAAGCACGTGCAGAGGCCCGGAGGTGGAGATCAGAGAAGTAAATGCGTGTGGAGAACAGAAGGCCGTGGACGACTGTGGGGAGACACCGGAGCAGGAGGAGAAGCCGTGCCAGGATCTTGGGCCGTGGAGCCTCCTGCACACGGCCCGCCAGAGCCACGCGGGGGCTGGACATGAGCCTGAGCACAAGTTAAAGCAGTAGGGGCGCCGGCCGTGGAGACGGTCCCTTCCCTGTGAAAACAAGAAACGCAGACGCATCTCCGGTGGTTGTGCAACAGAAGGGAGAGCTTTTCCTCCTGGAAATCCCTGTGGGGACGGCGCTAACTGGGGGACTTTGCAGGCTGTCCCTGGCCTGTGGGCCGCATGGCGGGAGGGCAGGAGCTCCGAGTCCCCTTCAGTCCCCAGGGAAGACCACAGACTCACAGAAGCGGTCTCCCTGGGATGGGGCAGTGATAGAGGGCGTTCCTGCAGCCAGACAGAAACGTGTGTATAGGGGACACGGCTGAGGCAGTACGCCCCCGAGTCGCACAGACTCCGTGGACCTCGGTCACCGGGACCTGCTGGACCAGGTCTCCGAGGGGAGCAGGGGCCGTGTGGGCAGCTGACCCCAGGCTGGTTGTGTTTCCACCAAGTGGTACCCGATTGTGTTAACTCCCTGGGTCTGGGTGGACTTGGCCAGGCCCAGGGAACGAGAAAGCAGGGCCTCCACACGAGGCTGAGAGGAGGCCCCTCCTCCCTCCTGCCTCCAGAAAACAGTCAGGAACATGGGCAGGAAGGCGCCACCTTGTGATGATTTTGACATTCCCAGGCACCTGGAGAGAGTGGGGCTCCCAGCAAAGATTCCAGAATCTTCTTGCAGCCCCTGGAAATGTCCCTCCTGCAGGTGGAGCTCAGATGCTTGGCTCAACGTCGGCTCCCACCTGGGCCTCTTACTTCCCCCAGTTTTCTTTCCTTCTCTGGCACCTTCACCCCTGTTTATGGAATTTCTGATGAGACGTAGCTCATTGCCCTGACCACGATCGGGCCCTCCATAGGTACTGACTCACCACGTCTGTAAAACTCAGGAGTGGAGAAGTTGACAGAATTTGAGTCAGGTCTGTCAATGAAATAATAGTATCACATCAGTTTGCACCCTCCCAATTTTGATAATTCTCCTGCAATTATAAGACAAATGCCCTTGGTTTTAGGAAACACACAATGAGTCATAAAGGACTATTATGTCTGCAAGATAGTCTCAAATGGATCAGAAAGAAAGAGAAAGAATGGTAAACATGGTAAAATGTTGAGTTGGGGAGAATCTGGGGAAGAGTCTGTGGGAATTCCCTGTATTGTTTCTGCACCTCTTCTCTATGTCTCTGTAATTATTTCAAAATTAAAGAACATTTCTGAAGATGAAGAAGATGTTGGTAACCCACAGGTAGAAGGGAAATCAGTCAGCACTTTGAGTTCCTCATTCAGAACCCAGCTTTCTATCTGGTCTTTCTGCCTGATCTTAGACTCTTTGGGAGGAAGGTGGAAAGCACTGGACATAATAGGGCCGGGGCTCTTTTCCCTCCCCGGCAAGGCTGTGGGGGACAGAACTGACATTTTCATTGAGCCCCGCTATGCTGGTCTGTAAAGGTATCTGCCGAGATCGTCCACTTTCATTCTTGCAAAAGCCCTAGACGGCGGGGGGGGGGGGTTCCCCTTACTCAGAGGAGGCGCTCACAGCGTTGGACCTCAGACTGAGGCCTGCGGGTCGTGTGCATCCCGTGTCCAGGGCTCTTCATCTCCTGCTGCTTCCTCCGCAAGCCCTCGGTCCTGCGCGGGGACTGGCCGTGGGGAGGAGAGCTGGGCTTGCTCTTGGCCTCCCCTGGGCTGGATGGTGGCCTGTTTGCATAGCTCTGTTTAGGGCTCCACCGAGTGGGATGGCTCGAAATTCACCCTCATTTGCCTTGGTTTCCGTCCATCTGCCTCTCGCGCTGCCGGGATGGGACTGTCCCTCGGAGAAGAGGAAGCAGGCTCTGGGGGTTGAGGGGCGCGGGGCAAGCAGCTATTCCTGACTCGCGGTGAGAACGGAGCCGGGAGCCCTGGGAACAGCTGTTCCGAGTCCAGGGACCCGTCGTCACTTCACACTGACGCACGGTCCACGCGGGAGCTTGGTGTCTCAGCTCTGGGGAGAAACTGAAAATTTGGGGAGCAAAGGCTCCCACATCCCCTTCGTTTGAGGCTATTTCTGGATCAATAAGAACAGCCAATCAGACGCAGAGAAATAAAGAGCAGCCCTGGGTCTCCTGGCAGCCTTTCCCCTGCGCAGCTCAGCCAGTTGCCTCTTTAAAGTCTAAGGAATCTTCAGCGTTTCCAAATCGGTTCTAGTGTGGGAATTCAGAAGGTCGTGTATGTACTTGACTTCTAAGGAGGCCTCTGCCGGCGCGGAAGCTCACACGTGCGTCCGTGCTGAGTGTGTTGACGGTCACCCCGACCACCTGCCGGCATCGAGTCCGCGGTTCCCGCCGGGCGGGCGGGAGAGGCTGACACCGCAGAGCCGTGCGGGGTGTTTGGAAACGCCTTGTTCTCGTGCTGCCCCCCTGCCTGGTGGCCTGTGGTCTTCCCAGTCCCCCTGGGCCGGGGCTCCACGTCTCACAGGAGGGTTGCTCTGGATGGAGAGCTCGGTGACAACACCACCGTGGAACCGAGGCCACATCGAGTCACGCATTTCCTTTGGAAACAGCCCCGCTGTGCTGCCCGGTGGCTCTCCCCATGGGGCTGGTCCAAACCAAGAGGCGCTCACGGTGTGAGACACACGCCAGATTTCAAAGCCTTAGCATGAAAAAAAGTAAAGCATCTCAATATTTTTATGTCGACTGTATGTTAAAAATGAGATATTTTAGATATACTGGATTAAACGAAATATATTAAAATGAATCCCCCTTATTTCCTTTCTTTTTAGATGTGGCTAATAAATTAAAACTGTATGCATGGCTCACATTGTATTTCTCTTGGACAGTGGGGCTCGCTAGCATTTTAGACTCTTTCAGCAAATGGCATGTTTTAGTGCCTGCTCTGATTCTGTGTGGTTGGCAATTTCTAAGTCTGTATCTTCAGAAGAGTCTTATATTCCATGTGCCCAGGAACCACATTTTCTATTTCATGTAACTTCCCCCCAAACAGAGTGTTTCTTACTTGCTGGACACTATTCTAGCTTAGTTTTGGGGTTGGTTTTTAAGGGAGGATAAGTATTTGTGTGCTTCTTCTATGGTGATTTAAACATGTCTATAAATCATGTTTGCTTTTGTCTCATGAAAATAGGAGGGTACATAAGAGTGGAGAGTGGTTTTTACTTCTAGCAAATTAGGAACAAGTTAAGAATCAGAGTCGGAGGCTTTGAAAAGGACCGAGGGCTGTGAGGGAGGACCATGTGTAGCCTTGGGGGTGTTGCCCGACGGGAGGGGTCGAGGCTACAGCGGGTGCAGGGGGGCTGCCAGCCCACCTGCCCCAGAGCAGAGGGCACTGGGCCGCCAGGGGTTAAGGGCGTTAAGGAGAGGGGGCGGGGCCGAGGGCCAACTTCCACCAGGAAACAGCAGGGCACCCCAAGGAGCTATTGTTTAGAGGCTGTTACATGGGTTTCGAAAGTGGAAATTAAAGGCTGGGGGGATGGATCTGCTGATGGACGACCTCCGAGCACGTTTCCTGCCAGCCGTCTGCCGCTTCTTTCCTAAGAATGTCCCAGGGAGGAAGGAGGCCATGCCGCCTACCCCCCGCCCGTTTGTTCACAGACCCACGCCCGGCTGGAGGCCGAGGGCAGCATCTGGAGATGCGAAGCCCAAGGCACAGCGTGGTGGGGGGAGGGATGCTGACGTCCCCCTGGTTTCCAGGGACAGGATGAGAGAGATCACTTCGCCAGCCTCCCACATTTCCCTTGAATAAAGCCCTGGCCAGTGTGTTGCGAGGGTGCGCCTGGCCGTGGCCGTCTCAGGCCGTTGTAACAAGGCCTTTCACGCTTTCACATGGTGCTGACCTGCAGCAGACACTGTCCTTCCCGGACGCCTGCGCCTAGTTGTACCTTTTCCGCAGCCGCGGGGCTGGTGGCCGGCCCGGCCGGGGGCGTCGGGCGTGCTGACCTTCTCCGTGAAGGTCCGAGCACCTTCGCTCACACCGCGTCACTTCAGCGCCGTGTCTTGTCAGACCTTCTCTTGAGGATGTTCTTCCAGCCTCTAACTCCTGAGGTTGGTGCGACTGCTGTTGTTTGGGTTTTTTTAAAGAACATTTTATCGCTTAGGAAGGTTCTCCGGTTTATTGGGGCGGCTGCTGGGGTGAAGCCCAGGGCACCGCCGTGGCCTTGCTCGGCGCCTCTGCCGGGCTGCACACCTGGTGCGTTCGCTCTGGGCGGGAGGACAGCTGCGCCTGCTGTCTCCGGGTATTGTCTCAATGTTGGGTGTGTTCTCGGTGATGGATTATTGATTACTGATTCAGAAACATGCACCCGTTTAACCAAAGCCATTGTAAACTCAAAACAAAATGGCATTTTAAGTCTTTCATCATTTTCCTTATTTAAAAGTCAGGTCTAGTTGTCATTCATTTCTAGGAACAGCCGTCACTTGGTCTCGGGACCAACACGGGAGAGATGGCAGAGGAGGGACTTGTTCATGTTGATGTATTTTCGCTGAGTTTTTTGTGTGTGTCTGGGACTGTCCAGGAGCTGGACTGCAGGGCAGCCCGGCTCCCGGAGAACTCAGGGCCCGTTGAAGGACAGGACGTAATGGGTTCCTGAAGCACGATGGACACGTGAGCTGGGAGCATCAGTGTGTCCATTTCTGCCTGGGACGGTCCAGGACGATGGTCCCGAGAGGGCCCGCTGGGTGCTGAGGACGAGCTCAAGTTCCCGGGGGTGGGGGGTGTGCAGGTGAGGAGGGGTCAGCGGGGGCGGAGGAGACACCAGAGGCCTGGGGTCTGCAGCGGGGCTAGCGCTCGGGAAGGGGATCAGTGCCGGCTGTGCAGCGGGGTCTGCGGGCCGGGCTGGTGCCAGGAGGACCTCGGACACCGCTGGCAGGACCTCCTGCTTCCTGAGAGCTGTGCGAGCAGCCTGGACGGCGGGGCCCCGGGCCAGCCTGGCTCTGAGGACACCCAGGGCGAGGCCTGAGTCTGCCCCACCTGTATCCCACTTACTTGGCCTTGGGCTTCCGGGGAGACGGGCCCTCCGTGTGCGGGAGCCCAGGGCGTGGCAGGGGGAGCCCCAGGCCCTGCGCTCGTCCCGCCACAGGGCCACGGAGAGAAAACGTGAAGGAAACGGAGTGGGACACACAGGCCTCTACCTCAGATGCCAAGGAAGAGTGAAAACAGGGTAGAAGCAAAGGACACCCTTTCGTCCTACGAAAGTAAAATCATGTTCAGAAACCTCGCAAGTTAACCCGTGGAGAAGCAGCAAAATGGCCCTGTTGGGGCTACAGACCCAGACCTGCCGGCGAGCTCAGCATCTGCGACGGATGCAGGGCTTTGCCCGCGGGACCCGGCCTGCCATCCCGCGTGACAGGGCCACCCGGGGCCATCACTAATGTGTTACGAGCAGCACACTTTCCAGGCCCCTGAACTGCCAGGAAAAGAAAGCCAGGAATATAAGGGCATCATGAGCTTCCTCTTTAAAATTAAAAATGCCTTAGGCTGGTATTAAAGCAATAAGAATGCTTGGAATTTAAATGAAGTCTGCAAGAGCCCTGGAAAGACCATGGGACTTGGAGCCTGAAGAACCGGCTTAATGTTTGAGTTTTGCTACTTATTTTATGACTGTTTTGACATTTACTTAAATTCTCTGAGTTTCCATTTCACCTTTAAAATTGGGATAATAAAAACGGCAGCGTGGAAGGATGCCTTGGTGACATGAACGGGAAATGCATATAAAACACTTCGTGTTGTGAGGTGCTGCTTGCTGGCCCCTGTGAGGCCTCGGAGCCGGGAAGAGAACCAGAAAATGATGGAGCGTCTTCTCTGAGTCTGGGTGGTTCAGACCGAGGTGTCATAGGTAGTGTCACTCTGGGTAAGAGGTACCTCACCAGGCTCAGATTCCTCACCTGAAACCTGCAGAGGTGGGACCAGCTGGTCTCCAGGATGCCCTGCAGACTCTAACACACTAATGTTCTATCATCCACGTGGTATAGGCTGTGTACATGCAGCACTGGGCACGTACATGCACCACGCAGGATACAACACATGTGTGCACCATGCACATACATCCGTCATGCATACACACTATGCAGCATACAGCACATGTGCACCATGCATATATATGCATTGTACATGCACCATGCACGCACGTACATTGTGAACCACGTGGCACATATATGCACTGTGCACATGTCTGCACCGTGTAGCACATATATAGCACATATATGCACTGTGCACATGTATGCACCGTGTAGCACATATATAGCACATATATGCACTGTGCGGTATGTAGCACATACGTGCACCATGCACATATATGCAATATGTGGTTATAGCACACAGAGCACGTGGCACAGAAGTTGGTGGTGGTGTCAGTAGATACTTGATAATGATGGAACCTGTTGTTCGTGCAATCAGATGGCAACAGCGTCAGTCCTCCGATCGAATGGCCTTTCTCGGGTGTAGAAAGAGTGTCGTGAGCCTCTGGTGAAATACAGGGCACCTGCTTGCCTCTAGAAGAATTTTCAGAAGCTCGCTACTGACTGTGAAATAGTACGAGGTTACCGTCTGCATGACCCTTGTTTTCAAAGGGAGTTCTGCTCTAATGGAGGGAAAATACTAATGAAAATAATAAAAAATACTAAGTCTCTTTCTTATGCTTTTCTTAGGAACATAACTTTGGAATCAAACCTGGATGCAAATCACACTTTTAGTCATGACAGAAAGTTACCTTTCTGACTCCAATTTTTTCAATTAAATATGTGAGAATAATAATAACCATCACATTTATACCCCCTTATTACACGTTAGGTGCTGTTCCGACGGCCCTGCATACATGAGCTCATTTAAGCCCTGCAGCACACCTGGGAGAAAGATGCTCACGGCTCTTCTTGTCGGCAAGGATATTCATGGGGCCCTGACGTCCCCGGGGGGTGCCTGCTCCGTGGAGCCTGGCAGGGGTAGGAGGCCCGCTGGACACCCAGTGGCAGCTGCTGGTGATTGTAAAGTAGCTACTGGTCATAGTAGAGGGAAGGAAAGGTGAAATTAATTTTAATAATACAGTTGATTTATCCCGATGTATTCAAAATATCATTTCAAATGGTCATCGGTCCAGAGAGCGCCTACGGCTCTGACGGCCGAGGCCTCCCAGGACTCTGCAGGGCGGCTGTGCTTCGTCTTGAGGTCCGGGGCCAGCGCGAGCTTGCAGACGCCCTCCCGGGAGTTACACGGGACAAGTTAGCCGCTCCAGCGGCACGCTGTGGCCACACACGGCACGTGTGACATCGAGTCCTCCCGGGAAGCCCACCGAGCCCTGGTGTGCTGCGAGGCCACACCCTCTGCCCTGCACCCACCGAGTTCCTGACTCAGAGGAAAGCATTTCTCTTGCGTCGCACCATCGCACACAGGTTTTTGGCCCAGCGAGGCGTTGTTGTCGTTTAGCGAACATTTTACACCGTCCTGTGCCCAGACCCAGCCAAGGGCAGCCATGCAAGTGGCCGTTTCTGAGGACAGCAGGCTTAGACCCCCTTGGTGATCAACTGTCCCCTGCACAGCCCTAGGGGCCTAGATTCAGCCAGTTAAAACCAGTCCCATTAATAACGAAGGTCTGCCTTAGAAATCTGAGGGACAGCATCCTCAAGTTTTTGTCATCACCTTATTTATTCAGTTTTACGTAGCCTGAGGCATCAGCTCGGGCCCAGCATAGCTCTGGCCAGTAGGCTGGTGTCCTCGGGGCTGAGGCCGTGCTGTGGTCATCAGGGACTCACCCAGGAGGGGACCGCCACAGGACACGCAGGTGCCCTGGGAACCGAGTTTGCGGCACCAGGCGCCCCAGCTGGGCAGGCGCTAGCCTGGCCGTCAGGTTCACGGGCCCCCATGCGGTCTCCCTCCTGGTCCAGCTGTAATCACCCACTCCAGGCCCGGCGTTCTGAGGGCTGCCTGGGGCGGTCAGTTCCAGATGGTTTGCTTCTCCATCACACCAGCTCACCGTCTGCTCGAGCGTGGACGGCGTCTGGGCTGGGTGTCGTGGGATGGGCGGGAGCTGGATGGGCTCCACTGTCCCTGGTCAGCCCCGCCAGGTGCAGACACTTTGAACCTGAGCGCTGAGATTTGCTTTGAAAGGCAGCGCAGGGCGTTTCTTCATTTGTCTTCTGGGGGGAGGGGTGGAGGGAAAACTTTCAGGAGTGACTTTGAAAACACATCCATCAACGCCCTCCCTCCCCGTGTGTCTCCAGGTGCTGGGGTTTTGGGTTTTATTTCTCCTTTGTTTTATTTCGTTTTGTAAATCAGCGTGTCCCAGTCTGTAATCATAACTTTGCAGTCTTGCCCAGTTATTTCTTATTCTCATGCAGACCTTCCGTGAGACAGAGTTGGATGCAAGAGGAGCATTTTGAGGTGCATTTTGACAAAATCAGTTTTTACATAATGTGACCAGAAAGATGCATCCTGTTCAAGAGGGGTCAGGGAAAAATCATGAATTTTTTTTTAATTTTAATTTTTATTTTATTTTTGGCTGTGTTGGGTCTTCGTTTCTGTGCGAGGGCTTTCTCTAGTTGCGGCGAGCGGGGGCCACTCTTCATCGCGGTGCGCGGGCCTCTCACTATCGCGGCCTCTCTTGTTGCAGAGCACAGGCTCCAGACGCGCAGGCTCAGTAATTGTGGCTCACGGGCCTAGTTGCTCCGCGGCATGTGGGATCTTCCCAGACCAGGGCTCGAACCAGTGTCCCCTGCATTAACAGGCAGATTCTCAACCACTGCGCCACGAGGGAAGCCCAATGAAGTTTTACAAAAATTTAAAAAAGTTTTACACAACCTGAGCCCTTTTGTTGCGATTATTTACCCAGGGAGCAGCCTGGGAGAGACCACTGCCTGTCTGGGAACAGGGCGTTTAGTCACCCCGTGCCCGGGTACCGCGTGCTCCAGGAGAGGGGCAGGAAGGGAGGCTGTCACACACGATGCAGCAGTGGAGCAGTGGCCCCGGGGGCTCAGGGGCTCGGGGCCAGCTGTCAGGAGTGGGTGGGAGGGTCACCGCCCTGACTTGTCCGCCCAGCCCAGCCGTCCGGTTTTGCACGAATAGGGTGTTAGGGATGCAGTCGTCCGTGTATCAGAAATGTAGAGCTGATCAGCAGCCCGGTTTCGGGTGGTCCGAGAACATTCCTGGGGGCATGAGCAGGTGACCCAGCCCAGCCAGCCAGCATCCGTGGTGTTTCCACAGTTCACGGCCCACAGAACAGCATCCTGAACCTGCTGGTCCCAGCAGAGCACGTTTACCCAGCAGAGCACGTTCCCCCGATTCCATTCTGCACAGCGAGCATTGGGTCTGGACCAGCTCACGGCAGCCACGCTCAGGTTACAGCCTAGAGTGAGGTCTGGACGGCCAGGACCTGTGAAGCCGGGATGAAAACAGCCAGTGGCTTTTCTTGGGAGTCGGCCAGGCTGTGATGTGGCTGCATAGCCATGCCCCACATCCAGTGACCAGCAGGCTTCCCTAAGCCCTTCTCTTTGTTGGTCTTGGGGTCTGAGTTACCCACTCAGAGGCTGGGAAGTAATCAGCCTCGAAGGGGCAGATGTCTCGTTTCATGAGAGCTCATTAACAAACTAAAAACTGCTTTTGAAAACTCCAAAAAACCTTCAAAAGTGTGTCCCCAACTGGAGAGTGCTTCTTTTCCTGTTGTATCCCTTTCCCACAAGCTCTGATAGAAAAAAATAATAGCAACCATTATCAGTTATGTAAATTTGGTCTATTTCTAATATTCAAAGAGCTTAAATTCCAATCTGCCACCAGTGGTGAAAAGCAAGAAGCTGTGACTCACTAACATTTTTTTCTTTTTGCAGCTCTCTTTGATTGAGATGAGCCCTCTAGCATTTATGAAATGACAAACATGCAGTTTACATCTGTTTTTATTATGCATTCTGATGCAATAGCCACAAAATACAGTTTTCAATTTTCAACCCCTTCTTTTTTTCTCATTGCAAGTTCACCCAAATCCCTAGCATTAAACTCAGCACTTACAGGGTTGGTGTTACACCGGCCTGGAGATCCTGGCTGGAAAGCAAGGTGGACCAGGTGCACATCGCCTAGAGTGTTTTCTCTCCCTCTTTTTTTTCTGGTTTATCTAAAGCTTTGCTTCAGCCTCTGTAACCTGATTTAACCTTTATTCCTCCCAGGAATAAAGGAAAGGGTACCACAGACTTTTGATATTTTTGGCACATCCAAAGCTCACCTTAGGAATGTTTGGGTCTTTCTTTTCCCACCTGGGGGAGAACAAAAAAAGTGCATCACTGGGCTGCACTTTTTCTCGCTCACATTATCCAGAACAGCCAAAAACAGTCCAAGAATCCAGCGGAACCACGTCTCTTGGGTTGGATGTGTCACAGCTGAATTTCATAGGTAACTTTTGCCCCTTACAGAGGATAACTCAGCAGCTAACCAGGCATCAAAGGACTTTCACCGCCACCTCCCCTTTCATCGTTCTTTTTCCAAACAAGCTTTCACCGTATTTCAAAAAGAGTCAGGATTGTTCTAGCAAATCCCACTTGTGACACCAACTGTGTCAGGGTCCCCAAGGCCAACCCCAGGGTTGGTGACTTCCTGAGGACTTGTAAGACTTGGCATGTAGTCTTACTCACAGATAAGACTTATTCCCAGGAAAGGATGCAGTGTAAAATCAGCAAGGGAAGAGGTGCATGGGGGCCAAGTCCAGAGAAACGAGGTGCAGTTTCCAAGGGTCTCTCCCAGTGAAGTCCCACAGGACATTCAGCTCCTCCAGCAGTGAGTTTGGACAAGACATGAAGTACTGTCTATGAGAGATGCTCGCATAGGGTCCAGGTGGGGGTTGGCTGCCCAGTGCCTGCGTGATGACCACGGTCACTAAAATTCCAGACTCCCAGAAGGAAAAGCAGGTGTTCTGCACATCCTACATTGTTTATGCTAAGGGCTCAGGCACAATGAGCCATTCTTATCATTTAGGGGATGTTTACATCAGTTTATAGGGTGAGAACTGTTCACCAGTCAAGTTCTCAGACATCCGCAAAGGTCAGCTTTGCAGGCAGGCCTTTCTGAAGATAGCAGCCTTGGGCCTGCTGTATTCTCTCTTCTCTGCACAGTGTGTAATCAAGAGAAAAATGTTTAAGGAGACATTTGCAATTGTGGGGTTTTTTTGTGTGTGTATTTGCAAAAAAACAATCCAGTGATACACTTTGAAATCCAATGTGTGTTTTCACTCATGGGACGTCTGAGTTAGGACCAGACAGATTCCAAAGTGCACAGCCCCTGTGTGGCAGTGGTCCCTGTCCTGGACGTGGCAGCTGTAGAGGGTGTGCTTGCCGACTGGGGTCTTCGCCCCATGTACAAGGAGGGCCACTTACATAAGGTTACATGGAAGAACTAGTAATACGTTCTGAGTTAGGACATCATGTAGTGAAAAGTTATTCATTGATTAGAATTAAGATGGCCAGAAGTTAGTGGAAATATATGAATTTCTCTAAATGTGTTTAAATTTCTCACTTAAATTCCAGGAAGTCAACCTTGGTCTCTGTTTTTTTCTGTGGTGAAAACATCGAAATCTCCCTGCAGATGATTAATCTTGAGGTTGCAAATATAAACAAACACAACTCTTCTTTTACAACTCTGTGATTTGTTTGGGCGTGGATTCTGTTTGGCATTGACCTAATCAGGAGGGTAATACGTGTGACTGCTGATGAGAAAACATTTTGCTGCTGGTCTGCTTTCTGGGTATTTACCTCACATTCCATATACCTGGTGTGACGAAGCCCAGGGCAGAGTTCTTTCTCTACACCACCCCCCCCACCCCATTTCTCATTTTGTACACTTTCTTTGGGGGCGTGTTGATAGAAACTTACATTAGGGAGATTTAGGATCCAGTGCACAAAATGCACCCTCACGGCATGACTTCTGGTTTCCGGTTTTCCTTTATCTGACTGATTGCTGAACAGTGTGAACCCTATTTCAAAGCCAAGGCACCGGCTCTGCTGCTCCTGCCCTCACAAGCTGTCATCCTCCTCCCCCCACAGGCTGCACCCACTCCCTCCTCGGGGTCTGAAGCAGGTCTCTTTGTCTTCTGGTCGTTGGCCTTCGAGAAAGAGAGTGAGTTTCTAGAATGTCCTTGAAACTGACATTTTGACCTTGAATAACGTGTAGCATTTCAGTGTCTGTTGTTAGAGTTTACATTTTCTGAGTTTTCAATGTTGCACTCAGGAAGCGAGGCTCCGAATGCATGGAGCTGTCACCTCCTTCCTCTGCCTTTCTTCTGCCTCAGCCCCGGAGGAGCTGAAAATGGCAACAGTAAGGTGCATTCGTTTCTGTGCAAGATCCTTCTTCCCAGAAAAGCTACTGGGCAGAACCTTGTGGGCTGCGCGTTTAAGGAGGTGGGGGGTCGAGGGGCATTGCTGGAGCAGCGTCTTTGCTGGGAAGCTGACGGCTGGCAGCTTCCGGTTTTCTCCAGGTGTGTCCTCTCTGGCTCTGCTCCTCCCCCCTCAAGGTACTGCACAACAGTCGCTTGCACTCATGATGCTCCGTCTGTAATGTGTGTCCGTGGAAATTCCGTGTTTCAGTCGAGGGCAACAAGCGTGACCGGAGGACATGAGTCTGGTCTGTGGGGATCAGATAGTGACTGCGCCCCGCACTGCTCTGTGATCTCCGGATGCTCATCTCTTCTGTCCTTAAATTGGCATGAATTACCCCCAGCAGAGCCCCTCCTGTTCAGCGTCCCCCTCCCTCACGTGCTGGTGTGGCTGCCCTGAAGGCTCCCGGGAAGCCCGCGTGGCCCTGGGAACTGGGAGTGTGGAGACAGGACAGCTGCCCCCAGACCCAGGCAGCCGCGTCCGCCGCCCCGCGTGGCCTGGGCCCGTGCGGGAGGGGGGGCTCTCGCGGCGAGCGTGGCCGTGACCGTGTCCCTGGGCAGTGCCTGTGCCACGCCCTCCGGTGCGCCTGTGACCGTTTGCTGTGGCCAAATCGATACTGTGTCTCGTCCCCTGAAACTTCTACTGGGCTTTGCCTGAATCATTTAATGCCTCTCTGTGAATAATGCTGGTTTTTTAGCTCTCACACAGCATGTAAGACAACAAATGGCTAGGCAGGACTTCCTTCTGCTTTTATTTCTAGGTTAAATGGGTTTTAGAGTTGTCGCACGAGAAGGATGAGTGGTGACAGGGCTGCAACCTCGTGGGCTGTGTTACCATCCTCAGCATAAGTAGAACCAGGCTCGTGAGGGGCTTGGAGAAATTCTGTGCTAGCTCTGTGGGTTCCAGACCCATCTTCTGTGCCACCTCGATCAGACCCAGAGAGAGATACAGACAAAATTGTAGGTACCATATAGCCAATAATAACTGTGATGTGTTAGAAATTTGCCGGGTTGCGTGCAATTTCCTGAATAGTTAACTCTTGTTATTTAACCCTCAAAACCAAGGAATTGCTGGGAATTGGTGATTCTGCACAGAGGTTTCTGAGCCTCAGCACTTTGGGTGTTTGGGACCGGGTCCCTTTCTGCCCTGGGCCGTCCTGTGCCCTGCGGGGGGGGGGTTCAGCAACCCCACCCACCAGGCCCTCCAGTCAGAGATGTCTCGAGACACGTGCCTCTGCTGGGGGGCGCCGAGGGGATCCCCCCCGACTGAGAGCCACTGACCGAGAGGCTGCCCCTGCCCAGGAGAGAAGCCGGGAGATGGTGACGCCTCCAGAAGCGCCAGCTCGGGTAGCCGCGGTGGGGTACGCGGTGACGCCCTGAAGCTGGCTCGCGGGTTTGTACACACGAGTGATGTTCCGCCACGTCTGCCCGTGTCTCCAGGAGGGGCTGTGATGTCTCGGCGCCCCTTTCCACCATCAGCCTGCCTCAGCCTTTCAGTGACACTGGGAGCCTGGTAAACCCCAAATAAGTAAAAGCAAAAAGCGGAACAAGCGGCTGCCTGCCCTCCTCCCGGCCTAACGAGCATCTCAGGACGCCGCCGACTCCGTCCTGTCCCGTCTTAGACTTGGGAGGAAGCTGAACCCCAGGGGCCCCCGGTGCCTCTTCCCAGCGACCATGGTGCTGATGCTGCGTCCCTGACACCGGCAGCCGGTCCCTCCCGGAGGGCTGGGCGGCAGCGCCACCTGGTGGCCGCGGGGGGCGAGCCGAGCAGCCGTTTTGCCGCAGGTGCCTGGAGGGGAGCGGCCTCAGCGCCAGCCCCGCCCGCCCCGAGGGAGACCCCCTTCTCTGGAGCACCGCCCTCGCCCCCGGGAGCCCCGCCTCCTCCGGGAAGACTTCTGTCTTTGAAACGCGGTAGCGTCGAGCCCTGGGGTTGGCGGCGGCCCCACTTTATAGTCCGAACTCTACCCCGCCCCCCGCCCCCAGTCTCAGGACGGGGTCCCCAGGCGTCCTGCTCGGCCGCTGTGCCTCTGTCCCCACCAGAGGTCTGCCCTCCTTTGCTGCAGAGGGTCCGCTCAGCGTGTAAGGGTTTGTCACACAGGACGCGGGACCGCGGGCCCGGAGAACATCTTGAGATTCTTAGTAATTTTGGAGAAGGGGCCTGGGTCTCGCCTGCCCTGGCCCGTCTGTAACCACGGGCTCTGCCCGTGTCGCGCTCACGGCGCCGGGGGCGGTGTGTCCTCGGGGACCTGCTGTGCTCCAGGGGGCTTGATTCGTGAATGCGGGTGGTGGCTGCAGCGTGCTGACCCCTGACCTGCAGGTCGGAGGCCGCTTTCGCCCCGTCTCGAGGTCCTGTCTGCCACGGGCTTTGTCGGGAGCGCCAACGTCCAGTCCTGTCCTCCCCCATCCCCGGCCGCGTCCAGGAAGACCCTGAGTCTTCACTCCGCGCTCTCGTCCCCCAGGCCCTTCCTGTCACCCGGCACCTCCTGCCCGGCACCCAGGCCCCTTGGAGGAGGCTTTGCCCCTTGTGTTCGCAGCGCGGGTCCCCTGTCCATCTGCCGACCACACTGATGTGAGGCTGCCGCTTGCAGAGTCCCGTGTCCGAGTGCCTCCTCAGCCTGGACGGTCGTCCCAGCGAGCCTGGGGCCCGCGGGGTGGCAGCACTCACGCTGTCGTGACCCGGCTGCATGCTCCCGCCCGTCGAGGGACGTTATTCACTTTGATTTGGGACTTTGAGTGGAATGTTTCAGCCCTGAGTCACACATACTGGGCGTCCTGACCCTCATGGGGCTGTGACGCCACCTCTGTGTATCTGGGAAAACAGGATCCCTGCAGAGGAAAGAAGGAACGTAAGGTGGTGCTGTGTGCTTGGTGCAGGGGGACAGGGGCCTGCAGGGGGTGGGTGTCCTGTCATGTCTGACTACTGTCACCTTAGAAGTAGCTTCCTTATTCACTCATCAAATACCCATTCACCACCAGCTGGCGTGGTCCGGGCACTGGGGCCATAGCAGGGGCAGAGGAGACCATTCCCTGTTGGGGCAGAGCCAGCATCCAAGTGCAGGAGGTGGGAAAATCAGCCTTAGATGGGCTACGTTCCAGAAAGGTACTGTCTGGGCGGTGCTGGAGGGAGAGGCCGGGCGCCAGGCCAGCAGGACAGGGTGATGCCGGCGTGGTAGGAGCGGTTGTTAATGTGGATGCCACCCTGCCCTTGTGACCCCAAAGGTGTCCCCCCCACCCCGCCAACCTCACAGCGAAGGGCCAGCACCTGGTCCTCCGGGTCCTGAGACATGGCATCCATGCTGATGGGGCCACACTCATAGCAAGGCAGGCTCTGGGTCTCTGCAGGGGACAAGGCATCAGCGTGGACCCTCGAGGCTGTGATGCCCAGGCCCCTGGGCTGTGCCTGAAGGGCTCGGGGTATGTGGGTGGGAGCTCGTCATCCTGGCGGAGGGGACAGACAGGACATGAGGGCTCAACCCTGAGGACTGGCTGACAGAAAAGTTCAAGCAGGAAGCCGGTGTTGGGGGGAATCCCTCGTCCTGTTCTTACCTGATTGCCGAGAGCCCAGGGCTCCCCTGCAGCCTCTCCCAGCTCACGGGAAGGTGGGCAGCCCTGGCCGTGGGCCACGCCCCCTCAGGCAGGAGCCACGTGGAGAGGCATGAACAGGGCTGGGCGGAGCCCAAGGTCCCGGGCAGCACTGACCAGCTGGGTTGGGGGGAGGCAGACTGGCCTGATGCTCCGGCCGCTTGCAGCCCAGCAAGTCCTGACGTGGGGTCGTGAGGACGGTGCTGCCTCAAGGGGGAGAAGCGGCCGAGGGCCTGGGGGTCACAGACCTTGCATGTGAGGCCCACCACGCGGTGCGCTAAGTCTGAGCTACGGGCGCAAGTTCACTTCTTGGCGTTTCAGTTTTGCCACCGGGTAAAAGTCCAGGGCTTTTAGTGTCATCGAGTTTGTGTGACAGCACCTTGTAAACTGTAAGTGGTGCCTGTGTATATCACGATGACAGAAGTCAGAAGGAACCAAGTGCTGTAGGAGCGACATCACCTGGGTCGTTGCTAGGGGGTGGCCTGACCCTGGCCCCACTCGGGTGAGTGCAGAATGGGGCTGAGCGGAGCCTGGGGGCCCACTGCGAGGAGGGGTCTCCACAGGGCTCGGGAAGAGGCTTCCCTAACTCCCCAAGATCCTCCTGATGGGCCGGGCGTGCAGGGCTGGGTCCTCTGTAACCTTCTCTCTGAGCTGAAGTCAAACACACACAGGAGAGTGGATTTTTAGAGATAAACACACACGAGGCACCAGCAAAGATAAGGGGACAGAAGTAGCGGGAACGACTTGCCAGGATCGCGGGATGGTGGGCGCTGCTGGCAGCTCTGGGGTCATCCTGCTCGTCGGCCTGCATTGGGAGCGGTGCCTTCTCAGGCCCTGGTTATCTGAGGATGCCAAGACATTTCAGCCCTGCGACTGCAGCAAATCCCACCCTTCCTGCTTCTGAGAAAATGGCCTCTCGACAGGAGACCGTAGACAAGCCAGGACGCACCCCGGACATCTTGAAGCCCAGGGTGCCGTCACCTCCACGCCGCACGGTGACACTCGTGGTGTCTGTGCTGGCTTGTGTGGCTGGACATGGAGGGCGTGGTTGGCCCTGCATTACGTGGAGAGGCGCTCAGGTGGTGCTCTGGCCCAAACTGGGGTTATTTGGACCTAAAATGCAGATCTGGAGCGGGTGGGTGCAGACGCAGGATCTGGAATGGCTGTGACCTCTGCAGAGATGCCGTCATGGCCAAACTTACGACGTGTTCGCCTAAGAAACCCAGTGCACGTGGTGGGAAGGGACTGCTGCTTCTTGGGCCCCCGCTCCAGTGGGTCACTCAGTGGCTGTGAATCAGCCACGTTTCCTTAGGACCTCAGTCTCCTCAACTGTCAAATGAAGGATTTGTACTATTTGGGCATGCGATGCCACGTTTCCTTATATGATTTATTTTTAAAATCGGATTTATCAGAAGCCCATCCCTCGTCTTTTCTTGCCTCCTCAGGTCGTGAGAGAAGTGCCAGAACCTGAAACGGGCTGCAGGGCACTGTTTCCCTTTGTCTTGGCCTCAGCTGAGTGCAGGTTCCCAGTTGGACTGTGCATCTGGGGGGCACACCCCAACCTGTGCCTCGTGTGGCCCCTGGGGTGCCACGCTCAGGTCTCTGCAAGTGGGCTCTTAGTCAGTGAAACCATCAGTCACTTTCTGTCACACTGTAGTTCTTTAAAAATGAAAACAAAAAACGAGAGCCGTAAAGGCAGGGGCTCCCGACTGCACCATCCTGGCTGGAAGTTGAAGTTCTGTGCTTCCAGCCTAACCCTGCAGGGCGAGCTGTCGGGGAGGCTCTTAGGCGTTTGCTTTGTGAGGAGCCGGAGAAGGGGCAGCGACCAGCTGTGCCAGGCCTGGTGCGGAGGCCGGCTGCGGACAGCGGGGAGGTGGCAGCCCGTGGAGGGCCACGCGGGCACCAATCAGAATCCCGTGGATCCTTCTGAGCAAAGTGATGGAATCCACAGGGAAGCCCACGATCTGGAAGAGATGAGATTCTGGACCCAGGAGCCTGGGACGCAGCAATGGAACCTCAGCACCTTCACCCCAAGGGACCAGGAGCCTGGGACGCAGCAATGGAACCTCAGCACCTTCACCCCAAGGGACCAGGATCCTGAGACGCAGCAATGGAACCTCAGCACCTTCACCCCAGGGGACCCAGGATCCTGGGACGCAGCAATGGAACCACAGCAACTTCACCCCAAGGGACCAGGAGCCTGGGAGGCAGCAATGGAACCTCAGCACCTTCACCCCAAGGGACCCAGGAGCCTGGGACGCAGCAGCCGAACCCCAGCACCTTCACCCCAAGGGACCCAGGATCCTGGGACGCAGCAATGGAACCTCAGCACCTTCACCCCAAGGGACCAGGATCCTGGGACGCAGCAATAGAACCACAGCACCTTCACCCCAAGGGACCAGGAGCCTGGGACGCAGCAATGGAACCTCAGCATCTTCACCCCAAGGGACCCAGGATCCTGGGACGCAGCAATGGAACCTCAGCACCTTCACCCCAGGGGACCCAGGATCCTGGGACGCAGCAATGGAACCTCAGCACCTTCACCCCAAGGGACCCAGGATCCTGGGACGCAGCAATGGAACCTCAGCACCTTCACCCCAGGGGACCCAGGATCCTGGGACGCAGCAATGGAACCTCAGCATCTTCACCCCAAGGGACCCAGGATCCTGGGACGCAGCAATGGAACCTCAGCACCTTCACCCCAAGGGACCAGGATCCTGGGACGCAGCAATGGAACCTCAGCATCTTCACCCCAAGGGACCAGGAGCCTGGGACGCAGCAGCCGAACCCCAGCACCTTCACCCCAAGGGACCCAGGAGCCTGTGAGGCAGCAATAGAACCTCAGCACCTTCACCCCAAGGGACCCAGGAGCCTGGGACGCAGCAATAGAACGACAGCACCTTCACCCCAAGGGACCCGGGATCCTGGGACGCAGCAATGGAACCTCAGCACCTTCACCCCAAGGGACCCAGGAGCCTGTGATGCAGCAATAGAACCACAGCACCTTCACCCCAAGGGACCCGGGATCCTGGGACGCAGCAATGGAACCACAGCACCTTCACCCCAAGGGACCAGGAGCCTGGGACGCAGCAATAGAACCTCAGCACCTTCACCCCAGGGGACCCAGGATCCTGGGACGCAGCAATGGAACCTCAGCACCTTCACCCCAAGGGACCCAGGAGCCTGGGATGCAGCAATAGAACCACAGCACCTTCACCCCAAGGGACCAGGATCCTGGGACGCAGCAATGGAACCTCAGCATCTTCACCCCAGGGGACCCAGGATCCTGGGACGCAGCAATGGAACCTCAGCATCTTCACCCCAAGGGACCCAGGAGCCTGGGACGCAGCAATGGAACCACAGCACCTTCACCCCAGGGGACCAGGATCCTGGGACGCAGCAATGGAACCTCAGCACCTTCACCCCAAGGGACCCAGGAGCCTGGGACGCAGCAATGGAACCGCAGCATCTTCACCCCAAGGGACCAGGATCCTGGGACGCAGCAATGGAACCACAGCACCTTCACCCCAAGGGACCCGGGATCCTGGGACGCAGCAATGGAACCTCAGCACCTTCACCCCAAGGGACCCAGGAGCCTGGGACGCAGCAATAGAACCACAGCACCTTCATCCCAAGGGACCCAGGATCCTGGGACGCAGCAATGGAACCTCAGCATCTTCACCCCAAGGGACCCGGGATCCTGGGACGCAGCAATGGAACCTCAGCATCTTCACCCCAAGGGACCCAGGAGCCTGGGACGCAGCAATAGAACCACAGCACCTTCACCCTAGGGGACCCAGGATCCTGGGACGCAGCAATGGAACCACAGCACCTTCACCCCAAGGGACCAGGAGCTTCCGATGCAGCAGCCGAACCCCAGCACCTTCAGTGTCATGGAGCCCAGAGATGAATCACTCAAATGTGCTGGCTTTGGGGGTCAGGAAACCAAGAGCCAGAAGTTCAGTGATTTGCCCAGCATCGGGGCACTCGTGGTGCCAATTCTGCATTAAATTCGAGTCTCCCTGCACCTGTGCTCACTGTAACACGTTGCACTTCTTTGCTTATAGGCTCGTCTGGTCCACCCGGTGGCCCTGTCCTTCTCTTATTTAAGTTTGTCTCTCCTGGAACTACTTATCCAGTAAATAGTCTCGGGGCATCTGCATCCAGCGCTTGTTCGCGGCACTGGGGAAGGAGCCTTAAACCCACAGGCCCTTGCTGTCAGGGAGCTTACATCCTGTGGGCTCAACACAAGACAAATAACAGACGGATAACGTAATATGGCGGGGGTGCCCCATGCTAAGAAGGGAAATGCATCCTGGTAGGGAGAAAATGGGGAGACAGAGAGGATGGCAGGAAAGGGTGTCCTTGAAGGCCCCCCGAGAAGGTGACATTCAGCAGAAAGAAGCGTGAAGTGGGGCCGGCTCTGCAGACCCTGGGTTCTCCAGGAGGGCTCACGGCAGGGGGAGGGCTGAGGGCTGGGGAGACAGATGCAGGGGTCCATGCCGGTCACGTGCAGCCCCGGCTTCATGGTGAGGGCCGGGTGGGGGGACCCCTGAGGGTCTCCAGCAGAGACGCATCTCGACCGGAGCTGCACTTGAAAAAACCACCCCAGAGACGGGGTGATGCGGGGGGCAGGAGGCCCTTGGAGGCTCTTCTGTCATCTGGGGGCGGTGACTGCGGGCCGTTTGGGGTGTAGCCCTGAAGAGGGCAGGAAGTGCCAGGCCAGCGATATTTTGGAGATGGAGTGATAGGATCTGCTGATGGACAGAGGAAAACATGAGTCCATGCTAGGCCCGAGCAATGGAAAGCAGTTATTGGCAGGGAAAGGAGATCGCATCTGGGGTAAGAACCGAGAGTTCAGTTCTGGACGATGCTCGTTTGGGTGGCCTCTTAGGCGTCCAAGCACGAATATCAGGCAGGTCCCTGGATGTGAGCCTGGGACTCAGGCAGAGGCCAGGCTGGAGATGGACTCTGGAGCTACCGCACGCAGACGGCATGAGGGGGGGTCGGAGGAGAGCCGGGGAGTAAGTTTGTGCAGAGAAGAGAGAGACCTGGACCGTGAGCCCCGGGCTGCAACTCAGAGGATGGAGAAAACCCAGCACAGGAGGCCGAGGGCGCAGACACAGAGCCTGCACCTGCCCTGCAGGACAAGGTACGCACGTGTGAGTGCACACACCACAGGCACACACACGTGCACGCACACACACACTCGTGGGTCTTCCAACTCTGCATCTGTCATCAGAGTCGCGCTTTCAGCTTCCTTCTTTCCAGTGGGAATGGTCTCCTCCCTGACTCCCCGCCCCCCTCCCCGGTGACAAATCCTGTGTCCGGAACCGTCTTTCAGGTCAGTTCAGGGACACGGACAGATGGTCAGCTGTCAGTCACGGGCACAGTTGACCTAAAGGGGAAGAAGCAGGAGCCGCTGGCCGGGAGGATCTGGGCACTGTGCTCTCCAAGGGCCTGGGTTACCGTGAGCAGCAGTGTGGTCTCCTCGGGACCCGGGCCACCTGGCCTCCCACGTGGGTAAGAGCAGTGTGGATTTTCTGCCAACAGGAAGATAGGAGCCACAGGAGGTGTTTATCTGGGCACAGCGGCATTTAATGACAGTTTAAACAAGGCACCAAAAATAAGGCAGACGGACAAGTCATTGCAGTATGTTCCCCACTGGCATCTCCAGAGGACCACGGGGCCCCCAAGGCGTTCCGTACCCACCCCCCTGCCCTGCCCGCGGCCGCTGCAGCTGCCTCGGGACTTGACATGCAGCGATGGCAAGGAAATGCATTTGGAGCAGGTCCACAACAGAGATGGTGCTGGGTTGGGTGTTCAATCTCATGCTCAGCTGAAGATGCAGCTTCTTGATGCCATGTTACCAAGAGCAGGGAAATACAATACGGCCAGTTTCATTTGCCTAATAAGAAAGACCTCATTGGGGATGTTATTTACAGTGCGGCCCTTTCCGGAGGAAAATATTCAATATCATTTTCCCCCCAGCCTTTTCATTCTACAAGTAATACATAAAACTGGTACTATTTATTGAGCTCTCATGTAATTTTCACAACACTCTTTTCGGATAGGAGCATTTTCTCTGTTACATAGCTGAGAAAACATGTCTGGAGAGAAATATAACACAGTTGGTAAATTGCAGAGCAAGAAGTGAATCTAAACTCGATCTGTACAGTGAGCATTACTCTATATGTTCCTTGTAGAAACATTTGTAAATGTTTCTTGTAGAAAAATTAAGAGATTAAGTTAAGGCAGAGGGAAAATGTATCTACATCTTCTGCCCAGAGAGAATCACTGTTATTTGTATTCTTCTTTTATTCGTGTTTTCTATATCCATGGATTATGTAAGTAGGAGAAGAATGTGCATGCTGCCTTGTAGTTTTTTGCTTAACATTGTACAGTAAATATTTTTCTATGTTTCTTTTCTCTAATACGTTATTTATAATATTCCATTGTGCCTAAAGCATAATTCAACTAATTTGTGGGATTTCTACCTTGTTTCTGGTACTTTGCTGTTTAAAAAACCACCACAAGCAATATATTTGTATGTGCCTCTTCACACACTACCTCTGTCCTTAGGATAAATTGGTAGATACGTCGGTCAGTAGGTAGTGCATTTCTATTTTAAAGGGTAAGCACACCTTTAGTACTTCTGATATTTATTGCATTCGTGAAGTTTGTCCCAGTCTGTGCTAATTATTTTCAGTAATCCAGCAGGTGTTTGCTGAGTGACAGGGCTGTGCTGGGAGCTGTCCAAGGTGTTAGTGCCCTTATGTGTGCATCGTATCCTTATGTTCTTTTAAAAGTTTTCATTTTAAACTATCTCAAAATTATAGAAAATTTGAAAGAAGAAATTTACCTCAGGGTTCTGGAATTGTTATGGTTACAAATATTTGTTTTTCTAAATATTTCTGTTTATTCTGGTACAGAGAAGAGCAGATTCTTCTTTTTTTTTTTTTAAGGAATTAATTTTGGTGTTAAATTCCCCAAATCTAGTTTTTTTAAAAAAAAAATATTTATTTATTATTTATTTTATTTATTTATGGCTGTGTTGGGTCTTCGTTTCTGTGCGAGGGCTTTCTCTAGTTGTGGCAAGTGGGGGCCACTCTTCATCGCGGTGCGCGGGCCTCTCTTGTTGCGGAGCACAGGCTCCAGATGCGCAGGCTCAGTAATTGTGGCTCACGGGCCCAGCTGCTCCGTGGCATGTGGGATCTTCCCAGACCAGGGCTCGAACCCGTGTCCCCTGCATTGGCAGGCAGATTCTCAACCACTGCGCCACCAGGGAAGCCCTAGATTCTTATTGAAACTATAAAAATAACTAAATTGTCATGAAAACCGATGGGGCTCAGTAAAGAAGCTTTGCATGTGTATGATCATGGTGATGGGCAAGGCGGATCGGTGTGTTTTACGCTTTCTCCAGAATTGTCATATATGCCACCAGCACAGTGCACTTAACACTTTCTAGGAAGGCAGAGCGTACGTTGTGTTCTTACCACACACACGTGCACACACAATAACAACAATAACAATAATAATGATGACGATGACGGGGCGGAGGGCGTGCTGGGAGGAGGAGGGGTTTGTCTGTGGCCTCGGTGGTGGCCATGGTGTCACGGGTTGTGTACTTTCCCCAAACACATGAGTCGTGCACGTTAACCATATACAGCTTTTCACATGTCAATCATACCTCCATAAAGTGGTTTAAAGAGAAAAAGGAGGGCATCAGATAAAATTAAATGACCTCGTTGGTGCTGTCAGCTTTAGTTCAGCCTGACCCAGGCCAGTGGGCTGCTTTCGGAAGTTGCCCACCCGTGATGTGAGGCCTCGGGAGTCCTGACCTGTCCTGGGTGCCCTGCAGTCCAAGCTCGCGGGTCTGCTCGGTCCTGGGGCTCCTGCCATGGCCCCCACGCCTCTCAGGCCCTTCTTGCCGGGGACACCCCACTCAGGGCAGCGGCTGTGACTGTGAGGGCATTGAGGTCGATGGCGGCCTCAGATTGGGGAGCGCGGAGTCCCCCCGGAAGTGGGAGGGTCCCGGGGATCCTGAGCAGTACCCTCGCTGACAGTCGGACCCCCTGCCACCCTCAGCATCCCGCACCTCACCCCACCATCAGCGACTTCTCGGGAGGCTCTGTGCCAGCCTCTATGACTGCGCTCTGTCCGCCCTCAAGCTGCACCAGGGCTGCAGTCATGCCAGCCTGCTCCGCTGCCTGGGGGGGCCGACCCCTGAGCACTGACAGCTCGATGGCTCTCAAATAGGCCACATTGCTTTCCACCCCCGGCCTTTCACAGATGATTGAATTGGCTGCTGGTGCTTGGCCACTGGCAGGCACCACAGGTGTTGGTGGAAACGACAGGACAGCAAACACCTGGAGAGCCTCATGCTCGAAGCCCAGGATCTGACCCCAGTGCCTTAGTGCGTCCTGGCTGCTATAGCAGCACCAAGTCTGGGGGCTTAAACAACAGACATCTACTTCCTACAGTTGTGGAGGTGGGGAGTCCAAGGTCAGGGCCCTGGAAGACTCAGTGTGGTGAGGACCCCCTCCTGGTTCACAGACGGCATCTTCTCTCTGTGTCCTCACGTGGGGGAAGGGCTGGGGGCTCTCTGGGGTCTCTGTTATAAGGGCACTGATCCCAGCATGGGGGCCCCACCCTCATGACCTCTCACCTCCCAAAGGCCCCGCCTCCTAATGCCATCACTTTGGGGGTTAGGATTTCAGTGTGTGAGTTTTGGGGGGTGGAGACAAACACTCAGTCTACAGCAGTGGGAAGAAAATACCCCAGAGCATCCTCAGAGGGCAGGGGATATTGTGTGGTTTCCACATAATCCAGTTTAACGATACGACATGTGGAAATGAATATTTCCGGAAGCAATATTATAATAAAGAAAATTGACTCAGAAGTGAGGGACGTGTGGTGTCTTGTTAAAAAACAAAAGCTAGCAGCTGTCAAGTAAGGGCCTTCTCGAGGCCTAGCTCTCTGGACCAACCACACGGAAAATCAAGAGTGGCTTGTCACCAGCAAATGCATCCACCAGCTTGGAATGACCAGTCTCCTCCTACATAAAAGCTGCTTTTGCATATTAATTTTACCATAGCTTTTGTGTGTATACAGAATTTCCATGTAGTGAGATGACAGTGTTATTTAAAGCTTTTAATGTGAGCTTTCAGATATAATCACCCTTAACATAGTGTATGCAGGGATTGATTTTATCATCTTAACCAGAATTTTACAAAAAGAAACTTTAAACAGTAAAGCCTGTGGTTGATGACCCAGGACCTATTCTCTCTCTCTTTCTTTCTCTGAATTTTGATTTATTTAAAGTTGTCTAGGTAACCAAAGGTTTTCCAGTTATTAACTAATTTAATATTATTTTTAAGATCTTGATGTCATTTAAGGACGTTGGGAGTTACAGTAAATGTTGCTTCAGAGAACAACACCATCACTGTTGACTTGAAAATTTTGTCAGAGGTGATATTTAACATCAATGCTAGTGTAAAACCAAGTTCAAATGGTTTGCAACGTTGCCTCAAGTTTGTAAGAGACCACCTTCTTTTCCCCTAAAGATCACTTATTAAAATTCAGTTTAGTTGACACAGATGTGTGCATTTTAATAACCTTAAGCATTAGTCAGAAGCAAGGACGGGGATCTATAAAACTGTACAGAAACATTTAGGTAGTTCACACTTTCCTTGAGGAAACAAACGCAAGGCTAGTATAAAAGATCGTCACATCATGACAAATCCAGGGAGGCAGACAGCTGGTCTTAAACCCAAAACTTCAGAGCAGCCTGATGTGTTCAGGGATTCACCTTAATTCGAAGTGTCATGTGACCTGTGTCTAGCTATGTGTCCATTTTTAAGCCAACAAATAAAAATTGAATCGGTGAAGTTTGCTCGGGGGCACGCCACATGCATTCTTGGAACCTCCTTCCTTGTGTCTTCCGTGGAATCACGCGGTAAGACGGCCTTTGCCCGCCTTTTCCTCTTAGGTCGTGCCCTGGAGACCGTCCATGTTCCCACACACGGCAGAGCTGTGTCATAACCCAATGTCTTATTCAAAGCCTAATTCAAACCCTTCTAATTCAAGGGCAGTTATTTCTTTTTAAAAAAATTTAAAAAAATGTTTTTAACAATTTCTAAACTGTAAATTTCCATTTACAGTTATTACAGAATATTGTCTATATTCCCTGTGTTGTATGATACATCCTTGGGCCTGTCTTACACCCAGTAGTTTGTGCCTTTCACTCCTCCACCGCTCTATTGCCCCTCCCCACACTGGTAACCACTCGTTTGTTCTCTACATCTGTGAGTCTGCTTCTTTTTTGTAATATTCACTATTTTGTTGTATTTTTTAGCTCCCACATATAAGTGATAGCAGACAGTATTTGTCTTTCTCTGTTTGTCTTATTTCACTTACATAATGCCCAACGGCAATAATTTCTAATGTACTTGACAGTATCTCAAAGTTCAGATGCACATCTGGAACCTCAGCTGAGTCCTTGGAAAGTACATTTGGGTGCTGACTGTGGATGGGGCCTGTCGGGGACACAGGACCACGGCTCAGAAGGTCAGCGCCCGTCCTGGGGCCTCGGTGGGTCCTGTGCAGGCACCACTGCCTGCAGGTCCCCCTTCCCGGGCCCCCTCCCCTCTCCCTCCCTGGGGGAAGCTCCCACTGCTGCCCTTGCTTCTGGGGCAGCTCTGGCCCCGGCCCCCTGGGGCTGGACCTCGGTTCCTGGGACCCAGCTGGGGGGGGAGGGGCGCCTCCCACCTGTGTCCCTCTCGGGGGACCTGTCCTTTCCACGGGAGACTGAGCCTTCCTCTGCCGAGGAGCCTTCTGAGCTCAGAGGGGCCGGATGCAGGTCTGGCCGCCTCCGGACATGGGAGAGGACCCTCTTCTTATCATCTCCTGAGACAGGAGGACGACAGATGTTCATTTGTGACAATCACAGAGGACTTCCTAGGAGGGGAGGTCAGGTGTGCGATTTGACAGGAATGTTCTAATCCTTGATTTCAGGCTTAAAAACTAATCCAGTGACACGTGTTTACTTCAGTGCATTTTCCATGACATATATCAGACCCCAGAGCACGTTGACATTGATAACATAATTAAAGCCCTCTAAGCAAATACAGAATTTCACTGCTTAAACAATTTGCAATACTCTTTTAAGCTAGAATGCAAGTTTAAAATTTTTAACCTACGTTAAGCTTGTTTAATCGCGAATGTCACCTTCTAATGTAGCAAAATCTCTTATCCCCTAATGAAGCTGCTGCTTCAAGTTATTGCCAGTTAGTCTGACATTTTTACTTTTGAACTCATGCATCCGTTGGGTTATTTTGAGGAGTTGCGACAAAATGCGTGTTTTCATTCATACCTAGTAGATTCTGTAAAAACTGTAAAGCTGTGAAGCCTGTGAAACTGTCTTTATTCATTATAGAGTCTTAGAACATTTCCCTTTTTTTTTTTTTTTTTTTTTTGCTGCCCCGTGCAGCATGTGGGATCCTAGTTCCCCGACCAGGGATCGAACCCGCATCCCCCGCATTGGAAGCGTGGAGTGCCAACCACTGGACCGCCAGGGAAGTCCCACATTTCCCTTTTTGTAGATGTTTATTACGAGATTGTTGAGCCTCGGTGATGCAGGCAAGGTTGTCTGGAATGGAGGGAGGGGCTGGGTTCTCACTTGGTCACAACTCACGTGGACCCTTTGGTAAGGCATTTCGAAGATGTATTATATTTTTTTTCCTAAAGTCGAAAGAGTGTTTGCAAACCAGCTTAACTTTTGATATGTTTTACAGAACTAGGTTTCCTTAAGCATTCCAAGATAAAATGATGCTTATCCTGAATACTAACAGTTGAAAGTGTAAGACATCTTATTACAAAAATAACTTTGTAACCCGTCCTTCACCAGTGAATGGGCCGGTCATTTATGAATCAGTGATCCTTGTAGCAGTGCTATTAATGGAAGATCCCAGTGGAGGGTTTGAGCCACTGACTCTTCCTTCTCACTCCTCAGGCTCTGAAGGGGTGTCAGGGGATGTGACCATCGTCATTAAGAAGAATTTTAAATCTAGGGGGTGGTGATGGCTAATCTCACGTCTGGATGGGTTCCAAGTTATTACAGTCCTTCAAAAGCAGTCACGGTGACTCCATAAAGGACCATAATGGCAACTAGAATCTCTTCTAATGGGATTATAATGACAAAATAATAAAAACATTAAGCAAATGGAGATTAGAGCATTAAATACACTGATATCCAAATAACTGGGAGAACAGATGCTGAGACCAGTGAGAACCTGGCTTACGTCTGCCTCACGAGGAGAGAAGTCGAGGATTTGAACTGAACAGAGGAGCAAGTACAGCGTTCTGTGATTTCATTACTTTCCTAAAAATGTGCCGTCTCTCAGGTGATCCAGTGACGTTTTTCTCAGTCCCAAATACCCGACTCGTGCCTGGGAGCAAGAGGTCTCGTGTTGTAGGGAAAACCCTTACCATCTAGAAGGAAGTGCCCATCAGGGCAGTGTTACTCCTGGTCGTCAGGTGAAGTGTAATCCTACTTATAAGTGAGGTAATGGCTTCTGGGGGTCCAACAGAAGTGGAGTATTACTGTGTTTCCCTTGAAATTTAAAATTTTCCGGCCAGGCTGTGGTACCCCAGGGTGCCTTGGAGCACAGTTTGGGAACTATGATGATAATGTTTATTTTCGCTCCCTCCTCGTGATGCATTCAGTGAATGTTTATTAAATATGTGCTGTGTTCAGCGTCTGGGCTAAATTCTGACGGCACGCAGATGAATTCAACACAGCTTCTCCCTGTAGTTAATGGTACTGGATAAGAGTCTGTTTGCAGGAACTGTGCTCCCAGGGGATGCACCGGCAAACTCCTAGCAAAGCTTAGGGAGGAGAGGGTACCCACAGCGAGAGGAAACCCTCAGAGGAGGGGATCTGGAAGGATGCGTGGATTTAGGGGATGGAGGGGATAGCACGGGCAGAGGTGATGGGGTCAGTAAATCAGGAGCCTCATACAGGTGGGGGGGAGGGAAGCATTACCTGTGGGGAAGGGGTGTAGAGGAAATAGGGTTGGAATGGTAGGTGTAGAAGATCGGGAGCATCTTGAATTCTACATTAAGGAGTCTAATTATTTTTAATTGTGGAAATTTACCATTTTCACCATTTTTAACTCTGCATTTCAGGTGCATTAGGTACATTTACAATGTTGTGCAACCATCACCCCTGTCATTTCCAGAACTTGTTCATCATCCCGAACAGAAACTCTGTACCCTCTTCCCCTCCCCCAGCCTGTGGTAACCTCTAATCTACATTCTGTCTCTATGAATTTGACTAGTCTAGATATGTCGTATAAGTGAATCATACAACATTTGTCCTTTTGTATCTGACTTTATTTCATTCAACCTAATGTTTTCAGGGTTCATCCATGTTGTAGCACCTGTCAGAACTTTATTCCTTTTTATGGCTGAATAATACTCCACGGTATGGAGACGCGGTTATCCATCATCTGTTGATGGGCACTGGGGTTATTTCCACCTTTTGGCTATTGTGAATGCAAAACACGTTGGCACATCAGAATCTGAGTCCCTGCTCTCAATTCCTTTGGCTTCATACCTAGGAGTGGAATTGCTGGATCACATGGTAATCCTATGTTTAACTTTTTAAGCCAAATTGTTTTCCACAGAGTCTGCACCATTTCACATTCCCACCAGCAATGTGTGAGGGTTCCAGTTTCTCCACATCACTTGTTACTTTCTGTTCTTTTGTTAATAGCCATCCTAATGGGTGTGAAGTGATGGATGTCGTGGTAACTTTGATTTGCTTTTCCCTGATGACTAGTGATGTTGAGCATTTTCTCATGTGCTTCTTGGCCATCCGTGTATCTTTTCTGGAGAGATGTCTGTTCAAGTCCTTTGCCAATTTTTGAATTACTTTATTTTTGTTGACTTCTGGGAGTTCTTTATGTATTATGGATATTAATCTCTTCCAAGACGTATGATTTGAGGATATTTTCTCCCGTTCTGTGGGTTGCCCTTTCATGAATTTTAATATTGAATAGAAATACAGTAAGTCTTGATATTCCACGTTTCTTCTCTGTCTTACTCTATTCAGAAAATTAGACACAGTGTTCCTACTTCAGAGAGTCATCTCCAGGCAACACTTGTCCTTTTGTGCCACTTGGAAGGTAGCTGCCCCCTGTCCACTTGCCTGGTTTTTTTTTTTTTTTTTTCAAATTTTAAAAATTTATTTATTTATTTATTTATTTTTGGCTGTGTTGGGTCTTCGTTTCTGTGCAAGGGCTTTCTCTAGTTGCGGCGAGCGGGGGCCACTCTTCATCGCGGTGTGCGGGCCTCTCACTGTCGTGGCCTCTCTTGTTGCGGAGCACAGGCTCCAGACGCGCAGGCTCAGCAGTTGTGGCTCACGGGCCTAGTTACTACGTGGCATGTGGGATCTTCCCAAACCAGGGCTCGAACCCGTGTCCCCTGCATTGGCAGGCAGATTCTCAACCACCGTGCCACCAGGGAAGCCCCTTGCCTGGTTTGTATCTGACCCCTTCTGTGCAGCACATTCCATACAGTGAGTGGTTAAGGACCGACTCCAGCGGCCTGAGTCAGTTCCCAGCTCTGATGCCTTCCAGGGTGGGGAGTGTGGGCATGTTACTTAACCTACCATGCCTCAGTCTTCTCATCTGCAGAGTGGGCATAAAAGTGGTGCCTACCTCATAGGGTGAGTATACATTAAATTAACGTATTTAATGTGTGAAAGACCCTTAGAGCCCTGCTTGGCATGCAGTAGGCACTCAATATGTGCTGCTCTCTTACTGTGAGTTTTTTTTCTATCCAACTGGACTGGAGTATTGATGTCTGTTGTCTCTTTTCTTATCCAGTTCTTTTTACTTTGGGTAAGTAGAGATATTCAGCAGTTGACCAAGGATGTGAATGACTGCCATGTGCCCTGTACACAAGGGGATTTTTTCAGGAAAGAACTTAAAATGAATTTTTATGAAGTGATAGAAATCATTTCTTTATGGGGGAAAATACAGCACAGTAAAGAAGGCCAGCTGTGCTGCTGAAGGAAAAGACGGTTAGGAGGGTTAAGAGAGTGAGGATTCTTTGCTATAAAGAGAAATCCTCTCAAGAGAAATAAATGCCAGAGGGGCATTTGCAAATCTGAGGGTTTCTGAGTCTCAAGACGTCTCATGTGAGTGCAGGTGACCCACTGGCTGCTCCTCACAAGACTCCGCCGGGCACCCGAGACCCTGAGGTTGCCAGGGTTCTCTCCTGTCTGCAGTCTCCTGGCTCACCGTGGGTCCCTGTTACACGCGCTGGGTCCCTGTTACCCTGTTACACACAGTGGGTCCCTGTTACACGCAGTGGGTCCCTGTTACCCTGTTACACACAGTGGGTCCCTGTTACATGCCATGGGTCCCCGTTACACACAGTGGGTCCCTGTTACCCTGTTACACACAGTGGGTCCCTGTTACATGCCATGGGTCCCCGTTACACACAGTGGGTCCCTGTTACACGCCATGGGTCCCCGTTACACACAGTGGGTCCCTGTTACACGCACTGGGTCCCTGTTACCCTGTTACACACAGTGGGTCCCTGTTACACGTAGTGAGTCCCTGTTACCCTGTTACACACAGTGGGTCCCTGTTACATGCCATGGGTTCCCGTTACACACAGTGGGTCCCTGTTACCCTGTTACACACAGTGGGTCCCCGCTACACGCAGTGGGTCCCTGTTACACGCAGTGGGTCCCTGTTATCCTGTTACACACAGTGGGTCCCTGTTACATGCCATGGGTTCCCGTTACACACAGTGGGTCCCCGTTACCCTGTTACACACAGTGGGTCCCCATTACACGCAGTGGGTCCCCGTTACCCTGTTACACACAGTGGGTTCCCTTTACACACAGTGGGTCCCCGTTACACACAGTGGGTCCCTGTTACATGCAATGGGTCCCCATTACACACTGCCTGCTGGTTTGGCATTTGCACCCCCTGCTCTGCCCTCATCCACGGCAGGGCTTTGGAAGGAGGGAATTGTTTTATGTCTCTGATTCCCTCTCAGGCTTTGCACTGGGCACCTCCATGAGAAAGATTCGTCAAATGAATGTATTTGCTTTCATGTCATATTTCTATCTACACCTTCCCTTTAAGACAGTAAGTTCTTTGGGAAATAAGAACTATTGTTCACTTTGAATACGGCCCAGGGCCGGGTGTGTTGGGCCTAAGTCTTTGACCCGCTGGTCTGGGTACACAGCACGAGATCAGGGTTTAGATGTAGTCTCCTCAAAACCTACATCGGTGGACCTTGGAATAGGCCCTGAGAACCGGGGGCTGCTGGAAGGCCCAGGTGTTGGAGCCTCTGGTCCACTGGCACCATCCACCTCCCGCCGGTGTCTCTTCACTTCTCCAAGGCTCTGCTTCCTCACTGTCAATGGGGTGACTCTGAGGGTTGGAACGGGTAACAGTGAAACTGCCCTGCCCGATGCCTGGCACACAGGGCATCTTCTTGCTGGCGTTTCACTGCTCCAGGGTTCCTGCAGGAGCCTGTGCTAATGTGAGGAGTGGGGGTCCCAAAGGTGGCCTTTGAGCATCTACCCCTACGTCTTGTGCAGACCATAAAGCACTAGGCCACACCTCAGAATAGTTGCCGCCTGTGTGTATTTATCTTAACGTTAAGCTTAAACAGAACATATGCTACATGTCTCAGACACAATTCCAAATACATCTTGAGAGGAAAGTAAAAGCAAATATTTGTAAAGTGCTTTATGGTCTACACAGAGTTTTCAGGCATCTCTCCCGTGACAGTGACTCACCAGAGCTGGTCTGACGCTTCCTCCGTGCTTGGCTCGGTGTGGCCGTGTCCAGGTCTCATTCTGATCGGCAAGAGGCGGACTTCTGGAATTGGCTCAAGAGCAAAGGACAGAAGCCTGGCCGGGCTGTCCACTCCCTTCCTTTGTCCTGTGTGCCCCTCAGGACTTTGTGAGGCAGGGTTTGTCATGAGTGTGGTGGACACACCAGCTTCAGAATCAGGCAGGGTTCTCATCTCTGACCTAATGCTGTGTAGACAAGTTATTTAATTTCTCAGAACCTGCATTTCCGTTGTTAAAGAAACGGGCAATAACATTGTCAAGACTTAATAAAATAATGCGTGTGGTTGGCACATATTCTCAAAAACGATTCTTTCCCTGTTCATTCACCAGTTGTTGGGCGAGTCAAGATGATTAATGCAGAGAAAACTTTGCAAAGAGGAGTCACTATGTTTCAAAGGAGAGCAGACCAGTTAAATTTATCAGGATTGTTAATTAAGTTTAGCAAAATGAAATTCTAATAAAGTCCAGCGTATATCTGAGAACAAGACATCCTACAATGGCAGAATTTGGTTATTTTTCCTGAAAATCTGCAATCTGTCAAATCTGTCAAGGGGGAAAGTGTTTTAAGATAACTCTGTTTGGCCTTGTGATTCCAGCGCCTCCTCAGGTGTGTGAATGAGGGAGGCGTGCTCATTGCTGCCAGGAGCCACATGGGTCGGTCACTGAGTTTATCCCCTTGACCCCTGGCATGAGCTCCCACGTGTCTGAGCATCTGGACCAGACCCTCTTCACATGCTGTCCTCTCAGAGCTCTTGGTGGAATGAAAAGCGTGCCCGGAAGATGCTTGGTGGGGACTGTGTCTGGTGGGGACCATGTCTGGTGGGGACCGAGACTGGTGGGGACCGTGTCTGGTGGGGACCGAGACTGGTGGGGACCGTGTCTGGTGGGGACCGTGTCTGGTGGGGACTCTGTCTGGTGGGGAGAAGTCTGCTGGAGGCTCTGGGTCGGGACGGCACGGGGCTGAGCACAGCTGAGCCAGACGAGGTGCCGGCCTGTTCAGTCACTCGTCTTCTGGGATGGATTCCCGAAGGCTAATGGAAATGTGAACTAAATTTCACTTAGATATTTTAGTACCTCAATATATGCAGTTTCCCCACTGCCATCTAGGCTTAAATGCTGCATCAATGATGGTTTCTTACTTGAAAGGAAAATTACAACTAAAACTCTCTCCCAGACGCCAAGAGGTAGAGAAAGGTGCGCTTCCAACAGCAGCAAGCAGCCCCGTAGATGGTCCGATTTGGAGGTGAGACCACGGGTAGCACAAGGGTCTCACACCCACTGGGCGCTCCCTGTCAACACTGTGTCAGATAGTCTGCAAGTGGTTTAATTCAATCTGTGCCCACAAGGGGGTAGTTTAAAATCATGAGCAGGGATTTCCCTTGTGGTCCAGTGGGTGGGACTCCACACTCCCAGTGAGGGGGGGGGGGCTGGGTTCAATCCCTGGTTGGGGAACTAGATCCCCCATGCATGCAACTAAGACCTGGCGCAGCCTAAATAAGTAGGCAAATAAGTAAGTAAATAATAAATAAATAAGATCATGAGCAAATTCCTGGAGGAATCAGGTTCAAATTTTTATTTTTTCGTGCTTCCACCCACCGTGTCTTTTTACTCACTTCCTTGGACATTTCCTGCTGTTCCAAGTCCTCGCTGCCTTCTCCCTGTTCTGCTGTGGTGGCAGGTGGCACCTTGCGCTCCCGTGGCGTCACTGATCTTGGGCGGGAGGGCGTCCGTCCACGTGCCCAGACGTGTCTCCGGAAGGACTGGGTGACGTGGCCAGGAGTGGTGGTCTCCTCCCGGCGCTGCAGACCCGCAGGAATCTTGCTGGGGGAGCGTCTCCACTTGCTCCCCGCTTGCTCCTGTGCAGCTCAGATCCTACCCTATGTCCTCTGTCCCCATGCCACCTCCCCAACCCCTGGCAACCACCAGTCTGTTCTCTGTATCAGTGAGTCTGTTTCTGTTTTGTTTTGTTTGTTTGTAAATGTGCAGCTGTAAAATAAATAAGTCACAGGAATATGATGAACACACAGGGGATATGGTCATTAATATTGTAGCAACTTTGTACGGTGGCAGATGGTGACTGGTCTTATTGTGGTGATCGTTTCATAAGGTGTAAAAATATCAAATCACTGTGTTCTGCACCTGAAACGAATATAACATCGTATGTTAATGATAACTCCATAAAAAAAGATTTTAAAAAATTAAACTCATCCGTGGTCCCACAAGGAAGAAGCAAACCTGCTGCTCGAAAACCCACTGGACACCCCGGCGGTCTCCCTGCTGTCCACTCTCCAACATCTCTCGTTGTGGTTGCCCTGGAAACCCAGCCAGCAAACCACCAGGACGAACTACCTATGCGTCAAGAGGGTTGGCTGCCTGGTCTTCTTGTAGCTCGTGGGAACCTTGCTCTCTTCCCCGTGATGCTACCCTCAGCTCTTCTGCTAGAAGCTGGAAATCAGTCCAAGTGGACAGCAAGCCTTGCTTCCATTTGCAAACAGTCACTATTTCAAGAAATCTCAGTTTTACTTCACAGTGGTTCCTGGATACGATAAGAAAATGATAAGGGTCGCCTCTTAAGTTTTCAGCTGCTAATTTCCGAGTCCCCTGGGGTTCTGTGTTGCATGTGGTCAGCAGCGTATGCAGTACACGTTGAGGAGGTGGTGTGGCTGCAGTGAGGCTTGTCGGAAGCACCTGTGACTCCTTCTCGTCACTGAGACCTGAGTGCACTTTGACCGCAGTCTCCTCGATCTCCCATGTCAGCACTTAATCGTAGGGCTTTTACGTGGCGTGTATTTTCTCTCCCTAAATATTCTTATCTACTTGGTGCCCTTTGGTATTCAGACCAAGAAGTAGGTACCAAATCACCCTCAAATGCATAATGGAATTTTATAAACATGTGTATTTAAAAGCAATATAGCTTTTAGTTTCAGGGTCTCTGTGAAACCTAGAAATATCAGTATTTGCAAACTGAAGCCCTGAAGTCTCTTGGCAAAGTGTAATTTTTCATTCTTTTCTCCGAAGCTTCGACGAACGCTCAGCCTGAGATTCTTTTATTACCCACCTAACTCAGTTTCCTTAGCTGTTCATTTCACATGAAGGACAAGAAATGTGATTTTTGCTTCTTAATTTAAACTTTGGCAGCACAAAGGAATGTCTAGAAATTCCTCAGAAATCTCTCTTTTTCAGCCCTATCCCTTTCTCCCCATCTCTCCTCCCCACCCCCTCATTACTGTGTTTCACATAAATATTTCTTTATCAAAAATAGACATAGTTTCTTAAAAGGCCTTCTAAGAATAAAAAAAGAAAAAATTGAAAAAAAACATTAAGAAGCTTTGAAATATGAGAGTAGTATTTTTATATTTTCTCCTGTATTCTCTCCTCTACCACAAGAATAGAATTATGTGTGTGTGCATATACACACATACACACACGTGAGTGCACACACACGCATGTAAGTCCGTTGGACGAGGTCTACAGTATATACACCGTGTAACCCAACCTCTGCAGAGCCTTTCTTTCAGCCATTCACGTGGACTCAGTGCCCATGCCCACCCACCACTCCTTTTATTGTGGCTTTTCCAACTTGACTTCTTTATTTTGATCTCTTGGTTGGTTAATTTTATTATCAAGTGGTTCTTTTCGACATGGGCCATGGGTATTTATTTTCTGATTTTTCTTCCTGGATGAGAATGCCTGTCTTTTGCTCTTAGTCTCAAGGGAAAACTTGGCTGAGATTAAATTCTTGGGTCATGCACTTCCTTTCCTTTAGTGCTCACTCCTGATATACTGTCCCATTGTCTTCTAGCACAGAATATTACAGTAATCCTCGTACCACGATTTTCCACTTACTATTTTGGGGGCTGGACTTTATTATGAATTGAACTCCTCACCCAGGAAGGCACACGAGCGCCACGTTGCCCACACTGTTCACGTTTGGAGAGACCACCGTAGCCTTCTTTCCACTTGAGGGATGACTTAGCTGGGTATGATATCCTTGGGTCACGTTTACCTGTAAACTTCTGGAGGTGTATCACACCAGGTTAATTTCATCCTCGACTTTATGCCTGTGTGTTTGAAAAAAGATTTATACTTAATTCTTACTTACATAATCAAGATATTTCTTGGTATCTGTTATTTTGTTCAAATTTGTTAGAATATTGTGTCATTTATTTATTTATTTTTAAAATTTTATTTATTTATTTTTGGCTGTGTTGGGTCTTCGTTTCCGTGCTAGGGCTTTCTCTAGTTGCGGCGAGCGGGGGCCACTCTTCATCACGGTGCGCGGGCCTCTCACTACCGTGGCCTCTCTTGTTGCGGAGCGCAGGCTCCAGACGCGCAGGCTCAGTAATTGCGGCTCACGGGCCTAGTTGCTCCGCGGCATGTGGGATCTTACCAGACCAGGGCTCGAACCCGTGTCCCCTGCATTAGCAGGCAGATTCTCAACCACTGCGCCACCAGGGAAGCCCTGTGTCATTATTTTTAATTGTGGTTTTTAATGCTTTCTTCATGTCATAGATAATTCCTCCGATTGTTATCTTTGAAGTTATTTTATTTCCTGTTTGTTTCTACTTCCTTTGATGATGTTAGGTGGGTTTTCTTCCTTAGCCATGCCAGTTATCCTTATCCTGGACTGTCTTTTTCCGTCCTATCTATTATCTTTTTTCTGACTTTTCTGATCTCATTCCCTCTCCTTTGATTTCAGTGTGATTATCTCAAATCTTCTATGTCAAGAATTTTCTTTTAATATGTATCTGCTCTGATAGTTGCTAGTCCTGTCTGACTTCTTGGTTTTGTGATGCTGCTATTTTCATTCTTAACTTAGGTTTTTACCTCTGCAATTTGGAGGGAGGGAGGAATTGCTTTTACTGTTATCTCCTCTCATTTTATTATGATCAAAAGAGGGATATACTGGATATAGCTTTTCTCTACTTCTCAACCCAGAAGCCTGATAACTTGACATTATTTTAACCAGAAGCTTGCTGAGTGATTTTTGAACAAAGACACTATTTCATGTCATTTTTTTCTAATGTTTATTATTTTTAGGCCAGCCCTTGACAGCAAAGTATTTAAATAATGTTTACAAAAATTTTTCAAGTTTTTCATCTATAAAAATACATTTATGACATGATACTATTATCGACCAAAGTGCTTCTGTTTATAAAGCACTCTGATACTTAAAATTTTGAGTAAGTGTATTGAAATATCCAAGGTGAGTTATAGAGACAAAAAAAGAAAACAGGCCGTTTTTACAGGTAAAACAGAAATAATATTTTAGAATTAATTGAAGCATGGCTATTTTGTCTTAGAAGCTGTAGAAGTCACCAGGGCTCCTGAGTTTGGCAGCAAAAGCAATTTGTTTTTTCTGTATTTCTCCAGAGTATTTACAAATTTAAACGTCCCCACAAAATTTCTGTCACTGTTTCAAGACCAGGAAGCGAGGACAAAGTCTTGTGATTCAGGACTTCACAGACGCAGATTTGAAGGGCAGGAAGATCACTGCAGATGCTCCTGGTCTCAGCGATGGCCTTGCTTTGGGAAGTGATGGGTGTAAAGATTTGTTTGAACTTAAAATATGGTAAGAAGAATGAGGAAAATCGACCCCACTCTGAAAGGCGTTCATTTTCCTGTGCAGGAGGTGCTGCACTTGTCATTTGTTCCAGGGACGGTGCCGAGTCCTTTGCAGGGTTTCTCAGCCTCCACCCATGTGTTGAAGGGGGCTGCTGTTATTACCACATTTTACAGATGCAGAGTCTGAGTTCAGGGCATCAGATACGGCTGCAGAGTTAACGAAGGGTGAGTCCGGGGTTCCTTCCTCGGCAGTCGGGCCCCAGAGCTCTTTTGTGTGTCACTGCATTTGAGAAGAGACTGTGTTACACAAGCGCAATTTTTCCTGCTGGTTTTCAAAGAACATTTTCAGTAGTTCCTCAGGGTCCTGTGACCTCATGCTATAATTAAGGGGAAAGAGGTCCTATTGAAATGGCCACAGTTAACCTGTTTAACTGAACCCACGCTGAGGAAATTATCTACATGAAATGGATGACTTTTCTGTGAAGAGAGTCAAACTTTGAAAGAAGACCAGGTTTGAGTGGGGCAAATATCAGGAAAAATTGTTCAACAATTACTTATGGAATCATGACCGTCCGTGTGGCCTGGAGGCAGGTGCCTGGAACGCGGACAAGGTCGGTAACAGGTGAGTGTGTCTGATTTCCCTTCCTGGACACACAGGTGTGGAGGGCGGTCCCCACAGGCTGGCTGTAAAGTGGGGCCTGAAGCCTGAGTCCGGTTCCTAGAGGCAATGTCCCCCAGATTCCTTATTATTTCTAAAGGGACAAGAAAGGACAAACCAGGGTGAGAATGAGAAGTCCTGAATGATAACAGGGAGGGCAGTTGATAGGAAGAGATGGCCCCGGAGGGGTTCGTGACAGGTGATGAGGGTGAAGCCTGCCGTGGTGGGGACAGGGTCACACACACGCCTTCTGGCCACAGACCTGGGACCAGTGGGCCAGGCCACACCTGTCACGTCGGTGTGTTCTGTGCTCCTCCAGCTCCATCACCTTTTACGGGGACCTGGATTCCAGCTCGCTGTCTGAGGGGGGATGGACAGAGCTCGGCAACATGGCTGAGCCAAGCAGCCCAGAGCCAGTCCCGCCGCGGCTTCACCCCACGTCGCCAGGGGCCTTGTGAGGACCCCTGGGGATGTCCCAAGGCCAAGGCGGTCGGGGGAAGCACAGCTATGGGGGACACTTTCCAAAGGCTGGGTCTCAGGCATCTGTCACCCTCGCGTGATGATGGCCGTGGGGCGGCCGTTGTGTGTGTGTGTGGCCGTGGGCCCAAGGTGTGTCCCAGTCTTAACCCCGCTGTGGCCTCACCTTTTGGTGAACACTTGTGGCTGCTGGTTTTGGTAAAAGCGTCTGCAAAAATGTTATCTGTCACATCACTGATCAGCCCAAGGCTCAGTAAATCCTGTTACAGACGTCATAGCCCAGGCTGCTAGAATGAGGACTCTAAAATATCTCTAGTGGATGGAGTGTTTCTTCGGCCAACTAATTTTCTAGCAAATCCACCTCTTTTGGCTTCTATGACTGTGTAAGAAACCACTTCAGAATTCAGCGGCTGGAAGCAGTAGCCGTCGATTTGTCATTTCCAGTGACTGAGGGTGCCTGGCTCAGCTGCGTGGTTCTTCTCTGTGTGTGACCGGGGCTGCGGTCACCTGCCGCTTTGACGGGTGGGGGGGACCCAGACGTCCACCCACAGGGCTGCAGTGACACTGGCCGTCAGCCAGCACGTTATCGAGGGCTGTCGACTGGGTCACCTGCGTCTCCTCCACGTCACCCACCACCCACGAGGCTTGGCTTTGCCACGTGGTGGCTGGGCTCTAAGTGGGACCCAGTGGGTTAATAGTTACGTGACATTCTAACAAAAGATGATCCACAGGCCATTTCTCAGCTGTGTTTTTGTCGTCGTGTTTTGGTGAAATTATAATTTTATTTTCGTGTGCTCACCCCTCCCTGCCCCCCCCCCGGTTATAAACTTTACCAATACCGGAAATATATTTACTTCAAGTCTTTTATACCCATTTTTTATTTTTTGTGGTGCCTGGCACAGAGGAAGTGTCTAATACACATGAGAACAGAATTGACATTTAGGTTGTTTGCAGTTTTTTGGCTTTTACAATGTTAAGACAAAAACATAATTTTAAAATTTCCTCTACTAATTAAAATTTCCCTAGACTTGTTCCTAGAAATGAAAACACTGGCTCAAAGTATATGCATGTTTTAGACTCTTGCTATGTATCTCCAAGTTAACACTTTTCCCCAGGGCCTGTAGGAATTTATATCACCACTGGCAAACACGAGAGAGCTCTTCATAGCAGCTTAGCCAGCACTTGGCGATTTAAGTTGTGTCTTTTGTCTTCATAAATTTGATAAGCTAAAGTGACATTTCATTATTGCTCTAATTTGCATTTGGGGATTATTGTTACGCACCATATAAAGTAGGTGAGCTCTAGCTTGTTAAGTACACGTGCAGTTTTGGCATTGGTGTGGTGGAGTGTTACGTTCACATAGGGTAACTTAGCTTAGAACTGGAAGAGACTGAGGCAGTGTCCCAGAATCCAGATGTGTGCTGAGGCGCTTTGGGTCTTAGATGATCTGACGGCTCGTACAGAGTCGTCAGGTTGTACCCACGCCATCCCGCCGAACCTCTGGGCCCACCACCGACTAGAACTAATCTCACTTTCTTAGGAAGTTACGAGCATTTTCCAGCAAGCGCAGAAGCTTTCTTTGATGCCAGGCTGCCACTACACCAGCAACTTGAGGCCCGTCCTGCAGCACTCTCTGCCCTGCTTTGTAAGAACTGCTAGGCACAGTCTTGTCCCTGGTCGTCACACTGTTGAGACACTGCCATCACGTTTTATATCCTCCAGCTGCGTCAAAACATGGGCATCACAGAGTGGCTGAAACTCGCAGGCACCGTGCAGGCAGGAGGGTCTGGGGCACTGCCAGGGCGTGGGTCCTGATCGTGGTGGGGCTTACACAGCTCTTCCCGCGGGAAGCTGTGCAGAGCCAGCCATTCGCCACGGGCAAGATCGGTTCCCTGGTCTGGGCCTGCCCTGGCTGGACAGGCGGGGGCGCAGGGGCAGCCTCGGGGGGGGGGCACATACCGGGCACTCTGTACCCCCCGTGCCTCTCACGGGTCTGTAACCGTTTCACGATCCAACCCGGAGACAGCCTCACCGGCACGCCTGCAGGGAGTTCAGAGCACACTGGTTGAAAGCGGCTGGTGCCCTAACAAGTCGGCGTCCTTTCTGCTGCTTCCCTAAGGGGCATTTGCGTGCACTCAGGAGGGTGGCACGGTTGTCGCCCTGCCCGGGGTGGAGTGACCTGCTTCCCTGTGCTTCCCGCTCAGAGGGTCACAGCTGCAGAGAAGGTCCGGAGACCCAGCGCCCCTTCTGTAGGGCAGCCCTTCAGGCGTCTGATGCCCGGACCCTCTCCCGTCTGGCCAGAGTGTCCTCACGTGGTCGGGACTGCAGACCCCACGGCTGTGACAGTCTCTGCGCTCACACTCTTACCACGTGTCCCTCTTGGAATTTGGTGTCCCAGGTAAGATTTTCTGGGAGCGTTCAGATGTCTGACAGCTGGCATGATTAGGACTTAGGTTTTAATGGAGAGCAGTGGAGATTGCAGAGAAGTTGGGCCAAAACTGATCACGTGATGCTGCGTTTCTGAAAGGCTTGTGCCTTTATGCCGTCTGTTTCCCGTGGACGTCACGCGTCTCAGGACCTGCTCTGTCGTCGGCACTCACGTTCCCGCTTCACTACCTCCTCTGCTACTGGGATTCCCCGGGGGCATCGGCAGGAGGGCCCGGTGCCACGTCTTGCCTGACCGGATACCTGTCGCTTTACGGTCACCGAGGCAGGGATGGGAGGGTGAAGAGAAAGGACGGCCTTTCCTGCTGCCTTTTCGTATTGATGGGTTGTGACCACCTTAGTCACAGACTGAGTCCCGAGACCTGATTTCCTCTTAGAAGGAAAACGTTTCCTTCATTCGCTGCTGGGCCTAAGGACCCAGAGCCGTGCGGTCAGGTGGCCCCAGGTGCGGGGGATCCCCGTAAAGGTGCAGGCGCCGGTCGTGCTCTCCACGGGTGTTTCGGGGTTTGCGGCAGCAAGCTCCCTGAGAGCTGGCCAGCAACACCTCCGCCGTGTGGGAACCAGCAGCAAGGCAACTGATTCGGTCCTGGGGCAAAGTGTCTTTTGTCTCAACCAGAACTGTGATTCTAGGGAAAGCGGTTTGGCTTAAATTTGAGCCCAATAACACGAGAATTTATGTTTCTCCGATACTATAGCAAAGGCATTTTAAAAGACAAAATGTGCCATAATGGGGGAGGGTAATACCTATTCTTTGGTACTTGGTTTTTGAAGAAGTGTTATCTCTCTGGTGGAAAAAAGCCCTCCTTTTGAGAGCTGATGTGTTCTTTTACTGTTACGGATTAGAGAGGCTGTGAATCTGTGCTTTCAGGTTATTAGTTGAAAGTCACAGGACTCTCCGGGCTCGAGTATGTTTTTATGTATTTCCCATTTTTCATCCAGATTAATTAGTGAAGCAGAGTACTGATCTGTCTTGCCTCTGGGCATATTTATTTTTGAAATTAGGAAGCATTTAAGAAATTCAGGGTCAAGATTTTGATAAAGAGGTAAATGTCAGCAGTGATCACTTAGAACAAAAATATCACTTAAAAAGGTCATTTAAAAATTTGATTGCAGTTAGTTTCTATGAAGACATTAAACTATTTCAGTTTTCTTTGACACTCACTGATTTTGCAACTAGCATCTATTAATGTGAGAACTGACACCAGTTGCATCGTATGATTTTAACAGAATTATGGTCATATTCTAGTAAGATGTGATTTAGCTTTTTAAAGGAATTAAGTGTGTTCTTGAAATGGGAACAAAGTGAGTGTTTGCATATAAAACCGTATTTTCTTATTGATTCCCTGTAATTTCAGACGGCTGTTCCCACATAGGCAACAATTGAGCACACGAAAGACATGATTTTAAGCCCTACGAGGCTGAAGAGACCGAGCCCTCCAGCGGCAAAGGCTGTCCTGTGCAGCCAGGCGCTGCCTCGATGGGTCAGTGGGCAGCCGTCCACGCTCAGAGGCGGGCTGCTGATGCTTCACGGTCAGCCGCCCTTCTCGGCCTCCCCCGCCCCGCGGTCAGGGTCAGGCAGTGCCCGGCCAGCCTTCGAGGACTGCCGGGGGTGGGCACGGGCTCCCCTGGCCCCCTCCTCCCGTGCAAGGGCGCTGGTGCTGACGTGGGGGGCCGCCAGCCCCCGGGCACCGGTTCTCAACCCGGACGGGGGCCGAGAGGAGCAGGATGTGGCAGAGACCAGGGCCCGTGGGTGCCCGAGGGCAGGTGCCCGGAGCTCCTGGCCTGTCCCGACGTTTCCTCACTGTCCTCGCCCAGCCAGCCCCCCAGAGACCCTCGGGGTTGGGTGGGGGGTGGAAGCCTGTGTCATGTGCCTTCCTTTACGTTTATGGGAGTTTTATGTGCACGGTTGGGGGACCCCTGATGGAATGCCCAGCGCCAGGGGACCCTCTTCTTTGTTTTGGTCCAACGGCTTCCTTTATAAAACGTCCTGTCGCTCAAGCCTCCCCGTTCTTTTTTGGGGGGGTCTCCTCATAAGTCTCGGTCCCCGGATTCACTGACGTTGCAGTTCTGTTTTTCTTGCTGCCTCTCACCCCTCCCCTTCCTGCAATAAAATAGACTCACTTCCTGTCAATTAAGCGCCACTCAGAACGTATGTCAAGAGATGCCAGTTCCCATTTTATTAGAAAATTTCGTAGACTTTGGGGAGGTGACTGTGTAATCAACCCCAGTGGCTCTTCTTTTAATGACGGTTGGTTTGACCTGAGGAACAAACTAGATTTTTTGAAGGAGGCTCTATTTGATTGTCATTCAGGGTTAACACCTGGAACAGACCTTACTGATGCTCTGACATTTTCTGCGAGGGTAGATGATGAAGTGGAACTTTTAAAATTCAAGTGAGGATGTTAGCTTTACACACTGGATTTTTTCCAGCTGAAATGGAAGTGGAGGAGGTGGATGGGGTGGGATGGTCCTACCCCATGTCGGCAGGAAGCAGAGCCCGTGACCCAGACTTAGCCCAAATGTGCCCTTTTGCTCTGCTGGGCACTTGCCTTTTAAAGAACCAGAGATTCACCTTCCATTCCACCTGCAACCTGGGCCTCGAGTCACTTGTCTGGAAGAGTCTAGTCTTTGCTTCTGTGACCAGGGCACTCTGCAGAGGAAAGCAGAGATTATAATTTTGGAGATTATCATCTAAACCGGAGCAGCAGTCAATAACAAAGAGCCATTTATCTTTTCAAAGTAGCTTTATGGGAGATCATACTTGATGTCAGGTTTTCACCAGTAAGCCAGGGAGGTGCTTGCATTTTTGCATCTGAAGAATAAGAGCGTGATTTGCTTTTGATAGAGTTTCCAGGTGCTGCTTTAAATTAAAGAGAGTGTTATCCCTTCATTGCTGTTGCTGTCAATGAGCTAAAGACTTATTCATATTCGACCAACTATTATGTTAAAGACACGCCTTCATCGGTTGGTCACCAGCTGTCTGAGTATGTGTACAGACACGCACAGCATTTGAAGGGTCAGCCGTGGGGCTGTTCTCTGGACTCTGCAGCTCCGGCTCTGCCGAGGGTGATGCAGATGGAGCCTTAGTGGGACTTAAAGAAGGACCGGTGAGAGGATGCGACTTCGCCAGGAGGCATGGCCTCAGGGTGACCGAGGGGCCTCGGAAGAATTTCTCCCCAATTTCCGGTCATGAAGCTTGTTTTCTTCCTTCAGAAAGTAGTTCCAGAGGGTCTTGGGGACGTTTTGCTTTTAAGAACCCCCAGTTAGACCTCAGGAACACCTCAGAAATCTAAACAGAAAGCTCGGTGTGTCCTTGCCCTCGGGGGCTGTCGGGCAGGACCCTCGATGAGCCTGGGGTGGGAGAGCTGGGGGACGGGTGCAGGGGGCGTGGCCTGGGGTCTGTGTCCTTGGCCGGGGATCTTCTGGTTCTCTGGGTGTGGATCCGCCTGTGACTCTTCCCGGACGTGTGTGGGTGGACATGTGAGCACGTTCTGATCGTGAGGTCAGCTCCTGTGGGGCTTGTGTCCACAAGTGCGGCTTCAGGAGAAGAGGTGACCTCGGGCTGCTCTGCAGGCTCCGCCCACACAGGCCAGCTCTCCGGACGCCGTCCGAGTCCGAGGAGGGGTCACCGCTCTGTCCCTCAGGGTGGCCGGGTCCAGTCCAGCGCCCTGTCGGCTGTGTGGTCCCCCCGGGGGAGTTTCCCCTCCCACCAGCTTGCCCCCCTCCCCGCTTTCTTCTTAGGGTGCCCCCCCACCTCTGGAAATGAGAAAGAAAATGCAGAAAACACTCTTGGAAACCTGTTTTAAAATCTGCTACCATCTTTGTGATAGAAAGTGTCCGAAACAAATGCATCCTGGCCGGTGCTCACGGCGGCTGTTTCTAGGCCTCCGTGGTCCTCTCCGCACAGAGCTTGTGTCTGCGGTGAGGACTTGCCGTGAAGAGCGTTCGTTAAACGCCAGCTGTGTCCTGGCCCCCAAGCAGAATATCATAGCGCCTTTTAGCCTCTTATAAATTGATGAGAAGAAACAGATGAACAGAATAAAGAACAGGGGAGAGAGAGTAGAGACTCAGTGTGCTGGTTTGCGTAGTCGAGACCACCACGGTTCTGCAGGGTTCAAGGCGGGGAGAGCTCAGTGTGTAATCACTAGGGGTGGTGCTGGCCTGAGTCTTGAAGGGAGTTTGGAATTAATACCTGAGGGAGGAGCAGGGCTTTCGGAGAAGGCGGAAGCACCAGGAGGGGTCTGAGCAGGTAGGGGTGCGAGGTCCCCTGCAGCCCCAGCACCCCTCACGGAGCGGCTCCGAGGTGGGCAGTGCCAGCCCGTCCTTGCCTAGAAAACGGGCAGGTGGGGCTGTCACCTTGCTGGCTGTGTTTCCTGGGGCCTGCAGATGCCAGGGCTAGTGCAGGGCATCCCCGGAGGCCCTGGGAGCAGGCGGTAGGGACCGGGCCGACTCTGCAAGGTGGACCCCTTCTCCTGGGTCCTCTCCACACCGGCAGGTTCACCCGTGTCCAGACCTCAGTCAGCTTTGGCTGAGGACCGGCGAACCATAGCCTGCATCCGACTGCCCGTTTTTGTAAAGCAAGTGTTATTGGAACACAGCCACTCCCACTGTTCTGTGTTGCTGTGGCTGATTTCCCACTACCGAGACAGGCGGGGCAGAGAATGTTACCCTCAGCGGCTAAAATACGTCCCCTCCGGCCCTTGTAGGGGACGTTCACGACCCCTGCCCTGACTGCTCCTCCGTCCTTATCATGCTTTGCTCTGGTCAGGTGAATGCTCCGGTTCAGACTTTCCCGCAGTGACGGCTTTCTTCTTTTGCTGACCTAGGTTGACGGTCAGTGTGTCGGTATCCGAGCTGCAGAGGAAGAAGCATGAGGCGTTGATTTGATCACAGGGTAGTTTCCTGCGATTCTGTTTTGCATTAAGTCAGGAAGTCCTCCTGCAAACAAACCACATTTACTATCTTCTCAGTTAGCTCGCCAGCTCTTGGCCGCTCTGTGAGTTGCCTTTGCTGTCGGATCCAGCCAGGCCCCTGCGGAGGTCGACCAGCCGTCCCGGAGAGCAGGGGCTCCCCCCACGCCCCACCCTGCACATATCGGACTGTAAGCTCACATTCCTCTCGGCAGAAATTAAAGTGAATTCATCCCAAACTGAAGACTCCTTAACTTAGTAACTTGTGATATTTAAACGAGCTTCATAATTTTCACGTTCATTGGCTACTTTATTCTAGATCTTATTCTTTCTCAGAAATATTTTGTTAATTCAAAGGAAACCCATTTCAACTGTTGCTTCAACTCAAACGTCATTGCTGTTTGGGACTTTGACTTCTCGTCTGTTAAAGAATTGTTTGGTGCCTTATTTTGTGCGACTTACTTTCCAAACCCTTGAATCTGACACGTGCAATGAGGAGCAGATGCGGCTGAAGCAGGTGTTACTGAAGACGGTCCTGGGCTCAGCAGCTGAGGCGGACACGCTTCCGGGGAGCTGGCCCCGCCCACTCTCACCTCGTCGGCCAGCGGACAAGGTCAGTCCCATTCACACGTCTTTGGAGACCATCTAAGTGCATGTCACGCGCCATCATGATTGCCTTAGTTGCTTGCTACCATATAAGCGTTATTCTTTCGTGGCGAATTTGAACAGCTTTTTCATACCTGGGAAATGTGCCATATCACATGTTGCCTTTTCACGCGTGCACACAGGTGGCTCGTACACAGCTCTCACACGTCTTGCTGTTTGGAGCTCAGACATCTCTCTCCATCATGGTTTCCCATCTTGAGATAATTGCACCAAGCTGAGAAGTGCCTGGACCAGAGCAGCTCCACTGCGATAATTCCACAAAGTAAGATTTCACCAAGAATCTTATGTAAAAGAGAATTCTGTCTCTCTGTGTCTTGAGTATAACATTCTCCCCTCTGTGGATGGGGACCGAGAAGAATTTGCTGCCTCATCTAGTGGTGGAAACGATTTCTGGGTTGGAAGGTGAGTTATTGATACCAGAATTTAGTAATTTTGTGGGACAGTGGCTTCTGCTACTTCGGATTCTACACCTGTTTTACGGACTTTGCTTTGGTGTGATTGTATTTACAGAGATGAGTGGAACTGATGTTTCTGTCATATTCTTTCACCGTGAGGTGCTCTGCCCTGCTGCTCCCTCCCAGTGGGGACAGATGCAGGGCTGGCGGCTCTGCCTTTGGCCCAGGGTGAGATACACCATGACGCCTTGGACGTAGGGCGCAGCCGCTGATTCTCATGGGAGGCAAGACAGAAGGAAAGCAAGGGTACCACCCACCCCTCCAGAGTAGCCGGGGCTGTGAAGGCAGCGGGGAGAGACAAAGGCCCCGTCCCCTGCAGTGCAAGAGAATTATTTCGTGAGCTATGGTTTGATATTTTAATTGTCATCCAATAAGAGATACACCAGGAAGCAGACACATATATTAATATCTGATGGCTACAAAACACTTTCTAGAAAGCAAATGCATAATTTTGAAGTAAGATAAATCATAAGATTCCTGGAGTGTTTGTATAGAGAGTGGAGCCGCTTCTGTTGATTGTCTCACAAGTTGTTTACTTATTTGTTTTTGAAATACAAGGAGGTCATCCTGTTTCTGAAGGATTTTTGAGTTCCAGGGGAACCAACTTGGCCGTGAGGTGGTGAGGTCCCTCGGGGGTGGCCCGTGCTTATTGTCAACCTCACAGGACGCGTGTGCCCGTCGCTGCTGTCCTCAGACCGTCCTGAAGCCCTTGCTGGCTTGAAGACAGATTTCTCTCCTTCCACAAGTGTTTGTTGATTTCTTACTCTAAGTAAAACCCTCTGCTACTTGCCCTAATTAGTAAGAGCTTACACGTTACAGCCTAACAGTTTTCAGAAACCTCACATACACGTTCTCTCGCTCGATTTTACACTGAATCTAAGAAGGGGATGCGGCCTTAGAGATCATGACCATGTCATTTATTAGCTAAATCAGGGCATGTTTGAGAGTGAAAGGGATGCTGGGAACCATGTGATCAGAGACTGTACTGATCACACGGACATATGGTCACTGATCTTAGGGATCATTGGGTTTAAAGGGCCCAAAACCCGCTCAGCCTGTCTTTAGGAAGATGAGAAGCTGGTTGTCTGGATGTTGGGCAAGTCCTTCCAGAACCCGAGGCCTGAGGACCACACTGCCTTCCAGCTCTGGATTCGCATGTGTGTCTACACTCCAGAAATGAACAGAATCTCTCTGCAGATTTGAAGTTTCTAAACGGGGGTGTCTGTTTGGCTCAGCATGGGCTGTGGTCCATCCTGCTTCACCCCGTATCACCAGGCTTCTCCCCAAGGCCTGAGAGCAGGCAGAGTGGTTAGTCACTCTCCCACTGGGACAAGGTGTCATTACACACATTTCCTAGATGAAGAAGCTGGAAGGAAGAGATGGCCGGTGACTTGCCCAAACTTACCTTGTGAGTAGGTGTCAGAGCTCGGGTGGAAAACCAAAGCGCTGGCTTGTCCTAGAAGTTTGCTCCTGTGATGGTCATGTGTTTACAAGGCAATCAATACTAATTTCAGTATTAATGCACTCCAGAAATAAACAGTTCCAATGAAGGCAACATCTTAAATATTAAGATGTGGTTACCCTCGACATTAGCAGGCTCCTAATGGGGTTTTCTAATTTTCCAGCATGTCAAGATCAGAAGCTGCCAGCCATGAAATATAATATGTTTTGGGAAATGTTCACGGAAGCACAGTTGAGATGACCTATTTCATTTCTTGGTGATGGAAATGCTCTGTGAGACACACAGACATGATTGGGGTGGCCTGTGGCATTCCTCTTGTTTGGCTTTCAGCAGAGACACCCTGTTATTTGCAGGGGTGGATCAGCCTTGCTGAGCTCAGCTAACATCTGTGGACCAGTTATTGGAGTGATTTCCTGTAATTATAGACCAACAAATATGGGCAGGCAGAAACCTGTGTAGGCCGTCAGAGGCCTGGAAAAACCATCCATCGATGTGATAAAAAGAGTTAAGGAGTCAAAATAATTTGCTAAATTGATAACCCGGCGAAAGCCTGGGAAGGGCTTAGGGTCAAACGATTCTACTGAGTTTATTTCCCTGCAGAAAAGGTCGGGGAGCCAGTGTGTTCTCGCGCAGGATTCTCTGGTCCGTCCGTCCGTCCGTCTGTAAGTGCCTGGCCAGCGCGGGGTCGGTCAGGGCCACGCATGCCTGTTGGTGTGAGGAGGAGGGTGGGCGCTTTCCTTCTTCTCTCCGTGACAAGGTCTCTGTGCTTGCCATCTTGTCACCACTGCCTCTGGGGAGCGTCCCCTTGCTCGATGTCACTGCCGGTTTTAGAGGAGGGCCCTGAGACCATTGTAGGCTGTCCACGTGGAGGAGCTGTGGACACACGGGGGGTGAGTGGTGCAGAGTGCTTGTGGGAATGAGTGGGCTGCCGCTGACTGAGAGGTGCAGAGCAGAGTCTGGGCAACATACAGATGCTGCTTCCGGGGGGTGAGAGGCACTCAGGAGGTGCCGCCCGTCCCCCCGGGACGGCGACCTTGAGAAGCAGCGACCAACGTAAACACCCTTGATCAGGATTTAGAGGCTGTCGTGTGAACGTGCTCGCACCAATTGCATGCAGGGCGTTGACCGTGCACACATGTCTATGTAGACAGAACACTGCAGCTGCACAGAAGGCCCGCTGTGCAACACACGGTCACGCTGACACTGAGGTTGAGGCCATGAACTTCCCTTCCCAGGAATCAGCAAGACACTGGTTTTCAAATGTGCAAAGGACACACTTTTGCTAATAAAAATATTCTGTTTTGTCTAGATCCCCAGGGACAAAGGGGTGGAGAATCTCCGATCAGGTGTTATCAGGGTGTCTGCGATTACATCTGGGCATTAATTTTCTCAAAGGACCAGATAAAGAATTCTTTTAAATTCTGGATGCTTCTTTAAAAAAAAAATTTGTCTGATTCACTTTTAGGAAGATCAGTATATTTTAAGATACAGGACAGAGTCTCATTTACTAAGGAGGATTGGTAAAAGATGTTACTTACCCACCTGCCCTGAACTCTGGTTGTAACCCCAGTGGGATCAGTTCGGGCTGGGAACACTTTTTCCTCTGCAGTAACTTATAGAAGTCTTAGACCCCCAAAAATGATGTATTGAAAACGACTGAACACAAACTCTAAAAGGAGAAGTATTTTCGTGTGTGTGGTTGCAAGTATGCCTGTGTGTTTTATTGTAACAAACAGTCAACAAGTAAATGGGCGGGTTCAAGGTCTTCTCTACTTAAGGACCTGGCCGGGACCATTCAAAGTGTGGCTAAGACATTGTTTGCAGCCCTGGTTCCACATCAGCTCCTTTTCCCCTCGTATTAGCCCAGTTCTGCTGTCTCGATGTGGATACCCCGTAAGGTGTCCTCTCTCATGCTTTTGCAGTGAGATGTGGCGTGTCCATTTCAAAGTCTGTCTTTATTGCTGTTTTCAGATAGTCTGTAGTGTTTCCATCTGCAAGCGCTCAAATTTTAAATACAGTTTTTGGGAGGAGTTTGCTGTCCAAATGCTCTGCAAAGTCCCGGCTGCTCTTTATTATAAACGGGGGTGATGCTGCGTTTTTCATCTGCCCCCGCCAAGGTGCCACAGGGGAGGGCAGCGAGGGCACAGCCAGGCCCTTGGCGGGAGGGCTCCTTCCGGCTCGAGCTCCGAGTCGAGCGGGCCCCTCGTGGAGACACTGGAACTTCTCCGTGGGGATGGCGGCCTGGGGCCCTGCTCTCGCTGGCTCCACGCCCAGCCTGATGTGGAGACCCTGCCAAACAGAATCCCTGTCTCTTGCGGGCCTGGTGGGTTTGAGACAGAAGTAAAGTTACAAGAAGGTAACGTGTCCTTTTGCACCTGGATGGGGGTGTGACAGCGATGTGGGTTTGTTCCGTTTGCTTATAGAGTTCACAGAGTGTCGTTCAGGACGGGTAAGGGTCACCGTGCATTTTTCAGAAGCAGGACTTGCCTGTGTGAGAAGAAGAGCCTCACGAAGTCACGTTTCAGGGGTGAGGCTGGGGATCTCTGGAGTTTCCAGAGCAAAGACCGACCCTGGTGCCCGACCTGATGCTTTAGTCCTTGTCATAAGGGAGCAGCTGGGAACAGAATCCTGGAAGGACAGTCTGGGGTGACGGGACAGATTGTTTGAATTGCCTACGTGTGTGATGTAGGGCCTTACATTTTATAAGGTTTTGCTTCTTTCCAGATATGTAGTGGTTCCTCTCTCTCTCTCTCTCTCTGTCCGTGTATGCACACACACACACACACACACGTGTATGTACATGTACGTATACATACACAGGCAGAGGAGGAATCAATATATATGGATATGTACATGTGTGCATATCTATGCATATATGTGTATGTATGTCTGCCCATATATATGTGCGTGCATACATCGTACATACATGCACACACACAGTCACCTAAACTGGAAAAGGACCTGGGTGGCATATTGATGCGTGTGGGCTCCGTCTCCAGGGAAAACCCCATCTTGGTCAGAACATTTGCCCTAGTGTTGCTTGGCTTCTCCTAGAACGTTCTCAGATTACAGCCTCAGCCACTTTCAGAAGAGCGACCCTCCTTGGTGTCAGTTTCCCGGGGTCCCATTGCGATTCCCGGGCTCTGCGTGGCCTCGTGCGATTATAACAGCAGAGGACCCGTGTCTGAGGCTGTTTCGCACGCTCTCACCTCAGTCTCCTGTCTGTTCAGCACATCACACTCTAAACTTCCCGTGTGCCAGGCACTGGGATGGCAGAGACTCGTAACATATGGTCCTTTCAAAGCAGCTCATTTTCTGGTTAGAAAGGGATATCTAGAAAATAATCCTAATGTGATATAAATAAGTACAGTAGTAGAGACAGAGCTGGCACCGTAGTTAAAGAAAACGTTTTTGTTTTAAGCGATTGGTGAGTCAGGGAAGGCAGGAGTTCCAGCCCCCGGGGCCCGGGGTGATGGGAGGAGTTCCGGTCCCTGGGGCCCAGGGGTGACGGCAGGAGTTCTGGCCCCCAGGGCCCGGGGGTGACGGGAGGAGACCCTCTCCCACATGCAGGTCCTGCTTTGTGTGCCTCCACCTCTCCCACCGCCAAGGCTCAGAGCCACGCCTGGCGGCTGCCACGTGCCACTGCACTTTACATGATGAGGGAGAAGCAGCAGCACGGGGGGAAGGGCAGGACCAGGCAGGTGTGTGGGGCTGTCCTGAGGACGGGGGCCTGTGAACGCACAGTGTGGGCAGTGAGCCCTCAATTCCTGTCAGCCCCGGGGTCTTCCTAGCCGTGAGCATCGTGGGCCTGGCTGGAGCCTCCACGAGAAAAACAAACACAAAGAGAGAGAATGGGAAGTTCTGGGGAGCTCGTAGGCAGCCGTGGGCGCTGAAGGCATAGCAGACACTCCCTCTGGACCAGACGTCAGGTGACAAGGGCGAGCAGACCACCGCGTGCGTGCGCCTCGGGGGTGGGGGGAGGCCGCCTGTGCGCTTGGCCGCCACCTCGTACCGTCGGTGCCCGCGTAGTCCTGGACCTGCGGTAGACGGAGCTGGTCCCCAGGGCTCCAGAGACCGTGGATCACCGAGCCATCCTGCCGAGGAAGAGCCAGGGACCCCGAGTTGCTCTGTGGCAACATTGGCAGCCATCGTTTTCCTCGGTGCCGGCCCTTCTGCAGTTACAGGGAGAGCGTCTTGTTTCCCCCACCAGGTGTCGTTCACACCTCTCCTCTGACAGCCCACAGTGACTTCAGGTCGCTGTAAACGGTAAATCGTTGATGTTCGCTGAATGGTTGGTTCCAGGTTTGGTTTTGCAGACGGTGAAGCACGTTTCCTCGGGTGCATCTCGGGGTGTGTGATGCCCGGACCCCCTCACCCTGTGATCTGAAACACTGGCTGTGCCGCGGATTTTCTAACAATGTTTTTCTTTTCTTTGCAGGTCACTTACAGTAAGACAGTTTTCTTAATTTGTCACTACATTCATCTCCATATCTGGAAACTGAAAAAATTCACAACAATGGCAGAAGACCACAAGAAGTTCTGTTACTGTTTACATATTTATTTTGTCATCTTGAATCAAAAACATTGAAAAGTGAAATTAAACGTCTATAAAATATTTGGTCTGACTCAGATTTCTTCTCTTTTAACTTCAGCTTTGTTAAGGAATAATTGACATAAAATTGTGAGATATATGTGTATGTCACGGTGATTTGATAGAGGTACGCCCTGTAAAGGAATCCCCACTATTCTAGTTAATTAACATACCTATCATCTCACATATTTATCCTTTTTTGTTGGTGGTGAGAACATTTTTTTTTAAATTTATTTATTTTTTATTGTTTATTTATTTATTTTGGCTGCATTGGGTCTTCTGTTGCTGTGCACAGGTTTTCTCTAGTTTCTGTGAGCAGGACTACTCTTCATTGCAGCGCGTGGACTTCTCATTGTGATGGCTTCTCTAGTTGCAGAGCACAGGCTCTAGGCATGCAGGCTTCAGTAGTTGTGGCATGCGAGCTCAGTAGTTGTGGCGCACGGGCTTAGTTGCTCTGTGGCATTCGGGATCCTCCCGGACCAGGGCTCGAACCCATGTCCCCTGCATTGGCAGGTGGATTCTTAACCACTGCGCCACCAGGGAAGCCCTGTGAGAACATTTAAGTTATACTCTCTTAGCAAATGTCAGTGATACAATGCAGTGTTATCACATGTTCAGATCAGGTCCTCAGGTCTTACCCACTTAGCGCTGAGAGTCTGTACCCTTTTACCAGCTGTCTCCCCAGCCCCAGCCCCGGCCACCACTTTGCTACTCTCCATTTCTACGAATTTGACTTATTTTTTGTTTTTGTTTTGAATATAAGTGACACCATGCAGCATTTGTCTTTCTGTGTCTGACTTATTTCACTTAGCATAATACCCTCAAGGTCCATCCATGTTGTCACGGTGGCAAGATTTCTTTCTTTTTCATGGCTGAATAGTATTCCATTTGTGTGTGTGTGTGTGTGTGTGTGTGTGCGCGTGCGTGTGTGCGTGTGCGTGTGCGTGTGTGTGTGTGTATTATATACGATATGTAATATATATACTGTATCTTCTGTATCTGCTCATCCATCGATGGGCACTTAAGTTATTTCCATAATAACTCAAACTTCTTATTCAAGTGAAATGTTAAGTTATATATAAACTTTATTTATATATAACTTAACATTTAATGACAATCTAATCTTTCAGTTATCTTATTTAGCTGAAATATTTATTAAAATACCCACAAGCGTAGTGACAAGTTTTAAAATGGATACTGTGACTGTTCCCCAACAAATATATGCTCGTTTTCCTTTTGGAATTCTAAAGATTATCACTGAACGTTAGAAATGTCTGCTCTTTTAGGTGTGACTGGTGTATAAATTATTAAAATCACTCACATTTGTGCTTCAATGTTAACCAGCTCAGGATCCTATGGGAGACGGTGAACGTCTCTGTGTAGGTGCACTCTCTGTGGTAGGTGCATCTCTGAGGGCCGTGCCTTTGGTTTTCAGAATTTAGTTACGATTCTTCAGTGAACGGCTTCCCAGGAAAGGCAGTAGGAAATGGAGGCGTTTCCCATGTTCAGTTACTTCATGCCTTGTTCTAGAATAGGGTTATAACCCCAACATGCGGGGCGTGATGCGCTAGTTAACGCGGCAGATGTTCGCTGGGCATCCGTGAGGTCCGGGCTCGGGGCTGGCGTAGCTGTTCAGGCCCCGGACGTGGCGTGGACGGCAGGACGCATGTCGGAAGGAGGTTCTCGCGCCTGGGGTGCAGTCTGAGAGCTGTGAGAGAGGACACGGGCGCGAGGGTGGGGGTCAGCTCGCAGACTGTCGTGAACCGTGGTGGGAGTTTGGAGTCTCAAAGGCAGTGGGAAGCTCCCAGGGCTGTTCCGTGCTGGGCATCCTTGGCTGGGATTTGCATCTCCGGAAGCTCCCTAGGGCTGTGGCACAGAGGGTGGGTTAGAGGTGCAGACGGAGGACCGGACCCGGAGAGACCCTCCAAAGACTCTGCCAGGAACCTGGGGACGCAGTGGCCTTGGGGGCGGGCGGGGAGCAGAGCGGGGGGAGCCGCAGCCACGGGAAGGGGGTGTTGGCGGCGGAATCAGCAGTGCTGACAGTTACCTGGACGCGGATACAGAAGGGGGTGGTCCATGCTGACCCCTGGGTCCTGCTGAGCAGACGGGAGGACCGAGTGGCCCTCACATGTGGGCAGGACGCCAGGGGAGGGCAGGGGCGTGAGGGCTGACCTCCCAGCCCTGGTTCCGAGGCTGTGCATCTGGACCATCGCATCCGGGGGGCCTCGGCTGTCCTGGTGCGGGGTCTGGGCTGGAGCTGCTTTGGGAAGATCTGTCAGCATCAGGATGTGGACTGGAGCTGAGACATTCTTAGAAAGGACGTGGGTGAGGAAGGGGAGAGGAGCCCTGAGACGCGGGGTGAGCGGAGCGGACAGGTGAGGACGTGTAGCCGGGGCGCAGTGGGACGCTGGAAGAGCCAGCGGCGTCGAGGTCGTCGGGTGTGGGTGACCCTGCTGGGAGGGAGCGGGGGAGGCGTGTTCACTGCACGGTCCCCGCACACACGTCCAGTCCCTGAAGGTGAGGCTGCGTTAGAGCAGCAGGTGGGCCGGGGTGGGCGTGTTTGTGAGCCGAAAAGACAAGAACCGGTTTGAGTCCTTCTGGGCAGAGACCAGCAGAAAGAGAGAGCTGGACACTGAAGAAGCTGGTAACAGGAGGCTGGAGGCCGGTCAGCGCCCGGGAAAGGCTGAGGCCGGTCACGGCTGTAACCCAGGAGGTCCGCACGTTCACCGGCCTGATTACCAGGATTTCAGTTTTATTTCAACTTCAGAATTTGAAAAAATCCATTACGTTTTTAAAGAAAGGGATCCTTTGACCAGATGAGACAGTAGCTGATGTCGCAGCCCCTCCCCACCCCCCAGGTCGTCTGTGAAGCCGAAGCATCGCGTAGACTCACAGCCCGCGGGGACCCGGGAACCAGGCGCCCCGAGACTTCCCGCCCGCGGTCTGTTCACACGTCGACTTCCACACACAGCTGGCCCCTCCTAAAAATAAAAAGTGACGCGTTACGTTTCTTCCCCCAAACTCTTCGGTTCCCTTGTATTTTCTTCTTGAGGTGAAAGGAAACTACTTAAATATTTTTCAAATGTAATTTTGTTCAGAATTAATCTTACTGATCAAAACACACCGAGGCTCTGGCGACTTGAGCCCTGCTGCAGGACATGGCATTCTAAGATGAGGGCAGCTCAGACGCGTGTTCACTTGTTCCATTTAAGGATTTGGATAGTCTTGGCGTCTGTCATAGTATGGATTTTATCATTCCTTAAAATGTTGGAAAGAAGTGAGGTTTAAAGCATGTAACATAAAATACTCTCCAAAAAACATTTTTAGTTTTTAATCTTTAGTACTCGGTACCTTTAGTGAGTTAACGAATGCGCTGTTGCCCGCCTGTGGAGGATTTGAGGACGCATATTCCACATTTCCTTTGTGTTGGTTGCTTTGCGGTTTTCGTTTATATAAGCAGCTGTACTCTTGATGTCACCCAAGTGACAGGAGGCAAGACGCTATCTAGAGAGGTGACGTTCTTAAGGTTTTGTTCACTGATCTAAGCTAAAGCAGCCCAAACAGCCAGTATGGCATCTTCGGTCTCTCTTAGAGGGAAAAGAGTCAACACAGAGCAAGTTTCTGACCTCAGGCAATGGAGGGTCTGAAGAGAAATCCAAGAAAGGGCCCAGGGTGTGAGCCTGACCCTCCATCGGATCCACACGGCCTCCTGGAAATGGTAAGTTCTTTTTGTTGTTTAAAAAATAATAACGATTTTAAGAAAAGCTACTTTCCCTCAAGGCGGGGGGGTCTTCTGTCTCCTCTGTTTTCAGAGCCCCCCGCCCGCTGCTGTTTCCTCAGCAGATTCTGCTGTCACATCAGACAAGCCCCACTGCTGTGTCAGAATGCAGCCTGTGCCTCGCCGAGTATAGGACAGGTTCGGCTTCCTTTGCAGAAGTCCCGGGAACCAAGGCAGCAAGGGGGCATCGTGACTTCTCCGGGCACCAGGGAGGTGGAAGTGCCAGGAGGCGTCTTTTTCTACGAGCGAGGTGGCCCAGTCAGGCCCTCCCGTTTGGTCAGTCCCACCGACCGGTCGAGCACCCTTGGGTCCGGCACTCAGGCTTTTCTGAAGTGTCCTTCTGAGGTCATTTGCAACACACACAGAAATCTATGATCCCTTTCAGAAAGAGCATTAATGCAAAAGGATGGAAATGTCTGAATGAGTCCATTTTTATTAAGGATAATTTTACCAAAAAAAAAAAATCATTATGATGCTTAGAAGATTTCTCCACTACATTTAAAAACAATCCTTTTAAAGTAGTCCATTACCATTAGAAATGAATTCACTGATGGCCACCATTTCCAAATCTGGATCTTTAATGCTAAAGAAGCAAGTTTGCCCATCGACTTGGAATTTCTGCCCTCCGATGAGGCCCCAGGGACTTTCGTCCCTGCTGAGCCATGGTTTTAGTCTGCGTCCAGCGTGTGATTTAAGTAACGTCTGTAAAAGTGCCTGCACTTCTGAAAAGACCTCTGCCTCTGGGGCATTTGGCCGGCTTCAGTCAGCACAGGCCGGCATTGTGTTTAGCTCATTTATGGAAAACCGCGGCAGGTGTAGCTTCCGTAGCCTGGAGCCTGGGCGGGGTGGCAGTGTGAGGGCGACGCCCGGGCACTTCCCGGCTGCCCTGCGGTGGGAGCAGCAGGTACCTGGACCCGGGGATGCTCTCCTGTCAGGAACTCAGCACGACCCACGTGTCTCCGAATCCAGCAAAGGTGTCGCTCCATGCCAGACCTGGTGAAAACGACCTTGATATGCTGAGTACACATTAGAACACCCAGGGAGGGCGAGCTCTCAGGACTCTTTTGTTTTGCTGATTGAAGCGTCTTCTGATCTGGGTTTCTTTTTAGGTGGCTGTGTGCTAGAAGATTTTACCACATCTGAGAAGCCAGACGCTGGACGTGGACGGGAAGGGACCATTTCTCAGTACTGGAGTCAGTTCCTCCTCAGGTTAAACCACAAATCCCTCCCGAGAGTGGAGAGAGGGCCTTGTCTTTGGAGAAGGGAGATGGTCTTGTGCTTGTCTTTGAAGCATCCCTTTGCCACCGGAGTGTCATAGCTTTAAGGACCAATGCACTTATGGCTTGGGCCTCAAAAAATGAATGAAAGTATTGTTCACAATTGTGTATTTTGGGGTGATTGTCAAGATAAATAAAGCATCACGATGCCTCCGTCTGCCGTCGCGTGTTCTGTCCTGAGCGTCGGTGTCCTCGTGGCCGTCGGGCTGCCTGGGAGGAGACAAGGACTGCCAGGCTGTGAGCACATGTTAGACTGGCAGGTGACTTAGCAGAGGGGCGGGCTTGGGGGGCACCTCTCGGCCCACCGCCCACACGCGCGGCAGCGGACCTCGGAGCGCCAGCCCCCTCTGAGCTCCAGGCTGTGCGCCCAGCGGCCAGTGACAGAAACGATGAACGGGACCCTCACGGCAGGCACGTGGGCCGGGCCACTTAGCTCCACGTTACTGGGAGGAGGGCAGGCGAGCGAAGCCCAAAGACTCAGCCTGAACCTGGGAGTCAGATCTGAGCTTGTGCATCAACGCGCTGTCTCCTTGCCCGCCCTGCACGTTCCCGTGTTTGTTCTGGAGATGGGTAGACGGGATGCTAGATGCCAGGACCACCGCCCGGGTGGAGCAGCAGACCAGCGGGTGCCCGGTGCCGTGGAGCCCGCGCGCCTGCTCTCGGGCTGGGCAGGTGTGCGCAGCGGCAACCGTGAATTACTCAGGTGTGTTGGGGGGACGGGGCTCTCCCTTCGTCTGTGGAGGGAAGGCAGGTACCCGGGGATTCTGAACGGCTCCCTGGGCACCCAAGGAAGCTGTGGACGTGGGCCTGGCAGGTTAATAGAGAGCTGGGTGCTTGGTGCCTGTTTTGTACGGGGAGGAGGAGCTGGGTCCTTGGGGGTCACTCTGGCTGGGAGGGGCCGGCAGAGTGAAGGGGACGTGCCAGAGGCTGTGACATTAGCCGGGAGGCCGTCGAGAGGGATGGGCCTGGGACGGTGAAATGAAGTAAAAGAGCGCAGTAATGTGTTCCTCGGAAGTGCCCTGGAAAATCACAGCAGGCGACTCTTTGCCCTTAGTTACGTCTGGAAGCAGCGCCTTGTTGCTGGATACTGGGTGTCGTCACCTTCTCCTGGGGCCGCTCGGGCTCGGCTTCTCCTCCTCATCTTCCCGATGGGGCCTCCGAAGATGCCAGGAAGCATCTGGCAATCTGTGCTGTGTCCCGCTGGCTGGACTTGACCTCCGTGAAGAGTTGCCCCACGTGGTGTGTTTTCAGCCTGGGCAGCTGGGCAGGTGGACGAGCTGGGTCCCCTTGAGGACGAAGGAGTGAGGAAGCGCCCGTGGGCTCGGGGCACCGCCTCCCTGGGGTGCGGGGTCCCTTCTGCCCTCCCTCCCACCCGACTGCCCCTGCTGTTCCCTTTTTACTTATTGCCCTTTTGCAAGGCTGTCTTCAAGCTTTCATCTGATCCAAACTACACCCCTTATTCAAATCCCTCAGTAGAGCGAGCAGGCCCATCCTTGGGGGCCAGCGTTGTTCCCTCTCTTATCTGATTGTCAGGCTGCCGGGGGGCTCTCTCCATGACCGCTGCCCCCCGGAGTCCAGCAGGGCCTGGCTCTCGTGGATTGAAGGGGGTGGTATTCTCCCCGATGTCTTGGGGAGACGGGGCTCTGTCTGCAAGGGTTTCGGGCATCACGTGCACGTTATTCTCGAAGGGCTCGTCAGTGGGTGCACTTTTGCACACGACAAAAGCAGCGTTTTAAGCACCTGCAATTCCTGGAAGCTGCATGTGTTGCTTAGTGAGGCGCCGCTGGCTCCTTGGAGAGCTGTTATCCTAGAAGTTTAACCAAAGAGAAACACACAAACCTGGCTTCTGGAACCTCCTGAGGCCACTGAAATATTCAAGCTGATGCCGTCCTGCTGGTCCAACAAACACTAATGGCCTCAGACTCACCGGGAGATCTCACTGTCACTCAAGCGGCCGCAACCCTCCCTCCCCCGCACTAGACTTGCTGATTCAGTACGTCCAGGGGGTGGCACAGCAGGTGCATTTCTGGTGAGTTCCCAGGCGGTGCCCAGGTGCCGGTCTGGTGACCACAGCTGAGAACCACTGGTCTAAGCTGAGGCCTTGCAGACAGCAAGGTGGCGAGTTTCCAGTGCACATAGCCAAGCGGGCTGGTTCAGGGCAAGGGAACCCGCCGTGGGGCCTGCAGAGGCCGCCTGACTGCCTGGTTCGTGTGCTTACGAGCTGTGAGTGGATCGTGTTAGGTGGACCGCGTGTGCATCCACGTGCAGGGCATCGTGTTAGGTGGACCTTGTGTGCGTCCACGTGCAGGGCATCGTGTTAGGTGGACCGCATATGCGTCCACGTGCAGGGCATCGTGTTAGGTGGACCGCGTGTGTGTCCACGTGCAGGGCATCGTGTTAGGTGGACTGCGTGTGTGTCCACGTGCAGGGCATCGCGTTAGGTGGACCGTGTGTACATCCGTGGACAGGGTATCGTGCTAGGTGGACCGTATGTGCATCCGTGTGCCCCGGTTGGTAGATGCAGAGCCTGTGCAGATGGGGAGCCCGGGTCCTCAGCCGATGCTGCATGGAGTTACGGTAACTGTTGGGATGAGTACGCCAGGTAATTCTTTCCCTCTGAGGGCTGGTGGGCTCGGATCTGGGGAGTTCTGTTCGAGAATGACCCCAGGACCCTGGGTCTGAGGTTTCCTGTGTGCCAGGAGCATCAGACAGCACTAAGGACAGCTCCCTGAACTTGAAGAAATGAGAAAAACGCCCTCAGCCTCCCATGAAATTACTATTTTCACGTCCCCTGGAGGAGCGTCTGCTAGACACCAAATTGGAAACTGAGCGGCAGAACGAGATAATTCTTAAATAACATTTAGGGCAATAAATAAAGATTGAATGTTAGCAGTAATTCTCAGGAAGTAAGTCCGTTATGAGTTTGCCAACTTGGGTAAATTAAGAGCCTTCTCTGGTTCGTGGTTTCATTTCTCGGCTTTCTTCCCTGTGGCCTCCATTTCTGTATGAAATTAGGGGCTTGGAAGGAATAATAGAACTGCAGCCAAATCTGAGAATAGGTGAGGGTCCACATTACCTCGTGGCCGGGAAGGATTGTACACATAGCTACAACCCGACGTTTGTTCGCTGGAAACTCAGTTGTTTCTCAGAAAATGGGACTGTTTCGTAAGAAGGTCTGAGGACCCGTGTCTGTGTTGTCACGTGCCTGCAGGTTTCTCAGGGTCTCTGTCCCTTTGAGGGGCTGGTGTTTGTCCGTCTCGAGCTACACACAATTCTCACGCCTTTAAGAGGCCTGACCCTGACCTGGTGGAAAGATCCGAAGGTGAATAAGTGTCTGTGATTTTCCAGAATTCCGTTCCAGCCCTGATGTCCTCATCTGTAAAACGGACAGGTGTGCTCTGGATGGGGCTTATCCCTGTGGAAACACCCGGTGTCAGGACGGCCTGGGGACAGTGACCGCGTGAGCCCAGCAGAGAGCTGCTCACGGCATCCCGACCGGAGACCAAGAGAAGCCTTTCCTCCTGGCATGGATCTCAGCCCGGTCGCGGCCCCTGCGATCTGGGCGGTACTTCTGGATGGGTGCAGGATGCTGCCATAAATAAAGTGCGTAGGACGCACCCAGACTTCTGCCTCAGTTACTTCCTGTTAACGGGCGGAGGATGCATTTTGAATTTTTGCTGGATCTGGGGAGTGGTGCGGGATCCTCTCTCCTTTTCTTTAGGGCATGTGTCTATCCTTGACCCCTTGATATGGTTAATTTTAAATAAAATTGGAATGCAAAATATAACTGTAGGATCATTTAAATTTGGGGAAATAAAACAGGATCAACATTAGCACCTATGGGCCTGATTTGTCTAAGGAATGGAAGCCTTCTTTCATGGCAGCATCAAGCTCATCACATCAAAGCCGTCTCGTTATCCTTCATTCCGGAAACCCTGGGGTCAGGCACCGTGGTCTTATTAACTCGGGGTCTGCCGCGTGTTTGGGCTCTGAGCACACACTTCCTGAAGGAGTCCGGTTAGCACCTGCCTCACGTGTTCTGTCCCTCCACGCCCACCGGGACCCGACCCGTAGCCTCTGCCTCACGTGTTCTGTCCCTCCACGCCCACCGGGACCCGACCCGCTCTGGCTGCAGCCCCGCACGCGTGGTTGGCAGCCGGCCTCACGTGCAGACCTGGCACTGACCCCTGTCCTGACACGCAGGTGTCTTTTCCTTTTGCTGCAGTGACGCCAGCCTTTCTCCTCATTTGAGCGAGAACCCCAGTCCTGGAGGGTTCGCCAGCACGGCTCGGGGCCCCGGAGGTGGCAGGGTGTTTGCCCGGCTCAGCTGACCCTCTGATGGCCGTACTTGGGGCCTCACGTGACCCTTGTGGTTCCTGGAACATTTTTGCACGTTTTCACATCACACCTTGCTGCTGTCAGTGTGCTAAGAGGGTCCCCCTTTTTTTTTTTAAAAAAAGCCTCATCTTGTCGGGGGTGGAGCAGAAAACCAGAGCGTGATGGTGGTGCTGATGAAGACGACACAGAAAGGTCAGTGCTGAGCTGATTAGACTGTGGGCACATGGGGATCAAGCCTTCCACCGCTTCTGGCTTTTGCTTCGGAGTTGCAAGCTGTGGCCTAAATGCTGGGCGTGCCCTGAAAGTCGGAGGGTGGTCGTGTGCCGGGAAGCGTCCGGTGAGGGAAGAGTGCTGGTGGGGATGGGAGGGGTTTCCTCCTGCAATCGTCTCTGCTGTCATCGGCCCCAAGGCGACGGGCCTCCCACATCTGCCATAGGTGCCACTGGCCGCTGGCAGCAGAGAGGAGAATCTCCGATGACAGCCTCTTCCCGGAGTGACCACTCTCCCCTGGCCTGGTGTGGGTGACAGAAGGAGCTCCCCCGAGAGCCGCCGGCCAGGACGTGTGTGTCCCCTAGATGGAGCCGTCCACCTGCTGTAGAGCACAGGACCAGACCTGTCGGCGAGGGGCTCTGTGGCGGTCCTCACGCTGGACGCTGGGCACGGAGGTGGCCAGGCCCCGGGGGGGAGCCCAGTGTTCGCCCAGTGGGCGTCGCCCCTGCAGGTTGACTCTGTCCGTCCGCCGTTCTCGGGGGCCCTGCCCACCATGCAGGCCTCGTCTGGCCAGAGGCTGGACCCCAGCTGCCGCCTCCCCCCAGCACGCGTGGAGCCTGGTGTCCGTGTGGACTGCACGCGCACCGGGGTCGAGGCCCCGATGCTTGGAACACGTGGCCCCTGCAGGAAGCAGGTCCAGGCTGGATTCCTGAGAGTTTTTAGGAAACGCTCCTGAGTACTCGGAGGCTGCACGGGATTTAATTCTGACCTTGAATCTCTATCAAAGTACTTATTATCTTTATCTTGTAAAAGTGAATCCTGGGGGGAAAGCCGTACCTGGGGTTGTTGTCACCCAAAGGTGTACGTGGGAAGTGGCGGGGAGGAAACCACCAGGGGCCACTCAGCCTGGGACAGCGGCCTCGATGGGGCACCTTCCACTGCCACAGCCCGGCCCACAGCTCTCCACCCCGGGCAGAGTGTGGAGAGGACGGACACGTGCACGTAACTCGTGCCTTCGTCACAGTAGTCGACAGGCTGCGTCAGAAATGCCACCAGGACGCAGAGAAGATTCTGCGATTCTGCCTGCGAGGTCAGAGTAAACACGGGGATGGGCTGCTTTCCTGGGATCTGGGAACATGTGCCAGTTTCCTGCACTGACGGAGGGGAGAGCGTTGCAGACGGACAGACAGACGCCATGTCGGGGCCCCGTCCCCAGACCTGACAGTGCTGGTCGGCTTGGGAATCTGTGAAGGTAACTCCATCCGCGGTGCTGCAGGGGATTCTCGGGAGGCGACAGTTTGCAGAGGGACGATGGTGAAGGTGTCGGTCAGAGGTGGTGGAAACCAGAAAGGCAGAATAGGACGTGTGGCTCCTTCTCAGTGAGGGATGGGCAGGTCCACGTGCCCTTAGACCAGGTGTGAGGGGAAGAGAGACCAAAACACGTCACTTTATCAAATAGCAACGCGCCCACATCTGTGCCTCGGATAAATCAACCAGACGGAGCCGGCGCCGAGGGGACGGGCGGGGCCTCGTCAGGGCGCATCTGCTCCTTTGAGAGGACTGGGTGACGGGGCTGGGGGGACAATGAAGCAATGAGGACAAGACTGCACGTGGTGAGGCTTCCGTGCAGCGGCCGGCGAGAGTCAGCGTCCGGGGAGAGGAGGCGGCCTCGGCTGCAGGGTCTGTGGTGACACCGCGGGTCATTTGCTTCACATTTTTCTTGAAGCCCTAAGGATGGAGCGCTGGCCCACGGGCGTCCTGTGGAGCAGTGACCGTCTGGTTACCCTGTTTCTCGGTCTGTAGTTCGTGGTCCCCCTGCTGGATTCTCAGCTTACGGGGGGAGGACTCTGGTCCATCTTCTGTCCCCCTTTCCCACCAGCACTTTGCCAAGAGTAGGGGCTCCTTACAATTGTGTCGAGATGAGCTTAAAACCTGAAATACAGCAAACCGTTAAATAATTGTCTCTTAGTGTCATCCCGGATAAATGGAGTATCGAGATGGCAGAAGGACAGAAGTGCCCGTGATCGCAGACCCCCCGCCCGCCTCTGGGTCTGTCCTGCTCACGTGGCAGCATCCCAGCCCACAAACTGCCCCCGCCTCGCCGGCACCCGTACCCGCCCGTGGCTGCGCGAGGTGGGGGAGAAGCAGGGCTGCACAGATGGGCCTCACTCCACCCGCGTGACCCCAGCCTTACGGCAACCCTGGGATCGCTCGCGTCCCCCGCAGGTCCCCACTAGGCCACGCCCCAAGGATGCGCCCCTGTCGCCTGTGAGCGTGCAAGGCGTCCCGTCGAAGCATGGGGGTGCTGGCGTTTCTCCATCTTTAAGGATCTCTCTTGACGATGTTTCCTCCTCAGCTTCCCCCGTCCTTCTGCCCCTTCAGGGGGTCACCACCTCCTTCCTCTGCTCAGGCAGCCTCACTGCACAGAGGGCAGGGGCTCTGCGGCCTCCAGGCTGTCAAACCCGCCCGTTCTCGGTCCATCGCCGTCTGACACCGTCGGTGGCCCCGGCTCCCCACAGGCCTCCCCTGGATCCCGGGACCCCCTCGGGACACCCTCGGCTCCCCCTCCGTCCCGGCCGCCCCTTGCTACGCTCCGGTCTCTCTGGGCTCTGCCCCTCGGGCTTGGCACCTGCCTCTCTCTTCTCCTCTTTTCCACCCACTTCCTCGCTCGGTGAGACGCGTCCAGCTGCATCACGTCTAAACCGCGTCATGCGGTCCACACCCACGTCCCCTCCCAAGGCCACTCCTGCGGCCCTGACCGTCCAGCTTCGGTGACTCGCTCGGGGTTGCCCTGGACTCTGACGTCCCCCACCCCGTCCCTCGGCAGATCCTGGTCTAATTTCAGTGCACGCCCGGTGTCCCAGTGCCACCTCCCCTGCTGGGGCGTCCAGGCCGCGTCCTTGCCACCTGCCCGCTGCCACCTGCCCGCTGCCCTGGCCTTCCCCCCCGCCCCGCCTCAGGGTTAACCCTCCTTAGCGCTCACCGCAGCGGCCCCAGGGACCCTCCAGACACAGGACAACTAAACGCTCCTTCCAGTAAACCCAGGGCTCCCGGCTCACTCGCTGGAAAAACCAAAGGCCCCAGGAGGCCCACGGGCTTACTCACAGAGTCCGCAGCCCCATACAGGCCGGACCTCGTGGCCACCGCCTTCTCTTGTGCCCCGAGCCCCGGGCTCGCCGGTCTCCACGCACGTTCTCAAGCCCGACCACTTCCCTGTTCCCGCGACCTGGGGGTCACCCGCGCCCACCGCAGGTCCCCAGCCCCCGAAAACAAGTGCAGGCCCCGCCCCCGCCCGCCTCATTGCCGCCTTCCCTGCTTTACTTTTCGGTGCCTTTATCTCCATTTGACACGTTCTCTAGTGTGTCAAAGGCCCAAGACTTAAACCTCTTTCTCCTCTTTTCTCCCCACAGAAAGGTAAACATATTTGTTCTGTTGCTCGTTTCCTTCAATAGAACGTCAGCTCCACGGGATGGGCTCTTTGTCTGCCGTGTTGCCTTTTCTGTCCAGCGCACAGAAGAGGGCCTGGCAGGTAATAAGCACTCAGTAAATATCGTGAGAGGAGGGAACCTCCCGAGTCGGCCTGGGATGTCTGCACAGTGGGGAGTGTTACCCCTGCATCTGTGGTCCAGCTTCTCGGTGCCTGCGTCCCAGTTATTTCAAAGTGAAGGGATGCAAGACGTAAACGCGCTTCGGGTTTGATTGGTGAAGGAGGGAGTAGCTCAGGAAGGGAAGAAATATGCTATTCAATTTTACTGAAGATTTTTCCATTAAAAGTTACAAAAAGCAGCCCAGCAGTATCGAAGCTGCCCAGTCTGGTAAATTGGTGGTAAATAGAATAAAGCCAGGTGGTTATTAACAGAAACTTTATTTTTGAGGCATAATGTGAGTTTAATCACCTTTATTTCCCTAGTGGTTTCATTTTTGTTCTGCCTTTAATGCAGTCTCTCATTTGCTGAATGGACTGTGTATGGTATAAAAACATTGGCTTTGCTATTTTCCACCAAGAATGTCAGAATGTGTGTCTTACCGAGGTGCTCATTCTGTGTCATCTCTTGGCCAGACATTGCTGCTTCTTCGGATTTGAATTTGTGACCTAAACCCCCAGCCAGCCCCCAGCCCTCTGTGTACATGACTTTGCGGGTGTGGGTGTGTCCTTGGACTTGGCTGAATGAAACGTCCTCTGCTAAAAAATTAACCAGAGAGGCCCAAGTAATAATATACTCAAATGTGGGCGTTTTGGTGATTTTTTACGTGATGTGAACATGTTTTCTCCATCTCGGTGACCCGGAATCCCACGTGACAGGTGCTAGCACACGCGTGTGTGTGAGTGTGGGTGAGTGGGTGTGTGGACTGTCCACTTTACATCAGCTTCTGGCCGTGTATGGGGTTTCACAATTGTAAGTGCAGGGTTACCTCCTTCAAGCCCTGATGTACAAGAGATGCCCGAGGACCAGGGGTGTGTGGGTTATTGGTCCTCTGCTGACCTTGTTATTCACCTGGACGCCCAGGTGTCGGTGCCGTGGCCACAGTGAGCAGCCACTGGGTGAACACTCGGCTGGGAAAGCCCGTGTGCATCTGATTCTGCTCTATTACAGCAGTATATAAGGTTTTGAAAACGGTTGCACCGAGATGTAATTCACATACTGTGAACTTCACTCAGATGCGCAATTCAGCAGGTTTCAGTCTCCCCGCCGAGCTGGCAGCCGCCACAGCTCTCTTTCCAGAACAGGTTCTATCACCTGCAGAGGAAACTCGTGTGCATTAGCCGTTGCTGCCCGTTCTCTCCTCTCTCAGCTCCTGGCAACTGATAACCTACCTTCTGGCTCTGAACATTTGCCTGTATGGGGCATTTTATATAAAAAATTATATTATAGGTGGTCTTTGGTATGACTTCTCTCACTTAGCAAGGCTTCAGGTTTCACCTGTGTTTTAGGACAGATAAGTACTTTTTAATTGCCAAATAATATCCCATGGTATGGATGTACCATGTTTTATTTGTCTATTCATCAGTGGATGGACCTTTGTGTTGTCTCCATTTTTTTGCTATTTTGGATAATGCTGCTGTGAACAATATGTATGTGGACGTATGATTTCTGTTCCCTTGGGTATAAATCTAGGAGGGATTGCTGGGTCACATGGTAACCCTAACGCCCGCAGAACCCATAGCTGGTTCCCATGTGGCTGCACCATTTTGCATCCCCACCAGCGAAGCACGAGGGTTCGCTACATCTTTGTCAACACTTGTTATTATCTGTCTCCTTTGTTGCAGACATCCTATGAGTGTACAGAGGTATCTGTTTGTAGTTTTAACTTGTATTTTCCTGACAGATAATCATGCTGAGAATCTTTTCATGTGCTTATTGGCCACTTGTATGTCTTCTTTGGAGAAATGTCCATTCAGATCCGTTGCTTATTTTAAGAAATTGGGTTATTTGTCTTTTTGTTATTAAGTTGTAAAGACAACTGATATATTCTGGATACAAGTTTCTTATCAGTTTATAATTTGCAAATATTTTCTCCCATTTTGAGAGTTGTCTCTTAACTTTCTTTTTCTTTCTTTCTTTTGACTGCGTTAGGCCTTTGTTGCTGCGCGCCGGCTTTCTCTAGTTGCTGTGAGTGGGGGCTACTCTTCGTTGCGGTGCGCGGGCTTCTCATTGCGGTGGCTTCTCTTGTTGCGAAGCATGGGCTCTAGGTGTGCAGGCTTCAGTAGTTGTGGTGCGCGGGCTCAGTAGTAGCGGCTCACGGGCTCTAGAGCACAGGCTCAGTAGTTGTGGTGCACGGGCTTAGTTGCTCCGCGGCACGTGGGATCTTCCCGGACCAGGGCTCGAACCCATGTCCCCTGCATTGGCAGGCAGATTCTTAACCAGTGAGCCACCAGGAAAGCCCTCTCTTGAATTTCTTGATGGTATATTTGCAGCACAATAGTTCTGAATTTTAATGAAGTCTAATTTACCTATTTCTGTCTTTTGTCACTTGTACTTTTTGTGTCATACCTAAGAAAACATCACCGAATCTGTGGCCACAAAGAATTACTCCTATGCTTTATTTTAAGAGTTTTGTGGTTGCAGCTCTTAGATGTAGATCTACAATCCATTTTGAGTTAATTTTTACATATGGTCTGAGGCAGGGATCCAACTTCTTTTTATCTGTGGAAATCTAGTTGTCCCAGGTTCATTTGTTGAAAAGCCAATTCTCTCCCCAGTGAATGGTCTTGGCATCCTTGTTGAAAATCGCTTGTAATGGTTTATTTTTTGGGCTCTCAGATTTAGTCCATAGATCTATATGTCTATCTTGCGTAAGGAGATGATAATCTTTCCTTTGTGCTTGAACATTTTAGAGCCTTAAGGTGTGCAGGGATGGACTCAGCGTTGTTACAGTGTGTTTGTATAAATAGTTCAAGGTCTGGCACCTACCTGCCTGGGTTAGAGTGTCAGCTGGAAACAGTTTGGCCCAGGGAAATTTCTCCAAGTACCTAAGCCTCAGGTTCTGAATCTGCAAAGAAAAACCTCCCTGATAGAACTGGCGTGAGGTTTAAGTAGGAACGGGTGTGTAACGTACAAAGATTGCTCAGGACGTGCCGGGTGTGTGTTCTCACTCAACCCCCTGTCCTGTGAGGTTATGTGTTGTCTCCATTTTACATATGGGGACACGAAGGCCCACAGAAATTAGGGAATTGTCCTGGTGCAGCAGGAAGTACATGGAGAAGGTAGAATTTGCACTGCCTTCTGACTACAAAGCCGTTGTTCTCTCTGTTCTGAGCTGGGCATCTCCTGGTGTCATAACGGCTGATTTTAAAACTTGCCTCCTTGCGGTAACAAGGCTTGTCTGCGCGGTTACGCTTACTCTCTGCCAGCCAACAGGGACCCAAGATTATCCCCGTGAGGTACGCGGGGATGCATGACAGTACATGCACTTTCTGCTTGAAATGATTTCTAACCAGAAAGTACAGTGATGAATACTTGGGCCACACACTTTGGGTCATTAGTCGAGTCAGATTAGTTGGGTAGGAACAATATGCTTGATTTGGGCCCCAAGATGACGGGCGTCTGAGACCAGACAGGGCATCAAAGGGTCTAGCTTTGTCCACGCTCCTGCCACTGAAGCCAAAGGTCCTGGATCAACTCCTTCCCCTCATGGGTCTTTATTTTCTTCCTTAAAATGAGCTATTCCCCTGGGTACTCTCTCTCTTTAAAACTCAGTGTGTCTATAACTGTGAGTAAGTGATTTCCACAACTGTATTGAAACAACATCGGCTGTCTACAGGGGAGAAGAACAAAAAAATAGCCATGATGCTACCATTTGAGTCACAATTGGAACTCAGTTTTTCAGGAAATACAGTAAATTACAGAATTTTCAGAACGAGATTGATAAGAGATTGACAAAGTGACGTGTCTGTCATTGAGTAGTTACCTCCCATTTTAGGATAAATTCCCATAAATATGTCCTGGGGAAAGATGTTGAGGAGGATGTCATCAATAATTTGTTAAAAAACTATTGAGTGTCTCTCTGAGTTTTTATACCATAAAGATTTTATATTCGTTGTCTCTTAAGTTACTGGGAAAAAAATGTATGGTAACATTGTGAGCAGTATTAGAAATTTAAATGTTTAGTATGAAGGCCTCTTCTGCCTCTATAATTTCAGTGCCTTTAAGATACGGACATATTCTTCCCCGTGGTTCCCACCCAGGGTCCCGCCATGTAAACCCATCCCAGTTAGAAGTATGCAGCCAGCAAGAGAAGTTTGGATATCTTTCTAAACTCCTTATTTAATATCCCATGAGGATAGAACTTACCTTTTTCTCCTTTCTTTGTTAAAGTTAAATTCGTTGTGCTTTTTTCCTCCGGTTTTGTAAATAATGTTTACTTTAGTAAATGCAGGACATGTAGAAGAAGAATATGCTCTGTGATCCCATATTTGACCCCTGAAATAACCACTGTCACCGAGGCTGTATGGCACCCACTCCGTGTGACAGGCGCACGCAGACCCAGACCCGCACGGCCACGCCACACACGAGCGTACACACGCACGTTGGACTTACACCTTCAGAGAACAAACTTGAGTTTGTGGTGTGCCTAGGGTTTTAACCAACTTTTAAACATGAATCATAAATTGTAACTTACAAGTACAGCCGTTTTAAGTGTTTTACTATATGAGTTTAATATCTAGGAGTATTTCATGTCCATGTACCGATTTTTTCCAACTCTGTCCCCTATTCTTTTTTCTTTCTTTAATTTTTATTAGAGTATAGTTGATTTACAGTGTTGTGATGTTGTGTTAGCTTAAGGTGTCCAGCAGTGATTCAGTTATACAGGTGTATATATACATATATATATATATATATATATATATATATATATATATATCCTTTTTCAGATTCTTTTCCATTATAGGTTATTACAGAGTATTGAGTAGAGTTCCCTGTTGTCCCCTATTCTTTTCTTCTTTCTTTTTTTCTTTTTGGCTGCATCGTGTGGCATGTGGGATCTAGTTCCCCGACCAGGGATCGACCCCGTGCCCCCTACATTGGGAGCTCACAGTCTTAACCACTGGACCATCAGGGAAGTCCCTGTTGCTCCTATTCTTGATCTTTAAATTGCTTCAACAATTTTCACTGTTACATGTAACAACATCTAAGAACAGACATGTGTTGAAAAGCCTGGATGGTTTCTCAGGAACTGGTTTGAAGTGCACGTTCTTAGAGACCTTGATTCATTAGGTCCACGGAGGATGGAAAACCCTGCATTCTGCATGAGCTTCCCGACAGACTCTGACGCACAGCCGTGAGGCCCCTGCCGGGCTCGCAGCCGCGGAGGGAAAGGGGCCGATGGGGGCCGGCCTGGGACGGGCGTGCAGAGCAGAGCGGTTCACTCCGGGCGATGTCCAGGCACCTGCCTGTGGCCCAGACTGTCCCGGGAGAGCTGGCTTCCTGGGTGGTGTCCACACAGAACGTTCCAGAAGCATGTAGCTGAAAGCACGCTGGGCCGTGTTGTCTTGGCTGTGACGTGTCCTCAACACAAGCTCCTTTTATACCCGGACGCAAAGTGATCACACAGCACAGGTTTTATTAGTTTTAATACCCTCAGTAGAAGATGGCACACTAAGAATATTCTATTAAAGACACACGAGAGAATTTAGACCGTTTGCACGTGTGGCAATGGATTTGCTCGTGTACGATTCATCCTAATAATAACGTTTCCTAAGCGCTCAGCGCACTGGTTGTTTGTGTCAACAGTAAAGTCACGTCTGATCCGCCTCGTCGCTCGGACCTTTCAGACTTAATCCTGTTGGGGAGCCCCGCTCAGCATGTGGGCTTGTGCAGGGGCCCTGGGAAGCCCCCTGCAGCCCCTCGGAGGGGCCCTGGGCCTCTCTGGGGGGGCTCACTCCCTCTGAACGGAGGCCTGGGCTGGAAGAGCTAGCGGAGGCTTGTTTTGCTTTAGATTCTGGCCTGCTGTGAGCTCATGAATGTGCAGACGCAGATGCGTTTACGATTTCCCGCGCAAACCAGGCAATGGCCCAAGGAGGCAGAGGCAGAAGCCGGGCTCAGCCCGCCCGACGTGCGTCCTGCCGAGTGACAGCAGGTCCCCGTCCCGACTCAGCTCCAGGGCAGGGTGTTGGGCACTGAGCTCTGCGTGTCGTCGGGGGGCAGGGCTCCCCGCCAGGCGGCCGGTGCTGTGCCGAATGGGCTCCGTCACTGTCCAGGAATCTCTCCTTCCTTTTCCTGCTCTTTCCCTTCTTTCTCCCGGGCCTTTATTTCTTCTTTCCACAGACACGAAGGATTTATTTTTCATAAGGTGCTGTGGCAAGTGCTGTGCGATGTTCCAAGTTGAATAACCTGCAACCCCTGACCTCAAAGATACTAGGAGGGAGAAACCATTTTTACAGGTCATTTTAATGTGACACATACTGTTCATGGGAAAAGTTGGTGCTAAGACTCAGAGGAGGGCCTGAGAGAGGGGGGGATACTATTGGGGTGGTTGGTGCACCCCAGGCGCGTGGAGAGGGGTAAGTCACAGGGCAGAGTCCCTGGAGGGCCGGGGTCACGCGGCAGAGCCGGGCAACGTGACAGCCGGTGCCTGTATGGGAGCAGCCGCCCGGGACGTTTGCCTGTTCTGGTGACCTGGTGACTTACGGGGGTCTGCGAGGACCTTGGCTCCATATACTGGGCTCATTTCTAAGGTTCTGGAAAGGCGGTTCACATTTCCGGGAGAGGCCCTGCTGAAACACCGGGTGATGACGGATTCCACCAGCGCATTCATAGTAGCAGTGTTCAAACTCAGGATCTTTCCCCAAATGCCTGTCTACACAGCAAACCCAGGAGTGCCCAGGTTAAGCAAATGTATGAACCTGTGAAGAGAACCGCAAATGTGACGTAATTAATAAGTTTGCCGACATTTCTTCTCCTCGTGGAGTTATTCCGTCATCAGGCTTGAGCCTTATTTTATACGTGTATGTATTTACAGACACAAGGAAATAGGCATAATGCGCACCGCTGTTTGCATTTTTGCGAAAGTGGTAAAGTGATCCTTTCTGTTCGATTTTGCAGTTTGGGGTATTCAAAAGAATCAGGGCCAAAACGCGGGCGACGTGGACCCTCCTCTGTCCCTTTGGGCAAATTACTTAGTCCTTCCTGACCTCAGGCTCCTAATCTATACGATGCCTTCCTCCTGTGAGTCTTGTGAGGTTTCAGGCGACATACAAATGTCTCATACATACTCAGTGCAAGCGAGTAAGGAGCTCGCACAGGAGGGCAGGTGGGACCCCAGACTTTGTCCTGACCACCCCCCACCTGGACATCCTTGAGACCAGTCCTGTGAAGATGTGAGAAGGGAAATGTTCTAGTGCAACTCGTGTGAACGATGAAGATTGTCTCAGAAGAACAGGAAGCAAAAGCCCTGAGGACAAGCAGGAATTGGTTGATGAAATGCAGCACCAGGAAACAGGATAATTCCTGGACTGAAATGGTTGATGCCTGTTGCAGCAGGAAACAGGGTAATTCTTGGATTGAATTGCAAAGGGCCCACAGTCGTTCTGCCTAACATACTGGGGACTAGCAGGACGTCGCCATAGCAACAGAGCCCATAACAGTTGCAGGTTGGCAAGCAGCAAAAAATCATTATAATATTTAAGAATGAAAACTTTAATATTTTATTTTCCATTATCATCGCTGTGACTTACCCTTCTTAGCAGAATGGATTCCCATTCTATTTGTAGAAAGTTGTTCCACAGTGCTTTGAGAGCAAGGGCTGTAGGGTTTATATTTTCCAAAAGATGAAAAGGGTCCTTTTGAGGAATTTAACTTTTATTTGGGTCTTTCTGTGTAAAGAATGCCGTGGTGAGTGCTACAACAAATTTGGTTGTTACACTTGCTTCATTTCCTGGTTTCAGGTTTAACATTTGACTTCTGGGATCTGTTCATCATCAAAAGTGCTGAAACTGGGAGCTAAGAGTTTGCTGCAAAGTCTTTCTTGGAGGGTTCCTTTATTTATTTCGTATATTTCTTTTCCCAGTTAGAACACATACACCTACACAGAGAGAGAAACACAAAAATACATGCATAAAACCCCAGTAGTCATGTATGTATTCAAACATAGTATTAAAAAATTATGTGCTGCTATTTTAGTGTCTGTATTAAACGACTGAGCTTTGTTCTTAGACAAAAATCTTGAGTTTGTAGTTAGTGATTACTGTTAGGATTTGGGGGCTGGTTTTACCATCATATACACATAAATCTTTGGATCACAGTATCATTAAGATAGTCTAACTCACTGTATATTACAATACATTATATTTCTGCAAATACTTACATTTTCCATGGAATTCCCTAACAATATAAAAATTAAATAAAACAAGCACAATAATTTGTCATTCCCCCTTAGACTGAATGCAAAGGAGTTGTCAGATAATGAAGAACTGCTTAATTTAAATAAAACAAAACAGCAGAAATTAATTTCTCAGCAGAAACTAAGATTATTTAGAACATTTAGATTTACCGTTTTGCATTGTGCTAGTTTTGTGCTATTATGTTTGTCAAGATTTAAAACTCTTTTGTGGACTGAGAACAAACTCCCCCAAACAATTAAATTGTAAAGAAAAGCCATAACTTATGTAGAAAGGTTTCTCATTATCAAATGTTTTCATTAATGCTTTTTTTTAACATCTTTATTGGAGTATAATTGCTTTACAATGGTGTGTTTCTGCTGTATAATAAAGTGAATCAGCTATACGCATACATATATCCCCATATCCCCTCCCTCTTGCGTCTCCCTCCCACCCTCCGTATCCCACCCCACTAGGTGGTCACAAAGCACCGAGCTGATCTCCCTGTGCTATGCGGCTGCTTCCCACTAGCTATCTATTTACATTTGGTAGTGTATATATGTCCATGCCACTCTCTCACTTCGTCCCAGCTTACCCTTCCCCCTCCCCGTGTCCTCAAGTCCATTCTCTACGTCTGCCTCTTTATTCCTGTCCTGCCCCTAGGTTCTTCAGAACGTTTTTTTTTTTCTTTAGATTCCATATATGTGTGCTAGCATACGGTATTTGTTTTTCTCTTTCTGACTTACTTAACTCTGTATGACAGACTCTAGGTCCATGCACCTCACTACAAATAACTCAATTTCGTTTCTTTTTATGGCTGAGTAATATTCCATTGTATATATGTGCCACATCTTCTTTATCCATTCATCTGTCAATGGACACTTAGTTTGCTTCCATATCCTGGCTGTTGTAAATAGTGCTGCAATGAACATTGGGGTGCATGACTCTTTTTGAATTATGGTTTTTGTAGGGTACATGCCCAGTAGTGGGATTGCTGGGTTGTATGGTAGTTCTATTTTTAGTTTTTTAAGGAACCTGCATACTGTTCTCCATAGTGGCTGTATCAATTTACATTCCCACCAACAGTGCAAGAGGGTTCCCTTTCCTCCACACCCTCTCCAGCATTTATTGTTTGTAGATATTTTGATGATGGCCATTCTGACTGGTGTGAGGTGATACCTCATTGTAGTTCTGATTTGTATTTCTCTAATGACTAGTGATGTTGAGCATCCTTTCATGTGTTTGTTGGCAGTCTGTATATCTTCTTTGGAGAAATGTCTATTTAGGTCTTCTGCCCATTTTTGGTTCGGTTGTTTGTTTATTTGATATTGAGCTGCATGAGCTGCTTGTATATTTTGGAGATTAATCCTTTGTCAGTTGCTTCGTTTGCAAATATTTTCTCCTATTCTGAGGGTTGTCTTTTTGTCTTGTTTATGGTTTCCTTTGTGGTGCAAAAGCTTTTAAGTTTCATTAGGTCCCATATGTTTATTTTTGGTTTTATTTCCATTTCTCTAGGAGGTGGGTCAAAAAGGATCTTGCTGTGATTTATATCATAGAGTGTTCTGCCTGTGTTTTCCTCTAAGAGTTTTATAATGTCTGGCCTTACATTTAGGTCTTTAATCCATTTTGAGTTTCTTTTTGTGTATGGTGTTAGGGAGTGTTCTAATTTCATTCTTTTCCATGTAGCTGTCCAGTTTTCCCAGCACCACTTATTGAAGAGGCTGTCTTTTCTCCATTGTATATTCTTAACTCCTTTGTCAAAGATAAGTTGACCATATGTGTATGGGTTTATCTCTGGGCTTTCTATCCTGTTCCATTAATCTATATTTCTGTTTTTGTGCCAGTACCATACTGTCTTGACTACTGTAGCTTTGTGGTATAGTCTGAAGTCCAGGAGCCTGATTCCTTCAGCTCTGTTTTTCTTTCTCAAGATTGCTTTGGCTATTTGGGGTCTTTTGTGTTTCCATACAAATGGTGAAATTTTTTGTTCTAGTTCAGTGAAAAATGCCATTGGTAATTTGATAGGGATTGCACTGAATCTGTAGATTGCTTTGGGTAGTATAGTCATTTTCACAATGTTGATTCTTCCAATCCAAGAACATGGTATATCTCTCCATCTGTTTGTATCATCTTTAATTTCTTTCATCAGTGTCTTATAGTTTTCTGCATACAGGTCTTTTGTCTCCTTAGGCAGGTTTATTCCTAGGTGTTTTATTCTCTTTGTTGCGATGGTAAATGGGAGTGTTTACTTAATTTCTCTTTCAGATTTTTTTTCGTTAGTGTATAGGAATGCAAGAGATTTCTGAGCATTAATTTTGTATCCTGCTACTTTACCAAATTCATTGATTAGCTCTAGTAGTTTTCTGGTAGCATCTTTAGGATTCTGTATGTATAGTATCATGCCATCTGCAAACAGTGACAGTTTTACTTCTTTCCAATTTGGATTCCTTTTATTTCTATTTCTTCTCTGATTGCTGTGGCTAAAACTTCCAAAAGTATGCTGAATAATAGTGGTGATAGTGGGCAACCTTGTCTTGTTCCTGATCTTAGTGGAAATGGTTTCAGTTTTTCACCATTGAGAACGATGTTGGCTTTGGGTTTGTCATATATGGCCTTTATTATGTTGAGGTAAGTTCCCTCTATGACTACTTTCTGGAGAGTTTTTTGTTTTTTTTAATTTATTTATTTATGGCTGTGTTGGGTCTTCGTTTCTGTGCGAGGGCGTTCTCTAGTTGCGGCAAGCGGGGGCCACTCTTCATCGCGGTGCACAGGCCTCTCATTATCGCGGCCTCTCTTGTTGCGGAGCACAGGCTCCAGACGCACAGGCTCAGTAGTTGTGGCTCATGGGCCTAGTTGCGGCATGTGGGATCCTCCCAGACCAGGGCCCAAACCCGTGTTCCCTGCATTGGCAGGCAGATTCTCAACCACTGCGCCACCAGGGAAGCCCCCTGGAGAGTTTTGATCATAATTTGGTGTTGAATTTTGTCAAAAGCTTTTTCTGCATCTACCGAGATGATTGTATGGTTTTTCTCCTTCAGTTTGTTAATATGGTGTATCACATTGATTGATTTGTGTATATTGAAGAATCCTTGCATTCCTACGATAAACCCCACTTGATCATGGTGTATGATCCTTTTAATGTGCTGCTGGATTCTGTTTGCTAGTATTTTGTTGAGGATTTTTGCATCTATGTTCATCAGTGATATTGGCCTGTAGTTTTCTTTTTTTTGTAACATCTTTCTCTGGTGTTGGTATCAGGGTGATGGTGGCCTTGTAGAATGAGTTTGGGAGTGTTCCTCCCTCTGCTACATTTTGGGAGAGTTTGAGAAGGATAGGTGTTAGCTCTTCTCCAAATGTTTGATGGAATTCGCCTGCAAATCCGTCTTGTCCTGGGCTTTTGTTTGTTGGAAGAGTTTTAATCACAGTTTCAATTTCAGTGCTTGTGATTGGTCTGTTTATATTTTCTATTTCTTCCTGGTTCAGTCTTGGAAGGTTGTGCTTTTCTAAGAATTTGTCCATTTCTTCCAGGTTGTCCATTTTATTGGCATATAGTTGCTTGTAGTAATCTCTCATGATCCATTGTATTTCTGCAGTGTCAGTTGTTACTTCTCCTTTTTCATTTCTAATTCTGTTGATTTGAGTCTTCTCCCTTTTTTTCTTGATGAGTCTGTCTAATGGTTTATCAATTTTGTTTATCTTCTCAATGAACCAGCTTCTAGTTTTATTGATCTTTGCTATCATTTCCTTCATTTCTTTTTCATTTATTTCTGATCTGATCTTTATGATTTCTTTCCTTCTACTAACTTTGGGGGTTTTTTTTGTTCTTCTTTCTCTAATTGCTTTAGGTGTAAGGTTAGGTTGTTTCTTTGAGATTTTTCTTCTTCAGGTAGGATTGTATTGCTATAAAATTCCCTCTTAGAACTGCTTTTGCTGCATCCTGTAGGTTTCGGGCCGTCGTGTTTTCATCGTCATTTGTTTCTAGGTATTTTTTCATTTCCTCTTTGATTTCTTCAGTGATCTCTTGGTTATTTAGTAGCGTATTGTTTAGCCTCCATGTGTTTGTATTTTTTACAGTTTTTTTCCTGTAATTGATACCTAGTCACATAATGCTGTGGTCAGAAAAGATACTTGATACGATTTCAGTTTTCTTAAATTTACCAAGGCTTGATTTGTGACCCAAGATTTGGTCCATCCTGGGGAATGTTCCATGAGCACTTGAGAAGAAAGTGTATTCTGTTGTTTTTGGATGGAATGTCCTATAAATAGCAATTAAGTCCATCTTGTTCAATGTATCATTTAAAGCTTGTGTTTCCTTATTTATTTTCATTTTGGTTGATCTGTCCATTGGTGAAAGTGGGCTGTTAAAGTCCCCTACTATGATTGTGTTACTGTTGATTTCCCCTTTTATGGCTGTTCGCATTTGCCTTATGTATTGAGGTGCTCTTATGTTGTGTGCATAAATATTTGCAACTGTTATATCTTCTTCTTGGATTGATCAGTTGATCATTATGTAGTGTCCTTCTTTGTCTCTTGTAATAGTCTATTTTAAAGTCTATTTTGTTTGATATGAGGATTGCTACTGCATCTTTCTTCTGATTTCCATTTGCATGGAATATCTTTTTCCATCCCCTCACTTTCAGTCTGTATGTGTCCCTAGGTTTGAAGTGGGTCTCTTGTAGACAGCATATATACGGGTCTTGTTTTGTATCCATTCAGCCAGTCTATGTCTTTTAGTTCGAGCATTTAATCCATTTACATGTAAGGTAATTATCAATATGTATGTTCCTATTACCATTTTCTTAATTGTTTTGGGTTTGTTATTGTAGGTCTTTTCCTTCTCTTGTGTTTCCTGCCTAGAGAAGTTCCTTTAGCATTTGTTGTAAAGCTGGTTTGGTGCTGCTGAATTCTCTTAGCTTTTGCTTGTCTGTAAAGGTTTTAATTTCTCCGTGAAATCTGAATGAGATCCTTGCTGGGTAGAGTAATCATGGTTGTAGATTTTTCCCTTTCATCACTTTGAATATGTCCTGCTGCTCCCTCCTGGCTTACTGAGTTTCTGGGGATTCCCTTGTATGTTATTTGTTGCTTTTCCCTTACTGCTTATAATAATTTTTCTTTGTATTTAATTTTTGATAGTTTGATTAATATGTGTCTTGGCGTGTTTCTCCTTGGATTTATCCTGTATGGGACTCTTTGCGCTTCTTGGACTTGATTGACTATTTCCTTTACCATATTAGGGAAGTTTTCAAGTATAATCTCTTCAAATATTTTCTCAGTCCCTTTCTTTTTCTCTTCTTCTGGGACCCCTATAATTCGAATGTTGGTGCGTTTAATGTTGTCCCAGAGGTCTCTGAGACTGTCCTCAATTCTTTTCATTCTTTTTTCTTTATTCTGCTCTGTGGCAGTTATTTCCACTATTTTCTCTTTCAGGTCACTTATTCGTTTTTCTGCCTCAGTTATTCTGCTATTGATTCCTTCTAGAGAATTTTTAATTTCATTTATTGTGTTGTTCATCATTGTTTGTTTGCTCTTTAGTTTGTCTAGGTCCTTGTTAAATGTTTCTTATATTTTCTCCATTCTATTTCCAAGATTTTGGATCATCTTTACTATCATTTCTCTGAATTCTTTTTCAGGTAGACTGCCTATTTTGTCTTCATTTGTTTGGTCTGGTGGGTTTTTACCTTGCTCCTTCATCTGCTGTGTATTTCTCTGTCTTCGCATTTTGCTTAACTTACTGTGTTTGGGGTCTCCTTTCTGCTGGCTGCAGGTTCATAGTTCCCGTTGTTTTTGGTATCTGCCCCCAGTGGCTAAGGTTGGTTCAGTGGGTTGTGTAAGCCTCCTAGGGGAGGGGACTAGTGCCTGTGTTCTGGTGGATGAGGCTGGATCTTGTCTTTCTGGTGGGCAGAACCACGTCCGGTGGTGTGTTTTGCGGTGTCTGTGAACTTAGTATGATTTTAGGCAGCCTCTCTGCTAATGGGTGGGGTTGTGTTCCTGTCTTGCTAGTTGTTTGGCATGAGGTGTCCAGCACTGGGGCTTTCTGGTCGTTGAGTGGAACTGGGTCTTAGCGTTGAGATGGAGATCTCTGTGAGAGCTCTCACCAATTGATATTACGTGAGGACAGGAGGTCTCTGGAGGTCCAGTGTCCTGAACTCGGCTCTCCCACCTCAGAGGCTCAGGCCCAACACCCGGCTGGAGCACCAAGACCCTGTCAGCCACACAGAGTAGACAACTGTGGTAAAAATCTGAGTGGTATGTTGGATTTTTCTTTGCTGGGCGATTTATCTGAGCCAGGTTCCCTTTGTCAGAAACACAGCAAGCCAAAACACTGAGACATCCGAGGTTTGCAGCGAAGATAGGGCTTATTCACAAGGCAGCCAAGGAGAAGACAGGAGAACAAATCTCAAATCTCAATGCTTTTCTTTAAACAAAATAATTAACAGCCCTTTTAGCCCATGACACACAAAACTAAATTTTTCTTCGCTGAGCATTAAGTCACACACACAAAACTAAATAGTTTGCCCCCACAGGAGCACACGTTGAGGTATCGCTGGCTCAGAAAAACAGTTCCACGTGTATGAATTATACATGTGTTTCAGATATTTATAAGGATCAAGTTTTCAAAACATTTTAGTGAGAAGTCAAATCTATGGCACAGACATTTTGGTAGAGGAGACACCTTCTTACGTGTCTAATTATGTGATGAAACTATGACAATCTCAAAACATAAAGTGGTTTAGTAGTAGATCTGGACTGGTAAGATCTCTTTTAGGGGATATGAAAGAAGGTGAGTTCATTAAGGACTTCAGCTTCAACTTATTAAACTGGCAAATTGATTTTTATTTTTCGTTTTAAACCTTAAGGACAGTGATTTAGAATCATCCAGACTTTTCAGGTCTCCTCCTTCTGCTCTGAGTATTAATGTGATAAATGATCCAGGCTCTCCACCCATGGGCGTGTTAGGGCTTTATCTGGTTTAATATCTGAGTCAGATAATAAATATATTTTTCCACTTAAACTCTGCACTTATTACTTAGATGCCATTATGCATTTTTGAATAGTCCTGTTGGGAAACGTTTCCCATTAAAAATCTACAGCCAAATGCCTCTCCTTTCTCAATGCTAAGGACTGTTCTACGACAGTGGAAACTGCCCTTTCGGTTGCTCAGCCTTTGCTCGGCCCTCGTCTGGCTGCACCAGGAGTCAGACTTCAGCAAGGCTCCGACGTGGAAACGAATGACAGCTGGTTCCACTGAGGAAATTGTCAGTGTGAGTCTGACAGAACTGGGTTTGGACCTGGATTCTTACTTCATAGGTTTGGGCAAAATATTTAATCTCTGTAAGCCTCAGCTTCTCAGTAATACCTGTTTGAGCACAGAAAAGAGTCTTCGGACAGGCTGAAGCTGGTGTAATCTTGGTGAAGGTGGTGCTGAGATGCAAGAAGTGGTGAGTCGTGGTGGGTCGCGGCGGGGAGCCGGTGTGGACAGTGGGCGTGGATGGCAGGCGAGCTCTCTGTCTTCCGGGTGGAATCGTGTCAGGACCACGTTTCATCGCAAGGCCATCCCTCTGTTATGTTGCTAAGGCAACTCATAATAGTATTAGAGGGTTTTAAAAAATTATGATTCATGTTTTAGGAAAACCTACCCAGTCTGTTTCTTGTGACAACTTTTGATTAAAGGGTCTCAGTCGGGTGCATAATGTGGAATCATTTTCCGAGAGGCCCGGCCACTGGGTCATCCACTTATGATGTGAGAGCATGCACAGCTTCTTAAAGCCTGTTTGTTTCAGAGTTCTGTTTCACTGATGGAGTCTGTGCGCATGGGGAAGGACTGATTCTCATCGCTCCGCCTGTTTCTGTGCTGTGATCGCTTCGGCTCCCTCCCATTAGGCTCTCCTCTTTTTCCTGGGGTACTTAATTGTTTTGGTTTTTAGTTTAGGGTTTTTCTGGTTTTGGATGTGCATTTCAAGGGGTTATTCTTTCTTCTCTTGGTTGCTGTTGGACTAGTAAAGAAGAATTGCATCCCCCCGAGCCAGGAGGATGCCGACGCAGGGATCCCAGCGTCTCCAGGAGGGAGGGTGCACACAGACAGGTGGACTCAGGGCAGGTGTGGTTTAACAAAAGGAGTCCTGTTAGCGACATCAAGGACAGGACTTGAGGGACAGGGCGAGACGAGCACTCTGACCGGGCCAGAGGGCCTCTCCAGAAGTCACTTTCTGAACAGACCTCAGTGTCTTCAGTTGTAGATTGGAGGCACCACCGCCTACGCCAGACAAGCCGTACTGAATAAATGCAATTACACCCGTGCAACTTCTGATAGTGCCAGTAGGCAGCTCAGTAAGAAGTAATCTGCACTTAATCCTTTCTGCCTTCATTTTCCAACGAATGCAACCAGCATATAGACCTCTATACGTCTATACATGTTCGTAAGGAGAGAATCTCCTTGAAGAACTAAAGACAGTGTTTGTCCGGCCTGAGAACTTAAGGGCCAGTGGGAATGGTCAGACCCTGGTTTGATGGGACATTTCACCCCATGAAAATGGCTTTGAGTTGTAAAGTGATTCCTACAAAGTTTCATCTTTAAGGTCTGAAAGTCTTCAACTGGAGAATAATTTTGACATGGAGTCCTTGTTAGATAGGCATGCAGTTATGATAAATTGAAGTTAGTAGTTTGTATTAATTTAGGTTATTAGGCAACATGAGCAAATGAAAATACATTCTAACACAGGCAAATTTGGATGACATAGAGTTCAGGTTAATCCAAAGATTCAAGTACTGCATGTGTTTTCAATTTTGCTGAATTATTTTCCACTGTGATAGTTGTGTCAGCAACGGCATAAATCATCAGTCAACTAATTATGTTTCCCTTCTATAGATATAAATGGCATTACTGTTAAGAATTCGGCAGTTTATTTTTTGTTCCTATAACTTACTAGCTGGACTTTCTCTTCATTTCTTACATCTACCTCTGAAAGATTAGGGATCTCTATTCTAAACACCCGCAAAATCCTTCTGGAGGTTATGAACAGAGACCCTGCAGACAAGAGAGCCTCTGAGGTGATTTTCTGTGAATGAGATTTATTTGTGAACAGCTTGTGGCCTTTCATCGTTAAGAATTGTGACTCTGTTCGTTGATACCAAAACTAGAGGTTAAAATGTGTGACCAAGAAAACAGAAGGAAAGATAATCTTTCATTTAATGAAGGAAAACAAAGTACTTGTTGAAGCTTTGATGCTTAAGACTGGAGATATAAAAAAAGTGCTGAGCTACTGCTCACCTATTTACCAATTCTTAAATCCTTCACCTCTTAGGATTCCAGCATAAAGCTGCATACAACATGAGAACTTGTTTTTTTAGATTTGTGGTTCTTCAAGAATCTATGATTTTGAAAAAAAAAAAGAAAGAAAGAAAGAAAGAAAAGAAAACCAGCCCACTAGCAAGAGCGTGGTTTCGGTACACGTAGCTGCTTCGAGAAGGACGGATGTTATGTGGCTCTTCCATGTCTCCACGTGGGGGTGAGGTGGAGCCCGTGGGTTCAGGGATGGACTTCTCTTGGGCATTTGGTCTGATTTACTCACAAAGGGTCTCATTTTTGCCATTTTGCTGAAATTCCTCCTTTTGGGACTGAGCTGCTGCGTTGCATGTAGGTTGTTGCTTGCTTTGTGCTGTGGGAAGAAGCCTGAATTCCCAGTTGGACACATGACGGTTAACTTTATGTGTCAGTTTGACTGGGAGGCCCACGTAGCTGGTAAAACAGTATTTCTGGGTGTGTCAGTGAGGGTGTTTCCAGAGGAGTTTAGTCTCTGAATCTGTGGACTGAGTGAAGCAGACCCGCCCTTCCCAACGCGGGCACCCGTTGAGGGCCCAGGTAGGACGAGAAGCCTCGCCCTTCCTGCCTGAGCTGAGACGTCCACCTTCTCCCGCCCCTCCTGGGTCTCAGCCGCCAGACTCAGACCGAATTGCTCCACCGGCCGTCCTGGGTCTGCGGGCGGCAGATCGCAGGACTTCTCGGCCTCCCGAGAAGTCCCGCGATAGTCACGCGAGCCCATTCGTCATAATGAATCTCCTCTCGTCCGTATCCGTGTCTGTATCCATCCTCTCTCGGTGCTGCTTCTCTGGGGAGCCCAGGCCGATACTAGCCGCCTGCCAGGGCCGGGCCCCGTGGCTGCAGTTGTCCAGAGCGTCGTGCAGCACGATCGCGCATTGAGTTCTGAGTTGCAAGCTCACCAGTCAGTGCACGGGGATGTTCCACGTGGCTGTTCATTTCCATTCGTGCAGCACTTCTCACGTCTCGGGTGGCATTGCGACAGCCCAGACGTCGGTGTTGATGAAAGGAGGTCGCGTGGAGGTGGCAGGCGTGTTAGGGTTTGTTGAAGTCTAGGTTATGGTCGTCACCGGGGGTGGACCTATCCTGGATGTGGTTGCTGGACTAGAGTCCCCTCGGGCACCTCTGAGGGAGGTCGGTGCTGGTCTTAGACGTGGCCCAAGGCCCAGTCCTCGGAGCACAGGGTGGGACGCAGAGGTGCTCTGACGTGATGCAGGCAGATGACCTCACACCTCTGGGGCTGTTTCCCCAATGAGAGTGCCTGCCTGTGTCTATACCCCAACCCCCCCAGAAAAAACCGAATAAAACTGGTGTTCAGAGCTTGGAAAGTGTAAATCCAGCTCAGCGAAGCTTTGTTTGTCATCTGCGGGTCACGTACAAAGCAGTCCCTCCTTCTGAGAAGGCACACGCAGACCCTGTTCCGGGGAGCAGTCAGGGGCCTCGAGCATGGCCGCAGGTCTCTGTGCCCCAGCAGGACCTTGAACCCGTGAGTTGCCCAGGCCCCCCACCCCCTCCTCCATCCCCGTCACGTCCTTCACTGGAGAAGCCTGTCCCCACTTTGGCCGTAGAGTCCCCAGGCTCCCAGGGGCTTCCTGGCCTCTCCGAGCTGTGCCCTCGGGAGGCCTGCTGCATCCGCCAGGAGCCCGGCTTCTGGGGCTGCGTTCGCGAGCCAGGCCGTGTGGGTGCATCGCTGGGCTCTGGCACTTTCTGCGCCTCAGTCTCTCCCCCGTGAAGCGGGTCGCAGGCTGCGGGAGGATGGAGCGATCGGGCTCATCGTGGTGGGGGCCCTGGGGCAGCCGCGGCTCCTCCCCCGCTGCGTCCTCTCCTCCTCCCACTCGGCCAAGGCAGGGACGGGCGTCTTGTTCTGTCCAGGGTCACAGAAACACCAGAATAAGGTGACACAGCCCATGGAAGGCATTTCAGGCAGCGGGAATAGAATGAGAAGGCTAGGAGGACTAAGAATGCAGCAACGATGTGCATTATTATTCTAATCGTTATCAATAGTATAAATCACATGTATTAAAATGCTGGCAATTTCAAGGAGCTTCTAGGCTCTGGGGTTCCAGGAAACCTAGAGAAAGCGTCCAGACAGCAAAGCAGTGACGCTGGGGAAGCTCACTGAGCCGGGCAAGAGGATCTCAGGGACGCAGATCTGCACCTTGAGCTCCTTGTGACGGCAGTGTGAAATGTCCCAGGGGAGCCGAACCCCTGAATCAAGTCTGGGAATGTTCTGGGACAGACAGGAGGGTCACGTGTTTCCTGGGGCCCCAAAGCCAAGGACCACCGGCCGGGGGGCGTGAAACAGCAGAAACGTGCTGGCCCCAGCCTGGAGGCGGAAGTCGAGCGTCGCGGTGTCAGCAGGGCAGGTTCCTTTCGGAGCCTCGAGGCACAGTCCGGCCGTGCTCTCCCCCGGCCTCGGCGCGGCCGGCAGGCCCTGGAGGTCCCTGGATGCCTGACCTTGGACTTGGGGCCACCATAAATCCACGATCACTGCATCTCAAGATCCTTAATTAATTACATCTGCAAAAACCCTGTTTCCAAATAAGGTCACATTCTGAGGTTGCAGGTGGATGTAAGTTTGGGGACACAGTTCAACCCACTGATGATGACATGCCTTCCCCACACATGATGCACCCTATGTTCATCTCAGCTGTGACAGGCGCCTTCCTCCCTGAGTGGGGTCTGCGAGGTTCCTGTCGGGGCCTCCATAAGCCACCTGAGACCGGGCCAGAGGACACTCCTGGAAGCAGCCCGATGTGTGTCCTCAAGGCGAATCCCATGGGCCCCCTCCCTGTGACGTCACGCACCTCGAGTCCCCATCCTTTTGGACCCGTTATGACTTTGTGTGCTAAATGCGGCATCGTGCGTTATGTGTGGGTTTCACGTTCTCGGTGCCACCGTCCCCTAGGGCTCGAGTGAACACCCAGCAGGACAGGCTTCTCCCCATCGGCTGGCACCCTGGCTGGGAATTTGTCAGATGAAAACTCGAGCCCGTAGAAACACACGGCGCCCCAGAGCCTCCGTGATTGACTCAAGTACGTTTGTAGCGTCGTTTAGTAAAGCCGACGTCCTCATGCACTAACCAAGCTCATCAGCGGTGAGCGAGTCCGTGGGAAGCTGCGTCTCCCACGTGGGTATCTGGGTCACCGGGGTAGCGGAAGGGAAGCTTCAGGGGGTTTGTTATGAGAAGCTGCCTGGGCTCCTCCCGTACTGTCTCCACGTGGTGACTCAACTGCGGCCTCTTACTCTCCATCTGGATCTTCACCGTCCCCTCTTCTTTGGGCGCAGATGATGATGGGACAGAGGCGGACATAAATAGATCCCAGCTCCCTGGCTACTCCAGTGCTCCCGTACAGAGGACCGAGGTTTGGTGGCAAGGCTGCGTGCACGGATGCCGGCGACCCAGCCTCCCGGACATCCCTGCTCCGCCTCCGTCCTCCGACCGGGTGTCGTGGAGAGTGAGTACTGCAGGCGTGGGTGAAGCAGGGGTGGGGTCTCAGCTCTTTAAGGAGCAGCGGCGCCAAGCCCCCCAACCTCCGCTGTCAGCAGAAAGCGTTTCCGAGGTCCTCTGAGCGGGCTGCCTGATGAGGCAGGTGGAGGGGTCCTGTGGCCGAGGCCGGTGTGTCGCTCCCTGGCCGACCCCCACCTCCCGCCCAGAGGCGGCCCCTCCCCGGGAGGAGGAGGAGTTGTCCGGAGCCCTCTGGGTGAAGGGCTTTCCTGGGCTATAACTTTTCAGACCTCAGGGAGCCCTGCCGGGGAGTGGGAGCTGCCCCGGGTGACGGGGCCTCCGCGTGCCCTGCCCACTCACTTTCCAGAGGCCGTGTCGTCAGTGCTGTGACACCCCCAGGAAGTTGCCCATTTATGGCTAAAATGATATCATCACAAGAGGTGGCTCCTGTCTAAATAGGGATCATTTGTGAAATGAGATTATAGACGTTCCTCTGAAAAAAACAGGAGGCACAGGCACCTGCTTTCTGGAATCGATACCCCGGGGGCTCGGGCTGCACCATAATGAAGGTGTCCACCCCCGTGGCTGATTCCATTACGAGCGGGGCGTCTCCCCTTCCTGCTCGGTGCCGGGCGGCCCCCGCATCCACATGGAGTCGACTCCAGATCCGTGTTTTCTATTACGCTTGAATATATGGGACATGCATCGCAATCCCATGCCCGCCACCGTGCTGCAGTGCACTTGTCTGGTGGAGCCCCGTGGCTGCCTGGTCCACGCCGTGACTGCCCGGCCCCGGAGACACGCTGGGTCGCCTCTGGCCTCGCTCTCTTGCAGTGATTTTGAACCTTCCTCCCATTGCACGTCTCCCTGTTTGCTGAGAAGCCTCCTGCTCTGTGCATTTGGACGCTGCAGGCAGCACGGCGGGAGTCTTGCCTCGGTAAGTCCAGGATGACTCGTCTCTTACTTTCCCCAGCTCAGATGTACTTCCACTAGTGCGGTGGCATCAGGCAGGCAGCCAGGAGCGATTAGCACCCGACTGGTTAGTCTCCGGGAGCAGCTTGCCCTCGGCACTTTGCACCAGGTTTTCTCACTGTCCTCCCTCCCACCGTACGTTGCTCTGCCTTTATAAGTAAAATACTCATCTCTCCATAGACGCGGTAGCAGCCGCGGGGGAGCGTCTTAATTGCTGAGGAGGGTTTGGGAGAGAGGACTGGCACGGCGGTCTAGAACGACACCGCTGTCATTCTGAGAAGACAAGTTCATTCTCCAATTAACCCTGATTCCAATAATCACTGAACATCCGAGCGATGGGTAAGGCGAGAACTATTCTGGCTCTCTCTCCATTTGTTAAAGCAAAGATGCAGCAGCTGGGCTGCTGGCTTCAGCATCCCTTTGGGAACGAGTAAGTCCAGGGACCTGCAGTTATTAAAACCCGTGTTTTTTATGCAAGCTGTGGGGAGAAGAGCCTGTGAAGACAGCTTCCTTTGTAATGCCTGCTGCAGCCAGAACCTCACTGCTCCCTGCAGCTGCATTAAATAGGATGAAAGAGAAGGGGGAAGATCTTGGAGATGCTGGGAAGCGCTGCCTTGTGTTTATGCCATGAAAGCTGTAAACCCCTTCAGAAGCAGGAGGTCTCGGTGTGTGGTGCCGGCCGAGCAGCCGTCCTCTGTCCTGGCAGAGGTGACGGTGCTGGGCTGTGAAGGGAATTGCTGAGGTTTCAGAGCGACATGCTTTGCTGAGGGTCCCCGCGAGCCGGGTCCCTGGAGGGCAGTGGGCAGGGGGGGGCATGGTGGCAGGTGCCCGGCGAGCCTTGAGCAGTGAGCTGAGGGTGTTTCTTCTTGTGCTTCTTGCTCTGCTCTGCTGACGTTTTTCTTTTGCTTTACCTTGTGCAAAAATATGCCCCCCTCTAAATAGTAGCAGCCACCTCTTCCTAACGAGAGTGGCTGTTGATTAGGGAGGTTATTATTCACTCAGGCATCTAGGGAACTGGTTTTACAAGTTCCTGCTATAAACGACCAAGATGCCTTCTATGTAGATGTTACACTCTGTGCAGAAGCCGGCACGTCCAATAAGAAGCAGTTACTGGTTTGCCCATATTTAGATGAATATTGACTGTTTCATTCATAATTTTGTCGCCAGAGCTCAGGTGCATTTCCACTCACAGGCTCCGTGTCACCATGGAGTATTTTGTGGCCTTTAGCTTGTCCAGGAAGCAGAACGAGTCAGTGGGACTTTCTCTGGCTTGTGAATCACGCTTTTTTCTCAGCAACAAGTGCTGGCCCAGGATCACTGGTCACGAATGTCACTCATGGAAACAGGGCCCTACACGGTCCCCAGAGGGGCAGTTAGGGAGTGGGCGCCTTGGTGGGATTCAGGGCCATGCAGAGAGTTTGATTTAGACCAACTGCATGTGTGCCGAGGTCTGGGCATGGGTGTGAGCAGACGCCCACCCGGAGAGCAGGTGACATCAGCCTGGGTTTGCAGCACTAATTCAACAATAAGTGTTGGCAAGTAATGAATATCGCATATTTTTTTACCAACTCATTTCAATCTGTTTATGGCCAGAACAATAATGAATAGCCTGAAAATAAGTCTGTATAGTAACACTGTTCAAATTGGAAAACTGTAACTGCAAGATGCACACCCAGTTCTTTGAACGTGACAGACAGCAGACCTTCTACAATCAAACCAGAGATGCCCTCGGAGTCTGGTGTGCATTTGGCGGGTAAACGCTAGCTCTCTGCTCTGGTTTGATCAAACCGGCATCAGTAACTTCAAAGCGCTTTTTTGTTTTCTAAAGCAACATCGCTTTTGTTTAAATACTATTTAATTTGATAGCTTGCTTTTTCTAAACGAGCGAGTTTTTACAGTAGCGGATCAGACTGACATCCTCTAAAAAATACAGACTCAACTCAGGCTGAACGGGGACTGTCCACACGCTGGGCTCTGCCTGATACGAGGAGCATTTGAGACTGTTTCCTTTCTCCTTTGAGTCCACTGCATGCTGCACTGACCTCAGTGCTGATTAGGAAGAAGAAGATGACCATACACACACACACACCTGCCTTGTAACACACACACACACACACACACACCCCTGCCCCATCTCACACACACACACCCCTGCCCCATCACACACACACACCCCTGCCCCATCACACACACACACACCCCTGCCCCATCACACACACACACACCCCTGCCCCATCACACACACACACACCCCTGCCCCATCACACACACACACACCCCTGCCCCATCACACACACACACCCCTGCCCCATCACACACACACACACACACACACTCCTGGTTTAGCAGAGACCCTTCTAAGGAGGCAGAGGCGAGTGCGAGCGCTCAGGGCCTTGTCACGGGAGGCACAGGAAGGGTGTCTGACGGCTGCTGTGCACCTGCAGCCTCCGCGCAGCGTGGGTCTCCAGACGGGACTAGACGCCCCCGCTCTGTGTGCTTGTAACCTGGTGCACAACGTGTGCGCGGTATTTCTGAACACCCCCCCCCCCCCGCCCCACGCTCGTTGTGACGGCCTTCGTCCCCATTTGAACACACATCCCCCTCCGGGAGGCTGTGCACCGGGACCCACACTGGGAGGCTGGTGTCTCAACTCTGACTCGGTACGTTATTTCCAAAGACATAACAGCTGCCAGAAATTTGATCATCAGGTCCTTATTTTATTCATGATTATTTCCAGATAATAACTGGTAGTAAAATTAGCATTCTTCCTCTGACTAGCGTCAGGGGGAAAAAGTCATAACATTTCTATTTAGAGAATAGTTATTGTGAAACTGCTTTCCTGTCCACACATATTTGTGAAAAATGTGCCACGTTCAGCGGGGCCCGAAAGTGACGAATTTGGGTGGGAATCTTTGGTTTTCGTCACGTATCACACAGCACAAAGCGTTTGGCTTGTAAACCTGGTGGGTGAGGAGTGGCGCCTCTGGAAAGTGAGTTGCTGACCCTCTGGGGACTCCTCTCACTGAAGACAGGTACTCAGCAGAGGCCGGCGTCTGCCTCTCCCATGGGGTCGGGACGGGTCTGATTCCCTCTTCTCTTCACTGGGCTCTTAGGACACACCTTAGGGTCCCTACCGCCCTGGGGCCTGCGTCTCTGGTTCTCCCATTTACGTGTGTGGTTGTGTAGTGGGCAGCTCACAGACAGAGGATCTGAATCGCTAATGTCCCCAGAGAGTCCCATAGGCCGGTCCATCTGGAGAGCTGGACCCAGAGGCCCCGGAGGGCCTTCCTGAGCCGCTGGGCTTCATGGGCTGTCACTCACCTCCTCAGCCAGTGAGAGGGGCAAGGGCACCCCCCCAGGTCATGCCCCAGAGGCCCCAAGGGACAGTGGCCTCTGGGGTGTCAGCACAGCTGTTCCCACAGGGACCCCTTGTGAGGGTGGCGGTTACAGGACACGCACCCTCCCGCGCCCTCCGTGTCCTCGGGCTGCGTACATGGCATGTTTGGTCCCCGCAGCCAGGAAGGCTGGCTCAGCTCGTCTGGATCACTTGTCACCCGACAGGTCCCCGCTGGACCTGGCTGAGCTGTGTCCTGGTCACCACCCGGAAAGCCCTCCGGACCTGCAGGCTTCCTCTGTCCCAGGCCACGGGCGCCATCCTTCTGCGTCAGGCCCAGGCCCTGCTGCCCCCCTGCGCTGCCATTTCCTGTGGTTTGGTTGCTAAGCTGGGACATGCATCTACCTCCATCTGACGAAGACTGGACGGCTCTGACCTGGGCCTCACCCCGTCCAGCTCTAGGGCTGACCCCCGGGTCCTGTGGGGATGGAGAGGGAAGGGGAGACCCCCGGGTCCTGTGGGGATGGAGGGGGGAGGGCTGACCCCGGGTCCTGTGGGGATGGAGGGGGGACGGCTGATCCCGGGTCCTGCGAGGTGGAGAGGGGAGGGCAGACCCCCGGGTCCTGTGGGGATGGAGGTGGGGAGGGCAGACCCTCGGGTCCTGTGGGGCTGGAGGTGGGGAGGGCTGACCCTGAGTTCTGTGGGGATGGAGGGGGGGGGGGCTGCACAGCTCTCCTGGGACCCGATTCAGCAAAACCTTGGCCTTGGGGCATCCGAGGGGAGGCCACCGTGCAGATGTTCCATTACACACCTCTCGCAAAATACAGGCGTCCTGCTGCCCTTCAGTCGCCTCTTTCTGTGCCTGACTTTCCGGTTTCCTCATCCCTCCTGATTTTCACTCACTCCAGTTTCTAAAATTCATCTCTCTTTAAAGCATTTGTGTTAGCGTCCAACTTACGAGGAACGTCTCGGGCATGCAGCTTCCAGGTGTATGTGTGCGTGCATGTGGTTTAGATTTATTTTCCTACTTTATTTAATTTATTTTTCAAATGTGTGTATGTGGGCGAAATGAATATCCTTTATCACCCACTTACTGACTCAAAGAAGGAATTCTTCAAAGACGTGGTGTGCATGTCTAGTGAGGTTCTAGGAGCCCCGTGCGTGTGGACGTGTAGATGGCACGGACCTGGCCTGGAGCTGCGTCTCTGTCCGGGGGGGTGGGGCTCTCGGAGCAGGGCTGGTGGGCAGGTGAGTGTCAAGAACAGGACGTTAGGGCCACAGGGGGTGGGGGCCCCATCACGCCTTCGCCTGCCCTTGCTCCACCTGCTTCCGTCCTGACCGCTAGAGGCTGTGCTGTAATTCGTGTAAGAAAACAGCTTCCGCCCGTTAGTGCCTCACCTGTGTGGTTCATCACTGTCGCGTTGAGTGTCTCGCGAGTGTGCACTCGATCTGTTGAAATCTTCCCGTCCTCAAACATAAGAGTGTTCTTGAAAACTTGGATGCTGCCCACGTGCTGACTTGGAAGTTTTCCCTGCTGACTAGATCGTGATGATTTCCGAGGGAAGCCGCTGTCACTCTATTCACTTAATCAGGGAGTTCCCATGTGACACGTTGTGATTTTTAATTGTAAGCCACTAATTATCACCCCACTGCACCTCTGCCATGACGTCACCAGGATCGTTAAGAAAGGCACTTCCTTTACTGAAAGAGGAAAGGTCCGCCCTGATGCCCACCCCTGGGCATGGTTTGGAAGCGAGTGGGTTTTCCACCTTCCAAAACGATTCTTGAATAGAAACCCCACAAAAACATCTGAGATCGTTTTCTCTCCTGCCTTTGGAGTGCATCAGTTCACATTCCCTTTGTAAATTTACCATAAATATTAAAGTTTTAAAATATAGCAAAAACAGCCATTAAATAGCCCCGAACTAGGAAGTTTAGTAGCTGGAACCAGGGAGAAATAGCCGCTGAGGATGTCCTTCTCTCTAATGGCCATGGAGCATATCAGACCTTTGTCTGTAGAAATTTTATAATAAAAATATTTGTATATCAATGTTAAACTTATAGATGGGCATGTGTAACTCAGCAAAGAATGAAAACCAGCCTGTGAACTCAGAATTTTAAACATGACACAACTGGTCCCAAATAAATAACGTATATTATTTCTCTCACTTTTCAAAAGATCTTTTTGTTTGTTTTCTGGTAAGAGAAACTGCCTTAGTGTCTTAATTTCTGTGGCCATGGGTGTTAAACTTTGGGGAAATGGAAAGAGATGTCCCCGCCACTCATCTTTCCCATAATCAGACAATTAAGATGTGGGGTGACTTTTGAGACGTCATCTGATCTATTCTTTGGGGTTGTATAAACTCAATGCACTTCTACCCCAGAAAATTCAACACCACTTAGCAAAGGGACCGCCAGCATCCAGTGGACGCTGGTACCGCCGGCGGGGTCCTGCCTGGACTGAGCACGGCAGGGCCGTGCTCAGTCCCAGCGACTGGACGGGTGGGCGACGCCGAAGCCCTCGGGGCGGTTGGGTGAGCGCTGACCACACAGGCCAGGGCTCCCATGACAGCCAGGGCAGGTGAACCCTCCTCCCGCCTCTGATGGTGCCTCAGGCCTGAGAGAGGTCAGGTCGTCCTTGAGGATGAGACCCAGGGGTCAAGGAGGGCTGGTGTCTGCAAAGGCCGCGCTTCCTAGCTGGGCCCGGAGGAGGAAAAGTCCAGGGATTGATTTGAGGACACCTCCTGTCTGTCTCCCTCCCTCCTTCCTTCCTCTTCCCCTTCCCCTCCGCCTCTGTCTCTCTCCCCCGCTTGGTTTTATACCCAGGTAAGGCCCTGTTTGGGCCGAGTGGAAAGCTCTTCCTTTTCTAACAAGTGGGGCTGTGCAAAGCTTTGGGGGTGTCTTCCGCCCGGCTTGCCCGTCAAGCTGCCTTTTAAAGGTGGACTCTGCGTCCGTACTCGTGGGAGGGGAGCCTCCAGACGGATGGTTCGAGGGCAGAGCCCGGTGTCGACGGGCGGACGCGTGCGCAGCGTCGGGGAAGGACCGCCGGCTTCTGGCAGCTGTGCCGTTTCGTCCCCAGCGACCTGCACGTGTCCCTGGGTGTGGGGGCGGCTGCCGTCCAGCCCACCTCCTCCTGCCCCGTCCTCTCCTCGGTGGGGAGGGGGCAGGAGCCGTTTAAACACCAGAAGCTCTGCGCACAGACCGAGCGCCAGGACAGCAGTAGATGCAGGTGCACTGCGGCGTGGTCTGCGGCCTTTGCACGTGAAGTCGGTCGCCGGGCACCGAGCTGCCCTCCGGACAAGCGTCTGTGCAGGCAGCGCCCGTGGCTCTGGACGGTCTGTGTCAAAGTAGCCGGGACCAGTGTCTGGACCGAGTCCTCAGCGTGATTACCTCATCCACAGAGGGTGGTTTGAGGACAGATGTGAAGTGTGCCTTTCAGAGAGAAAAAGTGATTCCTACAAACAGCGAGTGATAGAAGAGGTGTTTAAGAAAAGAGTTCTCTTGAAAATCTTCAAGTGGATAGAAAGGCTGGGCCTGCGTCCTGGTCCCTCTGTAGATGGCGGGGCTGGGCCGCCTTGAGGGGGGCTGGGTGTCCCTGTTCCCCAGCACCGCCCCCCCCCCGGCTCCTGTCCTGGCTGCACCGTCTCCCGTTTTCACGCGTGAGTTCTGTCTGCTCCCCTCCTCCCTGAAATTTGTAGATCTGGGGAAAGAACAAGTCTTGTCCTCGGAGCTACAGGCCAGTGAGCCCTGAGGGCTGAGGTCCTGGGCTCCTCACCAGGCACTGCACGTGGGCTTGAACAGCCGGGTCTGTGGTCTCCCAGTCTGGAGGCTGGGCGTCCGAGGCCAGTGTGTCCCGGGGGCCTCCTGAGGCTCAGGGGTCTGTCCCATCCTCCCTCCTACTTTGCTGGCATCATTAGCTTCCCTGGGAGCGTAGATGCATCACCCCAGTCTCTGCCTTCATCTTCACCAGGTGGTCTCCCTGGGGGGGAGGGTCTGTGTCCAAACTTCCTCTCTTGGTCCAGACACTGGGGCTCAGGGGGGCCCCATCTTAATGAACCACGTCTGCGAGGACTGTCTCCAGATGAGTTCACGTCCAAGCTGCTGGGGGTCAGGACCCCAACCCGCGAGTCTGGTGGGAGGGGCACCGGTCAGCAGGGAACCCTTGGTAGGAACTGGTCTTAGGGTGCAGCCATGCTGTTGCCTCTGTGATTTGGGGAGCAGGGTGACCGTGGTGGGGTGATGGCCTTTGCTATTAAAGTGAGTCCCTTTCTCGATTCTGATTGTCACTGGGATGTTGCACTTTTTGCACAAGATCGTTGGAAATTCGATTCCGTTCTCCACTCCGCGGTCGCCAGGGTTTACAGCACGGGATGAACGCGTCCTCTGTCGTAGGCCTATGTTTATTCCTCCATAGAATAACGATCGCCGCGACATCGACTCATATGCTCACCTGAGGCCTGGGAGGATGTACGCTTAGGGATTTTTAAACTGACAATTGCCATACCACATTTACTGGGAAATCCGCCAGAATTCCACATCTGAGTTTTGTACTAAAAATCGTCTCGTGAAACCTTTAAGCTATTTCTGCTGCCCAGCTGTTCCCGGGGAGAGGAGCAGTCCCCCCTAAGCTGTGGCCCTTAGTCACCCACCGTGGTGTGAGTCAGCCTGTCACATCACCCTCTTCCACAGGAGGGAAGTGCTTGGGGTGGCCCTTCCCAGTGGCAGCCCTGCGCGAGGGCTGTTTCCATTTGCTCCCAAACCCAGAGGGGTCCTCAGGCCGCATCCTTCGTGGCTGTTTCCAGCTCTGGACTATGCACTTGAAGGTCAAGCCAAGGTGAAGTTGGATCCCTCTGGGTCCTTGGGCTGGTTATCCCCTGCCCGTCATTTTCCTGAACTTTGAAATGGGAACGATCCTGGATTCCCACCCTTCCCGGCTCCCTCCACTCGCGGGCTCCCCGGAGGATTTTCTCCTAGTTCAGAACATCCATGTGTCTAGAATAATATTAATAGTGAAGGAAGAACAGCAGCTAGAGCCATCCTTTTAAAATTAATAGACTTTAAGAGCAGTTGTAGGTTTACAGAAAGACTGAGCAGAAAGTACCCCCCTCCACCACAGGAACTTTCCCTTATTTTAACGTCTTGCGTTGTTGTCGCGTTTGTTACAATTGACGGACCAGTGTTGGTATATGATTATTGACTAAAGTCCATAGTTTACTTCAGGATGCACTCTCGGCGTTGTCCATTCTGTGGGTTTGGACAAACGTATAGTGACATATATCCATCATTATAATATCAGGCAGAGTAGTTTCACTGCCTTAAAAATCCTCTGTGTTCTGTCTGTTCACCTCACCCTCCCCGCACCCCCTGGCAACCATTGATCTTTTTAGCGTCTCCATAGTTCTGCCTTTTCCAGGATGTCATACAGTTGGAATCATACACTCTGTAGCCTTTTCAGTTTGGCTTCTTTCCTGTAGTTATCAGGTTCTTCCACGTCTTTTCATGGCTTGATAACTCATTTCTTTTTAGCTGAATAATATTCCATTGTCTGAATGGACCACAGTTTATTTATCCACATACCTACTCAGGAACATTTTGATGGCTTCCAAGTTTTGACAATTGTGAATAAAGCTGCTATAAAAATTTGAGTGCAGGTTTTTGTGTGGACATAAGTTTTCAGCTCATTTGGGTGAACACCAAGGAGTGTGATGGCTGGGTTGTGTGGTAAGAGTATGTTTAGCTTTGCAAGAAATTGCCGGGCTGTGTCCCAGAGCGGCTGTATGTATGATGTTGGCGTCTCTTCATGTGCTTGTTTGCTGTCTGTATACATTCTTTGGTGAGGTGTCTGTTCAAGTCTTTTGCCCATTGTTGATTGGGTTGTTTATTTCTCATTGAGTTTGAGAATTCTTTGTATACCTGTCTTTTACCCGATGTGTGCTTTGCAGATAATTTTTCTCAGTCTGTGACTTGCCTTTTCATTCTTAAGCACTATTTTAATATACGGTAAACATATATGTATACATATAAGTACATAGGTTTATCTTTTTAAGTAATGTATACCTTCTTAAGTAGTAATGCTTTCATTTCTTCTGGATTTTTTTGTTGAAACTGTTTCAACAAAATTTAAATCAGTTTAGCAGCAGTTGTTTATGGCCTGCTGACTAGCAGATGGTGTGCTGAGCACTGTTTTCGCCTTTATGTGCTACCTTACTCTGTCTTTTGCAGCTTTACTCATATAGCTAGGTTCCCCAACAAGGGTGTAGGTTCTATAGTCATGCATTTATTTTATGAACATGTACTGACTGTGAACCACGAATAGGAAGGCTCCTAGGATCTGGTGATACAGAGACAATTAAAACATGATTCATATATTGAATGAGGTTATAATCCAGTTGGGAAGATGGTCACCGACATAAATAGCATCAACACAGGGCAAATGAGACAGCTTTCCTGAGAAGTCGTGGACACAGTGCCATGGGGACCTCGGATAAGAAGTCAGTTTAATTTGGGTTTGAAGGATCAGTGACAGCTTTACAGAGGGAGTAGGTTTTGATTGGACTTTGGAGTGCAGCTGGGATGTTTATACCAGAATTGGAAGAAGTCATTTCCAGCCGACAGACAGTGGGGCAGCGTCCGGCAGCTGCCCGGCGTCATGAAGGGCTGGGAGGTGGTTAAGGGACGGTTGAACACGTGCCCGAATGCCTGTCATCTCTAACCTCCCCCTCGCGTGGTCTGCATCATCCTTCCTGGTGTGTTGCTAGTGTTGTGACGCTGTGATGGTCCCGGTTCTACAGACAGGTGAACGGGGCCGGTGGGAGACAGAGCCTGGGTGAGAACCTGCATCTTGGACTTGAGTGTGGGGAGGGCCTGACCCCCAGTGGCCCGCGGGTTTCCGTGTGGGCTGGCGCTGGGATGGAGCATGTGTGTACCTCCACATTAGAACTTTTTGCGGCCTTCTCTCCCACTGATGCCAAGCTTGCTGTCAGGCACAGAGTGGGCAGGGCCTCCTCCCTCTGGGGCTGGTCCTCCGCCCTGGTGGAGCCTGGGGGCCTCGTGCAAGGCGTGCGTTGTGAAGGTAACTATCATGCCTGGGAAAGCACCCTCTGCTCTCAGGCTTGAGCAGAGTACGGTCAATAGTAAGGAAGTCAACTTGTTTTGTTACAAAGGAGAGGGGCTGGGGGACAGAGAGAGACAGAGAGACAAGGAGAGAGAGACGGAGAGTCAGAGACGGACAGAGAGGGAGAGAGACAGAGAGTCAGAGAGAGACAGAGAGGGAGAGAGACAGAGGGAGAGAGACAGAGAGGGAGAGAGACAAGGAGAGAGACAGAGGGAGAGAGACAGAGAGGGAGAGAGACAGAGAGTCAGAGAGAGACAGAGAGGGAGAGAGACAGAGAAGGAGAGAGACAGAAAGACAGAGAGACAAGGAGAGAGAGATGGAGCGTCAGAGAGAGACAGAGAGGGACACAAGGAGAGAGACAGAGGGAGAGAGACAGAGAGGGAGAGAGACAAGGAGAGAGACAGAGGGAGAGAGACAGAGAGGGAGAGAGACAAGGAGAGAGAGGGAGAGAGACAGAGGGAGAGAGACAGAGAGACAAGGAGAGAGAGATGGAGAGTCAGAGAGAGACAGAGAGGGAGCGAGACGAGAGAGAGAGGGAGAGAGACAGGGAGAGACAGACACAGAGGGGGAGAGGGACAGAGGGAGCGCGCCCATTGAGCTCTGTCCGTGGTGCTGAGCGCACCGTGGTTCAGCCAAGGTCCCGAAGCACATGCTCGATCTTGCCCCTCTAGGTGGTCACAGAGGAACCAGTTTCCTCAGCCCCAGTTATGAGTCACAGATGTTCATATCATCAAGTTCAAAAAACCAACTCATCAGTGGTAAACCCATACTAGGTCACACCCACTTACATGGCACTCTGAGGAGTTGTCCTTTTGACTCTATTGTACTGGAAATGGATCGTGTTAAGCGTTGCTTTAAGAGGGTAAAATATTGCCTGGAATTCTACACATAGATCCAGAATGTTTTTGAACATGGAGAAGCCATGGAGATCTTGATAGTTTAACAATATGAAATTATATGTATATTACCTCATTTGCATACACAGGTATTATGTTTGGTATATTAAAATTTAAAATAAGGCTTTATTCTGGAGATGATTGCAAAATTGAATTAAATTTGCATTCACACATTGTTCTACTTTTTTAAACAACTGGATAATAACGTTTAAACCTGCTGCATTTCTTAATGTGTGCTAGTTCCTGAAATAATAATAATAGTAACAGCCAGAGTAGTAATAATAACAATAACATCTACCTCCTAGAGTTTAGGTAACATTAACATGCTAACCCACGTGTACCCCTAATAGGTTCCCTCACTTGGATCATGCTCAGCCATTGCTATTGTTGTTACTAAATTTCTGATTAGTAATAGGCTAACTAAGATGTTTTAGGAGAAATGTATCAACAGTGTGTTTCTTTTATTTCTGGTTCCGTTCTGCTCTTTCATGGTTGGTTGAGTCTTCCCTGAGTGCAGGTCGCCCCCTGAACTAGGAACTTGGTAAAACTGGAAACACTGTCACCTGTTCTGAACTTCACGTCATCTGCAGTGTCAGAGAGAGGAAGCAAAATGTTCTCATCTCTGCAGCAGTGAGTGGCTTCTGAGCTGATGCTGGTGTCTCCCTGGTCTTTTCAGCCCTAATCAGGGTGACGGGAAAACGTCCCCTAACCTCTGGGTTGAATCAGAAGAGGAATCCCCCAAAGGAAGGAGGAGAAGGGAGACCTTCTTTCTTCTGTGAAAGGTCAGGGCTCCCTGCAGGCAGAGATGTGAGTCCCCTTCCTCTACATGGGACGGTGCCTGCTGTTGACATAGACATCCTCCTGATACTTTTTATTTTAATCTTTTGGAGACAGAACTCAAGTAGTAGGTTGCTAACTACACTTAAAGTATGTTGTGTTGATAATTCAAAAACAATTTCATGGACTTTTTGCAAAAACAAAAACATTTTTCAGACTATTTTTTCCTTTCCTTCTTTGACTCTTTTTGGTCTTCGCATTCCTACATAACTCTCTGTGTTTTTTACATACTGTGTTTGGAGGGTAATAGTAGTGTCTGGCTCTGGTTAAGGGTGGGAGCAGCAAATCTGGGGTACCAGTGGAGGAGATATTGCATCCGCACGGAGGGCACCGTAGCTCTCAGAGGTAGACTAATAACACGCTTCTGGACGATTCGACTCAGAAGGAGAAGCATGTGTGGAGCACACTTGCCAAGGAATCCACGTTTGGTACAAGCCGGGCTCGGCACAGCTGTGCCCCCATCCATGGGCTGTCTCCTAGAGAAAGATTAGAGTGGCTTGTTTGAGGGCTGCCTGGTAACCAGTGGTATTCATCATGTGAGAGGCGGCTGTACGCTCTTTCCTTTCTGTAAGAGTTTACCTGGAGTACAAAACCTGGTAGGAACCAAATGGCACTCTGTGGAGATCATCAGTGGTGACTAATTTGATTTGGGAAAAGGAGAACTCAAAATAGGCTCTTCCTGAAACCATTTGAAATGAAGACAGGGTAAATGAATTCAGGTATTATTTCCTCATCTAATTCTTTTAAAACTTTAAAAATAAAACTTCTTTTTAAAAGGGTCTGTTATGGGCTTATAAATAAATTATATCGAAATGTACCTGTCGAAATACCTGTCGAAATTCATAGAAAAGGAAGAGGAAGAATGTCGGCTACAGTTGATCTTAGTTATGAGGTTTCACTCCTGGTTTACTGTGGTCAAGGCGACAAGAAATGTGGTCAATTATAGAAAACTCTTCCTCAAACGAGGCAGAGGAGGATGTTAAATTTTAAAAGGAGTTTTCCGCAGAGGCCACTGGGGAGTGGACTCCAATCTCCCCCCATCTCCTCACACCCGTTCCCCCCCAGTGACCCCGAGATATGGCCTCTGCTTTAAGTGATGAGTCTTCTCAGCCCCTTTATTTCTGATTTATTTTATTCTTTATTTCTTATTTGATTTTTGCAAATACCAGCTATTATGGGGGATTTTGAAGTCGATTTTGCTCTTTTATGAAGTTTACGCTTATATTGACTTCATCACCCAAATTTATATTCTAAGTATTTTTTATTGAGCTCAGTCATTCCATAAAGTATACGTATATTAATGTTCTATGAATATTTGAAGTATGAATTTAGAAATGGCCCTTTTCCTCACAATTGTACTAACTGGTATCATGAATCGTTGAGAATCAGATCTTAATGGTTAACTGAACTGGGACAATTGATGTGATAATTATTAGTCTTTTGTTAGGGCACATGTTTCTAAAGTAGATCATTAAAAAGAGAATTTTAAGAGCCTTAATTTCCTGTTCAAGCACCAGTCCCCCACTCAGCGATTACACCGGGTTCTGAAAGTTAGAAGTCAGAACTATGAATGTACCTTCAGAAAAATAAGAAAGTCTTAATTTGCACCACAATGAATTTTTTCCTAAAATAGAAAGTGACTCACGTTCTCTAATAAAGGAGTGAGCTTCTGGCAAAATGCAAAATCCTGTGGCTCGGGAGGTCTCTCTTCCCCATCTTACGAGTCATGATTTAAGCACACGCTGAAGGCATCTTATTTAGTTGTAAAGTAAAGCAACATTTCTCCTTCATGAAAGTCTCTCTGGTTTCCAGCATGTGATGTGTAGGTCTTACTGCCGGTACCGTGAATACGAGACTATTTGAAGGACCGGGTGCATCCCCGCCGACCCCCCACCCGCTGGCGCACGTGTCTTTCTGCCCTGCCTCATCCACATCTGGGTCCCATTTCTCCATCTTTGCGGCTCCCACTCTCTTCTCTCAACGTACAGATGTGCTGAGCCCTCTACCTTCCCCCCTCGGGGGGCGTTGCTGGACCCCATCCCCCTTACACGTCAGCCTGCCCCTGCTCCTGAGGGGCTGCGCCCACCATCTAATTCTGTGCGACTCCTGCGGTGTTCGGCCACGTCACTGACAATCTTGGGCGTGTCCTTCAGTCGTCGCTCAGCTGTGGGCAGGTCCTCCTCTTTCACTCAGAATGGAGGAGCTTCTCAAGGTCCCCAGGTCCCCTTTGTCTTCCCCACTCGTTCTCTCCTCGAATCTGTACAGGGCGGCCTGCGTCACACCTCGTGGTGAGAACAAGCATGTCTGTTCCCTTGCGGAGCGGCCCGCGCCTTGTCTCTGGGGAGGGCGCCCTGCCTGTTCCCCGTGGCCCGGCTGCGGCTTCTCCACCTTCCGCCAGCGTCCGCGCCGGCTTCCCCTGCCTTCCTGGCCCCCCTCCGCCCCCCGAGCACCCAGGCCTCGGGGGAGGTTTCTGCAGCCTCTGCGTGCCCTCAACCCGGGGCGCAGCCCAGACCAGAGCCCGGGCCCACTGAGCTCAGAGCACGTGCTTGGTGGTGGGGCTCGGGGGCGCCAAGCCCACGGCCTTGGCTCTCCCCATTTGGGTTGGAACTGGGTATTTTGCAAATGTGCTGAAGAGTCATAGATCTGTACCAATTTCCAGGCCAAGTAATGCTGTTCTTATTTACACTGAACTAGCTAATCTAATGAGGAGGAGAGAGGACCCAGAAGAGAACTGGGTTGTGTCTGGGATTTTATCATGTTTCATGGCCAATTAAAAGAATATTTTCCCAAAAAATCCCCCAAACCAAACCAAAACAAAACCTGAGCGGTGTTTCCCACTGGAGCACGTTGGAGAAACACCTACGACAGGCCATTTCTTCATTCATCCCACATCGTCGTTGAGCCCCGATTGTCTGCCAGACTTGGGGTCCTTGCCCAACCCCGTGGTGAGGGGCGATCCTAGTGGCCGAGGCGGCAGGAAGCTGGGAGGATGGGGGGAGGGGTGTTCTGGCCCCTGAAGGGAGGGGTCTCCCCCATCTGCCTTTGCTTTTTCTGGGACCATCCTTCTCTGTACCAGCTGCCAGGTGTCTGGCGGAGGCCCGGAGGCCTGGAACAGGGCTGAAGAATCCCCAGTCAGTGTACCCTGGGAGGGGTCGGGCAGGGGCCATGGGGGGCTTGCTGCTCCAGAACCCGCCTGGCACAGGGAGACAGGGCACACGGGGTACCCCCGGAGGCTGGGAATTTGGGGTTTGTGTTTCCAGTTTTTTGCCCTAATAGAGGCTTATTGATTTATTTTTTGTGCAAAAGCCAAATAAGGAACACAATTCCCTTCATTGAGGGCTCATGTTAACGGGGATTTTGGGCGGAATCTGTTCACACTCCTGCCAAAATTGTTTCCATCATTGCTGCGATGGATGTCAGTTTAGAATGAGTCATCTGGTGGCGGGGTCCTGACCTAAACCAGCTGCTTCAGAAACATGTTTCTCCCCGGAATCCCAGGCTCCGTTTACCAGAATCCCAGGCTCTGATTTCATCCTCAGGGATTGGCTTTCAACTGGCTTCGCTTGGCATCTCAGACTCAGCCTGTGCCAGGGAGCTTGGGGCTGGGGCTCAGTCCTCTGAGAAAGGGCTGGCAGGGAAGAAATGGGGCCTGGACCCCCTTGTGAGCCAGCGTGCATTCCCTCTGCAGATAGCGAGGGCACCAGACCAGAGCCCGGGCCCACTGAGCTCAGAGCACGTGCTTGGTGGTGGGGCTCGGGGGCGCCAAACCCACGGACTCAGGGTCAGAAACGAGCACAGAGATGTTATCACGTGTATCTGCCGAACTTGGAGCTTTTGGAGGGAATGGGAAAAGCTTGTTTTTTACGGGAAGAGGCCTTGTTCCTTTTCTTGATTGTAATCACAAGCTAATTATTAAACATGTAACTAATAAGGAAACTCATAGGAAAAGGAAAGAAAAATCATCCACCCATAATTCCACCACCCAGGCCGCTAACGTTCTGATCTGGAGTCTTCGTATGCACACGTATGTCCGCACGCTTATCTTTTAACAAAAATCTTGGCATTTTGCCGTCGTTTAGGGTTTCTCTTTGATGTCAGCACTGTGATCTTCCGTGTTGGAAGGAGACCCCGGAGTCGTGGTTTGTCAACCACTCTCGTCCAGGGCCCTGAGGTTGGGTGTCTTCCTTGGATGTGCCCCTCCCCAGCCCCGCCGGCTCAGCTCTGAGCCCCTCCGCCCTCTCCCTTCCCCTGTACTCCCCTGTTCTCCGTGTTCTTGCCTCCAATGACCATGGGAGACCAAGACCAGCCCTGGCTGCCCCAGGGGACCTCCCTTCCCAGGTCTGTCTCCAAGGCACCGTGCCCGCCCGCGCTCCAGCGTCTCTCTCCCTGGGGATGCGCACAGCTGGCTCCGTCAGAGACAAGCTGCTGTGAGTGGGCTGGCATCTGCCCCGACACACGTGTCCCTCTGTGCCCACTTGGCCTCTGTCAGGTCTCCTGTGCTGGGCAGTCGCCCAAGGGCCCTGCCCTTGGCTTGGGGCTCTGCTGTCACCTGAAATTCTCAGCTATCTTCCAGCAAGGAGTCCAGCAGTGCCGTTTGCCCACCAGTGTGCGTTTGGGGTCCTCCTGGAGGGGTGCGGCCAAATGGGCCACTCACTGTGCAGCGCGGGCAGAGCGGGACTGGAAGGGAGGTGGTGTACAGACAGACAGACAGACAGGGAGAGAGATTTATTTTAAGGGACTTACTTGAAGGAATTGTGGGGCTGGCAGTTCTGAAATCTGCAGGGCAGATGGATGGCTGGAGGCCCCGGGGAGAGCTGCTGTTGCTGCTGAAGTTCACAGCCAGTTGAGGCAGAATTCCCTCTTCCTCGGGGACCACACCCTTTTTCTACCACGACCTTCAGCTGATAGGAAGAGGCCCGCCCCTCTGTGGAGGGCAATCCGCTTGACTTAGGGTCTACCAACTTCAATGCAATGCCCGTCTAAGAATACCTTCACTACACCATGTAGACTAGTGTTTGACCAAATGTCTGATACCACAGCCCAGCCAAGTTGACACGTACAGTCAGCTACCCAGGCAGGCGCTTGCTCTGCTTCCTGGACATGCGGACCTCAGTGAGCTCGCGGCCCAGTGGTGCCTAAGGTGGACACGGCGTCAGCTGAGGGCCACGCTGATGTCGGGGAAGGGGGCCCACAGCCTGTTCCTCTTCATCCACAGGTGCCAGTGGACAGGTCTGAGCCCCGAGGAGGTGGGTAGGGGGGCAGCCTGGTCTCCCCACCGAGGGGCCCATCTGGGGGCACGGTCCTGATGGGGCAGGTCGGCCTCAGCCCAGGGTCCCAGGGGTAGAAACTCAGTGTGAGCCAGGAGGGTACGCACCTTCAACATGATGAAAGCCTTGCTCAACTGGAGGCTGAGTAATTTCAGGCATTTTAACTTTAATTATGCTGTAAAAATGTTTCCTTCCCAGTCCACTAACGGTGTTCGAAGGTTGTCAGGAGGGTCCACAGTAAATCCCAGGGACGGAGAATCAAGTATTTACCATGAAACCAAATGCTTCCAGTACAGAGAATGAATAATTAATTTTGTTTTTCCAGGAAAAAAAAATCCTTCAAGTACTTTTCTCTGTTTTCTGCTGAGCCTTAAATTTTTCAGTCCTTTGGCGATATCCTGTCTTCCAGTACGTCTTGTTTCTATGGAGACACCAATGAACTGCAACTTGAGTCCTTTGGTTCATCACAATATGAGACTCTGTTAGAGGTTTATCCAAAGCCTTCCGAACCACGCTCCGGTTTATGTTTACTGAGTGTTTGGTGACCTGAGTGTCCGTGTCTGCACACGTGTTCTCCACGGAGCAGCCACCTGTCTGCTGTCCCAGCACTCATGGCACTCAACACAGCTGCCTACTTCAGGAGGGTGGGCGTGACACACAGTGGACAGAGAGTCATCCAACCTGAGGTTCCGACCCTGCCGACGACTGTTTCTTTTGTGTTTGTTTTCCATGTTGTTTCGTGTGGGCTTTGTTTTTGTTTTTGTTTTGTGTGGGAAGAGCTGACCCGGGAAGGAGTAGAATAGAAAATAGAATCTCTGTTCCGTCGTGACTCTGGTGAGGTTCTGGGGGCCAGTCTGCTCCGATCTGGAATCATCTTCCCTTCAGGTGTCTGTAGATGACCAAATTAGTCCACTTGGGCCGCTGTGACAAAAAACCACGGCCTCGGTGGCTATAAACAACAGACACTCACTTCTCCCAGTGCTGGAGGCTGCACCTCGAGGATCAGGGTGCTGGCGGATTCCATGTCGGGTGAGGCCCCCTCCTGGTTCACAGACAGCGTCTTCTCTCTGTGTCCTCACGTGGAGGAAGGGGTGGGGGCTCTCTGGGGTCTCTGTTATGAGGCCACTGATTCCGTTCATGGGGGCCCCACCCTCATGACCTCATCACCTTCCATACTGCCCCCCACCACCATCCCATGGGGGCTAGGGATCCACATATGGATTTTGGTGGGGGGAACACAGACACTCAATCTTCAGTGATAACCTTGGCATCCATTCAGCAGAAAGATGGGATCTTTTAGTCATCCTTTTCTTGGCATTTTTAAGATGATGGGCACAAAAGCATAGGAATGGAGGCTGGGATGATTTTGGACCAAATTTAGGAAGGAACAGTCTTGCCAGAGAGTGTCCCCACGTGGAGGGGGCCACACATGTCCTCTGTCAGCCCCTTGCTGGACTCACCGACAGGTGGCCCATCACTAACTAGTGTACACACCCCCTCGCCCGCCCAGACCCTGTGGCCACCACTCCAGCACCTCGGGCTGTGGGGCGTCCGCCAGGCTCTCCACTGGGGCTGCTGGTCTTGGGTGAGGACTGTTCCCGGTCCCTGTGGTCAGCACAGGGGATATTGAATAAGAAACCATTTGGAGCTTATTTCTTGTAACTTCCAGGAGTCTTATTTAACTTTAATAATGGGATATGAGTGGCCACCTTTCAAGATAGTCGTGAAGGTCAGAAGTGGAAAGCAACCCCATGTAACGCACGTAGCCACATAGTAGGTACGCAGTGACCTGTAGTCGCTGGTGTTGTCACCACCTGTATCAGGTCTTGGGGCAAAACGGTCCTGTGCTGAGGAGGGAAACACCCAGGAGGCTTTGCGCTTACATCATCTTTTCCTCTTTCAATATCGGAAAAAACTGCTTTGATTCTAGAATCCAAAGTGAAAGGGTAATAAAGCAATTGCACACATTAATAAGAGCTAATTCATTTCTCAATGTGGATCTTAAGCATGAGATGCCTAAGAAGTGTCAGCTGAGTACACATTTGCTTGCCTTTCCCTGGAGAGAGTGCTCCAGCTGAATTTGACACCAAGAACACCAAACGATTTTAGGGAACTTTGCATATCTTGAAAAACAAAGTTTACTTTTCAGCGATCAAGGTCTAGCTGTTCAATGAAAAAAAGACTTAAAGTAAACATTTAACAAAACAGGTTTGTTTACAAACGATGTCGCCCTGAATCTTTTTCCTAATCACAAGAGCGCAAACACGCAAAACGTGCTGTAGGCAGGTCTGGATTAAAATTAGACCCGTGTTTGCACTCTGCCTTACGGCCGACTTTCCTCAGTTGCCAGAGAGACTGATTATTTCCCAAACTCCTATCGTAAGAAGCACACGGGACCCTTGTAAAATCTTTTAAATTAAAAGATTGCTAAGCCCCGGCTCACACTTCTTCCCCAGAAACTTGGATTGAATGGGTTTGGGTTGGGGTCAGAAATGCAGTGTTTAAAGTGAGTCCGGGTCACGCGCATCCTGAGGGACTTTGGGCAACACCGTGCTGGACAGTCCAGACGCCCACCGGCCTCGTCCTGGAAAGCATCCTTCCAGCAGAGTGGACGCTCGTGATGTGCAGACCTGCTGGGCCCTGAGCGAGCACTGGCCTCCGGGCTGCTCCTGTGCTCGCTTCCATCCCTGCCGCCCTCAGCATGTTCACCATGCTGATCGGAAGAGGCCCTCAGGGAGTGGCTTCACTTGGGGACGGAGCTCGGCTCTCTTGTAAGCTGACCGTCCTGTGGGGGACTTTCTAGGTGCACCTCCCTCCCCGGGGCACACGGCTCCGGAGGACGGCCAAATTCAGAGCTCTCTGCGCTTACATCACGGAAACTCGTCCTCACGCCCATTTGTTTCCAAAAGTAGACTTTCAATGTGTAGACTCAGTTGGAAATGAATCACGTCAGCCGTGAGATAGTAAATAAGACGCCCACAGGACGTTCACTGGCCTCTGCCTCTAGATGGCTGTGGATTAACCTTCCTTCTCAAAGGGCGGCTCATGCAAGGACCCTCACAACCTTGTGGGCAAACTTGAGGGCTCCTGCCAAGGCACAGGCACCATGTGGGACGCGGCCAAGCTGTTTGCTGGCCGTTCTGGGAAACTGGCCCGAGGCACTGAGACACTTGCCTACAGATGCCGCGATCTGCCACCAGTCCCTGGATGTGGCCCTTTTTTCCTTTTCTCTTGCTTTGGACGTTACAGAAATCATAAATTTTAATGTGTTACTGTTGACTGTATGTGCCTTGTAGGTGGGAGAGGTGTGCATTTCAACAGCTGTTTTGTTTGGGGTTGGGGAACGTTTCAGGGCCGTCTCCTCTGGGGCTAATGTCCATTTAGAAAGTACTATTTTTTTTTTTCAATAAATGTATTTATTTATTTATATATTTTTGCCTGCGTTGGGTCTTTGTTGCTGTGCGCGGGCTTTCTCTAGTTGCGGCGAGCGGGGGCTACTCTTCGTTCCGGTGCTCGGGCTTCTCATTGCGGTGGCTTCTCTAGTTGCCGAGCACGGGCTGTAGGCGTGCAGGCTCGGTAGTTGTGGCACACGGGCTTAGTTGCTCTGCGGCATGTGGGATCTTCCCGGACCAGGGCTCGAACCCGTGTCCCCTGCATTGGCAGGCGGATTCTTAAACACTGCGCCACCAGGGAAGTCCCAGGAAGTACTATTATTATGACATTTTAAAGAGATTCTTTGAAGGCAAAAAGTGAAAGAAAAACCTAAGTTATCAGCACTGCTTACATTCCAGGCATCTAGCTTTCTAAAGCTCTTATGTGCCTTGAAATTTCACTGGATTTGCTCTTGCTTTTTGGAATTCATACAAACAGGTATGAATTCTTCCAGAGTGCTTCTGGGAATTAATGTTTTCTGTTAGCAGCTCGAGAAACTTTACAACAATAGAAAGAAAACAAGGAGTAATTTGTGCGCTCTGCGGAGATGCCAGCATGAGGGGTTGATCGTTTCTGAAATGGTTTGTCTGCCTCTGAGCCCCTGGTAGGTGACCTGGGAGCAGATCCAGGCTGACTCAGCTTACGGCCCAGTGGCCACAGCGATGCGGCTTCACTCTGGCAGAGGAATCCAGAAGGTTGAGGAAGAACCGTTTCCATGTGGAGTGTTGAAGGGCGAATCTGCCACTGGGCTTCCCATAGTAACTCAGCAGACAGCTCATTTGAAGTCAACTGGTAGACTCGCTGAAAGTGGCCCGACATTTAGATGTTCGTAAGTGGTGGGTACAGTATTTAGAAGTAGCACAGGTCTTGAGTGCTTCCCTGGTGGTGCAGTGGATAAGAATCTGCCTGCCAATGCAGGGGGCACGGGTTCGAGCCCTGGTCCAGGAAGATCCCACATGCTGCAGAGCAACTAAGCCCGTGCGCCACAACTACTGAGCTCGTGTGCCACAACTACTGAAGCCCGTGCGCCTAGAGCCCGTGCTCCGCAACAGGAGAAGCCACCCAATGAGAAGCCCACGCACTGCAACGAAGACCTAACGCAGCCAAAAATAAATAAAATTAAATCTTTAAAAAAGAAAAAAGTAACACAGGTCTTTATGTTTACCCAGTCTTTGGCATTCTAAAGATAATTCACTCACACTTACATGATTCCTTCTTAATACGTGTAGGTGTGCATTGAAGACCCTTATTTCAGTAACAACATTGCTCGTACTCTGTCGTAGGCTTTTATAAGAAAATGAAGGTGAAGCAGTAAGTCAGGAGGACAGTTCTCAGACACCAAGTGTGGGGAATCCCGTCTCGGTGGGCTCTGTGTCTGGGCCCTGACCCCGTCCCCTGTCCACGTGTGGTGACGTCAGGAGGATGGAGCTGGGAAGAGGCACTCTGCAGAAATAGACTGAATTTGAAAAGTGGATTTAAATTTCTTACAGGTGATGGCAGTTAAAAATCAGCTTCCCCAAGCAACCCATCGTAACCGAAGCATTTCAGCTGCTTGAGAGCTGTCCGTGTCAAATATGCTTTAAAATTAAGCAACACAAGTTATGTTTTATTTTACCGTGTCATTTCCTGTGACGGGGCCGATGTGACAGTTTTCTGCGCAGGCTCTGTGTGTGGGTGTCCGGCCCCCGAGAGCCATGTGCCGCCTGCGCGTCCCTAATGTGGGGCTGCCCTGATCCGGGGGCGCAGTGTAGACGCTAAGTGAGCTGGAAGCCTGAGCCCATGTGCACGGGTGCGCTGCTGGGGGGTAGGGCGGATATTGCATGCGTTACCTAACAGGACTGGATGTGCGGAGTCGTCCACAGGCACAGGGAACCTGGGGAGCTTTGTGCTTCTGTACTTGCTGAATAATTAAGTGGGAAAGCTCTTTGTTTAGCAAGAAATCCCTGAGGGTGAATCCTTAAGACTCTGCCTCCTCTTAAAGCCTCTTGAAAGGATTTTTACTGAAATGTAATGTCAGTGACTTTCAAAGTGGGTCCTCACTTACTGGGAAGGAAAACAACGTCGCCATGCCTGTCAGGGGGGGTTAGAAGCCAGTCTTGATGGTCAGTGGAATATTACTCAGCCCTGAGAAGGAGGGAAATTCTGACACAGGTGACAACACGGACGGACCTTGAGGACACTGTGCTCAGGAGATATCCAGTCACAGAAGGACAAATCCTGTGTGAGTCCACTTCTGTGAGGTCCCTGGACTTGTCAGATTCACAGGGACGGGAAGTGGATGGTGGGTGCTGGGGGAGGGGGATGGGAGTCCTTGTTTCACGGGGGCAGAACGTGAGCAGCTGGTCTGCTCAGGGCCAGGGCTGAACCCTAGGACACAACGTCCCGACCTGTCCCGGGGCCACACTGTGCGGCCAGGCCGAAGCCCAGTGATGGGGCCAATGCCCAAGGCAGGTGGGCAGTTCCCAGCAGGACAGCCCAGTTCCCGGTCCCCCGGGGCGTCGGGAGGGCCTGTGCGGGAGCAGGACCAGGAGCGAATATTGCAGACCGGATGGTGCCATGTGGAGAGCCTGGAGGAGCCCTCCAGCCCCCAGCCCCGTGGGCTGCTGTGCAGAGACCCTTGATCAGGGACACAAGCCACGTACGTGCAGCAGGGGCAGGTGCCCAGGGCTGAGTGAGCCCAGTGGCGGATGCACGGCTCTGTCGGGCTCAGTCCCGGAGACCACGTGGGGGACACCCATGCCCACCTGCAGAGGAAGAGAGCCCGGGGTTGGGTGGGGTCAGAGGTCCATGCAGCTACTGTGCCACCCCGGCCTGGCGGTGGGGTGGCCTCAGGACCACCAGCGCCCGCCGCCAGGTTCATCAGCGTGATCTGGCTGCATCCCCACCGGGGAGGCTGGCGTGACATCGGGACGTTGCCTCGTTGGCGGTCTCCGACAGCAGCCCAGAGAGTTCCCGCTGCCAGCGCACCTGCAGCCGGGCCGGGCGGTGACAGCGAGGCGGTGTCCCCAGGGCCACGCTCGGGCCCTCGCTGGTGCTGAACCCCGAGGCTCACCAGCATAGGCCGCTCCCTGGCGGAACCGCAGCTGCTCGTAAGTGAACCACTGTGCTTGGAGCAAAGCCTGCGATCAGAGCAGGGGCCTGGGGCGCCGTGTGTGCTGAGCAGGGGTCCTGCCGCGCAGGGACCTGCTCCGGCTGGACGCAGAGGGGGTGCCGGTGCTTCGTGGCCCCAGGAGCAAGCACAGGGCAGGAGGGCGTCCTGGGCAAGTCAGGACAGGGCTGGGCTGCAGGGGCCGCTCGTGGCCACGTGAATACAGTGAGTGGGTAGTTTGTCTGGTAAATGCTGTTCCCCGTGTTTTTCGTGATGCCAGCCTTCATTTAACAACTGAAGTACAACGGCAGCAGTGTTGAGGTCACAGCACAGGCCTCAGTGTGTTCATGCTTCCACGGGCACTGAGCCGCTTTAGACTCCCCCCACCCCCGCCCCAGATGCAGGTCTGGAACCAGGAGACCTGATCCTGGTCACTGCCTGCCAAGACCAGTGGGTGGGGTCGGGGGGCCCCAGGCATTCCCGGGGCCCCAGCTCAGCGTTGCCGCGGACAGACCAGCCACCAAGATCCATGGGCGCCCAGGGGCAACTTGCACCGTTGCGAGGGCTCGGCGCCGTCATGTAACAGATCTGGTCTGTGGCTTCGCATGGCTCCCAGCTGCTGCTCGGGGGTGGGGGGGAGCCGTCCTCATGGCCACGGTGCAGCCTGAGTGGCCCCCGTGTCCCTGGATGGCTCTGGGAGAGGACGGTCCCCCCAACTCTTGATGGGATTAAGGGAAGATTTCTCTAGATAGAGAATAAGACTTAATTGAAAATGACCTAGTGAATCAAATCACCCCCCGTGGGTCAGGGACCTCAGAACAATAACGCTTGGGACTTTCTAATGTGCGATGAGCTGGCAGTTTTACAGGAGCTCCGGTGGCTGCCCGGCCAGGCGTCCTCCAGGGTGAGGACAGAGGGACAGACACCCGGCGTCTTCACGGTGTTTGCGTGAAGACAATTGTCCTGTCCACTGGGGAGCTACTGTTCCGTTGCTGTTTGTGGGGCTCTGGAAAGAGCGAAGTTGCTGAGGCCGATTTTGAGCGTTGAGCTGGCTGTCGTGCAGGAGGTACGTGTGAGCCGTAAGCAGGCATCCCTGCGGGTGAGCTTCTCCCGTCGAAGGGGCTCTTCCAGCCGGGCCGGGGTGCCTAGTGGTGAGCTGCGTCAGGGGAAATTTAAAGGAGGGTCATTCAGCCATTTGTGCTCCGTAGTGAATGGGCTGCGCAGGGTCCTTGAAGCAGGTTTTCTTCAACGTCTCAGGCACATTTTCTGCTGGGAAGAGTCTTAGCAAATGAGCAGAACAAGGGCAGACAAGTCTATTAAACCAAATCTGTTTACTGCGTCGAGAAGGCAGTGTTAAATGCACCGAAAATGGATTTTCCATCCTAATAAAATGTGACTTGTGTGCTGTTCAGGTTGGGAAATTACCGCACATGCATCAAAAATACAAGCTGGGGGCATATTTACAGGGGGTGCCGTGGAGGGAGCAGGGCTGGGCAGCTTACTTGTGCTGTGGCTTTGGTTGGAGGCTGACGGTGCATCTGTGAGTTGAGTTGGGGGGATCCCCAGAGGGCTTCCTGGCAGCCGGTCGGTGGGCGGGGCACAGGGTAGGTGCTGAGCCTGGAGCCCCTGCACTGGGGGAGGGCCCACTGGACGCATGCCCCTGGGGCCGGTGCAGGTCTTCGCGCAGAGGTGCGCTCAACTCACCAGAGTGGCTGAATCCCCAGGTTGTCCCATGGAAGGCCCGCTGTGTGGCTGGTCGTCTCCCCTGTGGGTCACACCTGAACGGGGGTCACTGAAGGGCCGCAGCTCAGGGCAGGGAGGGCAGTGCTTCTGGCCTGCGGCACCACTCCTGCCCCCTTAGCTGGGGCGGAATCCCAAGGTGGGACCTGCCAGCTGGTGGCCTTCTGCGTTATGTGGTCATCTGCACAGGTTCTGGGGGGGGTTCTGGTTCTGCTCTTCCTTTTTGCTCCCCCCAGTAGAGCCTGCTTATAAATCATACACGTTCACAATTTCACTTTAATTGTGCCGAGGACACCACTCCCCTCCCGCTCAAGTGGCAGCACCTCCTGTCCCCCACCCCGCTGGGCTCTGGGGGAAGCCCCCTCCCAGGCGGGCCTGCGTGAGGGCAGGCAGCCCCGAGGGACTCAGGTGTTGCCTGCAGGGCCACCTGCCCTGCTTGTATAAAGCTCAGGCCCTGATTGTCCTCCTCCAATTAAAGCGGCCTCAGCCCTCCCCTAAATGCGGATGCCGGGCTCATCCTGAGTCTTTTCTGAAGAGGGTCGTAAACCCCAGCTCGGATTGTGCTTGCTTTTTATTGTTGTGTTTTGAAGAAACCACCCTATTTTCACGGCTTTGTTTCAACTGGTAGAGAAGGATGTAAGTTTCACCCACGTTCCCAGCAGCCAGAACTCGGAAGTCGCGGAGGGTCCATCCACAGATGGTGGATGAACCAACGTGGTCCATCCACACAGTAGATGCTGTTCAGCCTGGGGAAGGAAGGGATTCTGACACACGCTCCAGCATGCATGGACCTGAGGACGTTGTGGCCCTGAAATCATCCAGGCCCGGAAGGCCACGTGACGTAGGAGGTCCCTGGAGGACTCAGATCCACAGTGACAGAAAGTAGGTGGCGGGTGTCAGGGGCTGGGGGAGGGGTGAGGAGTCAGGGTTTAATGGGGACAGAGCCCCCTATTCTCACTGGGGGGATGAGAAAGTCCTGGAGGTGATGGTGGTGATGGTTACACAACATCGAGAACGTCCTTGGTGCCCCTGAACTGTGCACTTAACCGTGGTGCAGATGGAATTTTATGTTGTGTGCATTTATTTTTTTAATTTTTGAATTTTATTTATTTATGTATTTATTTATTTTGTTGTGTGCATTTTACTACAATAAGAAAATGGGGGGAAAGGACATAAATGACAGCCGTGTGCAGAGTCAGGTCCTGGGTGTGAGGAAGGGGCTGGAAGAGTTCTCAGGCAACGACTTTGCTGAGATATCCTGTCTTGTCCTTGCATGTGTTTGCAGACTTTACAGAGAGCGGCTCCCAAACGAGTCCAGGTGAGGATTTCCCTGGTCTGCAGGGAAACTGGTCTGAGAAGAAGAAAGGCAGCAGAGTGTGTTTTGCTTTGGACACGGGCTTGGATGTCTGACACCTTCTGGAGGGCGAGCCCCTGGGGCGGGGGGCCCCCCCAGCCTGTGCACCAGAGCCCAGCATATTCGTCACAGGCACTCCGGATGCAAAAGTGACTGCATCCTGGAAACAATCGAAGGGTAACGAGCCGGAGGGGGCAGGTGCGTGGATTTCACTCTGTGTCCGATTCTCCACATGCCCATCAGCTTCCCCAGGATGATAACGGAAACCTGTTCCGTCTGTTCTGTGGAGAAACAGCACAGTGTGGAACGAAGGCTGGGATTCTTGGCCACGCCCCTGGGGGGGTCACAGTGTCCTCCTGTGTGAGCGGCAACCTCCTTAACCTCTGTGTGATGCAGACTTTTCATCTGAAAATGGGGGTAAAAGTGCTAACCCACTACCTGCAATGGACTGAATGTATCCCTCCAACATTCACCTTGAACCCTAATCCCCTGGGTGATGGTGTCAGGAGGGGGGCCTTTGGGAGGTGATTAGGCCGTGAGGGTGGGGCCCCCATGATGGGATCAGTGTCCTTACAACAGAGACCCACAGAGCTCTCAGCCCCTTGCTCCACGTGAGGACACAGTGAGAAGCCTGAGCCCAGAACAGGTGCTCTGCTGGTGGCCTGATCCCAGGCTTCAGCTCCATAACTGGGAGAATCAATTTATGAGCCACCCAGCGTGTGGTACTTTGTTACTGCAGCCTCAGCAGACTAAGACGCTACCTTATAAGGTGGTTATGAGGGTTGAAGGGGTTTCTATTTGTAAAGTGCTAGGACAGCACCTAACGTGTTACAGAGGCTATAAGAGTTTCTTAAATGGCATAAATACAATGGAATTCTTAGGAATCCGTCTTCTACTCAATGGTAAGATCCAAATAATCAAGAAAACGAAGTTGCAACGATGAAACGTTTGTGCTGCCGAGAGTCTCCCCGCAGTGAGACCATTGGCTCCCCTAAAATCGGGGCTGGTGCTCTTTGTACAGGAATTCAAACCAGTGGTCCACCTCAGTAATCTTAAGATACAAAAATGACACATGCCCCTATTGTTCTGCTTAGGGGGTCTGAGCTCTACTTTTCTGATCCCTTGTTCAGCCCCATCACCTGCGGGGGTTGGTACAGGTGTGCTGAACCTGTCTGAGTGCGCAGTGACAGGATGCGACGAGCCCCAGTTCCCCAGAAGACGTTGGGGGCGGGTGTCATTCTCGGGCCCCAGTCCCAGGAAGCCGTCGCTGTGGGCCTCCCTCGGGGGCCATTCCGCCCAGTGACAGACTTGCCCCCCAAGGAGTGTGTGTGGCCCACGGAGGTTCCTGGGAGCCTGGGGTGCAGCCCTGGGAGGGCTCTGTGGAGTCGGAGAGCATGGCCTCAAGTGGGTGTCTGTTACTCAGCGGGTGTGACTGATGTCAGCCCACGGACCCCGCCTGGGCCTGAACTCACGAGGGAGGAGACCCTCCCGTTCTGGGTCCAGTCGGTGCTGTGCGTTGGGTCTAGGGAGCTGTCGAATGACTAAACGATGGCTGAATTCCGCGGGCCTCCCTCCGTCTCCTCTGTGGCTCCACGGGTTCGAGTGGAAGGACAGGAGAGGTGACCTTGCTTCCTGAGGTCTGGGGGACGGGGGTTCGCACGCGGACGTGCGTGATGTGTGTGTGGCCCTGGGTGCCCGCAGCCCTGGGTGCCCACAAGGGTCAGCCGTCGGGCAGCCTCGCCTGCACGCCCCACGCGCTCACATTCTTGTGGAATCTGGAATATCATCCTCGTTGGCTTCAGTTTGGGGCGACGAAGACTTGGAGTCAGAAAGCCTGGGTGTGAATTTAAAAATCCTACACCACGGGGGCCGTGCAGCCTTCCAGAAGGCAGGGGCCGTCTCCTTGTTCCTTCAGCGTCTTTATCTGTAAAGTGGGGTGATGGTACGTACCCCCTCGCCGTGAGAACCGGGCAGATAATGCACTTGAGTACATCCAGTACAATATGTGGGACGTGGTGGGAACTGAATAAAAATCAGCTGGGCTTGAATCTAAACACGCTTTCTGGGAAGATGCAGAAACCAAAGCAAAAAGTCAGCAGCAGCCAACAGCTTTCGGTTGAATAGGCGGAAGGGAAATCCCAGGATTTCTTTTGCCAAAACGAAGCTGAAAGGTAAACCTGCTGTACGGTTCCCAAGTAAACCCAGAGCTGCTCTGCAGAGTCGGAAAGGTCTGGGGGGCTTTCAAAGTTCCCCACAACCAGTTTACCTCCTGGACGCTTATCGTTAAGGGTTTAGAAAACCCATTATCGTCTCTAAGAGCTGCCCTGTGATGGAGGCCTGAGGGCAAAGCACAGACGGTAGCACAGGGGGGCTGCCTGAGCACCTCCATTTCTGAAGCTGTTGGCGTTATCTTGAGCAGAGATGTGAAAATATCCTGATTTGGGAGGTACCACCACAGGAGGTGCAGTTACGGTGCACTACGCCCTCTGCAGTGAGGCCAGAGGTTGGAAGCAAGTAACAGATCTCCGATGATCACCTGTGAGGTCCAGAGCACGAGGAGGCTGGGCGTGGGTGGGGAGGGGGGAGGGGTGAGGAGTTGTAAAGAGACGGGTAAGTAAGGAGCGAAGGGGCGTGTTCTCTGGATGGAGGCCAGTAGGCTGAGCTTGAACCCACATGAGCGTGGAATCCTCGGGCGGAGCGGGGGCGGGGGGGCGGTGCTGAGCGAGGCCGGGCGTGGCCGAGCGGGTGAGGCCCGGAGTCCTGCAGGCGAGCAGCCTGTGTAAGCGGCCCCTATGCGGAGCACCTGTGGGCGGGCAGGTGTTCGTCATTGTTACCTGAGGGCCGTTCGGGCTCACAGCCTCCCAGGCTCCCCACTGAGCCACGACTGTTCACAGATTCTCAAATTAATTTTTAGAAAAGCAGACATCGATATCAACAACGCAAGCATGGACAGAGCATTTTAAAGGTTAGTGGGTATGTGCCCTTTTCCAGGTGGAATAGACCTAATGAAATGATAAAGCGGATTCCCTAATCGTGATTACTTGGACAAGTTTATGGATTAATTAGGCCTTCGGTGGTTGTGACCCGAGCGCTGTATCTCAGCTCCTCAACGCGTTCGGTTCCGGGGAGCGAGGGGCCGGCTCGGGAGCTGCGCCGCAGTTCCGAGGGCGTTGGGCCGTGTCCTCTCGTGCGCTCAGGTCACGTGGGCTGTGCGGGTGTGTTCTGAAGAAGCGAGTGCTCAGGCCAGTGGGCGGCCGGCAGCAGCGGCCGGAGCTCGGGACACAAGGTAGGGTCTCAGCCCTGGGGTGAGGGCCAGGCTGAGGGCGGGGTGAGGGCTTCCAGGAGCGGCGCGCACGTGGTCCCCCCTCTCGGGCTCCGTCTGGAGAGCGTGCACCCCTCACCCGGCTCAGATGTTCCCTCAGGAGCCAGAAGAGCCTCAGTCATCTCGGGGCAAACTCTTGCCCGGACACACGGCTTCCCTACAGCCCGAGAGCAGCGTCAGGAAGAGGCGCTAAACTGTGCACTGGGAGCCCAGCGGGGCCTCTTCTGCTCCTTAGTCAGTGGAGGTGGGTCTGGGTCCCAGCAGAACCTACGGGAATTGAGGAAGGGCAGCTGAAGAGGATGCGGTTTGTCGACCGTCACTTGGCGCATCCTTCAAAACAGTCTCTCTGTCTGGGGACTGAAGAAATTCTGAGGTGCACGTATGTGGATTATGTAGTGACACCCGTTTTGAACTTAAACTGTGTCAAGTGGAAGAAAGCTGGTCCTCGGGAGGGTCCATCATGGCGCCGCTTCCTTGAATAACCAAATCTTCAGAATAATCGGTGCCCTTGAGCTGCCACTGACACCCCCAGAAACTTCAGACTTGGAGGAACAGGTGAGTTTTATTTTGTGCATAGAGTTACATCTGCATAGGATAATTGAGCGGGTTAATCGTTTTGTGTAAACGTGAGTGCGGACGACCGTGCTTAGGCGTTCTTACATAATGGACGACTCTACCAGGAACTGTTTTCCTGACCATTTATAATTGGTTCCATGTTAAAAAAAATGTGTGATTTTTTTCATTTAAGTACGGATTGGTAAATTACAAATAACTTTGATCTGTATTATTTTGCACTAACGGCATAAATGCCATGTCCTTTCTGTACTGAGGCATCCAATTTGTAGAGTGTGACATACATTTTAGGTGGGTTTCTGATCTTTGGTAGAAATGGTTTTATTTCAGGCCGCAGTTACTGAAATCATGTAAGTTCCTTGTTCATCTGCACAATATTTTAGTATCAAGAGTGTTTGACTAAAAAGAATCTTCCCTCCTCCTCCGCCGCCCCTACCCCGTGCCCTGCGGCCGGGCCGGATGCGCCTGGGCCCAGGTGTGCTGAGTGTGTGCAGGTTTGTTCCGGGTGTTTCTTGGGTCGTGTGCCCCTCGGGTCTTCAGTGGACAGTAAACCCGTGCTGACCTCGGCTCCACCTCCTCGTGGGCGGGACGCGGCCGGCCCGCTGCCCCGGGGCTGGAGTGGCGGGTTTGCCAGGTCGCAGCTCCGGACACAGCGCACGGTGATCTGCTTTCCCTGGAGACCGGCTGGGGGCCCCCATGATATTATATCAATACGTACATGAGAGGCTTGGTGACTGACCCTTGAATTCAAGTCTCCCCGATGCCATCACACCCGTTTTCTGCACCCCAAGGGGGACTCTGCCTCGAGGGTGAAAGGCAGCGGCCTCTGTGTTCAGCACAGTGTTAGAAGCTGCTGTTGGACCTCCTCCTACGGAAGAAGGTGCTCAGCCCCAAGATTTTAACAGAATACACTGAAGTGGTAGCTCGGCGCTGGGAGAGCTGGGGCTGACCTGGGAGGGGTCATTGCTGTCCTGGTCCAGCCCCTCCGTCCTCAGCGGCTCTGTACCTACTCGGGCCCCCCGAGCCAGACGAGGGAGGGACGCCTTCCCTGGTGGGAGGAAGGGGCTCCTCTATGAGGAGCCATCCAGGTGGCCGAGGGGACACGGTGGGCGTCCCCCCAGAACCATCCTAGTGGCACGGTGGGCATCCCCCCAGAACCATCCTAGTGGCACGGTGGGCGTCCCCCCAGAACCATCCTAGTGGCACGGTGGGCGTCCCCCCAGAACCATCCTAGTGGCACGGTGGGCGTCCCCCCAGAACCATCCTAGTGGCACGGTGGGCGTCCCCCCAGAACCATCCTAGTGGCACGGTGGGCGTCCCCCCAGAACCATCCTAGTGGCACGGTGGGCGTCCCCCCAGAACCATCCTAGTGGCACGGTGGGCGTCCCCCCAGAACCATCCTAGTGGCGTGGGCCCTGAATTGTGCGAAACTCAGACACGGCCTCCGGGGGCGGGATACTGCTCCCCACCTGGCGCCCCTCCCGCTCCGGGCCAGAACCCCGGCTCCCTGGGGTCCTCGCCACGCTCTGTGCCGACACTGGCTATCGATCCGCGTGTGGCTGGAGGGTCGCTGCCTTCCCGTTCTGGAGAGCATCAAGGGAGACGTCAGTGGATGGACCCATCCCTTCCTCCCTCCCTCCCTCCCTCCAGCAAGGCCACAGAGCTGCACTGAGATGCTCAGCTCTTCCTGTAACCACGTCACCATGGCTCCGAGGGGGAGTGAGTTATTCCCACGACAACCTGGATTGGCCTCCGAGGACATCGGGCAACCTGCCTCATGCCCTTTCCATGCACGTGTGAGCTGAAGACAGATACAGGCCAGCCGTTCTCCACAAAGAGAGGACGTGGGCGCCTCCTCAGAGAAATTCTGACCGCAGAATGTGACATTCTGGGCTCTCCTCCCAGGTTACAGACGGAATTCTGTGGACTGGGCAGCAAAACCCTGGGGTCACTGGTGACATAGATGCCGTCCGCCGTTAGATGATTGTTCTCCCCAGAATGGACCCATCTTCCCCTATGGTCTATCACACAGAGAGGCCATAGCCCCATCCCATAAAACATTGTTTATTTGATTGCAGTGAAGAATTTTTCCTCCTTATCTGAAATGGTTTTATCGCAGTAAACACGCTCTCTGATGGTGAATACATTCACGTGCGTTTTGCCTGCTTCGTGTTCGCCAAGTTGACACTTCGGAGAATTTTTAGTAGATAAATACAGTGGAAGCTCCCCTTCCTTCCTTCCTCTTTTTTTTTTTTTTCAGGAACCTTATTTTTTAAGTTTAATTCAGTCTTGAAAACAGCATTTCGTTCCCCTGACCAGCGGTTTCCCTCACATTTGATAGCAGAGGTTTCTCGGGCTCCTAATTGAACCGGACAAGCCCCAGGCTGAGCGTGACGCAACTCTTAAGAATTCTGTTCACCTGGGGTTGTTACGTGCTCAGCAAGGTAGTGTGGTCAGAGGGAGCGTTAACTCACTGTCTGCCTGAGAGGCTCTCACACAACCTAACCTGGTCGGGACCCGTGAACTTCCAGACCTGGTGGGGTAACTATGCACCCTTCTCTGTCTAGACCACCTCACCATACAGAAAAACGGCATCAGCTTGGGATCTTGGAATGAGCACTTTTGACTGCTTTGTGAGTTATGAACCAAAAGGCACCCCCATTAATCTACTTTTACAGCAATTTCAATTAAAAGTGTCATTTGTATCCCAAAGCATAAAGAAAAAGCAAAGAACAATGCTTTCCATTACTCTGACTCTCTCACGGTGGTTTTTTTTTTTTTTTTTTTTTGCCATTAACCATTTTTAATCTTTTAATTTTTTCTTTTAACATCTTTATTGGAGTATAATTGCTTTACAGTGGTGTGTTAGTTTCTGCTTTATAACAAAGTGAATCAGTTATACATATGTTCCCATATCTCTTCCCTCTTGCATCTCCCTCCCTCCCACCCCTCTAGGTGGTCACAAAGCACCGAGCTGATCTCCCTGTGCTATGCGGCTGCTTCCCACTAGCTATCTATTTTACGTTTGGTAGGTTGTTCTTTTGTTTCGTTGTTTGCTCCCCTGGGGCGGGTGATAGAATTGAGCTTCCTGAAGTCACACCTGGGACTTCATGGTAAGCGTCCTGCAGTCAGAGCAGGTCCCCAGGGCTTGGTGAACAGACCCAGGGTGGTTTCCAAGCGCACACACACGGGAGGTGCCTGTCATCTTTGGTGATTCTAGAAGAAAAACACTGAAGTGTCATATATTTGGACTAAAACCTGGAAAAACTGTACATCATAAACCTGAGTGGGCCTTTCAAATAATTTGTAAATAGTCTTTCATTTGTTCCCTAAAGAAAAAGATAATGGAAGTAGTACAATATTCATTCTCTTTCTCTCCTCCCCTCACCCCTCAGTCCATTTCTCTTTCTGTCTCTCTGTCTCGCTTTGTCTCTCTCCTTCTCCCCACCCACACTCCTTTTGAATACAACCTAAAATGAATTTCTCTTCAATACTTTGTAAATTTATTAACATTCACTGGTAACAATGATAAGGGTTAACATCACCTGTTCCTCTGTATACAGGCTCTATTCTCTCCCACTCGTATAAAATTAATTTTTTTTCACGAGAGACTTCTTTCCTCTGAAACAAAGGATGTGTAATGACTAACCCTATGCTCCCAAGCCACTCGTTAGAGCAGAGAAGATATTGTTTTTCTTGTCTTGTTTTTGGAGTGAGGGACCATGACATTAAAAAAAAAATCAGCTCTTCGTCTCCTCTGGATGCTGAAAAATCAGTCAGTATCACCAGTGGGAGGAAAGGTTTCTGATCGTCGTCTGACCGTTGTCTGAGTGTTGACACCAGGGTGCACCTGTCGGCTGACTGTCCCCAGGTCGCCTTCTGATCCTCGCACAAACTGGGGACATTTTCATTCCGGGACTACAGCCGATGACAGGAGACTCGGGTGGGGCGTCCCCATGGACAGCAGAGATGGGTCGGTCCTGGTTGCTGAGGAATTCCCCGGGTTCTGGGGACATAGGGGTCTCCCACCTGTTTTAAAAAGTTAGGCCTGTAAAGCGAGCTGCATTGATTCAGCAATCATTTATATGTTCCTCTTTCTCATCATTTGTCACATATCACTGTGGATTTGATGTTCTGACCATTCATCTCACGGTGTCACCGCTCAGAGCTGATAAAAACCCCACAGAACCTTCACCAACCTATCGTTTGATCTAATTTGTGCTGTTGCCGTCACTGAGCGTGTGGTTTGCATTATTTTTGAAATATGGAGAGTATCTCATAGGTTTCATTGGTTTCATCTGAATGTGCAGCCCCCCAGGTCAGATTTTCTTTTTTTTGGTCACATCCTCTCATTTTCTGACGTGAGGTCGGCCCCTTAGGAATGGGGCCCCTGATTTCCAGATTTAATTCTCAGTTACAGCTGCCGTTTCTTTGCCCTCTGACAATCCTGCCAAAGGACCATTTCGTATCATTAATCCTTTCAGCACCTCTCAGTTTCTGATCTATATTCCAGTTTCCCAAACCACTCAGTGTCTGAGTTCTGGCAGGCTGGGCCCGTTCTCCCAAGACGGACTGTACGTGGCTCCCGGCCTCATGGCCTCATATGTGACAGAGGAGCTACTGACAGCTTCCCAGGAGCACCGTCTGTTACTGCTATCTGGTTTACAAAACCCCCAGGAAGGTACATGAATGTCCTTCTCCACCTGGGACGGCAAGGCTCCCAACTGTTATGTGAGAGCTCTGGAACTGAAATTGCACTACGGCCCTGATGAATACTCAGCTCTGGAGCGAATGTTTTCTCATGGAAAAATGAGTTTCTTCCATTACCTGAAATGGAATTTCCTATAATAGCATCACACTTATTTTCAAACTAATTCTAGGTGCTACAGTTGTTTGTCTCCATATACTATGAACTATGTAATCATAAATAGTCCTAGATTTTGTTTGAATTCAGTGTAACCACTTATTTCCAATTACATCATACTGATGAAGCCCACTCGGCTCTTGAAAATAAGGGCTGTTCCCTCTTGCTGTCTAGTCGGATTCAAATCTAGTATGAAAGCTGTTGATTTATGTTTATGTTTTATTAGATAGAGATCGTAAAAGAATGGCTATTTTATTACAAATGCAATTTGATTTATTTGTGCATTTTAGACCTGCATGTTTTGACTCACACGTAACTTATGAAATAGAAGGTGTTTGGAAATTTGAAAGCCAAACATTGCAGAGGAACGCATACTGCGCCGTGGTTGGGCTAGGTGGCCCGGGCTGAGGGGCTGAGGCTGCACCGTGGTAGGGCTGCGTGGCCCGGGCTGAGGCCGGGGCGGGCGGGGCAGGATGTGCAGGGAGGGATGGCGGGAGGTGAAGCAGGACAGACAGTCTCCGCGTGGGCACCGAGCATCCTGTCTCCACCGCTCCCTCTTGTAAATGCTGTGCTCACGCCGTGGACTTTGCCAGCTCTAACAGGCTGTGGTTTTATTTCACATGCCTTAAAGCCAAGAAACAATGAGTACAACATTGGTCTTTTTACTCACCAAGTTGGCGAGTCCTTGGACTGAAGGGTGTGGTAGATTCTGCCTTAGACGGATGGGCGGCCGCTTGTGCCTGCCTGGCTATGAATTTCCAACACTATGTGCCTTTCATGCTCAGAAATACATTGGTTTTTAAAATATGAAGGTCTCTGGAAGTTGTCCCCACGTAGAAGCATGTGTTTGTGTTTGGCTCTAAGGAGTAAAGACCTGCAGGGGGTGGGGATGCCCACGTGCACGGGCTGCAAGGACATCACCTCTGTCTCCGAGCTCCGTCTCCCGGTCCTGCTCCTAGGTATGTCCTGACGTTCTCACACGAGGTCAGGACACCGTTCTAACACCTGCTACTGGATTAAGATAACAAAACCCACAGCACATCACAGCCCCATTCAGAACACATCTCCGTGTCCACGGGCGTCCTGCAGATTCAGAGCCCGGCATTTTCAAGCCAGGCCCACGTGGACGTCCCCTGACTCATCTGTTCAGGTGTGGCTGGTAGGTTGACAGTTCCAGGAGGCTTACAGAGAATCTGAGCCTAGTCAAAGATGTGCATTCTTTCCTGGATCTTTTAGTAATGAAGAAAGCATACAAAATATTTTAAAATAGCATCATTCTCCCACTAAAAATAAGTTTCTTTATTTTGATGTTTTTGCCTTTTTAAAAAGGAGTAGCCAAAAAACTTAATATTTAGAGACTAGCTATTTTCCACACTTAGGAGCATGTGTTGAATCTTGAAGTACTAGAATTTAGTAACTTTTTCCAATGTCCCAAATTATGCAACACGCCCAAATCATCCTCTGATAAGAAAATTTTAAGGGCTAATTGTTTTTAGAGAATTGGAAATCTACCTTTAGTAGTTTTGATCAATCAATATTGGAGATAAATTCTGAAAGCATAATGCACGTTATACTCAGACAAAAGTATCAGATACTGTGAGTCAGGCTGGCCCACGTGTGCAGGGTCAGTACCGGTGACACCTCCCCCGCGATTCTAAATGCTTTGGCCACTGATGGGAAAGGGTTTTCAGTATCGGCAGATCACAGCAAACTCAGAATTCCAGCTCGTGGACCTGTCTTGTCTTTGTGTATGGACGTGAAGATTGGAGTCATGTGTTTCATTAAGACAGTCTTCAAAAGGTAAAATGGGTTAAAAATTAAAGGCAATGATACGCTTTTTTAGAAGTCAGGAAAGTAGCATCACTAACATTTACTGCTGTAAGTCTAACGAAATTCCATAAACTATTGGGGGGAAATATCTCATTCACATTTTCACTGGGGAGTGTCGCTTCACCGAGCAAACCTTGCCTTGTGGGTGCTCAGAGGTAGACAGACACCTGTTCTGTCGATTTCATTTTTACTTCATTTTCTCAAATTAGCTGAACTGTTGTGTTTGTAACCGGGAATACAGTTAGATTTGATTTTTGGCATGCTTCGTGTTTCCCGTGTGTGTGTGTGTGTGTGTGTGTGTGTACACTTTTTAACATGATAACAATAATCCTGCCTATTTTGATAGGAAAGAGGCATTCTTTGTGGCAGAAACACATGCTTCATTGGAACAGTCTAGATTTATGGTTGAAAGTCGACAGACCATAAGTGACCCTGACATCAACCCACCATGAGCCCTGTGAGCCCCAGACCCTGCAGGTGTTAAGTGAGGTGATAATGCCCGTTCACAGGGTCTCCCATGATAGTCACAGCTGACACGTCTCAGTGCTCCCGTGAACTCAGGGAGGTGACACAGGGCGCGTGCTTGGCACACAGTAACCCTTCAGTTAATGAGCTGTGACTAATATTTATAATCGACCAGTACCCACCTCTCTCTGATTTAAAAAGAGTGATTTGGAGAAGTAGGTTTTCAGGTGATGACAATTTTAATGTTCTATTGTGTTTCTATGCATGTGTGGCTGTATGTGTTTACTTATTTTTTAATCAGTCCTAATTCAAAAAAAATGACAAAAGGCAACTCAGCGATAGGAGTTCACGTTCAAAGGGAAGCAGAATTTGAAAGATAAGGGAACGGAAGGGACCTGACTTAACAACATGAAACGCCGTGGTGGCTCATGATGGCCGAGCGTCTCGATTCAGGTGTGAGCAGCCAGATGAAACGGGCAGAGGGTCAATCCCAGGATCGATAGTGTCCATTCAATAAGAGCAGGTGCCGGGCTTGTGGAGAGCAACCACCCCTGGGCCTGAGGAGGGGCGTCCCCACTGGGTTTTCACCAGGAGCCATAAAGCGCTGCAGGGCCAGACCCTGCATCAGCACCTCGTAACCACGGCAACCAGCTGCCAGACTCTCCTCCCTGGCGGGTGTCCGAGAGGCTGAGGGCATCGCATCAAAGTGCAGCCGTCCTGGGGGGAGGCAGGGAGGCACTTGGACTCTCTGGTGGTCCAGCCTGGAGGCTGGAGATGGACTTTCCATGGGGAGGGTCTGTGTGCGTCCTGCAGGGGCCCCTCCCTCAGTAGTGGGGCTGTCAGGGCGCATTCAACGGACTTTGAGTTCTGGATGTGCCCCCAGGCTGCACTGGAGCCTGAGTAAATCTGAACTTGGAAAGACCTTCACCCCCCACATGTTTACTTGGGCACTTGATTTTCTTAAAAAAGGAGGTGCACTCTTTTCCTTAATTTTGAGAAAATTTTCATATTTATGCTTAATCACCTAAGAAATATAAAATGCATTCATATTATAAAAGAATAAAAGCAGTGATCCAGACTTTGAGGGGAAAACTAGAATCTTTTACCTACTTCCCCTGGGTCTCAGAGGCCCTCTCTGCGCAACCACTGCTGTAAGCCAGGGGTGGTGCACGTGTGCACGCGTGTACGTGTGTGTGTGCTCGTGTCTAGGAAAGCCTGTGGCTTTCATGAGAATGAGCTGCCAGCATTTTACATTAAATATCATGCTTGCTGTGAGGTTCTGGTAAGATGTCCTATTTTAAAGACATTTGATTTCTAGGTTGTAGAGAGTTTTTATCTGGAATATATTTTGAGTGTCATGCTGCTTGGGGGACATCTAGTATAAGAATTACGTTTTCACTCCTTGATTTATTAATTATGCTGTTACACTGTATGAGAGCAAGTCATTCGTCTACTTCTGGGATAGACCCTGCTTGATTATGATGTTCTGTTAATACCCCACTGGATTTGATGGATGAATATTTTACTTAGAATTTTTGCATATTTGTTCAGAAGCCAGATTGTTATGAATCTGAGAGTATCAGCTGTATCTTAAGCTTGGCCAACTATTAAAGAATACCAGTTGTATTTAACTGTCAACATAGACTAAAACAAGAATAGTGTGAATGTTCCCAGAAAATGTTGGAAGGGTAGTGCAGTGATCTTTTGAAATGAATGACAACTTTTTCATTATATGTGTTTATTGCAAAATCAACAAGTGAAGACTCTTTGCCTTGGAGTAGAAAGATGCTGCAGTATCTGAAAGAGGTAAACTGTAGAAACACAAAGGGATGCTTTTGGCAATTGACGTTTACATTCCGTAGAGTCTTTATTTTCCTTTTGGTAGTTTTTATCACACAGTCTCTTACATAATCAGCTTACTCATAGCCCAGGCCAAAAACTCCACCTTACAAACCTTTGTGTGGAGCCCCGGTGGGTGAACAAGAGACCAGCAAGGCCATCTGTGGAATTCTTGATTCTTGTTGTGTTATACCAGGTGACTTGACCGTCCTGGGGATTAAAGGAAGGGTCCAGGGTTAATTACCAACCAAACAAACCCCTCTGGCTTCAGCAATCAGTACTGATGTGCTGGTTTTTCTTGGCAACACATTTGTTTACTGTAACAGATATGTGTATAGCTCTCTGTAGGAAACTGTGCTTAGAAGATTATAAAGAAAATTCATCTTTCTGTAAAACCAGAAAGCTAAACTAGGTGATGATAACATTCTGTAGGTTATTGGGAGGATAAATCATCATGAGAAATACACATGTGTAAGCCAAAAAAATCATGTTTTTTTTTTCTTTTAGAAGAGATTTAAGATGACACCTTATAGATATTTATTTTCTGGAAAAACTAAGTCCAACTTTATCAAAAATAGATTTTTGGGATTGTGACTGTCTTTCTCAAATTATAAAGCTGATTTGGGTTTAAGAAGGGCCTGGACCCACTCATTTGACTACAAGTCATATGGTTTGTATCAGATTTTATTCCAGCATCAAAACTCTAGTTCATCTGGCATCACAAATTTACATTAATATTAACCACATTAAAGTGAGCAAGGTAATTTAAAGTAATCTAAAATAGGATTTTAAATCAAAGGAAAGGAAAGCACTCTATTTGATTAAACTTTGATTATGATTTTTAGGACCAAAGAGCCTTGTGGTAAAATGATTTTATTACTCTTCATTTTAATTTGATAAAAACCATCCATTTTCTCCAATCCAGTCACTGAAAAATATCCCTCCCCAATGTCTTTAGCACCTTCACATGTATAGCTTCCTTGGATCCTTTTACATTTTTATTCCTGGTATTGGGCACATAAAATTAAAAGCATAAGTATGTGGTATAGACACAGTGTGATATTATTCAGCCACGAGAAAGGAGGAAGTCCTGACATTTGCTACAGCGTGGATGACCTTGAGGGCATTATGCTGAGTGAGATGTCAGAGAAAGACAGATACTGTAAGATCTACTTACAGGTGGAATCTAGAAAAGCTGAACTCAGAACCGGAGAGTAGGATGGTGGTTACCAACGGCTGGGGGCTGGGGGGAAGATGTTGGTCAAAGGGCACAAACCTCCCATTAGAAGATGAATAAGTTCTGGGATCTCACGTACAGTGTGGACTAGTTAGCGACACTGAATTACGTACTTGAAAGCTGCTAGAAGAGTAGGTGTTAAGTGTAAGCACCACACCAAAAAAAAAAAAAAAAACAAAGTAACTCTGTGAATTGACGGGGTGTTAGTTAACTTGATTGTGGTGACAGTTTCACGGTGTATGTGCGTACTAAATCATCGTGTTGAACACTCTAATATGTACAACTGTATTTGTCGACATAGCTGGAAAAAATTGAGTGTAGGCACTCCTCCTTGGTAAAGAAGTTGGATTTTTGTTTTGGTTTGGTTTTTGAATGAGCAGGTTGAAGTCAGCATTTTCTGGGGTATCTAAGCAAAACCTTCAGCCCCAAAACCAATTGCAAGAATTAAAAGGCAGCTACAGAACTCAGTTACATGAAGAGAAAGTGAGCCCTGAACAACCTTAACAGCCGTCAACGTGAATAGATGGAGAGTCTGAAGTGGTTTCTGGGAGGCTTGAAGAGATAGTTCCTTGTAAATTCCTCACCTTGGATTATGGAAGGGGTATTTTTTTCAGCCCATTTGTTGAGAAGCGTGAGACTCTAAAAAAGAGCAGGCGTCTGCTTTGAAGTGCAAAACCCCGAGATGCTCTGGTGCTGTGATTTCTTCCTCCCATTGCGATGTGACAGAAGCACAGAGAAGCTTGGAGAGCGTCCTTTCCAGGAGCTGCTTGTGAGATCGTGAGCCTTTGGTTCAAAAGCCAAACCTCAGGGTGGGTACATGAGTCCAGGCTCGGGAAACGGCCATGTCCACTCACAAGTTTAGTCCTCTTGTGGAGATGTCAGTGCAGGTGAAACCATGGACCAGGGGCCAGTGCCGGGCTTGGTGAGAGTCAGGGTGGAAGAGGTGGGTCCTTTCATCACAAGCGACCATTCTTGGAAGGTAAGAAATTGGACTGAAGCTGTTTTACTGTTTGCCTGTTGCCACCTACACGTGGAACCGCTGACCCTCCAGACTCAAACCTCTTTCAAGTTAGAAGTTTTATCCCCTTTCTGGGCTCAGAACCAACTTTCCCCAACCTGCTAACAAAGACCCGCTGCTGTGATCTGAGGACCCTCTCCCATCCTCTTCCAGGGGAGGGCTCGCTTGTGAGCAGTAGATACCACCCCCAAAGACCCTCTGGGTCCTGCTGCCCTCCGACCCGGCCTTGGACTTTTGCAGGGATGGTCTCAGTGCCTGGCCCCCCCACTTACTAGCTACTACACCTCAAGCTCTTAAAAATCTGCACTGTCTCCAGCTATGAAAGGACAATCCTAAGTCAGGTGTCACATGACTCACTGTTCGGGGCAGGGGCTGGTGAGAGATGGGGCTGCAGCCTCCGGGCACGGCTGTCCTTGCAGGGTCCTCCCTGTGTCCTGCATCTCTGGCGTCTGTCCCTCTCCTTATAAGGACAACAGACCTATCAGACTAGGTCCCACCCTGTGACCTAATCTAACCTTAATCTTCTTCCTAAAGACCCCATCTCCACACACGGTCATACTGGGGGGAGGGCTTCTACCTATGAGTTTCGAGGGATGCATTTCACTCCATCGCACCCACCAAACCACAAAAGTGAGCAAAGACCAGAGTGTCTCGTTACTGCTGGGGCCACATCAGCGAGTGCGGCCTGCCCCACCGCCTCGTGGCCGTGTGGGTGGTCTAGGGACAGTCACATGAAGCTGCCCGGCCCACACCATGCCCTGGAGCAGAAGCTCCCCATTATCACAGCGGGCAGTTGTTAAGGGGTGACGGGGTTGTGGCTGTACCTGGAGAGAGGCAGTTGTCTTGGGGGTGGTCGAGGACCAAAAATACGGTGTGAGGGGCCCCAGCGTGGACCGGGAATGACCAGGAGGGAGGGAGCAGGACTTGGGATGAGGGAAGGGATGTTCATTTTAATGGGCCTTGCAAACTGAACACAGCGGAACCTCTGTACCTGCAGGTTCCAACCAACCGAGGACTGAACATATTTGGAAAAAAAATTCCAGAAATTTCCCCAAAGCGAAACTGCAATGGCAACTCTTTACATAGCATTTACATTGTATTAGGTTACAGAAGTCATCGATGACTTAAAGTGTACAGGAGGATGTGCATAAGTTATGTGCAAATACTACGCCCTTTTGTATAAGGGGCTTGAGCATCTGTGGATTTTGGTATCTGAAGGGGGTCCTGGAACCCATCCCTCTCAGATACTGAGGGACAACTGTACATTTTAAATTAAATCATTTAGAAATCTCACAACCGAATTTCCCAGCAAAACTGAATTTCAGCTGAAAAAATCCAATCAGACCTGATTTCTTTTATAGTTTATAAAGATTGGTACATGGACACACGAATCAGAGCTCACAGATTCAAAGCATGCTGGTATTTAGAAGAGAGTCTGTAATATTAGAAAAAGAAAGGAAAAGTCAATACAAATTATCAGTGATATGGTCAGCTGGGATCTTTCTTATACGATTAATGGGAATCCAATTAGCTCTGACCTTTGTAAGAGAATATACCGATTCTAGAATGTTTTTTCTGTGGATATGATCAACATGGACACATTATGTACATATTAGCAAGAGTTGGGAAATAACCTTAAAATTCTAAAATAGAAGAATGATAAAATGAGTCATGTACCAAAGCCTGGCAACCACAATTATATTTTTAAATAATATTTTTAAAATGCTTAAGATGTAAAGATAACTGAAAGATACATGCTTCAGGGCTGAATATAAATAATAATACAAAAGACTGATATTTTTGTTTGGATTTTAGATCATTTCTTTGTTTCTTTATTCTTCTTAAAATGTTCCCCAAATTTTCCAAAAAGAATTCATATTCAGTTTATAACTAGTAAGCATTCTATAAAAATTACATATAGAAGAATTTATAAACAATTAGTTTATTTTCATTTATTTAAGAAAAGATTTGAAAAATATATCTCAAAGCACTTGCTATTTCCTAGGGGATGTAGAAATTTTTATTTTCTGCCTACATACGTAATTCTTTTGCAGTGGTATCACAATTTAGACCATAGTCTTTCACAAGGAATCTTTTCAGAAATTTGGAATAGTAGCTTTGTTTTTTTTAATTTAAGGAGCTGAGGATCTTTGAAGTTCTGGGGGGTTGCTATAGAGATTTTTGCGTGTATTAACTGGATAAGGAAATTAAGAATTATAAGGTGGTTCATCAGTGAATTGAAAGGTTATATAAAGTTTTCTTTCTTTCCTGAAGAAAAAATGTGCAATAAATAAGCCATGAGTTCTGAGCAGTATATGCCTCATAATTTAAAATCTAATAAAAAATGAGTCAGTAGGTTTATTCAGCAATCCCTCGACCTAGAGATGGATAAGAAAGCAAGTAGATCAAGTGTCCAAATATAAAGAGATATCAGAAGGAAAGCCGGCATCTCTTAGGACTTTGATAGGTGGTATTTATGAATTATTTGGGGTAGCGTAGAAGAACATCTTTTGTAAAAGTTCTAAAGGAAGCTGAAGCACGGCATTTCTGCCTGTAAGAACTGAAAAGGGCAAATATTCTAAGATGCTTTTTCCTTAGAGACCTGGTGTAAAAGGGCTTCTGGGGAAAGTGCAGCCATTTAAGTAGAAAATGCATAAGGGCCGTTCCCTTGGCTGTTGGAATTGCTTTCACCATAGCTGGAAGGGGCCTTAGAACTTTCCTATCTTTGCAGTTAGAGGCGGGGAGTTTCTAGGCAGAGGAGGATGTGTGTAGGGAGATAGGAGACAGGAAGTGGGAAAGTGTGGAGGCCCAGACCTGTGCGTGAAGATGCCCAGGACTAAGCAGGGGAAGGTGGTCAGCGGGGAGCCACCCTGCACCGCGGGCCCGTTGCTTCTGTTCCAAGCTGTTTCCCTCTAAGAGAGTTTCCCTCAGAGAAGAGTGGTAATGTATAAGAATGAGGGTCTGTTTTCTGGAGATTTGATTCCAAGCAAACCTGCGGGACCTGAGGCAATCAGCAGAGGTCCTGCCAGGGGAGCCTGGGATCCTGCAGGCAAGACCTTGTCACCACTCGGCCCTTTGACTGGAGTCAGGTCACCACTTTCTGGGCCAAAGCTCTCTCGTTTATGGAAAATAATCTCTCCTGTTCTCTGTACAAAGTTATTCTGAGAATAAAATGAAAACACACTTAAAAGTGCCTGAAAGGACAGAAAGGTTCTATAAACTGATGTGAATCATACACAAAACAGGGCCACCCCGAGCAGAATTTCTCTGTGACATGGGTTGTAATGAAAATGTTCTCCCGAAACTCTGCGTTAACATTTTTAATTTATTATTTCGCCACTCTGATTCCTTTCACTTAATATCATTATCAAACTCTTATTATTTTGCTTCACAATTTCTTTTCCAAAAGCTATAGAAGGGATATTTACGGAGTTCTTACAGCACTGTTATCTTGGTTTGTTTGGCTGCTATAACAAAATGCCGTAGGCTGGGGGCTTAAATAACACACATCTATTCCTACCCTCTGACGGGGCCGCAGGTTAGACTGACAGCAGATTCAAAAGAGAAAAACACACAGGCGTTTATTAACACGTGCATCTCGCGTGTTCATGGGAGCACACGGAGATGAGGAGCTCAGAGGGTGGTTAGAACTTGGGCTCGTGCGGCATCTGAACAAAGAACAGGGAATTCGTACGGAAGTGACAAGACAAAGGAAAAGGACTTGGGGTTTCTAGGGTGGCAAGCTGTGGGAAGGCACATATATAGGAACTGGTGGTAAACAAGGTTGTTCCAGCTGGGTTTGTTATGTGGATTCCTCCGGCGCCGTCTCAGGCTGATGAGGGTCCACAGTTGTCTCCAGTGATTGCTTCTGTCTTTCCCGGTGGAGAGGGCAGGGGGCACCTTTTTAAGTTCATGTCCTGCTTTTCGGCAGCAGGGAGAGGGCAGAGAGCTTTTCCTGTGTCTGCTTCTTCTCAGTTACCTTCAGCTCAAAAGTGATCTTACGCCAGAGTGGCTTGTTTCGGGTTCGTGTGTTCTGCTGCCCTTCAACCAGCAGTATTTATGGAAAGGGCACTGCATCCCCCGCCCTGCCGTACACACACACTGCACTGCAGCCTTTGCTCTGGCCCAGGGAGCCACACGCATGCGCCTCTCCTGCACTGCCTGCACGTAGCGTTGGGGGTTTGTCTCACCTGGGCCAGTACCATGCTGCCATGATTACTGTTGTTACTGTGTCTTGGCATCTTGGCATTTAAGTCCTCCAACTGAGTCCTGCCTTCTCGAGATTGGCTTTATAGTACTGCCACTTCGCATTTCCATGTGAAATTTAGAATCAGTGTCTTAGTTTTTACAAAGAATAACTCACTAGGCTTTGACTGGCAATTTATTGAAGACATAGTTTAAACAATTTTCTGATTGTTTACTACTGTTATATAGAAATAATAGTTTTATTAAACTTGTTCTGATAAAATTGCTATATTTATTTGCTAATTTATTCTGTTTTCTTCTGTAGGTATTTTAGACTTTCTACATCCATAATAAGTTGGATACAAATGCCAGTTTTTTCTCTAGTTGTTTTATTCATTTTTCTAGCTATATTGCACAGGCCAGGACCTCTAGGACATGTTGAATAGAAGTGAGGATATTGAGCATCCAAATTGTATTCCTAAATTCAGTTAAGGGTGGGAAATTTCTAATATTTCTGTATTAAGTATGATATTTACTATAGGACGTACATGTAACCTTTATCAGGCCAAGACAATTTCTTTCTAATTATCTGCTTAAACTGAATTTTATCTAATCTTTTTTTATCAAGATGATTATATAATTTTTATTCTTTATCCTTTATATGGTGTTATATTGATTGATTTTTTTAAAGGTTTTTTAAAAAATTTATTTATTTTATTTATTTATTTTTGGCTGCGTTGGGTCTTTGTTGCCGTGTGCGGGCTTTCTCTAGTTGTGGTGAGCAGGCTTCTCATTGCGGTGGCTTCTCTTGTTGCAGAGCACGGGCTCTAGGCGCCCAGGCTTCAGGAGTTGTGGCTCATGGGCTCTGGAGCACAGGCTCAGTAGTTGTGGCGCATGGGCTTAGTTGCTCCGCGGCATGTGGGATCTTCCCAGACCAGGGCTCGAACCCGTGTCCCCTGCATTGGCAGGCGGATTCTTAACCACTGCGCCACCAGGGAAGCCCTTGATTGTTTTTTGAATGATAAACCACATTTGCCTTCCCAAAATAAACACAATATTTTTGTGTTTTTTTATCCTTTTGAAATATTGCATAATATTTGCTAATATTTTATTTGGTACTTTTTTGTATATATTTACAACAGATTGCATTTCTTTTATTAATCCTTTTGGTTTGGAATTAAGATTAATCTGACAGCAAAACAAATTTGGGAAATGTTCTTTTTTCTCAACTCTGAAGAGTCTGCGTAATTAATATTATTTATTCTCTAAAACATTGGAAATATTTCTGGGGAAACCATCTCCTCCTGGTGATTCTTCTATGTGAAAGTTTATGGTTCCAGATTTTCCTTATTAGTCAGAGGATTGTTGAGATTTTAAATTTCTTTTTGTCATAGTTATTATAAGTTGTGTTTTTCAAGGAATTTTTCCATTTTTGTTAACTTACAGATTTGTGATATAAAGTTGTTCACACTATATTCCAAAAAGCTGAAAAGGAAAGAATGCTTCTAAACTCATTTTACAAGGCCAGCATCACCCTGATTCCAAAACCAAAGTCACCACAAAAGAGAAAATTACAGACAAATATCCCTGACGAACACAGGTGCAAAACTCCTCAACAAAGTAGTAGCAAACCAAATTCCATAATACATTAGAGGGTCACACACCTTGATCAAGTAGGATTTATCCCAAGGATGCAAGGATGGTTCAACATCTACAAATCAATAAATGTGATAACACACAAAATGGAGGGTGAAAAGCGTATGATCATCTCAGTAGATGCAGAAAATGCATTTATCAAAATTTAGCACCCATTTATGATAAAAATTCATGACAAAGTGGGTGTACAAGGAACATACTTCACCATAATAAAGACCATATATGACAGCCCACAGCTAATATCATAGTCAATGATGAAAAGCTAAAAGCTTCTCCTCTAAGATCAGGAACAAAACAAGGATGTGCCACATCACCATTTTTATCCTCTTAAAATCTTTTAATGTCTCTAGAATCTGTAATGATTTTTCCTTTTCCATTTCTGATATTTTTGCTTTAGGCCTTCTTTTGTTTCATTTCCTTAATTAACTTTCGTAAGGGTTTATGAATTTTATTAGTCTTTAAAGAATGATAACTTTTTGGCTTTGTTGATTTTTTTCCAACACTATGTTCCTTTTCTTCTGTTTAATGAATTTCTAATTTTATCTTTATTATTTTTTATTTAGTTTTCATTTTCTAATCTTATTCTAACTTCCTGTGATGTATAGTAGTATTAAATCACTGACGTTTAGCTTTTATCTTTTCCGATGCATGGATTTAAGGCTGCAAATCTTTCTTACGTTCAATCTTAGCTGCATCCTGTGAGTTTTGATATGAAATACTTGCAAGACCTTTAGTTCAAAATGTTTTATAATTTCCATTTAATTTCTCTTTCGATAAGGAATTTTTAGAAGTTTATTACTTAGTTTTGAAATAATTGGTCCTTTACGAGTTATCTATTTCATTATTGAATTCAGATTCAATTCCACTGTAGTCAGAGAATATGTTTTCTGAATGTTTTCCGTCATTTGAAATTTGCTGGGATTTGCTTTAAATTTCAGCATATGGCTAATTTTTGGCAGATGTTCTGTGTGCATATAAGAACAGAATTATCTTATTTTTGTATTCAGGTTTCAGTACAAATCAGTAACTCAAGATTGTTAGCCCTCTTGTTCAGGCCTTTCAAATCCTTACTGATATTTTCTGATTCATCTGTCTGCTTAACCCTTCAAATTTATCTAGATTTATTTATTTTTTCTTTTCAATTTGTCAGTTTCTGCTTCTTAATATTTTGAAGTCATATAGTGACACATATATATCAGGTTGTTATATCTTCCTAGAAAATTCACCCTTGTATCATTATGAAATACTCTCTCTTTCATTGATTTTGGCCTTAAAATCCACGTCATCTGATGTTAGTATATATCAGCTTTCTTTGGGTTAATATTTGTGCAGTTCATCTTCTTCAGTCATTTTACTTCCAAACTTTCTCTGTTCGTATATTTAAGTTGTATTCCTTACACAGTAAGGTAGTTGCTTTTACTTTAGTCCAGTATGACCATTTTTATTAAATGTAATTCCTGATGTAATTGTGTTTAAATCTCCCATCTTACTAGCTCTAATATTTTGTTTTTTCTCCTTTTTGGCCTCCTGTTGTATTAATCAAGATTTGTTTTTATTATTCCATCTTCTCCTCTCCTGCCTTGTTATCTGCAGCTTCCGCTACTGTTGCTTTAGTAGCTTCTCTAGGGATCACTGTCGTCATCCTTATGTTATTGGAAGCTGATGTGAGTGGAGTATTCATACCCCTTTCCGGACCTTAAAACCTTTATCTCCTTTTCTTCCCTCCTGCTTTGTGTTGTTTTTGGCCCATGTGTAAATTCAGCACGTATTTGTAAACCCAGCGAGACCATACTCCTGTTGTCTGTGTGGTTGATATTGATCTTCACCTTTCTAGCTTGTCACCAACTCTCCTGTTTCCTTGTTTCTGTCTGGGGTCATTTTCCTTCTCCCTGACAACTCTCCCAGTTTGGGCTTTAGTGAGCATCTGTTGGCAACAAATTCCCTCACTTTTGGTTTGCCTGGAATTGTCTTCATTTTCCTTTTCCTTTTTAAGAATGAGTTCTCTGGCTATGGGCATGCAGGCGGGCAGTTATTTTCCTTTAGCTTTTTAGTGATGTCACCCCCGTCTTTCCCTTACCGTGTTTTACTGGGAGGTCATCATGTTGTATCGTTGCTTACTTGTTATGTCTCAGCTTCTTTCACGATGTTCTCTTCGTCTTCGCTGAGGCCTTCCCGCTGTACTTGCGAGTACCTGCCCACACCTGTGCAATCCGTGCGAGGCTACGATGCAGGGCTCTGGGGACTTGTCACTTGTAGTTAACAGTCCCTTTGGGCCAGAGATGAGGATTGGTGGCCGTTCACTATCCCAGTTTACCGCCCGTGGCTTTCTGAAAATCCGAGGAGGGAAGGGCAGCCCTCGGTCCATCCGTGCGCATCTACAGGACTGGGAGCTGCTCAGTTTACACGCCACTCTGATGTCGGGGAAGGACCACGAGATTCAGGAATGTCACGCTTTATAAGAAATGGGAGTGAGCCATCCGCGTCAGGGTCCGAAAAGTTATGTGAGACTCCAACAAACCAAGTATCCTTACTCTAAATATATAAACCTCACTTTTTTTGTCAGATACACTTTTCTGAGTTTAAAAATAATACGAACATGAGAAACGTGTAATATGACTTTCTGAGATAAGCATTATCATCAGTCTAATTCTGTTGTTTTCTTTTGATGTTTGTAAACATGTGTGTAAAACGCACACACATATGTACACGTGCAGAGGGTATCATGTCATCTGTGTGACTTGGTTTTCTGCTTTTTTCATCCAGCACTGTGTAGTTAACAAATTTGTATTTCATTCATTTTTTTTTCAAATCATCATAGGTAATGACTGGCTTATATCTCACTATGATTGGATTTTTATTAACTTCACTGTGTCCCTATTACCAAACACTTGGGCTGTTCTAGGTTTTAACAACTACTATTAGTGCTATTGCTATAAGCCTCTTTTTACACGAATCTTTGACTTCATTTCTGATTATTTCATTAGAATAAATATTAGAAGTTAAACTATAGATCAGATGTTAGGAACATTTTTTTTTAAATTAATTTATTTATTTATTTATTTTTGGCTGTGTTGGGTCTTCGTTTCTGTGCGAGGGCTTTCTCTAGTTGTGGCAAGCGGGGGTCACTCTTCATCGCGGTGCGCGGGCCTCTCACTATCGCGGCCTCTCTTGTTGCGGAGCACAAGCTCCAGACGCGCAGGCTCAGTAATTGTGGCTCACGGGCCTACTTGCTCCGCGGCATGTGGGATCTTCCCAGACCAGGGCTCGAACCCGTGTCCCCTGCATTGGCAGGCAGATTCTCAATCACTGCGCCACCAGGGAAGCCCTGTTAGGAACATTTTTAAGGCTCATGGTATATAAAGGCAAATTACCTTTCTGATTGTTTGAACAAATTTATATTTCTGTGAGAATTTTATGAATACTTTTCTCACCCGCATCTCAGTAACATTAAATCCCAGTTCAGTTTTAATCTTTCCTAAATTAAAAGGCGACAGCTGTATCTTGTTTTAATTCTCATCCCTTTATTTCCTAGAGAGCACAATGTGTGTTCAAATATTTACTTGCTATTTACATTTCTTCTGTAAGTTTTATTTTCAGACTTTTATCTACTTTGCATAGCAAATAGAATGTTAGTGATTTTCTTAATGTTTTCTAAGAATTTTTTGTATAATGTTGCTACTAACATTTTCTGTTATTTTTTGAGATATGTTTCCAGTTGGACTTTTGTCTTTTTATTATGTACATAACTATGTTTAACGTACGTAAATTGTGATGTAGACTCAGCTTTTCCCTTAGAACATACCATTCATTTGCTGGATTCTAAGCATGCAGGTTGAATGGATCATCTTACCTCAAAGAAACAACATTAAATATTCACATAGGACGAAGTACAGTCTCAGAAGCTGTGAATAATTGAATGATTTTTATTGTATTCTGTGATCTGGTTCTTGCAAAATAGGAAAATATCTATTCTTTTTTTTTTCTTGTAGGGGAGGAAAAATAATTTTCCCTCTACTCTTCTGAGTAGTTGGCTGAGACCTCTTATGATAAAAGACAGATTAACAAGGGAAAAACAAACAGTTTACTAGCACATAGACCTCATGTTTACAAGGGAGATACGCAGTGAAGATGAGTGACTCCCCAGGTGGCTTAAAAACCATCTTAATAGGCAAATGGGAGGAGGAAGTAGGCCTGTGCGGGGAGTGAATGATTTTAGGAGGGAAGACTGGGCCTCCGAAGAATGGGGGGAGGATGACAGCTTGTGCCACAGCCTCTCTGGTGTGGGGTCCACTTCCAGGCTCCTCTCCTCGGCAAGAGTCCAACCCACACATCCCCACTGATGAAACTCCCGGGAGGGGACTTAACAGCACCTGAGTTCCTTTAGGAGGCTCGTTCTTTAGGCAGAGAAAACCTCTCCCTGCATTTGCTGTTTCTCCAGTGCTTTCAGTTCAAAATAATCAATACACCAAAGTGGCATGATTTGGGGTGGTGTGTCCTGAGCTTCTCGTCATATTTTGGGGTGGCCTCTTCTGCCACCCTTCACCCTGGACACTATTCTTTGAAGGACTTATAAAATACAAAGCAGTGAGTAAGTTAGAGGTTGATCTGATGAAGTCTTTGAGGCCTCGGAGCAGGCATTAGACATCTTCCATCCAAGAGGAACCTCCTGGTGGGGAGGGGGCTTTACGAGGCAGCCTGGAAGGACCGTGAGGTGTGAGGTGGAGCAGGGGGCCTTCCTCCATTGCTTCGTGTCTTAAAATGCCTAGTGTAACCAGCTTCCTCCCAGAGGTACAGTGAGTGGAGTGGATACACCCAAAACAGGCCAAACCTGTGTTACACTTTGACTCTTAGCATCTCTGTCCAAAGCAGTTAGCTGTTCTTCCCCAAACAGCCATTTATCTTGCTGTCCACTCGCTTTTGAAATGACTTAAGTGAATTAGCATGTTTTAAAAGTATGGAACCTTGCCCAGTCAGACATTTTTCCTTGGTAGTGTATTTGGCACTCATAAAAATTCAAGCCATTCTTTTTTTTTTTTTTCCTAAATTTATTATTTATTTATTTTTGGCTGCATTGGGTCTTTGTTGCTGTGCGCGGGCTGTCTCTAGTTGCGGTGAGCGGGGGCTACTCTTCATTGTGGTGCGTGGGCTTCTCATTGCGGTGGCTTCTCTTGTTGCAGAGCATGGGCTCTAGGCGCGTGGGCTTCAGTAGTTGTGGCACACGGGCTCAGTAGTTGTGGGTCGCGGGCTCTAGAGCGCAGGCTCAGTAGTTGTGGCGCACGGGCTTAGTTGCTTTGTGGCATGTGGGATCTTCCTGGACCAGGGCTCGAACCCGTGTCCCCTGCATTGGCAGGCGGATTCTTAACCACTGCACCACCAGGGAAGTCCCAAGCCACTCTAAAGAAAGTAAAAAATGAAATTTACCTCTTTAATCATGCTTAAGCCTTTTTAGAAGAAGGAAAATGGTTTGATTTCCAGAGTGCTGAATTTGAGAAAATCCTGTCTCTGCTTTGAAGTTGTCCTTGTTTCTGCAGGAGAAGGCATTCCTCAGCCTCAGACTGCAGTGATGTCAGATCCTGGTTCCTCCTTGTCTAAGCAGACAGTCATCAGTCCTAATTCAGAACAAGTCCAGATAATTGTCATGTTTTTCAGAAGGAAAAATTCTGCTTTTGGCATTGACTGTATCTAAATCAAAACCTGTCTACCTCAAGAGTGCTACAAACAGCTTTTTAGGCTCCTAAGTAGCATGTTACCTGCGTCTTTACAGTCTAGGATTTAATTAGCATAGAGCATTTCACGTTTTTTCCCCATAGTAGCACAGAGAGCAGAGAGCCTACAGCCCTGTGGGTTATTGCACAGATCCTCTTCTGCCACTAACAGAATCCATAAGGCGTCCTGGGAGAGGGGATGTGTATAGTTCTAGCTGAATTAATTAGCCTGTTTTTATTTTCTTTTCCTTTTTTGCTTTAGAGAGAAATCATCAAACATTAAGTGAAAGTTGCACAAACATAGCTTTGATTTTAACTTTCCGTGGGCATATTGGGATATGACTCTATTGTGAAACAATCCATCCAAATTAGACTTTTCTTGTTTTGCCAGATCATTAACGTTGTTTTAATGTCATTAGCTCTGCTTAGTGGGGCACATTTGCCACTGTAATTATTAAGAACACAGCGTAATGTTTTTCAGATCTATGTCAATGACAAAATGCCACCTAGTGAAGTCTTGATAAATACATCTAGGACTTTCCTTGTGAAAAACACTAATGACATGAAAGTATGTTCAGCTGGTGATGGACTGTTTCCTCCCTGTGCAAAGGTAATTCCACGTTAGCAGCGATCCTGTGTTTTTCCAGCTTTACTGAGATATAATTTACATATAACACTGTGTAACTTTAAGGTATACAACCTGATGATTTGATACCTGTGTATTGCAAATTGATTACAGCTGTAACGTTAGTACACCTGCATCACGTCACATAAGTACTGTTTCTTTCTTACCTGTGAGAACGTTTAAGATCTCAGAACAGTGATCATATTTCACTTTTCATCTTCTGTGTTTTCTTTTTTAAAAAAATATCTTTTGAAAGACACAGAAAGCAGAAAAAAGGGAAAGGAGGAAGGAAGGAAGGAAACAAACAAGAAGGAAAGAAATAAGAAAATAAAAATGTGCTTAAGTATTATAGTCAGTTTTCTTCCTATTAATTTTCTTTGCCTTCTCGGAATAAGAGCAGTTTTTTTTACATGCAAATAATTCATGTTAGAAGTGAGTCACACCTACTATTTGATCAGTTAGAACAGAGGCACATGAAAAAAGAATGTTTTGATAGATTTGTTCTGGGGCAAACATCCCAAATCTCTTTGGCAGGTGTTGGTCACTGTCTTCTTAGGGGAGTTGATGAACTGGGTTTCCAATGGGCAGTAGTACATTTGACCCTAATGTTACTATCACGTAGTCTGCTGTGCATTTTATACTTTGCTTGAATGACTTTGTAATCAGTTAAAATTACCTTAAAATCTCCAAACACGGTCATCTGGTTTGATCTTGGTGTACATTGGCCCTGTGCTCCTCATCCAGTAACCTTGAACTTGTATAAATGTGCTTGGTGCTGGGATTGTTATGGATGGTGAATCTATGTCTGTCTCCTGGGATTGTGATTTGCTTTCTTTTTTTAATGTATAATAACACATTGTCTTTCACTGTTGGGGGATCAAGAGTAGTTTAACTGTATCCATTGTAACTCTAATTTGGGACCAGAACTTTAAAGGGAAGGCTTACCTTAAATCCTAATGCTGCTTCTTTGTTATTTAAGTTTTTTTAAAAAAATATTTTTTATTGAGGTATAATTGATGTACAATATTATATAAGTTACAGGTGTATGATATAGTGATTCACAATTTTTAAAGGTTATATTTCCATTTACAGTTATTATAAAATGTTGGCTATATTCCCTGTGCTGTATGATATACCCTTATAGCTTATTTTATACATAATAGTATCTACCTCTTAATTCTCCACCCCTGTATTGCCCCTCCCCCTTTCCTTTTCCCAAGGGTAACCACTAGTTTGTTCTCTACATCTGTGAGTCTTCTTTTTTTGTCATATTCACTAGATTGTTATATTTTTTAGCTTCCACATGTAAGTGATACTGTACAGTATTTGTCTTTGTCTGACTTACTTCACTGATCATAATACCCTCCAAGTCCATCCATGTTGTTGCAAATGACAAAATTTCATTCTTTTGTATGGCTGAGTAGTATTCCATGAGATATCACCTCACACCTGTTAGAATTGGTATCATCAAAAAGAACACACATAACAACTGTGAGTGAGGATGTGGAGAAAAGGGAACCCTCCTACACTGTTGGTGGGAATGTAAATTGGTGCAGCCACTGTGGAAAACAGTATGGAGGTTTCTCAAAAAACTAAAAATAGAACTACCATATGATCCAGCAATTCCACTCCTGGGTAGATATCTGAAAAAAACAAAAACACTAATTAGAAAAGATACATGCACCCCAGTGTTCATAGCAGCACTGTTTACAATAGCCAAGACATAGAAGCAACCGAAATGTCCGACAGATGAATAGATAAAGAAGATGTGGTATATATATACAATGGAATACTACTCAGCCATAAAAAAGAATGAAATTTTGCCATTTGTTATTTAAGTTTTGAGTGTGTGCTGTTTGTGTGAGAAAACCAATAACGAGGCACTAGGCTGACTTGGATGGTGGGAGAGGACGTTGACCTGGGAAAGTGGACAACAGAAACCACCCCAGAGCATATTCTGGGGTCCCAGGTGGACCCCAGAGCATATTTCCAGTGTTTCCCTTGGGCATCCCTCAGCAAGGGAACCTCACTGCCCTTGGGGAGTGCGATGGGAGCTGGGGGCGCTGTCAGCGGCTACTCATCTTGGGTCCTGGCTCTCGCTGGATATTTACGGCAAAGACAAGTTCAGTTAGTCTTTGAGTTATACTTTTGAAGTTTGGGTTTCAGCTGGCATTCTGCTTTCTTTTGTTCTGAACTCAGAGGGTCCTCAGGAAACAAGCCTCGTGATGTGGCTTTCTCTTCTTGCTGTTTCTAACGAATCACGATCTCTTACTCCGAAGCTTACGCCTAATTCCTCTCCCTGGCTAGTCTTTCCCTTACTTCACATCAGTTTCCTTCCAATTTGCTTTATTTCCTGTTGCATCTGAAGAGTGATGCCCCCAAAGTACAGCGTGTTTCTCCCCTAGGAAGGCTGGAAACGTCATGCTCTGAGCTTCTGTCCCGCTGGCTTTCCCCTCGCACCTCTGATGGGACACAGTCAGGTGTGAACAGGAGCTGGACGGCAGAGGGTGCAGGTGGGAGATGAAGGGACAGGTGTGCTTGGGGGAGTGGGTTGAATGAAGGCGGTTTGGACAGGAAGTGGAAATGTCCTGGGAAAAATAGAAGGAAGCCGTTAAAGGCAGGAGTCTCCCCGTGTGGCATGTAATGCTAAATGCACTTAGGAATTAGGCCAGTGTGTGAAATTAAAATCAGTCTTGTCTAGGGAACTCTCCTGGCCATCTAGTGGTTAAGACGTTGCCTTCCAGTGCAGGGGGTGGGAGTTTGATCCCTGGTCGGGGAGCTAAGATCCCATATGCCTGGGGGACAAAAAGAACACAAAAAACCCAAAACATAAAACAGAAGCAATATTGTAACAAATTCAATAAAGACTTTAAAAATGGTCCACATCAAAAAAAAATCTTAAAAAAATAAATAAATTAAAATCAGTCTTGTCTAATTTGAGGAAATATTTCCCCGGACCTTGAGGATAAGTGGTTCTTGCTGGACACAAGTTAAGTAAACAGAGTCCTGTCTGAAGAGAAGCTGGCCCTGCCCCTCCCCGGCTCTGGACGCGTGATTGGGGTGGCCCAAGCTGGGCTATAGCACGCATGCCCTGGACAGGCTTGCTGACCCTGTGCCGTGACAGCTGAGAGTGGAGACAGCTTTCCTATTGTCAGGGGAGTCATCCAAAGGCACTGATGTTTCTGCTGGCTTTGAAAAGCTTGCACTTTGGGGCAGGATGAGTGCCTTGTATAGGGTTGGGTCATGTTACCAGTGGGGTGGTGCCAGGGAAGTTGTCTCTGTCCATGGTGTTCACGTGTAGGACACCGTCCTCTGTCCTCTGTGGCCGTTTCTAGACATTGAACAAGCTCGGTGGGGATCGGACATTTAAGACCATGTGAGGGAGGACGGGAGACCTGAAAACATCTTATCACACAGACCAGTCTCTCACCTTTCCCTGAAGGATTAAGTGGACATTTGTGGCCCCATCTGCATGGACGGCTGCCCTGTGGGCAGGGGAGTGAACCTGAAAGGCTGAGGGTGGCATTTGGTTTTCGTCGTGACTGTTTCTTAGTGTGTATTAAGTGTGTGTCACGCGATGTCAGGGTCTGCGTGTCCCCTGACTTTCTGAGTTCAAGCAGTCATCCTCGTATAAAGGGAGCAGTTTTTCAACTGAATTTAGTTTCTGTCTTGGAGGAAAGCCTCTCACCTCACTGCTGTGCCCAGGTGAATTCTCTGGTGGTTTCTGTTGTTCCTGGGCCCCAACATGTCCCCAGGCTACTGACCAGATAACAAGGGGCAGGAGTCGCCTACCTTCCACTCCTATGCCAATGCCCGCAGGCTGAGGTCGGGACTGCCCTGAGCCCCCGTGGTCCTGGATGACCCTGTGTAGAGAGGGAATTTAAGCTGACACACTGGCCTCTGTCTGACAGCTGAGTTGTCAGACACACACATGCACACACGCGCTCATGCTCACGCACACTCGTGTTCCGTGTCTACTTTAATTTGTGTGACTGCATGACACGGACCTTCAGGAAGTGTTTGCTGAGGGCCAGGTGCCTGGATTCCCCCAGGTGTCTGCCCAGGACCCTGGCATTTATTCCCCGACTGGGAGCATTTACTGGGGGCGTCCACCTGTCTTTGGCAGCTTTGATGTCAGTTCCGTCTATTACAAGGGATAGAAATAGTAACTCACGCTCGCTAGTTGGTGGGTTGTCAGATGTCCGGATGACTAAGCTAATACGCGTGTTAAGTCGAGTCGGTGGTGAGTCCCAGCCGGCCCTGATGAGAGCCCATTTAACGGTATCTTCAGGCCCACGGCTTTGTTCACACACACATGCACACAGACCCGTCTGGGGGCCCGGGTGGGTGTGTGAGTGGGGTAGTTGACAAGGGCCCCACGGTCGCTGCCAGCTGTGTACCCCACGGCCCTGGGAGGGCCCCTCGTCCCTGAGGTCTGGACGGCTGGGAGGTGGCCTGAGCTGTGGCCACTGCGTCCACATTCCCGAAGGTGCACCCTTCATCTGGACTCAGAGGCTTTCACAGGCCACACGCCGTCCCTGTTCACAGCCCAGAGGCCAGACCTGAGTGGCCGGGGCCCCTGGAAGTGTCATTGACCTTCTGGCCAGAGCTTGTCCCCAGCTCGGGCTCTGCCCCGAGGCGGAGGGACCGGGTGAGCAGGCTCCTGGGCTCTGGCCCCTGAATGCAGGTGGCCCTGCGGGGCTCCCTCTGCCGCTGTCCCTGCTCCCGGGCCACGTTGCCATCGTGGCCTCCCTGCCGGTGGCTCCCACGTCCACACGTGCATCCCTCTGTCTTTCTGGCCCCTCACGTCCCCTCTGGTGCGTCCACAGCCAGCCTCCCCACTCCTCCTCCCCCCGCCACCTGCCAGTGTCTGGCTCGGGGCCGGCACCCCCTCCTGTTTCGAGGGACACAGCCGAGAAGCCCCCCTGCACCTTCTCGCCCGTGATCTGTAACCAGGAAGCTCCAGCGTTAAATTGTCTCAACTGTGCTGCCAATGTCGTACCGGAGGCAGACAGCCGCCCGCTGAGGAAGTTCATGAGGACGTCCTCGCCCCCGTCCCCTGGGCCCAGAGCCCTCGTGCGGGCGGACAGGCCAGGGCAGGGGGACGCCTGTGTCACGGGCGCGGCTCCCAGCTGCGGGCTCCCGCTGGCGGATCCCGGGCGCGTCCCGGGGGTTCCTGCTCGGAAGGAGGGCATTCAAGTCCACCGGGCCGGCGCTCAGACGGTTCCCCCTGTGGTCCTCTCCCCCCTGGCGCTCGGACACCAGCCTGTCCTCAGAGCACCCCACCCCGGGGCCCTGGGTCTGGCAGCGAATTCCTTTTCTCCCGGAAGCTTTCCTCCTACACACTCAAACCTCACAGTGATAATAGTAATAATTCTTCATCTTCATCTCTGTCCCCTCCACTTCCTTCATCCCCAGATGTCTCTGCAAGGAAATCAGGAAGGATCTCCATCACCTGTTGAAATGGAGCCCAGATTCTGAGCCTCAGAGAACAATTTCCTTTTCACAAAGGCTCAGAATTCTCACTCCTGTTCAACCTGTCTCGATAGGATGGTTAAGAGAGAAGCATTTTCATTACATTTAGGGGAAGTTTGCCAACCTTCCAAACTTATCCAGATGGCTTTCTTAAATGGTAAGGAGAATGGCAAAACCAGTTGAGTTTGCTCATAAGCAGCCTTCGCAAGGGAACAGCCTCATTTGGCCACTGGCGCACGGCGTTTCTCAGGTGCAGACTTCACCACTGCCTCAGACTCTTTGCGAGATCTTGGGGACCCCTGAGACCGGCACATCTCAGACCCCCGGGCCTGTGTCCACTGTCTCCCGGGTTCCTCCCTGGCCCTCCTCAGTTAGATCTGCCTTTTCCCGCTGGCCCCCATGCCCTGGCCCGTGAGCCCCCTGGCTGTGCAGCTCGCACACCCGCTGACTTCCCAGCAGTGGCCCCGTCAGCCATATGTGCGGCTCCCCATGGGTTCCTGTGGGGCAGGCTGGCCACGCCCTGCGTCCCAAGCATCCCCTCTGCCCAGCTCAGTGAGCCTTCTGGCACATGGGGGTCGAACCAGAGAACTAAATACACACACAGGTGAACCGTCCTCAAGGCATCCTGATGCCCCCTCCTCCCGGGGGCATTGACCACCTGCGTCCTCGCCTCTGGACGGTCCAGGCTCCCCGCAGCGTGGGGCTAGGAGGAGGGGGGTGGCCTGGGGCCTTTTCCAGGGCAGACTGCTAGGGGTCCTTACAGCCTCCTGCACCCCTGCTATTGTTCATCAACCTCAGGAAACTCATTCTAAAAACGTTCCCTGGAACTTTCCAAAAAAGCTCTGTTGCAGGAGGATATTTCAGGGAGCAGGTCTGGATGCAGCGTAGGCAGGTTGCTAGGCAACTGTGAGTCTTACCACATCTGGCCGCATCCCCTTAGCGCCTGAAATGAGCTGAGAGAGAAGAAAGTGTCACCGACCATGGGGCCTGCAGGGCAGGGAGGCTTTTTCCAGCAGCCTTAGAACATGCTGGGGTTCTGTGTGTGGACAGTAGGAAGTCCTGTCAGGCCTTAATTTTCTAGGTCGTAGAAGTTGAGTGTTACAGCTACTTTAGATTCAGGAGTCTCTCCCAGCACCCTCTCAGCTCCTTGCTCCTCAAAGGCTTCTAGTCTCTTAAAGCCTGAGCTGAGCAACGGCTCCCGAGGGAAAGCCCTGCCCTCACGGTCCCCGTGATGGGGACACTCCCGCCAGCACTGCGGCTCGGAGCCCAGGCACGACGTTGGCCAACACTCTGCTGGAGTGCATCTGTCTCATGGGCAGAACGGAAGCCAAAGGCCTCGAGAGTGTAGGGAGCAGGAAAACGTAGTCAGGTAATTAGGGTGAATGTGAGTGGTTACTACCTTTGCTTTACTATGAGTTATTCGACTGTAAGTTTACAAAATTTAGTTTTTAAGAATGACTGTTTAACTGCCGACTTGTAAAGGTCTTGAACATTTAAAAGTGGGCTCCGTCCCGCAGGCCGGGGGGCCTCCTCGGCACAGACACTGTGTCCTCGTGTTGGGCCCTGGATGGGGCTTCCCTGCCCCGGGGGTGGGTGTCTGGGAACCTGGTAGCAAAGAGGCCGGGCTGAGAGCGAGGCCGCCTGCTCGGAAGGAGGGGACGGCGGCTGAGCAGGGGCCCGGCCAGGAGGTCCCCTGGGCCCCTGCCCTGCTCCCGCCGTCCCGTGTGACACAGGCTTCTCCTCCTGTGTCTCTGTCACCCGCACGGTGGTCTGCAATGCTTAAGCCAGTCCTGAGGCCCTTCCTCAGGCTCCTTCCCTGGAATCTCCACCGACCCCTCCTCTCTGTCCCCAGCTGCACCTGCCCCCGGGGGCGTCTCCTCGGCTCCTCCTCCTCCTCTCACCTCCGTCCTGGTTCTGGCTCACGGATGCCTGGCCGCCCCCCCGCACACCAGTTCCAGGACCAAGAGTCAGGCCCCCAGGCCTCCCCCTGCACCCCCTAAGTTATCTGTTTCTCCTTCTCTCATTCTGCACCCTGACATTCGCCACCTCTGAACCCCCACGCTGCCTTTCATGGGGGCGCTCCCCGCACCGCCCCTGCGGCCTCGGACACGTCTCCCTTCACGCTCGCGCCCGAACGGCTTCTTCACCACGTTGACCCCGGTCTTGGTCCATTCGCGTTGCTGTAACAAAACACCACAGGCCAGGCGGCTCATAGACAACTTTATTTCTCCCAGTTCTGGAGGCTGGACATCCTGGATCAGATGTGGTGCCTGGTGAGGCCCCTTCCTGGTTCACAGACGTCTTCTCCTTGTGTCCTCACGTGGAGGAAGGGCTGGGGGCTCGCTGGGGTCTCTGTTATGAGGGCACTGATCCCAGCATGGGGGCCCCACCCCCATGACCTCTCACCTCCCAAAGGCCCCCCTCTTGACACCATCACACTGGGGGTTGGGAGTCAATATATGGGTTTGGGGCGATGCAAACGTTCATTCCATATTAACTGCCCTCGACACAGTAAGGCCCTTGTGGGAAGACGGGACCCGGTCGTTTTCTCGTGTGGGGAGGGCAGGGACTTGCAGGACCCTATTGTGACGGGAGGGGCCGGGACCTCCTAGCCGTGCTGCCCCTGAGGCCCCACGACGGTGCATCGTCAGCGCCACGCTGGCTTCACACCTGGAGGATGCGGTAGACGTGTGGGTCTCTGCCGTCCTGCAGCCCCCAACCCCCTCCCCTGTGCCCACTGCCGCCTCCAGGGCACACCCTGCAGTGTGGCATGTTCCCTACCTTCCCTCTGTCCCCACCCGCGCACGCGCCGGGCTCCCCTTCTCAGATCCCCACGCAGGGAATTGGCATCCTGGCGCCTGAATCCTGCTCTAGGACACAAGCTCCTTGAGAACTTAGACCTTGCGTGCTTGCGTCTTTGTGCCCAGGGCCGAGCCTCAGTGAGTGTTTGATTGAGTAAATGATGGGCTGAGTATGGAGGAGGAATGTCCCAGAATCGGGCGGGAGCAGGTGCCGGAGGGTGAGAGGACCCTCAGGCGGCGTGAAGGGGGACACGTCCTGGAGGTCAGCTTAGGCGTCTGGTTCACCCCCACCTGGTCCCTTTGGCCCCGTCTTGATGGGAGAGGGAGTGGGAAAGCATTTCCTAGATGGACTTCTGCAGCCCTGGTTTCACGAGCTCACGTGGGCCGTGGTTCCCCACCACTGCCCCTTTGCTTCCGTCTGTATCCCTGACTTCTCTCTTCCCTCCACTTGGCCAGGAATGCTCTGAAATAGCCGAGCGCTGCCCAGAGGGGCGGCGGCTGTGTGTGGGAAGGGCTGTCCTCAGAGCCTGTGCCCGGCGGGGCAGCGTCCAGGGCGTCAGGGCCCAACGCTCCTCTTCCTTCGGCTCATCACACAGGCTGGCCGTTTCCCAGGCCTCCCCTCTCTGGCCTGGAGCCCTGCGCGTAGGGTTCTGCCAGATTCCTGCGGGGGACAGTTTCAATTAGGCTGAAGTCCAGGGGCCCATTTGCTTAACCAGGAGGGAACGGAAATCTCTGGAAGGCGGTCCTCGCGTGCAGAGGCTGGGGCGGATCTGGGGAGGAGGGCGGGAGGCGAGCTGGCCTCTGCTTTGGGTGTCACCCTGGGTCTGGCTGGCTGCTATGTGTCCTGCAAATGTTCCTTTAATCCTCACAGTGCCAAAGCCTGAGCCTCACGTTTTACATCCTGACCTTAAGTTTACCTGGAAACTGAACGCCCTTTCTAAGGGCACATGCCAGGGATGCTGGAACCATGATTGGAAACTCTCTGTTCCTTCCTCTTAGGTCTGCGGCCCTCACCACCTGGGCCCATTGGCCAGTCTTAGTTTAGATGGAGTTTGGGAGTCGGGAGGGCCCAGGGTCTCAGCATCTCAGCTGCTGGAGCACATGCCCCTGACATTGTCCTGGGCTGGTCCAGGTCCTCCTTCCTCTTTGGTGACCGTGACCAGTTCTTAGGGAAATAGCACAAGGCAGCATCATGGCAGATGCCAGCCACCAGCCTGTGCCCAGCGCTTCCTGATTTAGATAATTCTCCTAAAACAGCTTCGTATTTGTGTCCGAGAGGGGACGAGGGGCCTCAGGGAGGAGCCTGGGGCCCGGCCCTGTATGAGGCGCGTCCTAAGTGTTACCCATCTAGCGCCCTGGGCTCCCGGGGAGGTTCAACATCATTCTCCACATGTTCCTTCAGTAACATCTGAAACAACACAGGAGACAGACTCCCATTTTACAGACGAGGACATTGGGTCCCAAAGACGTGAAACCTCCATCCACATTCCTACAGCTGGGAGGGACAGAGCTGAGATTCAACACAGATTCAGTCTGTGTTTTTTCTTCCTAATCGGCCCTGCTGCTGTGTACTTACAGTTATTTGTATAAAGCTCATGTAACTTAAACCATGCCTGGTCAGTCTAAAGTTATCAGTTAAAATAAACTATATAATTATTTTGTGGGCTACCCCATAATTTTTTAAAATGTAAAGAATGAGGCAAAGTAAAAAAAAAAATCAACCCTACTGTGCTGCATTACATTGAGAAATAAGCAGAGTTCATCTCATTACATACATGCGTGTGCATCTGTGTTTACACATGTGCACATGCATGTAATCTATTGTTTCCCCTGAGATCTGCAAGCCAGAATGTTCATCTATTTATGTCCGAGAATGCCAACTTATACTTGATTTACAATTAATTTCACTGTATCCTGAATGATTTGGGGTTATTATTGACTAAGATATAACTACACATTTCAGGGGGGTATGTGAGTGACTTTATAAATGTGATATTTTCATGTGTAGAAATTGCTCTTTTAATGACTGTGGACAGTACTGGAGCGATTGGCTTCGTGTAGGAGCTGCTCCACTTTCACCAAGTAGCCTGAGCCCATAGACCACCTTATGCTCCCTATGTACCCACGCAGCTCTTTAAGGCAGACTTGCCTTTGTGAGTGAACAGCATAAAGAGCCCGTGGGTGCCCGGGGTCCACAGTCACACCAACCCTCAGGGTGTCTGTGATTCCATCCACACCGACGACCGTAAAGCTCACTTTCTTGTGATCTGATCACTTTAGGGATGACTTTAGTGGAACCCTTACTTTGCATTTTCCAAAGCACATGAGTAGGAGGTCGGGCCTGACCCATGGAACTGAAACTGACTCAAATCAAAGGAACTTTCATGGACTGAACCTGTTCAAAGGTATACGAACTTTCTTTGAATCCCGTTTTCCTTCTTTGTGCTTCTGGTATGTGAGGCACATGTGCTGACTCTGATGTGAGTGGTTTGTTTCTGAAGAGGCCGGGCTGCTCTTACTCTTTTGGGGGCAGAAAGCAGACTGTCGCTCTATCTCTTTAAGGGATTTGTATGATTTTTAAAAAGTTATCTGATACAAACAATATCAAAAGTTATTTGATACAAAAAAATACAGAAAATGTCGAGGTCACTAAATTTACCTCTGAAACTGCTGTAAATTTAAGGATTTTTTTTTGGTTCGTGTTTCTCAAACATCTCTTGTTCTCTCATGCTTTACGGAGCTGCTGTAGTTAAACAATGTGAGGAAAAGGTACCAGGAAAGTGACGGTGACTTTTAGGAACTTGTTTCCACCCAGAACTGGTTTGCCCCTAGAACTGATTGTGTCTTGGGTTCCGGAGATGCATCACTTAACAACAGTCAGTCAGTCACGCGCAGGCCTGTGCCCTCAGGTGTTTGGAGATTTGAGTTTTTGGTGAGGTGTGTACGCGTTAACTCACTGACCAGCATACACTGGGTGTATTCAGTGTTCTCTCTGGATTTACACGAGAGAAATGAAATGCCTACAATGGTCTAAGGTGTCTCAGATGGAAATAGGAGGAAGCTTTGGCTATTTGAAGTGTGTTTTCATGTCACACGTGGTCAGTGCAGTTAGATCGAACTTGTGGTTACAAAACTTCACTCATAAGTTGAGTAATTCTAGCGACGGGTTCAGGGAAGAAGTGGTGACTCTCTGTGTTTATTGATGACCTTGGGCAGGAGGTCGGCCCGGTCCCAAGGCTGGTGTATCTCTGCAGGGCCCCTCCCTGCTGAAGGCATCACAGGAAATCGGCACCGAGTGTCCCCCTAGTGCCAGGACCCCGAGAGGCGCAGGGGTGTGAGGTGCGGGGTGAGAGGTGGTCCTGCCCCGGCCTCACTCCTGCTGATGGAGAAGGGCCTGCCCGTGAGCTGACCATGGAAGCCTCCGTCCTCCGTGGCCGGAGCTAACAGATCACTGTCCTGCATATGTGCCAACATAAGACTTGGGCTGTTACTTACAAGTAGGCAGTGTAGCATCGAAAACACTCGTAAGAACAGAGCAGTTTTCCATGTTGGTGGAAACCCTTGTGAACAGACCAGGCTGGTTTCAGTCTGTGCCCCGGGCAGTCAGTGACCTGCGGGTCTAAGATCACCCATCCTCTGCCCAAGTCAGAGGAACGCCACCCCCCGGTCCAGGGCAGGAGGAGGTGGTCCTTGTCTTCAGGTTTTCTGGGTGTGTGTGTGTGTGTGTGTGTGTGTGTGTGTGTGTGTGTGTGTGTGTGTGTGTGTGATTTTCTCTGGCCTTGAAGGTTTTTTCAGTGAAGGGAATCTTTTGTGATATTTTTAAATTGTAAACTGAGAAGGATGTAGTATGTGTGCTTTTTGCTTTGGATCTTATGTTCATCTGATTGCCAGTTTCGAGGAAACAACTTAGTTCTTACACAGAGATTCTGGAAGCGATGGTGGCAGTGCTGGTTTTTACTGAAATTTCTGTGCTGAGGAGGGCTTGCTCTAGGACAGGAGGGGCGCGGAGTCTGTACAAATTAAAAAGCACAAAGCCATCCCGCCTGGGTCCTTCATGACAAAACCTTCCCTGGAAACATTGCAGGTGTCATTTTTTCTACCATCTTGAAGACCAGCCTTGATTTTGTTTTCTGTTTGGTTGCGTTTGTTCTTGAAACCTGATTCTAGCAACCGGGTAAGTAAGTGAAGACTGGGAATACTGCAGGTTTTTCACTTAACAAATTATTATTATTTTTCCTCCAAGTTACAGCAAAATTAGACCTTTGCTGAATGCACCTACAGTTGTCTAGTATCTTAAAGGATCTGTTTGTATCTAATGTGTTCCTAAAGGTACTTAAAGAATATTCTCAGCCCTTGTACGTAGCTTTGGTTGTATGGTTGCTCTTGTAAATTATCGGTAGCAGCAGTCACTGTCAGGTCTGTCCTACCCTCACAGTTTGCACTCTGGCTCTTTGGAAGCTCGTCTGAGTTTCCCACCAGGCATAGAACCCTCTGGAGAGGAGCACTGACTGATCTGTAAACGTGTAAACCAACCATCAGCAGCCCAGGGCCTGAAATGTCGCAGGCTTTCGCTGAGTTCCATTGGAGAGTAGATGGCCAGTGGGAAGATGGGCTGAAATGTTCGCAGGCAGAGTGACAGGTTGTCCTGAGCGTCCTAGCCTCACGATCAAAGGCCCTCTCTGTAGCCTGGATCAAAGGCTGGCGCAGCCCGGGGTCCCAGCGTGAGGGCGGGAGGGTCGGGCCACAGGAGCACAGCCTCCTGGCGGAGATGCAGGCAGATCCCACGTTACAAACCCGCTTCCCGACGCTGCTTGTTGGCAAGCTCGCTCTGGAGCAGGAGCGGGTATTGATTCCTTGCTGGCACTGCGACCATGCGGGTTTGAGTGACTGCAGAAAGGAAGCCATTCTGGAGGCCAAACTCCAGACTCCGAGGGTCTCTGGTTTACCTTAGAGTCCAGCGGAGACGGTCCCTGTAAACAAAGCCTCCTCGACAGAGCAGGAGCCGTTCCTGGGACGCAGCGGGGAGTGAGAGCTCCTGAGAAGAACCCCTGGGCACCGGCCACGTGCAGGCGATGGGGACGCACGCGGGAACAGACACGCCGAGCCGCGGCCCCATCACAGTCACCCGTAGCGCCTGCCCTTCAGAATGCAGGTTCCCGGGTCCTCCCCAAGATGGACTAGATCGGCGACGCTAGGGCGAGGCCCAGGAATCTGCATCTGCAACAAGTGCCCTAGTTACTTCTTGGTTTCATTAAGGTTTGTAAACCGGTGGGTTGGAAATTGGACAGGAGGAGGCAGAGGGGAGAAAGCATCCCGAGTGGAGGGGCTGGTGCAGGTGACACAACGCAGGTGGGAGATGCCGGGGAGGCCGCAGCTCACCCGCTTTGAACATGCATTCGTTCAGCAGATGTTTGTGTAGCGGTTACCGCGCGCCCGTTTCTGGGTCGGAGTCTAAACCCACTGGACGCCTGTTTCTAGCGGCTGCACATCGAGCAGTGGCTGAACTGTAATCCGGGCTGATGGTGGGGAGATCTTACCTGCGGGAAGGGAGCTTTGCTTGCAGTAAAGGCAAACAAATCAGTTACAGCAACCTGTACCTCTTGGTGAAGAAAACGATGCAGCTCACTCACTTGCTGTATTAGGAATGGAGACAAGAGGAGAAATTAAGTGGGTTTAAAATGATCAGCATATCTAATACAGTAGTCTCAGAATCATACGCGCTATTGAGAGTAAAGAACCTGAACTGCGAAAGAAGACACATTCTCATTCCGTATCAGGGCTGAGGAAGGCGGCCACGATTTTGTGTGTGTCTTTCTGTGATACTTCATGGTGTTAAAGTCACAGGGTAGCTCAGCAGTCAGACGTCTGTGTGGCGTGAGCCATCGTCAGGTTTACGTGGTTGTTGATTTTCCCTGTGGTGCTACTGGGGAGGCATCGGCTGGATCAGGTTGCAGAAGAGCTCGCTCGGGGCCCGGTGACCGTCCGTCGTCCAGGCTTAGTCTACCGAGGGGGCCCCGCTTCCCCAGTCCCGGGCCCTCAGCTGCCTGATTACCGAGGGGGCCCCGCTTCCCCAGTCCCGGGCCCTCAGCTGCCTGATTACCGAGGGGGCCCCGCTTCCCCAGTCCCGGGCCCTCAGCTGCCTGATTACCGAGGGGGCCCCGCTTCCCCAGTCCCGGGCCCTCAGCTGCCTGATTACCGAGGGGGCCCCGCTTCCCCAGTCCCGGGCCCTCAGCTGCCTGATTGCCGGGGGTGCCCAGCCCTCTCTCCCTGGACCTCCTTGGCACCTGTCAGTTTTAGGGCTTTGTCTGTTTCTCAGCAAGTGCCTCACATCGTCCTTCCTACGAGCTGCTGCCCCGAGTCCCCGCAGGTGCCTGGGCCCCAGAAGTAGTGGCCGCCCGCGTCTGTCCCTGGGGACGTGCCGGCCCCCAGACACTCCTGCAGCAGGGACCGCAGGCCCGACGTGGCGGGTGTGCTGATGTGATGCCGCCTTTGATCTGACTCCCGCTTGTGGGCTTTTCCCTCTGTGGACCTGTAGGGAGAGCGGGGCACCTTCGATGGCACTGTTCCATTTAGTGGGGAGGGGATAGTCTCACACCCCTGTTTTCATTGTGAATCGCCCTGTTATGATGACATTTTTATAGAGCATTCATGAGAAATGTCTTTGCGTGGTTCTTTAAAACTATTGCTCCTCTCTGTCTCCCTTTACTTCTGGCCGGGAAGCTTTCATCTTGGAAGGAAGGAACACACAGCCCGGTTAGCGCCGCAGAGAGCAGCCGAGCAGAGGAAACCGGCCAGGAGAGGGTCCAGTCAGGCAGCAGGTGCGGCCCGTCCACTGCTGGGCCGCAGGCGTTGTGACTGTCACTCCTGGGGCTTCTGTGCAAATGAACAGAATTACAGCCTCTTACAGCCCCAGGGCTTCCCAACAGAAGCTCAGCCTCTTTCCTGAGGATCAGACAATCATAAATGACCCAGGTTGAGTTAATACTTAAAACTGGAGTGAACATAATTTAACTTTATTTTGATAATTATGATGGTGGAACTCTTTAGGGTGGCCAGTGTGAAATCAGTTATTGCTGGTCTGGGGTTTCTGGGTCTGCGGTCAGAGTTCCCTTGGGCAGCAGCCTGTGGGGAAATCCTTCGTGGGGGAGAGGAGGAGATGTGGCCACAGGTGCAGGGGGGAGGGGGCACAGGTGCAGGGGGGCACACAGGTGCAGGGGGAGGGGGACACAGGTGCAGGGGGAGGGGGACACAGGTGCGGGGGAGGGAGACACAGGTGCAGAGGGGAGGGGGACACAGGTGCAGGGCTGAGGGGGACACAGGTGCAGGGCTGAGGGGGACACAGGTGCAGGGGACGAGGCAGCTCTGAGAGGCCCTGTGCTCACCTGTCGTCTTGTTATGGGGATAAATGTAAATAAATAATGTCTGTCTTCTCCTCTGAGAATGAAATTCTATTGTTTTCCTCCACTAAAGTAGTCAGATAATAGTAGAGACTTTGGATTGAAGTACAAAAATAAATTCAATTTTCCCATGAAATTAATCTAGGCTTCCCCTCCCATGACCCACCTCATGTCTCCAGACCTGGGAGCATCTACTGTGGTAAATGTGAAGGTTTTTCTGGGGATACTTGTGCCGTGGGCCACACAGTCCCCTACTCGTGACCCAGGGCGAGCACAGGACCATCCTCACATGTGGGAATTTGTAAACTGCACGTGTAGGGAGACGTGCCCAGTGGCTCCCTTCGTGGGGAGGTCCTGCACGCCTGTGCGGGCTTGGTTTCCGAGAATCTCTGGCACATCAACCAGCAGCTCTGGGTGAATATCATCACCTGGGAAAATGATGCTACCATTATATTTGTGAGCAGAAATGCCGCCCACTTATAAACAGGAAGCTCCACCATGAAACCCTAATGTGATCTCCTGATCCACTCCTGCTATTAAAAGGTGTTATCATGAGTCTCTTCAGCTGTCACCAGTGGGGATGGAATGTTCTGGCCCTGACGTGTGTCCCCCGGGGCGTGACAAACACCAGACTGTCCCGGAGAAGAGGAGCGAGGATTGCGGTGGACACGCCCCTGCGTTGTGCCAGTCTTGGGGACGACGTGTGTGGCTACATGTCGTGCCTTCGGGAATGACTAGATCCGCTCTGAGTTGGTGGTGCTCACGTGTGCCCGTCGGGCGGCCCCTCGTGGTTAAAGTAAATCCCAAGTGACAGCTGTTTGGCTGCTGGTGTCTATAGAGTACAAGGAGTTTGGATTTAAGCGAACTTCTCCTTGGGCCGTGAGTCCACCCTTTGTCACCCACGCGTGTCGCCTCCACGCAGGTGACTGTGTACCACGGGAGGAGCGAGCGCTGCTCTCAGCGTCCCGGCCGCCCGCGGGGACAGAGGGGAAGCGCCCCAGCGCCCCTTACGTGCTGGGGCCGGTCCAGGCTGGTGCCACCAGCCCTGTGAGGTCTACACTGCAGGCGGCTTCTCGGTGCTTGAACAAGACGTGGAAGGAAGGATGGAGCAGGGGAAGGTTCTGGCTGGAGGGACGGTTCTCAGAGGTCCTCCCTCTCAGGTTCCTCGTGGACGTGACGGCTTCAAGGCCCCACTAGCACAGCCGAGCCCTTTGCTTCCTTCCTCTTCCCTCTTGGGGACAGAAGCCAGGGAACAAGGACACACCGCCGGGCTCTGCCTCTTGTCGTCCTCGAGCCGGGCCGAAAGCGGGGTGCACGTGAGTCACCCAGGCCTGTCGGAGGCTCCGGGCATGGTGGCCGTGCTCCCTCCACGGGGCCCTGAGATGACAGAGGTGAAAGCTAGAGACGCGGTCCTGCTGGATCAGACGCGGCCGCGCGTCTCCAGGGACGGGCAGCCGGGCAGCCCCGGGAGGGTTCTCGGGCCTCGGCCACAGGCGCCTTCACACATGCTCTGGACGGCGTTAGGAGCCGGGGGTCTCCACACCCTGGAGGGCACGCTGCTAGTGTGGTAACGTTTTTAATTACACTTTTCTTGGTGTAGAACAATAGCGCCAACAGAGTCCAACATCTGTGTATGTACATAAACATATATAATTACATTTTACATATATGTCATCATATATGAAATGTATAATATACAACATTTCATATGTGTTACTGAGCACAAGTTCATGTGCCCGACACACAGTGAGGCCAAACAAACCAAAATGTCGGCATTTGGAGCAGAGAAAGGTTCATTGCAGGGCCATGCAAGGAGATGGGTGGCTCACGCCCCCGAAATCCCAAAATCCCTGAAGGGTTTCAGCAAAGCATTTTTAAAGGCCGGATGGGTGGGGGGCTCGCAGGGTATGTGACCAGCTTGTGCACAGTTCTCTGATTGGTTGATGGTGAGGTCACAGGCAGGTTACAGTCCTTAGGCGCCAAGAGGTCTGGAGGCTACGTGCTCATGGGCATCAAGTAGTTAATTTCTTCCACTTGGCGGGGGTGTTAGCATGGGTAAAGCAACTCAGGAAGCGTGCATCAGATACCTCAGATAGAGAAGAGCTACAACAGAGGACATGGGGGAGGGCTCTGCCCCGGGAAGGCCCCAGAGGGTCCTGCTCGGTTACATGTATAATGCGTGATAGTTCTCTAGATAATTACGTATGTAATTGCAAATATATGTTTGGTCTAGAAGTCCTAGTCCCTGAGGACGGTCAGCCCTCAGCAGGTGAGGAACTGCCATGGGTGCATTTAGAGCCTGTCCCACAGCTCAGCTCTGTGGATGCCTTGTGCCCCAGTTGCACTGTATTGCACTTTATTTTGGATTCTTGGCCAAAGGCACATATTTATTTATCTTTTCTCCATACGTTCCTGGAGTATTTTTTGCTCAGGGGATGAATCGTATCAGTGAGCCTGGGTGTTTTATCAGGTTCTCCAGGTAGACAACGTGGACCCCTGCCCCACTGCCTCGTCAAGAGGCCCCCTCGCCTTGCCCGTGATGTCTGTGCAAACCGGAGTCTGCACACGAGTCACCCCGCTTCCGGACAGGCTGTCCGCTGCATCACGGTGAGCGGCGTTGTTTGGTTTCTTGCTGTGCGGCTTTGTTGATTTGTGTCTTTAATCTTCGCTAACGTTTATTTCCATCACATTTCGATCTCAGGTAGAGAAAACAGGCAAAGCCCTAAGAAGCAGAAGTGGATGCTTCAGTGCTTCCCATCGTGAAGGGCTGTGATGGTGGCGGGTGTAACGGGTCACGGTGGGCTGGTCGGAGCTGGGGGCCCGGTGGACAGGGGTGTCACTGTGGTCTCTGAGAGGGGTACCCGAGGCCTCCTGGGAGAGTCGTTCCTCCCGGAGGACCACCTGAAAGCCGTGAAGGGTGGATTTGAGGGAGACACTAGTTTGCTTCCGTGTGCGTCTGCAGGCACTTTATCCAGCTGATTTACAGAGCTCTCACTTTGTGGCATTTGCTCTTGACCTTGGCAGGCCAGTGATTGCTTGTTTCCTGTGAGGGAAAAACCTACAGTCCCAGGAAGCAGCTGGTGGTGGGGAGGGTTTCCCCGAGGTTGTAATGAACTGGCTCAGAGATTGGTACCCTGTTCCCTCTGCCCATGGTCCGTCACACCTTTGCTGTGATAACAGGCATCACGCAGCATCGATGAGCGTGGCGTTCGGTCTCATGTGGGATTTAGAGAGAGGCGACGTTTAGGTGAGGTCAGGCATTTCTCTTGCTCTTTTCCAGGTGAGCTTTGAACTACTGAGTAATCCCCTGATTCTAAAGCACAAATGCAGCACAGCTTTCAAACCCACCTTGCTTCTTCTTGGGGAAAGGCACGAGATGTGGACACTTAAGCAACGTGAGGGTTGGATTTTCTTCCACTTTGAGGAAGAATCTTACCTGTGACTCTGCTCTGTCAATGCCGGGAAAGACCCAGGGTCGTCCTGTACCCAGTCACCTTTCTGGCCATTGGTACCTCGTACCTCTGTTTCCACGGCCGTGGGAAAAGCCAGCAGGAGAGCCTCCTGCCCTGCTTGGCCTCTGACGGCTCCTCTAATTAGGGGGAGCAACCTGCTCACCCCCCAACGACAGAACCCCCGGCCTCTGCCCTCGGAGCTGGGTCTGCACCTGCCACGCGCACCTAGATGGGCCCAGGTCTCCATCTCACCCGCGCGAGGTCCCTACAGATTTGTTTGTGTCTCCGCTGTCACTCCCAGCTTGTGTCAGGAGTTAAGTTTCAACACACGCACACGCACACACACGCACACACACACAAATGTCGTGGTCTGAGCACGGGTTAGAAGAAGAATTTCCAGACACGAAGTACTTTAGAAAAGTGAGTTTATTGCGAACAAAGAGAGCAGAGTTAGTGAAGGGCGCTGCAAACACAGCGGGCTGACTTCCTGATAGACCAGTGAGAGCCGACCCCCCCTTGTGGGCTAGTAGCCAACTTTTATAGCTTCAAGACAAAGAAAATTCCTGCTGGCAGGATGGCATTAGGTGATTGGTCAGGATGCGACAAGGTGACTACATGGTGATTATTTTGCCTAATGTGGAGTCGGGCGGGGTGGGGTGTCCCGTTTAGGTCAGGAGAGCCCATGGCAACAGCTACTATGGGGGCTCCATTAATTCTGGGATTCTTGTCCTGTGTCCTTGATGTAGCGTGTCCTTGATGTAGGGCTCCACAACAAACAGGTTTTAAAAAGAAATACAAAGCAAGTTTTCTGCACCTTCGTGTAATACCAAAGAGCCTGGAGTGTTTTATGGACTTAATTTCTCGAATCCCTCAAGTGCCCAGAGAAAGTGAACATCCACACATATTGCTGTTTCCACTTTGCAGTTTGGGAGAAAGGACGACTTAGGGCTTCAGAGAAGTTAGTCGTGGAGCCGGAAGGGACTCAGCTTTCCCGAGGGCTCAGCCCCTGCCTTGCTGGTCCCTGCGAGCTGCCCTGGGCCATGTGGAGAACCCAAGCGGCCTGGGTTCCCAGCCTCCGGCATCTGGCTTCTGGCACATTCAGCAGTATCCACGTCAAGACTCTGCCCGTCCCGCCACAGGCCTGTCGCCAGGCGGAGGAGCTCTAAACTTTTACGATTTCCTTTGTATCTGCTTAGTACTGTTAATACTGAAAGTTAATACACTAATTTTCTTTTTTTAATTCAGGAGGGTAAAATAAATATGGTACTCAGTAGTTAAATTAACTCTCCACATCACCTATGCATTGTAGTTTCAAATAAATCTGTTTTTCTCTGTGTACTTCAATCACAGTTTAAACTAGATATACATATTAAATGATACGGAAGTAGCAATTACTACATTAGTATACACTTATGCAGAGTTGTACTATTTTTTTTTTCTTTTACATGTGCTATATTTCAGGCACCCTGCTATCTTTTTTTTTTAATTATTTATTTTTATTTATGGCTGTGTTGGGTCTTCGTTTACTGTGTGAGGGCTTCCTCTAGTTGTGGCAAGCGGGGGCCACTCTTCATCGCGGTGCACGGGCCTCTCACTGTCGCGGCCTCTCTTGTTGCGGAGCACAGGCTCCAGACGCGCAGGCTCAGTAGCTGTGGCTCACAGGCCCAGTTGCTCCGCGGCATGTGGGATCCTCCCAGACCAGGGCTCGAACCCGTGTCCCCTGCATTGGCAGGCAGATTCTCAACCACTGCGCCACCAGGGAAGCCCGAGTTGTACTATTTTTATGAAATATAAATGTGAGTAAAATTTTTTGAACTAAACAGGAAAAATATTTTACCCTTCATAGCATACCCTTAAATGTATACCCAGTGATTGCCAAGAATGGATTGAAAAATATTCAATATATAACACTAGCTGCAGTGCACAAATAATTATGGGAAAACAAAATGACTAGCAGAGGGAAAATTAAAGCATTCCATTAGAAGTAAATACTGGATTATTGTTTGAATAAATGCAATTAAATATTTGGTGTTTGATACTACCCAATTAAAGTGAAGACATAGTCTCATTTTTTTTTATAAATTTATTTATTTTATTTATTTATTTTTGGCTGTGTTGGGTCTTCATTGCTCTGTGCAGGGTTTCTCTAGTTGCGGCGAGAGGGGGCTACTCCTTGTTGTGGTGCGCAGGCTTCTCATTGCGGTGGCTTCTCATGTTGTGGAGCACGGGCTCTAGGCGCACAGGCTTCAGTAGTTGTGGCACATGGGCTCAGTAGTTGTGGCTCGCAGGCTCTAGAGCGCAGGCTCAGCAGTTGTGGTGCACGGGCTTAGTTGCTCCGCAGCATGTGGGATCTTCCCGGACCAGGGCTCGAACCCGTGTCCCCTGCATTGGCAGGCGGATTCTTAACCACTGCGCCACCACGGAAGCCCTTCTCATTTGTTTTTATTTGAATGGAAAAACAGTTCTAAAAGGTTATTGAGTATTCCTATTATCTTTCTAACGATTCCATAAAGTTGAATGAATAAATCAAAACAGATATGCCTTCCCAGTGACATAAAGTGCCCTCTTTTTTGAACAAATGAGGATACAAATCATAATTTATTTCTCTCATAAAGCCAGGTTTGTTCTTGTCTTATCCATGTATAATTTACATACAGGAGATGCCCATATACTAGGTGTGCATATGCCCATGTAGCTCGGGCACCAATCAAGACAGAGAACTTGTCCACATCCCAGAAAGTTCCCTCACAGCTCTTCAGGGGAAGCCTTGGCCACCAGAAGCAAAGTCTCCTGATGTCTCTCACCAAAGGTTAGCAGTGTGATTTAACATGAGATCTTGAAGCTGCCACATGTACGGCGTGTAAGGTGTTGCGGGCGCTGCGTTAAGTGCTGCAGAGAAATGGGTGCAAAGTCTGAGGGCATCACTCAGTCCTGGAGAGCGAAGGCAGGGTAAACGCCGACACTGAAGCAGAGGTAGCCGGTGGGCGCGAGGGGCCGCGTGGTGGCGGACGGTCCCACAGGAGAGCGTGGCGGTCCACCCCAGCCGCAGACGGCGTCCGTGCCTGCCCTGCACACCCAGCACACCTGCCTCCTGTTCCTTGGCCACGATTCGCTGATAGAAGTTGACATTCGAGGTGAACATAAATGCTGCAGAATAATCAAGGTTGAAGGTGAAGAGGGAGTTTTACAGGTCTAGTTTCGTGGAACCCTTCCCGGGAGGTTGCAGCCTTCAGACGGCCCAACGGAAGAGCCATTCCCCTGATGGATGGTTTTGACCCAGGAGCTGCTGTTCTGTTCCAAGCATTCCTATCCAGCACTTTCTGCAGGAAATGCTGAGTTACACGTTATCCCTGCTTTGTTCACATGCGTAATCTGTCTAGTGGTCTTCTCAGCACCGTGTAGACCTGTGCAGGTTCCCAGCAGGTGGCTTCAGGGCAATCACCCCCTCCCCACTCTGGGTGCCAGCGAGAGGGACTCGCAACGTTTGTCACCTGAGGTCCTGTTTGTGGCTGAATAAGCTGAGTGCCCTTCCCATGCGTGGGTGTCTGCATCAGGCCACCTGCCGCGTGACTTGGTTCGGAACCGGTTGTTGTGGTCCAAGCAGAGCTGTGTCACGAGGAAACGAGGGTCTGCTCTGCAGTCGTCGTTCCCGTCATTCTCTGGGCACCCTGTGCCTCCCCAGGCTGGTGGTCTGGCCTCCCCTGGGGGTCTCACTGCCCCAGGAAGTGGAGCTGGGGGAGGGGCGGCCGCAGCCACAGCCTCACAACCACAGCCTCCAAGCCAGGCCTGCTCCTCCGGGGGGAATGGAGATCAGGGTCCAGACGCTTCTCCCTGCTGGGGGGAAGGCCCAGGAGGAGAGGCTGGCGTTAAGCACTGTCTGTGCTGACTCCCAGCTCATTCCCAGTCTCCCTGGGCCGTCCCACCGGGTTGACGCGGGGGAGCGGATGGTGGGTGGGGAATATCTCCTCCACAGCAGTGAGTCTTTATCGAAGGCCGGGAAGAATAGAGCGAGAGGACGTGTCGTCTGCGGGACACAGTGCCCGCGGTCAAGGCCCGCGTCTCCTCAGGCACCAGGCACCGCGCACCTCTGGGTGTCGGGCGCTGGCTACGCGTGAGCAGTGGAGACGTGAAATCAGGGTTCTGACCTGGGATCTCAGAGCCAGCGCGCACGAGGCCCTGAACAAATAACTACAGTAAGCGGAACGTTTACTGGGTCTCACAGGAGGTGTGTTAGGGTTCTCCAGAGAAACAGAACCATAGGAAGGGTGACTATACCTACACGGAAAGAGATTTAAAACAAGGAATTGGAGGCTGCCAAGCCCCGAGATGTACAGGGCGAGCCGTCGAATCAGAGTCCCGGGAGAGCCGATGGTGTAGTCCGGGCTGAAGGCTGGCAGCCCAGAGACTCGGGAAGAGCCGGCGTTTCATCTTGAGTCTGAAGGCAGGGAAAACCGATGTCCCAGTGTGAAGTGAGTCAAGCGGGAAGAGTCCTCTCTTACTCGAGGGGGTCAGCTCTCTGTTCTGTTCAGGCCGTCAACTGATTGGATGAGGCCCACCCACGTAGGAGGGCAACCTGCTTGACTCAGTCTACCTGTCCAAGCGTTAATCTCATCTGAAAACACCCTCAGAGACAAAGCCAGAATCATGCCTGACCCAGTGTCTGGGCGCTTCAAGGCCAGGCAGGTTGACACGTTCAGTTAACATCCCAGAAGGGAAAACTGAAAATCTGGAAACACCTCCTCACGTAGACGAAGTGGACCCTAAGGATAAATAACAACATGAGGCTTGTGTGCACCTAACTGCCAGATGCTCTCGCTGACGAAGTGAAACACACATCTCCATTTTGTTCTAGAAATGCTTAACAGAATTATTAAGACAAGACCGCACACCGGAATGGACCTGAATGTAAATGTGCTGAGTCAGAATTCAGAAAAGGGCAGCTCTGAAGCCAAGTGGCTCTGGGTATTTGGCCACATGTGTAAACAAGGTGATGTCAGGTGACGCAACCCAGGGCAGTCCACTCAGGCACAGCTGACACACATTCTGTAATAATCTTTAAAACACAGCTATTTTCCAATATTCACGCTAGCTGCCCGCATTGGGCACGTGACCCAACTTGTGCCCAGGTCACCTACAATACCTCTCCTAGAAGCTCCCAGGTGACTTGTCTTGAGAAGTTATTCTGGGAAAGTAAACTAATATTCTGGGGCACTTTATATAAATACATATATATTATATAATATGTAGAAATATATATTATTTATATAAAGAATGATTATATATAATAGTATATATATAATTACATAATATATAAAAATATATACATTATTTATGTAAAGAACTATTTTGTTCTTTAACAAATTTTGAAGGGCAAGTTCCCATCTTCTATGGATCTTGTAATCTAGTTGGGGAGAATAATGTGTATAATATCAAAAGCCAGATAAGATAGAAGTTAGTGCTAGAAGCCAAGGAGCATGTGATGAGCTCCCAACGTGTGCTGGAGACAGGAGAGGCTCTTAGAATCCAAGAAGAGGTGACCCGGGCCGGGTAGACGTGGACGCTGGGCTTCCAGACCTCGGGGCAGCGTCAGCAAGTGGGACAGAGCAGAGTTCGGAAGCGTTGAGTATTCAGTGAGGAGACACACCAGCCTGGCAGAGTGAAGGATTGTCAGATGGGACTGCTGAAGCTCAGGCCCTGGAGGGAACAGGGGGGCAGTTCTGGGGGCGTGTAGACCGCAGGAGCATGAGCTTCGCTTAAGAACAAGGAGAAGTATCTGAGCTTTACGATAGGGGCCATGACGTTACAGATGGTGCTCTGGTGGGACCCCCTGGGCTGACCGTGGAGGTGGCCCCTTCAGCCACGTCAGTGCTGGAGCGAAGATGAGCTGGGAGAGAGGACCCGAGTGAGAAGGGGCCTCTCAGGACAAGGGCGGTGGGGCTGGAGGAGGGACAGTCACGTGTATGAGGGATGGAAAAGATTCGGAGGTTTGGGAGATAATCTTAGTTCATGGAATAAGTAGCATAACAACAATGGGAAAGGTGGCTGATTGGTAATTAGCCGAGCGATTATCTGTGTTTAGATGACAGTTTTGGCAGGGCTCCGTGTGTGTGCAAGTGTGTCTCCCGATACTAATATTTGCTCTAAGAGTTGATCTGTAGAGCGAGCTACTAGAAATACTAGCACATGTTCACCAGCCAAGGAAGGGTTCCAAGCGCTGGAAGTATTTCCTCATTTACTGATCACGGCAGCCTGCGAGGTGGCTCCTCCTCATATCTTCATGTTTCAGGTGAGAAGCTGGGGCCAGGGAGGCACAGCTGGCGGGGCCGCTGCGGTTCCTGAGTGGAGGGAAGCTTTGCCAGGCAGGCACGGGACTGCCCAGGGCACGGGGGAAAAGCTAATTCCAGCGCAGTCGTGTTTACATCATTGCAGCCTCCTAGCCAGGGCCTCTTCATTAATGGAATTTACTCTTTTTTGCCTTATAATTCTAAAGCGGCATAGAGCAGAAGACGTTTTGCAAGCCTCCAGGCGTAGACTAAAATCCTGCGCCTGCCACTTGTAAGGTGTGTAAATTTGGGCAAATTATTTAGCGTCTCTGAGCCTCCATTTATTTATTTATGCAATAGGAATAAGACTATCTAATTCATATGATTTTGTGAAAATGAAATGAAATGATATATGTAAGGAGTGATGACTGGGAGGTAGAAAATTTCTACAGGTTTTTACTTTTATTCACATTAACATTACATGGACCGGCGTAGAATCAGGATAGGGGAAAATCTTTGGAAAATCCAGAATATTTGCATTTTGTTCAAACCCATTTGATATGTCCAAGTTATTCAGGCGTCTTTACCAGTCTTTACTCATCATTCTAAAACATACTATTTGAAATTAAAAAATCAAGGTGAACTAAAGATAACATCACGTAGGAAGGTAGGAAGCATTTTGGGTTTATTAGTTCAAGATGTGAAACATGGTGAAACTATGTGTAGCTGCAGAATGGTGGGGAAGATGTGAGAAATACAAATCAGAGTCTGAAACTAACTGGAAACTTTGTTATCTACAAAGTGTCTTCCTTTGCTCTTGAGGTGATAATTCACGTGATAATTCAGGTGATAATTCAGTGAAGATCTACCTGTGTTAGTCGTATAGACACATCGGTGGTGCAGCTGAGACCCCTCACCCAGCAGGACGTCCGGGGAAGTGTCTTCTCCTGGGCAGTTGCAGGAAAGCCGTGCCTGGGCATTTACTGGAGCAGGGCTTGGCCTCAGTCTTGAAAGTTAAGTGGGCATTTGCCAAGCAGTCCTGAGCCAGGCATGGGGCACACAGGTCACCTTAGCAGGGGATGCACGGAGTGGCAGGTGTGGTTTGGAAGCAGGAAGTGGTTCAGTACAGGTGCTGTGAGAGGTGTCCTGGGCCGGGGGGAGTCAGGGCCATATGACACTGAACTCATCCCGTGTTTATTGAGAGCTGGCCACGCCCCAAGCCCGTTCTAGGGGGTCTAAGTTTCTCCAGGACAGAGCTGTGCTCACAGGGTTGGAAAGGTTACCTCATTTGCCCCCATCGTGGGACCCCGTGCGAAAGAGGCAGATTTCAAACCCAGGTTGTTCCCTCTGAATCCAAGATCGTTGAACTTTTCCTTGTGCCCCAGAATCTGCGGTAGGCATCTCACCCTCCCCTCGCAGACTGTCAAGAATCATGCCTGCCATGGAGGGGGTCCAGGCTCGGGAGCCAGCGGTTGAGACTGGGGGGCCTGACTCGGGAGCTGCAGAGCGACTGTTCCCAGGGGAGGACCAGGAACAGGGCTGAGCTTGGCCGCAGAGGCCCTGGTGGTGGCGGCCGCAGTGATGTTGTGATTCCCAGCCACTTCCTGAGTGCCACGTGCTCTAGGGCCCTGTTCACTATCTCACTCCTCCTTCCACGTCACTCTGTAAGAGATGTGCTTCCCGTGTGTTACAGCCTAGCACCCGGGGCCTCTGGGAGTTAACTGCCCGACCTCAGGGCGTAGATCAAGGCATGGAGCCAGGTGTGTGCGATACTGTTGTCCTGGATCAGGTGGACATCCCGGGGCATTTCCAGCAACAGTAGGCCTTCCACAGCCACGCGGTCGCTCCTGAAAGACCGCACGTTCCCCACGAGAATAAGAGCAAAATGCTCCACTAAGTGGAAGCAGGTCTGACACTTACGTCAGCTGTGAGGACGTGTCTTTCAACATGGAGGTTGTCTGATCGCATTGTCAGAACTCCTTCCAGGAAATATCTCAGCATCTAATCGGTCACTCGCTGGTTCCCCATTTAATAGCGCAAAATGGTAGAAGGAAAAAAACCAAACCAAACAAGAAAGCAGTAGAATCCAAGATTGGCGGGAAGATATCATAAACTAGCTTTTAAAGAAATATGGGGAGATCAATGGATAGTTTTAGATAACAGACAGATGGCAAACTAGCCCGGGCGGATGGCACCCCAGACCGAAAAGCAAGGTCTCCTGGCTGGCAGGTCTGCCCAGCCGACCCCAGGCTTGCCCTCCAGAGCGTGGCGGCCGAGAGGGGGGCCCTGAGCCACCATCCCGGGAGGGTCCTGCCTTGGCCACGTCTCATCTGGGCGACCCACAAGGGCTCTGCCCCGTGTCCTCCTGTGTAGAAGGGAAGGTTTGTGTGGCAGCTTCACGGAGTCGGTGTTGGGATCAAAGTGGATCAGCGCACCCCAGGCACGGAGGGCAGTGCCTGGCCGTGGCCGCTGTTTACACAGGGTCCTCGGTGCCGGGGTGTCTGGGAGCTTGGGGGGCTGATGGGGCAGCGGCAGAGCTGTGCACGTGCCGTCCGCAGGTTGGTGCCTTCGTATCTTAACTCGGGGGGGCGTGGCTCCGAGGGTGGTGCAGCTGTGAGGACGGTGAGGCCAGCCGGAGGCTCCCCGTGCAGGTCACGCCGAGGCTCACAGCGACCACAGCTAACACGTGCTCAGCGCGCTGTGGCCACTCCTGTAGCCCGGACCCTGCCTGAACTTCAGGGTGACCCTGAGGGGAAGTCCTGTCGTTCCTTTTTCTTGAGGGGGGTGGCAGTCTTCTGATCCTACAGACACAGCAAGGAGAGGCTGTCTCGTGGCTGTCTGTGAGGTGATCTGAAGCGTCACCCGCACCTGCGCTGTGCGGGGCTGAGCTCGTCCTGGGGGTCCCTGGAGCAGCTGGGGGGGGGGGACCTGGATCGCGTCCATCCTGAGTCTTCTTACCAGCGGGACCTCCCTGGTCCTCAGGTGCCCCCGCGCCCGGCCTGCACCGCCCGCCCGCCCGCAGCCCTGACAGGCATCTTTAAAGTTTGTCCCAAACTCCACATGGCATCTGAGGGACAACGTGGGTCTTCCCTCGTTCACACTGGGATCCTTCACCAAAGGACACGAGCTCAGGCCGTCAGTGAGGGAACAGAAGCGGAAGAGAGGGATTCCGAGTTATTCCGAATCTCCAGGCAGCTGCAGAGGCAGCTCTTAAATACCTTTGAAGACGATATTGTGTCACCAAAATAGCACAGGCCACGTGTTATCTGTAATGGAAAAACAGGGACAGTAATAACATGAGGCTTCTGTGCTCTTTTCCTTTTGGAATTTCAAAGCACCTCCCAGCAGGCACGGTGACTCACGCTGCAAACAGTCTTGAGGGAACTAAGTATGTATATGTTGCTTCCCTTTCTGGCAAGTGGTTAGACTGTAACTCGCTGCTACGGTGTCTGAGCTGTTGGCATCTGGAAGATGGCCCCTGCCCGGCATGGAAGGAAGGCTTTCAGGCGTGTCCCCTCTGCGTCCTCAGGATGTGCCTTTCTTAGCAGCCACTAACTTGTCACTCCACACCGTTAAAAAAAAAAACCCGAAAACTCTAAATATAGACGGCACCAAATATTCTCTTAGTCACACAGATCGCTTGGCTTTTGTCACATTTCAGAACATTTTCAACTGTTTGAGTTAATTTTACCTGGAGTTCAAACCTGGGCAGAAGTTTCAGCCAGTGTTGAAAGCAAGGATGGCACATAATAAATGTTTGGAAACCCAGGAGCCTGCAGTGGAGACTCAGATTCCAGTGTGAAGAGAAGTGAAGTCGGTCCTCTGCTAACATTGAAGACACTGGACTGTTTAGGATGTTTGGCTTATCAGAAATTTGTGGAGTGGAGACGTTCATCACAAAACAAATGGGCGATTTCACAGTTGCTGACCTTCGTTCCGCTGCACGTGTGACACCATTCGTTTATCCTCTGCTGATTTTGAATTTGTGGCAGTCAGGGAAAGACCAGCTTAAGCTTTACTTTTGTTAATGAAGAAACGGTAGTTTTGGTCGTTTGAACACATTTAGCAGCTGGTGTGTGACGTCCCTGTGCCCGGAATCTGGGGTGTGGGAAGGTCAGGGCCAGGCCTCTCCCTGGGGAAGGTCAGCTTTGGTGGGATGTGGACACCACGCCAGGCATCCAGCTGGCATTTGGGTTCCGAGGCGGCAGTTCCGGCGGGGTTGGGGGGAGTGAATGAGGCTGGAGCGGGAGGGCGGGGGGAGACACCACGGAGACAGCAGGGAGGGGCCACCGGCACCCGAGACCTAGGGAGGCTGGACCACAGATGGGGGCAGAGGGGGAGGGAGGAGCTAACTCAGGGTCCAGGTGCTGGGGGGCGTCTAGAAAGCCCGGGAAAGCCCCCACTAAGGGTGAAACAAGACGACCCAGAAAGTTCTGAGAACCGTGAGAGAGGATACCGTGTCCGTGAGGGTCCGAGACCCCCGTCTGCTGGGACGGCAGGCAGGCTGCTGGCGGTGAGTTTCCTGTTCCTCAGGCAAGGACCCTCTGAATGGGTGACAAGCCATCCTTTGCGGCCCTGAGCCGGGTGCCAGTCTGCACCGGGGAGAAGTGGTTGCTCTTCCTTAAACTGGGATTCCGACACCTCACACGTCCCCAGGGCCCCACAGAGGCTCCCTGCGCCCTGTCCTCCCGCTGGCCTTGGTCTGTGGACGTGCGGACGCACTGCCACCTCCTCGCGCCTCTCCCGAGATTCAGGGAGGCATAACCACGCCGGGGTGCGGGCCAGCGGTCACGTGCTCGGGCCAGAGCCAAGGTCGGGGGCCGTCTGCCCTCCAAGCACCCTCCCTGCGGCTCTGAGCCCCCCCGTGTCCAGTCACGGGACGGGCCAACCCCTCTCCACGCCCTGTTCCGGCTGTTCCCTGCCCACCATGCAGGGCAGGCTGGCCTTTGTCATCACCCTCGGCCATGTCACCTGTCCTGTGTGTCACTCACAAGAGGGGAAACCAGTGGCTAGAGGTCACCTGTCGGAGGGGAAGGATTTATCATCCTGTTTTATTCTGTCGGTTGCTTTGGCAAGGCATAAAGTTTGAGATCTTGCAACGGAGCCTAAAAAATCCACGCATTCCTCTTCAGATGACTTAAGGAAAGTTGTTATTTGTTTGTTTGTCCTTTTAATAGAACTAAAATTTTAGAGTTCCCAGAATTTAAATCTTTAGCAACCTGGCGTCAACCTAACAATCCTACAAGCTGTTTTCCTGAAGTGTTGAGGCAGGGGTACCACCAAGACCAAGACACAAACCCACTTCATGGGAAGCACGGTCCAGCAGGGGAGACAGACGTGTAAGGAAATCATTCACAGCATCTCACAGCGCGGGGGAGGGAGGGGGACAGAGAGAGACGGAGGGAGAGGACACTTCAGGTGCAGGGACCCAGAGGACACAGTGGGGACGGGAAAGGTCAGGGCGGCTTCTTGGTGCAGGCATGGTCTGCCTGGGCTTTGAATGTTGGGCAACTGCCCGGAAGGGCGGGGGAGAGCACGGCGGGGAGAGGAGAAGGGGCGGTGGCAGATGATGGGGGCCTGGGGGTCTGTGAACGTTCTCTGTGAGCAAAACGCTTGAGAGACCGGGGCTCCCTGATGAGACCTCCTACGTTAATAAGCAGGGACTTTGTCCAGTCAGAGGAAACATTACCAGTTATATTTATGTGTTTCTCCGTGAAGCGTCTTCAAGCCTATTTCTCTGTTGCTTCACTCTGAGCAGTAACCCCAGGGTGAGCGCCGGTCCCTCTTTGGCCAGCACGGAGCTAAGAGGGGCTGGTACCGTGGTCGCAGCTGTGTGGCCTGGGCTGGACCACGTTGCTCAGCAGGTCCTCGGGTTCCTAGCCTGGCCTCTCCTCTTCCCCAGGAGATGAATATGTTCAAGTCGTCATCCACTGGTGCTGCCTGCGTCGCTGTGTTTTTAGGCTCGGAGAGAAAGTGCGGGAAGAATCCCGCGTGGACTGTGCGGAGGGGGTGCAGCCATGGCCCACGGCGCCTGGGGTCTCTGCGTCTCGTCAGGGGCTCACAGGCGAACTGGACGGGTGAGGGTCCCTGAACCACGTGGGGGCCCCGTGGACACTTGGGTCTGAAAGGATGTGTTCCATTTGGTGAAAACGCTTCCAAACGAGGCACATCTTCTCAGCTGAGGCTTTTGGCATTTCTTTTCTTTTTTTTTTTTTTAATTAATTAATTAATTAAACTTATTTTAGTTTTGGCTGCGTTGGGTCTTCGTTGCTGCGCGTGGGCTTTCTCTACTTGCGGCGAGCGGGGTCTACTCTTTGTTGCGGTGCACGGGCTTCTCATTGTGGTGGCTTCTCTTGTTGCAGAGCTCAGGCTCAGTAGTTGTGGTGCGTGGGCTTCAGTAGTTGTGGCTCGCGGGCTCTAGAGTGCAGGCTCAGTAGTTGTGGCGCACGGGCTTAGTTGCTCCGCGGCATGTGGGATCTTCCCGGACCAGGGCTCGAACCCGTGTCCTCTGCATTGGCAGGTGGATTCTTAACCACTGTGCCACCAGGGAAGCCCGCTTTTGACATTTCTGATTCTCCTGTAAGTCAAGAATATTTCCTTCCAGCTTAATTAGTATTTACTTCCCTTTCTGGATTTTTCCATTGGGCCTCTACCACAGTGGTAACAAGCCTGGTGTAAAGAAGCGTCACTGAGTAGAGAGCTCAGTTTCTCTTTGAATAGTTCTCACAACAGAAGAAACTTTCCAGGTGAGGCCACACCCTGAAAGCAGGTGTCAGGAGTCAGACGTCGCCACTGGCCAGGGCCTGATGCTTGGCTCTTCTCGCTCCACGTGACTTTCTGTACTGTTGATGGTCACCTTTAAACAGTGTGTCAATGTGTTATATTTTCGGTGTTTTTGTAAATTATCTCAAATTCTTTTGTAAATAGATAATATTTTGTTGTATGTGTGTGTAAATACATCTGCACAGAAAAAAGTATATGCATGCCACACGTACACGCAGATACAGACACACCCACACACCCTGTAGTGAGAGCTGTTTCCTGGACACCGTGAAACTCTCCTCTGGGGAGTCTCTGAATGTGTTTTTATCACCACGTGACCAAAGCTGCTTGCTTACCTGGAATGGACCCCACTGCCACCTTCTGGCGCCTGGATCGGGTGACCGTGGGGCACATCTGTCGGTGCAGACTGTCCCTGGAACAGCAGGCTGGGCTTTCACAGAGGGACTGCAGACCCTGTAGCTGGGAGGCCTCTGAGGTCACCGCCGTGAGCCCCGCTGGTGGGTCCCCTCTCCTGGCGGCCTCAGTGCCCCTTCACCTCCGAGGGGCGACTCGTCCCGCGCCCCCTCCCCTGCTGGGTGCGTGGTCAGCGGTTCGCAGACGCGAGAAGGTGAGGATGTGCCCTCGGTCTGTCAGCCCTGAGTCCCGTGCAGTGAGGACGCAGGCGGGGGCTCGTCACTCATCGTGGGCCAGTGTGAGCTCGTCCCCTCGTCCCAAAGGCTGCCACTCCATCCAGTGAACGTTGTCATCTTCATGAGGTCAGCATTGTCATCTTCATGAGGTCAGCATTGTCATCTTCATGAGGTCAGCGTTGTAGCCGAGGAGATAAATATTAGAACGTGAGACCTGAAGTTGTTGATGGCGAGACCAGAGGAGGACGAGGAGGAGGAGAGGAGCGTCTCCGTCTCTGCAGCGCGGGTCCTGGTCGGCTCGGGGTCCCCCTGAGGACGCAGGCCGGCGACGTTGATTCTCCCCAGTCCTGCAGGCTGGGCGGCTGAGAGGGAGGCATCGCAGGGCTGGTGCCCGAGGCCTCTCTCCCGGGCGTGTGGAAGGCTATCTCCTCCCCGTGTCCCCACGTGGTCACCCCTCTGTGCGTGTCTGGGTCCTCATCTCTTCTTGTAAGGACACTAAGGACACCAGTGCTGTGGGGTCAGGACCCACCCTAACGGCTTCGTTTCACCTTAATCACCTCTTAAGGCCCCGTCCCAGATCCACTTCCATTCTGAGGTCCTGCGGTTAGGGCTGCTGGACCTGAGCGTTGGGGACACAGCTCAGCCTCCAGACCCTGCAGAGGTGCCCCGTCCTCCTGGTTCCCTCAGCCCGAGGCGCCCCTGGACCTGACGTGCATCGCATGGTATCTTGATGACCCTTTCGTTATTTATCATAACGATTCCCTCTCTCCCTCCTGACGGGCCCCCCCGTGTCTTCCTTGCCACTGACTCTTGAGCCCGTAATGCAGCCCCTGTGTCTGTCCTCAAAAGATCTCACCAACCTTTAAGAACCCCGGGAGGCCGTGTGACGGTCCTAGTCAAGGCCACCTCCCTGCATCTCCTGTGTGACGAGCCAGGTCCTGGACGTTCTGCCTCCCCTCCTGGTGTCCCTGTGACCGACCCACTCAGCAGACGTGGACCCAGGATGCTCGGCCGACAAGCACACTTTGAGGATGAAGGAAATGAAGATACCCGGAGTCCCCACATCTATAAACCGGCGAGGAAATTCCTGTCCAAGACGAGTGAATTCGCACGTCGTGCTGGAGGGTTTATGAAAAGTGTTTTAAACCCGTGCAGTTCCAACAGATTTGGGTGAATAGGAGCTGATGGAGAACACAGTGGCGCTGACTCGTGGTCACCGGGCAGTGGATGTGTGCCAGGTGACAGGGCAGGGGCACACGCTGTCCACAGGAGCCCCTGTGCTGGCCTCACGCGTAGGAAGCCTTAGAGTGCCCGGAGGGCGAGCCCGTGCCCGGCGGGGCCTCACCGTTTCCTTCCTCACTGGGCTTTACTCGAGCTGTTTCCATGCGGAAGGCCGCTCTCCCGCTCTCAGTATCTCTGCTCCTTGAGGTTTTATTTCGAGGGGAAGGAGCCGGGTGACTGTGAGGACTGAGCCACCCATGCGTCTCTGTTATTAGCATCACCTGCTCCCTTCCTGGAAGATTCCTAGCTGCCGGTAGGAAACCTTTCCTCCAGGGTCCTCGCACTTGGCCTCGGGTCGGCCCCCAGGAGCAGGCGGGTCCCCTTGGGGCCTTCAGAGAGCAGAGTCCCCCCTCCAGGACCGACGGTGCTGGCGGCGCAGATCAGGGACGGGGCGGGGCCGGAGCCGATTTCACGTCCAGCATCCTCTGCTGCAGGTGGCACCGGGTGTGTGACATGGCTTGACGCTCTACCCTGCGTTGCGGAGAAGTTGGGAAGAAAGGCCCTTTGAGGTTTTCTTTGGTGAGCCTGTCAGTTTTCGAATAATTGCAAGGCCTCTGGGCGATGCCTAATTGCGGTGCAGAGCTCCGGAGCGCGTGACTTAACTTCAGGGCTGATTTTTAAACCATTAGAAAGACAAGTGTGCGGAGTTGATTTGCTCCTGATGAAGATGCCTCCCTTGATGAACCCAGCGGGAGGGGCTGCACCTTCTGGAACCCACCCCAGGGCGTCCCTGCCGGGCTCCGACTCCACGCGGGCGGAATGGAAAGGAGGCTGCCTGCCCGGGGAGATGACAGAAGCCATCAGGCGCATCTTGTCTCTGAGGTTCCCGGTAATTTGAAGAGAAATGACAATGCCGGGCATTTCCAAACTTGCTCTCGTGGTTTGCATTCCTGGGCTTTCCCAGTGCTGGTCAGTGAACATACCACCGGGAGTCTGGGCTTGTATATGCTGCTCTGCTGATCTGATTACAGTTCCTCTAACCCCAGACAAGGAGGGACCTTCTTCTGGGTGTATCTTGACTCACCTTTTATAGCTCGTGGGAATTTATTCTAAAATACCTCATAATGTGCAACACAACCTCCGGATCCAGGTGCTTGAACTCCAAGGGGGTCTCGGTGTCACCTGAGAGCCTGTTTCAAGGAGAAATTCACAAGTTCTGCCCCAAATCCTCGGACCCTCCAGGGTGGCGCCAGGAGTCCATGCTGAATCATCTCCAGGGGATGGCATCCTAAAGTTTGAGATGCGCTAATCATGGCAACGTTAGTTTGGAATTTCCAGATTTCTAGAACAGCTGAACATATGGAGGTAGACTAAACAAAACAATAAAAAAACAAACAAGAGGATGAAAAACCATTTTTTAAACCCTCCCACCCATTAGAGGAGCAGCTCTCACCCCCAAGCCCCACCCAGGGCTCACAGGGAGAGTTAAGTCAGGCCTCTTGCTGCCCACAAGTCTCTGGAGGTTTATCTTGGTTGTGCCCAAGGTCAGAGGTGAGCGGAGAGGAGGGCCTCTGTTATAAGGTCAGTAACTCCATTCACAGGGGTCCCACCCTCGTGAACCTGTCACCTCCCAAAGTCCCCCTTCATGACACCATCACCTTGGGCGTTAGGATTTAACCTATGGATTTGGGGGCACAGGCATTCAGACTGCAGCAGAGGGGCACGGAAGGAGGGCAAGTTTCAGTAGGAGGTCAAGCCTTGCTCTTCTCTCAGAACCATGAGGCCAGCGCTGGGTGGGAGAGGACGGGGCATTCGGGTTCAAGGTGGACCCTCTAAAACTGGGCTTCCTAGACCTGAAAGTGACCAGAGAGTTATCGTCTAAGGAATGGAACAAAGGGATTGGACAGAGCACGTCTGACGTTGTGGCGGGAGGGGTCTCAGCATTTTGCACCCTCCCCGCACCCTGAACCTGGGTGCTCCTGGCTACGGGTCACCCCACTTTCCAGGGAACCCTGTAGTTCCCCCAAAGACCCCAGTGACCCTCACACTGATCACCGTTGTACAAGCAGAGTCTTTTCAGGCCATGCTTCCTAGAAACATGTTCACTTGGGTAAAGGACAGCCTGTTTACTGGTGAATTTTGCAAAATAATTTCAGTTAGAGGTCTGCCTTCCCATGTGGTAAAACCAATCAATTCATCAACAAACGGATTAAAGCTTCCCTGAAAATCACTGTGCTGGACGCTGGGGCTCACCGAGCGCTTTGGGGAGTTATTGACGGAGGGGCACCATGAGTCTAGTTAAGGAAGCGGCAGGAACTCTGAACTTGGAACGTGAAGGTCTGTCAAGGCCTCAGGGTTCTCACCACGCGCCCGCATGTACCAAGGAGTGTGGAGGAAGTAGGTGCAGACTTTACGTCTGTCGTTCAAGGACATAGACCATGGTTCGGATGGGTTTGCTGCTGTTTTATTTTTATTTTGTTGTTTGTCACTTAAAAATCCTGCCGCAAGTCATACTTCTCCTCTCGGAGTGTTTGTTACCACTGGCTCAGGGGCCTCTGGGCTCGGACACCGAGCTGGGTCCCTCGTGTGGTGTCCTTTAATCCTCACTCACACCTGGGGGGTCCACGATCACTGGTTTCTGCTGAGGACCGAGAGGCTCAGAGCATGTAATTAGTTTACTTGAGACGCCGAACCGTCAACGGCACGTGTGGATTTGGGTCCGTGCTTTAACCCGGAGCAAAACAGACTTGTGTTCGACTTTGTGACCTTGGGGATTTAGTCAAGCTTTTGCTCTGACGTCACAAGTGACTGTGAGCACGTCGTGACACGAGTTGCCCTGGTTGTGAAATGTGTAACCGGCGCTGAGTGAATATTCGGTCCATCCCCTCCGTTCTCTGGAAGTTGAAGTTCAGGAAAAGAGGCAAGCATATTGGTGATTCAGCTTCTTTGAACACAGAAAAAAATGCCTGAACCCAGAAGCTTTTCAGGTAGATTTTGTGCTGAATGTAAGCGCATCATCGGAGCTGAGTTTCAGATTTGCTCCTTAGACTTTTGTGAACAGATTAGATGACAGAGTGAAGGTGACGTTTCAGATTTTCAGATTGTTCACTTTAGAAGGATTGTAAGTTATGGAGATAGTAAGACTCTACTCTGAAATAATTACAGATGCACACACAGAAACAATAGTCTGAATTACTGAAAAGCGTTCTGGACTATTGAGTGATTTTATAGAAATGAAATTTTAATGTCTTCACTTTAAGCGGGAATAATTAAAAGCATGGCTGAATAGATATCATTCAGGAGCCTGCTTTAATGAATAAGTAAATACATTGCAATATTTGAGCAGATTAAGTTTTTCCTTTTTAATATGTTGTGGCTATTAACTTGTGTAGCACTTTCCTTTTTACCTCCTTAGTAGAAAAATAGATTTCAAGACTGAAAGTGAGTACAGATTACAATAGACACTGTATTAATATTTTGGATGAAACATGAAATATGAGAATGCAGTAAAGATACACACGTGGCAGAGTTGAGGTGAAGAGAGATCGGGAAAGTCTTCAGATCGACGCTATTTCTCAGGCCTCTTGGTCAGAAGACTCAAAGGTTGGCTTCAGAAAAGTAATGCGATCTTGGGAAAACCATCTTAACGACTCAAACTCACCTGGATCAGATTAGTGCCAGGAAGTGGATTCCATCCTTTGCAGTGAAAAGTAGAGCTTTCTGGTGGAGGATCTTTCCCAGGTGTGTGTTTCCAGCTCTCACTCTTGCTAAATGTTTGTGTCCAGGATGCATTAGGACCAAACTCCCCAGAGGATGAAAGCATGTGTGAATGTCAAGTATTGTTAGATTCAGGTTGGTGAAGAGAAGACGGGAAGAGTTGGAAAATCCCCCTGACCTGCCCCAAGTCCGACAGCCCACTGGCCAGCAGACCTCAGCCCCTTTCCTTTGTGGAGCCTCATCTGTAAGGACGGAGACCCCAGGAGACCCTTCCTGTCTTGTTAGTATTAGTCCTCACGCTGTCACTGTGTGGAAAAAGCACAGGGAATTTGGAGTCGATCAGAGAAGAGGGAGCAGGGAGTAAAACTGAGCAAGATGAGGCCCTGGAGGATGGCTGAGCAAGGGGCTGGGGGCAGGGGGCAGACAGCCCTGAGCAGGGGGTCCCCATGGGGGCTCCGTGTTTCTTTCCTCTTTGTGTTTCTCCGTGTCCTTCCTTCGTGTGCCCCAAGTTCCAGCGGGGATTTTTCCGCACGTTTCTGGTCTCTTGCTCCAGGGTTGTGTTTGTCCCTTCGTCACGGAGCACAGCCCCTCACGTCCCCTCTTAATTTATCTTCAGTGCTTGTTAGGATGATGCTTCTCACTTTGTTTCCTCCAGGACAGTCGCCAGCACTTGTTAGAGTGACGCGTGGTGTTGCCACTCGTCTTGGTGCTCATTCATCATTAAACTCCCCGTCTGGATTCTCGTTCCTCGGAGGACAGTGTTGCTGGAACAGTGGATTGTTCTCTGGGCTAAGTTGCCGGGTTCTGCGAGCCACCGGCCCTCCCAGACCCCTGCTGGAGCCGCCCGCCGTGTGATTCCCCAAAGGCACCAAGGCTTTCACCTCCAGGGAGGTGTGGGTGCGGGCATGGGGTGCAGTAGCCCCAGGGAGGTGCACAACCTTGACCTTCCAAACTGGGATGCTGTTCAAAGACACACTGACATCAGAGAGTCCAGACTCAGGTTTACAGTGCTTGTATTGATTTTCCAGTTTCACTGAGAAGTAATTGATAGAAATCACTGCATAAGTTTAAGGCATACAGCGTGACGGTTGGATTTACATACGTTGTGAAATGACCACAACAGGTTCAGCTAACTTCCATTGTCTCACATGGATACAATAAAAAGAAAAGAAAGAACACAGGAAACATTTTTTCTCCTTGTGTTGAGGGCACTTAGGATTCACTCTTATCACCTTTCCTGTACATCGTGCAGCAATGTTAGCTCCAGTCACCAACTGTACCTACATCCCTGGTGCTTATTCATCTTGTAACTGGAAGTTTCTCCCTTTTGACCATCTTCCTCCAATACCCCCACCCCCGTCCCCGCTTCTGGTAACAAGTCTGGTCTCTTCTTCTGTGAGTGTGTGTGCGTTTGTGTGCGTATATTTTGTATTCCACGTATAAGTGAGATCATACAATATTCGTCTTTCTCTGTCCGACTTATTTCACTTAACATAACACCTTCAGTGTTACTCCAAATGGTAGGATTTCCTCTTTTTTATTACTGAGTAATAGTCCATTGTGTATATGTGTGTGTGTGTGTGTGTGTGCACATGTAATATATACCACATCTTTATCCATTCATTTGCGATGGACACTTAGGTTGTTGCCATGTCTTGGGCATTGTAAGCAATGCTGCTGTGAACATGGGGACACAGATATGTCTTCAAGTTAACGTTGTTGTTTTCTTCGAATAACACCCAAAAGTGGAATTGCTGGATTGTACGGTAGCTCTATTTTTAATTTTTGGAGGAATCTCCATACTGTTCTGCATAGTGGTTGTACCGACTTACATTCCCACCAACAGTGCAAGAGGGCTCCCTTTTCTCCACATCCTCACCAACACTTGTTATTTCTTGTCTTTTTGATGATGGCCATTCTGCTGGGTGTGAGGTGGTATTTCATTGTGGTTTTGATTTGCATTTCCCTGATGATTAATAATATAGAGCATCTTTTCATGTACGTATTGGCGTTTCCTGTATCTTCTTTGGAGAAGTGTCTATTCAGACTCTTTGTGTATTTTTAAATTGGATTATTTGGGGTTTTTTTGCCATTGAGTTGTATGAGTTCTTTATATGTTTTGGATATTAACTTCTTATCGGATGTATGATTTGCAGCTATTTTCTCTAATTCAGTTGATTGTCTTTTCACTTTGTTGATGCTTTCTTTTGCTGTGCAGAAGCTTTTTTGTTTGATGTGGTCTCACTTACTTATTTTTTATTTTGTTGCTGACAAAAAATCATTGCCGGGACCCCTGTTAGGGAGATTGGTTTCTACGCACTTGCTTCTGACCCCCGGGGGGGTCGCTGTCCGCTCTCTTCACCCCCCGGCACTTTGCAGAGGCCGATCCTTTATCAAGAAGGCAGGTGGTCCCGGTGTCACTGCACAGACCTCCTCACAGATTCGACCCACGGGAGACCCCAGGGCAGGTGCCCCCCGGGGAGCTGTCTCAAGTCCTGGAGTGCAGACCCCTCACAGCCGGGAGGGATCCCTGTTCCACCCCTGGGGCCCGAGGGCAGGTCACTCCCTTCCCACTCGGCTTCAGTGACTCATCCGTGCAAGAGGAGGGGGCTCATGAGGTGTCCCTGATAGTGTTTGCAGCCAGAGAAGTTGATGCGTTGTTTAAAGAGTTCAGTTTTAAGAGCAGTGCTAGGTTCACAGCAAAATTGAGGGGAAGGTTCAGAGATTTCCCACGTACCCCTGACCCCACCCACGCACATCAGATGGTCCCTTTGTTACAACTGATGAACCTACGTTGACACATCCTCAGGGGTTTTGGGTCACAGGGAGGAACAGGCGGAGCCCAGAGGATTTTCAGGGCAGTGAATCTACTCTTCGTGACACTCTCATGGTGGATACCTGTCATTATACGTTTGTCCAAACCCACAGAATGTCCAGCACCAAGAGGGAACCCCGAGGTAAGCCGTGGACTCCGGGAGATGGTGACGTGGTTTGCTGACACTGTGGTGTGGGGTCTGCAGCGTGGGATGACTCTTGAGGGTCCTGGAGACTTGTGCCCGCGAGGCTCACTGACCCGGCGTTAGTCACGTGACCGGGAGGACCGCGATGACAGTGGCAGGTGATCACTGACGCCCTTGGGAACCCCGTGTGTTTAGCTTCCGCTTTGAAATGACGTGTCTGTGGGTATATGTGTCCTTTAATGGCGCAGCTGTCCACAGCTTAGTTTGAAAATCCATGAGATTTATAATCCTGAGAGCTTACCTTTCCAAAGAACCTTTTCTTACCTCCGAGCAGGCCTTGCAGAGACGCGTCCGAACGCTGTCTCGTGTTGAGTATCTTCCTATCTTCCCTTTAGCCTTCGTTGCCTGATGGCAACGTCCCTCCTCCCTTAGGAAGGAATGGAGAACAGAGCCCAGAGCTGAGATCACATAAATCCGCTTATCCCAGCCCCATTCCCAGCTGTGTGCACAAATTCTGTTGTGCTCACCTCACGGTGATGAATATCATCGTTATTCTCACACAGCCAGCATCACCCACAAGTTACCCTCTTTGTTCCCGTTTCTCACCTGTGTGCTGTTGAGTGAGTCGGCTGAGATGGGCAATTTACGTGTCACTCAGTTATGTAAGGAGCCGCTGTGTTTGTGTTGGGAATTTTGTGCTCACCCCATGAGCCTGCCAGTAAGCATGTGCATTTCAAGTGTCAAAAAGTCTGTGGGCTCTAAAAAGGCTTTTGTTTTAGGTGAAAATACAGGCTGATCAGTTCTTCCCATGCGTACGAGTCCCCTGGGGAGCTCATTAAAATGCAGATTCTGATTCAGGAGGTCTGAGGCGAGGCAGACTCTGCCCTTCTGGAAAGCCCCTCCGGTGATGGCAGCCCTGCTGGTCCAGGGACCACAGTTTGACGTTTATTGTAGGACATCTCGACGTACTTTGAGTAGCTTCTCCTGTGTGCCCTGCTCTGTGTTACGTACAGTGAGGAGTAAAAGTAAGTAATACAGAGTCTAACCACCTTCGGAGACCAGAATGGCATGGGAGAGGCCCTTACGGAGCCGTCGTGTGAAAGCGACGGGGTGGTCGGAAGTTAACGAGGGAACATCAATGTTGGTGGAGTTTGGGGCCAAGTTAACGCTCGTGGGTCGTAGAATGAGGTAGAACTGGGCTCGAATCTGGGTCGAACCTCTCATAGGGCAAGTGACTTCGTTTCTAAGATCTTAGTTTCTACCTCTGGGAAGACAGGACAAGATGCACAAGTGCACGTATGTGTGTCTATGCACCTGTACACTACGTATGTTCTGTGTGTGTGTACTAGGCTTTCATAGGTACCTAGTGCCCACATATGTATCCTGCGTGTGTGTGTGTGTATACACTGTGTCTGCGCAGGTATGTACATTTATATTATGCTGTATCGTACACAGTACATCTGTCCGTATGTACAGATTTTCGTCCTGAAGGGGACGCGCCCGGCACACGGCATACGGCTGACGATGTAAGCGCTTCATTTCCTGTCCTTGGGTGGGAACCTCGGTGTCTACTTGGGACTACGGAGGGACGAGGGGAGGGGAGAGGGGAGAGGGGACCGCCTTGGTGGGAGGAGAGGTGAGAACAGGAGCTCCTTTGGGCAGACGCTTGGGGCTGAGCCGAATCATAAAGGCCTTGAGCAGAGTGTGGGCTCGGTCCCAGAGCCGGCGAGAGCCGTTTGCCCAGAGCAGGGGGTAACGGTGCCCAGAGCAGGGGGTAACGGTGGGAACGGTCGTCCAGCCGGATGGACCCAGGAGGCGGGGGCGGCGCCCCTGTGACAACTCGTCTGTTTGTGAAATGAAACCGTAGTTGCATCCGGGCGCGTGGGATCCGTGCGTTCCCTGTCCACCCGGTGATGGGGCCGGGCCGGTGTCCTGGGAACAGGCCTCCTTATCCACCCCGCGGTTAGTCCCCGGGGGAAAGTGCAGCGTTGGCTCAGCTGGTGGTGCGAAGCCGCGGCAGAGCATCTCCCGGCCGGAGCACCCGGAGCGCAGCCGGCGGCCTCTGCGACGACGGCCGTGCTCTTGCCGTTTGGGGGAGGACGGACCCACAGTGCGGGATCTGCCTTAGGAGGCTCCGGGGACGCGCGGTCCTGGGCTCACAGAGCGTGGGAGGAGTGGCCGCCGCTGCCAGCAGGGCCCACCCTGGGGAGGGTTCTGGAGCCTCCGGCCGAGCCCCTCGGGAGGGGAGGGGATGCGATGCGGCTGAGGCGGCCTTGGGTTTTGAACAGGTTTCCAGTGTCTCCGTTTTCCTTCAGTGGGGCGGGGAGACGGCTGTGTGTGAAGTTCCTGGAATTCCGAGGGGGGCTCCACCCAGCCCGGGGCAGGTTGACAAAATCTCAGAGACCCGGGGTGACCCTGGGGACTCATCAGCAAACTAAACAAGAGGTTCATCTGCATCTCAGCCAGGGTGCGTCTGAGAGCCTTACACCCCTGGAAAGCAAAGGGACGTGAATCCAAGCGTCCTGTTGACGCAGGACGGTGTGAAGAGAAGGCACAGGAGGGTGGCCTGTGTCCTGCGGCTGGACAGGTGTCTGAGGGCCGCAGTTCATGGCTCAGCGTCACCGGCCGGTCCCTAGGGCACATCCTGGGTGTTGTGAGGTCCCCACCGGGATGACCACCCCCTCCCCGTCGGCCTGCCCGTGTCCCTGGTCCCACTCTGTCCGCCCCCTCTGCCCGAGAGCTCAGTGGGCTCTGCCCCCCTCCCGGGCCTCTCACACCTGCTCCCCCCGCCCGAGAGCCTGCGCCTCCCATCCGCACACCTGCTGCCTTCTGTCCATCTCGGTGCCCGGTCCCCGAGTCAGCCAGGCCCCGCCGGCCCCTCTCAGAGGAGCCCCCGCACCCTCACGGTCACCGTCACGGTCACCATCACGCCTCCCCAGCCCCTTCGAGAGGGCGGTCCCGAGACTCCTCTCCCGCATGGGCTTGCTCACCGTTGATTGTTTCCTTTCCTGAATTTTAAGCTCCAGAGAGACAGGGGGCAGGTCTGTGGTTCATCACGTATGTCCTGCCCCAGCTCCCTGGTTGGCACAAGTGCTACGTTAGGTGTTCATTTACTGTTTCTTGGGTGAGTTTTGTTTTGTTTGTTTTGTTTTTAGTAAATTCAATTAGTTAATCATACTACTGAATATCACATTAAGTTTTGAAAATTAAACCTTCCCCTTGCCTGCTGCTGTGCTGTGTGTGCCTTATTGGTTAAAGGCCTTCATAAACCATAAAATGCCACGTAATGTTTGATTTGATGTCAGGTCCGTGGAGTTCCTACATTCCAGCTTTACGAGGATGTGTCTTCCGGGCCTGGTGGTTGTCCCACTGCTGCGGAAGTGTCGTAGTTTAGGTGACGGGGGCTGCTTCTGGTTCCGGGGAGGCCGGGTGGCCTCCAGAGTGAGGCCTTGTGTCCGAGGCAGCGAGGCCGGGTGGCCTCCAGAGTGAGGCCTTGTGTCCGAGGCAGCGGGGCCGGCCCGACACGCTCCAGGTGGAGCAGGAACGTTATCTCGCCCTGAGTCTTAGGGAAACTTGGGTGAGTGAGCGGAATTTTCCCAGTTATACCTTCTTCCTTTCATCGCTTTGTTGCTACCCTTTGGCTCTGCTCTCACAGAAAGTAGTAGATGAAAAGAAGTGGTTGATTTGCCAACAATTACTGCAAAGTAAGTGAGAAATCTCCCGTGATGCTGAGTCTGAAAGTTTACCTTTTAGTTTCCAGGAGTCACTCTGGCTGTAATTCCACAAACATGACGAAGCAGAGTTTCCCTGTAATGAAAGTGTTCCTCGAGAACTAGATTGGGGCTGTTTCCCTGTGACACTCAGAGGTCACTGTGACCCCAGGGCTTCGCATCCTGAGCTGTGGGCCAGGAGGGGACCGGCTTTCAGAGAGGAGTGGGCACTGTGCCACTCGCGACCTCACCGGGTCCTCCAGGGCCTGGGGTTGGTTCTGCAGGTAAAGCCCCCTTGGGCTCGGAGGCAGCCAGGTGCCCTACATGGCAGGTTGGGACCCAAACCCGTGTCCGTTCCTCTCTGCTGTGACGCAGCCCTGCTGAGGCACGGCCGTGGGCTTGGGTCCCATCCTTCTGATTTCTCACTAGAGGAGTACGAGCTTTTATTTCCAGTCCTCGGATGTGATTCCTTTCACGATGGGAACGTCTGGGAAGAGGCAGGGCTGCAGATGGCAGCTCAGGCCAGCCATCCCCTCTTGGGGGTGGGGCGTGCTCTGGGGCAGGGGGCACTCAGGTGCGTCCACTTGGCAGACGGGACCTGGCACTTGCTTCCTGTGTCACCTCAGCTCCTTCTCTCCACATTGGCCACCGAGGAACCCAGTGTCGCTGGAGCATTCAAACCTACAAGCCAGGTGTTTCCTATGAAACAGGCAGGGACGACCGAAGTCCACGTGCTGGAAATCGTCAGGGGCTGAAATTTCTGAAAGCTTAGATGCTCTCCGGGCAGTCGCTGGCCCCAGTTTTGTTTTAAAGGAAAGGCTTTGGAGATAATTTGGGTGGATGAGATAGAGTCTCCATTTCCATGCTATCATTTCTACTATTAAGCAGAAACCCCTGGAACAGTGGCATTTATTTTTATCTGAGTTTGCTAAAAGCCATGTAGAAACCTGGTTAATGTGTATATTCCACTTCAGAAATGACAGGAACAGCATAATAGCAGTAACCCACAATTCTAAGTGAAAGAGAGGAAAGTAGTCCCCTCCAGCCTGTCCAGCCTTCCTCGGGGGTAGGGGCTGGTCTGGGTGCCTCCCCGGTTCCCCTGTCCGTCCCGCGCCGTGGTGACCGCAGCCCTGCGTGCGCACCGGTCCTCGGGCCTCACGTCCAGGGCAGTCAGGATGCCCCACCCCCCCACTGCAGGCCCTGCCAAGGCCCCGGCTTCTGGTCTCCTGGTAACCCAGCCCTAAGCCTTGACGCTAGATTATCATCAGGCACGTGGTGCTTCCTGACCCTCAGCGCTTTAGGTAATAAACACGTGGGGGGCATCTGGTGAGAGGTGACTGGCACAGGCGAGGTCTGTTCCCGCCGCCCTTGCCAGCCGCGGTCCCGGGTCGTGCGTGTGGGGTGGTCGTCACAGTCACGACAGGTTCCAGGAAGCTGCCCCCTGTCATCTGTTCTCACCCTGGGATGTCGGTTACTGTTACTTCTGATTAAAAGAGCTCTTCGAGGAACTGTCTTGAGGGTTTTGTTTCCAGAGGTGGGAAGGCGAGTGGGCGTGATGTCGAGAAAACAGCCCTGCCGCCTGGCCCAGACACGATGGCCCTGTGACCACGGGCCAGTTACTGACGCGCCCAGCTCACTCCCCCTGTAGAAACGGTACAGCGGATGTGAGGACTGGTGCCTGTCGGAGCCCCTCACGTAGCCCACAGGGTGTGCTGGTCTGTTATAAATGGTGGTTTTATTACGTCCGACACAGGAGCGCTTACAAAGTATTAGCAGGAAAAGGTGAGGCGACACTTCAGAATGCTTAGCCGTGAGGGAGCTCAGGCACCGCCGGGTCCCAGGCCCGCCAGCCACAGCCCTGGGCGAGGCCCTTTAGGTTCTGGGTTGTGGAGCCATCGGGGGTTGGGGGGCCTCAGGCCGGCAGGCCCGAGTCCGGCGCGGGCACCTGGGGCTCAGGGAAGCCCCGTGGCCGACTCGAGTCACTCAGTGTCGGTCCGCAAAGCTGTCATAATGTCCCCATTTCAACCCAACTGGATTGGTCGTCCCCAATCCAGTTCCGGCACTAACCAAGTTGAGGGGACCCCCGGGTTAAAGGGCACGGCCCCCAGCAAGACCGCTACCCTCCAGGGGTCGCCAGGCCACCCACACTCTGACCAACCGGAGAAAAACGTGCAGGTTCCCACGACACGTCGGGTTGGATAATTCCCTGAAAGTGCGCAGGGAGCTTTGGAAGGCGTCCACACGCGTGGTCCGGTTTCTCATGGAGGATTCGCGTTGGGGGGGTGGTTCCTGAGTGCAGAGCGTCCCTGCCTCCACCCCGGAGTCACCTCCTCCGCCCTGTGCTTGCCCACCTGGAACCTCCACTCACCACTGGGCCTCGGCCGCCAGAGTGGCTGGGCGGATGCCTGAGATGACCTCCGGCCCCTCCCCCGAAGGTCAGGCTGGCTCAAGCCCACCCCCCCAGTCACACCCTTGGTCCTTTTGGGGACCAGCCCCCGTCCAAGCTCTCTACCAGCCCAGCCTGAGTCACCTCATTAACATTAGAAGCCACTCACCACTCAGGAAATTCCAGATGCCTTAGTCAGCTCAGGCTGCTGTCACAAAGCACCAGAGACCAGGGAGGGGAGGGTTAAACAGCAGCGTTCATTCCCCGGTTCTGGAGGCTGAGCCCAAGGTCAGGCCGTCGCAGGCCTGGCTCCCCTGCGGCCTCCCTCCTTGTCCTGCAGGGTCGTCCCTCTGTGCAGTGCATCCCTGGTGTCCCCTCCTTTTGCGAGGACATCAGTCCCCCTGGGTCAGGGCTCCACCCTATGACCCCATTTAACCCTAATCCCTCCTTAAAGGCCCCGTCACGCTGGGGGTGAGGCTGTCCGCGTGTGGCTCTGGGGGCACGTAGTTCAGTCCGTAACGCCAGCACTTTTAGAGCATCTACGCCAGGAGCCCAGGACAAAACCAGACAAGTTCTGTATTACACAACAAATAGCATCCGTCATCCAGATTAACGGCCCCCACGTCCTCCTGCCCCGGCCCCTCCATCACTCTTTCTCCCGCTCCTTTCCCGCCAGCTCCTCTCACTGCCCCCAAATTCCTGACTCTGGAGGGAAATGTCGGGACCTCCTTCTGGTTCCTCTCCTCGTGTTCTGACGTCTCTCCTCCTGGGGCGGGGACCCTGTCTGCCCCCCGGGAGAGCTGACGACGATCTTGCCATCTAGGGACGGACGGGCGCCGGGGGAGGTGGAGCCTCTCCAGGCTGAGTGCAGGTGAGGTCAGGAAGAGGCAGGCAGGTGGCACACAGAGGGGACGCTGGAGAGGGGAGGGGACGCGGAGCAGAGCCTCGGTGGCTCCTGGAGCAGCGGCCCAGCATGGCTCTGCAGAAGCATGTCCCTCCTCATCCCAGCGCCAGGCGGGGTGTCCCAGTGTCCCTCGGCTCGCGTCCTGTGGGTTGCCAACTCCAGAGACGGCCCTCACTCTGCGTGATTCACGTTAATGTCTGGCAGACACTTCCAGTACTTCTTTTCTTTTCTGGCCCACAGTTAATGTAATTCAGTATCTTTGTTTCTTGAAGGACAGCCGTGCCCTGTGGGGAGATGTCTCTTAGGGTCCCCTTGGGACCAGAATCAGATCCAGTGTAATGCAGGGCCTTCATTGAGGACTTGGAAACAGTCGGGAGACATATGTTAATTGAATTCACAGATGATACAGAGCCAGGAGGCAGTGGTAATGCTGCTGCTGCCTGATAAACAGTGGGGTGGCCAGCCAGCCCCTCACGAGAGCATCGGAAAGCGTCCATGCCACGCAAACGCAAGGAAGGGAGAGTAGACACAGTGCCTCATGAGAATGACAAATTAAATACTAAGAGAGAATAGGACCAAGGCATTCTATATTGAGGAAGATGGTCTAATTAACCTTCGGTGGGGGAGGAGGAGGGGGTGGCTAGAACCCCTCACGGAGTTTTTTCAAAGGGGGGTATAAACGCCTCTGAAAGCAGCCCTGCAGGGAAAGCTGGCGGGTCCACATGGAGACCAAGCTAAAATCAAGTGTGCGTGTAAAAATGAAAAAGGAACACTTGTGCCTTCACCCCAGTTTCTGCGGATCCTGGGTTTAGGGTTTCAGGATTTCCTGGTGAGGGGTGAGCCGTGTGCACCCCGATCCCTGCACGTGCGTACCCTCTGTGACAGCCCCGCAGCTGGGGAGACGGCGCCCTGATGACGACGCCCTGCCCTCCCCGCCCCTGCGCTACAGAGAGACCGGGCCCGGGGCTCCCCGGGGTGGGGGGGGCATTCATGCCCCTCAGGTGGGCCGGAGCATGGGTGCCGGTAGGCAGGAAGCCCAGGGCCTCCTGCGACCCTTCCCTGGATCCGTCTTCCCAAGCCCCGTCTCACGATCCGAGTGCGGCCACATGACCCCCATCACCCCCAGCTGCGCCGTTATGTTCAGCCTCTGGGCTCCGACCCAGTTTACTCTTCATGCCTGGAGGCTCCTCGTGTTCTTTCGTAGCTCGTCCTCCTTCAACGTCTCGTTTAAGGCACAGCGTCGGGAAAGTCAAGGGGGACTCACGGCGTCGTCCGTGCAGCGTGCCCACAGCGCTCGCTGCACCGTCGGGGTGTCCGCGCGTAGTGGCTGCTTCGCCACCGTCCAGGACCCTCGAAGGCCGGGGGCCCGGCTCACCCTCGGGGCCGAAGCGTGCGCTTACTGATGGGGGGAGCCCGCTTCCCGGCGCCGACCCTTCCCGAGGGGACCCGTTCCTGGAGACACCTTCTCTCAGGTCGCAGTGAGCTGAACGTAGTGTCACATTCTCGTGGGGAAATCATAGAAAGAAAAGATGATGGTCCTGGGGCGATTGAGGACTAGAAGGAATTTATCACCCCGGTCGCGATGCCATGGCCCCAAATAAGGGGTCTTCTTGCCCCCCGTCCGGGCGTGTCCAGCCGCGGGGGCAGCTGAGCGGCCAACTCGGACACCGCCGTTTGTCACAGTTGATATAAACTGCTTTTATAGTTAAGGGTCAGGTCGAACAGTATCTGTCCAGGAATTAGTTCTTCCGCGAGTTTATTTTACACTTTTATGATCTGTTTCTTTCTTGTGTCCATCCTGAGTTTTCACATTTCACTGAGATAATATTAGGACTCTTGATAGAAGAAGTGAATTTATTTCTCAGGCAGGTGCCCAGAAGCCCTCCTGGGTGAGGCACAACCCCCTCGCAACCCAGGCCCCTCCCGACCGATGGGGACATCACTGCATTTGAGCATCTCCTAGTGGAGAAATGTCCGCCCTCTGGACGACTGAAAGGTGAAGTCACTTGCCCCCGATCTCAGTGTCTTCAGTGGCACCAAATAGTCCATTTGGCCCAATATCTTCCCGTGCCCTGTTACAGGAGCCGACGAGGTCCTAATTCTAAGAAAGGCAGGTGCTGGTCTTGCTGTGGGTTTTAGGTGCACAGCCTGTGCGTGGCCGGGGCCCCACGTGACCTCCTTCGGATCCAGGATGGGCTCTGGGGCCCCGCAGCAGTGCAGGCCTGGTCCGGGGGCGCCGTTCCCGTTCCCCCAGAGGCCGGGGAGCCAGCTGCCGCCTGAAGCGTGCGTGTCCAGTGCGGACAGAGCAGCTGCACACCCACTGGGTATCCGGCAGCACAGGGAGGACGGAAGGAAGCAAGGCCAGTGGGTCACGGCAGAGAATGTCCATACCATCCGTCCAGAGGACACCGGGGACAGCTGCAGGGCCGGGCTGACCCCGCGGGGCAGTCAGGGCTGACGTATAGCCTGTCGCCTGTGAGGCTGGGGCGCTGGCACCGGTCTGTGTGGCACTGAGTCAGGTCCTCTGTAACCTCCTGTGATACAAGGCGTGAGCGTGGAGCCTCCTGTGGACGCAGGACGGAGGTGGCCCAGGCCCCGCCGACGGCCCCCGAGTGTAGTTCTGCCCACGTCAGCCCTGTGCCCTCCCCCATAGCCGGGCCCGCTTCCCGTGGGCTGGCCGCTTCCTGAGCTTGGACGGCTTGGCCCCTGGGGAGACTGTGTCCTCGTGAGGTTGACTGGAGCCTGCCGTGCCCCACCCTCGAGGGTCTGGCAGCTGCTGGGGTCTGCCTGCCCCGCTCTCCGCCCAGCAGGCCCCTGACGCGGGCGAACTGCCATGTAACTGCTCTCCAGCCCCGGCTTGCAGGCTGCCCGGGGCGGTGTCAGGGCCCCGGGGCGGCTCAGTGCTGCCCCTCGAGGATGTGCAGCCCCGGGGCCTCGGAGCCGGGCCTCCTGCCCGCAACCAGCTGGGAGCACGCGGGGAGGAGGAGTAGTTGGAGGCTTTCCAACGTCACTTAAAGCATTTCCCGTGGCTTTTCGAGGTGCTTTCGAATGAACAGCCCTTGTCCCCCGAGCGTCCTCCTCCTCGGGGACCCTTCGTCCTGATGTGGTTTCTTCCAGCCTCTTGTCCCCCGCTCCCCGCCCCCCGCCCTCGGTTCCTCTCTCACCATCGCTCCCCCGACCCTCTGCTCCACCCAGCTGGCTGCTTTTCATCCTTCAAGGTAAGCATCTCTGTCTTAGAAAGGCCTTTCCTGACCAACCTGAATAGAAACAGCAGTGGTGACAGTGGTCACGACCACAAGCGCCACCACAGCAAAGCCTCAGGGTTACCAAGCGGGTAGCAGATGCAGCCTCCTCGGTAAGGCGGGCGGTCACCTTTCCTATCACCCAGACCAGGATGCTTGCCAGAGGGAACAGGGGCTATTAATAATCACACCAAAGGCGACTCGTACATTGGGACTGTTGGTGGCGTGTGATGGGACGTTACGGTCTTCTAAAAATCAGAAGGACTCTGTTATTCTCCCTGCTTTACGAAAAGAATGAGGCCGAGAGCAGTGGTGCAGGAGTCCCACCTGGGAGGCTGATTCTCCCAGCTTGCTTATCCTCCTGCATGGTTTCCTCTTCCTGGTTTTGGAGCCTTTGAGCTTCCATCAGTCATCAGTGTGCTAGTGTCCTCCTGGATGTCTGCACCCTCAGCCAGGCCCTGGGCTCCCAGTAATGAGGACAATGATCTTTCCACTCAACACTCTGGACCCGGTTCTTGGCACCTGCATGGCGGGCATTCAATGAATCTGTGGAGGGCGAATGAATCCATAAATCTTTGCTATTCTTGCTACTATCAAGATTTTCTAATTAGCCTTGAATTACATACAGTATTCTCTAATGAATTAAAAACCATCTGCTCTTGTTGTTGTTTCTGTGTCCATGGCTGTAATCGGAACTTAATTAGGGCACATGCACACCTCCCCTGACTCATACTCACTAGAACGAGCGTTTAGAAATGCAGTCAATTCCGTTTCGAGACTGTGATCTGTGCTCATATAGTCTGCAGCTCACTTCTCTCTCAGAGGCTCATGGGAGTTGTTGAAAATCAAAAGGGAAAATAACCTATATCCATGTAGGAAACAGTAAATATCATCATCAAGGGAAGAACTTTGGGGCGTTAATAAAAATGCGGTACAAAGGGGATGGAGTGGGAGGGGGTCATACGTGGAGCGTCTCAGCTTCAGAAAGAAGAACAAGATCAGAACATCTAATTGGGAATTAAGACAAAGACTCTGTGAGTTCAAATTAATGTGTGTCAGCGGTCCTCTTGACAGCTGCTGCCCCTGAACGGGCTTATGGGAGATTCGTGTTTGTACATTAACAAGTAGGTTTGTGTGCAGCGCCTTGGAGATGCGCTTCTGACGGTGTTGGGGAGGGGGCCGGTTGTGCATTCGGGCTGTCGCTTTTAGTTCCAGACGTTGGTTTCCTACTAATTTATGGCAGGAGTTTCTTCACCGTTTCCTCTGTTTCCAAAGAGCGTGTGTGGGCAGAGGGGTGTGCGTTTGCAGAGTGCGCATGTGTCTATGGGGGCTTGACAAGCTGTGCTTAGCCCCGTCAGATGGGGGTTCTCAGCGATTACGTGAAAAAAGTTAATTACCCTAAATGCTGAGTCATAATCACAAGCAGTCATGTCTCTGGTTCAAACTGGAAGCTTTGGCGTTCCAGAATGATCCATCATTACCTGAGTAAATTAGGCTCCCTTCCTCATTGTTTTGCAACCACTGATACATTTTTAAATTTAATTCTCTCCTTGAACTTCACTGTCTAATCCCACACTACCAGCTACCACATTCTCTCTCATAATTGTACATATATCATCCTCTCTCCCCCACCAAAAAGGTCATATTTCCCTTGAATTGGATATAAAGTAAACAGAATGAACTACACAGTAGTAACATAATTAGGGGATAAACTCTATTCTGTCTTAGTTGATGGAAGGTAATGAGAAATCAAGGTAAAGAGGAGACATTTATTCAACATAGAGATGCTGTTTTTCATTTTGCAGTGAGACATAACAAGATGATAGCTCTGCATTTATTATCCAGGGACTACTGTACAGGGTGGGAAGGAAAAGACTGACTTTGAACCAATTAGTGGGTGGATGACATTTCTCTTTCCTCTACAAGACGACTAAAAGTTTAAAATATTAAAGAAAAAAAATCATTGCATAATAAGGGCTGCTTGGAAAAAAGTGTTTGGCCAGAACTGTTGAGCTCTTATTCCTCTTTCTTTCTGTGAGTAGGATAAGAGAAATCCAGTTCTATCAGCTGTCTTCTTGACAGGCTGATATCATTTAAAAATATGATTTATTAAAAGTCATGTGTGGCTCAAACACCAGAGACATCCACATATGGGGCCCTGACTTATTTGAGTTCCTAGGGTAAGATTTCTTAAAAGGAAGTGTTTTGCACAGTGAGCCCTGTGGTTAAGTTACTCTCTGTGATCATTAGAGAGGGTTCTGTGATGATGGTTCAGTTTTCCCTAAGTGAGGTAGGACAATTACTTGTTGGAATTTTAAGAATAAAATCAGCTGAACAATAGGCAGAGATTTATGGCGCACCACCTGTATGCTCTACTCTCTAGCAAGCAATGTGTGAGATAGAAAAGAAGCAGGAGATGTGGTCCTTGGTATTAAAAACACTCAGGATATTTTCTTAACCTCAATTGTGTTACTTTATCAGCCTTGATTTCTCCTTTCTGTATGTTCTCCTAATATTAATTGGTATGAAGGCAGATTCAAGCTAATCAATTAATCTAAATGGTAGTTTGGGGGGTATACAGTATGTTTCAGGCATCACAGTGGCAGTATTTAAACTACAAGTATGATTAAGATAGGGTTACTACTCACAAAGAACTTATGGTCAAAGAGAATTGCAAGGAAAATGACAGATAATAGAAATATCTTACTCTTCCTTAAGCATTTACGTGACATTCATGGAGCATTTTCTGTGGGCCAGGAAGATGGGATATAAAGATGGATATGGCATCATTCTTCCAAATAAGAAATACAATTGAGTATGCACATTTGCAAGTACCACAGCCTAGAACAAAGTTTCACTGCCATATATACCAAGCATCTAAAACAGAGCCTGCATGGCAGAGAGAAAGTATCCAATCAGTAGTTATAATAAATAGTATAAATAAATATTTATACACAAGTTCATTTTTAAAGGCCCTTTCACATTCAGGATTTTATTTCTCTCACAACTACTCTATGTAAGAGTAGAGCAGAAATTAATGAAATACAGAATAGAAAAACATAAAATCATTGAACCCCAAACTTGGCTCTTTGAAAAGAGCAACAAAATTGTCAAGCCTTTAGCTAACTGATGAAGAAGAAAAGAGACAATTCAAATTACTAAAATACAGAATGAGCAAAGAGACATTACTACCAACCTCACAGAAAAAATTAAAAGGTAGCATCCAGAATAAATGAAGAACTCTTAAGATTCAGGAACAAAAATTACAACCTATTTAAAAGTGGGAAAAGGACTTGAATAGACATTTCTCCAAAGAAGATAACACAAATGTCTGATAAGCACATGGTAAGATGTTCAACTTTGTTACTCGTTAGGGAAATGCAATCAAAACCATGATGAGATGTCACTGCATACCACTAGGATGACTATAATTAAAAAGAATAATAACAGCACTAAAAGCCCAGAAAAAAGCAAGTGTTGCTGAGGATATGGAGAAATTGAAACTCTTCTATATTGCTGATGGGAATGTAAAATGGTTTAGTTGCCATGGAAAATGCTTTAGCTGTCCACAAAAAACAAAAGAAAACTACCATATGACCCAGCATATTCCACTCTGAATTATATACCCAAAAGTATTGAAAACAGATACTCAAACAAGTACAAGCTTGTTCATAGTAGCACTGATATAGTAGCCAATAGGTATAAACAGCCCAAATGCCCATGAACTGAGGAATAGACAATTTTCTTGTACACATACAATGGAATATTATTCAGTCATGAAAAAGAACACAGTATTGATACATGCTACAACAGGGAACCACCAAAGCATTATGTTAAGTGAAAGAAGCCAGATATAAAAGGTCACGTATTGTATGATTTCACTTACATGAAATATCCAGAATTGTTAAGTCCATACAGATAGAACACAGATAGGTTGTTATCAGTGACACAGGGGAGAGGGATGTGGGGAGGAGCTCCCCGACAGGTATAAGGTTTCCTTCTGGGGTGATAAACATGTTGTAGAATTAGATAACAGTGGTGGTTGCACAACATTGTGAAGGTACTAAAAGCCACTGGGTTATTCACTTTAAAGTGGCTAACTTTATGTTTTGTGAATTTCACCTCCATTTTTTAAAGTTTTAAAAAATTATAAGAGAGTTCTAATTTATTTATTTATTTTTGGCTGTGTTGGGTCTTTGTTTCTATGAGGGCTTTCTCTAGTTGCAGCAAGCAGGGGCCACTCTTCATCGCGGTGCGCGGGCCTCTCACTATCGTGGCCTCTCTTGTTGCGGAGCACAGGCTCCAGACGCACAGGCTCAGTAGTTGTGGTTCACGGGCCTAGTTGCTCCGCGGCATGTGGGATCTTCCCAGACCAGGACTCAAACCTGTGTCCCTTGCATTAGCAGGCAGACTCTCAACCACTGCACCACCGGGGAAACCCTATAAGAGAGTTCTATGAACAACTGTAAGCCAATAAATAAATTAGGTAACTTAATTGGAATGGGTAAATTCCTAGATAGACACAACCTGCCAAAACTGACTCAAGAAGAAATAGAAAACCCTGCAGAGACCTATAAGAAGAAAGAGGTTGCATTAGTAGTCGTAGTAGTAGTAGTAGTAATAATAATAATAATAATAATAATAATAATAATAATAATAATAAAACAACTACCTGCAAAGGAAAGCTTGGGTCCAGATTGCTTGACTGGGAATTTCTACCAAACATTTAAAGAAGAATTAATTCCAATCCTTCACATATTTTTTTTCAAAGTTAGAAGAGGAGGAAACGCCCAACTCATTCTTTGAGGCCGGTATTACTCTCATACAAAACCATACAACAGTATCACAAAAAAAGAAACTGCAGACAATATCTCTTATGAATATAGACCTAAAATTCTCTAGAAAATACCAGCAAACTGAATCCAACAACATATAAAAGTTTATACAACATATTCAATTGGAATTTCCCCAGGAATGCAAGGTGGATTTGACATCTGAAAATCAAGTAATGTAGTGTACCATATTAATAGATTAAAAGGACAAAAATGACATAATCAACTCAATAGATGCAGAAAAAGTATTTGACAAAATCCAACACCTCTTAATAATAGAAACACTCAACAAATTAGGAATAGAAGGGAAATGTTCAACCACAATAAGGGCATCTGTGAAAAACCTAGAGTTAACATCATACTTAATGGTGAAAGACTGAAAGCTTTGCCTCAGAGATCAAGAACAAGACAAAGATATCTGCTTCCGTAACTTCTGCTAAACATTGACCTGCACGTTCTAGCCAGGGCAGTCAGGCTATGGGGAAAAAAAAAAAATCAGATTGGAAAGGAAGAAGTAAAACTATATTTCCAGAAAACATGAAATTGTATGGAAAATCCTAAGGAATCCACTAAAAAATGATTGTAAATAATGACTGAGTTCAACAGGGTTACAGGGTACAAAATCAACATACAAAAATTAATTGCATTTATGTACACTGCCAATGAACAAAATGTAACAAGTACATAATTTATATTCCTTAAACTATTAAAATATTGTTGAAGGAAATTAAAGAAGATTCAATCAATGGAAAGGCATCCCATATTCATGGACCAGATCATAATACTTAACATTGTTAAACTGGCAATACTCCCCAAATTGATCTACAGATTTGTAGCAAGATCCCAGCTGATTTTTTGTTCAGACATTGACATACTGATCCTACAATTCATATGGATATTCACGGGACTCAGAACAGCCAAAACAGTGTTGAAAAAGCAGAACTTGTGGGCTTCCATGGTGGCGCAGTGGTTGGGAATCTGCCTGCCAATGCAGGGGACACGGGTTCGAGCCCTGGTCTGGGAAAATCCCACATGCTGCGGAGCAACTAAGCCCATGCGCCACAACTACTGAGCCTGAGCTCTACAGCCCGTGAGCCACAACTACCGAGCCCGTGCGCCACAACTACTGAAGCCTGCATGCCTAGAGCCCGTGCTCTGCAACAAGAGAAGCCACCACAATGAGAAGCCCGCGCATCGCAAGGAAGAGTAGCCCCTGCTCGCCGCAACTAGAGAAAGCCCGCGTGCAGCAACGAAGACCCAACGCAGCCATAAATGAATGAAAGAATGAATGAATGAATGAATAAATAAATGAAGAAGAAGAACTTGTAAGTTCTCATACTTCCTGGTTTTAAAACTTATTACAAGGCTACAGTAATCAAGACAGTATACTACTGGCATAAAGATTGTCATATAAATAAATGGAATAGAATTGAGATCCCAGAAATAAACCCTCACAATATGATCAGTTAGTTTTCAACAAAGACAAGTCAATGGAGAAAGGATAGTGTTTTCAGTAAATGATGCTTTAACAACTGGATATCCACATGCAAAATAATGAAGTTGGTATCTACTTCACAGACAAAAATTAATAACTCCATATGAATCAAAGTTTTAAATTTAATAACTAAAACTATTAGAATAAAACAGAGGCAAATTTTCATAACCTTGGATTAGGCAGTCCTTTCTTCAATGTAACATGAAAAGGAAAATTGGCAACAGAAAATGTAGATCAATTGGAAGTCATCAAAACAAAATTTTAAACTTATATTTCAAAGGACACCATTGAGAAAGTAAAAAGCAAATCCACAGAATGAAAGAAAAATATTTGCACATCATATATCTAATAAAGGACTTGTATTTAGGATATATAAAGACCTCCTCCAACTCAGTAAAAAATACAAATAAGGACTTCCCTGGTGGCACAGTGGTTAAGAATCCGCCTGCCAATACAGGGGACACGGGTTCGAGCCCTGGTCCGGGAGGGTCCCACATGCCACGGAGCAACTAAGCCCGTGAGCCACAACTACTGAGCCTGCGCTCTAGAGCCCACGAGCCACAACTACCGAGCCCACGTGCCACAACTACTGAAGCCAGCGCGCCTAGAGCCTGTGCTCTGCAACAAGAGAAGCCATTGCAATGAGAAGCCCGCGCACCTCAACGAAGAACAGCCCCCACTCTCCACAACTAGAAAAAGCCCACACACAGCAACAAAGACCCAACGCAGCCAAAAATAAATAAATAAATAAATAATTTTTTAAATGGAAAAAAAAAACCAAATAAGTCAATATAAAAATGGACAAGTGATCTAAATAGACAGTTCTCTAAAGGAGGTATACAAATAGCCAATAAGCACGTGAAAAGATGTTCAACATCGTTAGTCATCAGGAGAGCACAAACCGAAAGCACAATGAGATACCACTTCACACCCACTAGGATGTCTATAATCAAGAAGGCAGATAATAGCAAGCGTTGGTAAAGAATGTGGAGAAATCAGAACCCCCATGAACTGCTGGTGGGAATGTAAAATTGTGCAGCCACTATGGAAAACAGCTGACAGTTCCTCAAATGATTAAACATAGAGTTATTATAGGGCCACCAATTCCTCTCGTAGGTATGTACCTAAGATGAAGGAAAACGTATGTCCACAAAAAACCTTTACACAAATGTTCCTCACAGCATTACTAATAATAGCCAAAAAATGAAACATCCCAAATGTCCATCAACTGATGAATGGATTAATAAACTGTGGTACATCATGCAATGGAATCTTATGTACCAATGAAAAGAATGAGATACTAATGCACACTGCTTGGATGAACCTTGAAGCGTCGTGCTCAGTGAAAGAAGCCAGACACAGAAGCGATGTATTATTATAGGATTGCATTTCCGTCAAGGGACCTGAATAGGCACATCTACACAGAGGTAGAGTAGTGGTTTCCTAGGGTTGAGGGGATAAGAAAGTGGAGAGGGGTAACTGCTAAAGTGTATGGGGTTTGTTTTGGGTGTGATGAAAATGTTCTAAAATTGATTGTAGTAGTGATGTTTGAACATATCTGTGAATATACGAGGAACCATTGAATTGTATACATTAAATGGGTAAATTGGTATGTGAATTATATCATGGCAAAGCTATTCCTCTCCCCATGCCAAGAAAAGAGCCCTGCTTTGAGCTTTGTGAGACATATAACTAGTACCTTTATTTTAAAGATAAGGGTTTTAGCCCACCGTGGCCCCTTTTACCTGGCAAATCAATAAAGCTATTCTTTTCTACTTCACTCCCCACCCACCCCACAAAAATAAATAAACAAATAAATAAAGATAAGGGTTCTGAGATGCAGTGTACTGTAATGACTCAGTCATGATCACATAGCTGTTGGAGCAGCTAAGGTGGGACATGAGTCCAGTCTTTGATCTTAAGACTAATTTTGTTTCTGTTTTGCATTTTATTATGTATAAAAGAATTGCTTTAGGAAGTATCTATACAAGCAGTCACTCCAAATTTTGAATTTCTTTTTCTACTTTAATTTGAAGAAGACTCTGAGGTATTTATCTAGGGAGTTCATAATTCAACCTTGTCACTTTTATAATTGGATGGTGGCTGATCAGTTTCACTCCACTAAACAATAAGGCATCACATCTGTGCGTCAGCCAGGAGGACGGTCAGGCTTGCTAGAGCCAGCTCACCAAAGCGAGGAGCGAGCCCTGGTTGGAGCTGGGCAGTTGGACGCCGAGCTGGGTTGTCTGTCCTCTGGCTTACGGGCTTTGAGGAGCCAAGTGTGCAGGGCCAGGTCCCCACTCCCTTGTCCCTTTCTGTCCAGCCCCCTCACCATGGTGACCATCACACTGGCCTGTGGGTGGTGGTGACCGGGAAGCATTGTCTTTCAACCTGCCTCTTCCAGGTCAGCTGGCTTTGCACGAACTTGTCTTAGGTCTTGAGTGGCATCTAAGAGCTGGATTGTTAGTGGGTCAGCATGAGGCTCAACAAGGAGGGGCTGCAAATATAGAGGGATAATTGAATCCCTTAAAATTGCTTATAGGTGTTTGTCTTTGTTGAGTGTTTGATGTTCAAGGTGCCTTCATATACAGTATTTCATTTATCCTCAAAAATCTCTGTGAAGTAGATGTTATCACTCAGAAAAGTGAGGCATGTGTTCAGTAACTTACCTGACGCCACGTCCTCATTCACTCATTCATTTTTCTGCCAACCTTCTTTTTTAGCTTTATTGAGATGCAATTAACACACCATATGATTTACCCTTTTAAAGTGTAGACTTCAGTGATTTTTAGTGTATTTACAGGGTGGTAGCACCATCACCATAATCTACTTTTAGAGCATTTTTGTTCCCCAGGGAAGAAACCCTGTGTCCATGAACACTCACCCCAATTCCAGGCCCACCCCTCCCGCAGCCCTGGACAACCACCTGTCTACTTTCTGTCTCAATAGATTTGTCTACTCTGCACATTTCATATAAATGGAATCCTACAACATCGGTGGTTTTTTGCGACTGGTCCCCTTCCTAGCGTCGTTCAGCCGTGTTGTAGCGTGTACCAGAACTTCATTCCTTTTTATGGCTGGATAATATTCCGTTGTATGGATATACTCTATTTTATTTATCCACTTATCAATTGAAGGGCATCTGAGCTGTTTCTACCTTTTGGTTATGACGAGTAATGCTGCTACGAACACTGATATGCCTTTTTTGTGCATATTCCACTAATTTTACTGGATGTTGGCCTGACCCTCTGCCATGTGGTATATTTACAGAGGTGAATCTGGTCTTGCCTCTGCTCCAAGGAGCCCTTAATTTAACAGCAGAAGACTAAAGTATGGCCCCGTGAGAACAGAGACTGCCGGTCTCAGTAACTCTTGTGAATGCCTGATGTATGGCAGATCCAGAATGGTGGCCCGTGTGGCTGAACACAGTGTATGAAAGGGCAGGACACAGAGTGATGGATCATAAAGACTTTTGGACAATGTAGAAAAGAGCCTGAAGCTAGTAAACTGTCAGGGTTGGGCCCAATCTCAGAACTTCTGAGCTCCAAGCCCTATTGGTCCTACTCCTAGTTTTCACATCATTTATAGTTATGGATAGATGATCTTGGTCAATAAGAATTCAGTGAGTACCTGTCAATTGACCTCCGAAGCAACACAAGGAAATATAAATATGTTGAATGTAAGTGTCCCTCAAGGAGCTCACTCTGTACTTGAAAAGGCAAAACATGCCCAGATACAGAAGACTTGAAAAGTGCTATATTAACCCGTAGATCTGTGACATAGGCTAAATGCACTGAGTTCTGTACATGATAGTGTCATGTAGATGTATATGAACTGTGGTAATTAAAATAATGTTAATGAGGGCTTCCCTGGTGGCGCAGTGGTTGAGAATCTGCCTGCCAATGCAGGGGACACGGGTTCGAGCCCTGGTCTGGGAGGATCCCACATGCCGCGGAGCAACTGGGCCCGTGAGCCACAATTGCTGAGCCTGCGCGTCTGGAGCCTGTGCTCCACAACAAGAGAGGCCGCGATAGTGAGAGGCCCGCGCACCGCGATGCAGAGTGGCCCCCGCTTGCCACAACTAGAGAAAGCCCTCGCACAGAAACGAAGACCCAACACAGCCATAAATAAATAAATAAATAAAGAGGATGCATTTCAAATAGTAAAAAAAAAAAAAAAAGTTTTACAAAAAAAAAAAAAAAAATAATGTTAATGATACAAAGGGCTTCAGATATAATAGGAGGGGTCTGACTAGATGATCAGTAGGGTCTCCCGTGGAAAGATTCCATGGTTATTCTGTTGGTGGGCGGTGCTGGCACTGTTGAAAGTCCCAAGTGAATATCTACAGAGGTATTAACTCATCTCATTTATCTCTTATGGTCTTCTTTTAACGAGCCGTTCTTCATTTCTAAAGCCTATTACTATAGAGTAAACTGAGTTAAAGGCTCTTCCTGTACGCCTTCCTAAGGGGAAGGTACTCTTGATTATTGTCACAGGTGGTGTGTTCGTTTGCTGGGGCTGCTGTAACAGAGTTCCACAAACCTGGTGGCCCAAAGGACAGAAACTGACTGTCTCAGTTCTGGAGGCCAGAAGTGTGAAATCAGGGTGTCTGCAGGGTGGGCTACATCTCAGCCTGTGAGGGAGGGTCTGCTCGGGCTTCTCTCCTCACTGCTGGCAGGTCCCTGGCTTGTGGCACCGGCAGTCCCATCTTCACCTGGCGTCTCGCTGTGTGCATGTCTCTGTGTCCAAATGTCCCCTTTTTATAAGGACACCAGTCATACTGGATTAGGGGTCATCCTACTAAGGAGAGTTGACCTCATTTTAACTAACTACATCTGCAAAGACCCTTTTTCCAAATAAGGTCACATTCTGCGGTCCTGGAGGTTAGAACTCCCACCTACAAATATAGGGGTCACAGTGCAGCCTATAACAGGTTGCTTCAGTTCTAAGATGATCCTGTGTTAGGGAACAGTTTGAAAACAAGGCTTAAAATTATATTCAATGATCTGGATTTGAAGGATTGCTAATGAATTTGGTCTTGTTAGATATCATGGATGGAAAATCTTAGATGGTGAGAATTAACTTATAACTTAGAATTAACAGGTCATTTGGTTGGAGCTTCGTATATGCTCTTTTTTTTTTTTTCAACATCTTTATTGAAGTATAATTGCCTTACAATGGTGTGTTAGCTTCTGCTTTATAACAAAGTGAATCAGTTATACATATACATATGTTCTCATATCTCTTCCCTCTTGCATCTCCCTCCCTCCCACCCTCCCCATCCCACCCCTCTAGGTGGTCACAAAGCACCGAGCTGATCTCCCTGTGCTATGTGGCTGCTTCCCACTAGCTATCTATTTTACATTTGGTAGTGTATATATGTCCATGCCACTCTCTTACCCTGTCACATCTCACCCCACCCCCTCCCCATATCCTCAAGTCCATTCTCTAGTAGGTCTGTGTTTTTATTCCCGTCTTGCCACTAGGTTCTTCATGGCCTTTTTTTTTTTTTTTTTCCCTTAGATTCCGTATATATGTGTTAGCATACTGTATTTGTTTTTCTCTTTCTGACTTACTTCACTCTGTATGACAGACTTTAACTCCATCCATCTCATTACAAATACCTCCATTTCATTTCTTTTTATGGCTGAGTAATATTCCATTGTATATATGTGCCACATCTTCTTTATCCATTCATCTGTCGATGGACATTTAGGTTGCTTCCATGTCCTGGCTATTGTAAATAGAGCTGCAATGAACATTTTGGTACATGACTCTTTTTGAACTATGGTTTTCTCAGGGTATATGCCCAGTAGTGGGATTGCTGGGTCGTATGGTAGTTCTATTTGTAGTTTTTTAAGGAACCTCCATACTGTTCTCCATAGTGGCTGTATCAATTTACATTCCCACCAACAGTGCAAGAGTGTTCCCTTTCCTCCACACCCTCTCCAGCATTTATTATTTCTAGATTTTTTGATGATGGCCATTCTGACCGGTGTGAGATGATACCTAATTGTAGTTTTGATTTGCATTTCTCTAATGATTAATGATGTTGAGCATTCTTTCATGTGTCTGTTGGCAATCTGTATATCTTCTTTGGAGAAATGTCTGTTTTGGTCTTCTGCCCATTTTTGGATTGGGTTGTTCGTTTTTTTGTTATTGAGCTGCATGAGCTGCTTGTAAATCTTGGAGATTAATCCTTTGTCAGTTGCTTCATTGGCAAATATTTTCTCCCATTCTGATGGTTGTCCTTTGGTCTTGTTTATGGTTTCCTTTGCTGTGCAAAAGCTTTTAAGTTTCATTAGGTCCCATTTGTTTATTTGTGTTCTTATTTCCATTTCTCTGGGAGCTGGGTCAAAAATGCTCTTGAGTGAGTTAGTACACAGTGTTTATAGCCAGTGTGGTACATATGCTTTTTAGTGCTGAATTATCATGGCACTGGGTTTAGGAATTCTCTCAGGTCTCGAAGTATTGTTTACTTCTTCCTTGGAGTTATTGCGCTTTGTCCCTGAGGACACCTACCTATAGAAATGCTGGAGGAGGTGGAATGTGGTGCATTCTGGGGAGCCCCCTGATATAATTTGCCCCCAGGTGGGAACCAGTCAGCTTCCGAATTGTTTCGCTCCACATTGGACTTAGTCATTTGTAAGGTACTCCATTTTAACTGATAGAAAGGACTTGCATTAACTGTGTAATTTTAATTTCTCAGAGCAAGAGTGTGATTTAGATTTAAACTGGCAAAAATCTTGTAAGTCTTGGAAAACGAATCAATTCTGGAAACATTCAGATTGGCCTTGTTCAATTTTAAAGTTCAGTGTTACTTATACTCTCAATTCTGATGATTTAATTTTCACAATTTAGAAATATAGAGAAAAATGTAGCTGTCACACTGTTCAAATGACTTTTCTAATAAATCTTTTTGAAGTTTTAATATGACAACGTACATCAATTACGAGCATTACCTCTGTTTTAAATGTTTCTTTATGGTATGAGATTATCTGTGCGGGTACTGCAGGGAAAGACACTCATTTAAGATTTGCTTTGATGATTGACATTCTGGTATAATTTGGTATAATGGGATTTAATTTGTTTGTAGATAAACTTACCTAAAGGGACCATCACAAGAACAGAACTCTCAGAGCTTATATAAACAATGGAAAATTAATTAACATGGAAGTACTAATTAGTTTATCCAATTTGCTGGCAGAGCTCTGGGTACTGAGGGACAGACATGTGCTCTGGCACATTTGTGTGGGGTGGGTGGAGGAGGGGGAGAGGAGCTAGTTTCAGGGATGCTAGAGAACAGAGATGATGCAGGCAGGAGAAGGGGAGGTTCTAGGGGAACCATAACATCACACTGCCTGCTCAGACCTGGACAGGAATTGGAGCAGAAAAGAAAATCCCTGGACCCATGACCATGGCCTTGACTGTCATACTAGCCCTGAGGCCTTGGTTACCTATGTAATTTCTCTGAGATTCTCCCATCCATACAATGGGGAGATACCTGTGTGGCTGACATCACTTGCTTCTTATATAATGTTCCCTCTCCCTGGACCTTATCCTGTTTTCTCTTAAATGTTGCTCAAGCTCCTTCCTCAAGCAGGGATGTAAGCAAGGAAACATCCCTGCTTACAGAGTTAGGGCATCTTCTCTTGTCTGGGCCCTGTGCACCTGCCCTTGGGAGCCCTGGCCACATTTCACATGTTCTCTTTATCCTTGTGACTCCTTGATTTGTGGACAGATACCTCTCTCACTTGAAGGTAAGCCCTGAGGGCAGGGCCACAATGAAGAAATGAATGAATGAAAATGTTCCCTCAATGCTTCAAATATCATCTCAGTCTTTCTTATCTCTGCAGAGCCATTCCTGACCCCCCAGCAAACTCAGCTGCTACTCCCCCATTTTTCACTTTCTTTTATTATCATATTTTGTTTTGCTTGCACGTTTGTCTCTCCCTGAAAAGATACTCCCAGCACATTGTGTGGGGCCTGCAACACAGTGAGTGCTCAAAACATTTGTGAAGTAAGTTCAATGAGAAAGAGAGTAAGGAGTGAGGGAGCAAGTCATCACCTCTGAAGCCCCGCGTGAAAAAGGTGCTATGGAAACACAGAGGAGGGGCCAATGAATTCATTATGGAGCAGTTAGAGCTGACTTCCAAAAGGACTGATATTTAAAATAAATCCTAAAGGATGACTAGGTCTTCACCAGATGGTGGTGGAATACCTAAATATTAACATGCAAAAGAATGAAGCTGTGCCCCTACCTCACACCATATACAAAAACTGACTCAAAATGCATCAAAGACCTAAATGTAAAAGCTAAAATTATAAAACAACATAAGCATAAATCTTGGTGATCTTAGATTAAGCAGTGGTTTCTTAGATATGATGCCAAAAGCACAAGCAATGAAGGGAAAAAAGACTAATTCAACTTCACTGAAGTTAAAAATGTTTGTGTTTGAGGGGTCACCATCAAGAAAGGGAAAAGAAAGCCCACAAAATAGGGAAATATTTTGCAAATCATATATATAATAAAGGCTTATGTGTAGAAATTACAAGAAACTCCTACAACTCAATAATGAAAGGCAGTAAGCCAATAAAAGAATGAGCTAAGGACTTGAATAGAGATTTCTCCGAAGGAGACACGCACATAACCAATAAGCACGTGCAAAGAAGCTCACCATCATTAGCCATCAGTGAAATGCAAATCACAGCCACCATGGGAGACCATTTCACACCCAGTAGGATGACTATAATCAAAGCCACAGACAGTAGCAAGTGTTGGTGAGATTGTGGAGAGATCGAAGCCCTCATATACTACTGTTGGGAATGTAAAATGGTGCAGCCACTTCGGAAGACAGTTTGGTATTTCCTCAAAATGTTAAACACGGAGTTACCATATGACCAGAATTTCTATTCCTCGGTATATATCCAAGAGAAATGAAACATACGTCCACTCAAAAACTAGTACATGAATGTTATAGAGGCAATATTCATAATAGCCAAGAAGTACAAATAACCCAAGTGCCCAAAAACCGTGGAATGGGTAAATAAATTGTGGTATAGCCGTACAATGTAATATTATTTAACAGTCAAACAGGAGGAAGTACTGACACAGGCTACACCGTGCATGAACCTTGAAAACATTTTTCTAAGTGAAGCCAGTCACCTATTACGACCACATTATTATAGAATTGATTTACATGAAATGTCCAGGATTGGCAAATCTATACAGAAATTAGATTAGTGGCTGCCAGGGGCTGAGTTGATGAGGTACTGGAGGTTGACTGCTAAATGGCACAGGATGAAAATATTCTAAAATCGATTGTGGTGATGGTTGTGCAACTCTGTAAATATGCTAAAAACCATTGAATTGTACACTTTAAATGGGAAAATTGTTTGGTACACGAATGGTATCTGCATAGAACTGTTATTGTAAAAAATCACTAAAGAAGAAGAATGAGTAGTCATTTGCCAGGCAAAGAAGGGCAGAAGGACACACTTCACCACCATAGCATGTGCAAAGGCCCAGGGGTGTAGGAGCCTGGCTTGGTCTGAGCACTGGGTGGTCTGATGGGGTTCTAATGTAACCAGGGGATGTAGGAAGAGGTGCGTCTATTCCTTGTCAAGAGGTGAGGGCTCTGTCATTTAGGAAATGGAGCTATTAACAGAAACAGAGCACTTTTAATTTCCACATTGAAATTTTTGTTGAAATTTGCTCCTGTTACTTATGTATTGATAAATGACTACCTTTCAGTTCAAATGAACACACCTTGACCTCCTAAATATTTTAAGTGTGTTATGTCTAGGATTCCTATATATCCTCTAAACACTTCATAATCACCTCATAACACTTGGTCAGTTCGGTGCTCAGGACGTAGGTAATTGGTCCAAACAAAATTGGTAAATGAAGGAGAGAACCTAACCTAAAAATGGAAGAGTTCTAGAAACTTTCAGTAAAACCTGGAAATAGAGAAACGGTTTTCCTACTAATTGCAGTTATATTTGTGAAAATTAAAAGTTGAAGCGATGATGCTTTTGGATACATTAACTGCTCTTCAGATTTTCATCCCTCATTCTTTCCTCTGTTCCTTTCCACCAATGTTACTTGTCCGTAGCTGCCAGAAGCTTGGTGAACTTCTTATCCATGTTCCTCCTCAGCCCCTCTCACTGAGGGGACCTGTGCAGATGCTTTGGATTTGGGGATCACTTATGCTCTTCTTCATCAGGGTGCAGAATTAAGTACAGTTTGGGGAGCCCCTCTTTTAAGTCACTTTCAGGTTCTCAGAATTGGAGACAAGGCTTCCAGTGTAGCTGTGTTTGGCTCCAGTTCAGAGGGATATTTTATACAGTCTAAACTATCACAAAGACTTGCTCTCTTTGAAAAATAAATTCAAGCTAAATTCAAAAACATTTGTAAAAGACCTTATACTTTTTAAGGTATATTTAAACTCCGTTTCAACTTCACGCATTGCCTACAAGTGCCAGAAATGGGGGGAAAATAGGTTATGTCAAAAAATAGAAGATACAAATTCAAGTGGAATTGAAGTGTGACGGCCATCACCTGGTGAACGTTGTTCCAACTTTCGCAGTGGAGTTCTTTCTGTGCAGCAGTCTGAGTAATGAGCCCGGACTTGACAAGTAAGCAACAGCCTCTGTCTGTGGTGCTGAATAACGCCTCGCACATCAGCTCTTGTGAGTCCTACTGTAATAGATGAATACCTTGCCACAAACAAAGGAAGAGGCTTCAAAATAAGTGAGATTTTGCTGACACTTTGGAACAAACTAGGGACACACTGCTGTCAGGGAAAGTATATTTGATACAGAAGGTTCTAGTGGAAATATTTACGGTTCAGGGAAGTGAAAGTCACCCTGTGGCAATCTTGGACTCCTCATTACATAAGGGGCTCCTGTCAAGGCACCTGTCCTGGGTCTCCTGTGTCATTATGGTATTGCAGACTATTGGGTACCTTTGGTATGTCACGTGAATTTCCTTTAGTTTGACAATGATAAGTTAGGTCAAGTCCCCTGAGGCTAATATTTGTTTTCTGTGTGAGATTATCAGAAATAGATACGGAGGATGACTGAACATATATTTTTAAAAACATTAATCAATGTTTATGAGCACCTATGAATGTGCCATTCTACATTACCAGGAGTCTCAGTGCATATACATCCATATGTCTGCATATATGTATCCATCTTTGTATCTGTGCCAATCAGAGCATGTAAGGCGCATAGATAGTAAAAGCATTTATATAATTATATGTGTATATGTTTGTATGTACTTCTGTTTGTATTTATATATTATGTACTTATACATAATATCTATATTAATACATGTAATTATCTATATATGCATGTGTGTATGCATGTATGTACATATATGTAATTAGATCCCTATGGAACTATTAGATGAATGACTAAATATTTATGTGAATGTAATTGGTATGGCATAAAATATATAAGGAATATCAGCTTATAATGTTAGATTAATGAATAGGAATTAATTATAGTACAGTGTAAGTCTTGGGGAAATTTCCTCTTCAAAGGGGGACTGGAATCTCCATTTTCAAAGACTGTTCTAATTCTGAGAAATACCTGGGCACAAATGCAGGGAATGCCCAGCCATGGCCTCAGCACACCCCAGTCTAGAGGGGAGAAGACCACCTAAACCACTGACTAAAGTGTAAAGAACCTTATGAGCCAGAAGGAAGAAGGTAGCTGGTAGCCTGAGGGCACTGGTAGGAAGTGGTCAGTCAGGGATGTGTCACGTGAAGCTGGTCCTCAAGAGGGGGTGCAAGACAAGATGACGGGGGGCAGAGGTGACAGCGTGATCGGCATGGCAAGGTTGGGTTCCAGGCTTTCAGACGTGAGCACCGCCCCACCCATCCTGTTTCTCACGGCAGCTGTTTCCTGACGTTTCCCTGTTCTCTTACTTTACCTCCTGCCAGCGTCCGAAGCGTTGCTCTAATAAGCCACATAGCAGGTGCTTGTGTCCTGCCTGGCCGAGGTGCTGAAATGCATCACCTTTACTGCTGGCTGATGGGTCCTGGTGTTTATAATTATGTGCGTTGTGTGCATTTTGGTGGTGAAACTCCTTATGGTGATAAGAATCTTGAGCGTTCTGGATTTATTTAACACATATTCATTGTCTCTTCGTGTGCCAGGAACTGTCCTAAATCTGTTGATAGAAGGGAGAACACAGTAAACGAGATCTAGGCTCTTATTGTGTTCGTATCCTATTGGGTGGTTAAGGGTGAATGACAAACATCTGACCAAATGCACAAACGGGTCAGTACTGAGTTTAGCCTGAACATGAAATAGGGTCATGGGATAGAGGCAGGCGGGTGAGAGGTTTGTTCAGGGCGGATTTCTCACAGCAGAGAAGACGCCCCATGTGAAGGTTTGGAGGAGAAACACTCTGGGGAGAGAGAAGAGCAGGTGCAAGTCCCCTCCCCTGTGTGAGTGCAGGGGGTAGAACCTGTGATGAGGGCTGAGATGGGGGGGCGGGGTCTGAGGGTATGGAGTTTGTGGGTGTCACTCAGACTCCTGCTTGTTCTCTTAGCTGTGATGGGAAACCACGAGGGAGCTTAAAAAGGGAGTGGCATGTTCTGATTTATGCTTTAAAGCTGCCACATTGGACGCCAGAGTGCAAGCTAGGAGCAGCCAGGAGGCTCTGACTGCAGTGGGTTTGGCATCTCGTGGCTCTCGTGTGAGGCCTGGCAGTGGAGGTGGAGGGCGTGGACTCGTGATAACTTCTGGGGTTGCCCTTTAAGAGGAGTCACAGTTGAGGATGCAGCAGGTGTGGGAAAACTAGTCCTATATTTTAGCCTTAACTGTGTGAATCAAGATGAGATGATCAAGGCTTAAGACACTGACTACCAGAGACCCCAAATATACCATCCCAATGGAGTGAAAACCGGTGCATGTGGAAGATTTTTAGGGCAGTGAAACTACTCTGTGTAACACTGTAGTGATGGACACATGTCATTACACATTTGTCCAAACCCAGAGAACGTCTCACACCGAGAGTGACCCCTGCTGTAAACCATGGACTCGGGGTGGTGGTGATGTGTCAGTGTAGGTTCACCACTTGTTGTCCCAGTGTAGATGGGACAACAAATGTCCCATCTGGGGGGATGTTGATAATGGGGGGGCTGTGCCTGGGGTCGGGGAGCAGGGGACATACAGGAAACCTCTGTGCTTCCCTCTCAATTTGGCTGTGAACCTAAAACTGCTCTAAAGAATAAAGTCTATACACAATAAAACCAAACCAAACCCAAAACCCAGTCCGTCTGTCTTCCCATGTTAAAGATTGAACTGGTATGATTTCGATGACTCAGAGTTTAGGCCTGAGCCACTGGGCGGGTTAGTGTGGCATCAGCAGGGGAAGTCACTAGTGTGTGACAATCCCTGTGCCAGGATTGTGTGGCTCACTTTCTGGTGGCTCCCTTTGGTGGCAGTGTGGAGGACTGTCTTCGTCCGATCAGGCTTCTGTGACAAAGTGCCAGAGGCCAGGTGGCTTATGAACAGCAGAAACGTAAAGCCTGAGACCAGGGTACCAGCATGGTCGGCTCCAGGCTGCAGATGCCACCTTCCCATTATCCTCACGGGGCAAAAAGCAGGAAGCGAGTCCCCTTAGTCTCTGTTAATAGCGGCATTGATCCCAACATGACCTAATTACCTCCCACAGGCCCCACCTTCTAGCACTGCGGGTTAAGATTTCAACATAAGAATTTGGAGGGGACACAAACATTCAGTCCACATGACCTGGCAATCTCACCCTCGAGGATACACCCGAAAGAAGGGAGGGCAGGAACTCACAAACAGATCCTTGCACACCCGTGTTCACAGCAGCGTAGCTCACAACAGCCAAAGGTGGAAGCAACCCAGGTGTCCAGGGATGCCGTGTGTACGTACAAGAGAATATGATTTGGCCTTGAAAGGAAGGGAGTGCTGACAACAGCTGCAATACGGATGAGCCTGGAGGCCATGATGCCGAGTGAAGCAACCTTGGGGATCGGGACTTCAACGTGTGAGTTTGGGGCAGGGGCACGAGCATCCAGCATGTTGCAGGGACCCATCGGAAGACCTCCAGGGAGGGCACATCAGAGGCCACGCCATCCTGGGCAAGAGCCGGAACCCTAAAGCAAGGGGGGTGGTGCTGGGAGCACAGGACAAGGGAGCTGTGGACACGCAGCGGCTGGCGGGGAGGGGGACACGGGGAGAAGGGGGGACACGGGGAGAAGAGGGGGACACGGGGAGAAGAGGGGGACACGGGGAGAAGGGGGGACACGGGGAGAAGGCAAATGCAGGAGGCTCCTCAGGTCCAGACTGTGGGAATAGCGTCTCTGCAGGAAGGAAGGACCTCGGGGACCAGGGGACGCTCAGCACCAGCGGCTCTGGGTCTGTGCATCTGCGCTTCGGGCATGTCATCCACATACACGACGCATCGTTCAAGCCATGAAATTGAATGAACGCACCCAAAGAAGCCTTGAAAAGTGAGACAAGCAGTGGGTCAAGAATAGGGCCTGGGGGGACATCACGTTTTTAGGAGAGAGGTCGTTATGTTGGCTTGCGATATTGAAGAGACTGAACTGGGGCAGCTCCTTGGAAAATGAGAAATTGAGTTTAACACAGCTTCTTCATGCCCCTTCTGTGAGAATGCTGGAAGTGATGGGGAAGGACCGCTCACGCCCTTGACTATTTGGTCGATGAGGAGAAAGGAAATGGACGGAACCTACTGAGCCCAGAATTCTTGGTGTCATGGCTGCATCTCGGGAGCATCTGTCACCCAGGAATAGATCGCTGGTCCTGACTGTCGACTTGCCTACACGACCAGCCACAGGCAACTGACTTCATTTCTTTGGGCATCTCTCTTCCTGACTGAGTGAAAGAAATAGTAATGCTGGTTATTTACATACAGTCGTCCTGGGAGTTAAGATTGGAGTCGAGGGAAGCATTGAATTCATAGATAAAAATGGTGTAAAATAGAGTGACCTGTCGATTCTTCACCGTGAGACATTTACTCTTGGCTGACTTTGCATCCCAGTCTCAACTTCTGCCTGGCAGTGAGCACACGTTGGAGTTGAATAATCTCGGGACCCTGTTTTTGCTCAGAGATTCTAATAAATCACTTAACTTCCTTAAGTCAAGCTTACTGGGAGGGTAGATCAGCTCCCCAGAAACATTCCAAAGTCAAATATGACATTTGGGGGTTTGACAGCTGGAAAGGGGGTGAGATGAGGTGTGAACTCATTCACAGGTGATGTAGCTCTGGGGTAGGTGAGCGCTTCGTCCTACACTGTGTGCTTGTTCCCAGCAGACGAGATGGGGCCGGAGGTGCAGAATGAGAGCTCCAGAGCGGAGGTGGGTCTCTGTTTTGATCACAACTGTGCCCCCAACACATGGGTGATGCTAGGACATGGGAGATTTCAGTCAATACTTGTGGAAGGAAGGAGGGAGGAAAGGAAAGAAGGAGGGAGGGAGGGAGGGAGATGGTCTGGCTGCATGGGTGTCCACATGAGCCGGATCTTGAAGTCTGAGTTGTATGTGCCATTGTGGACCCTGAGTGGATGGTTGTCTATGACCAGCCAACAGTGGCTTCCAGACAAGAGAAGACAACGTCCTCTCAACTATTTGTCTATGGATTTTGTATTTTGTCCCCTATGGCTCTTCGCTCTATTAAAGCTACTGACTCCTGGGTTTGCCTTCACATTTTAAAATTTAATTTTAAAAAACCCATTAGAATTTTGCTCACTTGCAATTTACCTGCTTGAATGAACTGCCCTCCCCCCGACCTGTCAGTCCACTGTGGGCACACTCACAACAGCATGTTTCCCACCCACTCAATTTCTGATGGGTTTTCTTCAAGTGTTTCCCAAGTACTGAAGAAGCCTGAATACAGTTTTCTGCTATTTTGATGCTTTACATTTCTGATGTGACCACTGAAAGGTAAGAGAGAGATTGCACATAGCAATCTTCCTCTTGACAAAATATTTTGAAAATGATTAGAAACAAACTTGCATGACTTCTTCCCCAGACACGTATGCTGATTCCTTTCCCGAAAGGGTCCCACCCTCTAGACAAGTCCTGCTCCCCCTGCCACGCCCTGGTCACTGTTGCTCCCTCGGGGCTGCAGCTTCTAGAACACATTGGTCTCTTGGTCTTGGCTCTTATTCCGTTGTAATCGGTTCTCCTCCTCAGCGTCTCCCCCTGTGAGGTGATCCTTATCTTTATTCATTAACAGTCAATGAAAATTCTTTGTAAAGTGCTAACATTTGGTGTTTGATCAATATGCGCGAGGTTTTGGAAAGGATTTATGTGATGACTTCATTCACTGCTGGACTGGCCCTGGGGGGAGAATCCATTGGGGAATCCAAAGGGCTCCCCCTTTGACAGTCAATTGTATCCTGTGTATTTGAAATTGGAACAAGTCAGATGATGGTAATATTAACAGCTAATGTTTACGGACTGACTTTGTGCCAGAAATATTGTTTTCCTTTATACTTAACCTGTTTGAATTTTAAAGAGTGCCTTTCGCATTACAAATTTGTGTACCTTCACTGAGAGAGTTCACTTCATCCCCTTCTGTCTCCTACCTAAGCCCTAGGCCATGTACCCCTGCTATCACACTACCTTCCTTAGAAATACCTTCTGATAAAATCTGCCGTTTACCATTCTAGGCTTTCCTATGCATTTATAAATACACAGCACCATGTGTCACAATGTAATATTATCAATGCATATCACCCAGCATAAAGCCTGGCACCCAATAGGCTCTCTATACATAGGTATTGAATGATATTAAAGGATATGCTTTCAAAAGTGGAAATGAGACACAGTGTTCTACTCTTGGCTCTTTCTCTTTATTTTTGAATATTTCAGATTTTTTCCATTTTAGCGCATAAGATTTCATAGAATCGACAAATTATGATTTATGTCAGGTTTCTTGAGCCATTATGTCAAGTGATTTTCTCAAATAGTCCTGTTGTTTTATAGTCATATTATTATATACCCGAGATATCATCGTACAGTCAGGCTGTGACGTGTCCTGTATTGTCAGATAGTCATGCTGTCACAGATCATATATTGTCTATAGTTGTGCTGTTATGTATATTGCCATGTAGTGATGTCATACAGTCGTGTTGTCATATAGCCGTGTTTTGTGTGTCACGTTTTGCCGAATATTCGGCATGTTGTCCTGTGTCGTGTGTTGCCGTGAGTCATCCCGCCACGCAGTGTCACATCGAGCGCTCTGGTGAGTGAGCGCCGGGTCACATGAGCTCCCCCGAGGGTCGCACCGTCGTGCTCTCTGCTTGTCCGGGAAGTGGCTCCTGGTTCCGGGTGTCTCCACCTCCCCTTCGAGGGGTGAGTTTTGCCTGCAGGGGCTGTCGCTGTGGACCACTTCCTGGTGGTGAGGGCACAGAGCGTCCTGCATCCTGCGCCCCCGGGCGCGGAGGCTCGGGAGAGGGAGGGCTGTTTTTGCCATCACTCAGGGCCTCCGGAGGGAGGTGGAGGGGGCGCAGGGAGAGCACATCAGTACAAGGGGCACAGCCGCGCCCTCTCAGCCCAGCGCGCCCGGCCCTTCTCTGCCACAGCCCAGCTCACAGCAGGTGCCCTGCGCCCGCGCCTGGCTGGCCGGCTTCCTGCAGATCGAGCGCCGATGCTTTTCCTTCATGGCTGGATATGAAGGAGCCTCAGGGGGTCACTGTCTCAGTGACCTTGAGGTTGGCCTTGCCAGGAGTCCTGGCCGCGCTCACAGGTCTGTGCCAGCGAGCTTGGCAGTGGTGCCTGCTGGGCCTCTGTGCGTCAGCCGTTTCCCCCGGGGGCTGCCACGCCACCTGTGTCTCCTGCAGCTGCTGTCACCCACCCCAGTGGGTCACGAGGGGAAGTAGGTGGGGGCTACGGCCACGGCCATCCCCATCCTCAGACAGGAGAGAGAACGGGGGTGGGGAGCTGTGCACTCACAGGCCTGAGAGCCGCCTCTCTAAACACAGGAGCCTAAACTAGAGCAGCCTCTGCCGTAAAATGCTTTCTGGGTTCGCACTGGAGCCGCTGGAAGATTAGAATACGGTGCCCACCTCACGCCCAGGAGGGCAGGCCGGCTTCCCGACATGAGGTTCGCGGGTGGGGGGATAAGCAGGTCTGCGCCCGGAGCAGGTACAGATTATGTGCACACAAAATCATCAGGCAGATTTCTCCATATTGTGTCAATTAGCATCAATTAGTGTAGTCTTCTCCTAATTTAAATGAGACCCTGCAGTAACGATGATGAATGCACGACACGTCACGTTTAATTCCCTCCTACACGGAGACTCTCTCTTCGTGCGTGCTCCTCGAGGAAGGAGGTGATAACGTGAATCGGATGCTGCCAGCTCCACGGGGGGGCGCGCCTTTCCTGCCGTGGGGCTCCAGGGGTGTGGTCAGGCTGGTGCAGGGCCTGGGGAAGTGTCCGAGGGCGGCAAGGCAGGAGCGGTTCCCCGTCCTGGAAGCACAGGGACCAGGACCGTCACTGACCGAGCCCTGCTCAGCGCCAGGCTCCGCGTGTGTTCAGTACACTTGGTGGCGGCAGCAGGGAGAGCCGCCTTTTAGATGAGAACCAGATGCGGAAACCAGGGCTGGAGGGGTTAGCGCCTTCACAGGCCACGCGGCCCCGACGGGGTGGGGGGCAGCCCTGGTCTGGGTGGCTGGTCCTCCCTCCTCATTAGCCTGTGAAATAGTTACTTTTACAGTGAATCACGAGGGAAGCGAAGCCCCATCCGCTGCCTAGGGACCCCCAGGGTCTTAGGTCGCGTAAGCAAGTGGGTCAGGGCTCCAGGCTGTGTCCCCTCAGCCACGTCGCCTGGCGCTGAGTTACTGGCCGCCCCTCCATCCTTCCTTCGTCCCAGGACCATCCTCCCCCCCCCCATGCCCTCCCCTTCCCATGGCCACCTCTGGTTAAGATGCTTTGTGGTTTGGGACAGGTGAGTCCTGTTTATCTCTGCCATGGTTCCTCCTGCTGCAAACTGAGCTCTGGGAAGGAGGGGGATATCCCAACATTGCAGACGGGTGCTGATGGCCCCTCAGTGTTTGGGAGAAATGGCCCCCATAGGCCTCACGCCCCCCTCACCTGAGCCCACGCTTCGCCGTGACGTGAGCCATGAGCGTCCCGCTCCCTCTACTGCAACCCGCCTCCCCTGGGACTCCCCACGTGCGGGCCTGGTGGCCTGGGCCTCATACCTCTGTGTCCCCCCCGCCCAGCGAAACCCCCAATGCTGTGACTCCGCCCCCTCAAGCGCTCCCTGGGAAGCTTCCTGCAGCTCAGCCCGCCGTTTCCCCTCCTCTCTGCTGCTGCTTTGTTACCCACAGGGCCCTTCCAGCCGCTGTAACATTGAACTACAACCAGCCTCTGAAAGGCCTCCTTTTCCTCTAACTGCAAAACTTCTCAGTGAGGAATGTACCTCCCCGTTTGTACCACAGGACCCAGGACAGGTGGGGATGTAACTGGGGCTCGGAATGGCCTTATGGATGAAAGGGACTTTAAGGGGCGTGTTAACTCAGTGGGCTTTATTTTCTGGGAGCGTCAGCGTTTCTCACACTGGAGTTGTGCGTGCCGATGGCCCTGCGCCAGGATTTGGTCAGATCCTCGGACCTGCCGCCCTTAGGAGAGGAGATGCCCCTGTGTCTGGACCTCTCCCTGCTTCCGAAGCCTCTCCTGCTGCCGCTTGGGAGATATCTGTGCGCATCAAACAGCTGCTTCTCAGCAAACCTTGGGCAGGATATCTCGGACAGCACGGGGTCTTAGCGTGTGCTCACACTGGGTTGTGTGCATTTCTGCTCCGTGTGTCTGGTTGCCGGTGAATCCCCAGCGGCAGTGGGCCTGCTGTCTCTGCGTTGTGGACACCAGGTAGAGGGTGCACCCGGGGGAGGCCCAGGGCTGTGTCCCTGAGGCGCCTGGAGAAGGGAGTGTTGGAATTCGGAGTGTCATCGCAGTGAGGTCCCTGGCCCGCCGTCTGCGTGGGTCACTGTCTGGGCGTCAGTTGTTATTCTGGTGTGTGTTTCTGATTGTGAGATGATAACGTCTGGAGCTCACGACCCGTGTGATGAGGGGTCGGCCCTGACCCAGCGCCCCTGCCCTCACGCCGGCTGGGAGCTCCCAGCATCCGCCCGTTCCTTCCAGCTCATGGGGCGTCGGGTGCTTTGGAGCTGTTTACTCCGACTCAGAGGTGACTGCCCCCAGGATGCGTTTGCTGGAAAGAGCCGGGGACCCTCACCGCATCTCGTTACTAATTCCCGTGGTTCATGGCAGAAGGCCGGGGCAGACCTTTAGGAGAAGAACGCTGTCAGACGTGCAGTGACGGGCCAGTTGCTTTGTGTCCTGGGCTTATAACACACAGTTGACAGATTCTCACTTATGATCTTGCTGGAAATGATTTTTTAAAGGCTAAGGCCTAGATGCATTAATAATTGAATTTGAAATGACATTTGCTTAAGACTTGTGTTCTAGAGAAGTTCATATGCCACCGGCTCAACTAATACCTTTCTCCCAAGGCTTTTGAATGATCTTTGATTCACAGAATTTGAATTTCCTGAGGGTGTCAGTTACTGAGTCATCATCAGCATCGGGCCACTACTGTGTTTTGAACTTGCTGTGTAGTTTTGAACGTATATAACATATATAGCCCGTGATGGAGATGACATCTACTGAGAAGGTCTTGAATTTCGGGGTCAATTTTGATGCAAATTCGGTTATCATTCCGCAATTCTCATCCCGGGTAAACAGCCTGGTGTTGAGTTTTGCTGCCATACAGGGCAGTGGGGGCAGAGGGTGGTCGAGGCCGAGGGTGGGGCTGGGTGTGAAGTCCGGTCCCCCAAGTGCCCACTCTGAGCTCAGGGCCACACTCTGGCCTGTGGCCACCCCTCCCCCGCCCCATCCTCACTCCGTGATCTGCTTCACGAAGGCCAAGGCCCCAGCAGTGACCTCTCCCTGCAGGCGGACCTGGCTCCCAAGGTCCCAGGGGGAGTTCGTCACCGTGACAGGAGCCCATCGGGCCTCGGGCGCGCCCCTAAACGCAGGCAGCGTCGGGGGCCCCTGCCCACGTGGGGCCGCTGGAGTGTGTGTGCAGCACCCAGAGTCGAGTTTGGGAGCTCGTGGTGAAGCAGACTGGGGTGGGCTCCTTCACGGTGCCTCGTCGGCCTCTGCTTGGGAAGGGGGGCGGCTACTTTGCACTGCAGGGCTCCCCCGGGCCTCGGTTTTGGAGGGCAGGGCAGGGGGGAGACACTCAGGGCTAGGAGCTCTTGTGTACAGCTGTCTTGGCTTTCCTGACTCTGTGGCTCTTTCTGACTCTTCCTGGGAAAAGGAAGCGCCTCTTTCCAGTTTCTGGTGGGAAAGCCTGGCGGCCCTGCGTCCACCATGCTCACAGGTGCCCGGGCTCCCGCACAGGTGCAGACTGCGGCCCCTTGTTCCCTGTGGGTCCCGGGGTGCGTCCCTCCTGCAGAGCCTGGTACTGAGTCATGGGCCTGTTTTGTGAGGACTCAGTATTTGTCCTTTTTAGTGTTTTTACTGAAATACAGTACTGTACTTTTGCTCATAATTATTTATGCTTGAGAGATCTGAGTCATAATCAAAGTTTTCAATATTAAAATTAAGTGATAAAATACATCGTTATTATTTCAGCTAAGTAATCTGGGTCATGTACAGCTTTCAACATGTATATAATGTGTGCAGATGCATATGACAAAGAGTTATTGTCATTTTTGAAAAACTGTATCATGTAAAACATTTGCAAGAGCAGTTTCTTTACAACAAAATCTGCTGAGGTGCAAAGGCAGAGCCGGCCGTCTTGCTGGGGCGGCCGGGTCGCACCGTCTGCCTGGCAGGCGGCAGCAGAGCCTCTAACTCAGTGGCAGAGCCTGGGAGTAACTGTCTCTCTGTCTGTTCTGTTTGCAGAGTCCCAGTGTACCCTCTGCGGGGAGCCGGAAGGTGAGTGCCTGTCCCTCGTCACACCTGCCTCAGGTGGGCATGGCCTGTGCTGTGACAGACGCTGCGGGGCCTGTGCTGTGACAGACGCTGCGGAGCCTGTCAGAGGCGGGTTACAAATCCAAAGCACGTTCTGTGTGGTGTTTGATGGAACAAGTGAGTAAAAGAATCAGAACCGAGCGCGGGATGAGCTTTGGGCAGGAGGTGCTCATCTCTAAAGGAAAATTGGCATGACACCCAAATTGCAACACTTTCGGTTTGGCTTTAGAAATTTCAGTTCGTTTTCTAAATGCCAATATTAGAAATACATATGAATTGGCTTTAAAGAAATTAGCCGGTGGCGCTGACGGGCCTCACGTGCAATGAGACCTCTGGAAACTCTTCCTTCCTCCTAGTTGTCAGGGGCGGAAGCCGAGGGGGTGGGGTCAGAGCAGCCAGCCCTGGGCAGCAGGTGTGGAGTGCCCCCCCCCCACCCCGGGGCTTCCGTACATGCACGCGATCACACCACCAGAAAGGTGTCTGCCCACAAGTCGAAAAAAAAAGTGAACCTAGTGTTAACTTGGAAATTCCATCAAACACTGTATTTCCTCGGTTTTGGGTTAATTGAGATGCTAGGGCTAAGTTTGGAATTCTTCCCGTGTTGTTTAAGGACTATATAATGATAGCTATGGCAATGATTGCTCATATTTTAAAGTCTTAAGCTTCACTGTCATGGAAACATGAACTTTGGGCCCCTGGTGTTTCCAGGGTCGAACGATGCGTGGGTTTTATGGTCCTCGGGGCGGCTGCTCCAGGATGACGGTCGAGAGCGGGTTTCAGCTGAGCTGCGCTGCCTGGTGATGTGGGAACCGCGCAGATGCCGGGGGTCGTGGGGATTGTGGGTGTCATGCGGTGTCTCGGGGTTTTGCGGGGAGCTGTGGGTGTCGCGGGGGGACTGATGGAGTTCTCCACCGTGTCCTGTGTGCTGTCTCGTTGTCGCAGGTTTGCGCTGTCGCCCCACACCGGCCATGCCGCCGCCCTGGCCTCCCGTCTAATCTCCTTGCCCTTCCCCACACCTTTCGTGGAACGTGGTCAGCGTGTTACGTACCCTACAAAAGTCGTGAAACATGAAATTCTCGTACGTGTTGGCGGCTGCAAACCGCGCTGTGTGTCCGTCTCCGTGTTTCCGCGACCGGCCGGCCGTGTTCTGCGGGCATGTGCTTGGCGGCGGGCGGGCGGGGCGGGCAGAGCGCGGTCCCCGGGTCGGCGGAGCCCGGCGCGCGCGAGGGGCGAGGGGCGGAGGTAGGCACGTGCGTCCCCGGGCGTCCAGGCTCGGGGGCGTCGGTCAGTGTCCGCGGACGCCCAGGGCGGCGGGCTGGCTCCGGAGCGAACGAGCCCCCGGCGGGCCTGCAGCCCGGCGAGGCGGGACCCAGGTCCAGGCTGAGGCCCCAGCCCTGCGCTCACACCAGGGCCGGCCCGACTCGGACAAGCCCGGGGCTGCTTCCATCTGCTCTGGTCTAAGGTCCACGTCCCGGAAGCCGTTAGCCCAGCAGAGGGGGAACTGTCCGGGGAAGCGGGGGACGCGTTTGTTCTTGTTCTGGGGCAGATGGACTTGTGAACGTTTAGTCAGAGTCTAGCTTGACTCCATGTGAGAACGACCCCAGCCGTCCAGCCGGAGCCCCGAAGGTCGGGGGGAGGGGGGGGTCTCAAGCTGCGGCTGGGTATCTGGGGGGCGGTGGCTGGACCCCCTACGGGTCCCCTTACCCCCCACCCCCACCCCAGCACAATCTGATTCTCTGCAGCCATTTCAGGGTTTCAGACATGCAAGTGGGTGGCTCCAACTCAGAGAGCAGGAAAGGCTTGATGGCACAGCCTCAGCTGTGCTTTATTTTCTGAAAAGCACGATCATATGAATATTCATACATTTTTAAATCATTTAAGTAATTAGTCTAAGTGAGGGCTGGCTGGGTGCAGTGAGCGGAATCTGAAATCAGCTTTTTTGTTCAGTAATTTCTCCGGCAGCTTCAATCAGTTCCCTCGTAAGCCCCCTGCCCAGGGAGGATCAGAGCTGGAGGCTGGCGACAGGATGTACAGCTTAGATCCAGGCGGCCCACGCTCATCACACCCAGAAGGTTAAGGCATCAACTGACTGAGCTCCTCTTTCTTGTCAGAAGGCTGTGAACAGCGTTTCACTGCTAAACCAGTGAAGTGGGAAACACCTATTTGCATTTTAATGATTGGTTCTCTGGGAGAGAGCTGGTTCTTTGGATCCAGATTGAATAATTAACATTGTCTCAGATGATAATATCTGTGAAGCTAGTGAGACTAGGAACCAAGTTTACGGGAGGCTGGAGACCTCAGAATTCTGAGATTGTGGATCACTGCACTGCTGTGGCCTGTTTTCCAGGGAACATAAAAGTTTAATTGTATATAAAACGTAGATCACAATTTCAGTATTGCTTACACTTTCTACATTGCAAGGTTTCTGAAATTTGGATGACTATGTTTTTATGAGAATGTTTAATGGGATTTATTGTTATTTACTGGTATCTTTCTTTCTACTCAGAATATACGGACCACTCAACTCTGAATGCTTGCAAGAGAGGGGGCGTGAAAGTGGGGGGGGGGTCATTTAGTGACTCAGATTCATCTAGGCATTTGCAAGGGAACAGTGACCACAGTGGTTCCCTGGGATGGGGACCCATTCCAAAACAAAACCAAAAAAAGCTTAAAATTTACTCAGAGCCATCTCATTTGTTAAAATAATTTTCTATAATAATTTAACAGTAAGACTGTCTCCATTTGTATCATTTCCCTAGTGGTTCCTGTTATCGTTTAGACCTTGGAAGTAACTGGATGTTATATAGCAAGAAGGTCACCTTCTCAGATCTTCTTGACATTGAAAGTATCTCTGAAGGTTTTGTATGCTATAATCCATCACTTGAATATAGGAAGATAATTTAAGGGTATATGATCCTTTCCAAACTTTACTGACAGATACGTGATATCCCTTGCTTTTTAACAAGACCACAAGGAAAATTATGGACATTTGGTGGGACCACAGATGTCCGTTCATGCATTTGTCTATTTGTTTACACTTTTGTGGTTCGACCTGCCCTCCTACCTAATAGATTTTCTGATGTGGGAAGACAGATCCTGATGCCTGGGCGGGATTGAGGAGAACTTATTTGAAATCTACTATAATGTAATAACAATGTCTTACATTTATGTTATTTAACCCAATTAAAACTAAGAAATAAAATAGGCTATTATGATATAAATTTGGCATGAAGGAACGTGCTACAAAAATGTTAGGATGGATTTTAGAATGGAAGATTTTTCAGTGATAGAGGCCTTAAGATTATAACTTCAAAGCAGTGGACCATTTGTGGTGGCATAAATATACATTGGATCATTGGGAAAATCTTATTTGTAGAAATACCAGTCCAAAAACAAATATAAGGTTAAGAAAAGAAAATCTCAAAAAGTTTAAAGTGAGGGATTTTCTTTCTAAATCTGAATTTTTTTTTTACTTTGATCATGTTGTTTTTAAATTGCATACTGCTCCTGGAATTTTGGACAGACATACAGACTCTTGTATTTTACTACAGATAGAATGAGTCCCAAATACCTCTTCTTTCTTCATAACCCATCATTTGAGAAAAGGAGAATTTCCCCCGGTATTTATAGTGTTATGTTCTTGATTTTTTTTTAATACAAATAATCAAGATTTTCCCTGCAAGTGACTCTAAACAGTGGAAATTTCCGCACTATTTTTTGTACCTTAATTGAGAATGTGTCATCCTGAGATTTTAAGGCCCCTCAACAATTAGGGAAAATAATAAGGTTGCTTTTAGAAAACTGGGCATCAAAGGGTTTAGAGAGAAGCATTTCCATCCCTCCTCCCAGCTCTCACCCCCGTCCATGGAAACGGGGGCATTAATTCTCAAATACAGCTCGTGCCTCTCTTGTTTTAAGATCATACCTTTTTAATTGTATGCTTTGGATAAACATCATTTTTTCTGATTGCTCTTCTTGGATGGTTAGTGGAAGATAACCACCACTTATTAAGTTCTCCCCATGTGCCAGGCACTCTAGAAAAAAAAATTAGTGTTGCTTAGGAACTAAAGAATTCAACTAATTTTTGAGAGAAAACAGAACTCTGCTCCAGCCAATCTGTCTTCTAGGACCTTAAAATGGTTTGTGTTATAGCGGAAATCAGAAGATATTGCCTAGGGTAAGACAGAAAATACTGTTCCTCATAAAAGTTTATGATGGGGGACATCAGAAAGCATGGAAGACTGTCCCGGCCCTACTACACACATAAAATCGCTGCATGATTTTATCAACATTTGCTTTCAGCACATGGTTGAACTTGAATGAAAGAAAGAGAGGGAATCGCTTAGGTGCCAAGAATTAGGAAAGGATTTTAAACCCGAGGATAGGCATGAGTCAAGGGACATTGGCCCCTGAGAAGTGAACCCAGAAGGGTGCGGGGGTGGGCAGAGGGCTGACGCTCGGGCAGATGAGGGACACTGGCTGCACCTGTGGTGCGGGGCTGGCGGGGAAGCTGGAACTGAGCCCTGGGAATGAAACCCGGAATCTCAGCAAGTTTCCCCATGTGTGAGAGAAGGACTGGAAAACACTGACCCATGAAAGTATAAAGGAAGCTTATCACATTACCAGGGTCATGGGTAGAATATGGTTACCAGGGTACACACACTCTAGGCACGGACGTGAAATCTGAATTTCTACCACCTGTGTCTGAAGGACCATGTGGTGAAATTAATGTGAACGTTGTTCCAGAAGCAGAAGCATTTAGGATTCTGTCCAAACCTGACGGGCTGCGGCAGAATCTAAATCACAAATTATCTACAGGATCTTTGACAAAACAGGGCTCCAGGGGCTACTCCTCCACTTAAAAAATGACCCCCACTTTAGATAAACATACAATAAAACATAACCCCTGTAAAGAAACTTTGGGGGTGAGAAAACATGATAGAAGGATGAGAATCAACAGACTTGCAGAGACGTTGGGTAGGCTTAAAATTACTAAAGAGATTTTCAAAAGGAAAAGAAACCATAATAAAACAACTATCTGGCATGAAAACAAAGACGGATTAAAAAACTGTGTACCTAGAAATAAGAAATGTCATTTAAATTCGCTACTGTGTCCGTGTGTTATAAGTGGATTTGACAGAGCTGAAAAGAGAATGAGCAAACTAGAAAAACGATATGAGGATATTACCTAGAGTTTTGCATAAGCATATAAAAGATACTATGGAGAGAAAGGAGACATTGCTCAAAGGAGGAAAGGCTGAGATTTTTCCAGAACTGAAGCAATGGGCTGTGCCTGTTGATCTACAGACCACAAATACTGAAGCCAATAAATAAAGCACATTCATATCTTACAAAGTGAAACTTCAGAGTATGAGAAACAGGGCTTCCCTGGTGGCTCAGTGGTTGGGGATCCGCCTGCCAATGCAGGGGACATGGGTTCAAGCCCTGGTCCAGGAAGATCCCACATGCCGCGGGGCAACTAAGCCCGTGCACCGCAACTACTGAGCCTTCGCTCTAGAGCCCGCAAGCCACAACTACTGAGCCTGTGAGCCACAACTACTGAAGCCCACGTGCCTAGAGCCCGTGCTCCGCAACAGGAGAAGCCACCACAATGAGAAGCCCTCGCACCGCAATGAAGAGCAGCCCCCACCCGCCACAACTGGAGAAAGCCCGCGCGCAGCAACGAAGACCCAATGCAGCCAAAAAAAAAAATAAAAATAAACAAATTTTTAAAAAAAGAATATGAGAGACAAACAAATGATCTTAAATATAGCCAAAGAGAATATACAAGCTACAGTGACGGCAGAGGCTTACTGTCATCAAAATTGATGTTAGATGGCATTGGCGTTAGAGTCATGTCTAAAGATTACTGAGAAAATTGAAGGGAGTAAGGAAGATGCCACATGTGCAACAGAAATCTCATTAGAAGGGGAAAGAGGGAGAGAGAGAGGGGAAAAGGCTCAGATAACACAAAATACGAGAGAAGTGACTCAAGTATTTTTTCAGATAAATAAAATCATTATTTAATGATAAAAGGATACTGCTCTAAGAAGCCAAAACAATCATTACTTTAGAATAGACTGAAAATATGCAAAAAAAAAAAAAAGACAGAAAAGAAAAATAGGATTACAATGAGAAACTGACAAATTCAAAATTCTGATGGGAGACTCGCTAATCTCAGTACGTACTCAGAATCTTGCAGGAGGAAGCTGGTTCCCCAGGGAGAGAGATGAGCTCCTAGGTGTTTCCTTTCCCCCCGGCATCCCTGCTGGGAACCCTGTCTACTGACGGCTGAAGGGAGTTCTTGCCAAGGTTAAGGTTTAGTTCTCTGCTCAACCTCAGTCCTTTTATACTGTGGCTCTGTGGCCACAGCAAGTTCTTGCCCAAACAATCTGAGCTTTTATTGGAAATATTTGCAGAAATCCAGAACCCACTTGGCTTTAGGATGAAAAGAGATTCCTCTGGACCACATTCTCTCGGTGGAGCATCTCTGCCTTCCCTTCCCAGGGCCCCCAAAGCTCAGCGAGCCCACCTTCCAGCCCCTCGAGTCTTTATAGCCTGAGGCAGATAAATATCTATTCCTGAATTATAGGTCAGACGGTATCATTTCCTTCCTCAAATGGTGTCAAGGTCCCTGTCATCTATAGGATGAACTCCACATTCAAAATCTGCCATAAACTTGACCCATCTTGCCTTTCCCACCTCATGTAGCCACGAGTAACTCATGCACCCTCTGGATTCTGGTTGCCACATCCTAATGGAGGGCTCCAAGAGTGCACTTGGACACTGAAGCATTTGTGATGGACAGAGGTTGGAGGAGGGCTGGTGGGGACCGTGTGTGTGTGTGTGTGTGTGTGTGATGAGCAGAGAGAGGGGGATCAAGGGACACGCAAGGGGTGGTTGGCACTTGTTATCTCAGCAGAGGTTAGTTTTGCATGTACAGGGGGAGAGGAGACTTGCAATGTATTTGTATTAAACATAGAAAAGTCTAGAAAAGCCTTCAAGGACCAGCTCGAGCTCCATCTCCGTGATGCAGGGTTCTGGGTCCTCTCCGTCACCCATGGGCACTCACCCTCTGGGATCTTCCATGCCTTGTTGTGCTTCCTGGTAGCCTTCCTCCCATTCTTTGTTCTCCAGGGATACCTGTTGGAGCACAATGTGTACCAGACTTGGAGATGAGTGCTGATTTGTAGGCACTCTGAGCACAGGAGCTGTGTCACTTCATCTTTACATCCCAAAGTGCCCAGTTGCGTATTTCTGAACCAAATGCATAAAGCTAATCATTAGTATATCTGGTCTTATTGCCAACAAAGGCAGTTATGTAAGCTTCGCTCAGAGGTGAAGCTACAGCTATTAAATATGATAAAATAGAGTGAAAAGGGGATGAATTGCACATACCATCTGGTGTCTGAGACTCTGTCACAATTATGCATTTATGCCGAATGACATAAAATGCACAAAGAACCCTGATTTGCAAATTTCTAATTTTTTTTAGATTATCCAATATCTGAGATTCAGGCATTCAGCTGGCACTGAAACAATTTTACCTCATTAATTTGCTCAAGGAATAAATAAATATTCTATGTTTCTGGTCACCAGATAATTTAAATATCAGGTTTCAGGTTTCCAACGTGTAGGTAAAGTACCGTCTATTTTCTTGCCGCTAAACTTATGCCTATTTGTTGCATTCTGGAGCATATTTGGGAGGTGAAAGCACACACAGAATATATGCAGTGGAATGTTGAGAAGCGCCAAATTACTATTTCTAGTAATTCATAATAAACTCCTTTATAATATTGGAAAAAATGGATAAAGAGAGAAATTTAGCATGAAGACAGGCTGTAACATTTGTTTTCCATGTTAGAATGTCGCCACCTTGAAAGCAAGAACTTTGTTTTAAATTTTGAATATCATTCATGTCACCTCAGGGTCCGTGCCTAAAATACCCAAAATTTAGGCTGTCTTTTGGTTGATGTGAATCAGTATCCGTGAGAGAATTCTTTCCATCTTCTTAAGCTCTGGGAACACGAAGAAGTGGAGTGCTTCTATTTCCTGAGAATGAAATGTCCATGCAGAGGTTAAATGATCTCCTCTTATTACCTCTTTTCCTGTAATTTTCTGACCCTGAGTTTTATGCTGTACACTGGCAAACGTTGTGAGAATCCTTTTGGGAGTCTCATTCTGACGTGGCGAGTACCAAGACACTTTCGAAGACAAAGAAGCGTTTCTGTGCCTTGGACCTTCGGGCAGAGTTGGCTTCATGGCACAATGGCCGTCCCGGTGCCACCAGCCCTGTAAATCCACTTTCTCCCGTGGATCCACAGGGCAGCAGCAAGGCCCTGACTATCAGTGAGACAAGTCTTAGAGGTAGACAGAGGCAAGGAAAAGGCCTGATTGAGCAGCAGGGCTCCTGATTTGGATGTAATCAAAGGCTTCTGGACAACTGCCCATGCTCCCACTCCTCTGTCTGCCCTTCTCTCTCCTGACTGTGGTTTGCGACTTCATTCCTGCCTTTCTCCTGAATTTTCTTCATTTTCCTGCCTGCATTTCACAAGCATTCAGTGAGTCCCAAGACTCTGTACTGGGTGCCAGGAAGAAAAGCTGGAGGGTGTTCCAACGCGGATAGAGTTCTTTGAGCTCTGAGAATGTGCTGGAAAGACCGTCCATCATGGGGCCAGAGCGTCTGTCATCAGCGTTTCACAGAGGAGATGATGTGAAGCCTTTGGTTTGACCTTTCTCCAATACTTGCCCCAGGGTTTGTGTTTACAGGTTTGGCTGGGTTTAAGGTATTGCTTGTCTTTTAAGTGACTGACAGAGATGAGAAAGCCTTCTTACTGAATCCCTTGTTGTTATTAATGATATGTATTCATAATTTTGCTTTTCTCTCTGATTGTTACATCTCATTACCAATGTTATGAATAACAAATTATTGAGATTTTTACAGTGTCTATCACTGTGGAATAACCTTGGAGGTAAACTTCCCAACATAGAATTACTGTGTCCTCCCCCAACCGATCTTGTGATCAGATGACCCAGAACTCAGGGTATGGACTTACAGGTTGGCAAAATGCTTGCAGGGGACACCGTGTTTTAAAAATAGGACAATTGCTGTGGTGTCATGGGCAGATCAGTGATCTTGGAACCAAAAACGCAAACTAGATGTATGACTCATTTTCTAAAAATGTTGAGCTAGCCGTGGTTCTGTCTTCATGGAATTCTTGAGGGGCTCTTGTGAGATGACGTGTAGGGAAGGGATGGTTAGAGCTCATGTTTTCCTGGCTGGAGAGAGTTCTCAGGAAAGGCCTTACTCAGCAAACCTGCTGCAGATGATGGGCTTTTTTCCATTTCTCTTTATTTTTCCTATAGTTTCCCATTAGAAATGCCCCCTCACATCACCGTAGACACACCGTCTTCCCTTCAGCTCAGCTCACTCTTGACTATAATACAGAGCTTCCCCGCCGCCACCCTCCATGCACCATGGGTGGTTTTATTTCCTGAAGATTGTGTGGGCCTCATCTCAGCAAAATGGGAAATGACGTGCAGGTGCAGGGGCGGGGGGCTGTGTTAAAAGGAGTAGAATTAGGGACATGGGAGCTACTGAACTATATATACGGAGTGAGTGGAGTCAGGAGAGTTCAGACTTGCTGGAACATGTTTCTATGAGACTAAAAATGGAAAGAAAAGCAGGATATACAACATGGGCAAGGGAGAGCCCTTCAACAGATGTGATTATTGATCATCACAACTTCATTAACTAATAGGATAAAAAATCACTGGCTTTGCCCTTAAATATAGTTTTTGAAATACATGCCTTTTTTGACTCCTGCCTTGTATCCAAGGTTATCGACTTTCCTGGGGAGAAATACAGGCTCTGAGCCCAGTGGAAGGAGAGTTGGGCCAGGAATCAGGAGCCAGCGTCCCAGCTTCTTTCCGTTGATGGAAGCATGAGCTTTCATGAGAAGCTTCCCTGTGGACCTGATGTTCTCAGCCTAAGACTTCCTAAGTTGTGTGTCTACACACACACGCACGTCTACAGAGTAAAGTCTTGGCTTCAAGTGTCTCCATTTTATTTTCTAGATACTCTGCATGGGCATCAATTGTTTCCATGACATTTCGCATCATTGGCCTTTGATTTAGTGAAACTCTGTGTCTTGCTATTAGACGTGTGGTGATGAAGGCAGATGGGAACTAATTGTTCAAAACTGTGCTGAGGGCTGACCCACTTCCTGTTATTCAAGTTCATGATTCCTCCACCTCTTCATGAAATTGATGGCAATTTTGGCAGATTAACTATTACCAGACTAATTAATAAATTGTGAATTAAACAAACTAATGATAAATATACAGAATAAAAATGTGTGAAAAGGGGGAAAAAAGAATATAAATTAGGAATACAAGATTAGAACTAAACAGGTTTTGGAACAAATCCAGCTTTCTCCCTTTAAGTAGACCTTGAACAAATTGTGCAACTTCACTGAGGCTGAAGTCTTCATCTGCGAAATGGGTAATATGGTATCCACATTACAAGGCACTTTTAAGATTATAGTGGCTAGCATAGTGCCTGGTACCTAGTAGGGACTCAGTGACGTGTGTGTTTTGTTTTGCTGTTTACTTCTTTGCTCAGTTGTCGATTATTCTGTGTTTTTATTCAATGCATATTTGTCAGCTGTGATTCCAGGTGTTGGGGAAATACAGGATGAGGAGATAGTTGTGCATCTAAAGAAAATCTGAGAAAGTGACAGTTGTAATAAATAGCTACAAATAAACCAGTAGTTGTAACGATGATGATGATGATGAATCCATTGTTTCACAGAAAGTTGCTCCCAGTTATAGTAAAATATGGCTCGTAAGGTGAAGAGGTAGTTCAGGGTAAGCAGAGAATGGAAGATGCAGAGAGGGAATCTTTTTATTTATTTATTTATTTATTTTTTACATTTTAGGGCTTTTCTAAGAGGTAGCTATAGAAACCCTTCACCTCCATCTGGTAGAATCACTTCCCTTCCTCGACAGAAGAGAGACCCCATCAGATGGATGCATCGCTGCCCTGGTGGTGCCAGTGTTAGCACCTGTATCAGCACCTGTATCAGCGCCTGGGTTAACACCTGGCACAGACCAGAAGGGCAGTAGATGCTGTTGACTCAATTGGGGTCACTCACTGTTGGGTCACCAACAGATTCAACAGGGAACTGTGCCAGAAGAATTCCCCACATTTGTCCTCCTGACACTTTTAAAGGCTAGAGAGAAAAGCAGAGAATCTACGTATAAGTGGACCTTCCATCAGTCCTTCCAGACCTCACCATCCTTGGCATTTGGTCTGGGAGGGGCATCGGGTGGGAGAGGTGTAGGATGTGGTTGGATCTTTCTCAAAAATGCTCAGTGACCCTGAGTAAAGTGGAATTTCCATTTGGGTCTTTCTGGGAATGATTAGTTGGGGAGTCTTAGGAATACACCTGAGAGCAGTCCATAGAGACGTAGACTGGATCGACACTGAGGAGGGGACCTCAGCTTTGATACAGACGCCACATTACAGTTTGATTGGATTATATGTATACGTTGACCTGATATGACTCTTTTAACAGGCCTGCTTATTATTGGTTTTTGTTTTTGTTTTTTTAATAATTCTTTATTTATTTTATTTATTTTATTTTTGGCTGTGTTGGGTCTTTGTTTCTGTGTGAGGAATTTCTCCAGTTGCGGCAAGCGGGGGCCTCTCACTATCGCGGCCTCTCTTGTTGCAGAGCACAGGCTCCAGACACGCAGGCTCAGTAGTTGTGGCTCACGGGCGTAGTTGCTCCGTGGCATGTGGGATCTTCCCAGACCAAGGCTCGAACCCGTGTCGCCTGCATTGGCAGGCAGACTCTCAACCACTGCGCCATCAGGGAAGCCCGTTATTATTGGTTTTGAATAATGAAATTAGAGTGATTTCAATATTCTCCGCTTTCTCAAATTCTGAAATAGTTACTTAGGTATTGTGAAGCAAAAATAAGAAAGTTACATAATCAGATTTAAGAAGTAATTAGAATATCATCATTTTAGGTGAAACATGAGATAAATCGAGTTTGAATTGATATCTCTAGAATCAACACTCGTTTTGGGTTTGAGGTTAGAGCCACTCATGTGAGTCAGTATATGGAGATGGTCTATGCTGTGTGAGGGCGTTGAGCCAGGGGACAAATGTCATCTAGTGGAAAGAAAGGCACATACATCATATAAATGCCGTAACTTTTGTAACTTTCTGTTATGATCGTGCCAGAGAAACAGCAAATAATTTCAACTGTGAGAGGAATAACCAGTTGTCCGACACTGGACGTGGGAACAGCATCTGAAACAAATGGTGAGCTGGACCCTAAAAGAGGACAAAGACTTAGGAACCATGGTGTTGGGTTTGAAGGGGCTATAGGACTCAGATCACGGGCAGCTTTCCGTATCAAGCTGCAGATTTTTCGTATAGCTCTTCAAGGGGGCCCATGAGCCGTAGGTCTGTGAATACCCTACAACTGTGTGCAGAACTTTTGAGACTGTCTATATATACTTCGGGGCAAAAGGACATAGAATTTTCATCAATTTCTCATAGAGGTTTATGACCGTGAAAAGGTGAAAAGAGCTGTGAGTGTGGGGAGCCTGGAAGGGAAGATTCCCAGTCTGTTCATATGTCAGTGCTCTGTGTGTCCATCTCCACCTTGGATCTCTGATGAAACCCACTTGACCCCTGGGAACTGACCTTGGTCCTGCTCGCTCCTGAATTCCTCCTCAGGGCCAACCCTTACGACAAGAGAGAGTAAGTAATAACGTCCAAATAGCTGCTGTGAGTGAGTTTTGTTTGTCTGGATGGATGTGGTTGGGTCACGTTGGAGACAGGCCTTCACCTGGACCACAGATACTTACCCCCCACCCTGGGTACCGAGTCGCTGGGCATGGGATGGCTGGGGAGCTCCTGCCTTGAGCAGGGCAGGAGACACCCAGCTGCTGAGTACTCATTTGGGGAACATAGGCACCTCCGTCCCCCAGAGCTTCTAATGAAGAGCGAGATCCAGGATGCTGACCTGTGGTCCTCTTGCCCATCTGACCTTGTAGCTGAATCACAGCTGGTATCACTTCACTGAGTTTACACTCCAGAGGGATGATCAGGAGATAAGGCCCTTTGGTTCCTGGATGCACGTGTACACGGTGGGGCAGGAACATGTAATTGTGTTAGTTTATGTGTCCTGCTGCAGCTCTGTGATGTGCAAAGATGGCTCCATCTTTTCCAGAAGGCTTCCTAGCTTTCTACAGATCCTTGGAGTTTACTGCATAAAAACATTGGTTTGAATTTGAATTTAATCCAAATTCTCAAGCCAGTATGAATGCTTTAACTCAGAAGCTGTTTTTAATGAACTGGGATATATACTGCATGTTAAATTAAGATAAACTTGTTGTAGAATTCCCAGTGAGGTAAATGGGATTCTGTTCAAAGAGTGAAGCTAGAATGACATTGATGTATAATTCCAAATGGGGAACTTTAAATGAATTTTCCGGAGTTTAGTACCTTTGTATGTAGCTGAGAATTGCTCAGACTGTGGGCAACAGGCTATATACTTATTAATATTCCTTCTGATTTTGAAATCAGTTCAAAACCTGAGTCATTCAGTAACCATTTTTCATATATGAAAGTCTTGTCAATTTAAATAATAGCTTTGCGATAAAATCATTTATAATGCTGTGATATCTCAGCCTAATAGCACTATGTTTATCACTTCTTAATTTGCATTTGTCAGATTTTTTACGTGGAAAATGCATTTTTAAATTATACTTTAATGTGTCTAAGAGATAAGATTATTTAAAATAGTAACTGTTCTCTCTCCAAATATCAGTGTGCTGGAATGAACACACACATATACACATACACACAAATGTGAACATAAGGACAGGTCACATGTATAGAAACATAAAACATAAAATGAGTGTCTTTGGATTCATTTTCTGAGGTAGTTTTTAAATTTTTGTTGTTGTTGTTGCTTTAGTAGTGGTCCAGCTCAATTAGACCTAAGAATCACATACCTAACGCTCAGGCTAATAACAAGAGGAGAAAAGAAATTCCCTTTGCTCTTAATTTATTGACTTAACAATGCTCCATATTTCTTTAATTTCTTCATTAGGGAACTTTTATTAAATACTCTTCACAGAGCCTCCCCAAAACAGCAGTACTAACTGTAGCAGCCATACTACGCGCTCCCTACAGGCTGCCTCGTGTTCAGCATCTTACATCTATCAGACTTGCTTCTCTCTGTTTATTCCTTAGTCACCATCAGAAGTAGAGCTGTGAGGTTCCCAGCCCAGTCGCATATGATCCGTGAGAGCCTGGGTCTGAATTTAGAGCCGTCTGACTACAGCACCAGGGTCTGGCGTCTTCCTGAATGACACAGAAGCATCTCCGTTGTTATATACATATAATTTGATCATAATATTAAGGATGGGGAAAAATGTCCGTGAAGGTCATATGGTCCCCGTCCCTGGGTTGCAGTTAGGTAAACGCAGGCTCAGAAAGGCAGAGCACTCACCCTTGCTTATGGAGCAATAGAACCAAACATGCTGTCTAGCTTCTGGCAGAGAATTTGGAATAAAAAACGCAAAACACGGTGACAGATTTGTGCCTTGCATGCCGAGGGAAAGTTCCATAAGTCACGTTTCCTGAAGCGCGGTGGACCGCAGCGCCGAAGCGAGATGGTGATGGCTTCACTGTCTCATCAGAAGTTGAATTCCATGTGTCGCTTCTGGGCTTCATCCCCCTGTGACCTCAGTTACGTTCCCTTCTCAGATCTTTACGTAGACACGGCGACACAAAGGTGATGCAAAAGCTCTGCTTATGAGTTTATAAGGAAAGGCTCGAAGTAAACAACTGCCATGCTAGGGCCTCTGGAACTTTGTCCCCAGTCCAAAAAGAGAAGAACACATATAAAATAAATTCCATATAAAATAATGATTTGGGGAGACAATAATAATTAGGACTAAAATAAAGTATGCTTTTCATAAAAAAAATCAACATTACCCTCTTCGAAGTGTTCATTAATTTAGGTTTTCCGTATGTAAATGCTGTTTTTTATTTTTCTAATCATTTTATGTTGTCCTTATTGCGAAAGAGAACCACCACAAAATAGAAGGAAAATGAAAACAGAAGTCATCCATCCTCCCAGGCCGTGTCTGAGCCCATGGCACTTGCTTCGGGGGGCGTCCTGGGCGGAGGGGTGCTGAGTACCCCCTCCTGTCCTGTGACCCTTCACCTTGCTGTGCTGTGTATTATTGACATGGCTTATCCTTTATTTTGCCCTGAAAGTGTGTTCCTTGCTGGAACGCTAGGTGCGGTGTAAAGCGCTGGTCTGAGTAGGAGCCCAAGGTTGTGTCTGACTTTCCATCACCTTCCAAAGGAGCCCTCCCTCACTCCCCCCTCCCTCTTAGCAAGTCTGTTCTGGACTAAAACAAACCACTAGTACTTAATTTTATGGCCCAGTTTTGTTGGTTTACTTTAACTGTACTGTTGATGACAAACATAAACTAGATTACATTGCTTAATTGATGTATTTTCTATCAGTGAAAATTATTTGTGTGTCTTGGAAGGAGAAAGGAGACGTTATAATTCTCTCATGAAAATGAATATAATTAAGTGTTCATTTTATGGCTTTTCACTTCGTACCAGGGTTTTTGAGGACGTCCTAAACATGGAATAGATGTATTTGTTTATTGACTCTAAACCACACGTCTTTCCTTATGATATGCATTTCATTTGCTGTGAGTTGTGATGCTATTCCACGGCATTAGATATGCTTTTAAGTATCACTTTTAGTGGTTGCATATTGCATTGTATTGGTCCACTGTGATTTATTGGATTAATTCCCTTTTTTTTCTCTTTTTTCTTTCTTTTTTTTTTTTTTTTACAAACACTATTTTTTTATTTTATTTTTAAAATTAATTAATTTATTTATTTATTTTGGGCTGTGTTGGGTCTTTGTTTCTGTGGGAGGGCTTTCTCTAGTTGCGGCAAGCGGGGGCCACTCTTCATCGCGGTGCGCGGGCCTTTCACCGTCGCGGCCTCTCTCGTTGCGGAGCATGGGCTCCAGACATGCAGGTTCAGTAATTGTGGCTCATGGGCCCAGTTGCTCCACGGCATGTGGGATCTTCCCAGACCAGGGCTTGAACCCGTGTCCCCTGCATTGGCAGGCAGACTCTCAACCACTGCGCCACCAGGGAAACCCTATTGGATTAATCCCCTTTTAATGGAAATTTAAGCTGTTTCTAATCTTTTTACTAATATAAATTATACCTTCATGAATATATTCATAGCTTTATCTGTATGCTCATTCATGATTATTTCCTGAGGGTAAATTCTAGAAATCCTAGAAATACAATTGTTAATTCAAAGTGTGGTTACCTTATTAATGAATATTTGGAATACAGGAGTGATCTGTCACATATGCTTCCTTCCCATCCTGAAGCCAAGGGCATGTCTGCGCAAGTGCAGATGTTCCACCAAACGTTCAGAAGCTCTATTATTTACTATTGTTATTAATTCACAGATACCTAGGCAACCTGTTTTTAACAGGCTCCATAGCAAGCACTAGGGATGCAGAAAGAATCAGAGCAGGGAGATGAAGGGAGATGTACATATATCAAAAGGTATATAAAATAAGATGTATATGCTGTGATAGATGTATAGTGTCCAAAAGGGAATGGGCCGTTTTGCCAGGAGGCAAGTGGATTATAAAAAATGATCATAATAGGGGTGAGTCTTGAACTTGGTGGAGAAAGATGTCCAAGTGTGAGCCAGGCAGGTAGGCGGGGTGGGGACCTCCAGGTGGGGCGCAGCTGTGGCAGAGCTCAGGGATGGGGACCGGCCAAGCTCACTCACCAGGTCACATTACATCAGTGGCTACAGCCTGTTTGCTCCCAACCTTGATTCTCCTCAAATTCACGTGCAGTGTCCTCCGTCTCCCCAGTCTGCTGGGACAAATACTGGGCAAGGAAAGTTAAATAGACGTGTCCGTAAACAGGAAGACTTGTGATGGAAAACGTCTCTTGAATCTCAGTTAATTTAACGCAGTTCTGGACTGGGTGTCGGGAGGGAGGTTGTACAGATAGGAATCATCAAACTGCTTTCAGTTCAAACCAGTGACTGTGCTTAATTGGCCTGAGTCAGCAATAAGTTTTTAATGGTCTCTTCCAATTCCAGCGTTCAGGAGACATGGTCTTTCCGTTTTCCATTGACTCCGGTAAGCACCACGTTAGATCAGATACCGGAGCCCCGCTCAGGCAGCGCACATGTGGAGGGAGAAAGGCTGTGTGGTTCTCTCTCTGCCGCCAAAGACCCGGCTGACCCCAGGCAAGCCACGAGTCCCCGGGGTCCTCAGTTTATTTACACGGAAAAGGAAAAGGAAAACCTCTGTACCTTGTGAGATCTCTTCCAGTTCCAACATCCGATGCTGATGAGGCGTGGCCCTTGGCTCCAGGGAGCCTAAGCTGATACTTCACTCTCCGTGTCGTTTGCTTAATCTTGAACGTGGTCAGTACTCGATAATTTTTTTATTGTTGGCTGAGGGAATAAATGCCAGGAAGAATAAATGAATTCCAGTACAATTAAATCCTTATGCTAACTTAAAAAAAAATTTATTTGCTCACTGGTGCTGTCAATAACTTGATGGATTTTTAAAGTTCAGGTTTTAATAAAAATGATATAGTTCTTTAAAAAATCTTATTTTAATATTTTTAAACTAACAGTTATTTCACGTATGCTGCTCAATAAAATGTAAATTTATTATAAAAAAGATATGTTTCTTTAGTCAAGCCACGGGTGTATTGAAGTAAAGAGATCCCTGTGTATCTGATTGTATTCAGGTTAAAAATGCCGTATCTGTACCCTCTACCTAATCAGTGGTGATACCATCCTATCTTTATATTTTATGCGTATTTGGTTATAACGTTTGATAAATGAACTGTGTGATGAAGAGCCCTTTGACAATGAGAAGCTTAAAGCCATACAAGTGCTTCACTGTTCATTTGATTAAAATATGAGCCCTGCTCAGTATTCTCAGAGAAGAAGACATTAGAAGATATTTATGCAGAAGTGTCCTTCACGTTGATAAACCCGTGACTATTATACAGAAGTGGTTTCTTCCATTTCAGACTGGGAGAAAGAATATGTAGCAAAATAACAATAATTGGGAGGAAATGAACCTTATTCACCCCAGGGAATAGATTTTAACTGCATAAATTTGCAAAATAAGAACAAAACAAGCAACAAAAGCAAAAATAGACAAGTGGGACTACATCAAACTAAAAAGCTTCTGCACAGCAGATGAAACCATGAACAAAATGAAAAGGTAACCTACTGAATGAGAGAAAATGTTTGCAAGCCATGTATCCGATAAGAGGTTAATATCCAAATTATAAGGAACTCATATAACTCAATAGCAAAAAAAAATCTGAATAAAAATGAGCATAGGAGCTGAATAGACATTTTTTTCAAAGAAGACATATAGGTGGCCAATGGGTACATGAAAAGATGCTCAACATCACTAATCATCAGGGAAGGATGTGGAGAAAAGGGAACCCGTGTTCACTGTTTGTGGGAATGTGCAGCTACTATGGAAAACAGCATGGAGGTTCCTCAAAAAAATTAAAAGTAGAACTACCATATGATCCAGAAATTCCACTCCTGGGTATTTATCCAAGGAAAATTAAATCACTATTTCAAAGAGATATTTACATCCCCATGTTCATTGCAGCATTATTCACAATAGCCAAGATGTGGAGACAATCTACGTGTCCATCGGTGGAAGAATGAATAAAGAAAACGTGAGATGCGTGCACACACACACACACACACACACACAAAGTAGTGCTAATTATATGAGGGGATGGAGGTGTTACCTAAGCTTACTGTAGTAATCACCTCACAGTATATATGTGTATCAAATGGTCCTGTTATACATCTTAAACTTACACAATGTTAAAGGTCAATTATATCTCAATTAAGCTAAGAAAAACAAAAAACAGTATTTTTCTGACTGATACTTGTGTGAAATTGCAGGTGAGAGGTGTCACTCGTGTGGTTTGACAGTCATACTGTGGTAATTTTAAACTAGAATTTCCCAATCTCAAAAGTCCTTCGTAAAAACGACTTTAAAGTCTTGATTATTTTGATATCAGAGTTTGTCAACTCACTGATTTTAGTCTCCAGAATGTTCTCCAGCTCAACTCCAGTTCAATAAAATTGTACAGACCTGCTGTGGATGGGCCTGTTTTGAGCTTTGGCCCCTGTGAACACGTGGACATGTACACATGATGCCTGTCCTAACTGAATTTATCAACAAGTAGGAAAGTTAGACATGTCCAAACCTACGATTCAAGACAGAAATAAGAGTCCTAGTCAACATACAAAGAGTGTGCTTTGGAGGGAAATTGGAATTCTAGGCATATGAGTTTTTTTATTGCCACATAACGATTACCATAAACTTGGCAGCCGAAAATAATACACGTTTATTGTGTCACAGTTTCTGTGCATCAGGGGTCCCGGCTTAGCTGGGTCTCTGGCAAGACTTCAGTCAAGGTGTGTCCAGGGCTGACTTCTCACCTGTCAGGGGGTCCCAGCAGTGCCTGCTCCCAGGCTTACCGAGCTTGCTGGTAGGATTCACCCCTGAGGCTGTAGGATTCACGGCAGCTTCAAAGCCACGATGGAGCCAGGGAACCCAGGATGGAGTCTTCCATCCTGGTGGGACTCACCCGCAAGGGTGGCATCCCTCGCCTTGGCCACCCTCTGTTGGTGAGGTCCAAGGCACAAGTCCTGCCCTCAAGCGAGGGGAGGCGTGAACACCCCGAAGTGAGGGTCCCTGGGGCCACGTGGCGTCTGCCCACTGCCCCAGGGTGAAGAAGCAACATGAAGAAACTTCTCCACGTTGAGAGCCCAGAATTGTGTATCTTTGAAGGCTGCTCACTTAGGGGTCTGGTGGTCCTTGAGTTCTCTCCCTGTGACCTGTCTTATCTCTGACTTTTCCTGGGATACTTGGCCTCGGAGGTTACCTCTCATTCAGCCGTTTCTAGCGGGTGGTTTAGCTATCCCTGGGGCTTCCTCTCCAGGGGCCAGGTTTATTGATCAGATCTCAGGCCAATAGCTAAGGATTTCAAGCAGCCTTGTACTCCACTTAAAATCTGTCTACACCCCATCCCTTCCATCTCTTGCCTTGAGATGAATATTTAACTGAGGAAAACCAAGAGGTCTACCTGAGTCACAATATGTATTTGTTTCTATCCATTTAGTTCACAGACAGGCATTGATTTTCCTTGTGTCAGAAAGACAGACCCCTCTCTAGGTATTTAGACAGAAGGGGATTTAATGGGAGGAATTAAGAACAGGTAATGGCGTGGGCTTAGAAAAAAGAGGCAGGATGATGGACAAAAGATGAAAAGAAGGTTCATGGGAGAAGTGACATGTGATGGGTATTTTTTGTTTGGTGGGGACGGGGAGGGGCCACGTGGGCTAAGCTGTGAGTCGTGGGCGTGGAGGGTGGAGGGGGCGGGGCGAGTGGGCCACGAGGCTGGAAGGGAGCTCACGTCAAGCTCTGTGCCCCGACGTGTTTGCAGATGTCACCTGTCATGCAGAGGTTCTTAACTGGGGCCCGTGAGGACATCGCCCACCCCTGACACGACAGTCAGAAGTTTTGTGTGCCGTCTTCTGGGGAACAAGTCCACTGCTAAAAGCAGAAGCTGTAAGGGGAACTTGGGTTTGGAGTCGCTGGGCGTGGGCTGGGAATCTCAGAGACAGCTCTGCGACCTTGGCCAAGAAATGACCTTGCAAGTTTTCTCTGTAAAATTAGGCTCATAACATTTTCCAGCTCAGAGAGTGTTGTCAGATTTAAATGAGATTATGTGTGTCAAGTTTTTATCATAATGCCCTCCATGTAGTGATAATTTAATTTTAAAAATATGCATAAATATCCTGGGTTTTTTAATTAGTCTGTATCCTATAAATGGCTAAGCAGTGCTGACGTAGCAACCTCAGAAGGCACATACCTGCCAAGGCTTAGGTTTGTGTTTTGAGTCAAGGGCCTCTGTGCCCAATTTTGGGGCCAAGGAAGTTTGCAGGTTAGCTTTTCCTGTCATCGTGACCTTGATGTTTCCCTGCCCTTTAGACACCCCAAATGGCTTAGGGGCTTAAGGCCCGTTCCTGCGCCTCCCCTCCCCCTCCCCCCAGGTGCAGGCTGTCACGCATCTGACCCCAGGCAGCCCGTGGGACCAAGGTCACTGCAGGGCCGAGCCAGCCTCCAGAACAGAAGCACGTTCTAGGCTTGACCAGTGCTGGGCCCGGCACTGTTTTCACCGGGAGTTTTCAATTAGCACGTGGACGGAGGACAGCACCAGGTGTTCATCCTGAGATCCAGCCCCCGGGGTCCGTCGATCTGACTGGCTAAGGCGGAGCCCCTCCTGCGGCCGCTCCCCCAGGAGTCTGGCTGAGGGAGATGGTAGCACAGGCGTAAGGGAGACTCGGTGCCCATCACCTTGTCTCTGATCCGCCCCGGGAGGAACTTCAGCTCCACAGCACGAGCGTCTGTGATGGCGCTCTTCACTGTGAATTAGTGGACGCAGGGGGCTTGGAGCGTGAGAGCGTGACCCTGCTCCAAACCTGCTGGCCCGTGCTCGTGACCCCGTGTGGCCCTCCAGTGTCCCAGCCTGTTCCTTTTGTTAAGGAAGAAGCAAGATCCTTTGGGTATAACATATTTGTTTTAATTTATTGAATGCAAGCTATTTTAAAATAAAATATAGTATAGCTGATTCACTTTGTCATAAAGCAGAAACTAACACATCACTGTAAAGCAATTATACTCCAATAAAGATGTTAAAAAAATAAATAAATAAAATATAGATATATCTCCCTTTGCTCCACTGAAAAGATGAATTACTTCAGTGGCTGCAAAAGACAGTTTATTTCAGCCCTGATGCTTGGTTCTGCTTTGTTGTAATTTCTAGTTTTCTGTTTGTCATTTTTTTTTAAACTCCAGAAAATGACAGTGATGATACTGGGAAGACTTTTATTGAATATTCAATTTTCTTTTAGTAAGAATTCTCTTTGCCACCTAACAGGCATCTTGAAAATGTTCATACACTGTGGACTTCTAATTCTGAGACTCTATCTCTGGAAATAAGTAAACACTCAGAAAAAGCTTTAATATTAGCATGTGTATTGCAATCTTATTAGTAAAAGCAAACAGTTGGAAACCACTGAAGTGTGATAGGAAGGGGTGGCTGTTACACCACGTAGCATCCGTGCACTGAAATCATATATATCCTTCCAAGGTGATGCTTTAGAACATTTATAAAAATATGGGAAATGCCATAGTGTACGTTTTTAAAGTAGCATCACTAAATAATCCATAGATGAAGTATAATGATGTAAAAAGTGATCAAAAATTTCAACATGGAACTCTAGCTTCTTGTGTTTTCGCCTTCCTTCTTTCTCATATATCCCAAATTTTCTAAAATAAGTTTGTGGGTTATTTTTTTTAAAGATTTTTTTTGATGTGGACCATTTTTAAAGTCTTTATTGAATCTGTTACAATAGTGCTTCTGTTTTATGTTTTGGTTTTTTGGCCGCAAGGCATGTGGAATCTTAGCTTTATGACCAGGGATCGAACCGGTACCCCTGCATTGGGAGGCGAAGTCTTAACCACTGGACTGCCAGCAAAGTCCCAGTTTGTGGCTTATCAGTGGGAAAACTTGTTTAAAAATTACTATCACCCAGTCCCTAGACCAGCAGGGAAGTCATACTACACGCATTCTGAATTACAGGACTTTTTCATTCGAGTAGCTAAGTGCCCTGATTTCTAGAACAAATGCTAGTGGCCACATAAGCAGTTCTCCGGGGGCTTGTATTTTCAGTAGAGGTTTTCTAAATTGCTTCAAAGAGACCCATTAAAATGATCCTGTCACATCATTGAGGCCCCGCATGAGAAGAAGATGCAAGAGAATGCAGGCTTACCCATCTCGGTACCGTTTCCAACATCAAGTCAAAGAAATAAGGATGCACTCCAAGAAAAAATGATGGTCCGGATACGAACGGAGACCTGCCAGCTTGCCCCCTTCAGGGTCGGCCCGTTTCTCTCTATTCCTTTAATTGCTCTTTTGTTCGCCCCCAAACCTTGTTCCCTACCCCGCTGTGTTCTTGACCTTCCAGGCTTCTACTCATCTCTTCTTGCCTTCCCCTCCCTCTGCACCAAATTCACAGGGCTCAGTGACCTGAAAGTTGCCTTATTTACTTTGCTTTCGGTGTTCTGCCAAAATTTAGCAGAGTTATGTAGAGTACAAACTCTACCAGATAAGGCAGTTTCCACATAAAATTTGATGATGAGAACTTACATTTGCGTCACAGATTTCATTGATCACCTTCTTAACAGTTTCCATGGTGGAATAAGCATATAAGCAGATGAAAAAACTATTTTTAGTTAAAACATCTTCATATCTACCATATGAATGGTTGGTCCCAGTATTCATTGTTGGAAAAACGGTTGATACATTTCTTTTTTAAAAAATGCCTTGTGATTCATTTTTCTCAGTAAGCTCAGTCACATTTCAAAAAAGACACTAACAAGTGAATGTAATGTTGTGCATTTAGATTAGCTTTAGAAGATATTTTGAAAAGATGTTTATAAATAGAAGTTGCCCAAGAGATGATAGAAGACGTGCTTCGGCTTTGCATAAATATTTGGTGTCATGGTATTGTAGGATAATAACAGGCTACCGTCCAGCTACACAGACAATGAGATACATCATTTTGAGGAAAGAATTCCGCTGATTCATATAAAAAGTACGGCTTTTTTAAGCCAAGAAAAATAGCTTGTAAACAGGGAAATTTTTATGACATGCGAGACACCACAAATACGCCTTAAATATTTCCATTTTTGACTTGTCCACTCACATTTTTCTTTTAGATCAACAAATACAATATGCAGAAATCAAAGTGAAAAGAGGTTTCGGGAAGGGTCTCCGGGGCCAACAGGAGCCGCATCAGTTCTCTGCCGTCTGAGAGCTGGGCTCTTAGCCTTAGTTTTCTCGGTGTATAAAATGAAGGAAACAGCATATATTCAGAACCTGGAGCTGTGATTAGAACAATGCAGGGGCTCGAATGAGTATCGGCTCTGTGGTTTCCACACCCACACCCCCTTCTGCCTTTCCGGTGATGAAGTCCTCGTGTGTTTCAGCCTCTCATCCTGCTCACGACGGGCCACATGCAGCTCCTTCAGTCCCAGGAGAATCCCACCGTGTTTCAGGGGCGTGAACGGGAGAGACCGGAATTTTAACGCATATCGATCTTCAAAGTGTGTCCTCCGTGCACTGTACCGGACCCCTCCCCACATGTCTGTGAATTCACCCCATCTTCACGGCAGAATTAGAGCGCTTTAGACAATGTGGGGAAAGTGCCTTGATTTGCACAAACGTATTCGGGAAGAAAGCCAGTCTCCAGGGTGATGAGAATGGTAAACACTCTAGATTGGGGGCTTATCTATAAATTAACCCACAGCAAGTTATGCTAGACTGTTACCAGCCTCAGTAAGTTACTTGTAGAAAGAAAAGAGCCAGGTGTGTAATGTGCAGGCATCTCCCATCCCTGGGTGTGTTTGGCTGTGTCTGGGTTCAGTGTGTGCACAGGTGTGTGTGTGCCTGTGCCTGTTAATTTAGGAAGAAGAAAATACTGCAAAGGTGTTCACTGTGCCTTAGCTCGCAAGTGAATTTGGATGCCTGTTGGCTTCTTTTGCAGAAAATCATGTAAGATTTCTAGCCTGAAGCTCGGGACTTAGAAAATTACGGTCATCTATGTATTGGAGTTGCTGAATGTAAGAAAATCTCTGAGAACAAAATCCCTTTGGATCTTTTCTCTCCTTGACTATAATATTCAGAGCTGCTCTGGCTTCTCTCTGATACAAGAAATGCAAATGCACTTCCTGGGTGGGGGAGCCTGAAACGAGATGCTGGACCACTCCCAGCCTGAAGGAAACTCATTTCTGGGTTTAAGTGTGTTTATGACTTAGGAACTACCGTGAGGAGCCGAGTTTGTTGGGAAGCATTTAGAGCCTGGATCAGGTAAGCAGAGCAGTAAGTTTGTTATAGAATTGCCAATAAATGGAAGCACCTACTTTTTTTTTTAATGAATTGGAGGAAGTAAAAATCAGTATATTATGACATGTAGAAGTCACATTTAACAAATGATGAGTTTTGCTTTGAGACTCAGAGTTGCCATTTGAATTCTGCCATTGGCTCTTAGTGGTTCTGTTTGCAAGGTTACCCTCTGTATCCTTGTAAGCCCTTCTGCACACTGGGTGTCTTGAATATAATTTTTTGTGGAGCTGTCAAAGTTTATTCCTGTGGACTTAAAGCCAAGGTGCATCCAGCATCAACTGTGTCACGTCACCCAGTTCCTGGTGCACTCCTGGGGTACTTGCTCCTATGGGACTTGCCTAGACTGGGCTTTGCAGAGTTTCTCCCGCTGCCTTCAAGATAGACTTCCCCGTCTCCATCAGGCAGCATCCGGACAAAAGTACCCCCTGAGCTAACGTTTCACAAGATCATGCAACCCCACATGGCGTGGACACGCTGATGAAAGCAGGACACGCTGGCGTCTTGCAGGAGTACCCCTGCTGCATGCCGCAAAAGGGTAACGGGGAGAACCTTCTCAGATTTAGAAGCAAATGCAGTGTGAAAGACTCTCTCCTAAGTTGCGTAAGCCCGTCTTATGTGGTTTTACTCAATATTTCTTGACCGTGTATGATCTGGGGAGAGAGAAGGTGTGATGTAACACAAGGAACTGAGCCAGAGTGGGCTGGGTTGGGAGTAGCCAGTTGGAAACAGCTCCGTAAGCCAAGCATCCACTCACCAGTTTCTAGGGTCCAGATCATAATATTTCAGCGACATAGTTAGTGATAGGGCTTGAGTCCTGCCAGGGATACAGGTGTTGGGGATGCGTGGGAGAGGCAGAGCTTGTTATGGAACTTGAGGAGTCACACATCTTCCTGGGGTGGCTTAATTAGCCCAAGTCGAGTGAAACGCAGACCTGAAGATCAGAAAGCTGGAGGAAGTAGGGAGGAGGGTGTCCACTGAGCCCCTGTGTGCGCTGAGCACGCAGCCAGTTTCACTTAGTTATCATTTCATCCTTTAAGACGTGTCTCACGGCCCAGAATGTGCTCTGTTGTGGTCAGTGTCCTATGTGGCCTTGAGAAGAAGGTGTGTTCTGCTCTGATAGGGGGGTCGTCTACAGATGTCGGTGAGACCCCATTGGCTGGTGGTGGTGTTGAGCGCATCTCTGTCCTGCTGTGTCTGCTCTCGATTCTCTGTCTGCTCTATCTGTCCATTACTGATCAAGGTGTTGACGTCTCCAGCTATGATAGTGGATGCGTCTTTTTCCTCTGCTATTATATCCATTTTGCCTCACATAGTTTGGCAGAGCTCTGTGGTTGGGTGCGTACATGTTGAGAATTGTAACATCTTCTTGGAGAGTTATGTGATGACCCTCTTTATCCCTGATGCTTTTCCTTGATTTGAAGTCTGCTCTGCCTGAAATGAACAGGGCTACTCCTGCTTTGCTTAGATTAGCGATAACATGGCATATTTTTCTCCATCCATTTGCTTTTAATCTACATGTGTCTTTATATTTAAAGTAGGTTTCTGGTAGACAACGTATTTTTTTTGATTCACTCTGACAATCTCTGTCTTTTAATCAGTGCATTTAGACCATGGGCGTTCAAAGTGATTACTGATATAGTTGGATTGATATCTACCATATTTGTTACCATTTTCTATTTTTTGCCCTTGTTCTTCTTCCTATATTTGTCTTCTTTAAATCTCATTTAAAAACACACCCACTAATTAAACATTATTATCCCCATTTCGTAGACGTGGAAAGTGAGACTCAGAAGCACTTAATATCCTGCCTCAGTATATGCATTTACTCACTAGTGACAATGGGATTGAAACTTAGAAATGTCTGGCTAGTAAATCTCTGCTCCCTCCATCCCACAAAACTGCTTCCCATATCTTCATCTCATTTAAAAGTTTTCAGTTCCTATTCGAGGCTCTACACCGTTTATAATGGGTCAAAGTTTAGTTATTATGGGAGGCGAGGCACCCTGCAGTTGGCATTTGCAAATAGGCGCTTGTGTGGGAGAAAAAGAGACGCAGGCTCAGAGACAGGAAGTCAGAGACCTCTCGGGTAGGACGGTGCTTTTCCTACATGCTTTTCTGTGTTTGCGCAGATCTGTATAAATTTTACATTCAAGGATATACACGGTGTAAACATTATAGCACTGTGTGAAGACGCATCCAGCCCTCCGAGATGCCCAGGCTGGATGGCTTGAGGTTGTCCACGCAGGCAAAATTGCACGAGGTGAGGTTTCAAAGAAATGGCATTCCTTCTTTATCATGGTAAAATGTACAAAACATAAAATTTGCCACTGAACCATTTTTTAGTGTACAATTCACAATGTTTTCCAGCCATCACCACAGAAAGAACCGTCATCCCCTCTGACAAAGGTAACCAGGAAGGACAGCACGAATAGGTGACAGTAGCAAGCCCTCTGACATCCTGCAGACACGTCAACAAGCTGTAAACCACCCAGAGAGGGGTCTCACCCAGTGAAGGAGGGGCTTCCCTTCACCAGATGCTGTGCACTTCCCCACTTTTGCTTGGGCAGCTGGCAGCATGCCTCGTCAGTTTGAGTTCTTGAGGGAGGTGATAGCTCTGTCCTTTTTCTATTTAGTCCCTGTCCTTTTCTATGTTTATGTTGACAACTTTTGTACATATGTGGTATAATTTTATTTTCAATATCCCCCCAAAATACTTTGGAAAGTAGATGACCAGAAAAGATGACAAGTAACCTGTTATCAAGTATATTGGCAGCCGTTGTTTGGACACTTAATAGACTGAGAGATGCCACATAAATATGAGCCCAGCTTTTGCTCCAAAGGAGTGAATTATTTGGAGTTTGTCAAATACATGCTTCTGTCCCAAGCTTCTATTTTTCACTCCCTTTGTGTCATCCCTTTTCTTGCAAAGCCTCCCCCAGCCTCCTTTGTTTCACTCCTACTCACCCGTGTTTCCAGGTCACTTGTCACCCACCACCCCCACCCCCGATAAACAATGTCCCATCCCGCCTGGGGTACCGCGTATGAGAGCGTTTGTCCCGCACAGTGTGATCCTTGCTTTTCCGTCTTCCCCTGCAGGCAGGGGCCGTGCTTGTTTATCGTGCTCTTTTCCAGCAATTGGTGGATGTGGATGCTCAGTATGTGATTTTGTGCCAGACAAGCTGGCGCCAAGGGTGAACTGAAGAGTCGGCTTTATCCCCGTCGCGGGAGGGAAGGGGGCCCACGTGGGCACAACCCCCATTTTCAATCCATCTCTCTCTCTCCCTCTTTCTTTGACTCTGTGTCTGTGTCTCCACGTCTTTCTCCATCTCTGCCTCTCTTGCGCTCTCTCTCTGTCTTTCTCTCTCTTACACACGCACACGCCCCGTTCCCCTCCTCCTGGTACAGGAAGGACCCCATCCCCCCACCCCGTGTGTAGCAGGGACAGCGCTCTCTCAGGACACATACTCCCTCACTTTTCCTCCCTCACTCCCCTGTCTTCTGCGCTCATGCAGTTTATCTCGGTGGGCTTAATGGCACAGGAAATTTTCTCATTATCTTCCTTTGGGTCTGGAATTTTTCCTGAAATAATCTGTGTATTTCTCCATTTCATGCTGGGCTGAAATTTACCTGTCAGGGCCTCAGCTGCCCACCCCCAATTTGAACGGAAACATTTCCTCATGCCTGCGGCCTCTAGAATCTCTGGGGAGCCAGAGACCAGGACCCGCCCCCCCCCCCATTATTACAAACAATCAGGAACATTGTGGAACAGAGAAGAATTGAATCTCAGAGTCTCTTTCTCCAGTTCTTGGCAACTTTCCTTTTATTAGACGTTGCTAGTGTTTCTATCTGGTGGTGGTATTGATCAGCATACTTTAATAGTTTATTTTCTTCAGAAGCAGGTACTCGGAGGACCTACATCAGGTTGATTTTGATTTGCAAAACAAATACCACGATTGAGGGCATGTGGCACCATATTGGAAGGAAAGGTCGTGCCCTTTTCCTAGGGCTTCGGATCCCACCCGGGAGGGCAGCTCCACTAATGCAGGAGCTGCCCTGCGTGGGGGGGGGGCGGGGGGGGATTTGCTCATTCATCGTTGTTTCCTGCATCCAAGCAGAACAACGGTGAGCCGTCGCTTATCTCCCAGCTCAAGGCTCTCCCCTCCCGCCCTCCAGGGTGGCTGGTGTGGTTTAAAGCTCTTTCACAAGAGCTGGATTTTCTGATCACATCACACTCGGCTTAGCGAATGTTGTCTTGTTATGGCAGAAAATATCATTTTTCCATCAGAACAGAATATCATGGACCCAGACCGTGACCCATGTTGTGTAGCAGAGACCAGTGACGTTGTCACGCGTCTGCCTTGTAGGAACTCTTCTCCCATTTTTCTCAGGAGTAACTGAGACCGTGTGTTAAAGAGATTCTCACATGTCCATCATAACCCTCAGGGTGGTTGGTGATGGAGGCACGGTCTCCCCGGCGCTCTGTGCGTCCCTACAGCAAGGACTGTGTTGTCCGTTCAGTGTCCCAGGCCAAGAATGAGTCCTGGAACAGAGAAGCCACCGGATCAACGTTGAGTTGCATTTTTTAAATTAAGAGAGTCAACCAGCTACTTGTGTTCATCACCAAATGTTTAAAACAAAAAGCCGCCCCGCTGAAGCAGCTCCACGTGTGTGTTGATGTCGGCACCGAGCGTGACCTTGGCGGTCTGGGGGGAGGGGGCAGGGCCTGGTCCGCCAGCCTCCCAATAATCCACCAGCAGACAGCCCCAGCCCAGGCTCAGGGAGGGTCTCCCGGCCCCCGCGGCCTCGCTGGGCTTCGTGGGCAGCTTCCTCGGGCCTCCAGATGGGAGGGAAGCGAAGGCCACTTCAGGCAGGAGGTGGCCTACATCGCTGTGTCAGTCACTGGTCACAGGGGTTTGGCCCCACTGGGAGGAGAGATGCTGGGGTGAAACCTCTGCTGGGCGTCTCGCCAGCACTGCGTGCACAGGGGTAATGGGTACAGATCCCTGGTGCCTGCGCCACCGTCTGCCCCTCTCCCAACACTTGGAACACCCCCCCAGGGGCTCAGCTCAGGGACCCACCTCCAGGGGCACGTCCAACTCCAGGCTACATGGACATCTTCAAAGGTCTGCGTCTCTGAGGCGCCTTATTTGTACCAACCCATTTTCCAGAAAAGATTTCAGTGCGAAAAATCTTGCCATATTTGGTACTGGTGAGCTGTAGAATACCTATTTTCTTTCCCGTTACTGTAAATGGTGGAAGAAGATGTTGCATTTAATTAAATACCTGAGATAAAGAGTTTATTAGCGGGCGTATTGTGGTTTACACCCAGAATGATACTCTGCTCTCCCTTGAGGAGTGTAGTGCAGACCACGGGTGTCGTGCTTTGCCCATCTTACCTTTAAAGGTGTTTAAAAAGTGACCTTCGTGCACACGTGTATGTGCATGTGTAGTACAGAGAGGCAGATATACATAATGCACATACCTATGTAGAATACACACACAAAGCACGCACACACATATACAGTGTATATATCTGTGTGTGTGTGTATATATATATATATGTCCTTAGGAGTGGACTGTCTTTGTAAAAGGCACGATTCATTGACAACGTCAAGGAAAGCCCTCCTGGCAGCTCCCCACCTTGCACTGGCTCAGGCATCGATCTGACAGCAGGTGATTCGGCGGCGGAGCTGCCCTGGAACCTCCGTGCGGTGATCCCTTTACTCCAAGGAAAGGGAGAGAGAGGTACTGTGTTGCTTAAAGCAAAATTCATCCTTTGCACACCTTCCCCAACACGTGCCTGGGGATTTGAAATCATTTCAGGGACTGTAATTAGCACACGTCACAGCATGCCTGTGTCTGGAGGAGAAACCCCACGGCAGTGTTGCTGGTGGGCAGGGACACGCCTCTGAAGGGCACTGGTGAGCTGATGGAACCCTGGACATGTCTGTCCACAGCCCTCTCTGTGTCCACTGTCATTCCAGTGGTTTTCACCCTTTCCCTTGAGCACTGGTTTTCCAGGGATTCGCTGTGGCCTGGAGCCCAGGTGGCCGCTGGGCTGTGCCTTTCACCCGCCACTGGGTGGGCTGGGGCCCTCCGTAGCTGGGAGCTTAAGGATAAACCTACATGAAACCTGACACTTTCTTGAATATGTCTTATCCTTGTGGTCCTGGGCTACCTTCAGTTCTTTCCCAGAACCTCAAGTATAACTTTTTTTATTTTTTAATTTATTTTTGGCTGCGACGGGTCTTAGCTGCGGCACGTGAGATCTTTGTTGAGGCAGGCAGGATCTTCTTTGTGGTGCACGGGCTTCTCTCTAGCTGTGGCGTGCGGGTTTTCTCTTCTCTAGTTGTGGCGCACAGGCTCCAGGACGCGTGGGCTCTGTAGTTTGCGGCACGCGGGCTCTAGTTGAGGCATGCGAGCTCAGTAGTTCTGGCACATGGGCTTAGTTGCCCCGCAGCATGTGGGATTTTGGTTCCCTGACCAGGGATTGAACCCGCATCCCCTGCATTGCAAGGCGGATTCTTTACCACTGGACCACCAGGGAAGTCCCAATTATAACTTTATAAATAAATTCCAATGTGTGCTTGAAAGAGATGTGCAGAGTGCCTTTAATCTCACATGGAATTCTGGTTGCATTGGCTTCCTAACTTCCAAAAAATGTTCTTAATGATTGTCAAGATCAAATGCAGGTGTTATCATTCGGGGCTGCTCAGCCCTCCGTTTATACGTACGTCTTTAGGAAGGAGAGCGACAGAACGTGGGCTAATCTCCGTCGCGGCCTCTCTGGCAGAGCACGCCTTTTATTAAATTCTTTTTGAGGTTCTACATCAATAAACATGTGCCTGGAGCAGCATAAAAGCTGGTTTCATAATCTATGTGAAGTCTTACTGAATTTTGAATTTTGACAAGTCCTGTGAACAAAGAACACAGCCTTTTCACTCTCCACTTTAAAAAGTAAGCACTTAGGGCTTCCCTGGTGGCGCAGTGGTTGAGAGTCTGCCTGCCAATGCAGGGGACACGGGTTTGAGCCCTGGTCTGGGAAGGTCCCACATGCCGCGGAGCAACTAGGCCCGTGAGCCACAACTACTGAGCCTGCACGTCTGGAGCCTGTGCTCCACGACAAGAGAGGCCGCGACAGTGAGAGGCCCGCGCACCGTGATGAAGAGTGGCCCCCGCTCGCCTCAACTAGAGAAAGCCCTCGCACAGAAACGAAGACCCAACACAGCCAAAAATAAATAAATAATTAATTAATTAAAAAAAAAAAAAAAAGCACTTAAAGAGTTTAAAACCCCTGGACTCATTCCAAGGATCTGGTGCAGTGATTCCAGTGAGCCTCACGCTGTTCCAGTGGGACAGTGTGGTGGGTGCAAAGGGCAAGGAGGGGTGGCCCCTGCACTCTGGACAGTACAGCTCACAGGGTACGCAGCGGGGCAGGGCTCCCGGAGGCTCGGTTCTGAGCCTGGATTTCCCGCTGCCTCTAGGGCACTGGGGGCCCTTTCACCCGACGCCAGGGTTTAGTTCTCTGTGTAATGAGAGGACATGACCTGGATGGTTGGGGTGAGGATGAAATGAGGGGAAGTGTGTGAAACCTCATACTGCGCTGGCACAGGGCACATGCTCTGCAAATCTTGTCCCTTTCCTCTCTTTGCTGCGTGGTTTGCACGAAGTTGAGAAGAAAGATGGCTCCCTGGGAATCCACTAAGAAAGAGTCCATGCAGTTATAAGGGCTGAGAAGTTCAAATAATGAGGAGCTCATACGTATCTAGAGAAAGATACGTATTTATCTCTGTAAATAAACTTTAATATTCGTGTATATAAACATATGTTAGAAAAGCACACATCTCCTCTTGTGTTTAGGATGAGGCTATCTGAGAAGTGGCCCACTGTCTCCTCCAAGAACTGGAGCTTCAGTCGGAAACTTTAAATTGTACATTTCACTGATGAGAGATTTGGTACAAAACAGATACCAGGGACAAATAGAAAATAATTGATAATGAAAATCCTTGGGCATAATTTTATTTCAACATCTTTATAAATGATCTGGTAGAAGTAATGGAATCTAAATTCTCTAAATCCATTTACCAAGCTCATTCACGTCCCCATCCATTCATCCATCCACCCACCCACCCATTTACCCATCCATCCACCCACCCGTTCATCCTGCAGGGGTTGAGCAATGCTGTGTGCCAGACACCGTCAGAAACCAGCAGTGGAGACACCCAGGAGGCCATAATTCAGATTGTGGTAAACTCTCTAAGTGAGGTGTGAATAAGGCTTTATGGGGACACAGAGGAGGGAACTCAGCGTAGGCTGACCTGTGGCCCCGAAGACCAGTAACGGGCATAACGTCTTCCGGCATGTCATTGACGTGAGCGCGAGGAAGAAATCCGAGAGAACATCCTTTGAGAAAACCTGGCTGCGAGTCACTCTCACGGTTGCAGTAGATGTGCCACGTGCCAGGGCAACGGTCCTCTCCTGTCAGTGAGGAGTCACTGAATTACTAAAGGGACTGCAGGGTTTCTTTATAGGAATTTCTTAAATAAAACTTTTCATTTGCAGAGATTATCTTGAGAGGCAATGTGATCCTAACTGTGGCTAGCTCACAAAAAGCGGGGGGTGGCTTAACCAGAGACCGCGGGCATAAGCAAACCTTCCAGAAGCCTGAACAGGAGGAGGGGCCCCTTTCCCGGGGCTGGTGGTCGAGCTGTGTCCTGGGCCTAAAAGCCTGAAGGAGAGAGGAGGTTGGTGGGAGTCCTGGGAACGTCTGTCTACACCAGAGCTGCCCATAAAGAGAGGAGTGAGCCCTGTGAGGTTTACGTTTCCTAGTCGCCACATTTAAAAGGAACAGCAGAATCAAGTCAGTTTGGACCAGTCACGCTTCAAGCACTCAGAGCGGCCAGTGCTCTGTCTTGGACGGCACAGCCCTGCGCTTTGAACGGGCTGCTGTGGGGCAAACCGTGCTCCCCGAGACCCCGTGGAGACCACGTTCTGGGCAGTACCAGGGCCTGAGGGCCATCAGCCCAGCCTTTGATCAGTGGGGCTTTCCCACCGTGCACCTGAGAAACGCACAAACAAGTATGAAATCTGGAAATGGATTCACAGACTTTTTCACATGTGGATTTCATCTAGCGTTTACTGTAAAATTATAATGATGTTTAACGTTTCCCTGCCATAATCTTAGAAATACAAAGTTGCACATGTTTAACAGAAAAGCACATGAAGAAAGTATTCCATGATAACAAAAACGCTCTTTTAAGAATTAGATTTTGGGGCTTCCCTGGTGGCGCAGTGGCTGAGAATCTGCCTGCCAATGCAGGGGACACGGGTTCGAGCCCTGGTCTGGGAAGATCCCACATGCCGCGGAGCAACTAGGCCCGTGAGCCACAACTACTGAGCCTGCGCGTCTGGAGCCTGTGCTCCGCAACAAGAGAGGCCGCGACAGTGAGAGGCCCGCGCACCGCGATGAAGAGTGACCCCCGCTCGCCACAACTGGAGAAAGCCCTCGCACAGAAACGAAGACCCAGCACAGCCAAAAATTAATTAATTAATTAATTTTTTTAAAAAATGAAGAGTATTAACTTAAAAAAAAAAAGAATTAGATTTTGCAGATGAATGGAGAAAGAAGAGGTGGTGTATACATACATTGGAATACTACTCAGCCATAAAGAAGAATGAAATTTTGCCATTTGCAGCAACATGGATGGATCTGGGGGCATTATGCTCAGTGAAGTAAGTCAGACAGAGAAGGACCAATCCTGTATGAGATCACTCATATGTGGAATCTAAAAAATACAACAAACTAGTGAATATAACAAAAAAGAAGCAGACTCACAGATGTAGAGAACAAACGAGTGGTTACCAGTGTGGGGAGGGGCAGTAGAGGGGTGGAGGAGTGAAAGGCACAAACTACTGGGTGTAAGACAGGCCCAAGGATGTATCATACAACACAGGGAATATAGACAGTATTCTGTAATAACTGTAAATGGAAAGTAACCTTTAAAACTGTATAAAAATTTTTTAAATTAAATAAATTTTAAAAAAGAATTAGATTTTACTAATTCTTTGGCTCAATAACTAAGGGATTAGTTCAAATTATTCACTTTAAAAGCCTGTCTTCCAAGGTTGATTGCAAATTATGACTAATAATGCTCATCCCTACCTCGTATTTTTAAATTATTTTTTTAAAGTGCTGTGAACTGCTCAGAAGAAAAGTGCTGCATAAAACCAAAATGATATCATAATTATTATCATCTACAATTCCCACTAGGCTACGCTGCTGAAGTAGGTCAAGAATTGGTCTGAAGCCACTTTCTTGTGTAAGTAAAAATTTAAAACAATTCGAATGACTTTTGTCCTAATCAGCTGGGGCTGCCGTACAGGAGGCCGCAGACAGGGGCCCTGTCCCAGCAGCCGTTTGTTTCCCACAGTCTGGAGGCTGGGGTCCAAGGTGCCAGCAGGTTCAGTTCCTGGTGGGGACCCTCCCTGGAGTGCAGACGTGGTTTTCGGGTTGTGTCCTCACCTGCAGAGGGGGAGCTGTCTCGTGCCCCTTCTTAAAAGGGCACTGGTCCTATAGGATTAGAACCCCACCCTTGTGACCCCACTTAACCTTAGTAACCTCCTTAATCCACATATAGTCACCCTGAGGGTTCAGCTTCCATATATGAATTTGGGGGCAGGTGGGGCACAATTCAGTCCATAGCAACTTTCAAAGCCAGCACCACCAAAACGTACGCGCTGCCCCTGGACTTAGAGCAGGAGGGCTGAAAGGGGCCTGGACTAGACGTTCGCCCCTGAGAGCTTCCTGCTCTCCCCTCACGTTTGCTGAGATGCAGTTCCACATTGATCGGACACGAGACACGGCGTTAACCGCTCAATGTCTGGAAAACACAGAGCCGTATTTCAGCCACATCAACCCGAGTGTACAGGTGAGAGGACATCTATCTCGTTTGGCCTGGCAGTGTCAGCGATACTAAACAAATCTCGGTTTAATAAATCAAAGAGCTGGAGATCAGGTGCAGTATTTTTGTAAGAAATAAGAGTCTGCCTCTGCCTGGCATCCCTAACCGCACCTTCCCGGGCACTGACCCCGGGTTACAAGAAAGGTGACTGTCACTTATTTACGGGGTGCTGACCAGGCGTGGGACCCCTCTGCTCTGGGACTGCACCGTGGCCGAGACGGGCCCTCAGATCTGGGGAGACAGAAGTCAACCCCTGGAACAGCCCCACTATTGTAGTGGGCAGAATCCGACGTGCATTTGTTTGTCTCTCACGCATGGTTGCATCTTCTTTGGGAGTGGCACTTCCCGGCTGTGCGGTGGGGGGAATACACAGCTGAACTTGCCACTTCCTCCCAGCCCATTTCTCTCGTGGCTCCATCTGCAGAATGTAACCGAATGGGTGGTTGGCTGTCCTTGGACCCCCGCCTCCAGTGGGGAGACAACTTTCCTGGAAGAGAGAACAGGCAACGGGGTAAGAAGGAGGAAAGCAAGTGTATGAGGCTGATTGTCCCGGAGCTGATATACGGTGTTTAATCCCTAGTGCCATCCGTAAGCTTTAGTAATTTGTTTTTTCCTTTGGAAGAGCCAATGTTTTCTTAATGGAGAATCAGTAGTTCTGTCTGTGCACGAGCCCAGCCGCCCTCTCCCCCGGCACGCAGTGGTGACTCAACCCCACAGGGGCTCGAGAACCAGCAAGAAGCCCCAAGAAAGGAGAGAAGGCAGAGTCTCGGGAACAGGAAGGTCAGGTGGTCTGATTGATGGTGCCTCCCTGCCAGGCCTCTCTTCTCCCTTCTCTCATCTCCGGGGTTTGGGACTGTTTCTTACATAAGCTAATTCAGTCTTACATCTGCTTCCATCACCGACTGCACTGGCCGTCCTGGGGGGCCCCTTCCATCCCCGCATCCCAGCGTCCTCTCTTCTGGACCAGAATCACAGGTGAACTTGAGAGAGATGGGCTTTTAAGGTGTATTTATCTCCCCAGTAAATGGAGCAGCTAATGCACTTTTAAAGAAAAGTGGTGATTTTTTCCCTCTGTGGGAGAGGGGACCCCTGGAAGACCACTCAGAGTATCCAGGAGACTTATTCCCAGTTCACAAAGGTCAGTGGGTGGAATCGGGGGTAGAGAGTTTTTAACTGCGTTTTCCAATGCAGAGGCCATTTTAATATTCATGAGGTTGCAAGTGAAGCCAAAAGAAAGGTTACATCAGTAGCCGGTCAGTGTGTCCTTGAAGGGAGCTAAAATATATCTGAGGACTTCTGATTTAGCAGCTGGGTTCTGCCTAAAGGAACAGGGGGCTGGTGAGCTGCGGATCACAAAGCGTTGCTAGGCTTGAGCCGGAAACCACTGTGGCAGGTGCGTGTGGACACTGCGTGTAGTGGGTGAGGCGGCTGTTGAGAACCACAGAAGCCAGGATCCTTAAGTAAGGAGGTCTCTGGACGTGACTGAACGGCGAGAAATCTGAGAGTCCTAGGCTTTCGCTTATGAAGAAAGCAGTAAATGAGATCTTTAAAATAATGGCAGTACACTTGCACCAAAAACAAACAATAAAAAGCTTATAGCAAAAGTAGAATATCTAAGGAAAACAACTACAATGATAGCTGATTAAAAGCCGAGATTATTAATCCACTTTTTCTTTTAAAAGAAGAAGAAAATAGAGCAATAAAAGGCACAAGTGGTGATTGTTTTTTCTTAATCCAATAGAGTAAATTAAATTTATATTGACTATACTTAAAAAATTGTTTTAATACTTCTCATAGGTAAATAGAGCTTCAGGAGAGATAATGAATCAAATGTTATGAAACTACAGAGGAAATAATTTCTTGAAAGTCGAGTAACACTTGCTACATGAACACCTGGGCCCTGGACCTGCATGCCGGTGTTTTGTGCATCTCTGTTGTCATTAATTAACGTACGATGAACAGTCTGGCATCATGGGAATAACTTGCAAAGGCACATATCTGAAATCACACTTGATACCATCACCTGTCTTCCACGTAGAGATAGATCGTAAGGTAAAGGTCAGATGCACACGCAGATGGAATAAGGCAGGTGCGAGTGGGGAAACGGGGAAACATGGCAGGTGCCCCCCCGGAGGTGAGCCCGAGGCCGACAGAGTGTCATCTGGCCTCGTCCAGGCTGACGCCGTGGGGTGCAGGGCAAGGCCCAACTGCATTGGGTTAAAGCTTGTTCTGCTACTTCCCATGCTGCCATCACAGCCAGCGATCCAATGACCCTGAGTGCAGTTTCCTTCTTTAAAAGATGAAAGTAGGGTCTATCTATCAATATCTTAGGGAGTTGTGGAAATCAGAAATACCACACGTGAAGTGCGTGGTCCCTGGTGGTCTCAACACACAGTAGCTGTTGCTTTGGTGATTTCACAGGGCCCCAGAACCTCTGGATCTTTAGTATTGCCCTGTTTGGTTTATACAAATCACGTGTTTATTTTACATTTTCCTTAAAATAGTGAGTCCTCACAACCTATTATTCAATAACATAACTTCGTTTAAAACTGCGGTATGGGCCTTAAGAATTGGTTAAAATTCTGACTTTGTCCTTCACAGGTTCTATTGGTACTTCTCTGGCCTCATTTTCTTCTTCAGAAAATGGTACCCACACAAGACCTGCATGAAAGAATGCTGTGTCATGTCTAGTACGTAATATAACCATAGTCCCTGGCAGTATGCACTATACATGGCTTTCTGTATGTAATAATATTTTTATTCTTTTATAGAAAGTGAATTCTTTTTCTTCAGTATTCTTCACAGATCCTATCAAAGCAATATACAATTAATTGGTGTTCAAAACTATTTTAGTAATATATCTTTTTAATTCTAAAGTTTCTGGATTACAATCAGCAAGTTAGTAAATCACCCCTGAATTTACTCTTCTTTCCTGGCTCAAAGATTATTTTATGTGTTTTTTTGTTTATATAGCCAATAGCTGCTGGTTCACTGGGGACGGTCATTAGATGAAATGTTTGTTTGGACCTTGCAAAGTGAATCATTTCACCCAGGGTTTACTACTTCCTTCCCAAGGATAACTGCAGTTTTAAAGCGCTCATTTAATCGGCTCGGAGCCCTTAGTGGGAGCAGAAACATGCAGGCCCTGCTAAGGCTTTGCTGCAGGACAAGAGTTTAGAGACAGCGACTGACGTCGGTGGCCGAAGCCTGGCAGCTCAGTCGCCTCAGAACATAATAGGCTGTGTCCTAAGTGTGGGTCCCCTGCTGTCTCGAAGGACGCAGAAGCCCTCCTTTCCTTACACGAGGGAAGCAGCCTCTGGAATAAGGACACTCTCTTTACCTTGCCATGTGAATGCCGTCTGCTTTCCCTCACCACAATTCTGAACTAAGGAGAAGGGTAGTTGCAAACTGGCTGCAGTGAGTTGCATCTGCCTTTATGTATCTTTTAAAATTTCTAGTGAAAGAAGTCAGAAAAAGTCACATGAAACAGAGAGAGCAGAAAGAACTTGTAGGAAAGCAGTCAGTCTAGATTGCACTTGACTCTGCATATGCCCAAGTCATGCCAGCTTTAAAGTGACAGTGTCCCTCTTCCATGTGGATGTGCTCTCCACCCTCAGGGTTCCCCCTTCCCTCCCGTGCGTCTCCCCACCACACGCATATCCCTTTCTGAGTTAGAGTGGCAGGTGATCACGTACTGAGTGAGGCACTGTGATTCATCTTGTATATTTACTACATTAAGCTAGATGGCTGCATGCTGCATACTTCACTGTATAAATATGCATTAATGATTTCTGAACATATGAGAAGATGCTCAGCCTTTTTAATGATGAAAGAAGCATTTTTTATGAAGTGTTTTATTTTTTCTCATCAAACTGGCAAAGATCAAAACATTTCTTCATGCACTACGCTGATGAAGGCCTTCGATGCTCCCTCCCAAGACTGACAGAGCTTCTTTGAAGGGAAATTTAAGGTGAACAGGAGTGACATCGGCAAAATGGTGGGGTGGGCAGCTCCAAGTGCTGATCCACCCACAGAAGCATCAAAAAAACAGGGAGAAAAGGTCAGAAACAACTTTGTCAGAACACTGGAAAATAGTTGAATGTTTACAGCAACCAAGAAAATGCTTAATCAAGAAAAAGGCAACTTAAAAATGGTAAGAAAACTTTGTGGAATTTTCCTTTGCCTTGGCTCCAACCAGTCATCAGGTATGTTTATTTTACCATGATTAAAAAAATAATAAAAAGTACCTGTTTGTAAGTGGGAATTTAGACAGCCACACGTATACCCAGGTCAATGTGTGTGTTCAGAAAAGACCTGAGAAGGCTCTGAGTTTTTGCTTCAGGCTAACATCTAGGCTCTTGCAAACCTGCCTACACATTGGAGGACAGCTCAGCACAGAGAAAATCTGGAAAGACTGGGAAAACAGTTTTGTTTGTTTTTTGTTTTTTTAGCTCCTGGCATCAAGGAAATTTCTGTCAAAACACTAGCTGGTCTCAATCTAAGGAACAGAGACCTTAGTGACCACATACCACAGCAAATACAGTTTAAAAAAAAAAAAGTTTGGAAAGTCACTAAACAGACTACTGTAGCCTTCAAAAACAAAAAAAGCCAACCCTGGGGAAGAGTTTCCAGGGTTACCACAGTATAATTTTCAAACGTCCAGTTTTCAACGAAAAATAAAAAGCACATAGGAAAGTTTTAACTTGTTAAAATTTTAAAGTTTTAATTAAAAAAAAAAAAGTAGAAGAAACAGGAAAGTATGGCCCATTCTAAGCAACAAAGTAAATTGAAAGAAACCATTCCTGTGGCAGTCCAGACACTGGATTTACCAGGCAAATACTTTTAAAACAATTATCTTAAATATGCTCAAACTACTAAAAGAAATTGAGAAAACAATGTATAAACAAATGAGAATATAAATAGATAGAACATTATAGAAACCAAACAGAAATTCTGCAGAAGAAAAGTACAATAACTGAAATGAAAAATTCACTCAGAGATTTAACAGCACATTTGAGCACACAGAAGAAAGAATCCACAAACTTTAATACAAGACAACTGAAATTATAGGCTGAGGAACAGAAAGAAAAAATAATGAAGAAAAGTGAGGGGAGCCTAAAGGACTTGTGGATATCAACAAGGAGACTAATGTACCCATCATGGGAGTTCCAGAAGGAGAAGAAGGAAGGAAAGGAGCAGAAGTAATATTTGAAGAAATTATAGCCACAAACTTCCAAAATTTTTAGGAAAGAGATGAATCTACAAGTTTAAGAAGCTTAATAAACTCCAAGTAGACTAAACACAGAGATGCACAAAAAGACACATTATAATTAAACCATTGAAAGACAAAAAATGGAGAGAGGGAAAGAAGCAAAAGAGAAGCAACTCATCACATGCAAAGGACTCTTAAAAGGTTATTTACCTGATTTCTCACCAGAAAATGTGGTGGCCAGAAGAGAATGAGATGATATTTAAAGTGCTGGAAGAAAACTGTCACATAAGTCTGTATCCACTGAACCTTTCCTTCAAAATAAAGGCAAAATTAAGGCATTCCCACATGAACAAAAAATTGAGGGAGTTTGATACCACTAGACCTGCTCTCAAAAAATGCTAAGGGGAGTTATTCAGATGGAAATAAAAGGATGGTAGACTTGCATGCACTTTTAGTAGTGGATAGGATGTCTAAATAGAAGATCAATAAAATAGAGGACTTGAACAATACTATAAACCAACTAGATATAATACACATGTATATGTAGAACACTCTACTCAAAAAGAGAAAATATACTTCTAAATACACTTCTAAATAAAGTGCAGATGGAACATTCTCTATAATAGACAATATTTTAGGCTATAAAACAAGTCTCTGTATATTTGAAAAGATTAAAATCATATGAAGTATATTTTTGAGGATAAAAGGTAGAAATCAACAACAGGAGGAAAACCAGAAAATTTACAAGTATGTGGAAATTAAACAAGACACCCTTAAACAACCAATGGGTCAAAGAAGAAATCACAAGGAAAATTAGAAAATACTTAGAGATAATGAAAATGAAAACACCACATACCAAAACATATGGGATGTTACAAAGGCTGTGCTTAGAGGGAAATTAATAGCTATAAATGCTATTAAAATATTTTAAAAAGAGTAAAGATTTCAAATCGATAACCTAACTCTATACCTTGAGAAACTAGGGAAAGCCAAAGTTATCAGAAGGAAGAAATAATCAGTAGTCAAGTAGAGAAAATTAAAATAAAGAATAGAAAAACAATAAAGAGTATCAACTAAACTGAAAGTTGATTCTTTGAAAAGATCAAAAAATTAAGAAACCTTTCACTAGACTGACAGAGAAAAAATAGAGAAGACATAAACAACTAAAATCAGAAATGAAAGTGAAGACATTACTACAGACCATAGAGAAATAAAAGTGATTATAAGAGAATACTATTGTACAACTAATTAGATAACTGAGTTGAAATGGATAAATTCCTGCAAACATGCAAATTACCTAAACTGACTGAAGAAGAAATGGAAAATCTCAATAGACCTATGACAGGTTAAGAGATCAATTCAGTAATTAAAAAAAAAAAAAAAAAACTCCCAAGAAAGAAATGTCCAGATGGCTTCATTGTTGAATCCTACAAAACATATACACCAATTAACACATATACAACATTAACACCAATCCTTTTTAAACTCTTCCAGAAAAATAGAAGAAGAGAGAGTACTTCCCGACACATTGTTGAGGCCAGCATTATCTTGATACCAAAGCTGGATAAAGAGATCACAAGGAAGAAAATTACCGACCAATATCCCTTCTGGGCATAGAGGCAAAAATCCTCAGTAAAAGTCTAGCAAACCTAATCCAACAGATTAGACACATGACCAAGTGGGATTTATTCAAGGGAGGCAAGTGAATTATATCTCAATAAAGATGGGGGAAAAAAAACTCAGAAAAAAACAAGGAATGCAAAGGTGGTTCAACATAAGAGCAATCGATTAATACCACATTAAAAGAAGGAAAGAAAACATCTCAACTGATACAGAACAGGCATTTTCAAAACCTTACAATTGTTCATGGTTAAAAACTCTCAGAAAATTAGGAATAGAAGGGGACTTCCTCAGCACAATGGAGGACATTTGTGAAAAACCCAAAGATGAGACTTCCAGTTTCTGGCCTACTGTTACCTAATGATAAAGGGGTCAATTCTCCAAGAAGTCATAACAATTTTTAACGTTTATGCATTCCATAGAGTGTCAAAATACATGAAGCAAAAATTGATGGAACTACAAGGAGAAATAGGTGCATCCACTGTTATAATTGTAGATGTCAATACCCCACCATCAGTAATGGACAGATCCAGGGGCAGAAAATCACTAAGGACATAGTTGGACTGAACAGCATCCATCAGCTGGATCTAACTGACATCTATAGACAACCTCATCCAACAACAGCAGACACCCCTTCTTCTCAAGGTCACATGGAACATTCACCAAGGTAGACCATATGTGGGCCAAATAGCTAGTCTTGGATCTTACATCTTTCACAAAAAATTAGCTCAAAATAGATTGTGGACATAATGTAAAACTATAAAACTTGTAGAAGTTAACATAGGAGAAATCTGGGTGACCCTGGGTCTCTCCATGACTTTTCAGATACAACACTGGAGAATAAGAAAAGAATGATTAGTTGGACTTCAGTAAAATTAAACTTCTGCTCTGCAAAAGACACTGTTAAGAAAAAGAAACAACAAACCACAGACTTGATCATATTTGCAACACGCATATCCAGTCAAGGACCGATATTCAAAATATACAAAGAACAATTAAAACTCAACAGTAAGAAAACAAACATAGAGACAGAAAGTAGTTTAGTGCTTACCAGGGGCTTCTGGAGGGGGAATGGGGAGTTGTTACTAAATGGTTACAAGATTTTTATTTGGGGTGATGAGAAAGTTTTGAAAAAGATAAGTGGTGACAGTTGGCAACATAGTGAATGTATCTAATGCCACAGACTGGTCCACTTAAAAATGGTTTAAAAAATGGCATATTTGCTGTTACATATAGTTTACCACAATAAAGATATTCACAAAAAAAATTTTTTTTAATGCACACACCTTTTCACTCAACTAATTAAATTGGAATTCATTGCATAGAAATACGCATATGATCTCACATGAATAGCGGTAGAGCTGTTTGTTGCAGGAGGGTTCATAGGAATGAAAGACTGGAAACGAATGTAATAGTCCATCTCTAAGAAAAGGGTTACTTCTCTTCTCTGTGCAGCTATTTAATGGAATCCTGTGAGTCCAACCAAATGAGTGAAGTCGAGCCCTATCTACAATACGTTCTAATTTCAAAGGTACTAAGCTTCATTAAAAAAATAAAATAAAAAGGTAATATTCAGAACCACATGTATCTTTGGCTTCATTAGTAGAAATAGGACCATGGTTAGAACTGAAAGAAAATGCTCACCAGTGTTCACTCGATAGAGGTCGGGGCGTGTGTCTTCACCACGTGCCCACAGTGTGTATATATTTATATATATATACACATACATATATATATATACACATACATATACATACACATATGCACACATGCTGAGGTAGTCCATCTGCGTTACGGTGGAGAACATGCAGTGGGAAATACAAACACCCTATTTTGAAGGCTGCTGGGAGGTGATTCAATCCCAACTGGCCAATCGTGTAAAAGGCAAAAGATTTTCCAATCAGAGGGTGAGGAAAGGTTCAAATTAAAATATAAATGTCAAAAGGAAAAAGGCTGGGTCGTGTGTGGTGGGAAAGCACAAGGAGGCCTGGGTCAAGCAGAGCCGAAATTGAGCCCAAGTATTTATTCCTTCCCCAGATTCATTAGTTATTTCAAAGACTGAGGCTCGTAAATTCCCCTCACTTCCAGAAACCGCCAAAAAGGTGCTTTCCTACATAAGATGATAAAACTTAACTACTTGTTTATAGACTTTAAAAATTACAGTAATATCCCATAAAAATGTGTTATAAGAAACTTATCAATACATATTTATTTGCTTTAGAATTTATAGCAACACAAGCTTTTCGGTTATCCACTGTAATTAGTATTAAGTTAACTACACATGCGAAATATTTTTGACAAATGACCCTTAGAAAATAGATTGTCTTCTCACACTGAAGCCCAACTTCATCTTACAGCTAACTGAAATGAGTTCGTCGTGGTGCTATTGGCCTTAAAAGTGCAGTGTATTTTGTAGCAGTAAGGAAGTTAAGGGTCGCACAATACTTTTTTTTTTTAACGTGTTAAAATCATTACGCTGTAGATCTGTCTGTTGTTTGATAAAGTATTTGGAGAATTTTCCATCAAAAAATACTGCTGAGTTACTCTCATGTCATAGGCTACTTTTCTGATTTCAGTCTTCCGTGGCCACCTCCCAAGTTTCTTCTGCCTTGAGGAGAGAATAGAACGAGTGAAAGCGCTTAGCCCAGCTCAGGGTGTGTAGCAAACACTCAGCTACAAGGGTTCCCGCTGCCACCCAGGCCACACTCCCACTCCCCCTCCCCTGAGGTTGGGAACTCTCCATGGCCTCCCCCATGGCTTTCCTGTCCCCGAATTCCCTGGAAGTTTTCTTTTGTTCCATATGGTGGACACAGGGGATGCAGCTGGTCACCAGCCTCTAGCAGTGTCCCCGGGATTTCTCCAGGCGGAGTCGCAACCTGTGCAGAAAAAGGCTGTGTGCCTCCTTTCACGTCTCCCGCCCAACGTACCCCGTACGGTGCAGGACATCGACTGAAAGGTAGTTATAAGCAGCAGTTACTTTTTCTGAATTATTAATATTATTTCTAGAATATCGCTTCATTGTGATATTTTTCTAATACTTTCACTAGAGAGTTGTTTTCAGATATTGAAAACACATATAACGGGTAGTGTTTTGGGAAGAGTAAAACTTCCTGAGGTAAGTCAAGGAATAATTGGGGGTAATTCCCAACACTAGAGAAAGTCAACAAGTTTTAAAAACAGAACATTTATAGGTGTGGAATCCCTCATACAATACCTAGAAGTGACTTTCCTTCCTTCCCTCCTTCCTTCCCTCCTTCCTTCCCTCCCACCTTCCCTCCCTCCTTCCCTCCTTCCTTCCCTCCTTCCTTCCTTCCCTCCTTCCCTCCTTCCTTCCCTCCCTCCTTCCCTCCCTCCTTCCCTCCCTCCTTCCCTCCTTCCTTCCTTCCTTCCTTCCTTCCCTCCCTCCCTCCTTCCTGCCTCCCTCCCTCCCTCCCTCCTTTCTTGTCTTTCAATAACTGTTGAACAGTCGCATTTCAGTCTTTAATTTCTCAAAACCAAAGCAACAACATGAAAATAAGTTTGTTCGGTGTATAGCTTGTCCAGGAATATGTGGTTATCACTTCAGTTTCACTTTCTTGGGTTTGTTTTCAGTAGCTCTTTAATATTTTATCTCCCCAGCACCGTTATCCACTGTGCATATCTAGTACATTAAAATTACTAGTGCCCGTCGCTTCTTTGGAGCCAGGGCATGCCGTTCCGCGAAACAGCAGCCTTTAGCATCTTTGATTTTGCAAAAGGCCGTTTCTGACTTGGGCGTTCAGCCTCCACGTGAGGCATCCTCCCCTGAATGACAGATGCGTCCCCTGATATGCGTTATAGGTCACCTCCGTTGATGCTAAAAGCAGCTCCCCCACGTCACTAAAATGTGACCTGAGGTTATAAATTAGATACTGTCAAGTGATATACTAATTTATTACTTTTTAGATGAACAAGTGACTCATATCAAAGTTTAATATAATGTTGCCCTGTTTTAATTTTCTGTGCAAACACGGACTGGATGACCATTAGCAGGAGAGCTAATAACATGATTGTTTGCTTTTGTGCACCTGGAAGCATTGCAGACTGCGTCGTCTGATTTTTCTCATCTCAGCTAAGTCTTCACTGACATATACTGACAGCCACCAAGCCACGGTGGGGAGGCCAGGGCGACACTGAAAACCTGTTGTGTCCAAACCCAAGGTCTCCTGCTCGCCTGGAAGTCAGGGTCCTCAGAGGGCAGGTGCCAGTCTCTCTCCCCAGGGGTGAACTGTCATCTGGGGACAGGGTGCTGTGTCATGCCCTGTGACCACCCTACGCCTGTCCTGACGGGCGGGCAGGTCGGGTCATTCATCCTTTCCTTCTGTCACTCAAACAGCCAACTTGTATTAAATGCTTTCCCTGTGCCCAAACCTAGGTTAGGATTCCACAGATATAGCAGGAATAAAAGGCTTTTTTTAAAGTGTCTACTCTAAAGACATTTACTGTTCAGAAAAAGAGAAGGAGGAAAGGAAGATAGGAAGATAAAAAGTTAGGAAGAGATATGGTATATGGTAGATCCATACAATGGAATATTATTCCATTTATATAAATATAGGAATATTTGAATGTAATTGGAATATTATTCCCATAATATGGAATATTACTGAGTGATAAAAAGGAGGGAAATACTGACACCACAGGCTGCAACATGGATGAAGCTTGAAAACCTCACGCTCAATGAAAGAGCCAGACACAAAAGGTCACATGCTGTGTGCTTCCACTAATATGAAATGCCCAAAACAGGCAAATCCATAGAAATAAAAAGCAGATTGGTGGTTGCCAGGGGCTGGCAGTAGGTGGGGATGGGGAGTGACAGCTGATGGGTGGGGGGCTTCCTTTTAGGTTAGGGTGATGAAAATGTTGTGGAGTCAGATGGTGGTGATGTTTGCACAACATTGTGATTGCACTGAAAACTCCTGAACTGTGCGCTGTAGATTGGTGAATGTTGCAGTTGGTGAATTATAGCTCAAATTTTACATGTTTTAGGAAGTGGCGAGGGCCACCAGAGAGTGAGCTAAGCTTCCACAATCCCCAGCTGATAACTGGAAAATTCCAACTTTCTCTGTTGAAAACACAGAGCCAAAGAGGAAGAGCCTTCCTTCCTGCTGGGCCACGGGGACCCCACGGGAGGTCCTCCCTGACCTCTGGTCCAAGACGCCAGCGCTGGGGAGGGTAGAGAAGGAAAGACCGACGGAAGGAGCCTGGTGTTGGCTCAAGTTTGAGCGGAGTAGCCCTACATCCGGGCATCTGGGATGTGAGGTGATAAATTGTCCAGTTGTTTAAGCAAAAGGAGGGAAGGAAGGGAGGGAGGGAGGGAGGGAGGGCGGGAGGGATCGAGTGAGTCGGACTTCAGCTGAATTGCTGCTGGGATCGTTATGAATCCAAATGTTTTAAGGTGTTTAGATTTATTCTGGTCAACAGTAACTTGAGATATATTTTATCTCTGATGAACACTGTTATGGGCTGAATTGTGTCCTCCAACGTTCCTGTGTTGAAGTCCTGACCCCCTGCACCTCAGAATGTGACCTTATTGGGAAATATCATCTCTGCAGATGTAATTGGTTAGGATACGGTCATACTGGGGTCAGGTGGGCCCCTCATCACATGTGACTGGTGTCCTTACAAGGAGAGGCGATTAGGACACAGATGCACACACAGCGAGAACATGCGTGAATCGGAGGGTGGAGAGGACCACCAAAGGCACGGTGGCTGCGCGAAGCCTGGAACAGATGCCCTCGCAGCCTCAGAAGGAACCAGCCCTGCTCACACCTTGACCTCGGACTTCTGGCCCCAGACTGTGAGAGAGTGAATTTCTCTTGTTGAAGCTGCCCAGTCCTGTGGTGGTTTGTTTTGGCAAATTCTAGCAAACTAATACAAGGACTTTAAATACAGTACTTTTTAAAATCATTTTTTACCATTGCTTTAAGCTTTGTAAGTCTGTCATCAATTTTATTGTTTTCACTGGTAGATTTTTCTGGTCTGTGAACAAGGACAAGATTTTCCTAATCATTTGATTCAGCTTAACTAAAGGCAGGGCACTTAGCTTGACTTCTGCAGAAGTTAGTGAATGAGTTAATGAATTAATCGCACAGGCAGTGACCCACTAGCCAGGAAAGCTATCTGAAGGGGCAGCAGTCAGTGGGGAGATCAGGTCACTGACAAGGGTTATTTTTCTCAAAATCTGCAATGCGTGATGGGTAATATACTTCTGCAGATACAAAAGAAGTTTTGGGGTCTCTAGCTTAAATTATTTACCTAGGGATGTCATTTTTTCAATCATGTTGCTAAAAATCGTGTTCTCCTTGATTAAACAACATGAACCACATAATCCCAACACCCTCATTCTTCCCACATCAGATGCCTGACTTGTTACCATAGGCGTGAAGTAATTAGGGAGCTCTTACAAAACAATGGATACACAGCGATGAAAGATTACGGTTGAAACCCCATCCGTCTGAGTGAGTTTGGTGCTTGCAGCATCTCTGCAAGCTCCCACGTGCCAGACTGTATGTGTCTGTGGACGTGTTTTCATCGGGCAAGTATTGGTCCTAGGTTTTGGCAATAACTTCCCATTGGTATATATAACAATACCGAGAAATTAGCACATACTATGTATTTAATTATGGTGTTCTTGCCTTGTGAAATAGCTCATTATTAGGTTAACAAAGTATAAACCCTATCCATTTTGTGTATGAGTATGAAAGTGTGTGTATGAGTATGAAAGTGTGTGTATGGAGGCGAGGACTTGGACATCTTTCTAGTTTCCATTGTTAGTAATCAGTCTCCCTGCTCTCCCAGCCCCCGGCGTCCCCAACAGCTGCTAGAGCAATCTTTCTGAACTGCAAAATTAATTATGTCCTTTTACCACTGATAAGGGTTCAGTGGGTCCCCATAGATTTTAGGATGAAGTCCAAACTCATCATGCATGGATTCAGTATGGATGTTTCTCACCTGGAAGATGGGAATCGACCTAGTATCTCCTTTGTGGTTTTTTTAGGAGACTTAGCTGGTATATTGGTGAGGGCTCAGGTGCAAACAGTAGCTCCCATCTGCTAGTTTAAGTGGAAAGGGGACGCAGGGGGATGGGAGGCGTTCAGGTTGTTACTGGGACCGGAGGGCCGGCTCGGGCCAGCTCCCCGGGTGCCCTTGTGGCCACCACCGCTGAGCCCACAGCCTCCGGCTTCTGGTCAGGGCCTCCGCTGCTGCACCCGTGAGTGGCTGAGTTGTGGGATTCTCCCTGGAATCATCACCCCCATCTCTGCCACAATTTGTGCTGGTAAAATAGATTCCCTGAAACTTCAAACTGGTCTCCTCTGACTCAAATTCAAATCAGAGACTCATGCAAGGGCAGCAGATTGGTAGAACAGAAATCACATCAGGTTTGGAACCTTCCTTACAAGGACTAGGAAATGCATGTATCTATCAGTCGTCTATCGGTCAGTCTATCATATCTTTCTATTTATGCGTCACCTATGTATCGTATCTTTCTATCCATACATCATCGATCTATGTTTCCAGCATGTGCATTCTAGACAGGATTGGGATGGATGTGCAATAAGCCAATACAGAGAGCTGACAAAATATTCATTCATTATAGGAATACAGCAATAACAAAGTTAAACTCACTGATTTCATGGAGCTTACATTCTCCTGGGAAGGTAGGCACCTAGTAAGTTGTCACGTCAACAAACAACATCAGTTGTGCTGAGATAAGAAAGTGGAGCGGTTGGCGAAGGGAGGTTGTCTTAGCTCAGGCTTAGTCTCTCTGAGGAGCTGACCTTCAGGTGGACATGGGAAGGATGGGAAGAAGGAGACTTGGGAGCTTTGGAGGAAGGACAGTCCAGGCAGTGAAATATCAGGTGTAAGGAACTGAAACGGGAAGGAAATTTGTGCGTAAGAATCATCCAGGCGGGTGATGCTGGAGTGACGTGATCGAGGTGGGAACCACAGCAGGTGGGGTCGGAAGGAAGCGAGGGGACGTGAGGGCCTTCAGGGCGTGCTGTGGACTTGACTTCTGCCCTGGACGAGGCTGGACGCTCTTGGCGGCGCTGATGCTGGTGGGGGTGACCGCGGGGCTCCAAGAGTGGGAAGGGTGACCAGCTGCAAGGTTTGCATCAAGGCGGGAGATGCTGTGGCCTGGGCTGTGGCGGCTTCGTTCGGAAGTGTTTGCATTCTGGGCTCATTTTGAAGGCAAAGACGACAGTGTGTTCTGATGGATTTATTGTGAAGTGAGAGAAAGAAATCAGATCAAAGATGCCTGATTCCTGTTTGAGCCGAGCAGCTGAGTGGTTTAGGAATCGTGGTGTCGTTTACCGGGAAGGAGAAGACTGGGGGAGGGAGAGATTTGCCGTGGAAAATCACGGGTTCTCTGAGCCAAGCTGAGTGTAATAAAGACCGAAACGGAGGTGTCAAGTAGGCCGCTGATTACAGAGGTCTGGGGTGCAGGAAGGCGGCCAGGACCGGGATGACTGCCTGGGAGCATGAACATACAGATGGGACTTGAAACCACGAAGCTAAATCAGATCACCAGGAAGGGAATGCAGGGAAGGAAGGAGGCGGTGGGTGCAGGGGTGTCGCGAGAGGTCTGGGAGACGGGCAGACAAAAGGACGGAGGTGGGTGGGCGGTTTGCACACAAGGGCAGGGCATCTCCTCTGCTGTGGGATAGTGGTGTGAACACTGCCACGACCTGGGCTATCCCGAGTCCCTGCCGGTCACGCGCGCTGAGCTCCAGCTGCCCCAGGTCCCTGCACTTGCCCTGAGGGACGCTGTTCTCTCCTTCCTCCGCGCCCTTCAGCGCCTTGCTCCCCCCGTGCCTGAAGCCGGATCCCACTCTGCCGGGGTCCTTCCCCAAGCCGAGCGGGAGGCACCCGGTTAGCGGGGACCCAGTGCCGCCCCTACCCGCCACCGTGCTTGCAGTCCAAGGATGTCGCCTGCTTGCATGTTCAGTTCTTGTGTTAGAAAAGGAATTGCAAGCTCTTTTCAGAATGTTTAAAAACACATATAAACCCAATGGCATTTCTCTGGGACTCTGTTTCCTTGTCTGTAAAATCTAAAATTCATTGGTTCTCTGACTTCAGAATTCTGGGAGAAAAAAGGTGTAATTAGTTGTGCTTGGTGATTACCTGGGTTCTGGTAAGTTGGAGCTCTTTTACTTTCGATTTATAGAATCAATTTTCTTAGGCCTATTCTTTAGTTTCCAAAGTAACTCAGCAAACGGACACAATAAATGCAAGCATTTTAATTGTATTTCACAGCATAAAATTTAGCATAAACCCTGAACTGTATTCTAATTCTATAAACTGGAATGTGTACCTGCCCACATCTCCGAGGAGTTTCATCTGGGGAACAGGCTTCAGGTCAGCAGAGACCTTGGATAACAGTAACTAGTGACACACACCTGACTTAACGTCGGGTGAGCCTTGAACTTCACATCAGTTTATAGCCATTAAATATTTCAGATGTACATAATTTAACAGGAGTTTAGCATGTTTCATATTTTATAAAATAGAATTTCAGTTAAAAGCCAAGCATAATGAAACACATTGAAATGCCAGACTTAAAATACACATTCTTTACCAGGATAAATACAACTGAGACAAGTCAGGACGCTTCACAGTAAAAGAATGTCCCAGACAGTCACGTTGGGGAGCACGGCCCTGGCAGCTAGGCACTCGTGGTTTCTTCAGCATGAAATGATTTCCCCACATTTCCTACCCTGGAAAATGCCTTTTCCTTACTAAATACGTGGATCACATGTTACTATGTCAGGGTCTTCTCTGATAAGCTGAGTTCATCACTCTTTAATTCTCATCTGTTTACAGATTTACGTGTTGTTTCATTTGTCAAAATGCATAATGATAATTATTATTTATTATTGTTTTAAGTGTCCGCCTCAATTCCTAGACTATGAACTCATGAAAGTAAGGGTCTTTTTTTTTTTAAGTTCACTGTTTTCCCCTCCATGCCCAACAGAACAGTGCGTAACAAATGTTGGTTGTGTTAAATTCAACTGAAAACCTGTTGGAGTCTTTCTAAGCAGCTGTGACACACAGCCTCGTCCGCAGGGTCGGGGTTCAGCCAGTGCCCGGTTGTGAGTCTGGTGGTCACATCTCACCACGTGGACAGAGCGTGGCTCTATCCTGTCACCACTTAGGTGCAGGCGGTGGACTCCCGGAGGGCAGAGATGCCGTGTTAGCAGGTCATTACCCACGACTGTCTTTATGGCGCCGTTTTCTGAAATATTCACAAACCCGTCCGTGAAACCCAGCCGACTGCCTCTGCTGAATGATCAAGTTGCTGCCGGGAAACCTGCAGCAGCTTTGGACTGAACACCTTTTGCTCCATGATCACGCCGGTCTATAGCTCACGGCTGCTCAGGGACCACAGTTCTTAATTATTTGTTTACTGTTTGCACCCTACCTCTTTCCAGACATCCCAGCTGTTATTTCATGGGATTAACAGTTTCAGTAGAATGAAGAACTTGCTGGATCTTTACATGAATTCAGTTCTGTGTGTGTGTGTATCTGTCATAACCCTCACAGGAGAGACGGACGTGGCCTCTGGTCTTGAGGATGCTTGGGCTTCATTAAACAGGGAGGGCTGTGAGGGATGCAGGACGTGTCTCAGGTCTCTGTGTGTTCAAGACACGCTGTTTGTGTTATACGGCATTTGAGCCTTATTTAACCTTTTCCAAATCAGGACAAACTACTGTCTGGGCCCCATAATGACAGATTGGTGTTTGGGTGTTTGTAATTCCCTGACATCAGAGTTTCAGTGGAGCGACAGACCCCTTGTTCCAGAGCCTGAGTTCATAGTCTGTCCCCTGCTTATTTGCACTGACTGTGAACTTAACCCTGCTTCAACTTTACAAAACTATAAGAGAATTGGGTTGCTGTTACAGTTGCCCTTTTAAAACCAAGTGTGATTTTATGTCCCCAACGTTGTCTGTAATTACACCATGGCATTCGTTCTGCATGTTCTAGTATGTACGGCAAACATGTTCTGATATCACCTTAAGGCATTAACATTACTCTAAATGTAAAATTATTCAAGGCACAATATTATATCCATTTTCCATTAACTTTTCTTTTTAAATTTTATGACATGGGAAAAAGTGTTATCCTATCAAAAATTCCTTTTGATGGGGATTAATTACTGCTTACTTAGCTGCATTGTTTTTTTTTAACATTTTATCAGTCCTTTAATTATTGAAAATTAATATATACTAGACATTCAGGCAGGCATATTTCTCTTTTCCTAAAATGGCAGTGAAGAGAGAAGTAGGGATTGTAATACCTAAAACAAAACTTTTCTTGACAGCCCAATGAAGTAAGGAGCTGACCTACTTCCTTTCTCCAAAGAACAGGAACATAAAAGATCTCAAACCACGACCGTGACCAAACAGCTTAGAGATCAAACCCATCCTGCACCTGGCTTTCACCTGAAGATGGGCATTCTCCATCCTTCAGCGAAACTGGCCCTCAGAGCCGGCCCTGCTACACTGCAGCAAGCGCTGCAGGAAATGCTGGAGCATTCTGTCATTTCAGCGAGCTTTTATTATCTTCCGTCCTTTCAATTTGAGGTGCTCGATGAACTTATTTTTGTGCAGACTTCAAATGCATAAACTGCTAGCTCAGCCCAGATTAAACCTTATTGCCATTTTCTTTTCTCTCTTTGGAATATGACAGGGATCTCTCCCTAAATGGACCAGGAAGACACATGAGCTTAAAGGGCCTGAACAGAAGAGCCTGGAGCCAGGCTTATTCGTTGTTCCCGTGGCCAGGTGGGCAGGTGTCATCTAGAAAGTTTACAGCAACCTTGGTGGGTACACCTACTAACGAAAAATGGCCAAACTCAGATCTGTTTTCTTGAGAAAGATAAAATGTACAATTACGGTCTCGGGGTTATCCCAGTCTCCCTTTGGAGCTTTCCCCAAGGATCCCCCATAAACTCAGCTCATGTTCCACCACGGAAGCCCGACACTGCTGTTTCGTGCTACTTATCACAGTTTAAGTTGCAAGTTTATCATCGTCTTCCCCAGTGAGCACTAAGGCCCATGAGAACGTGAACGCCTGCCCTCCTAATACGCAGGGCCTGGTGCCAAATGAAAACATGGGGGCGCCTGTTCAATAAGCAGGGAAAAGTCTCCTTAAAAGTACTGAAGAGTCGAGCTTTGCCTTTTTTCTGGTCTCTTGAGTTGTCATCATATTGTTTACTTGCCCTTTTATGTCATCCTAAGTAAAGAAAAATTTTATATTTTAATTATCAGCATGAACTTTACCATTTGTCCTCACACAGCGCAATGCCAGTTTTAAATAAAAATGAGAGCGTGTGCAACTTGTATGCAGATCACTGGAATTAGTCTGTATTTCCTCATCTGTAGGCACGTGGGCGTTTTGTGCTTGATGGAACAGTGGAAACATTGCACAAAACCAACTCAACTGTTTCAATTTTCGTTGTGATGTGCTGTATCTAACGTGGAATCTCTATGCCCAAGTCGTTATTTGCTGCCCTCCTTGTCTTATCACTGGGTTTCATTTGGTTCTCACCAACTTACAGTTTGTTAAACTTGATCCAGAGAGGGTGAACTTGACGTTCTTGGAAAATTTAAGTCTTTTAGGGGGGTAAGTGAATGTAGTGGAGGGAGAGTCCAGGAGAGCATTTACAGAACTGTTCCCGAGGCCCTGGGGAGGCCGTCTTCTGGCACACGCCGCCATCTCAGCCGACTCCACTCTGTTGGGGGCAGGCTGGGCATCAGGTGTCGAGTCATCACATAGCACCGTCTGAGCACAGCACTCAGCGAGTCGGGGCCCCTGTGCCACATTGGACACTCCCCTCTGCCCGCCGTGCCCACAAAGGGGGCAGACACGTGTCCTTCCTGTAAGGGTCCTATGAGGCATCGGGAAGTCCAGGAGGAAACCTTAGATGGGAGTAACTGTCTACTGAGTCGGAGAGAAAAATAAAAAATCTCCAAACACTGCTGTCAGTTCTCCCAGTTCTGGAGGCAGAAGTGTGAGATCAAGGTGCCGGCAGATTTGGTGTCTGCTGAGGCCTCTTCCTGGTTCACAGACGGTGTCTTCTTGCTGTGTCCTCACGTGGGGGAAGGGCTGGGGGCTCTTATGTCTCTGTTATGAGGGCACTGATCCCAGCATGGGGGCCCCACCCTCATGACCTCATCACCTCCCAAAGGTCCCCTCCTGACACCATCACCTTGGGGATTAGGGTTCAATATGAATTTGGAGTTGGTGGCACAGACATTCAGTCTATAGCAACTGGGAAATTGTTGGCTACAAAGACAGGATATATAATGATAAATCATACTCCATAACATAAAAGCAATACTGGGAAAGAAAAATCTGAATGTGTGTTTCAGTAAATTCTGGTAACTAAAACGCAAACCCAATATATACTAACACTGAATGATTCCTAGGTGATACCTTTAGGCAAAGCAAATTTATCAGTAAAAAAATGTAGAAAATAGAAAGACAAAACAATGAATTTGAATGAACATGTTTACAAGGTAGCCATAATACATGATTGTAGAAGGTGAAATATTTCAGTATAAATTGTTTATATCATGCATACAGAAAAATAATAATTTGGAGACTGAAGGGACTGCCATGCTCTTTCTTGAAGTGAAAGGAAAGTAGTTCGCTGACTGTAGGAATACGATTAGCAACTGAACAAGCACTGGATTCTAGTAGAAACTAGCTTGAACCTCATTTGAAAGCCTTGTATCCATTGCTTTTCAGCATAGGTTAGAACAAGTAATAAATTGTATCATTTTAGTTAGTAGAATAACATAAAATTTACCTCTGATGGGCCTGAAGCCTTCTGGCATAACAGTTTTGAGTGAAGACCGCCCACAGGGATGAAGTTTGCATCTGTGCTGTGGGGTCTTGTGCTGCTGTCCTGCTGGGGCGGCCTCTCCCCCAGACACTGGCCCGAGGCGCTGGGCCTCCACCAGCACAAAGGCCCTGTGCTCAGAGGGGCCCCAGCTTGGTTAACGCTCTCCTGTTACTGTTTGAACAAGGGGACCTGCATTTTCACTGTGCACTGGGTCCTGCCAATTATAGGCCTGGTAACAGGGGTGCGTTCTATACAGGGTAATTTGTGTAGGTTGTTATTCTTTTTTGGGGGGGATACTTCTTATATTTATGGCTATTTGCATGAATATAAGATTTCTAAAGAACCCTACTTCTTAAAATTGAAAACTTGTAAACAGATCCATTCCCCACATTTTCATTAGGTCTGGGGACCCTTTCTTAGATTATACAGAAGTGCAAGGGTTGCAGGGCAGGACTGAGCAGCCAAGAGTCTGTGCAGAGCACGACGCAACCTTTTAGATTTCATGGGTGAATGGGAGACGTTTCTGTTATGATGATCTTTTTACAATTAATATACTTCCTTCCTCAATTCAATGATCTTTATGATTCAGTGTTCTTAAAAACTATTAGTAAAGACAGAACAACAACAACAGAATGAACTCTCTGTAATAATGGAAGACACAGTGGAAATGCCAGAATACTGCTTAAATATTTGGGTTTTCATGTTCTAGAACCGTGTTTGTGAGAAATGTAGAAAATAGATACTTGCCATGAGACTGCAATAATTTGCACTCAGGCTGAGGAACATGCTGGAGGCTTTGGGGAAATTGGACATAATAAAGAATGAGGTGTCTGATTATCTACAACATTCACTCTGAGTAGGTGATGCTTGGATTTTGCAGGAAAGGCGCCTCTCACCCCCAGACACAGCTCAAGTCAGGCACAGCGGTTGTGTCCTGAGGGAGAGTCGCATGAGCTAGATTTGTGGTGACCTGGTTAAATGGACACCCACGAAGACAGGAAGAAAAATCCCGGGAAGGGCGATAAAATACGAGCCATGGCGACATAATGAAGCCAGATTACGATCTCAGCCCAAAGTGAGCCCGGACCAGCTGTTGAGTAGTTAAGAGACTTTGATAAAAGTCTGCATTAGAAAAAAAAAAAGGAGGGGTCTTCTAGTCCGTCTTTAAAGGTAATTTTAATTTCCGGAATTCTCTCATCAAAGAACATAACTCTCAACTAATCACAGAAGGATGACAGAAGGCTTGTCTCAAAATATTTTTGCCAACTGAGATTAAATGGTATTTTGTTTTAGAACAATACTCCCTTTTCAGTGTTTTATTAATTGGTTCGATTAAGGCAGATCTATTTGAGGAAGGTCATTTTCGACCAAAACATAGTGATTTCTGAAACTTTACATTCCTATCCTTTATTCCTAAAAGTATTTTGTATGTGTGTGTCTGTGTGTGCGTGCTCACGTGTGCCTAAAGGGTTAGTAGATTCTGCTTTGCAATTTGGGGGAAATTCAGCCAATATTTACTGAATGGCTGCGATGCACCAGCCTGGCCGGTCCTGGGGGATGCTGAGACGGTCAGGAGACGGTGTTGCGCGTGGCCCAGTCGGAACGGCAGAGCCAGCCTGGGTGTGAGCAGACCCACCCCGAGTTCACACCCTGTGAGCCCTGCTAGGTGCTGGCTGTTTTTTCTCCCAAGTCACTCATACCACGGAGGCCTGGAAGGTTCCAGAATCCTTCAGATATTGTGCCCCTTCTTGATACAGACGAAGAGCACACAGCTCCCGCCCTCCTGAGACGAGACCTCCCTCCATCCGGCGGCGTCCACCGCTGACCCCACGCGCTCTCCTGCCCTTGGAGAAGGTCACAGTACAGGCTGGTCTTTCTCTGCAGCACGGTTTCTGTTCCTCCCGTGGACGTGGCGTGTCCCCAGGCAGGGCCGCTGGGCTTCCCCAAGCAGGTCACAAGGCCCGACTAGCTGACATTTCATTCTGCTCCTGTGGAGGCAAACCCCCGACGTTTCCTCCTTCCTTTGAGCTGCTGACCCCGTGTCGGTCACCTGGCCATCACGTGCCGAGAACAGACGTGCGGTCAGAGGCGAGCTTCCGCGTGGTCCACCCACAGAGTCCCTGCGCCGGCTTGGCACCCACCCCGCCCCCCGTGGACACGCTCCCCCTGAAGCAGCCCCCCTTGTGTGAGGGGCCGTTTCCTTGCCTTCGCAGACCCTGCTCTGCGTCACCAGCCTTCTTCCTCCCTTCTGGGGCATCTCCATTGGCACACAAGCAGGTAGCATCCCCCACCTTCAAGGAGAAACTTCTCGTGATCTCATATCTGCTTCCAGCCACTATCATGTTTCTCTGCTTTCCCTTCAAAGAAAGGGCTTGTCTCTGCTGCCCCTACCTGCTCTCAGCCTCCTCACTGAAAGTGGTCCCCTCAGGCTTTCAGCCTCACTGACCAACGAGAACTCCTTTTGTAGCCTCACCAGGGACTAGATCTGGACCAGCTGGCATCTCTGCATCCTTGACTATCTGCTTCCTTCCTAAACAGCTTCTCCAGCCTCCCAGACACTTCTCTTTCCCTCCTCTCCCTTCCTCTCTCTCCCTCCTTTTCTCCCTCACACGTTCTCTCCAGTTTCCTCTTACTTCACTGGCTGCTCAGTGCCTTTTTTAGTTCTTCCTCATCTTTCCAGCTTCTGAATGTTTTGGTGCCCAGAGCTCCATCCTTGGACCTTATTTCTTCCCGACTTATGTTCCAAGTCACCTCATCCTTCTCATGGCTTTAAGCGCAATCTATTTTTTGATGATTCTCTAATTGATACATCCAACTTAAATGTCTCTTCGGCACCCCAAACTCTTATATCCTGCATCTACCCCAGACCTTTACTGATGTCTAAAAAACATCTCAACTCTTAACACGTTTAAAAGCAAACCACATCCCAAAGCCCAACAACACCAAATGCTGACAAGGACATGGAGCAACGGGAACTCTCATCACTGCTGGTGGGAACGCAAAATGGTACAGCTACTCTGGAAGACAGTTTGGCAGGTTTTTTTTTTACAAAACTAAACATACTTTTATTGTATGATCCAGAAGTCACGCTCCTTGGTATTTACCCAAATGAGTTGAAAAAAATATGTCCACACAAAAAGCTACTACACACAATGTTTATAGCAGCTTTATTCATAATTCCCCAAACTTGGAAGCAACCAAGATGTCCTTCAGTAAGTGAATGGATAAATTGTGATACATCCAGACAATGGAATATTATCCAGCCCTAAAAATAAATGAACTATCAAGCCATGGAAAGACATGGAAGAACCTTAAATGAATATGACTAAGTGAAAGAAGCCAATCTGAAAAGGCTACACACTGTATGATTCCAACTCAGTGACATTCTGGAAAAGACAAAGCTACAGAGACAGTAAAAAGATCAGTGTTTGCCAGGGTTTGTGGGGAAGGAGGGATGACCAGGCAGAGGATTTTTAGGGCAGTGAAACGACTCTGTGTGACACTACAGTGGTGGATGCGTGTCATTTTGCTTTTGTCAAAAGCCATAGAATATAAAGCATACAAGGTTGTAGATGTAAAGCATGGACTTTCGTTAGTATCGATATTGGTTTGTCAGTTATAGTAGCTGTACACATTAATGCTAAATGTTACTAATGAGGAGGTTGAGAGCAGGGGAAGCGGGCACATGGGAATCCTGTGCTATCTGATCTAAAACTGCTCTAAGAATAAAGTCTATTAAACAAAAAAAACCAGATCTCTCCACCCTTTCTCACTGCCTGCTCCTTCTGCGGCCCGACATCTCAGGGGAAGGCGATTCGTTCCACTCGTTGCTGAGCCAGAAGCAGTGGGTCTTCCTCGGTTCCTGTGACGTGTCCCTACTTTGAGTCCAACCCCAGATTCTAGGTGCCCTTCCTTCAGGACACACCGGGGGTCTCAGCAGCTCCATACCTACCACCTGGTCCCACCCTTAGTTAATTAAGATTAATGCATCTTAATTTGGGTTGAATATTTCAGCAGCTTCCTGCCGATACCTCTGCAGCAGCTTTGTCCACACAGCAGAAAGCCTACTTCTTCCAAGCCGTGTGACGTTACTCCACCGACCAGAGCCCTCCAACGGCATCTGCCTTCCACGAAAGGGAAATCCCGCCTCCTGAAATGTTTAACAGAAGCTGCCATCACAGGATAGGCCATGAAATCTCAATACCTTAAGAGAACAGAAAGCCATTTAGTTTTCAACAACCAGTCCCGTCGTTGGGGAGCTCAGGGTGGGGAGGGGACACGCCGCCATCAGCGACCATACAGGGTCCCAGGCTCTGCCGCCACCTCTAGTGTGTGGCTTTCGTGGCCACAAACCGGCAGACAAGCCAGTGCAGGGTGGGGAGCCAAGCTTCGCATGGCCCCTGTCAATTCCATTCCTGTTTCTGTGGCCAGAACTCATCACACGGCCGACGTAGAGGCAACAGGGGTTGTAAAGTGCAGTGCACGCTCGGGCTGCTCTCCTCCCACAGCTCCACACCCAGGAAAGGAGTGAAACGTGTGTGTGTGCTCCAGCAGGGAAGAAAAAGCCTGGTGATGCAGAGCAGGGTCTCACACAAGGGAGAGCTGCTTCAGGGGGAGCGTGTCCACGGGGGGCAGGGGGGTGCAGGGCGGGGCGGGTGCAGAGCCAGCATGGGGACTCTGCGGCTGGACCTTGAGGAAGCCCCCCTCTGACTGCACATCTGTTCTCAGTGCTGATCGCCAGATGACCTGATGGCCGTTGCCACGGGGTCAGCAGCTCAAAGGAAGGAGGAAGCGTCAGGGGTTTGCATCCACAGGAGCAGGGTGAAAACTCATCTAGTTGGGCTCTGTGACCTGCTTGGAGAAGCCCACCGTCCCTGCCTGGGACATGCCGGCCATGTCCTGGCATAAAACATGTCTGTGTGTGTCTGTGTCTGTGTGTGTGTGTGTGTGTGTCTGTCTGTCTGTCTGTCTGTCTGTCTGTCTACGTGAATGTCCGCCCCTCAGAGGGTGTGTGCACGCACATCCCTTCCCTTCCGGCCTCTCGCGCTCTGAGCGGCTCCTTCACCCAAGTGCCCTTGGCCTCCGGGCTCTGCCAGGCTGGGAATCCGCCCCTGGTGCACCGCCCCACCTCTCCCCTGAGCAATTTAGGGCCATTCATGGCAGCAGGAGCTTCTGTGATCTGACTATTAATAGCCAAGCGTAAAATCAGCGCCCAGAAGGCGGCCAGAAGTGAAACCGCAGCTGACACAGAGCGTCCCCGGGGGGGCGCAGCAAGCAGCTGGGGCTGCAGAGACACTGGCTGGTGGCGGGGGCAGCGCCTCACTGACGCTCCCGAGAGCAGCCCCGGCAGCGCTCCTCCCAAAGGCATCTGATCGCCAGGAAGCAGCACCCACTTTCCTTCTGAATGGTGTCAAGCGCAGGGACACGGTTTCAGAGGCGCTTATGTAACGTCTCACAGTCGCTCAAGAGGTAGGCTCCCCAGGCCACCTTCCTCTGCCTCTTCTGCAGGTGCGGACCTCTTACAAGAGCGGGATCTTGTTCCTCATAATGAGACCAGATCCCTGTCTAAGAAAACAAGTCTCGGAAGGTTCAGGAATCTCCCGTCACCTCCTGGCACGTGGAAGGGGCGCAGAGAACGGGAGGGAAGAGAGAGCCCACCACCCAAGCCGTGCTCACGGGGCCCAGCGTTGGCCCTGAGGTGATGCCCTCGTGTTCTCAGTGCCCTTTTATTCAAACGGCGTCTTTTCAAGGCAGCTTCGTAGAAGCGACCCAAAGCCGCACCCTGACGGCCTCCTTTCTCACCTTCCTAACTCCGCCAGCCCACCAGCCCCCGTTCAGCCTCCTGCCCCCACTTCCCTGCCGTCCCTGTGCTTCTCCTCTGAAGTCCTGGCTCTGAATACAGGAGCCTGAGTCTGGACGCTGTTGGTGGACACAGACGCTCTCGGGAGCTGCAGGTCCAGGGATGCGGAGCCGTGGAACCGTGTCACCCGGGCCGGGCACCTGCAAAGGGCTCATGCCACAAAAGAGCAAAGGGGCCCAGGGGAACTTTCGGGGGTGATGGATGTTTATTACCTTGATGGTGACAGTGGTGACACGGGTGTGTCCATAGGTCCAAACTCATCAGACCGTGTACTTCAAATGTGCACAGGTTTTTGTAGGTCAATTAATAATTGTCAGCTATTTTTTTAAAAAAAGCATGTAGTCAGCTGTGTTGGAATGTAAAGAAGAGGAAATCTTAAAATCAGCTTTGTGAATACACTGAGATTTTATTTTTTATTAGATTGGTTGAACTCAGACAACTGGCTTGGAGAAAAGAAACAAAGGTAGAGAGTCACAACCCGTTCCAAGCGCAGACGTCTGAGAAGGCGGCGGTTGCTCTGGCGGGGGGCGGGGGGGTGGTGAGGCGGGGGGAGCCGGCTGCCGGCTTCGGTACTTGAGTGAAGATGGGCAGTACTTGAGCTGAGAGCTGAAGCCTGGGTAATTATTGATTTTCCAAATGATGAGAAGAAAAACTGACAAGGGCTGAATCTTGGCAGAAATACCCATCTTCACCCGCAAAGAAAAATAAAGATCGCGGAAGGAGATGGGGAGAGATGCGCGCGTGACCCTCGTTAAAGCCCGTTTTAACAAGTTAAAACTGGTGTCAGGAATCCTGCGGGCGGGGCAGGGATAAGCCTGCGCTGGCCTCCAGCCCTGGGCGGCCGCTCCCTGGGGTGCAGAAAAGTGCCGGAGGCAGGAGGAGCCGACATCCCCCGGGACTCCTGTGCTCGCGGGGCCACCTGGCTGCCACCCCAGGTCATGGCAAACAGCAGACATGCTCTGTTTTTCCTAAGACCTGACAGCTGCCAGACGTTCAGCTTCCATGAATGCATTTAATCCTCCAAATAGCCTTGTGGTTTCCCGCAGCTAAAGAAACCAAAGTAACCAGTCAGAAAAGTTGGAAACCCACTCGAGGGCACACGATGGGAAACTCACGGGAGGATTCGGACCCTGGCCCTCCTCCCCGAACCGGCTCCCCTGGAGTGTGTGCCGGGCGGCGACCTCCATCCCTTCCCGTTCCCCAGGTCCCCATGTTTCTGTGAACACGATAAAGGCTCCAGGTTTTGGTCGCTCTTCAAAGCCCTTGGGAACAGCCGTGATACAGAATCCACATGTGCCACTGATGCACCCGGATGGCTGGTGCCCGGTGCCAAGGGTCCCAAAGCTGTTGGTGGAAGGTGTGGAACAGAAAACTGACTCTTCCTGACAGCAAATCATGGGAAAGAACTGGGGGTGGGCAGAGCTTCACTTCTGACTTCAGAAGCTGTGAACTCGAGGGTCCCAGACGTCACTGAGGAAGCCTTGGGATGAGTGGACGGTTAGGAGCCTGGAGCTGGGGGGATGTCAAGCCTGTCCTGTCTCGTCTCCCGCCTGCATCCCCAGCTTGCCCGTGTGGACACCGGGCAAGCCGGTGCTGGTCGGACCGGGTTGGGGCCCAGCTCCGGACCTTGTGGCTGCATTTGTGAGCGGGCGCGGGCCACAGCTCGTGGAGAAGCTGAGTAGTCAGTTTATTTCCACGCAGATGCTGAGGGTATTTTTAAACCTAACAGGGTCACGTGACAGCAATCATCTGGATTTCCACAGCGTGTTGTGCCCCAAAGTCACTTTTGCAAGCACAGGGTTTCCGGAAGGGGGCTGTTGATACCGTCGTTTGTTTATTCTTCCTGGGGCCCTCGCAGTGGGCGTTTCAATCCGAGGCTGAGGCGTCTGTACCTTCCGCAGACTTTAGGTAAATGAGGAGTGTCCACTGCACGACGGGTGACACGGTCCTGTGCAGGCCTCCTGGGGCTGGAGAGACAGCGGTCTGCACTCGGGCCTGAGCATCTGTGCAAACAGCAGGCAGGTTCCCGTGCGCCAGGCCCGGGCACGAGCATTTACATCCCGCTACCGAGCCCACGCCCCCCGGATGCGTCCCGTGAGATCCTGCCACGGCCCCATCTGCCTGGGGCTCGGGGCTCCTAGGGAGCAGGGGGCCTTCATCCCGGTTCCTGCGGGTGTTCTCTTCGCTCTGGAAAAGCAGAGCCTGTCAACATTCCCCTGCGGCCCGACCAGCCGCCTGCCCCGCCAGCAGGAAGCAGGCCCGGGGCCCCGCCGCACTCACAGTGCCGACGTCACGGCATCTCTAAGGATGCAGGCCGGGGCATCCTCTGACCCTGCCAGCCCTGGGCCCTCCCTCTGGCCACACGTGGGCAGCCTCACATCCCCCAAAGTGTCTTTGTGGGCAGAGTGCGTGTCGTCCACGTGACCCCTTGTGACAGGGACATCCACGGAGCCTGTGTCACGGCAGGAGCGAGGCTGTGGGTCAGAAAGGGTGGCCTCGGTCTCTGAGCCTTCCATCGCCAGAGGCACTTGGGTGGGTCTGAACCTACATACAGAGGCTCCCCCTGCAGCCACCGCGTGAAGCCGGGGCTGTTCTTCCCGAGTGGGGCAGAGCATGTGGCGGGTTGCCCCCCCGAGACCCTGACAGCAGCAGAGGGGCGCGGAAATTCGAGTTCTGGGCATCTTCTTCCCTCCCTGCCAGGGCCCGACCCACGCGGCTGTCAGAGCTGGCACCGGGAGGTGGGGAGGCGCCGCGGAGAGCCCCGCAGGAGAGCGGAGTGCTTCTCTCCATGGACTCGGGACAGGCCTGAGGCCCACCTGGGCCACCAGAGCCCCCTCCGAGGCCCCTAGCAGCCTGCGCCTGGGTGAGGGCGTCAGCAAAGCCGGGGCAGGGCAGATTGCGCCTCCGTGCTGTTCTGGAAATTCTGACTGGCTACCTTCCAAGCCACCAAGTTGAGAGCAAAGGAAGAGTTTGATGGTAATGAAAACTGGCAGCTTTCCAGCTGCAAACCTGACTCGCTTAAGCTAAGAGAGCCCTGGAGGTCAGGATTGGCCGGCGGGCAGCTGACGGCCGTGCGGGACCTGCGTTCCGAGCTGGCTGTCCTGCTGGCCCTGCGTCTCCCCGCCCCCCAGACGACACCTGCAAGACCCCTGCGTCTGGACGGTGCAGACTTTCAAGGGCTCAACTGCATTTTCTCTAAGCACGTGTGGAGGCGGCCTGTGAATTTCTCATTTTTACTTTATCGTTCCACTTAATCTTCCTTAAAAGCCGCCGGTACAATTGGGGAAGCAGCTTCCAATTAAGAAACCGTGCAGACTTGATGTGTGTGAGGCACGTACCTGCCCCGCCTTTGCCCCCGACACCGAGGAGAGCGTGCTGGAGGCCGTACGTCGGATCCCACGGAACAACCCGCGGAGCCTGCAGCTTGGCGGTTTGGCTGCCACACGGAGGGTTTCCACAGCAACCTCGCCTCCTGCCTCTTATGGTTACAGGTGTGCCTCAGCTCTTTCCCGACCATCCGGTGCCCTGGTGGAGGTGCCCACAGGTTGTAAAGAAAAGGGCACCAAGTCACCCCATGAACTGCCTGCCCTTCTGCCTTCTCTCTCCCCTCTGATCCTTCTGTCTTCTCCTGCCCCCCCATCTCCCCATCCCCCTCCCCTCCTATCCCCCCAGCTCCCATCCCCTCCCGTCCCCTCCTATTTCTCCTGTCTCCCCATCTCCTCCGTCCCCCCGTCCCCTCCTGTCCCCTCCATCCCCCGTTCCCTCCTGACGCCCCTGTCCCCTCCTGACGCCCCTGTCCCCTCCTGTCCCCTCCTGTCCCCTCCATCCCCCGTCCCCTCCTGATGCCCCTGTCCCCTCCATCCCCCATCCCCTCCATCCCCCGTCCCCTCCGTCCCCTGTCCCCTCAGCTCTCCCCACATCTGTCCTGCAGCATCGGTTCCCCATCTGCTCATCAGATGGAGTCCCGGGACCCAGACCTCACAGGGGCTTCAGTTAATCTTTGAAAATGCAGAAGTCCTATAAGCATCTGGGTAACCGGTGGCTGGTGCTGAGCTGTCTACGCATCCAGGGCAGATCTGAAGGAACAGTCAGTCCCGGGGACCTTGGGGTGACTTGCCTGTGGATGGGCCCCTCATCCTGAGAACATCCGATTCCTCAGGCGTGAAGATGCAGTCGCAGGATCCCATGGCCCTTGTCATCCATCTTGTCCTGGAACAGTTCCTTCTCTGGAGAAACAGGTGGTAAATCGATCATTAAGTCGCAGTGTAAACGTGATCTCGCGGTACCAGGTGCTCCAGGAACCCAGAGACCATGGGGGAGGGGGGTGTCTCACAAGGAGGGGCCTCCTGACCTGGTCCTGATGGGGAGCCAGAGCTGGGAGCCACCCGAGAAGAAGACACAGCTCTCGGAGGGCCTTGGGGACCTCGGGGAGCCCAGCGTGTTATTTATGTATTTTGTGTCCCGCCTCTTTCTGAAAAGGATTTATTCGGGTAAAAACACATAAGCAGACAGAAGGTAAGGGGAGGAAATAAGTGCAGTCAGGGCTGTGAGCCGCTGAACAAGAGGCGCCCGAGCTCCCCGGGCAAGGTCTCTGCTCCCTCCAGTTGTATCCTGGGCCCCAGGGGAGCCCGAACCCTAGACAGCACACAATGAGAACGAGTGAAGTGAGTGACCCTGCACTCTGGCTGTGGACGGGGCTGAGTGTCCTGGAGAAGAGCGCAGTTACTACAGGGGTCAGAATATCTAAGTGGCAAAAACAAAGGATTGCTCTGAAAAAATATACTAAAAGAGAAAAAAGAAAGAAAACCGGGTATTCTTGATAATCCAACACAACACACAAAAAAATCAGGTTATCATGTGGGGCCTCCCAGAAAGGAAGGGAACTGGGAGAATTCGGTGCATGGACAGCAGGTTCAAGGGCAGGAGTGGGGCTGACCTGAGGGCCAGGCATCCACTCGTGTCCCCAGAGTGTGTGAAGAGTCCGGCATGCGAGGCCGTCGTGCAGTGCACGTCATGGTGAACCGTCTTTGCTAATAACCCCACGGAGAGAAAACCTCATTCCACAGAAACAGGCACTGACCTTGCTGAGTTGGGAGCACGTCTCTGACCTGTGATCCGGCCCCGACCCTTTGCCCTCCGACGCTGACTCCAAGACACCCTTACCCTCCCTCTGTGCTCCCACAGGTAGAGCCACTCACTTTCCTATTTCACTGACAAACCGAAAGATGCCTTTTGCCTCTTCCATGGAATAAACAATTAAACCAAGACAGTGTTGGGGTAAGATTGCAGAGATGCCTGTGCAGAAGTATAGATGCACAGCAACAGATTTCCTTCAGGATTCTCAGAGGGGACCCCTTCTGGGATGGAGATGCCTCTGGACGCTGTGTCCTGGACCCGTAATCCCTCCTGTACCCACAATACCCTCAAGTGCGGGGAGCATTCAGGGGTTTGTGGGGGCACTTCCACACCCCTGGCCCGGGGCCAATACGCGTGAGCCTCCAGCTTGCTCAGTGCACACCTCCAGGGGCAGAGGGTGAGCTGTGCACACAGAGACATGTACCTGGTGTCGCGGGACGGGTGAGTGACCTGCCTGGTGCACGGCACCTTCCTGACCTCAAAAACTAAAAAGCAAACCAAAGGCAAAGCAAATGTAGCAGGAGCTTCTTGGGCATTATCTCCTTTAAGGCTTTGCGTGATCTTGAGAGGTGACCTCCTCGCCCTCGTGTAGTGGCGGGAACCCTGGGTCTTGGGGAGGTTGGGTGACCTGCCAACAGGGCCGCAGAGGCAGGTCTGAGCTCAGAGCCCTCTCCCCACCGCCGTGTTCCCGTTGGCACAAAATCCCTTTAAAAACCGTGGGAGCTCATCTCTCAGCACTGCTGGTAAGGATTCTGTAGCACTTCCAATAATAGATAAAAAGTAGAACCTTTCTTTTTTCCTCTGGGATACCATGATCCAGTGACAAAATGTCTATTCACAGGAAGCTGTACAGGTGTCAGGTCACCTGTGTAAAGCGTGGCTAGGGAAGCATCCAGGTACCTTCTGCATTGACGCCATCGCATCCAGGGCAACGTGCAAAATACATTTTCAAATACCAATAGTTTCCTTTTTGTTTAAAAAAATTGCATTTTTTGACGTCCACCAGCATTTTCCAGGAGAGCTGTATTTAATTCTCCTGGCACATTTTCTTTTTCACGGGACATTTAATTTCGCTAGATAGTTCTTAAGCAGAAGCACTCCGTAGCCAAATGGTTATTGAACATCATCGTCATAAATCACTGGACCACACGTGTGTGTTTCACAGAACGCTTTGTCAGCAGTTCTGCACCCAGTATAGGCCTGACGTGTCCAAGGGTCGCAGAAAAATCAGGGACGGCCAGGGAAGGAGCGTTGATGACCCAGCACGAGTTCCTTCTGCGCATTTTCTCTCAGGGTCTCACAGGCGAAATAATAACATATTATTATGTTATCATTTGGAAGGTTCAAAGTCTTGGAAATAACAACTTTTGCCCACTTAGCCAAAAAGCAAACTGGGATGCTCTGAGACGAGGAGCCCCGGAGGGGTTATGTTAATGAGGATAATTGAAGCGGAGCTGGACTCGGGTCCAGGAGAGCAAAGGGAACCTGCAGGCACAGGGAGAGCCCGGCTCCCGGGGTTCCGGGGCAGGCTGGCACACGGAGGCGGCATTGGGGGAAGGAGGCAGTGCCCCGTGGAGCCGAGGGGAGCGCGGGCAGAGCACAGACCTCGGGCTCTGTGGGTGGACTTCGGGCAGTCAGGGAGGCCGCGGCGTCAAGGGCAGGGAGGGCTCGAGCCACCTGCTGGCACGTCCTCTGGCCCAAATCGAACTTCAGAAATGAGCGCTCACCCACCAGCCACACGGCCGCCCGTTGGGTGCCCACCTCTGTCAGACTCTGGCAGGACGCAAGCTTGGGGGCAAGGATGTCCCCCCGTGTCTCTGACGCCCAGACAGCGCCTGGCATGTCGTGGGTGGTCAGTGCGTGTTCGCCATTGAGCCTGTGACTCTGTCCCGCCGCCTCCCTCCCCCTGCAGACTGGACACATCAATGGGAGGCTGGGCTGACGGTCAGCAGTGCTTTAACTGTTCACACAGACCCTGCGTCTGACGGGCCGGGCCTCGGGTAAGGATATCAGGGGCAAGCGACACCCGGAGCGTTCCTGACATCACAGACCAGCCCCACACACACCCTCAGCGAGCTTTTTCTGAAAGGCATGTCTGCTCCTTCCTGGGCTTCCTGCTGGGTACCTATCGGCAGAGCATCTTCCATGGGACCCGGCACTTCTGTGTTTCCAAGCATTGTTTCCCTTCACCCTGATTCACAGCGTGACTGCATCTCTGCTCTGGCTCCACTCCTATCCTCGTGCTCCCGGTGGTTTTTACCTGATGACGCCTGCCCTGTGTTTGCAGCCGACAGAAAGGAGGCGAGACCACTCCTCACTCCGCAGCGGTGGCCAAGAGGGGCCGCTCAGACACGGCTGGGCCTTTGCAAAGTTCAGGGAGCGGGGGTCTCAGCTGGGCGCCCCTGAGCAAGGGGGGACCTAGCACACGAGATGACAGGTGAGCCAGGCAGGCAGGTGCAGTCGCGGGGTAAGAGGCAGGCAGGAGTCAGGCGGCACCGTCCGGAGGGAGCAGGTGCTGGGGACACCGCCTGCCTCTCCCAGTCCTGCAGGACCATCACGCGTGTGCCCCCCTCAGTCCTCTCCCTCTGGGGACTGAGAATGGCTTCCGCAGTGACTCTTCTTCCCTCTGTGTGTCACATCCCTGCTGCCCAGTGTAGATGCAGGACAGTAACACCGTGGTGCACTCACTGTTGCTCAAGAAATATTCGTGGGATGAGGCAGCACAGGGATAAAAGGAGGGAAAGTGTCTGTGAGTCAGGAAGAGTCCTGCTCAAGCGTATTCACAGCAGAGGCCACGACGGGGGCACAGCCCCGCTGTCTGTGGACGGATGAGTGGATAAAGAACACGTCTCTCTCTCTCTCTCTCTCTCTCACACACACACACACACACACACACACACACACACACACACACACACGGGAATATTTTTCACCCATGAAAAAGGAAGTCCTGACCTTGAGGGCATTATGCTCAGTGAGATAAACCAGAGAAAGACAAAAACTGCATGATCTCACTTAGACGTGAAATCTACAAACGTCCAATACGTAGAAGCAGAGGGTAGATGGGGGTGACCAGGGGCTGGGAGGCGGGGGAGGTGGGGAGGAGCTGGTGACAGGGACAAAGCTTCAGGGATGCAGGGCGAGCAGTCCCGAGACTACCGTCCAGCACGGTGACTGCAGGTGATAACGCTGGGTCACATCCTGGAAATTTGCTCAGGGAGTAGATCCCAGGTTCTCTGACCACATACAGTGGTCACCATGTGAGCAGGACGTGCTAACTAGCTTGGCTGTACTAACCGTTTCACTGTGTGCACGTGTCTCAAACCAGCATGCTGGGCACCCTAAATATATACAATTCTTGTTTAAAAATAAAATTTTTTAAAAAGGGATAGTCCTGCTTGAAAGCTGGGACTGTAGCACCTGGTCTATGATTTTTCTGAGCATGAATGAGTGAAACTCATGGGTTCCTAAGAAACTGAATTTACAGGGTCTTTTTTGGGTGTTTTTTTCCTTTTGTTTTTTTGGGGTTTTTTTTTTGAATTTTAGAATTTTATTTTTTTATACAGCAGGTTCTTATTAGTTATCCATTTTATACATATCAGTGTATACATGTCAATCCCAGTCTCCCAATTCATCACACCACCATCCCCCTACCGTCACTTTCCCCCCTTGGTGTCCATATGTTTGTTCTCTACATCTGTGTCTCCATTTCTGCCCTGCAAACCAGTTCATCTGTACCATTTTTCTAGGTTCCACATATATGCATTAATATACGATATTTGTTTTTCTCTTTCTGACTTACTTCACTCTGTATGACAGTCTCTAGATCCATCCACATCTCTACAAGTGATCCAGTGTCCTTCCTTTTTATGGCTGAGTAATATTCCACTGTATATAGGTACCACATCTTCTTTATCCATTCGTCTGTCGATGGGCATTTAGGTTGCTTCCATGACCTGGCTATTGTAAATAGTGCTGCAGTGAACATTGGGGGCGCATGTGTCTTTTTGTATTATGGTTTTCTCTGGGTATATGCCCAGTAGTGAGATTGCTGGGTCATATGGTAATTCTATTTTTAGTTTTTTAAGGAACCTCCATAGGGTTCTCCGTAGTGGCTGTATCAATTTACATTCCCACCAACAGTGCAAGAGGGTTCCCTTTTCTATACACCCTCTCCAGCATTTGTTGTTTGTAGATTTTCTGATGATGCCCATTCTAACTGGTGTGAGGTGATACCTCATTGTACTTTTGATTTGCATTTCTCTAATAATTAGTGATGTTGAGCAGCTTTTCATGTGCTTCTTGGCCATCTGTATGTCTTCTTTGGAGATATGTCTATTTAGGTCTTCTGCCCATTTTTGGATTGGGTTCTTTGTTTCTTTAATATTGAGCTCCATGAGGTGTTTATATATTTTGGAGATTAATCCTTTGTCCGTTGATTCATTTGCAAATATTAGCTCCCATTCTGAGGGTTGTCTTTTCGTCTTGTTTGTAGTTTCATTTGCTTTGCAAAAGCTTTTAAGTTTCATTAGGTCCCATTTGTTTATTTTTGTTTTTATTTCCATTACTCTAGGAGGTGGATCAAAAAAATCTTGCTGTGATTTATGTCAAAGAGTGTTCTTCCTATGTTTTACTCTAAGAGTTTTATAGTGTCCGGTCTTAGATATAGGTCACTAATCCACTTTGAGTTTATTTTTGTGTATGGTGTTAGGGAGTGTTCTAATTTCATTCTTTTACATGAAGCTGTCCAGTTTTCCCAGCACCACTTATTGAAGAGACTGTCTTCTCCATTGTGTATCCTTGCCTCCTTTGTCATAGATTAGTTGACCATGGGTGTGTGGGTTTATCTCTGGGCTTTCTATCCTCTTCTATTGATCTATATTTCTGGTTTTGTGCCAGTACCATATAGTCTTGATTACTGTAGCTTTGTACTATAGTCTGAAGTCAGGGAGCCTAATTCCTCCAACTCCGTTTTTTTCCCTCAAGACTGCTTTGGCTATTCAGGGTCTTTTGTATCTCCATACAAATTTTAAGATTTTTTGTTCTAGTTCTGTAAAAAATGCCATTGGTAATTTGATAGGGATTGCATTGAATCTGTAGATTGCTTTGGGTAGTATAGTCATTTTCACAATATTGATTCTTCTAATCCAAGAACATGGCATATCTCTCCATCTGTTTGTATCATCTTTAATTTCTTTCATCAGTGTCTTATAGTTTTCTGCATACAGGTCTTTTGTCTCCCTAGGTAGGCTTATTCCTAGGTATTTTATTCTTTTTGTTACAGTGGTAAATGGGAGCATTTCCTTAATTTCTCTTTCAGGTTTTTCATCATTAGTGTATAGTGTATAGGAATGCAAGAGATTTCTGTGCATTAATTTTGTATTCTGCAACTTTACCAAATTCATTGATTAGCTCTAGTAGTTTTCTGGTGGCATCTTAAGAATTCTCTATGTATAGTACCACGTCTTCTGCAGACAGTGACAATTTTACTTTTTCTTTTCCAATTTGTATTCCTTTTATTTCTTTTTACTCTGATTGCTGTGGCTAGGACTTTCAAAACTATGTTGAATAATAGTGGCGAGAGTGGACATCCGTGTCTTGTTCCTGATCTTAGAGGAAATGCTTTCAGTTTTTCACCATTGAGAATGATGTTTGCGGTGGGTTTGTCGTATATGGCCTTTATTACGTTGAGGTAGGCTCCCTCTCTGCCCCCTTTCTGGAGAGTTTTTATCATAAATGGGTGTTCAATTTTGTCAAAAGCTTTTTCTGCATCTATTGAGATGATCATATGGTTTTTATTCTTCAATTTGTTAATATGGTGTATCACATTGATTGATTTGCTTATATTGAAGAATCCTTGCATCCCTGGGATAAATCCCACTTGATCATGGTGTATGATCCTTTTAATGTGTTGCTGGATTCTGTTTGCTAGTATTTTGTTGAGGAGTTTTGCATCTATATTCATCAGTGATATTGGTCTGTAATTTTCTTTTTTTGTAGTATCTTTGTCTGGTTTTGGTATCAGGGTGATGGCGGCCTCATAGAATGAGTTTGGAAGTGTTCCTTACTCTGCAGTTTTTTGGGAGAGTTTGAGAAGGATGGGTGTTAGCCCTTCTCTAAATGTTTGATAGAATTCACCTGTGAAGCCATCTGGTCCTGGACTTTTGTTTGTTGGAAGATTTGTAATCACAGTTTCAATTTCATTACTTGTGATTGGTCTGTTCATATTTTTTATTTCTTCCTGGTTCAGTCTTGAAAGTTTATACCTTTCTAAGAATTTGTCCATTTCTTCCAGGCTGTGCATTTTATTGGCATAGAGCTGCTTGTAGTAGTCTCTTAGGATGCTTTGTATTTCTGCAGTGTCTGCTGTAACTTCTCCTTTTTCATTTCTAATTTTATTGATTTGAGTCCTCTCCCTCTTTTTCTCCATGAGTCTGGCTAATGGTTTGTCAATTTTGTTTATCGTCTCAATGAACCAGCTTTTAGTTTTATTGATCTTTGCTATTGTTTTCTTTGTTTCTATTTCATTTATTTCTGCTCTGGTCTTTATGATTTCTTTCCTTCTGCTAACTTTGCGTTTTGTTTGTTCTTCTTTCTCTAGTCCCTTTAGGTGTAAGGTTAGATTGTTTATTTCAGATTTTTCTTGTTTCTTGAGGTAGGCTTTATTGCCTACCTCTTAGAACTGCTTTTGCTGCATCCCAAAGGTTTTCGATCATCCTGTTTTCGTTGTAATTTGTCTCTAGATATTTTTTGACTTCCTCTTTGATTTCTTCAGTCATCTCTTCGTTATTTAGTAACATATTGTTTAGCCTCCATGTGTTTGTGCTTTTTACGTTTTTTTCCCTGTAATCGATTTCTAATCTCATAGCGTTGTGGTCAGAAAAGATGCTTGATATGATTTCAATTTTCTTAAATTTACTGAGGCTTGATTTGTAACCCAAGATGCGATCTATCATGCAGAATGTTCTGTGTGCACTTAAGAAGAAAGTGTAATCTGCTGCTTTTGGGTGGAATGTCCTATAAATATCAATTAAATCTATCTGGTCTATTGTGTCATTTAAAGCTTGTGTTTCCTTATTAATTTTCTGTTTGGATGATCTGTCCGTTGGTGTAAGTGAGGTTTTAAAGTCCCCCACTATTATTGTGTTACTGTCGATTTCCTCTTTTATAGCTGTTAGCAGTTGCCTTATGTATAGAGGTGCTCCTGTGTTGGGTGCATATATATTTATAATTGCTATATCTTCTTCTTGGATTGATCCCTTGATTATTATGTAGCGTCCTTCCTTGTCTCTTGTAACATTCTTTATATTAAAGGCTATTTTATCTGATATGAGTATGGCCACTCCAGCTTTCTTTTGATTTCCATTTGCATGGAATATCTTTTTCCATCCCCTCACTTTCAGTCTGTATGTGTCCGTAGGTCTGAAATGGGTCTCTTGTAGATAGCATATATATGCATCTTGTTTTTGTATCCATTCAGCGAGCCTGTGTCTTTTGGTTGGAGCGTTTAATCCATTCACGTTTAAGGTAGTTATCAATATGTATGTTCCTATTACCATTTTCTTAATTGTTTGGGTTTGTTTCTGCAGATCCTTTTCTTCTCTTGTGTTTCCCACTTAGAGAAGTTCCTTTAGCATTTGCTGTAGAGCTGGTTTGGTGGTGCTGAATTCTCTTAGCTTTTGCTTGTCTGTAAAGCTTTTGAGTTCTCCATCAAATCTAAATGAGATCCTTGCTGGGTAGAGTAATCTTGGTTGTAGGTTCTTCCCTTTCATCACTTTAAATATATCATGCCACTCCCTTCTGGCTTGTAGAGTTTCTGCTGAGAAATCAGCTGTTAACCTTATGGGGGTTCCCTTGTATGTTATTTGTCATTTTTCCCTTGTTGCTTTCAATAATTTTTGTCTTTAATTTTTGTCAGTTTGATTACTATGTGTCTTGGCATGTTTCTCCTTGGGTTTATCCTGCCTGGGACTCTCTGTGCTTCCGGGACTTGGGTGGCTATTTCCTTTCCCATGTTGGGGAAGTTTTCGACTATAATCTCTTCACATATTTTCTCAGGTCCTTTCTCTCTCTCTTCTCCTTCTGGGACCCCTATAATGTGAATGTTGTTGCACTTAATGTTGTCCCAGAGGTCCCTTAGGCTGTCTTCATTTCTTTTCATTCTTTTTTCTTTATTCTGTTCCGCGGCAGTGAATTCCACCATTCTGTCTTCCAGGTCACTTATCCGTTCTTCTGCCTCAGTTATTCTGCTGTTGATTCCTTCTAGTGTATTTTTCATTTCAATTATTATATTGTTCATCTCTGTTTATTTGTTCTTTAATTCTTCTAGGTCTTTGTTCAACATTTCTTGCATCTTCTCGATCTTTGCCTCCGTTCTTTTTCCGAGGTCCTGGATCATCTTCACTATCATTATTCTGAATTCTTTTTCTGGAAGATTTCCTATCTCCACTTCAGTTAGTTGTTTTTTTGGGGGTTTAATCTTGGTCCTTCATCTGGTACATAGCCCTCTGCCTTTTCATCTTGTCTATCTTTCTGTGAGTGGGTTTTTTGTTCCACAGGCTGCAGGATTGTAGTTCTTCTTGCTTCTGCTGTCTGCCCTCTGGTGGGTGAGGCTACCTAAGAGGCTTGTGCAAGCTTCCTGATGGGAGGGACTGGTGGTGGGTAGAGCTGGGTGTTGCTCTGGTGGGCAGAGCTCAGTAAGACTTTAATCCTCTTGCCTGCTGATGGGTGGGGCTGGGTTCCCTCCCTGTTGGTTGTTTGGCCTGAGGCGACCCAACACTGGAGCCTACCCGGCTCTTTGGTGGGGCTAATGGCGGACTCTGGGAGGGCTCATGCCAAGGAGTACCTCCCAGAACTTCTGCTGCCAGTGTCCTGTCCTCACGGTGAGACACAGCCACCCCCGACCTCGGCAGGAGACCCTCCAACACTAGCTGGTAGATCTGGTTCAGTCTCCCATGGGGTCCCTGTTCCTTCCCCTGGGTCCCGATGCGCACACTAATTTGTGTGTGCCCTCCAAGAGTGGAGTCTCTGTTTCCCCCAGTCCTGTCGAAGTCCTGCAATCAAATCCCGCTAGCCTTCAAAGTCTGATTATCTAGGAATTCCTCCTCCCATCGCCGGACCCCCAGGTTGGGAAGCTTGACGTGGGGCTCAGAACCTTCACTCCAGTGGGTGGACTTCTGTGGTATAAGTGTTCTCTAGTTTGTGAGTCACCCACCCAGCAGTTATGGGGTTTGATTTTATTGTGATTTCACCCCTCCTGCCATCTCATTGTGGCTTCTCCTTTGTCTTTGGATGTGGGGTATCTTTTTTGGTGAGTTCCAGTGTCTTCCTGTCAGTGCTTGTTCAGCAGTTAGTTGTGATTCCGGTAGTATCACAAGAGGAAGTGAGCGCGTGTCTTTCCTTTCGTTTTTGTTTTGTTTTTATCAAATCGGCTTGGTGTGTTTCAGGGTTCAACTCCTGACATGGACAAGTTGAAAAAGATGGATTTACAAGCTGTGCTAGAATTTTCAGCAAGTGCCTCTTGGCTGGCAAGATTTCTCATCTCCACCTTTCTATCCCTCCCTAACATTAATTGAAAGTGACTAAACAGAACTTCAGAATGAAAATTAATGAGCTTGTAAAATATGGCATATTTGTCAAAATGCCAGGTGGTGTCATCTGCTCTGCGTTTGGCATTTCTCCCTATCGATTAAGTTAAAGCGCTATTTTAAAATACCAGCCCCAATTCTTCCTCTTCCCTTTGCATTTAGCCTAAACTGCTTTCTAAGTGTCGCCTTAGCTACGAAACTGAAATAGTAAAACAGGTGCCGAGGGTCCAGCTGTTCCCTGTTTTTCTTTAGATGTTAGGTTTGGGCCTGTGCTCACACATGGGGTGGGGTACTAGGGAGAAACCTGCTCTTGCTACATTCCTTTTGCTACTTTTTCCTCACATTTCTTTGAATCGAGACACACACATTAACCAGTTCTTAGTAGCTGATAATCTGTTCTTCACCCAGTGTGTACCCAAGACCACCCTCAGGCTCAATGATGTGGTGATAGGAGATGGTTATGGTGATTACAGGGAAAGGATAACAACCAAGAATGAGGTGCATAGGGCAGGAGAGGCCGGGCACAGCCCCTGGAGTCAGACTTAATTCCCCAGCAGCCACGTGTGACAAGTTGTACAGGGCAAGGGCCCATGGGGAAGCTCCTGGAGCCTGTGTGCAGGGCTACTGGGGCTCGGTCATGTAGGTATGAGTCCAGATGATGACACCTCGTCCCAGGCATCCGGCAAACAAAACAGGCATTCCCTGGTGAGCACACAGCAGCATCAAGTATCTGGTGTGGCCCAAGGCCCCGGGTTTACAAAGACACTCTTATCAGGCAGGACATCCCAAGGGCTCTGAGGTCACCTCCCAGGAGTGTCCAGGCCGGTCCTTTTTCTGGAGTCTGTGGTGTTAGGACACCTGGACATGCTGAGTTAGCTCTTGTGCTCACCGAGCCCAGGCAAAGCTGCTCGTCCTTGATAAACACTAGAAATGATTTCTGCATAATCCATCTTTTGTGAGCAACGTTGGATGCTCTTGGGGGTGAGAGGAAGTGTTCGTGATGGGGCACTGGAAATGCTCATGGTGTGTATCTGGTGGAGTTAATAGCCACAGGGAGTCAACTGAGAGTATATTTTCTGTCCTCTGGTCAAGGCTGCACGTCTCTTTATTTGACATGAGATAACTACGTTAGTTTGCTAGAGCTGCCATAACAAAATGCCACAGCGTCCCCCAAATTCACATGTTGAAACCAAACCCCAATGAGATGGTGTTAGGAGGGGGGCCTTTGGGAGGTGATAAGGTCATGAGGGTGGGGCCCCCATGATGGGATCAGTGCCCTCATAGCAGAGACCGCACAGAGCCCCCAGCCCTTCCTGCACGTGAGGACACAGGGAGAAGACGCCGTCTGTGAACCAGGAAGGGGGTCCTTGCCCGACACTGAACCTGTTGGTGCCTTGGCCTTGGACGTCCAGCCTCCAGCACTGGGAGAAACAGATGATTTTGTTTTATAAGCCCCCCAGTCTATGGCATTTTGTTATAGCAGCCTGAACAGACTAAGATACCTAGACTGGGTGATTTAAATAACAGGAATGTATTCTCTTATAGTCCTAGAGGCTGGAATCTGAGCTCAGGGTGTGGGCAGGTTGGTTCATGCTGAGGCCTCTCTCCTTCGAGCTGTGTCCTTATGGGGTCATCCCTGTGACCACATGCATCTCTGGTGTCCCTGTGCATCCAGATTCCCTCTTCTTATAAGGACCCCAGTCAGACTGGATTAGGACCCATCCTAACAGCCTCCTTTTAACTCCATAACCTCTTCAAAGGCCCCACCTCCAAGTGCATCACATTCTGAGGTCCTGGGGTTAGAGCTTCGACACATGAATTTGGGGCTCACAATTCAGCCCATAAGAATAATCTTCTTTTAACAAACCCATCGGTACCCTGTACCACTCCCAGCAGTGGGTTCCAGGCTCCAGTTTAAGAACTGGGACCAGCCTGTGACAAGATTTCCTTGCCTGCAGCCTGAAAAAAGTAGGACATTGTGGTGAGATTTAAAAAAACAAAACCAAAATGCATTGAAGTTAAAGGACCACTCTTTGCTCTGAGGTTGCATCCCTCCTATATTTTCACGTTCTTTTATAATATTATTGTGAAAATGATGGTGTTTTTATTTTCATTTTTCCTACTTGACGAAATAAGATGCTGGCGACCCTCTGTTGTTCCCTTTAATTGGGGATTTGGATGTGGCCTCACTTCCTGCCAGGCTTCCCCACCTTCCGTGGGCCCGAGCCCTCTGACTAAGGGTGGTCCCCGCACATGGCAGTCCCGCCTCTGACCCACCCCCGTCTCCAGCCCCGCTTCCCAGGACACTCTCCCTGCCCCCTGAGATGGAGCGGAGCCTGCCCCCCTCACGGTGCCCGTGCGGATAAAATCTGCAGTCTGGACGCAGACATCAGGATCCACCAGCCACTTGACCTTGACAAGTTCCCAGACTCTGGACCCCTTGTGCCTCAGCTTCCTGCTCCGTAGGATGGGAATGTTGTCGTCAAGTTGTCCTGAGGACGCCCTGGTACGACGCACGGCACAGACTCAGAGTCTCCTGCTCGGCTGCACGACGCGGCATGCACCTCTGTTGGGGTAAATGTTGCCACTTACAGGCAAAGGTGCGTTCTTGGTCCAGACGTCTGAACACATCAAACATCCCGGGAGGGCTCACCGTCTGATCAGCTACTTTCAGAGGCTTCCAAACTAGATACCGAGACAATTGGTAATTCAGAGGACAAGTTCGAAGGCACCTGTTGTCTGGCTCTTTGCAAAGACCATCCCTATGGAACATTAGCAAGTGAGGGGCTGAGCTGTGGCGGCAGAGTTAAGAGCAGGGGACTCCTGGAGCCCCATGAACTTTCTGTGAAATAGGGTTTTGGAGAATCCTTTCCTTTACCTGAAGATGTAAGTTCACGTCCTCTCAGGGTGGACGTCAGTCCTTCGGTTTTTCTTCTCCAGGTAAACCTGTTGGATTTCTTTTATCACCACTGAGAACTACGTGGTATCGCTTCCTCTCTTGTGAACCAGCTGCTAAAATCTAGAGAGGTGACATTTAGGTTCAAAATTATAAAAACTTTTTCACCCCAGGCTCTCTCCCTTCCTTGAAAATAGTTTCTGATATTACTTCCGTTTTTTTAATCTGAGCTGTCCTGTTTGACACATTTTAACATGAAAAGCCATCTTGATTATTTTAAGAAAATAGGTTACAAACTACAAAGTAATTGGGTTAAAAATGCATGCTTTCCTTTAGCAATAGAATTGTCAATAAAACATGACACTTTGCACTTTCTAATCCTGTGGTTCCCGTAGCCCTTTGTGTTATGTGTATTAGCTCCTTTGATCTGTGCCCTGATCTCGGGGGAGAGTGGACAGGTGATCACCTCCATTTCATAAGGAGCCAGGGCAGAGGCTTTGGAACCGTCAGGTGCCGCAAATGCAAACATTTAACTTTTCTGAGCTTTTTTTGGTCGGTATAATGAGGCTTGTAACACCTGCTGCAGAGCTGTTGTAAAGTTAAACAAGCATGTTTGTAGTGTGTCCCTGTCATTATTGCTAGTGACAGCCCTCTAGGAGAAAAGCACAAGAGGCAGAGGTTAATGACTTAACGAGGCAGGAAGAGCGGGGCGGCCTTGACCTCCACCTGCGCTGCTTCCTCTAGGGCAGCTTCCAGCCGCTGGGTCACACCCGGGGTCCGAGCTTTGCAGACGGCCGGGCCTGAGTCCCTCGCTGCCGTGCCCTCCCAGTAGCTGTGAGGCAGCTGTGGACCTCAGCCTTCCAGATGCCATGGGAGCAGCTTGCTGGATTCAGCCTCACACGCGCGTGCAGATGCACCCCTCCCCCGATGTGTTCCTCGTCCCTGGGCTTCCTCTGCTTTGGGATCTGGGGAGTCGTCTCCGGGTGGGTTTGGATGTGTCTTGACTTACACTGGAAATTCACCACCAAGGTCTGTGGCCTTGCTTGGACATATTATTAAATATTAAACATCGGTGGGGTTGACTCACTCTTTCTGTGAGTAAATATTATCGTGCGTGGAGCGAGATATAGTGAGATGCTACCTGCCGAGGAGGGATCTGGTGCTTTGCTCCGGAAGCTCTGCTCAGGGCAGCACTCCTGGGGTAGAACCCATCTTCAAGGCCGATGGGTCCAGGGTGCCCTTTCCCTTCCCAGTAACCTGCACAGGTAAAGCGCAGCAGGGCTGTACACCGTGACGTTAAACATTAACACTTACTATACAGCTGAGGTACGTAAACTAGATATCAGAGAAACACGGGCAGCCTCTCGGCCTCCCCCAGGACTGAGACACCAAGTGACCACAGATTTGTTGAAGAGAAACGGAAACTCGTGACTCCCCATGAATTACATTACGGTTGTGTTGTCACATCATAAATCCTGTGGACGCCTTCAATTGTTTACGCATTTGTTTAACGTTCAAGAGAAACGCTTGCGCCTGTATCTCCAGGCAAAGTCTTAGGAATGTGCCGTGTTTATAAATGTCCTGGGGTTTTTCCCAGAAATGGAAACAAACAAATATAACCTCAAAACTAATATAAAGGGGAGGAAAATACAGCTTTCATATTGAAAGAGGTTCCTTTACAAGGCGCAGTAATTTCTCTAACGTGTAAAATCCGCCGATCATTGAAACTCAGGCAGAAGTAACCGGCTCACCGTGCTTCCTGCTGCCGGGACCCGAGATTGCAGGTGAGGCCCCGGCAGCTCCCCTGGAGGCTTCCCCGGCTGCCGGCTCGTCTGGGGACACACGTCCCGTCTCAGTCTCCCGGCCCCGCCACCTGGTCCAGGTCCTCGCCCGAAACTTCAAGCTCTTGGACGAGCCAGTGTTGGTGCCTCTGGTGGTAAAGGAGGCTTTGTGAGGACCACGTGGCAGGAGTGAGCCTCTCTCCCCCGCATCCCGCCTCCCCTGACCCCCTCCTGCCCGGCACACTCACCTCCCGCCGGAGCTGTTGGTCTGACACCCGAGGGCTTCCTTCAGGGCAGAGGAGAGAGAGGAGAGAACAGGAAAGTCGTGGAAGAAGGACAGATGGCCAGTGACCCCCGAGCACTGTGATGCCCGCTCCAGCTGGTGCAGTCACTGTCCGGTCCAGAACATCTTCTCCCCTCCTCGGTCCCCAGGGGGGACGACCCTCCCGGGAGCCCCGGGCTCTCCTTCCCTTCCTTCCTCAGCACCCCCGGTGTCCATTCTCATCACCTCCTAACCGTCCTCCCCGCCGCAGACGGATCCCCGTGACTCCCCACGAGATGAATGCTCTTAAACGTCCGTCATACCATCGCTTCCATCCATGCATTTGTAGTGATGAGTAAGCAACCGTGTCACTCGCTGGAGCCGAAAGCTCAGCTGTCCGCTGCCCCCCAGTTGAGGGAACGACCTGCACCGTGAACCTGGCCCCCTGGCCTTTCCCACGTTCCTCCTTTCTGTGCATCTCCTCGGCCAGGCCTGCCGTGCACTCACTGGGCCCTGGACATGCGTTTCCCTGCAGGCCTGGACTTGGAGCTCGGCCATCTGGAACGCCACTGTCCGTCCACCTGGTCGCAGCCCCCCGGTCCCCAGAATGAACCCCATGGGGAGCAGCAAGAGGATCCTGGGGACAGAGGACGGTGGGGGACCGTATTTTTCCAAGAACGGGCCCTCAGTATGGCAGCAGAGGGGCGGCTCTGTCCCCCATTCCAGGCCCCCGGGCTTGGAGAGCCTGGTGTTGGAGAGCTCTGGCCCCGTGCCCACATGTGGAAGTCACCAGGGCGCAGATGGCAACTCCTTACGGAATGGCTTCCTGACCCTCAGCCGGTCCACTGTGACAGGAGCTGCCCAAAAACCACCTGTTCCAGGTGCTGGGGACAGACTTACGGTCCCCACCTGTGTCTGCTGGCTTCACGCACCTGCTTGGATTGTCAGTTGTGGGGCAGATGAGGGCATCTTATAGTTAAGTCTTTGACATATGTTGGAGGTTTTCATTATCACATGTGGACGAAAGTACGCGATAAAATCGAGGCAATTCCTGGGTAGGAAGCCTTTCTAAGGATGACATTGAACTCAGGAGTATTCATAAAAACAAATAGTTGACTTAACATAAGAATCAAATTTGTACAGGTCAAAAAGACATTGTCAACAAAATTAAAAGGCAGGAACACAGCAGGAAAAATATTTGTAATATACCGACACAAAAATTTTAATATAGGAAAAATATCTCAATTCAATATGGAAGATACAAGTTAGTATCCCTAGAGGGAAAAAAATCAACAAAGGAAAGAACAGTTATTTCACAAAGTACAAATTTAATAAGCCATGAAAAAATTCCAGTATTCCTAGCAAAGAAATAAATGGAAATTGAAAAAAACCTTAAAAAAAGCAAGTCCTTCTTCTACTTACCATGTTGTTAATTTGTTTTTAATGGCAGCGGCCACCACTGTTTATGAGAGGACACATTGGTGCAGCCTTCTGGGGAAAAATTATATATCAGAAGCCTTAAAAATGTTCATTTGCTTTGAGCCCAAGATTCTGGTTCTAGGTATTTACTGTAAAGGATGTTCTCTTAGCATGAAAACTTGAAAACTACCTAGATGTTCAACAGTGGGAGATTAAGTGAAAGAAAGTATTTGTATAATGAAACATGATGGAGCCGCTCAGATGATGTTGCAGACGAATGTGTGAAGGATGTGGATGGAGCAATGCAGGAAGCTTCACGAAGGTGATCACTTTTGCGTGACAAGGCACGTGGTGTAGAACTTGCTGTGATGACCAGGGCCGAGCGGGGATGTCTCGAAGAAGTGAGGCCGTAGGAGATTCCCTTTCTCTGTCTAAGGAAGGATGCATGTCTTAAAATGAAGGTACATATTATTTTAAACCAATGCTCGATTGACTGGCAGCCACGAGCCCGGACGAGTCCCCGTAGAGCTCTGCGGCTTCCTGGCCCCTTCCCCCCTCCCACCGAGGCAGCAGCACCCCCTGACGGGTCCGTCCCCCTTGCTGTCACCCCCAAGTGTCAGACGGCGATCACGGGTTCTCACTCAGATTGGCCACAGGTCACACATCCACCCTCCCGGTACTCGGGGGAAGGAACTTCACCAGTGGCCCTTATCTGGGTGTTCGTATTGTTTTTCTCTTTCCTCCCCCCAAACCCACCCGTAAGCCCCCTGATGGCTGGGGCAAGGTCATCGGTCTTAGCCGGGTCACCAGATGCCATGCTCCCAGAACAGGGCAGCCCCCTAGAAGGTTACCGTCCCCCTTGGGCTTGCTGACCACAGGCGGACATCCCTCGTGGCCTCCCCCCAGCGGCCCCTCCAGACACTTCTCCATGACAGGAAGCATCCTGGGGAGGAAGCCACTCGCCTGGGGGGTGACGCAGGCGTGTTTATCTGCTGGCCTCACACAGACGGTTGGATGTTCACGGCAGTGAAACAAAAATCTCTCTTTTCTTGGTTTTGAAACTGCATTAAGTTCAGAATTCCAGCAGAAAAGTGAGAAGTCTGAAGGGCGAGAGCAGGTGTTGGCAGAATGGCAGCTCAGGGGTCCCTGGGGACGGGTCTCCCTGGACTCTCGTTCCGGCCCCTTCTGTGCTGCGGCTCAGCTCCCATCCTGACCTCGGGGCCTCAGCACCTGCACCCGGGAAACGGGGGCTCCGGGGGCAGACGGGCGCAGAGCGCAGGGCCGGGGAGGCCTCCCGAGCCCCGTGTTTCCCTCGTCCCTTCCAGACGCCAGGAAAGTGGGTTCAGGAGGGGCTCAGAGCAGAGGCTGGTCTGTGGGGGCCCCTCAGAGTCCAGGCGGGATGGGGGGCCATGCCGTGGCCACGCAGAGGCCCTCGCGCGGAGGTCGGGGACCCCCCGGAACCTGGCGTCGGACCGCAGAGGTGTTGCCATTTGTGTACCTTTTACTGTCGTCAGAGCCGCAGGAGGGCCTGTTGCTGGGCTGACTGTGCAGATGTTACAGCGTTCACGCGTTCTCGTCCCGCTTGACCTTGTGGTCTGAGGACAGTGCACCCGCTCCCTCTTATTGTGGATGGAAGGACAGACAGGCTTCACGTTTTCCTCCCTGTGGTTTTACGTCGGTCTTACGAGCTTTGCTGCTTGAAAATAAAGTGCCCACCCCAAATTTGTTCATGAAAAAGCCTTTGCGTGTTGCTCTTGTGACCTTTGCTTGTGGTCTAAGCATGCCTCTGTCTTGTGTGTTACCAGCAAGTCCCACGGGCTCCGAACACGGAGGGACTTCCACCCCCCAGCCACACTCTTCTCCTGAATATCCTCAGGGTTTTAGCAGAGACCCAACCTGAGCCTGTGACAATCCCTTGCCGCTTTTCATGTCTTTATTCAAGGACATTGGAGAAAAGTGCTGAAATCCTTCACGTGGCTTTCAAGTGCGATGTGATTTCAGATTTACCTTTTCTATTGTTGTCTTTTGGCAAACACGCAGACAGAAACGAGCAACCAAGTGTTGTTTCCTTCGCCCTGAACGTGCTTTAAAAATTTTGCACATGGGTCCATGTAGGCGATTAAAGGCATCTCTGTGCTGCTTTGTGTCGCCTGGGCTGGAGTGCAGGAGGACGTCCCGGGGCCGCACATGTGCACCACCCCCTCCAGAGATCGGGGTCCGCGTCCCCTCTGGCTGCAGAGTTAGTCTTGGTCGTGACCCTCTGCTTCCTTTCAAGTTTCCATACAGTCCCACCAGACACAGAAACCTTGTCTCACACCCCTTCTGGGTCACGTGTGCTCCAGACACACGCCCTGTGTCTAAAAGGGAGGCGTGCAATTACCCAAAAAAGTCACCTGATTAAAAATCTCATCCTGAGAACAGGAAGAAAATGCTTCTCTGATCCTTTCTCTTGAAGCACCGTGCAGTAGCCTGAGCTTGGGGCCAGAACCCAGGTTAACACTATTAATGGAACAGAAAAGTTAAAATGACCGTCACTGGTGGTACCCTCGGGGACTCACTGAGCAAGATTTATGGCAGTGACTCTGCGCTGTCAGACCCTGGCTCCCGCCCGCTCCCTGGAGGTCTGTCCAGATGAGCCGGCTCCTGCAGGGCCCCTGTGGCCCAGTTCTTTCGGTTGACGTTTCATGGATCAAATTCTCCTCCAACAAAGGACTTTGCAGCATTGAGGCTAGACCTTAATTCGTAGTTTTTACTCCAGATTGGATTTGAAGGACACGGATTTATCTTTCTTAATGATTTATAAAGATGAAAACAAATGGAAATCCACGCGTTGCCTTTAGAAATTATTTTTCTCTATCGATTTTTTTCCTTTTTTTCTTTGGTTATCACCGGGGTCAGTCCTAACACAGGGCCCTGTGGACAGCTGTCTGGAGCTGGGGCTTCCTTCTGGTCATCGTGGTTTTAGGTCAGCGATATTAAATGAATTCTGACCCTTGGCTTGATTTCCTGACTCAACTCACAGTTTGAGTAGAACCAGAAGTCTGTCCGGAGGCCCACCTGTGTCGATTATTAGATTTCTCAGTTTAGTGAGTGTGTGTCAAGCATCTTCTCTGCAAGTCATCCTCTCGCCTTCCAGTGGGAACCGAGATACACAAAAGAGGACTGCACGTTAGCTGGCGACTCAATTTGTCCAGAAATGTCGAATGCAAGCTGAGTCGTCTCCCAGAATTTCCCTCCTTTAACAAAGTGCTTCAATGTCAAGGGCACCGTTTTTTCGAGGAGCAGTTTCTTCCTCAGTGAGTCCGGAGGTGGAGCCTGAAGGTGGTGGCCGTTCCTTTTCCTTTCCAGAGATTTCTTTCTCTTCTTGTCTACGGCACACTCACGCTGTCCTTAGAAGCATCCGAAGTTGTCTGAGGAGAAGTCCCAGGACCGGCCAGGCCGCTGCGTGTGGGAAAGAGCCCCTGGTGGCGGGGTCTGCAGGGTCCTTGGCATGTCTGCCCCAGGGCAGGGTGGATAAAATGGGTCCAGGCCTGGATGTCGGGGGAGTGACCTGGGTTTGGACCCAGATCCCCCCCCGCCTAGTCTCTATGTACAACCTCGAGCAAGTCACCCCAGCCCTCTGAGTTCAGTGTCCTCACATCACAAATGCAGGCGATGGTTCAGACTTCCTGGAGTTCTGTGCGGAGGAGGTGAGGTACCGGCTGCAGCGTCTGTGCAGAGGGGCTGCTGTGTCACGGCTCATTTATTTCCTCATTTCCCCAATTTCTTGTCTGATTCCCTTGAGCCGTGGATTCCACACTAATAATAGTCAATCACGAGTCCCTAACACCCCGTTACCAAGGGAAGGGGGTCTCTCCTTAACCCAAGCGCTTAACATCACCCCTGAGCGCAGAAAGAATTCAAATCTATTTTCTTCTCGTGTCTTCTTTAATTTGTGAAGCTAAAACCTTAGTTTTGAGAACAGCGCTGACTTAATGATATTCATTTCAGGTTAAGAAACGTGACCTCATGATTTTCTGAACTTCTCTCAGGTAATTTAGTGTGAAATTTCAAGGTAGACAGCTAGTTTTCCTTGCCTTTTCCCCCTCCTTCCCATTTGTCAAGTCTCTCTTTATCCTGCTGCCTTTCTGTGTTGAAGGGTGGCGACCCAGAGCACTCAGGGGCCTGGCAGGGGCCGCGGGGAAGCGGGACCACCTCGGAGGGAGCAGCCCCAGCTCCGCCGTGACCGTGACTCGGGCCCAACACTGCTAGATCCTCTGAGCTTTCAAGAGAAGCCAAAAATCTGGTTTCTGTCTGAAACTTCTTATTTTAGATGTTGGCAAGTAATTCATTAAAAAAAATACTGTGACTCACGATTGGGCCAGACGAAATCCATCTGTAGGTAGAGTTGGCTGCCAGCCTGGAAGTTTCCACCCTCCCTTTACAGGAGAGGAAATAAGACCGCAGTGGAAGAGCAGGTGCGCAGGGGCCAGCGAGAAGGACCCCCGCCCTCCTCAGGACGTCGATCTCTTGCCCCTCGAAGCTACATCTCTGCATCCAAACTAGAGGCCGGGGTGAGGCAGGACGAATGAGCCCTTGCTCACCTCCCCGCATTTTCTTCCCACTGCCACCCAGCAATGCCTCTTCTCACAGAAACAACACAAGCCATAACAGGGGATCTGAGCGTGTTTTAGTCCCGGGGATGCAGAGGTGGCAGCCTCTCCAGAGGAAGTCTGCACACCCTGTTAGAAAGCTCACGGGCGGCAGGAGGGGATGGGCTCAGGTGCCAGGACCGCGGGAGCCCCGGCCTGGGTGAGCTTCCCTGAGCCGAAAGCCCTCGTCGGCACGCTGACCCTAACGCTGCCTCCTGGAGTTTTCTGTCCATCACGCGAATGCGTGTCACCGGGAACATCGCACAGGACAGTTGGACGGCGAGGGAGAATTGATGGTCCAGGGGTGAGAACTGAGCTCGGCTCTGCGGGGCTGAAGGGAGGGGGTATTTGGGAGCCGGGGTGGGAGACCCCAGGCCACCCGCCTTTGCAGATGGGCCTTTCCCAGAGGAGGCGTGAGCTTCCTCTCATCTTCACGACGGCAGGTAGTTTTGCAACTGGGAGCAGGTGCTGCCGAAATCAGGCTCCTGGCCTCCGGCAGGGCTGGGGGATGGGCCCCATCGCCCTGGATGATGACATTTCAGAGGACGGCTCCTGGGTCCTTGAGAAACACAGCCCTGGGCTGTGAACCTGGCAAGTGGCTTCTAAAGAGATTGACCCACGTCTCCAAGGGGCGGAGAGAGGATCTGTAACAACAAGCTTCTAAAGTAAATGCGCTAAGAAACGGGGGTCAGGAAGAGGCACGTCTGAATCAGTCCTGCTCAGGGCACTGTCTCGGTCAGCACCTCTGGCCAAAGCCTGCGGGCTGGCAGATCAGACCCTCCACTGTCGCCGGGCTCGGAGCCCCATGGGCAGAGCCAAGTTCACACCCCTTCATTCAGGACCAGAGTGGGCTTGGCCCTGGAGGGGACACCCAGGTGAGTGGGGTCGCAGGGCTCAGGAGACACAGACAGCATACAGGGACGTGGATTCCCCGCATCTCTGCAAGGCTAGCATTACCTCCTGTGGACGAGGAAGAGGGGGTCCAAGGTCGTGTCCCCGGGAAAATTCACAGATCGGTAGTAACACATTTGATGGTAAAGGAGAAAGTGCACATCATGGAATGGATGCTTTGTGGGTCCGGGAGGGGAAGGTTGCTCACTCGGATAAAAGATTCTTGCTGAACTAAAAGCTGCCACCTGAATGTCCTCTTGCTGTTAATGGCATTGACCCGTCTCGAAAGCCACGTGTTCAGCACACAGAGAGGAGCACATAGATCTGGTCCCCGTGGACAGAGCCCCTGCAGCCACGTTACTGAATGTCCTCAGGACCAGAGGGCAGAGGGGGGAGGGGCCGCAGCAGGGCCGATGGGGGCGGGGCGCCCTCAGCATCAACGCCCAGGATGCCGTGAGCGTCTCGCAGGGGCACAGATATAAATGTCCTGCCCCTTTCCTTTCACTGCCCAGAATAAATGTTTGCCCAGGAGCAAAAATACGTGTTGGCAGGAGCCATGCGTGCGGTGAGGGATGAGTGCCTTGTGTGTCCTGCATCAGAGAAATCATCCAGCCACACTTGTCCTTGTAAAACCGACCCCGCGCCCCACTGTCAGAGCTGGTGCTGACAGATGCGCCAGGTGGGAGCGCTGGTCTGACTCACAGACCCTGTGCTGGGAACCCAGGAAGTCCTCACGGTGTTTAAAGTTTCCCATTTTCTTATCTCTTCCTCCCTTTTCCCCTCTTTGTAACAGGATCTCTAACAGGTCATTTCCTGAATTGTCAATATCCTCGTGTATTTCTTCATAAAATAAATATCACCTAACTTGCACCAGATTCAGTGCCAAGGGCTAGAGAGAGAGAGAGAGAGATGAGACCCGTGTCCTGCCCTCATAGTCTAGCGGGGGCTCCAGGCCGAGTGGCTGCTCATAGACCCCTGCAAGTCCGCCCACAGGGATCGGGAGGTGGAGAGAAGGGACATCCACTGAGGCTTGAGGAGGGGCAATCAGGGAAGGCTTTCTGGAGGAGGTGGTGCCAGGTAAGGCTCAGGGGTGAAGGGAGTGGGCCAGTGCAAAGGGTGGAGGCGAGTGAGGGCCAGAGCTCCTGCAGGCGTCGGACGAGGCAGGAGCAGAGACTCTGAGCAGGACACCTCACAGCGTGTGCCTGGCACAGCCCAAACAGGCACGAGAGAGAGGGCTGTGGTGAGAAACAGGCCGGGAGGTGGCCCCGGCACCCGGGGCTGCAGACAGACGCCCACCCCCAAGGTGTGCACTTTCTAAGGTGTCCTGCAGCACGTTTTCTCAGTGGCTGAGTGAGGTTTTGAGAGATGAGACATCCGGTCGTAAGCAACTGCATTGAAATTTGCACAGGTTATTCCTCCCACTTGACCAGGGAACCCAGTCACCAGTGGGACTTACTAGCTGCAAATCACGTTGTGAGAAACAGTTCCTCCAAGGAGCGAGGAGGGTGGTCGTGGAACCAAAATGTAAGGATTTGACCACTGCTTGGCTGTCATCCGTGGGACTCGCTGGGCGATGCAAGGCCGAAGGAGTAAACCCGGAAACTCCCTCCAGGAACTGAAGTCTAAAGACCGACCTTTGGGGCTTCCCTGGTGGCGCAGTGGTTGAGAATCTGCCTGCCAATGCAGGGGACACGGGTTTGAGCCCTGGTTTGGGAAGATCCCACATGCCACGGAGCAAGTAAGCCTGTGCGCCACAACTACTGAGCCTGCGCTCTAGAGCCCGCAAGCCACAACTCCTGAGCCCACGTGCCACAACTACTGAAGCCCGCGTGCCTAGAGCCCGTGCTCCACAACAAGAGAAGCCACCACAATGAGAAGCCCGAGCACCGCAACGAAGAGTAGCCCCCGCTCGCTGCAACTAGAGAAAGCCTGCGCGCAGCAACAAAGACCCAACGCAGCCAAAAATAAAATAAAATCAATTTATTTAAAAAAAAAAAAAAGACTGATCTTTGGGATTCTCTTCTGGATCCCAAACCTGGATCTAGTGAAAATGTGGTTGTGTCTCTGGGAAAATTCACAGATCGGCAATAACACAAAAATCAGCCCATGATCTGGGGCTTCCTGACTCAGGAGCTGAAGCCCCTGTGAGCCCAGCCTGGGAAACAGCCAGGACCCTGAGCGTCCCGGCCCCGCTGGAGGCTCCAGGGGAAAGTGGAACCTTCCACCTCCCCTCCCAGAGCTGTTCTTGTCATCCTAAAAGTCAAGAGAGGCATAGCCCACACACTGCTAATAAAAAGCACTTTAGTTGCTGTGCTTGGAAACCCTCTGTATCTTAGGAAGATTTAACGCGTGTCTCATTGAACACTGCTTTTCACAAAAGTGTGTGCTATTGTGTGTGCATTCTTAACTGCGAGAATTTACAACGCACCTGGACTGAGTGTCAAGTTTTGACCAGAGGTATCCAGTCACTTGGCCTGGGTCCAGACGTGAGTCCTGTGTAAACGGTGGAGAGAGGGCGCAGGGGCGGGAGCAGATGCCCGGGGTGCTTGTGTGAGCTCCTGCGCTTCTGTCTCACTGGAGGAGGTGACCAGCCGCGCCCTCTGTTCTGTTCTGTTCTGTGCACGTTCACTCTCCCTCACGTGCTGTCGTGTGGACGGCCCACCTCGGGCTCTGGTGAGGCGGCAGATTCTAACTGGGGTTTGGGTGGGACCGGGCTGCTGGCCTACAGGCCGCACGGGGTCCCGGGCACTCACGTGCCTGCACCGAGTCCCACGCTCCCCGTGGCACTCCCCGCAGACAATCCAGAAATAGGGAGAGAACGTTTATGAAAGACGCCCAGCATGTGTTAGGTGTGGGCCTAATGGGGAGGGTTAATGATTGAAAACAAGTAAATACAGATCTTTCAAGAGGACTGAAATGTCCATGAGCCTCTTCATCTTTCTTGTGACTTTACATAATGTATGTTTTTAATGTTGGGTAAACTACATGATAAACTTCGGAGTTAAACGATTTATTTGGTTATTCCAACAAAACAGGGCAGCCTGTTCTGCTCCGAGGAACCCGGGACCCAGGCATCTTTTCATGTTTAGTTGAGTTTACCTGGGGCTCCCCTTGTGTCCACTCCTCCAGTACAAAGGCCGCGTGGCCTTTTGTGGCTCCTGTGGTCTCCTCCTTCAGTATGGCCTCCCCAGATGCGCTGTGCACCCATCTCCCAGCACTGGCATGTGCCACGTCCCAGGGTCACCCCCAGCACGGCCGCACGCACCTGGTGCTCAGTGCTGCGGGTCGTGGGCCTGCGTGGAGCGGGCAGCCCAGAGAGAGAGGAAGGCTGCCGGGCGGTGTTAGAAGCCCCCCGCCCCCAGCAGTGAAGGAACACACAGCTTGGTTCAAAGCTTTGGTTCAAGTTGGCGTGAGTTTTCTGGGGCGGCCAAAGCAAAGTGCCACAGTCTGGGTGGATTGACAAACAGAAACTTATTTCTCCCAGTTCTGGAGGCTGGAATCTGGGATGGAGGCGTCACAGGGCTGGTCCCCGAGGCCTCTCTCCTGGGTGTGTGGGCGGCCGCCTCCTCCCTGTGTCCCCATGCGGTCACCCCTCTGTGCGTGCCTGGGTCCTCATCTCTTCTTATAAGGACACCGGTCATATAGGATTCGAGTCCACCCCTAGGACCTCATTATACCTTAATCACCTCTTGAAAGGCTCTGTGTCAGCCCCAGTCACATGCTGAGGTCCTGGGGGTTCGGCTCTGACGTAGACTCTGGGGGACACACAGTGACGCTGCCCTGTCCTTTCTTGCCCTGTCTGTGTGCTTTCTCTACTTCATTTGACGTCAAATTTAAATTCTGGAAGTGCCTGCATTTTACAGGGATGGATTGTTCTGGGTCTTTCTCCTTACGTGGATGCACGGAGCCCCATGTCTCTCACCTCAGTCCTCCGTCCCTCGAGCCCAGTTCAAATCCCTCTGCTGTTACAAAGCCCTCCCCAGTCTATCCGAGGCCAAACTAAGTCCTGCGAGCTCTGAACTCTTCACGCTTGGCATCTGCAGGAGTCACGTGGCAGTGATACAGGAAGATACCTCGGTTTTCCAGACATCTTCAGGTATTCCCAGTGGGCTCGCAGAGGAGGTTCAAGACGCGAGCCTGGCGGGGACTCGGTCGCTAAGGCCACGGGCCAGGATGCGGCTGGACACGGGGTCTGGGGAGTGTGTATCCGTTTAGCCCTGTTCACCGAGTGTCCGGTTCACACAGGCCACAGGCCCCGAGATTCTGTGCCCAGAGGAAGGAGAGGGATCTGACCCCTGGTGGCGTCTGTAAAGGATCCATCTGTTCTTCCCAAAGTGCAGAAGCGCGAGAGAAGCAAGATGGAGGTGAAATCGTAAAGCAACACAAAGAAGGGAAAAGTGCCCACACATGGTAAACCGAAAATGGCAGCAGGAGGGGAGAGACGGGTGTCTGGACATGGAGAACCTGGGGATCCTGAGCTCCCGGAAAGGAGGGAACCGTGACGCTTTCTCCGGCCACGTGCCCTCGGATTTGCCAGCTCACTTTCCAAAGGTGGTGGGTGCAGCCCTCGCTGGCCATGTCCTGGGTGATCAGCACAGCCCATGGGCAGCCGTCTACACCGACCCTGGACTGTCCTGCTGGGTGAGAGTTCTTCCCGGAAGGAGACCTCACCTTTCCCTCAATTCCCACCCTGTTTCTTAGCCGCCCCGCAGAGCGGCAGACGGCGAGGTCAGTCTCCCTTCCAGGATCTCGGCCAGATGGACGGAGCCCTGCAGATGGGCCCGGCCCCCCGTGCAGCTGGGCCCACATTCACGCGGGGAGGCGGGTCCCGGGTCTCATCTCCACCCGCTCCACCCACCTGGGCCGGGAGGACCCCTCCTCTCTGTGGGTCCTACTCTTTTCCCTTTCTGGTTTTCCTTTACCTCCTGTTCACATTAAACTGTCTTTACTCAAATAATAAGCCACATACTTAGTCCCCTTTTCTTTGCTTAACATGAAAAAGGTAAAGAATAAATTTTTAAAAAACTGGAAAAGCTGTCTTCTATCGCATCCTCCGGTAGCTGCAGGTGGAAGGAATGTGGGGAACGGAGCCAGGCGACGGCACCATCCCTGGGACCACACCCCGTGACACCTCCCATCTGTAGGTTTCCCTTTCTGTCCTCAGCTTCACACTGTTAATAGCAAGCATTTTATTGTAGCTGCTTCTGTTAGTATTATTATTGCAGTAATTGTCATCTGAAGCAAAATTTGTCCGTAGACTGTCTTGTTTATTTCTCTAATTGCTTTGTCTGCATTGCTTCTCTCCCTAATACACATGCTTCCCGAGGGAGAGAAAAGTTCTGTTTTTCTTTTGCTCCCTGCCCTGTGCCCGGCAGCACGGCCAGCACCTAACAGGCGATCTGTAGCCAGACATCCAATGGCACCAAAACGATATTCTCTTTTGCAATAAACCTCTAATGCAGCCACTATTTGTGCTGCATTTCCATCTTCTCGTTAAACTTCCTGTCGTGGACCCTAAGGCAGGTTGGGTCCCAGTGCCCAGTTTACACCCAGAGATGCATCTTGTCGGCTTGACAAAGGTCAGCTGCGTTTCCTGGACTTGCGACGAGAAAAATGGACAATGCAGGCAGGATGGTCCGGGCTGGCCTTCTGCTCTGAATGCCGACGCCCGGAGGCTGTAGGATTCATATTCAGGGATAGTCTGCGGCTTCCATGATTGGAAATCTCTTCAGCTGAACCCTATTATTCTCTCACTTCCCGTGGCTTGATTGGAAAAGGAGGAATTTAAAGATCTTTTGTGTTTTCTCAAATTTGATGGTAATGAAACTGGATGTTGAAATTTGAGGCGAATAAATCATTGCTAACAGGACATCTCAAGGCCCTACGTGGAAAGACTAGAATCGTGGCTGGAGAGTTTAGCTTCCGTGTCCTTTGCCGGGTTAGGAAGGAGACATGAATATTCGTAAACTTTTCCTATATTCTGAGTGTTTTATTTTGGATCATGCAGCTGTCACACCAACCCTGGGAGAAGGGCATTTCTAGGCTCTGGATGGGGAAACTGGGTCCCAGAGCATCACACCCTAGCAAGGGAGTGTTCTCTTGAATATACCACTTTGCTCTGAAAGAGGAAGCACGGGAGAATAGGAAAGAACTTCTTACAGAGATGTGGCATTTTAAACAAGTAAACTTGGTGGAGCAGATGGGTGCTGAGACCCCGCTGGGGAAGGGACGGCCCAGGAGCCCGGCCAGCATGTGCGTGAGCCTGAGGACCTGACCTCACCTGCAGCCCTGCCTTTGCCCTCTTCCCGCCCTGTCTCAGCAAGTGTATGCAGTAAGCCAGCATTTCTGCAATTAAAAATATTAGAATAACTGTCTGATGGGGCTCTTTTGCTGTTAGTTTCCTAAATACTTCAGATGAGTGACATTTTTAAAATAATTGTTGTTCAAAAGAGGTCATGAATAAATATAAGCTGCTACATAGGAAAAGCCACTGGGTTAAATGACATTTATCCCTCCCTCCCTCCATCCTTTCCTGTCTTCTCTTCTTCCTTCCCAGAGATCAAGACTCATGAAGAGTCTGTGTGTACCAGCATCCATCTCTCTCTTTCTCCCCACCCGCCTCCCCGTATGTGTCACCTCTACGTATCTGTGTCTAGATCTCCACCTGTGTATCTACCTGTGTATATATATATGTATCTATGTATCCCGCTAAATTATAAGGATACTATGTGTCTAGTGCCAGAATACAGGATTTACAAATGTAATTTTGACTCTATGCAATTTTTAAATTCCTTCAGAATATAAAACCAGGGTAAAACAGAATAAATTAGAAGAAAGAACAGTCTCTTGTGGGGAGATGTCCCTTTAAAGAAGGGTGGCGTTCCCTAAGGGGAAGAAACAGTTATTTCAGAAAGAGAGAGCAGTGTATGGGAAGGCTCTGGGGAGAGAAACATCACGGTGTGTTTGGGAAACCTCGGATGGCAAAGAAAACCGCAGGAATCAAAAGGTGATGGCAGTTCACTCAGGAAGCCAACCTCAACACGCTGCTCAGTTCCAGAGAATCGGGGACTAGACCTGGGGTCTAAGGCATGCGATGAGTTAGGTCACTAAACATTGCTATAAAAAGAGCAATACAATTTTTAAATTATTATAAATTGTATTATTCTTTTTCTTTTTTAGGTACAGTTTTTGTTTGCTTGTTTTTGGATTTTGTTGCCTTTTAAAACCACCTTTCATAGAGAAATACTTGACAGTGTACCGCATAATTGTCTGACTTACACATCTTGTGAAATGATAAGCTAATGCTAACAATAAGTTTAATTAGCATCCATCATCTCATAGAGATGCAATAAAAAGAGAAAGCAAAAAAAGAGAAATGTTTAAAAAAAGGTGATGGGCGAAGAGACAGGAGGGACTGAGAATCGGCCCTGAGAATCCGGCAAGTTCCCAGCTGACCGATGCTGCTGGTCCGGGAATCACACCTCACAGACCAGCTCTAAGCCATAAGCAACCATCAAGTAGCTGAGTGTTAAGTAGCTGAGTGATGGGAACAGTTTCGCACTCAGAAAAAAAAAAAAAATCTGTTTTCAATGTTGAAGATAAATTTTCCAGAGAGGAGCTCTGGGCACAGGCACGGGTGGGAAGCCCTTGACTGCTCCGTTTATTGCGCGCTGACTCTGCAGGTGAGCAGACCCCGCGCCGAGCTGCTCCCTCTCAGCATGGAAAGCAGGCGGACCTCCGTGGTTCCCATCGAGCACAGGGCTTCTCAGCTCCGCGCGTCAACGCATGGGCTGCAGAAGCCTTTGCAGCGGGGGTCGTGCTGCCCATCGTAGGTCAGCTAGGACCTGCCCGGCCTCTGCCCCCCACACAGCAGGAGCACTTCGTAAAAAAAGTACAGAGAAGTCAGGCGGCTTAATGGAGAGCTCTTGTTCAGACCCGGAGCTCTCAACTCGAAGCCGATGATCCAAGCTCTTAGAGTAAATGGATGGGCAGGGCGGGGGTGGGGGAGACTGGGGAGGAGAGGTGTAGGTTATAGTGTATTTCTCGTGTTTTATGACTAGTTTCTTATTTACTGTATTGCAAGGGAGGCTGTATGTTTTCCCAAGTGAACACAGAGCTAGAAACAACCACATCAGAATGTAACCCAGTGTGAGGATTTCTTAATGGTGTTTCGCTTTTCAGCACGGAGCCCTAGGGGTTTCATGTAAACATTGATCCGCGATGTTCTGAGTGTGCTATTCAATGCTTCAGTGAAAGGAGCGTGGGTCACACGTTAACTTAAATAATAATGTATGCAAAATCACGGCGTAGCTCATACTTTCATTGTACGTTGGGACCACATTTGGGTTTGTCCTCATCACTCCTGGGACTCTGAACCACTGGGACTGATTCCCATTACGACACGTGTGACCCTGGGAGGTGGTCTGCACGCAGGGCACGGGACACAGCTTTAAGAATAAAATTTGGCTTGGCCGTTCGAATATTTACATTTCCCGCTGTTTGATCCATTAAGCGGTCAGTTCATCCCACAGGCAGGGGTGGGGTAGGGAAGGCCTGAGGGGCAACCGGGGCGGCTTGCGGGCATCTGCAGAGGTCCACACACTGGCTGATGTGCCCGCGGGTGTGTGTGTGGACTTGGAGCACATGCAGATCCGACTCCGGGCCAACAACCTGTCGGGGAAGGGCACCCGCTGTCTCGGGGCCGGGGGTCAGGGGTGGGGGAGGGTGGGAATTGTCAGTGGAGACCCAAGCCCAGGACCGGGCGTGACCTGTGTGTGGAGATGCGTCTGCCCACTGAGAGATTGTGCCCTTGACGGAGCTGCGGGCTTTGTCAGTGTTTGCTGACATTATTTGTCATAGACTGAATGTGTGTGTCCTGTCAAATGCATGTAGTGAAGCCGGACCGCCAGGGTGACGGTGTTAGGAGGTGGGCTTGGGGATGATTGCGTTTAGACGAGCTCCTGAGGGGGGGCCTGTGATGGGGTGGGTGCCTGTGCAGTCTCAGGAGAGCACTTGCTTCCCTCTGCTCTCCCCCTGCGAGGGCAGGGCGTCCGCTGTCTGCAGCCTCACCAGGACCCAGAGCCCGGTCACGCTGCCCCCTCGATCTTGACTCCAGCCTCTAGAGCTGTGAGAGGTGAGCCTCTGCTGTTTATAGGTCTCCCCTGCCCCATCTGTGGCCTTTTGTTGCAGCCCCCAGAGGACTGAGACGTTGTTCCAAAGCCAGTGGCTGGACTGCAGGCTTCAGCGCAGCTTGCTCACCTGCAGGGCGGCGCTCCGCGAGCCCCTCTGGGTGCGCTGGGCGTCGCTATGGAAGGGTTCATCGGATGCAGCCTCGCGACCATCCGACTCACTGGCTTGGCTCCCACGTATCTTCTCTGCACAGGTTACAGTGCCTTCAAGGAGCCCGCTCAGGATGCTGACTCTCCCATCTTGGCCCCTGGGATGGTCATACGTATGTAACAGGTGCACAGAGACTGTTTTAAACAACAGGTAAATCACTGTGCAGAATGGGTGAGCGCAGAGGGCATTCATCCTGTGTTGGGAAAAAATCATTCCAATTGGACGGTCAGTTATTTCTCCTCATCACAACCCAGCAGGTCACGGATGGGACCTGAGACCTGAGGTATGAGGTCTGGGAACGATCACGGGAGACCCTGAGCCTGGGCCAAGCCACACCCCAGCGCCGCCCCTTCATGGAAAACCCCAGGACATTCCCGTTAACCCCCCAGACGCACACGTTAGTAACTGAGGCAGCGCTACAGCTTCGCTTATCAGAAGGTCTACTTGTGTTCCGGGCCAATGCCTATTTTTCATCCATTTTAGGACGATTAAGCAAGAGGTTACAAGAGTCATTTTGAAAACAGTGGGAATTTTGAAGCTTTCCGTTTGCGCCAATTTACTTAGGAAGGACATCTGGGAAGGATTTGTTCCTGCTGTGCTTAACTGTATCTCTGAAAATTAAACTTCTTTCCATCCTATAACTTACTGCAGAGAGTATTTGCACTGATTGGGGCCTTAGAGGTTTGAACTCTAAGTTCACCTCTGAGTGTTCACGATCCTATAATTATTCATCTTGTTTAACTTCATTAGTTTTACTTTGTGTTATCAAGACATTATGTCATGAAAGTGATGATTAGATTGTTGAAATCGCTGCAAAATACTGAGTTATCTAATTTAATAGTTCAGGGGTCTGAGTTGCTTTAAGGACCGATGCCCTTTAGTAGAGCGACAGTGTGTGGGCCGCCCCCCCAGTGCCAGATGCTAAGTGGGGGGCTGGATCCTCGGGTCACATGTTTATTTTCTGCACAGGGATCTGAGCCCGATGTGGCCACCGGGGCCATTTCTTCACCTTTGTGAACCTCCTTACGACACTCCAGAATCAGATTCTTAAAGTCACCTGGCTGGATATCAGAATCTAGCCAGACCTCCTAAGTCCGGGGTCAGTGATTTTCAGATAAGATGGACATCACCGTAAAGGGAATTTGAGGAACGTCGCAACCCTGAGACAATCGGGGAGACACAGGCTTCAGAGGCAGGTCGCAGCAGGACTGTTTCTGTCTGCAGACCCCTGTGTGCAGTAACGACTATCATTGTTATTAACCAGGGCCTTCCAGGCCCTCGAGATACAGAGATGGAGAAGAGAGTTCCACTTCTCATTAGGGAGGGGGAGGCACAGCACTGAAGAGAAGGTGCCCCCAGGCCATGATGGGGGTGCACAGAGGCTGTGATGGGGCCACCTGATGTGGGATGCCCTCCCTTCTGACCCCTGCTTGGTGAAGCCCGCCAGCTCCCCCGGGGGCCTCTCCTGAGTCCAGCTCTGTCCCGCACACACACCCACATGTGTGAGCTCCCCGGGCAGGCCCCAACACCTCCTTCACCCCTTCTCCTTAGACCCCGGGCCTTGCCAAACACCGATTCAGTGAACATGTTTAAATGAACCCGTAGGAGACCTGTAAGACGTGTTCTGGGGCGCAGGAGGGGGTGCCCTGGCCTTTCCTTCTGCAGGGCGTCTGCAGAGCTGGGTGTCACACATGGTCTGGGCACTTCAGCCACATGGAAAGCAGCTACACCTGGGCGACGGTAGTGCCACCTCTTCAGGAGGTCCGGGATGGGAGCAGCTACACCTGGGCGACGGTAGTGCCACCTCTTCAGGAGGTCCGGGATGGGACTGTAGGTTATCTCCAGACCCTTCACTTAGCATCACTGAGCTGAACTAAGCAGTCATCTTTGGAAAAACACAGCTCAGTGCATAGAACTCAGGCGTATAGTTGCAAAAGCTAATCTACCACAAAAAAGACATGTTATAAACAAGCTTTCCTCCAAGAGGGCGTCTACACCTTTTTCGTGTCACCTGGTTTCAGGCGACGTGAGTTAGTGTCACTTGAGGATGAACAGGAATAAGGAAGACTCGTAGCTCTGACTTACTCCTGAAGTGGGGACGCCACCAAGGGTGTTGTGTCCTGGGGACCTGGGGTGGCACTGCCAGCGCTTTATGTCCTGGAGGAACTTTAAACCTTCTCTCGTCACCCATCCCACTGAGCGGTCACTGTAGGCTACCACATGGGACGAAGGGCAGCTATTTGGAAAAAACGACATTAGATTCTTACCTAACGTCTTAAATCCCAGAGGGACTAAATTTTATTTATTTTTTAAAGGAACTCCTTTATTTATTTATTACTTATTTTTGGCTTTGTTGGGTCTTCGTTTCTGTGTGAGGGCTTTCTCTAGTTGCGGCAAGCGGGGGCCACTCTTCATCGCGGTGCGCGGGCCTCTCACTATCGTGGCCTCTCTTGTTGTGGAGCACAGGCTCCAGACGCGAAGGCTCAGTAGTTGTGGCTCACGGGCCTAGTCGCTCCACGGCATGTGGGATCTTCCCAGACCAGGGGTCGAACCCGTGTCCCCTGCATTGGCAGGCAGATTCTCAACCACTGCGCCACCAGGGAAGCCCTAAATTTTAAACGTAAGGAAACAAAATCATAAGAATTTCGGGAGGTAATTTGGGTGACCATTTGTATCATCTTGGAATTGGTTATGACGTTTTGAGCATGATTCCAAAAAAAAGAAGACAGCATAATGGAAAAGCTATTATATTTGACTTCATGGAACAATAATAGAGAAATTCTTTTTTAATCAAAATTAGACTTAAAAAGGCAAGTTTAAAATAGAGGAATCACTAGCAGATATTGATAGAGAGCTAATATCTAACATTGAAAAGTTTTATAAGATACTACAGAAAGAGGGACAAGAGAAAATAGAGCAGGTACTTTACAAAGACCCTCAGAAAATGAGTGTATACAGTCAGAAGGCATTCAGACCCACCACAGATAGCGTCTGTGCGCCTCCCATGAAATTCCACTCGTCACCTATCAAACAGGCAAAGGTTAATGATAGCCAACGATAGCAAATTAGCAAAGATATGGGGAAATGGGCTCTCACTAGTTGAATAGAGGTATTATATGTATGTATATAGTATACGTACATACATTAAACATTTCTGATGTTCACTGTGGCAAGCTAAAATAAGCATAATCCTTGAGATAGGGATTCCACTTCTGCAAATTTATGTTAAGGAAATGTAAAATGTAAATTCCTTGTTCACATCTGAACCCCAGCGCCTGGAATAGTAAAATACACAGAAAGCTTTAACTAGATATTTATGGAATCTTGAAAAAAGCCAAACAAATACACATAGACATATGTACAGAAACACATATAGTTTATTTTTGTAACAGCAAGAATTTAGAAGCCATAATGAATGTTCCATCAAAGAGAACTGGTTAAATAAACTTTAGTACATCTGATAAACAGAGGTCAGTGGGCAACTAAAATTGTGGCGGGGACGCATGTGTATGATGAGTTTGTGTGTGTGGAAAGAGAGACTCCAATAATAAGAAATTATACCTAAGGTATTATGTTAATTAGGCTGAAAATGTAGCATAAGTACTGTCATCTTACTTTTGTAGAAGATGAATCTAAGCATCTATGTATACATAGAAAATACTTAGAAGAAGGGTATTAAAATATGAGCAGTGCCATATTTGTATGGAAAGGTTGTAGTGATAATCTCCTTTATATATATTTTAGCCAATTTAGAATTATTTTATCATGTATAATCATTAATTCTGCAACCAGAAAAATAGGCTATTTTATTGTTTAAAAAATAATGATGTACTTTCTGAGCAGTGAAAGCAGGGAATAAAGTATTTTAAATTCTCAAATACAGAAAAAGTGTTTAAAGAAATAGTACTGCTCCTACCTACTTTGTGCTGGATGCTATAAAACATAAAAAGAAAGGCAACAGTAAAAGATAAGTTGATCAAAATAGACTCAGATTGTATAGTGAGAGCCCTGCAGGATGGCGTCTGTGTGGACGTCCTGTGTTCCGTGGAGGGAACTGGGATTTGGCGGGTGATTGACCAACTGAGGGAAAGAAGCAACTTAGTGACACAGAACAGGTAGGAAGCTTCCAGTCTGAGGAGACTCGCTTGCCTGCTTGTGTCTTATTTTTTAGGAATTGCATCAGCTCTTTAATGAATGGCTAAATCTCACTGCTGTTTCACTCCCCCCGAGAGCTGGATGGGCGGCTGGGCTCTGCCCCCCTTGAGCCCTCGGGGTTTCAGGTTCTCTCTCTTTAAGGGCATGAAAACTTCTTGGTATTTGAATGACCACGTCGCAGCCCACATTAGCTTCATGGTGACAGGAAATATGAATTAAATTCCTGGCCAGATGACCACTGGCAGTTCCCAGCAGGCATTTTCCAGCTGAGTAAACTAATCAATCTATTTATTCTTCATGGATGACAGGGCCCATTAGCTGCGGGTGCCTTTGGCAGGAGATTCTGGAGACAAAAGGTCATTTGCGCTCCCTCTCCTCTCTTTAGATGCAATATGTTCATACAGGAAGACTCATACAGCCCGCGTTGAGATTCAGTGTCCGTAGTTAGTGATGAAATATGTGGACGTCAGGAGAAAAAGCCTTCTGTTATTCAATAGCCCTTTCAGATGCTGGAAAAGCATAGACTCTGATTTAAGCATCAGTTAATAAAGGACCCGATCGGAATTCATTACGGTAGCATTTCAAGTATTCGTGAAAATGGATGAGTGATGGTGGTTTCTATGACCCGAAATAAATTTGATTCTGAGCATCCAGGCCATCAGGGCACAAAAGAAGAACCATCCGTGGTCACAAGATGTTTATGGCCCCCCACCATAAAGGGCATGCCAGCTCTTCAGAAGTCACAAAGCTTTCCTCAATTCTCAGGTATGGAGAAATTTCTTACATAGGATTCATATGAGAGATACAGCACCACAGTGTTTGAAGAAAGATCCTTCACCTGTTTTTAAAATAGAGATGGTAGCTGGTTTATGGGTGGTTTCTCACAGCCCCACCTCTCTACCTGGCCAGGAGTGGATGGTCCAAATAAAACCCCTGGAGAGCATTTTTTGCAGGAACCATTTTGCCATGTCAGTGGGGTTGAGCCAGGAACAAAGGCAACAAAAACTAAAAAATTCATCTATTCATTCAGAAAACATCTATTGAGGCTACTCAGCATCGTCGCTATGCTAGAAACTGAAACGACAAACAACAGATGCTCTGCCCCTCCTGCCCCACGTTCACCTTCTACTTGTCCCGGGCCCTGGGGCTCGTGCAGGACTTGAGATGTAAAGGGAAACCTTTCATGTCGGGCAGAAGTGCCTGTGGCCCCGTGGGATGTGGACACAGGCTTCCAAACTACATGGGGGTCAGGACTGTCCCCAGAGGAGACGGTAGAGCTGGGTTCTGAAGGGCAGGGTGGAGATGGCTGCTCAGGAAAGGATGGAGAGGAAAGAACGAAGGGCTCCAGGGAGGACACGGGCATGTGCGGAGCCTCGGCGGGTAGAGCCATGTCCACACTCGCTGTTGCATGTGGCAGGGACTTGGCGAGCGAGAGGGGGTCATGGGGGGGAGGCCAGAGAAGTGGGCAGAGAGCAGACTAAGGAGGGAGTTTAGTTTTATCCTGAAAACAAGGGGCAGTTTTTAGAGGATTCTAAAATGGAACATGAGAAGATCTCTGATTTTCACGTTGAATAGACGAGTGAGAATGTGACTTGGGCTGGGCAGGGCCGTGGTTCCACGTGTGCAGGCAGGAAGGGCTCCAGGGCCTTTCCCTCCAGACCTGCCCCTCTTTACACACGTGGATGCGGCCCCGTCCCGAAATCACATAGAGCGACGGCACAATAAAAACAGTAAGTCAGAAAGAGAAAAACAAGTACAGTATGCTAACACATATATATGGAATCTAAGGGGGGAAAAAAAAAAAAGTCATGAAGAACCTAGTGGTAAGACGGGAATAAAGACACAGACCTACTAGAGAATGGACTTGAGGATGTGGGGAGGGGGAAGGGTAAGCTAGGACAAAGTGAGAGAGTGGCATGGACGTATATACACTACCAAACGTAAAATAGATAGCTAGTGGGAAGCAGCCACATAGCACAGGGAGATCAGCTCTGTGCTTTGTGACCATCTAGAGGGGTGGGATGGGGGGGTGGGATAGGGAGGGTGGGAGGGAGGGAGATGCAAGAGGGAAGAGATATGGGAACATATGTATATGTATAACTGATTCACCTTGTTATAAAGCAGAAACTAACACACCATTGTAAAGCAATTATACTCCAATAAAGATGTTAAAAAAAAAAGTAAATTAAATAAATTTTAAAAAGAAAAAAAATGCTGAAGAGAAAAAAAAAACAACAAAAAACAGTATAAACACACAGGACAAAGAGGATGTGGGACATGACGCTCGCCTGCAGAGATGACAACATTTGGGGGAAGGGAAGCAGATCAATGAATAATATGGGAGGTGGGTGAGGAGGGAGTGCCCCTCCCAGCAGAGAGAAACCGACAAGGAGGGGAACCTTCTTACACAGGGGAGTCTCCAGAAAGGCCCCGGAATGGAGACCAGCGGAAACCTACGGAGACAGAGACGGGGACATGGACAGGGCCGTGGCAAGTCTGGGCACCAGCCCCGGTCCTCCACCCCCGGGAACCAAGTGGGCCCCAGGCTGACCTGCAGCAGGTGGAGGGGGGCTCTGGAGACAAGTGCAGCGCAGTTGGGGGGCTGGGGGCAGGCAAGTGTTCCCCCCGAGCTCTCTCCAGCCCTTCTCCTCGCTTCACAGGCAGGCTTACACCTTCCCAAGCCCAGGGGACATTTGAGGGCTCCCCTGGGAGAAGTGGGCCGGCTGCAGAGATGCTGACCGCTGAGTGCTCCCCCCACCGAGTGAGAAGCCGGATTTCCTCACCCGGCGCCCCCGTAGCTTTTCCGTGCTTTGCTCCAGTCAGTTGTAGCTCCCACCAAAGACTTGAGAAGAGCCTCTATCAGGACTGGCAGAGACTGAAAGAGATGCTGAAATAATCAGAAGTAACAGAAGAAAATTGCAAAGCAAAACTAACGAAACCACCACTTCTCAGAGAGACGAGAGAAATCCGAAGCCTGCACAGCGTGCTCTCGAAAAGGACCATCCAGGGAACAAGCAAGGTCTCCTGTGGATTCATATTTGATTTCATCCACGTAAGATTTGGAAGATGAAATTGAAAAAAAAAATCTCCTAGAAAGTAGGAAAAAGACAAAACAATGGAAAATAAGAGTAAAAAGATAATATGCTTACAATGACTCTCCAGAAACACCAACATATGTTGAAAAGGTTCTTGAATGAGCGTGGAGAAAACAGAGCAGGAAATTATCCCTGTGGCTATGGAGGGGATCTGAAGAAAAAAACTGGCAAATTTTTGGATAAGGTTGATCACATTCATAGAAAGAAATGTTATGATTGAGAATCTTGGGCTCTGTTAATAGTAGGAACCTAGAAATTATGCACACTAAAAAATAAAGTAATTAGTATCTCCAAGGAAAGCAATAAGTTGTATAAGAAAGGAAATATAATATTACCTTATTATGTGAGTTTTCAGCAAATAATATTTACCTAGAAATAATGTGAATACTAAATATAGGTTTTTTAAAATAATTTTTTATTGGAGTATAGTTGGTTTACAATGTTGTGTTAGTTCAGGTGTACAGCAAAGTGAATCAGTTATACAGATATATATATCCACTCTTTTAGATTCTTTTCCCATATAGGCCATTACAGAGTATTGAATAGAGTTCTCTGTGCTATACAGTAGGTCCTTATTAGTTATCTATTTTATGTATAGTAATGTGTATATGTCAATCCCAATCTCCCAATTTATCCCTCCTCTCCTTACCGCCCCCCCCCAGTAACCATAAGTTTATTTTCTACATCTGTGACTCTATTTCTGTTTTGTAGATAATTTCATTTGTACCCCTTTTTTAGATTCCACATAGAAGCGATATCATACGATATTTGTCTTTCTCCGTCTGACTTACTTCACTCAGTATGACAGTCTCTAGGTCCATCCATGTTGCTGCAAATGACATTATTTTGTTCTTTTTTTATGGCTGATTAATATGCCATTGTATATATGTGCCACATCTTCTGTATCCATTCCTCTCTTGATGGACATTTAGGTTGCTTCCATGTCCTGGCTATTGTAAATAGCGCTGCAATGAATATGGGGGTGCGTGTATCTTTTCAAATTAGAGTTTTCTCCAGATATACGCCCAGGAGTGGGATTGCTGGGTCGTATGGTAGTTCTATTTTGAGTTTTTTAAGGACCCTCCATACTGTTCTCCATAGTGGCTGTATCAATTTACATTCCCACCAACAGTGTAGGAGGGTTCCCTTTTCTCCACATCCTCTCCAGCATTAAATGTTGATTTTAACGAATGTTACAATATTGGAAAGACAGAGAAGAGGGAAGAAGATACCGGTTGTAATGAAGATGCAGCTCAAAAGCTAAAATTTAAATACCCCAAAATAGCTGTCTAATCATGATCATTATAAATCAGGAGGATAATATTAAAAAGGGGCTGCCTCTGGGGAGGGGTGTTCAAGATGGGAAATAGGGCTGAGACCCAGGGTTACTGATTTTCCTTATAAGCCCTTTGGTATTTGATTTTTGTAAAATTTTATGATGTGCAAAATGTTATAAAGATGAAATTTTTCATTAAAGAAGAGAATGAAATCAGTTTGAAGGGAGCGGAAACCCCTGAACTTGGGCAGTGGTGACGGGGATGGAGTGGGAACTGGTGGATTTGAAGCATCTGGCAGATGCAAAGGCTGACATCGGATGTCGGATTAGCGGGTTCGAGGTTTCAGTTCGGGAAGATGAGAAAGTTCCGGAGACGGTGCTGGTGACGGTGGCAGAACAGCGTGAATGCACTTAATGCCCCTGAGCTGCACACTAAACAATGGCAAAATGGTCAATTTCAGCAGCATTTTTAAAGGAAAGATCAGCTAGCTGGATGAATGTTGGAAGGAAGGGAGAGAGAGGGGTGAGGTCTGGTCCTGGGCTGGGCTTGATTTATCTGGAGACCAACCCGAGGTGCACTAAGAACGAGGAAAAGCTCCAAGCCTGTCAGGGAAGCAGCAGGGTCGGGCTCAGAGTCCGTCACGCTGGCCCAGCACATCCCGCAGAGCTGCACGAGGGCTGTTTCGCTCGTGGGGCCTGGAGCTCAGCAGTTAGGAATTGGGATGGAATTGGATGGAAGGACATGGTTTCTTCCTAACAGAGGCACTCAGGCATCTTTGTTGGAAAAGCTCTTAGACAGGGAAGAAGTGGGCAGGGGGGCCCACAGGAGGGCGGTGGTGAAGAGAGTGGCCTCGTCCCAGGCGGAGGCGGGGAAGGGCCGGGCGGGGAGGAAGGTGCTGCAGATCTCAGGGGCATCGGAGGATGTACAGAGGGAAGGTGGTAAAAGAAAAGGCGAACCTTTGGAATCACGGTGCACGAGAGGAAGGGGGGCCTGAGCAGGACCCAGATGGACCGGGAGACAGTGTTGAAGTGACAGCGGGGGCGGAGGCCACACGCTATCAGTGACCCTGTCGCCGTGGCTTCATCCGCTTCATCCAAGCCACGCTCAGCAGCCTGGACGGGGGAAGTTGCATGACTGCATCCTCGCCGGCCTCCGGTTCTGCAGAGTGGATGCAACAGAAGACAAGCCGCTCGTCCCTCACAGCGTCTTTCGGGGACAGCAGCTTCCTACGCCTTCCTTTAGGTGACGGCCGAGTAGCCGGGGACCGTGCCGTTAAAATTGGGCAAAGACCCAGGGGCAACGTCCCTGCAGGATTAGAAGCAGGTCCGCCCCAGGTGGCACCGTCTTCTGAAAACCAGGAGGCCTGACTGTAACCACCAAAGAACAGCCAACCCAGTTTGCATCCAGACTCAGCGAGCACAGGGAACCAGGCACGAGTCGTGGAAAGAAAATATGGACAATTCTCGCCGAAAACATTAATGCTAGGGCACCAGAACCTCAGGCTGTGAGCACAGAGCACGTCCAGGTGAACTTTTCCGCAGATGCATCAAAGCAGGAAGGAGACTCAGATGCTTATGCCCGTTGATGGGCTCACAGCACCCTTGGCGGAGCATCTACCTTAAAGGAAACGCCATCCCGACATCAGCAAGGGGGCTACCGAGATGTCAGCCAGTTCAGTCTGCAAGGATCTCTGCCACGAGCAGTAATGTTGGCGAAAAGCAGATGCAAGCAGTTTTCGGGGCATCCTGGGGAGACGCAGAAAACGCTGTCACCTACACGGCATCCTGTTTCCTTCATCAAAATCACGCATAATCTCTTTTTATCTATTTGTTAAAATAATCCTGCTTTTCTTTCTTCCTACCTCTTTTGCTGGAGAAAATGATTCCATTTTTGTGAAAGTTTAAAATGAAACAGCTTCCCTGGTGGCGCAGTGGTTAAGAATCCGCCTGCCAATGCAAGGGACACGGGTTTGAGCCCTGGTCCGGGAAGATCCCACATGCCGCGGAGCAACTAAGCCCGTGCACCACAACTACTGAGCCTGCACTCTAGAGCCTGCAAGCCACAACTACTGAGCCTGCGTGCTGCAACTACTGAAGCCCGTGCGCCTGGAGCCTGTGCTCCACAACAAGAGAAGCCACCGCAGCTAGAGAAAGCCCGCACGCAGCAAAGAAGACCCAACACAGCCAAAGATAAATAAATAAATTAATTTAAAAAAAAAAGAAACAGCCGTGACCTTTGTGTATGGGGTCGTATGTGGGGCCACCTCTGCACCCCTCCTGCCCCTCCCGAGACCCCCGTGTCCTGCCCCGCAGTTATAGAGTGTTGTGTCTGACCTCGTGCTTCCTCTTCTGCATGGCGCCCACCTGCCCTGAGGATGGGCTTCTGCCCTTTCACCTCCCGTCAACTGCGGGGTTGGCTGCCGAGGGCTCCAGTGCGGCTATGGTGGGTGGGACATGGTGCTTGGCTGAGGGGTCAGCCTGAGAACACAAAAGGGGGTCTACGCCCTCACCTCTGTATGAACCCAATATTCAAATCTGTCAGCCTGCAGATCAAGCCCATAATAAGCGTAAACAAACTGTGCTGCGCTCAGGAAGACACATCGGGAACTGCAGGCTGGCATCACTGCCCTCATAAGCGACCAGTGAGGCAGGGACCTGGGAACAGATTTCAACAAAACTAAGAAGTCAGCTTGCAGACAGCAGGACCCCGGGGAGGGGACTGACAGGACGTGTTTTGAGAGGTACTGGGGAGACCAGTCACTCCACACACGGGTTATCTGGAGCAGCTCCCACAGGTCAGTATAAACTAGACGTCCAAAACGAGTTGGAAGAAGCACAGTCAGCAGACAGGAGAAGACATTCCAAGCGCAGGAGGAACACTTAGGGCAGGGCGTCCGGGACGGGACCACGGGGAGCTCCCTTGATGGGTTGGGGGTTGTGGTGGGAGCTGGGGGTGAACTCAGAAGCGTCCACTGGCCTGGACCCCAAGGCCGTGCGCTCTGAGTTTCCAAGTCCGGCAGTGGGACCACCTTGAAGGTTTGGGCGAGCGTGTTTGGGGCGCAGAGACGACCGCAGGGTGCATGGGCCGGAGCCTGAGTCCAGGGGCAGGAGGCCAGTTCCTGCCTGAGCAGAGACGTGTGTTCCATCCCGAATCTCAAGGTGGGAACAGAGGGAGACGTTCTGAGCGATGAGAGGTGAGCGTGGCCCATCCCGGACACAGAGGTTCAGCAGAGGACAGGAGGACCTGAGGCCTGACCCCAGATCCGGGCCGCCGTTCTGAGCACACGGTTGGCGTTGATTCAAGGCTGAGCTGGTCCGTCCAGGGTCCAGAGAGGTGCACAGGAGGAAGGAGAATGAATCCCTGAAAGGCGTCTGGGGCGCTGCCGCCGGTGTGTTTTCTCGTCTTCCTTTTACTCCATTATTTAAGGAGCTAACATCAGAAAAGGGGGAGTTTCTTTCTCTAGATGTAAGTGGAAGCCCTTCTTCCAGGCAGCTGACCTCTGGGAGTGACCCTTGCTCGCTGACGCAGCGACCGTGTGGCCCTGTTCTCCAGTCTCCGTCTGTCCATCCCTCCCATGACTGCGCGTCCACCTTGATGGAGGGGTCACAGTGTCGCCCTAGGAACTGGGGAGAAAGATGGGCAGCAGATTGTTCCCGGGCTGCGACATCTTTCAGAAGAACCCGGATCACAGGACTGAGCAAGAAGAGCTGGCACATGGTCTGATCCAGCCCCCGAATTTTCAGAGGGAAACACTGATGCCGGGGGGTGGGGGGCAGGGGCAGAGGCGGCCAGTCTCCCGCCGGTCAGAGCCGGGATTGGGTCGGTGTCGACACCGGTGCATGGTGGTTGCCGTGACCTGTGTTCCTGGGAAGAAGATGGCGCTGACCTCCCGCGAGCTCACAGCGCTCAGAAGAGCTTTCGGGTCAAGTCAGCCACGTTCTATAAGAGAGTCCAGCCTCAATCTGCTCTCACTTTGCACGGCCCTTTTTGAGGTGCCATTATCCTGCTGTGCTTCGTTGCCCTGTGTAAGGATGCAGTGGAGTGAAAGTAAAGAACCCTCGTCCGAAAGTGCCTAAAGTAGCCTGGTTGTTTTCCTATTAACTTTGAATTTTTCTTGTGACCTTACATGGGGCGGAAGCCAGCAGAGAGGGCCCGGGCCCGCTAATGAAGAGCTAGGTTTTCTCTGCAGCTCCGGGAATGCGGCAGGTCCTGGGTCACCACTTCCCGGTTCAGCAGCCGCGCTGGACGGGGCTCAGCGGGGGCGCAAGAGTCCAGCCCCAGGCTCTGGGCTCCATGTCGTGGGGACGGCTGTTGCTGGTCCTGGGGACTTTGCCAGCGTGCTCACACGTCTGAGTGTCTGGAGGGGGCTTGAGTCTCTAGAAGATGTGATGCGCTTCCCACAGCTATTCCCCAAAATTCAGACGGACTGGTTTTGTTATAAATACAGAACAAAGCCTTCAGGAAGGCATTTGGGCTGATGAGAATGTCACAGCACCGCTGTCACCCAGACTCACCGAGCGTGGCTTGCTGGGTGCTGAACGGTCCACTGCGGGCTTTCCCGACAGTCACGCTATCAAGGTCATGACCCAGGTAGTTCTTGGTTGGGGGAAGGGCTGTCCCGCACACCTTAGGATGTGTCATAGCATCCCTGGACTCCACCCTCTGGTTACCTGTCAGGGCAGTAAACGTGTCTCCGGACATTGCCAGACGCCCCCTGGGGAAGCATCCCTGGTCGAGAGGCTGGTCTTTATTACGGCCCAGTTCTCCCCCCCACCCTCCCCACTGCAGTGGAGCTTTCCTCCAGGAACCCTGTGTTCTTCAGGCTCTGCCTCACTCATCACACGTTCAGTTTCCCTCGATTCCACTTTCTCTCTTTTTTAAAAAATATTTATTTATTTATTTATTTATGGCTGTGTTGGGTTTTCGTTGCTGTGTGCGGGCTTTCTCTAGTTGTGGCGAGCGGGGGCTACTCTTCACTGTGGTGCGCAGGCTTCTCATTGCGGTGGCTTCTCTTGTTGCAGAGCACGGGCTCTAGGGCGTGCAGGCTTCAGTAGTTGCAGCACGTGGGCTCAGTAGTTGTGGCTCATGGGCTTAGTTGCTCCGTGGCGTGTGGGATCTTCCCGGACCAGGATCAAACCCAAGTCCCCTGCATTGGCAGGCAGATTCTTAACCACTGCGCCACCAGGGAAATCCCAATTCCACTTTCAAAGTTCTCTCTCCTCCTGAAAGTCAGGATGTGTTCCTTCCCCCTTAAGAGCTGCTGATGGTTTCCATTTGCCCTCCGAAGTACATCCACGATCCTTTCTGGAAACATCCCAGACTCGCAGCTCGCCTCCATCCCCCAAGACTGTCATTTCCCCTCTGACCTCTCAGCTGTGCCAGGACCTGGGGTCATCAGTGAGGTGTGAGTAGCATCCTGGGGTCCCAGGGGGCTTCTGCCTCTGAGGTTCTGGAGGACGACGGCCCTGTGGTCCAGAGGATTGGGACGCTACAGTGCATTGTGACAGCAACCTTGTCTGGCAAAGATAGATACAATTCTGACCTGTTGTCTGGAGCAGCCACATTTGATCACGTATAACTTTGAAAATGCCCTTTACTCATCTGCTGACCTTCCTGTGTGTTTAGATTATAAGCTTCCATGTGACAGCGCAGAGTTTTCTGATGAACTTAAGTCCAGGGATGCTGGGGAACCCCACCCCTCTGACACCGAGAGACCGATCGCCTGCTACTGTCACTGTGTGAGTTGGAAGATTCGATTTAATATCGAGGTTTTAAAGGCTCGGACAGTAGAGCGCCAGCAGCTACAGTTCACGGTACTGAGTCCTGCCACCTGTTGGGCTCACGGGTCCACCGACATGGAGAAGATGGGCATTTCGTCTGTGTCCCTCAGTGACGCGTCAACTGATTCCCTGAGAGGTGAATCCACTTGTGACAAGGGGGGCACCAGTCCTGGTTCCAGAATTCAGTCTCCCTCCTGAAGACCACCCGGGCCATCCCTGTTGTGTCGGGCACTGTCTCACCCTGATGGTCGTCGTCCTGAGCAGGTATTTGTCCAGGAGAGACTGAGAACCAGAGGAAGTGGACTCAGGAAAGATGGATTTCCGAAATTCCCCAAGTTCAAGGGCAAGTTCAGGAAAGAAGATGAGTGTGATTAGGTGCTGGACACCCTCCCTGTCTGCGTGCTCGTCACTGCAGGTGTGCAGACCCTTGGCGGATCACTAGGAAATCTGTCTGGTCTGTAAGCCAAACAGGGCTCCTTCCAGGCGATTTCAGGCTCTGACGCCACGTGCACAAGAGGACACAGCCCTCTGTGTAGACCGCCAGCCCCTCTCGGTGCCCGTCCCTCGAAAGGTTGTCAGAGTCTCACCTGCCTCAGAACCACACAGAATACATGGACTTTGAGGAGACGGGCGATGAGAACACCACAGTCCTGACACACAAAACGGCTTCCGTGGGCTTGCTGTGGTCCCACTAAGCTCATGGTGAAAGGTTACAACAAATGTTGATGAACTTTTATCCCTTTAAACGTGTATTTAGGCTCGTCCTTTTTATTTGATGCCCCCCTTCACCTGTTTCTGAAATAACTTATTTTAACATCGTACAGTTGAATAGGATGACTGAAGAAGAGCCTCCCTCAGGAGCTGATCTGCGGAATATTCCGTTCACGAATAGCTCGGGATAGAAATGTGCTGAAGCCCAGGTATCAGATCGGCTCTCTTCCCGGAGTGAAGTGTAGCCAAGTCACGTTCGTAAACCCCCAGGATCCCTCGTAAAGAAGAAGAGGTCACAGGACTCACACGTCAGTGTCACCACGGCCACGTGTGACCTGCACCAGGCCCCACTTCCACGTCAGCGTCGTTAGAGCTATTGGTTCGTGATCCCCTTTGTTTTGTTCAGGGATTTTCCCAAATCGCCATCATTCCTCATTCTAACCTCCCAGCATACACTCCGTAGCCAATGTGTGGTTTCTTCGTGTCCTAAATAGTCTTATCCTGGAAGGAACAGCGAGTGCTAGTGGAGTTGTAAAAACAGTCATTTGAAGATATTTTAATAGTTACCTTGTTATGATTCTATGGTGTTGTAAATTAATTTGACTCAGCAGCTAAATCAATATTTCTCTGGCCTTTAGTTGCCGAGCTCCGGTATTTTAAATGTTTCGCCAGGCATGATCCAAGCGTCACCACAAGAAATACCACCCACGTCTACTGCCCTCCCACCCTGGGCCTGTTGACCCCGCAACCCCATGACTCTTAATGAAAAGCATCTTATGCTAATTGTTCTGCTTAATCATTAATTTCAGCTATTCGATTTGAAAATCACTGCTTATATTTGTTTGAACTTATGTATTTTAATCGTGTACAACGAACAGCTAAATTATATACTATTATAACTCAAAGAAAACAGACGACTATAATCAAAACACCAAAAAATTGTAATGTAGTGTTGAAAGCAGGGAATTTTAGTGTTAATATATACAGGTTTTCCACTTAAAACACCACAAAAGCAAAAAGGAGCACTGACCTCGGGGCCTGAGAACCCAGGGTCGACCCTTGGAGCCGCGATTTCTGACTCTCACTTCAGCCAAGTTGCCGTCGCCTCTCTGAGCCTAGGTACGTAGTCTGTAAAGCAGAGTAAGAGCGCTAAGCCAGTGGGCTCTGGGGGGATTAAACAAGGCAGCCAGGTGTCACACCAGTGCATGCCTCGCTCTCCTCTGGCCCCGTCCATCCCCACCCCTCCCTCCCCTCCTGCTTAGAACCACCTGTTGAACCGCAGTGTCTACACCACACAACCCACAAGCTCACCAAGATGTTCCTACCTTCATTTAAGTAGCTTCCAAAACTATTTTCATGAACTTCCCAGACCCTGAATTTATAGAAAGCTAAGCACTAAGTCCCCGTATCCAAAGATAATTTTCTCCTGGTCGACTCTGCCCTCGTGACCCGTTGGCTGTGCTTCTCTCGTTGTGTTACGTGTCCCCCATCCGTGTGATAATTGGGGCACCCGTGCGTGGTGTGTGTGCAGCCCCCTCGGTATCACCTGCTTCCAGTCTTCTGCTCCTAGAGCCCGACAGCAGGGCGAGGGTCTGGAAGAGAAGTGGGTGCTATGGGGGATGCGCTGGGCTTTGATGGCGCCTCTGATGGGACCCATCCTGCTCGCCCTGCCACCAAGCCCCTCTCGGGGGTGGGGGGCTGCGCCTCCTGCCCCTTCTCCCTCACCCGCATCCGGTCCTGACCCCTGCCCTCTATGGACCTCCCCTCCCCCAGCACAGGGCCCTTCTGCTAGGCAGCCCCTCCCCCTGCAGGACCTCGTTCTCAGGGCTCCTTCAGGCGCACCCTCCCTGCCACCCCACCATCCTCTCTAATGGCCCCTTTCACGGGCTTCTCCTCCCCACCTTTCCTGTGGACGTGCAGGCCCTGCAGGGTGGGTTCTGGAAATCCCACCCACCACCCCCGGCCCTCAGGCTGCCTTCCGCCCAGACACTTGCTATGCGGCTGATGCTCGTATCTGATCTCACGAACTCAGTGCTTCGAGATCCCCGAAGCTCCCCCCTGACCGGTAGACAGAGCGGGTGGGACTGCACGTCCTCAACCATCTCTGACCCGCTGAGAACTTCTCTCCGCCTCGGGCCCTAATCTGAGGAATGGTGGTAACAGCTGAGCCTTCCCAGAGGGCTCCTTGTGAAGTTCAAGGGTGTTCACACGTGGAATTACTGCATCCTTGGCACTGCTCTTGGGCACAGTACAAACTCAATGAGTTTAAGGCGGTTATTAGCTGTTATCCCCATCCTGGCTCGGATACATCCCTCCTGCTTCACAGCACTTCCTGTCCGATACCCCATGTTTCCATCACTCGGGTCCACATGCCATTTCCTGAATGTACAGCACCTCATCAGTGCCACTCCCTTTCCCTGAATCCCTCTCCCCAGCCGGGAAGACCCCCCAACACCCACTCCAGGCTGCCTCCTCTGTGGCACCCTCGCCCTCCCCGTGCAGGTGGTGGCCCCTTCCCCTGGGCCCCCATGCTCCTTGCAGACCTCTGCTCTCACGTTTACCAGGTTGTGTTCTGGTTCGCCCGTCTATCTTCTCACTGGATTGTGGCTCCTATACAGTGATGACACCTCTTGTTCATCTTGTGGCCCTTTGCCCTGTTCAGTCCCTCTACTGTCAGCTACTCGTTAATAGCACTTCTAAATAAATAAAGTCAATAAAAGAAGAAACACAAGGCTAGAAGGATGGATAGAAGAACGGACAAGTGGACGGATATATAAGAGAACAGAGGAAAGGATGGATGACTGTTTATTGTAACATAAATGATCTTCACCTATTAGAGGAAGTGCAGCTTCAGTGCTGCAATAGGATAAAACGGACTGTTTTCAAGATGAGTCAAATAAATGTAAGGACAAGCAAAAATCACTCTGCATATTTTATTTAGATTCTCAAAAAGCTGTTGACTGTTTCACATTAAATCTGTCAAATGCAGTTATAATAGAAATGAAAAAATGTTTACATTAGAAAAATATCATCTTAAAATCAAGAAATACAAAGTGTTGGAAGGCCCTTCCCTGGACGGAGAAATGATGTAAAGGGAATCAAATCCTCAGTCACCAGTACTGGACTCACTATTTGTCATACTTATAGATCATCTTGGACTAGGAGATATCCCCAAGTCTCTGACTCTGTGGTTCTCTTGAACAACCCAGGGCCTCGTCAGGACACGTGAGCAGACGCGCCTCAGATGGGCCTAAGTAAGGAAATGCACGTACAGATATGTAGCACCAACTGTATCCTCATGAAACTCTGAGTTCTTATCTTAATTTTTTCCAAAAAGAATCTTGAAACTGTAATAAGCTGTTCCTTGAAGACACCAACCTTCAGGATGCTGAGATCTAAAGCAAATAATCCAAAGGTTCTACTAAACATGGATGTTATCAAGTGAAAACGTGGTAACCATATGAAAACACTGCCCCCTCCTCTTGTTGGGAAAAGATGTTCCTTTGAAGTTCTATAACGTCAGAGTTAGAGCTGGTCAAGAGAAAGAAAACGAAAATATTTAGGGTTGGAGAAAGGGACTTATGTTAGGAAAGACAGAGTCAGAGAAAAAACAGGGGGAAAGATTGGACAGAGGGTTACGTGACCTGTCAGTGGGATTGAAGTGGTGTGGCTTGTGCGTGGTGCAACGCTGTGTGTCCGCAGTTGGAGTCTGGTCTTGTTTCCGTAGCCTGTTGGTGGGTGGCGACTGGGGCCAGCGTGTCCGAAGCTGCGGCCGAGAAGAGGCCTCGAGGAGCTCTTCGTGTCCAGCCAGAACCGGAAGCTTGAAGGTAAGAGTCAGGACGAGACCCCACAGAGCCTGCCAAGTCTGGGAGACAGGAGCACGTGGAGTGCTGGGTGCCGACGGGCCGAGATACAGCGCAACCGTGAGCTGGGAGCAGAAAGCCAGCGGGACGGGCGCGCTCGCTGAACCATGCTGCGTGCTTAGCGGCCGCCTCAGAACTTTCACTCTCCCTTCAAGTCCAGGCGGCTTTTGTCCTCAACACGTCTTGACATGAAGGCAGCAAACGGCTTGCGAAATAAGTTCAAAGAGCCTTGGTCACTGTCTTCCACGTGTCCAGTCTGTGTATGTGTGTATGTATGTTTACACACACACACACGCACACAGACAGGTGCACTGCTTCTCCCTGTGTCTGTCCGTATCTTTTCTTCTGTCTATGAACTTAGCTTGAGTCCAGGCAGCCAGGAGTTGGTTTTATGATACTAAACTTTCATTTCTAATTCTCTCCTTCTGGCTTTCTATTGTTCCTTTATGGCTTAAAAGAATAACTTCATGACTGAAAGCAAAGTGTTTAAAATAAGGATTGGGGACGCGTGATGTAGGAGAGTGCTGAAGGCTGAATATAAAAATAACTTCAAAAGAGTCTGAGATGTTTTTAGGTGACAGAAATGTAATGGACGTTTCATAATGTAAGCTAGAGGGACTGTTAATACTTTTCAAATTATTTTAAATGCTCACTTTGAACATCAACCACGTGGTGCCCTACGGTGCCAATGTCAAAGACGCAAGGGTTAGTAACCTGACCTGGAGTGACGTTTGCCAGGTTCTTACTGTAGTCTCCATGGAAACTGATCTCCAGTGATTAGTGGAGCATTTGAAGTTTTAAGTTAACATGTGCTTTTTAACTTTTATTTAATTTTTTAAATTTTAGGTCTTTTTAAAATTTTTTAATGAAATATAGTTGATTTACAATGTTGTGGTAGTTTCAGGTGTACAGCAAAGTGATTCAGTTACACATATACATATATTCATTCTTGTTCAGATTCCTTACCCATATAGGTTATTACAGAATACTGACTATAGTTCCCTGTGCTATACAGTAGATCCTAGTTGGTTATCTCTTTTATATGTAGTGGTGTATATGTTAATCCCAAGCTCCCAATTTATCCCTCCCTTTCCCCCACATTTCCCCTTTGGTAACCATAGTTTGTTTTTGATATTTGTGAGTCTGTTTCTGTTTTGTAAATAAGTTTATATGTATCATTTTTTAAAAAATTAGATTCCACATATAAGGGATATCATATGATATTTGTCTTTCTCTGGCTTACTTCACTTAGTATGATAATCTCTAGGTCCATCTGTGTTGCTGCAAATGGCATTATCTCATTCTTTATTATGGCTGAGTAATATTCCATTGTATATATGTACCACATCTTCTTTATCCATCCATGGACATTCTTTTATCTGTCGATGGACATTTACGTTGCTTCCATGTCTTGGCTACTGTAAATAGTGCTGTTATGAATGTTGGGGGACATGTGTCTTTTCCAACTAGAGTTTTCATCTTTTCCAGATATATGCCCAAGAGTGGGATTTCAGGATCATATGGTAATGCTATTTTTAGTTTTTTAAGGAACCTCCATACTCTTCTCCATAGTGGCTGCACCAATTTACATTCCCACCAACAGTGTAGGAGGGTTCCCTTTTCTCCACACCCTCTCCAGCATATATTGTTTGTAGACGTTTTGATGATGGCCATTCTGACTGGTGTGAGGTGATACCTCATTGTAGTTTCGATTTGCATTCCTCTAATAATTAGTGATGTTAAGCATCTTTTCATGTGCTTTTGGGCCATCTGTATATCTTCTTTGGAGAAATGTCTATTTAGAACTTCTGCCCATTTTTCTATTGGGTTGTTTTTTTGACATAGAGCTGCATGAGCTGCTTGTATTATATATTTTGGAGATGAAACTCTTGTTGGTCGCTTCGTTTGCAAATACTTTCTCCCATTCTGAGGGTTGTCTTTTCATTTTGTTTATGGTTTCCTTTGCTGTGCAAAAGCTTTTAAGTTTAACTAGGTCCCATTTGTTTATCTTGTTTTCATTTTCATTACTCTAGGAGGTGGATCAAAAAAGATATTGCTACGATTTATGTCAAAGCGTGTTCTGCCTATGTTTTCCTCTAAGAATTTTATAGTATCCGGTCTTACATTTAGGTCTTTAATCCATTTTGAGTTTACTTCTGTGTATGGTGTTAGGGAATGTTCTAATTTCATTCTTTTACTTGTGTCTGTCCAGTTTTCCCAGCACCACTTATTGAACAGACTTTTCTCCATTATATATGCCTGCCTCCATTGTCATAGATTAATTAATATGTTCTTTTTTTAAAGATTTTTTTGATGTGGACCATTTTTAAAGTCTTTAATGAATTCGTTACAATGTTGCTTCTGTTCTGTGTTTTGTTTTTTTGGCCCCGAGGCATGTGGGATCTTAGCTCCTCGACCAGGAATCAAACCTGTGCCCCCTGCATTAGGAGAGGAAATCGTAACCACTGGACCCCCAGGGAAGTCCCAATACATGCTTTTCTATGTCAGTGAGGTTTCAAAAGTCTTCTGCGCAGTGATACTGTAATTTACATTTGTGTGGTTATTACACTTTGACACAGTTGTGTCTGGCCCTCTCGTGTGCTGGTAGACTCAGAGAGTCTGTATGTATCTCCTGTTTTGTGGGTGAAGAGGCGGAGTTCCGACAGCCCTGAAATGACCCCCCCAAGGTCACAGAGACATGGAGTGAGGATGTGGGGGCCATGGTCTCCGCCTCTGGCTCCTTCTGTGAAAATGTCCACAGAGAGACAAACGCCAAGGAAGTTCCGCCAAAACATCTATTGGGCAGCAGCAGAAGTAAAAAAGGAATGAGGACGTGGCGACCTCTGGGCTGGGCATCGTGTGGAAGGAGCATTTCTGGCCGTTGAATTCCTTTCGTGAACATCCTGCTCAAGCCCCTCCTCCTGCACGTCCTGTCTGTGTTCAGGCATTTGTTCCAAAGTATGAACATAAATCCATTCTCTGCCTGAAACCTGTTAGTGTGAATGCTGCTCGAATCTCTAAAGAATGCGCTTTTGTTCTCAGTAACAGGCTTACTTGGTTAGGAAGCCCAGGTCCCTGGTGCTGCAGGGCTTGCCCACGTGGGGTCTGTTTGTGCACCAGGCGTGCTCTCCCTACCCCAACCCGGGCACCCAACAGAAGAGACCAGGACGGGGCGGGGTGGGGGTGGGGGAGGCCAGGTGTGCTTGGCACCTGTCACCTGCCAACGCCAGCGCTGCAGGGACCTCGCTACGCAGTCTCTGCAGAACCCCGAAGCAAACGTGGTCATCCTGCCTTTATACTTTCTCTCTGATTCCATGTCTTTTTGTCCTTCTGATCTGAGGGGTTAGTATCGTGAGAGTGGTTCTGTGTATTTATTTTTTTATTGAAGTACGGTTGATTTACAGTGTTGTGTTAATTACTGCTGTACGGCCAAGTGACTCAGTTACACGTACATATGCATTCTCATGAGAGTGGTTCTAGCCAGGTTCACGCGGCCCCTTTTCCAGGTCAGTGTAGTAGGCAGACTGCAGATGTAAATAATTGGAGGAAACAGGAGCCAGAAGGAAGGAGGGAGGGAGGAAGTGGGGACGGATGAAGCAGCGGTGATGGGCTCAGAGTCTCGTCTCCATTGGCACCGGGGCAGCCCCGCCGCCCACTTGGCAGGGGTCTGTGTGGAGATGCCACGGGGGTCTCTGAACAGACCGAGAGGTCCTGGAATGATTTCAGGGAAATTGATCAATGTCGACACAAATGCTGCTAATGTATTTGAAGAATTCAATTACTGCCCCATCTTCACTGGCAAGAATTCAGAGGCTCACAACACAGACGCTATAGCACCAGGAGCCTTTGGCTCTCGTGAAATATTATATGTTCAGAATATAACTGCTGCTCACATTCATCTGTCTCAAAGAACAGAATGATAGACCTGAAGTCAGCACGTGTCTGGGGAGCAGAGTCTGTGTCTTGTCAGGTCCTAAACGTGGGATGGAGAATTCCCTGCCCTCGAGAACACTGTGACTTCATTAGCGAGAAAAACCTAACTCCTGCTCCGTCTCCAGTCAGGCAGTGTTGCCACAAGTACCGTGTCCTTCTTGAAATTCACTTTCAAAGATCTTGATCTTGGTTGGCCAAAAGAAACCCTACTGTGTAATAGTCTGCACCATTGAACAGTGAAGAAATAGGTATTCAGCATGTTATAACTAAGCCATTCATTAAATTATATGCCTAAAAAATATTCTAGGACCTTGCTTTCAAAGGTCTGAAACCTGAAAATTGTTAAATTTTAGAATACATCCTCAGGTCTTTTTTAAAACATCTAGTGAATGGATTTAACTCTGCTCATTTTGGAGAAGTAATTTTTTTTCCAGCCACGTAGCCTGATTCACGGCTGTGTTGCCCTCCTGTCTCTCTTAAGCCCCAAATCCAATGAGTTAAGTCTACTTTCACTGTGTTTTAGGTAAATGAACTTGAAACAGATCTTTCTGTCAACATGTAGAAAATCCTTTCTCCCCTTCACGACTATGTTAGCATGTCCATTCATTTCACCGCTTAGAATTTCTTCCCATTCAAACTCATCCCACATAAAATGTCCTGAACTACAATTTCATGCACGCCACTACCCTACTCAAAATGTTTAGTGTATCTGCAGTACATTCTGAAGATGTCAGGTGTTCTATGCTGGACTTAGTGAGGTTCCTTAGCCTCCAAACCAAGACCCCACACCATCCGGGCCAAATCTGTCATCCCAACTGCGTTCCTTCTACCAAAACACCCTTTCCTCCAACCAAATCAAGCCTCCTGCTGTTCCCCAAACATCACTTTCCCATCCGCCTTGGTTCTGTGTTGGTCTTTTTAGCAGTGCACCTCACCCCCGCACGCACCTTGGTTGAAACCCCACAGGCATCCAGGTGCAAACCTCTTGGACCACTTCCATGGCAGCCCGTCTGCTCCGTCCTGTTTGCTGTCTTCGCTGCCCACCTCCCTCAGCCCCGCAGGGAACTTGCCTGTCTGGGATTTGAGCGGCTCCAGTGGCTGCTGTAAGGCTGCCCTGAAAGGGAGCTTCCCGAGGGGAAACACCCTCCTGAGGAGGAGGCCAGTTGTCTTATAATCTTTTCAACTCAGAATAAAGCACTCACTCAAGAAAACTTGAGCTACTCCAAAAAGTGACAAACAGAAAATGGTAAAACAACTTGTCCAAGGCATGTGTTCCAGACGTGTTCATTTTGTGGTTTGTAAACAGGAAGGCTGGTTCCTTTCCCTGGAAGACGGCGTGACGTCCAGCTCCTTTACGTCCCATGATGGGAGCTGTTTTCGTCTGCGGATGCAGCTGCCACGCGCTCCTCTTTGAATTTCGTATCCAGCGCTTTTAAAACAGGAAAACATGCCTATATGTCGCGCATGCGTGAGATGTTTTGAATAAAGTTTTGACCGCAGTTCATCCATCAACATCAAAATCAGAGGGTCCCAGAATAATGACACCTGAGCAAACCCACACAGCATCAGAATATCAGCCAACGAAACTTGAAGAGAGGATCAGATTTATGCTGTAGCTCAGTCGGGCTACACCACCATGATACTCCAATGGGGGGAGGGTAGAGCTCCAGTTATTAAAGTTGGGAATACGATGAAAATTCTATCTCCATATATGGAAGAGACCAAAGGTTGCACAAAAGCCAGAAGAGAGATGAATGATGATCAAGAAGCAAGCATGTGGGTTTAGTGTAAATGATCAACGTGGCGTATGAGCGTACCGGCAATCATAATCGCTGATGTTCATTTACTGTGCGCCAGGCACTGAGGGCCAGGTGTGTCCTTTATCCCGTGTAGTCCCCAGAACACCCCTGCAAGGTGAGCAGGATTCTGCCCCCGTTTTACAGACAGCGAGGCTGGGCCCTGATGGAGCTGATGGACTTTGGGTGATTCCCGACGCCACATGGCCTCCAGGAGGGAGAGACATAGCCACTCTGGTTCCAACAGCCTGAGCTCAGCAGCCCCGATTTCCCAGCACCAATGCGCGCTGAGGCTGGAGGCCCATAGCCGTTGCTCGGCTGTCAGCAGGCACAGCGGCCCCGGCACAGAGGCCTCCGGGAGCCATGGGGCTCTGCCCTCTGCAGCCCTGCCGTGCACACAGACGAGGTGGAAAGACGCCTCTCTCTCACTCCGCGTTCACCACTCGGCCAGCGTGTGTTTGAACGTGGCTCCTTCTGCGTTCCATGCGTCCTTCCCTAGGGTTCAGGGTCAGATCCCCAGGGAAGCTAAGCCTAAGGGGTGATTGGACTGGTGCCCACGATCCTGAGTCCCTTCGGTCGGCCCCACTGCCCCGCCCGTACAGGCTCTAGGGGGGACTGTCCAGGGCTGGGCTGGGCTCCCTGACAGCTTCTGGGTCTTGCGTGCAAATGACCTTTGCAGAACCGCCCCACGTACCCGAGGCTGAGACCACAGAGTCTGAGTCACGGTGAAGCACAAAGACGAGGCTCAGCCGGGCTCTGCCAGCAGTGGGAGCGGGGGTGGGGGGGCGGGGAGGAAGGGGGCCGTGATTCTTGTGAATCCACTCTCTCTGCCAAGGAGAGCGATCTTCTGACAGAAAGAGGGGAACACATGTTTGTGGAGAGAGCTGAGGTCTGAGGAAGGCCAGGAGACTGTCTGACAGCATAATTGTCCTAAATGAGTTTGTTTGCAGACGAATCCATCCTGGGGAGCTGAGGAGCTAGTGGGTCTGGTCACTGATGCACCGACAGGAGAAGTTTAGAGGCACTGGAAGAGGTGCCCGGAGATGGGTAAAATGTGCCGTCCGGTTTTCAAACTAGGGAGGAAGGGGGTTCTAACAACCAGTTAGGTAGCGGTGAAGTCTGCGTCCACCGCAGGCAGAGTCACACAGCCTGCCTTTTAAGATGCAGTTTGTGAATATTTAGAAAGAAAAGCCACGATGTCCGTGATGGAGGTGGATTCACTGAGATCACATGATGCCGAGAATCCGCATTTCTGTGCTTATAGACTTAACACACCTGAATCTTCCTTCCATGAAGCCGGAAGACCTCCTTTACCAAAAGGGGCGGGTGGTGGAGTGGACGTCCCGGGGATTGGGTGAATCTGAGGGCCTAACCCTCCGTCTGTCAGCTCAGAAGGCGGGCAGGCCCCGGGTGGCGTGGACCCGCCCCACACTGGTGGGGGACACAGCCAGGCTGCAGCCAGAGCTATGGGAGGACGCGTTTCATTGTCAACCGAGGAAAAACTAAAGGCACGGGGAGTGCTCAGCCCAGAAATTGTCTTCAAATACTAGAAACAGTCTGGGCTGAAGTGTGGGTTGCGTTGTTTCAGAAGCCGGTGGTTCAGAGTTCCCACAATCAGAAGTGGGACCACGTGGATGAGCTGTTGGAAAGGGAATGAGCCGCTCTAGATGCAAGGAAGCCCTTGTTGCAGGAGTTGATCAAACCACAGGAGGGGCGGCTTGCCAGGAAGCTGGAAAGAGGCAGCTCCCTCAGGGCGGGCCGACAGGGCGGCCACCCTCGTCCACGGAACTGCATTCATTGATGGCCTGGAAGGGGCCGGGTGCTGGCTGGCGTGTCTGCACCGTGGAGTTTACTGTCCAGTGCAGTTCCAGCTGGAATGCAGTGGATATACGCTCTCTCGGGGTCACACAGGCTGCTGGGGACACACCAGAAGGCTGTCCAACCAGTGCTGGAGCAGTCAGGGGAGGCTTCCTGGAGGAAGCAATTTGTAAATGAATTAGGTGAACCTGCCAAGGGTTAGGGGAAAAGAGTCCAAAGTTGCAGAGAATGCAGAAGGTTTAAGGAACTGCTGGGGGGAAAGAGAGACGGAGCCACGTAAGACAAGAAGGATCTTCCAGGAAGTAAAGACCGGGGTGGGGGTGGGGGTGTCACCAGGGGCCCTCAAGGAAGTCCTGGTGGTGACATCCATGGGGCGCTTTGCATTTATCTGAGCTGAGGCTGCCGACGGGAGCAATGGCAGGGCAGTGAGGCCGTGACCGTGGAGGGTGTTTATATGAAAATGGTTACGATTATTGTCCTCGGATAACTAACAATAATTCTATAATATTCTGTAATATTCTGTCTCTATTACAATTTATCCAATTCTTCCAAGAATGTCTTTTATGGCTTTTTCAGTTTTTATAGCTTTGCAGCATTTACTTTGTTTTTCAAATCAAGACTCACTCAAGTTTCATGTGTTTGTATTTGGTTATTTTATCACTTTTGTGTCTTTAAATGTTGGACCTTTTGTCATGATGTCTTTTGACAGAGTCCAAGCCAGATGTGTAATTTGCTCCTTCTACCTCTGTGTTTCCTCCAAACCGAAAATCATGCCTGGATTAGACTCAGGCTAAATGATTTCGGCAACAATACTTCTTAGGGACCATGTGTCGTTCACATCACACCACACTGTGAGACACATGTTGGCAGGTGTCTGCACTATCAGTGATGGTAAACTGTGTCACTCAGTGGTGACAACTCTCTCCCTTGGAAAGGTGTATTTACCTGGTTTCACTTAGTGGACAGTTTTGAGGCGATAGTTCAACTCTACGTAAATATCCTGTTGGCCAACAAACTTCACACAAGCCCTTGTCTGATTCATTACGTTGGTTTTGAAAATGGTGATTTTCTAATTGCACCAGTCCTTCTAGATTTATTAGCTAGCCTCCAACGGTCAAGAATCTTCCTTTATTTTCCCTTTCTCTTTTTTGAGTATCATTATAAACCCAAAGATTTTGAACTCTGAATTTCTGATTCCTTGATTTAAAGTATTTAATTTATTTGTACGGTGAGCACTGTCTCATTTCCTGGTCACGTCAGCTAAGTGCACGACGAAGATGAGAACTATCGAGGTCTTGTTCTAACATGGACCTGAGCAGATACATAGACAGGTAGATGAACAAGACAATTCAGGGCTCCCAGGGGGGAATGATGAGACATCTGGGCACAAGCAGTGTGGGTTTTCTGAAACTCTTAGATGACCCCAACACCACAGACTCATGTCTGTCTTTTAGGGGGCACGATCTGTTTTCAGAATAATGAATGGATAAGTAAATCTCAACGTCTAACTCAGAGGTCGCAGGTTGGTTGGTGGGTTGATGCATATTTTTTAATTCGATCGGCAGAGATTTACCGTTTTAATGTCAATAGGTGTGTGGGGCTGTAAACTCCAGCTGGTCCTGATTCTGTCCCTCCCTTCCCCAGCTTTTCTCAGCGGGTGGAGACGGGTCTCCTGAACGGGAAAGGTGTGAGGGCTTCTGTGGGTGCAGAGCCCTGCGGACTATCCCGGGGACCACCCCAGAGGTGCTAAGTCAGTGGACGGGGGAGTGGGGTTGGAACTGCATTTCCCACCCCCCAGGCACCCCTTCCTGTGCTCACTGACCTCTGATGACCGTGCCCTGGTGTCTGACAGGTGGCCGCTCAGCCCTTCTTTACCAGCTCTCGGCCCTCAAGTCACCTGTCCCCAAGCCCTGGCTCCGTAATAGTCTTGACTGTCAGAACTGCCTGAGGACCCTCGGGCAGGCGGGCTTCTGCGTGTTGAGCTCTGGTAGAGCTTGCTCGATGGGCATAGCCGCCCGGCACCAACCCACGTGCGATGCCCCGTCTGTATCAATGTGATCGACAAGTGTGCCCAGAACCTGTGGAGCGAGGGAGGTGGGGCAGGAGAAATAGCCCCCTTGTTTGAGCTACCCCTGGTCACTGAAGAATTTCCTGCAGGTTAGTCTCTCTTCAAAAACTGCACCCGCATATACACGGTCATTCCCCAGAGTGAGCTGAGGAAAGCACAAGTATAACGTCTTCAAAATAGCCTGAAATAACCAAGCAGTGTTGAAAAATGGACGTACTCTCTCTGTAAACACACGGGATTTGAATGAGTTCAACAACAAAAACAACAGCCAAATAATTCAACGCTCACGTTAAGTAACCAGTCGGACTGAGGTTTTCCTTTTTTATTATTTTCTTGAAGGTAGCAATCAGATGTGTCTTATGAGTGTCCTCGTTCCCTGAAAAGATTCCACGTGGGTGACGGGAAGCCCCCCCGGGAGGAAACACAAGTACTGCTGCAAATAATTCTGTCTTTACCCAAATTCAGGGACTTCTGGGCCTTGAGCTGATCATTGGGCATAAGTAAGAAGTTTGCTCCGGTGAGAGAGGCCTGTCCTCCGTCTCTGTTCTAATTCTTAAATTTCAAGGAGACTTAAATAAGTTTATTAAAACGTCTGTACTGAGCACCTACTGTGTTTCAGTCCTCATTAGACACGCACTTCCCTCCGGCCGGACCACACTGACACTGGGGGATGTGGGGTGTCTGTGGTTTCCAGATGAAATAATGAAAATTAAAATGCTCAGTTCTTTAAACCCGTGCAGTCGAATATGATTCAGCCTTAAAGAGGAAGGAAGTTCTAGCAGGTGCTGCCACATGGGTGGACGTTGAGGACATTCGCCGAGTGAAGTAAACCGGTCCCAGCAGGACGACTGTTCTGTGATCCCTCCTCCACGTGGGACTGGAATGGTCAAACTCACAGAGTTGGACGCAGCTGGTGGGGCTGGGGGCTGGGGGAGGGGCGGCCGAGTGAGTTTTTGCTGGGGATAGAGTGTCGGTCTTGTAAGACGGACGGCGGGTGGTGGCACAGCGGTGTGAGTGGGGTGGGCACTGCTGACCTGTACACTTAACCACGGGCAGGATGGCAAATTTTATATTATGTGTAGTTTACTGCAATTTTTAAAAAATGAAGTGTCCAGTTCTTAGTAAACTTGTACAGCACTTTGCAAACGATTTATGTTTTAATTATATTTCAGCGCTGATCAACAGAAGGACTTTTAAATTTGTAAATTATACCTAACTGTACAGCTTCGGACATGATAATATTGTGAATGCAGTCTCTGAACTGACTTCAATGAAAGCTAATATATATTATATATAAAATATACATATTAAGTTAATGTGTATTTGTGCGTGTATGTGTGTATACGTGTGCGTGCACATCTGTGTATCGAAGAACATTAATGACTCAGCCGTGCCCACCCTCGGCAGAGGAGGAATAAGTCCCCGCCCCCTGCCGGGTGAGAACGTGACCTCGTGTTATCCCTCCAGCGGGCCCCTGGAAACTTGATAAGGGTAAGAATGATGGCTGCGTCACCAGGCAGCATTGCCAGCGGTAACAGTGATTCTGCTGGTGACTCACTTCGGGCGGGGAGGGTAAGCATCTGATGCGGACCGTGGGGTGCCGTGTACAGGTCACTCCCCTGCGGGCCCAGGAGGGAGGACGCCATCTGTGCAGCAGGGTCGGGGGCGTTGGCCTCTCCGGTCCCGCAGCCCCTGCAGTGCCCAGCGTGATGTCTCCTTGCGCGGGAGGCCGTCCCCTGAACACCTGGCGTGGCCCAGACGGGAAGCTGGGCTCCTGTCCTGTGTCCGGATGCGGCCTGTGCGGGTAGTGAATCAGAATGAGTATCTCCATGTCCCACTGAAAGGATAAACCCACAAGGAGGTGCCTGTGGGGCGGGGGCTGCAGGACCCCAGCGCCATCCAAGGCAGCCACGAGTTCAGTTCTGAGCGGGCACGTGGCCTGAGCTAAGGGCCAGCCCAGACTCAGGGCCTGCAACCAGGGCACAGCAGAGACGGGGAAACAAGACAAAATGCAGAGTCACACCTGAGGGAGGTCCCTGCGGGGTTGGTGGCCTTCCTGTGCCAGCAGGACAGAGCTCTGAGCCACCAAGGGAGGGTTAGGGTCCCTGCAGGAAGCACAGCACGAGGTGCAGGAGGAGGAGATGCAGGCTCGTCAAGTGCAAGACAGGTTCACTGCGAACGCAGAGCCGGTGACGGAGGAGCTGCGACACGGATCTAAAACAGGTCTGGGGAAGATTCACGCAGAAATAAAGGAAAGAAGAGGGACATCCATCCTAAACAAATTTAAATGATGAGCGAAAAACAAGACAGGAATCAAGAACAGATACGAAAGATGAGGGAACCAAATAATGGTAAAGTACAGTCACTAAAACTTAACAATAACGCACTAGGCAGGATAAACTCTAGATCGACTTATGAAAAGTATGAAACAGAAGTTAAGAGACAAGGAGGAAGAATTTAGAGACTCCAAAGTACATGAGGGAGGAATTCCAGAAGAATTGATTCCAGGGAAGGACAAGGAAGCAGTGGCCAGAGAATAGTCGTCACCCATCACCAGACTGAAAATGTTCACCTACAGCCTGGAAGGAAAACACTGCAAACCTGGACAGACTGTAGTTAAACTCAAGACCATCCGTGATCAAGAGAAATTCATACTATGAGCTAGAAAATCTCCAAAGGAACAAGGATCAGACCCCAGTAAATTCCTCATTAGCAACAATCACATGAGAAGATGGTCAAATTATAGCCCTTAAGTATCGAAGAAAAATAACTTCCCATCTAAAGCTTCATGTCTAGATAAAAATTTAGTTACTGTAGAATACTATAGTACTGGATATACAAAAGCTCAACCTTTTATTATACTTGAAATGTTGCTAAACTGTATATTTAAGCAAGAAAAAAATAACAGAGGGCAGGTACAGGGTACAAGCAATAATAGCAAGCAGATAAACCAACAGAATTATTTTGTAAGCCTGATTAATTATTGAGGATTAAAAATAACCTTTTGAGTGCTTATTTGAATAATTGAAAGGAATAATTTCCTTAGGATAAAGCGTTGAGACTCTTCTCTGTCTCAGCAAATAACTTTAATAAAGACAAAATGCATTAAAAGGGTGATAAGAAACACTCTGTAGGATTACAGATACATTCAACCAGGAGCATGTAATCAGCATGAGCTAATATGCTCTTTACAACATACATTAAATTCTATAAAATCCAGAGGAGAAATTGACAAATCTACAGTGGTAGATTTTAATATATGTTTTAGAGACAAGTCATTAAGCCAACAACAAAAAAAATGAGGCTACAGATGATTTGAGTAATGCAATGACAAATGTATTGTAACAATGTATCAACAAATATTGAGTAAAACATTTTCAAAAATCAACCACAAAAAACTTAAAGAATAAATGTAATATGATGAAGCTATTTGTTCTAAACATAATGCAATTAAACTAGAAATCATAATATGAGCAAACGTACCTGTACACTTGGAAAACAATCAAATGCCAAAAGGAAATAGTCTTCTGTGTAATTCATGACTTAATGACACCACGATGAACATTATAAAGTATTTGGAATTAAATAAGACCAAACAAACTAGTATCAATACTTGTGGGAATAAGGCTAAAATATTAATTAGACTGCAATTTTAAAAATCCATAGATATGTTTATTGAAAAATGACAAGGATAAGGGAAAGTAAATGAGTTAAGTAAATAGCAAAATGATCTGGAAAAAAGAACAGAGTACACCAAATAAAGAGAAAGAAAATGATCAAGGTAAAAGAAAAATTAATCAAAATGGAAAGCAGAAAAAGCTTGAAAATAGAAAAAGCTCTATCAAAACTGATCCCAAAAATCAGAAATTTTTAAAAGTCACAGTAGAAATTTTTAAAATCATAATACAATGAGCCATTTCATGATAATAAAATTTTTAAATATAGATTAAAATGGACAATTTTTAAAAATTAAATTGGCTGGAGAATAAATTGAGAACCCAAATAAACCAAATACTCGTAAATAAAACCATAATAAAAAAAATCTGAATCTCCACTCTTCTTGAGGAAGGGGAGCAGAAAAAGAAGGGGAGGGAAAGAATGTTATAACTAGAAGGGGAGTCTCTAGAGAACACAGAAAAGGGAAGACACTCAGCCAATACTATGAATAGTGTCTTCTTGGTACCAAAACAGGCCACGGACGGTACAAGGAAAGAAAATTACAAGTCAGTTTTATTTGTGATCACAGACGGAAAACATTAAATAAAATGTTAAAAAATTGAAGGTACATAGTAAGTAAAAATTTAAACACAGTGAATATGCACATACTCTGAATTTTCATGTATTGATTACTCTTGAAGAAGTAAGGTGGATCTTGGGAATGAAAAGATGGTTGAATATCAGAAAACGTATCAGACCACAGGTTTAGAGGTAACATGAGGCAGATAGGAGCTTGTGCCAGGACGTGTATTTTACTTCCCATACGAGCAGACGCAGCTCTCTCACTCGAAGCTGCCCGGAGCCCACCTCATCCGTCCAGCGGGCACTGCCCTGCTCCAGCGAGATGTGGGCATCTCCATGACGGCCTCTGTCGCCCGTGGTGAGCTCATGGGGTCCGAGACCGTGTTATTGGTCTTTGTGATTTCAGCGCTTGATAAAGTACAGGAGATAGACCCTAAATGATGACGATAGAATGAAAGGCTGGATTAACTGATAATTACTCAGTGATGCTGAGGGCTGCCCTTTTGTGAAACATTCTTATAACAACAACTTACTAAAAAATAAGTCCTGAAGACGACCGTCTGCAGCCATAGCAATGCCTGGAGAAATGCACCAGCGCGTGGTGTGTCAGCGTGATTTAGACCAGCCTTCGGCTCCGGCCAGCCAGCAGCAGGCACGGCACCCGCGACGGAGCAGAGCTCTTCTCTCCCAAGCCCATCCCTGTGTAGAAGGGGGTCAACGCGTGCTCCCCCAGCACCCTCTCCTCTAAGGCAGAAAGGCAGTGATTTTGTGTTCACTTCTTTAAAAAAGATTCAAGAAATACTCATCTAACTCAGCCAAGGTGATTGGGTCATTAATGGTGGGGTCAGAAGTAGATGCTCAGAATACATTTTATTTATTTATTTAGAAATATATTTTACATGTAACATGGGCAAACTTAAGGTGCACAACATGTTAATTAGATACACTGATGTGTTGCATTGTGATTGCCATGGTAGCGATAATTAGCACCTCTATCATGCCACATAATTCTCCTTCTTTTATGCTCTATAGTTGAATTTTCTTTTTTTTAAATTTATTTTATTGACATACAGTTGATCTACAATGTTGTGTTAGTTTCTCCTGTACAGCAAAGTGATTCAGTTATACATATATATATATTCTTTTTCATATGCTTCTCCATTATGGTTTATCACAGCACATTGAATACAGTTCCCTGGGGTGTACAGTAGGACCTTGTTGTTTATCCATCCTATATATGCAAGTTTGCATCTGCTGACCCCAAACTCCCACTCCGTCCCTCCCCCACCCCCCTCCCCCTTGGCAGCTACAAGTCTGTTCTCTATGTCTGTGACTCTGTTTCCGTTTCATAAATAAGTACATTTGTGTCGTATTTTAGATTCCACATGTAAGCAATAGCATATGGCATGTGTCTTTCTCTTTCTGGCTTACTTCACTGAGTATGATAATCTCTAGGTCCATCTCCTTTCTTTTTAGTGGTTGAAATCATTGTTTTTACTCTCTTAGCACGTTTAAAGATTATAACACAGTTATCGTGTCTGTAGTCACAGTTCTGTGCGTTAGCACTCTAGGAGCTATTTACTGCTTGTTGCATTAGGATGCACTTGGAATTCATTACCTGTGCCTTTCTAGATAATTTCCAGGGGGACACTGGTTAGTATTGTGCTGTGGAATGAAAGCAAATAGAAGGTGGAGAGACAATTTATAGGTGAAAACGTAATTCATTTTTAATGAGAAGGATTATGTGACAGTATGGTAAAATAAACCACTGCAGTACAATTTGCCTTTTGGGATAATTCTATTACTCATTAATTGTTTCAGTATATACTTTAAAGATAAGGTTCTCTGCAAAAGGTTTTTTTTTATAAATTTATTTATTTTTTATTCATTTATTTTTGGCTGCGTTGGGTCTCTGTTGCTGCACGCAGGCTTTCTCTAGTTGAGGTGAGCGGGGGCTACTCTGTTGCGGTGCATGGGCTTCTCACTGTGGTGGCTTCTCTTGTTGAGGAGCACAGGCTCTTGGCGCGCGGGCTTCAGTAGTTGCAGGACGCTGGCCCAGTAGTTGTGGCTCACAGGCTCTAGAGCGCAGGCTCAGTAGTTGTGGAGCACGGGCTTGGTTGCTCCGTGGCATGTGGGATCTTCCCAGACCAGGGCTCGAACCCGTGTCCCCTGCATTGGCAGGCGGATTCTTAACCACTGAGCCACCAAGGAAGCCCTTCTGCAAAAGATTTTAATCCCTCAATGAGCCATGATCCTTTGGTTAGATTTTAATTTCGACTTTAATAGGCATTAGAAATTGTCCTTGCTAAAAATAATAAGAAAATAATAATACAGTTTAAATATTAAAAGGCGTCATTACATTTAGTAGAGGAACTTAAGGCATGTTTACGCTGTGTGTGTGAACAGGCATGCGGTTCTAGAATACAAGGAAGTTGTGCTGATGTGCTTTGCCAGGCGGGGGACTGTTTAACCAGTGGGAGGTCTCCTGGTGGCAGGAACCGGGATTATGTTCAGAAAACCTGGATGCACAAACTTTGTGGCTGCAGTACCTCCAGCAAACCCAGAATACCTCCAGGCTCAAGGACTCGGTGTTTAAAATGAGAATGGGACTACAGATCCCAGCGTGTCGTCACTCTTCTGTAAGATCCAGAATAGTTTACAACCCGCCTGTGTACTTTGTTTGAGAAAAATCAAAGTTAATCATGTGAAGTGTGTACCTCTATCACTAACACAAACACAAGTTTGTTTCCACTGAGAAACAGCTTTAAACTGCAGATTCCAAAGAAAAACAAAACGACTCAGTGGTGATTCAAAGGCTGTTTGTCTTTAAAATAAAAGACAACATTCAGCCAGGAATGGAACAGCAACTTCGTAAATATCAAGCACAAGAAATAATGAGAAGAGTGGAGAGGGCTCATTTCTCACCCTGGACCAAGGATTTCTGCTCTTGGGGCGTCAGGAGAGCCGGCTCTGTCTCTGGGCGTCAGGGGGTCCCACAGGGTGAAGTCCCCGCAGCCGGCCCCTTCCTGTGAGGAGCAAAGGAAACGTAATGTGTGCACGTGAAATAAGGTGACCCTGTAAACTGGAAAACGCAAGCCAAGGTGGCGATCGTTATCCCCATCACAAACGTTCATTTACCGCTCTCGGGATTCAAGTGTAGAGCGCCCAGCTGACCTGCCTTTTGTGCATCTTCAGGCCATCCGTAAAAAATTGCATCTCCTGTCCATCTGACACCCGGTTAGAACCACTGTGTTCAAGCCCTGATTCAAACATTTAGGGTGCTTTTAAAGGCTGGAAATCAGTAAATTTAACGTTTTAGCCATGAGTAGAGTAGCGTTTTATTTCCAGACTCAGCGACGTGTGCCCGACGGGCGTGGACAGCCGCTGGGAGTCCGACACCACGCTCGCCCCAGCCTCACCCCCTCAGGCAGACTGTGCCGCGAGCCGCGGTAACGGGGCACCCACAGCAGCACCGCCTCGGTGGACAGGCCCCTCGCACCCTGGTTCTCACTCTGCGGGCAGAGCTGCTCCTGTTTCTCCACCTGAAATGTGGAGGGCTTGGGTGAGGCTGGCACCTGCCGCTCCCGGGACGGAGAGGGGCTCACTGTTTCCTCTCCCTGCTGACTCTGTGGGGTGTGCGGGCCGCTCACTCTCCTTTCTTTCTTCACTTCGGAGTTTTCATCTACAAGGTGCAGAGACCAGTGTGGCTCCATCAGGGGCTGCTTTGGTGCTTAAATCGGTTGATGATCGCAAAGCCCCGGGACAGTGGTGGCACCAAGAGCCCCGTGCTGGCCGGTCACTGTTCCAGTGTCATCCGGGCTCGGACAGGATGCTGACTGCCTGGGGCGGTTTCCACCACACACGCTCATGATGGGAACAGGTGTTCCTCTCCCTGCTTTTTCTTTTCTCCAGATCCCACTGGCATAGACCGTTTGTAAAGGCCAGTTGCCAAGATCAAGATTATAGCACCTAAAAATTCCGCATTGATTTGCTTTGCTTTCTCTACAAAACCGCTGCCAAATTTAATCTGAGAAGCTGCTCTTACGTTCAAGAAATGCTACGTGCCATGAAAGAGAGGAAGAGGGGGGGAAGGATAAAGCACCAAGTTACTTTCAAGGGCTGAGAGTGAAGAGATTAGTCCAGTCAAGGAAACCACAGTTTTGCCTGCGTGCCTATTTTTAATTGTCCCGTAATGATTCCTGCGGCATAGTCTTCTGAAATTGTCGGCTGGGGGATAGGGAGAAAAGCGTGCTGGGTATTGAATTTGTGAAACTTTATTTCTTTTTATGCTTTTCTAGAAAGTCAGGGCCATTTTTTTATTAATAGTAAAACACATATGAAATCTCCCCATTGAAAGCACTTACACCCAGCTATTTTTTTCCCTGTCTGTTGTATTTGGCATGCTCTTGAGTTTTGGAAATAAAATGCCAGGGTGGCAGTGGCTCACGCAGGGCCTGTTAGCCTGGAGAGCACGTTTATTTCCCCTTGCGGTGTGTTTGGCGTAAGCTGGGTTCAGAGGGAGCTGGCCAGTCCGGTTCAACTTCGGGGCCCTGGCTGATCAGGGTCCTGGCTGTGAATTCACTCGTGGCCACAGGAGACTGCTCGTCCCTGGGCCTCTGGACCTCCCATGAAGATGACCCCGCCGCCCTCTCCCTTCTTGATTCAGGCGCGTTTTAGTCCGAAGACTTCTAAAAGCACCCTTTAGGGGCTACCTTGGCTGGACCGCACGTTCCAGAGTGATGCTCTGAAGAGCCGCAGATGCAGGGGAGCTAGAATGGAAAGCTCACGTCGCCTCCAGAAAGTCTGCCAGGCTTGCCTTCCGCCAGCGCTCAAAGTATTTAGTCTTGAAAATCGACCACTTAAGACGCTTCCTGCGTTCCTGGGGACAGCACCCATCCAGTCCTCTCTAGGTGCTCTGAAACTACTCTTGAACCCACCCAGCTATCCCCGTGGGTGAAGCATGTTGGTCACGGACGCACGTGATCCACAGCGGGGCGTCAGCCATGGGTGAACGGGTCCCGCCAGCCCCCTAAGTGCACAGACCGCCGAGCCTGCGCCTGGAACAGCATGGTTTGGAAGCAGACCTTTGCGCAAGGCCTTGTTGCTGAGCCTGCGATTGCTCTGCTTGGCGCTGGTGTGATTGTTGCAGGGGTTCAGTTGCGCCCATTGTTTCACGAGCCACCTGGGAAAGCCCTTCCGCCTGACAGCATGCTTGAGGCACATTCGTAATCGATATGGGAAAACTATCAAACACCGGGCAGTAAAAGCACAGACCTACTGATTTGGGAATTTTTTTTCTGGGTCCACAAACATGCGTTCAGCCAACCTCTGAAGCCTCCTGAGGTGCCCACACCGTGCTGGCTGGCCCTGAGGGTGAACTATCCTGGCTTCTGAGCCGGGCTGTCGGACACAGGGATGACCGTCGTCTCTGCAGGAATCCAGATTTGTTTATTTGTTGCTACCCTTCCTCCAGGACGCATATGCAATCTAGTACAATGGACGAATGTGCTCCCCAGTCCCTGGGGCACCTGAAGCTCTCAAAAACGGAGAGGATGATGCCTTTCTGAGAGCCGCCAGCCAAGATTCGTCATGTAAATACCATTAGAGAGAATAAAGGAAACAGGATGTCACTGAGCCCCTCCATCCCCCCGCCTGCAACAAAGACATTTTGCAGACAGTTCGAGCACCAGCACCTAATTAGGAGTCAGCTGGTCCGCGGCCGAGCGTGGAGAGAGGGCCGCATGGGGTCGTGTGTTTGCCATCAGGGGACCAATCGTAACCGCCAGCAGTTCGGCTCTACGGGGAGGTGTTCTCTTGGCAAACACGGAACTTTCTTGGAGGGACCTGAGGAAATCGCACTTAGCTTCCCTGGCGGATTATCAGAGACCATGAAGATGGGGGTCATTGAATTGCAGGACAGGTGACGGGAGAAACCAGCCTGGGCGGTTTCTGGATGGTGGATGGTGGCCCAGCGCTGGAGGCCAGCGCTTCCGTCTACCTGAGTGTCTTTGTCCCTGAGGGAGGTCGGGCCATCTTCCCGACACCGATCACAGGGCTGTTGAAAATACTGCTCGGCAAATTAAAGTGAAGGCATTTTGAACGATAGGAAGTGCTGTATGAATGTGAGCCATGGGGATTGTCCTTGTCCTGCTGTCATGGGCAGGGGACCCCGACCTGGGGCTGAGGACACCCAGTGAACGCTCACCTGCCGCTGGGAACGGAGCCGTGACGCTTTCCGTCCAGATGCACACACAGATATTCTCTCTCTTCTTTCTGGAACTTTAGTGTTGCCAGCATTGTAACAGCGACGGCACCCCCTCTTCCTGACTGTTGGGATTTCTGATACAGAGACCCAGTGCCCTCCAAAGCTATTCTCTTATTTAGTAAACAGACGCCGCAATTTCAGGTCAGGATATTGGAGTTTAAGATTTCCCACATTAGCCGTGAGACTTAATCAAGTTCCTTGTACTGGGGAGTGTGAACCTACTGCAACCCCAGGGTGAAATGGGGGTAACGAGGCCTATTTCCCAAGCATATCTGTCTTAAATGAGATCATCAGTGAGCAAGTGCTTTATAATCTCTAAAGCTGGCAGCAATATTAATTACTTCTAATACTGAGAAGTCGGATCCTTGTTGGTTTTTGGCACGAGAACACAGTTTAAGTGAAGCCCTGTTTCACCCTGTTTCTGAGCAGATTCTGAGGGGACCTCGCTTTGTGGAGGTCCCGGGATGCTGGGGTCCTCTTGCCTGGGGCTTCCCGCCTCTCCAGACTGGACCTCGGCCTCGTATGGCCGCCAGCTCCTCCCCCGCCCCCCACCCCCAGTCCCTGACTATGTGAGGAAAGGTTATTTCACCTCCACCAACATTTTCGGTAAATATGCACCCAGCTTATATAGTAAAAAATAAATATTTTCACCCAAAATGGATACAATAAAATCCTTACTTTGTGCACAGGATTTGCCATATGATGGGCGTTTCTACTTCAAAATGCTTGTCTCGTCCCCAGAGGCCACTCTCGTCTTCCATCCTGAACTTTGCAGGGACAGAGCTGCCACCTGTATTTTTATATTTCAGACACTGTGGTCCTTCTCTCTCACTTTCCCTGCCTGAAGGGGCAGGGCGGGGCCGTGTACTGGAAAACATGCAGATTTGGGGGTCAGAGAGGCCTCACGTACAGCCCAGCTCTGCAGCGAGGTGACCGAGAGACTCTGCTTCCTGGCTGGAAGCTGCAGAGCCCTTCCTGATCTTAACGTTACTGGGAATTAAAACCACGAGGCCAGTTACAACCAGCTTTTCTGTGTCATCTCACCAACTCCCCTGCTTAGATTAGGAGGCCGTTTGCCTGGATTGAGAAGGGAGTTTTTCTAAAGGATAAAATTGTTGGTCTGACTTAACCATACCCAGACCCAAAGAGCTGCGGTTTGTGAGGAAAGCCCACTGCATATATATAAGGGGTGACTCACCACTCAGTTTCAACCATGCAATTTTTCTTTTTAAAAAGAATTAATTATGTTGAAAATATTTTAGGGAAACTAGCAACAAAGGAAGAAATAGTTTGCACAGGGGAGCAGAAACAGGGCAATACACATAAAGGTCTTTTCTCAAGGGTGGTGTTCGACCTCTCCCAATACGCGCTTCTTGAGAAAATCACCGCGTCTGTCGGCTGAAGACAATGAGGTTCACAGAAGGGAAGGCAGCAGCGCTCGCTAAAAATACGATGCTCGTTGCTATGGAAACTGTGGTTCACAACTGTTTCCTGAGCAGGATCGAGCTGGAATTCAAATGGGGTCTAATACTGATATCCTGATATTAATCAATATTCTTTATTAGAAATAACATCACTTTCATGAAATATAAACATGAAAATAGGATCATTTCGTTAAAATATGCTTGGCCATTTAAAAGTAGTTCTTGGTTATACAGAAGTCTCGGCTTCCGTTTGGACTCGGATGAGAACAAACAAGAGAAATGGGAAATAATTATCCTTGCCAGAAGACGTGGTGGCTTCGTCTTCAATGATAATTTACCAGGTAGAGCATGTTTTTTAGGAGCTAGGAATTAAAAGGGTAAAGCAGAAGCTGCACAGAGTGTGGGCAGAGTTGAGTTTAGGTTGGGTCCCCGCCAGGCACCTCACTGACTGAGCCCCAGCAGCTGTGCCCCGGGCTGCGGACCAGCCAGCGAGAGTGCAGAGAGGTCAGTGGAGGAGCAGGCGTTGAAGTGTCCAGGCTCCCAGGATGAGCACCGATGCAGTCCCTGCCGACGGGGCCGCGGTGCCCCCAGGGAGACACCGAGCGTGCTCTGGTTTTTCTTAACATCTTTATTGGAGTATAATTGCTTTACAATGGTGTGTTAGTTTCTGCTTTATAACAAAGTGAATCAGTTATACATATACATATGTTCCCATATCTCTTCCCTCTTGCGTCTCCCTCCCTCCCACCCTCCCTATCCCACCCCTCTAGGTGGTCACAAAGCACCGAGCTGATCTCCCTGTGCTATGCGGTTGCTTCCCACTAGCTATCTATTTTACGTTTGGTAGTGTATATATGTCCATGCCACTCTCTCGCTTTGTCCCAGCTTACCCTTCGTGCTCTGGTTTTAATTCCGTCAGCACCCAGGCAGGTGGGTAGGACTGTCTCTCCGCACTGACTGGGGACCTGGGCTCAGAGAGGTTCAGGCACTTGTTCAACGTTACACAGTCATTACTTGCTGAGCTGGGATTCAAAGGCTTCTCCAGTTCCCAATTCCAAAACCTGTGTGTTTTCAGGCGCAGGGCATTACCCTGTTTTCTAGACAAATATTGAGGCCATTGCAGCAGAAGAATGGCCTGAGCGAAGGGCTGAAGTGTGGAAACAAAAGTACAGCACAGGCAGAGTTCCTGAATCCCACCTACCTCTGTCTACACTCTGGGTTCAGTTGAATGTGTGGAGACACCTTGAACAGCATGGTGAGGGCTCTGGGAGATGCCAGGTGTTAAGGAGAACTTGGAGAGATTTCTGAGGCTGTGAACCGGCTTCCTGTGTCCATTACTAGGCAATGAACCTGAATCCAGTTTTGTTTGTTTGTTTGTTTATTGTTTGTTAAAGTGTAGTTGATTTACAGTGTTGTGTTAGTTTCTACTGTACAGCAGAGTGACTCAGTTACACAGATATATATTCTTTTTCAGCTTCTTTTCCATTATAGGTTATTACAAGATATTGAATATAGTTCCCTGTGCTATACAGTAGGTCCTTGTGGTTTATCTGTTTTATATTTAGTAGTGTGTATCTGCTAATCCCAAACTCTTAATTTATCTCTCCTCCCCTCTCTCCCCTTTCCCCTTTGGTAACCATAAGTTTGTTTTTTATGTCTTTGAGGCTGTTTCTGTCTTGTAATTAAGTTCATTTGTATCACTTCCTAGATTCCACATGTAAGTGATATCATATGATATTTGTCTTTGTCTGACTTACTTCGCTTAGTATGATCATCTCTAGGTCCATCCATGTTGCTGCAAGTGGCGTTATTTCATTCTTTTTTACGGCTGACTAATGAATCCAGTGTTTTTGAGGCGACAATATTTTGGTATTTGAGTATCTGCTATGTGCAAGGCAGTGCTCTGAATGCTTTAGAGATTTTAACTGACTTAACACCTATAATACCCCCTGACTCTGTTCTCAGTTCAGATGGAGACAGAGGTTGGTAAGGTACTGAGGGCAGACCCTAGTGATGGGCAGAGCAGGGCTGAGACAAGTCCTCTGGCTCCAACCTCTGCTCTCAGCCGCTCTCACCTCTCATCCTGCTAAGAAGTGGAAATGTTGGCGTTTACCTCTCTTAACTTAAAGAAGAAAAAAATAAGTTGGTTAAAGTAAGAGGAAAAAAGACCCTGATACAACTTGCACCAAGCATGTAAATTACAGACATGGTCCCAAATTGTGCTGTCAATTAATTGGGTGCCTAGTTTGAGTTCAATCTCTATTTTAACATACCGTTGAATTCTGTGCCGTAAGGTCTGTTGAATCTAAGTTTAAAATAGACTCGCAGGACAAACTATTTTATGAGCTGAATGTTTCATTAAAGCTAACTTTTCACGAATGTGTGCAGAGCCAGCGGATGGCATGTAGGTGCCCTTCACAGCGGATGCGCTGCCATCCTCTCCCAAGTGCAGAAACAGAGTGGGAGCTCTTCATCCACAGAAGGGAAAAGGGAGGAGACCTGTTAGCTGGAAGATGTGCATGTGCTGTGAGAATCATTTAAGAGCAACAGGGGGAAGTTTGCAGAAATTAAGAGAGACGGTGGGCTGTTCTGATAAGAAGGTGGCTGACCTGCCACTAGCTTAGCCTGAGAGCGTCGGTTCTTCTGGTCCGAAGTGGGTCGTGGGTGCAGCTCGGAGCTCCATGCCCCCGTCACCCCAGCAGGAGGAGGGCGATGTTGATAGAAACCAGCTTCTGTAGATGAGGTACCAGGCGCCTCTTGACTTACAATGACCGATAGCTCTTTTTATGTTTATCCCTGAGGAATTCATTGGTGTGTGCAGTACTGTTTTATAACACAGATTCTGATAACTGTTCATTTAATCACACATTTTAAAGTGCTACTTTTATGCCCAGATTGGAGGAGTAACTTCTGAAATAGCTTTTAGAAAACGAAGCCAACGTAAAAGAACCTACGTCTACACGATAACCTTCCCCCCGCTGGGATTTTCTAGCCAAATGGTTGGTGCTTATGCAGAAAAATGAAATAGTCAGTGGTTACAATTCAAGTATGTAAAAGCCACTGAAAGGAAAATTTTATATTAGAAATGTAATCTGAGGATACAAATCAAGCTCAAAGAAACACAATTTTGAGGAAGTAATGCTTAAATGAAGAGATTATTAGTATAATTGATGTGCAGCATTTATTCAGTGCTGATCTCTTCATTAAAATGCATTCTGAGTTTTCATAGATTCTAGAGATTTAATTATGGACATACTATTTATCATTGTACTGTAAGACTGCATAAAATTATACCTCACTTATGTCTGGGCTTGTTAAATAACACACGTGTCTTCAGCCTCTCATTTCAGTAAGTGTCACTGTTGTAACTGAAATTTGTTTTCCAAGTTTATAACATAGAGTGAAAGTGGGCTTTACTAATCAACCAGTTCCTATGGGGACTGTCCAGGTGCCAAATGAGGACTTTCTTGAACTGGAGATGCAGAGTGACATGTGGCTTTTCCTCAATCGGACCAAAGAGATGTCTTATCAGTACTTAGATCCTGCGCGCTATTGACCCGTTCAGCCATTCTGACTGTACCGTTCACCCAGACTGTCGAGCAGCTAGTCATTTTTATCACATAGATATGCTTAAGCCTTTTTCCATAAATAATAGTTTTGAGAGTAAACACATACCTCGGTGAAGGTTACTCTTCTAATTGTGATTTCCATTAACTTCATTGATCATTCGCTTAATATTTTGTCTTTGCTAGATAACCGTTCATTATACTGTCATTTTAGTACTACAGATAATACTGGGCAGCTTGAATATATACTTTTAAAATAACATTTTTTCATGTTGCAAAAGTAATTCATAATCATTATAGAAGGTTTAGATAACACAGAGGAACATGAAAAGATACAGTCCTTCCTCCCAAAGATGATCCCGGTGAATGTTTGGGTATTTATATATCCACCCCTCCTTCCCTTCCTTCCGCATGTTGTTAATTATAGTATCAAACATCATTCTTTATTTCTACCCTTTTCACTTTATGTTCTAGGGTTATTTTTGCAAATCACTAAGTCTTTTTCTGCAACATTGAGGTGGCATGACTAAATGTTCAGGGTCACATTACTTAGAAATGGAACAGATTAAAAAATAAAAACCTACCTTGATTTTTTTTAATTGCAATCTTAGCTCTATAACAAAACAAATAGAGCCGTGGCTTAAGCGTCATAGTCGACATACTTCTGACAGTTGCGTGGCTTTTCCCACGTTCCTGATCTTCCTGACCGTGCTGAATTCGTGGTGGAGAAAAGCATGACCCCCTGCCCTCCCTTTACCCTACCCCACAGGTTGTTTGGGATCTGTGTAATCGACAACAACGCGACGGTGTACTGGACCAAGCCCGGAGAAATGGGTACTTACACTCAATTTTTAACTACTAGCAATACTATTAAATCCTCCGATTATTATCTAAAAGGGAATTTGTGGCGGGGGGGGGGGGTGTTCCCGTTGCTGGAAATATTTCCACATTTAACACCTTCCTTAATCGGTTCTGTTTGACATCTTTCCTCTGGCACCATTTCTATGGTGGAACTTTGTATCCCTCCTTGGATTAAAAAGACAGACCCCTCATGGAACGTTCTGAGGAGTCCTCCACATCATCCCCGGGTCTCTTCTTCTCATTTCTCAGGCTTATAATCCCATAATTTAATGACAGTTTCATTAACTACGGTCTCTTCTTTTCTCGGATGCTTACTCCCAACTAGCCTTTGGACTTTTTTCATAATCACACCACCAGCAGTTGGGACTTATACACCCAAATAAATGCCACAGCCCAAAGAAAATATGACTAAATAAACCTAAATGCGTAAACTTCAGAGCAACCATCTTGGAAACGTTGATTTTTTTTTGCTATTCTTCTTAAACCTATTTTTCATGTGGAGATTCATCTTTCTCATTTAGCCTCACCTTTCCATCACTGCCTTTGAAAACCAGTAGGTTGCACTGATAACCCTGATAAAGTATTGGAAAGTTGGCGAAGATGTACTGGAAAGAGTATTGGAAAGATGGCAAGCCTGAGTTCCAATCTTGACCCTGACTCTTGACTGTATGTCACCTTGTATACTTTCCGATGCCCCTTGAGCGTCAACTACACATCAAACATTATGGTGGGTCTGGGTGTTCAGAGATCATCAGAACAGGGTCTGTGCCCTGGTGAAGTTCATATTCTCGTTCAGAAGCCGATACCCATCCTGAAAACGGTGCAAGCGTGAGGCTTGGCATAGTCAGGGAACCAAACCCCCTGGGCAGGGGGGCTCTGTCTGCCATCCTGGCGTGACTGCCATCACTGGTCTCTTTCCCTCTCGAGATCGCCCAGGACGGGAGACTCGGTTCCGTGGTCACCCTGACCCTGCAGCACAGTTCTCAGTCCAGCCCGAGCCTTGGCGTCACCTGGGGAGTCTTCACACCTGCCCGACTGCTGTCCTCACCCAGGGATGCCCGTGCACTTGTCTGAGACGGGGCGGGCCAGAGAGGGTGTCCCAGGCCCCCGGGTGATGCTGATGTGACTCAGGGCGGAGGGCTGAGGCAGGCCCGTCTGCCGGGCTGGAGCAGACCCAGGGAGTCGTCCCAGGCTGACCAGAGGCTGGCCTTCCAGGGGGACTCGAGATGGACAAAGCTGCTGTGGGGTCAGCATCAGGAAGAACGGGCTGGGGAGGCGGCCAGGGAAGGCACGCCTGTGTGTCAGCCTGGCTGAGTCCCTGAGCTCCGGGGACACTGAGAATCTACAGTCTCATGAGCTCCCAGGACCGCGGGCTGTGGTCCCAGAGCCACACTTGGAAATGGGGCACCAGACGTGCCACCAGAACTAGGCTCCCGCCCACTCTGAAGGATGGATCTTAGGGAAGGACACTGAGCCCCAAGTCCTATGAAGACTCACGGGAAGAAGGCCTTGTTCCAGAAGCGAGCATCTCAGAGCACGGCTGTCAAGGGCAGGGGCCCGTGCTGAGTCGGGGACCCGTAGGGCAGTCATTACTCCCCTTGGTGTTGACAGAGGCCACCTGGGGGCCCTTCCTTGCATCCCTCCCCCTCACAGCCCCATTTCCCTTCCAGACTTGATCTTTCCTCCCCGTAGTACTCTCCCCTGTAATTAGTTGACATCGCAGTTCTAAATAATGGATGTGCCAACTATTCTGGGGTGACAGAAATGCTACAGAATGAAGTTGTGTGAGGATGCCAGCTGCCGCCGCAGCCGAGGGGCAAAGGAAAAATTCTCCTCATCTGACGTTTATGTCTCTTTTTGCTCAAAAGCCTGAGAGGCAGAAAAATGCTATTTGGGCAGATATTTAGGAGAGAGAGAGAGAGTTAGAGAGAAGTAGTAAAGTACAAACAATAATTCCTTTTTATTTTAAAAGAAGCGCTGTAATAAGCAGTCCTTTAAAAACTGCTTATTGAACATGTTCTCCTGATTTTTAAGTTAAAGCACTGATGTATTTATAGAATTACTTTCTCTATTTGAAAACTCATCACACCTTCAAATTGGAAACTTGCAAGTCCCAGTCGTCATGAATTCCAGACTATTTACTTCTCGTTGGTTTCCATGGCAGTTTTTAAAGTTACATGAGTAACACGGGTCCTATTTAGTATAAAAAAGGGAAAACCTCACGCAGACCCCGTCAGCCTTGCGGTCAGTGTTGTGCCTTGTCTCCGTCTCGACCTTTGTGCACACGCGCAGGTCAGCGTTCTGTACTGCGTCATCATTGAGTCGGTGAATATACGCCGGTTTCCATGTCGCTGTGATCTGAATGCACAGCGCTCACCGAACATCCCATACGTATTTATATATGGATGGTGTGCATTCTTTCATTTTTTCAATCACCCAGCAAGGTACCTGTGATGACGGTCACTGTTTCATATGCAGAGAAGCCGGAGCCCAGTGAGGTGACTGCTCAAGGCTGGGGAGCCGTGCAGGGAGGACCCCCGTTCCAGCTCACGTCCACCCAAAGGTCACGCACCACATCAAGCCTCTTCTACCCCTGCAGCTGCCCCCCCAGGACACTGTACCGGGTCGGGGGTGTTGGGAAAGTTGGCTGAAATATGAAGAGTCAGGAGGTGTGGTTGTTGGGAGTCGGAGGAGCTCCTGGGCAGACAGCTGAGTGGTTGCCAGGGGTTCACCTCTTCCTCCCCTCTGCCTCTTCCAAGGTCATTCGGTGCCACTGGCCGTGGACGTCAGGGTGGACCTGGTGCCGCCTGTCCTTCGCCACAGACGGCTCTTCCTTCTCCGAGCGGACAGGGACGGTCAAAGCCCAGCGAACCTGCACAGCCGGCATCTGCCGTTGGCTCTGAACTTCGCCCCCAGCCTCACGCACACGCAGGCACATACACGCACACACGTGTGCACACACACACGGTGATGTCAGGAAGGGAGGACCTAGGGCTTTTCCCTGTGCATTTTGAAGTCCGGAATCGTTTCAGAGGTTAGAGAACGTTCCATTTCCTCAGAGGAATTGTGAGATAGGGAAGAGCTGCAGGGCTCATTGTTCATTCAAATTTAGGTGAACAAAGCCAGTGATGTTCTCTCCTTCTTACATTAAGTGTCGTCAACTCTTTTTAGCCCATCACACGCAAATAGGAAGGACTTGACCTCCACGGAATCGAAATTATTCATTTGCAGGACCCAAGAGCGAGTAGATCATCTTTTTTTCCTCTGACATCAGAAATAAGAGAGTGAAGCTGGGATCTCATTGACTCAGCAGTGCAGGCGGCTGTGTATCCAGGAAGCATGGACGACCGCAAACTCTCCCCGTAGCCTCTGTTCAGATCCAGCTCCAGAGCCCCGCCACCTGCCTGACTCTCAGGGCAGATCTGAGTTTGACCCACTCCCATCACTCAGCACCTGGGGGATTGATGACCATTTCATAACCTTTTCAGTTCTAAATTCAGTGAAACAGGAATAAGAATAGGCGCTAACTTGTATGATTACTTTGAGGGTTAAATGGGATAAAATGCATGCACTTCACTCAGCATCTGGCAAATAACAAAAGTTTAATATATGGCACTTGTCGTTTTGAGGCCTAGATCGTTCTTGCCGGAGGAGAAGATATTGAAACATGATTTTGTATAAAAGTTTGATCCCTTTCTAGTTTAGGTTTTTCTGGATTAGTAATGCTGAGACTATCTTAATCCTAGTCAAGGAGAAAATCAAGATTTGGGCATCAATCCAAAACGGTGCCCCACCCCACGTGCAAGTCAGGGACGCCCACCCAGAGAGACGTCTCATCCTGGGCCCCTCTGTGGCAGCGCAGCCCCCGACCCCGTCGTTAGATCCCTGCGCTGGAATGTGGGCTGCGTGATTTGGGAGAGTATCACTAACCCACACGTCTGTACCAGCCTCATTCATTGTTGGTGGTGGCGTCACAGAGAAGACAGGCAGCTGAAACCACTGCAACCTTGACGTTAGTGCTGTTGAGAGGGTCTGAGGTCCACGCCCCTGTTCTGGGTCCACACAAAGGCTCCAGCCCCCATCTGCCAGGGGGACACAGGCACGGCCGTGCCCTGGGGGTGGCCGCGCTGCAGGGTCACAAAGCCCTCGCCGCACAAGCCCCCCTGCTCACGGCGGAGCCAGGCTGCGCCAGGGCCGGGAAGCACCCACGGGCAGGGCAGGAGCCTTGCATCAGCCAACCAGGTGCCTTCCTGGCTCCGAGGGAACACAGCCCGTGAGTGACTGACACTTCCTGAGCTTCAGGCTCTTATCTGTCCCCCGGGGGAGTTGGAGGCTGGTACCGGCCTGGGGCGCGGCTCGGACGAGCCTGCACGGAAGAGAGACTTCCCTTCTGTCATCTCTGTTCTGACTCAGCCGGCAACACGCAGAATCTGGGGTCAGTTTCCCTGCCGTGGACCCCGCATCTGGAGCATCGAGAGAGGGTGAGGCACAGCCGCGTGCTCACGGACCGCAGCCGGTGACGATGCCTTTATAATCGGGTCTTTGCATCTGGCCGTGGCTTGGTGCCTGTGAATCACCTGGGAGACCTGTAAACCGTGGATGCCGATTCCGTGGTGGGGCTGAGATCACGCACCCTAACGCACTCCGGTGCGCGCCAGTGTGGCTGGTCCAGACTGTACCGGGCCTGTCCCAGGTCCCTGGTTCCCTCTTTTCATCACGATGGAAACTAACGGAAATCAGGAATCATAACTGTGGAGCACACAGGTCTCAACAAGTGAGAACACCGAGGAAAGAGCCAGAAGCACAGGAGGAAGGGACCCAAGACAAAGGAGGGAAGGATCCGTGGGGCAGGGCGGAGAGTCCGCTCGAGCCGTTGGTGACTATCCACGTGCCACGTGGTGATGGTGGCGGGTCACCCTCTGGGGCAGGGACCGAGGGACCAGAGCTGGGTGTGATTTAGGGGCAGGAGCCTTTGCCATTGGTGCTGTGTCTCTGCACGTGTGTGGGAGCAGGAGGGGTTCAGCCAGGGGCACGGTTGAGACGAGGACGAACTTGGGATGGTGCTCTGCCAGGGGTTCAAGTCACAATAAGCTTGAGTCCGGCATTCTTGCTGCCGGTTTACAGAGAAGGAAATTGAGGCTTAGCCGGGCTGAGGCATTTATTCAGTTCAGACACCCAGGAGGTGGAAAGGCCATTGCCGAATGGACTCCAGCGCTTCCTCGCCAGCCCGCCTCCTGCCAGCACTGGTGTCCTGCAGCCCCACAGAGCCTCAGCCCATCTCCTCAAGGTGCCGTTGGGCACAGCTGCAGCCAGCGCGCTCGCCAGGCCTTCCTGCCCAGGAGCCCTGTCTCGGTCACCGTGAGGGTCCAGGAAAAGGCGCGGCCTCTGTGTAGTAGGTGGCATTACCAGACAAAGGAGCTTATCAGACACAGGACAAGGCGTGGACTCTGGGTGTGTGAGAGACTCACCAGCCCCGGGGGGAAGAGGACGAGGCCAGGCTCCTGATCCTCCAGGTGCAGACACAGGGAAGGACCCCACTCACACACGGTGGGACACGGGCAGGGCCTGGGGGCCAGGGTCTCCAACCCCCAGTCGGAGGGGCTGAAGCCGGGAACACGGGAGAGGACAATGGAGAAGTTGGGGGCAGACAGACCCGGCTGGAAGGCACTTTCTGCAGCTTCCAGGCTGGGAAGCAGAGCTACAAATCCCAGCTGGGATCGGTGGTTCTCAAGTGTAGCCCGTGGACCAGCACCTCCGGTATCACCTGGGACCTGCTCCACATGACCGAATCAGACCGTATGAAGCTGGAGAATCACTCTTTTGGCACCAGGGGGATGTATTATCCCCAGATGCAAACTGTGTACACACCTCGGATTGTGGAGATTCAAAGTCTGCCAGGCGTTGTGCTTGGGCTCAGGTCACAGAGGTGAATGGGGCACAAGGAACCCACTGTTTAGAGGAGAGACAAGCTACAACGACATACGTGGAGCATTGGAAGTAGGTCGAGAGTACAGAGGGACACAAATGGGAGGAAAAGTCTCCACGGAGGATAACGGCCCTCAAGTTGCATCTCTAAGGAGGGAGAGGTGAGCTCAGGTGTTTGCAGTGAGGACATTCCAGGGGTGGGATGGGATGGGGTGCCCTGCTGAGCTCAGGGAGCTGGGACGGGAGCTCAGACACCTGATAGGTCAGCACCGCTGGAGAGAGTACGTGGGTACCAGCCGTGTGTGAGACAGTCTTCTTTCTCACAGTTATCTTTGAGCACGAAAGAGCACCATCTCTCTTGTGTTTCCTATAGACATCTCCGAGAGCAACACAGGCCATAATGAAATGTACTTTTCTAACTAGGTTATTGTCAGGGTCAATCTAATTCCTCTATAACACGAATGACAAAATGGAGTGTATGCCAGGGTGTGTGTGGGTGTGAGTGCTTTGACAGTCATTACGTATTCTGAACGAAAGGCCCAGAAATTAAGTGGATTATTCTGGAGTGCAGTCATTTGCAAACTGAATTTGGTGGCATCTTACAAAACATCTCTTGGGGTCCCTTGAAAGAAGCAACACATTTAATCTGTGCACGTGGCACCCTGTTGACCCAGGCTAACACTGTATCTGGGCCTGAGAAGGAACAGAGAGCTTTCTCAGAGCCCAAAAGTTTCGAAACCACCACCTTACCGTGTAATCAGCATTTGTAAGGGTCAGCGAGGCCATGGCAATGAAAATGAGCTGTCATCAATAATTCTCATTAGAATGCGGGATTGCATTTTAGCAAAGTGTGTTTGGAATAATAACCAGCTTGCGGGCATTTCAACATACTCCAAAAATGTAAAGCATCAGGCTGGGAGTATAAAGAAAAATGTTTTAAACTCCTCTCATTAGTTCACTTTGATTTCCGTCTCCATAGAAACTGGATGTTCGGATGCATTAAGATATTTTTGTCTTTGGAGTTTTTGTGTGTCTTGGAACTTGGACACGTGCACAGACAAAAAGCCAGATGCAGCGAACAGGGTGTGAGGCGCCGATGGAAAAGGCTCACGTCGGCGGTGGGATTCATCCAAGAAACGGGGCACAGGTGGCTGCTGTTGAAAGGTTGACTCTGGGGAAATACAAAACCAGAAACTTCCCAACAACCAGAGCGCGGACACTGGCCGGGGAGAGGACGGGGTCTTCTCACAGCCAGCTGTCAACGCCGGTGACAAGCATGTGAGCAAAGAGGCTCCATGGGAACGTGGCCTTCTGCTTTCCCCAGCGGCCTGGCTCTTCAGAGCACAACTTCCCCTCTGCCAGCAGCGGCCAGCCTGGCTGAGTGAGGTTTCCTTCCCCTGTAGGATTTGATTTTTTAGACTACACTGAAACCTCTCATCCTTAAGTGTATTTGAAGGCAAGGGCTTTGCTGGCTGTGAAATGAACCAAACACAGCCATGAGCCTGCGTTGTAGTGGGTGGTAGGGATTTGCTGAGGTGAGTGTTTATTTCAAGGGAAACAGATTTTTCTCAAATAAAATGCCTACGCATTTCTGAGCTGCATTGCAGGGGCTGAAAAGGAAACAGTGAAGCGTTTCCAGATACGCGACGTGCAGCTTTTATGTCACGTCTTCCCTAATCTGTGTTGCAGTTGGGACTTGAGGCGTTTTCTCTCCTCTGGGTCCAGTTAGGAGTCTGGAGAAGGCAGGGTGGAGAAGCAGTGGGAAGAGCCCCGGGTGAGTCGGAGGCCAAGTCCTGCTTGGCTCGTGCCCCGAGCGCCCTTGGTGCGCGTCCCCTCAGCTGCCCATGGCAGAGGGCACGGGGCCTCTAGACGGTCCGGCCCAGCCCCGCCGTCCAGGGAAGCTGCGTCCTCCTCACCGAGCTAAAGCTGCACCAGGACAGCAGGAGCATCGCCGGCTCCCAGCCTCCCCGGGGCTCCTGGTCCCGCACGTCCGCCCACCCATCGGGTTCAGCGCAGCCGTCGCGTCCGGCACTGCAGCCGACCTGGGGCCCAGCATCCTGCAAGGAGGGCTCTGGACAGGCCTTGAGGTGCAGGCTGGTGTGTCCAAGGGCACACGTCTCCCGGATCCTCTGGTCTTCAAGTCAGGAGGGAGGCTGCCCAGGGCCTGTCTGAAGCCGGCAGAGTTCCCGGCGGCGACTCCGGGGAGATCTGTGGTCCCACCTCGCTTCCTGGCCACCAGCCCCGTCAGAATTGGACAGGTCCTTTGCATCCTGGGAGGACTGGCTTCAGGGATCTGGAGGCCAGAGTGGGGGGGTGAGGATGCCCACAGAGTTGCCGGCTTCAGGCCCAGCACTCGGACGGCCGCCTCCCAACCCCGCAGGGGCAGACGTGCTGCAGAGAGAGAGCCAAGGGCATCCTGCTCCACACGGGGCCTCAGCCCATTCATGTCTATCGAGACTCCAGGCTGGGGCAGAGCTGGGATCCAGGTGCGAGTGTGTGGACAGAGCGACCCCATGGCCCGTGTCCTGCTTCCACGTCACCCGGCTTGGGGGCGAAGGAGGCGTCGGGGCTGCCGCAGTGCCCTGCAGTCCTCCCGAGGCAGAGCCGCTCGCCCTCCTTCTTCCCTGGGCTCTGCTGAGTGGCTGAAGTCCTTTCCTCTTTCATCAGCCCTGCTCCCTCTTCTCAGGGCCTCCCCAGGCCTCCCACCCGCTAGAGGCCCAGAAACCCAGTTTTTCTGGGATGAAATTGTCACCTCCTCAGGGAAGCACTTAGACCCGCAGCCTAAGCTGAGCCTCGTTGCTAAGTGTGCGGAACACAGTGCCCCCTCCCTTTAGTAAAGCTCATCTTACGAGTCCTTTCTTGTTCAGCGTAGGTGCCCTGGCCAACGTGAGCGCCATGAGGGCAGTAGCCGGTGTGCCCTTCCTTCCCGGCGCGTCGTTCCCGGTGTGGCTAAGACCACGCATGTGGTTGGGAGGTTCAGCTGGGGACCTGATGCTGCTCAGGCTCCCACAGCCCATCCCACGGGAAAAGATCCAACTCGCCGTGTTGACTTTTAACCCAGCGTTAACCCATTGCTTTGATTCTGAGGAACCCCTGCTGCCCCACCTGTAGGTTTTTCCAGTGGTTTCCGTGGATTAAGCTCCCGCTACCATCTTGCGTCTCATTTGGAAGCGACCTCCTCGATGGTTTTGGAGCAAGCTCTTTCCTGAGGAGGCTGCAGGTTCTGCAGTATTTTGCAAATACGAAGATTCCCCTCTCCTCGCAGAAGCCCCGTGTGCGAGGCACACTGCTTACCCGGAGGACGCGTCTCGTAACCACAGACGGCGTTGCAGGTTGGAAAGAAACATTTCCGTACACCAGCCCCCTCCTTCTTCCAAGCTGCCAACGCTACTTTTGCTCATTTTGCCCTTTTAAATATGACTGAAATTCTGTCAGTCTCACTAAATGAATAACACAGTGTGGGTGTTACAGCAGTGTTTGCAAGACAATCACATAGCTGTTCAAAACTGACGGGTGCCTATTATGTTGCCTTCAAATAAGGAACTCTTGGGATTGTGAAAATGTAGTCTCGGAAGTGGCCAATTTAATAGTAAAAATTGGTTTTAAAAAATTTCGATGAGAAGGATCACCTTTCTGCAGCAAACTAAGCTTTTTAATTTAAAAAAAAAGTGCTGCCAAAGAAACACAAACTGCATTTATTAAAAAATAAAATGAGACAGATTGTTGATGAGTCGTCTAGAATTTATGCTTGATAATTGCCAAATAGCAATTTCTCTGAAAGAGAACTTCAGCAGGATCTCCCTGACAAGCCCAGTGTTTGCAGGCAATCTGAGGAGCCCAGGAGGTACGACGGTCTCTGTGCTCCGGCCTGAGCCAGCCTGTCGGAGCTCCAAGCTTCCTCCACCCCCAGGCCTGCAGACCGCGGGCTTTACAGGACCCACTGTCTTTGTTCCCTCTGAGCCTCGGGAGACCTGGTGAAAGACTCCCATCTCAGTGGAGTGATAGGATTTTTAAGGGCATCCTATCTTCCAGCAGATTAAATATGTTAACTCAGGCATTTTTGTGTATTCTTTTTCATCCCATTTTATTCATCTTGCTTATTTACATTTTTAAAAGGTCTAAACCCAAAGGATTGTTCTCAAGTTATATTCACAATCCATACAAATGGTCCTCAGTTGGCCACCATGAAAGTAGCTGCAGAGGGAAAACCAGGGGCTAGATCCCTTCCTTGTTCTTGTTCTAAGTGCTGTTCTGAGTTCTTGTACAGGCCGTGCACACCAGAAGAGAAAAAATGTCATGAGAAACGTATTCCAGCCTGTTAGTCTATACCCTGTCTCCTAGAAACACAGGTTTATCTCCTTAATTAGTAGCTTTAAGATCCATTTCGAATACTAATAGGACAAGCTGATGGCACCAAATCAAGTCTTCAATTCTGATAAGACAGATGGATCCTTGCAAGTATAGTTTCAACCAGCTTCATTTTGAGACAAACTGAGATCTGATATTTACTAAAAATCACGTCTTCCTTGCAGGTGCTTCCTCTGCATTTGCGGCTACCAGCCGTGTTTCTCTTTTTCTAACGCAAAGTTTAGCTCCCTTGGTGAAGAGCCAGCACCCCACCCCTTCCTCCTGAGACACTTCTCTTCTTCCAAGTGTGTCTTCATGAGAGCAAGACAGGACTGCTGTCACAGACCACACACTCTTGGCCATTTTCCTCATTAATCCCGTTCTGGAGGGAATGCATGTTTCTATGGCTCGTAAAATTGATGCAGACGAGTGATAAAAGTGACCACTCCTGTCCGTGCGTCTGTTCTCTGGTCTTCACAAGACCTACGTGTTCTTCCTCCAGTGTGTTTGGAAATATACAGTTTTTAAAAATTTTTCTAGTAGTTTAGTCATTTGGTTGGTTTAGTGTTCTGAATAACTGAGCCTTTTCCCTCAGTCAGGATAAAAACGTACTACCTTTTCTGATTTCAGGTGGAACTTATTCTAATAGGTATTATTCCTCTCCTTTTAGTCTGTTGAACAAGATGAGATGACTGATACTTCACTGACTTTGACCTTTCGGAATGGCAGATCCTATGGTTTAACCTCATATTTAGACGCGGGGTGTTGGTTGGCATTGTGGATAATGGCTCAGCTTCTGGGAGTTAATGAAACCCTAAAATTTTCCACAAAATGCTTTGTAGATGTGTCTGTACTCTTTACCAGCCTGAAGCAATCCCCGACTCTCCCATGAATGTCCCCGAACCGTCTTGAGGGAGCCAGGGCTGGACGTGGCAGGTGAATTTCCGGGGAAAGCGTTGTGTCTCAGCTTTAGTGACTCGGCGATGATGGGCGGGCTTGGCCAGAGGACTCGGAGGGTCTGCTCAGCACCCTGAGGTGCAAAGGGCTTTTCCTGTCAGGCAGACTGGGACAGGCCCTGGGACATCCCTGGGTGTCCTGGCCAATCTCCCACCTGCTTCCCAGATGGGGAGGGGCGCCGGGCTGTCCTGATCCAACCACGTGAGGGCTCACAGCTCTCCTCCGAGCCTTGTGATGTTCTCTGGCTGTGTCGAGGGTTGTCGCCGGTCGCAAATCCTGTACCTGTTTTGAAGGCTTGATGCCCCTCGTCATGGTCAGCTTTGCATCTGGGGGGGTCCCTGAAGGGGCTTCATTCTGAGAGGGCGTGTTTGTCACTGTCAGGGAAACTCGAAGTGAGCTTGGATTCATTTCTTCCTCAAATGAGCTGCATACCAAGCATGGATTATTTGCAAAACTTGATTGATGGGGTGAACACATGAAATCCGAGCAGACCTACCCCAGGGACAGAGCCTAGCAGCTTCCTTTGGAGCCTCTCTTGGGGCTTTAAGTCCTATTGTTTCCTTCATGGGGGCAGACGGTGCAGAGAAGGTTTGCTGCCTGCAGACCCGCTGGCATTTAATGGAATGAAGTGAGTAACAAGATCCTGTCCTGGTACTGACACAATGACTCTGATAGTAACCAGACAACAGGAAACGTGTGTGACGCCACCAGGAACCTCCCAACACGTTCCCTGAAACGGCTCCTAAATTCCGGGCATCTGTCCCCAGTAATTTTTCCTTTGAAACATGGAGTTACATAGGCTTAAGAATTGAGTCTGTCAAGTTAAAATTATTTTCTATTTAAGACCACTCACCCAAACACACTGTAGCCATTACCCCTGTATGCAAGCAGCTTAGTATTGAACTTGTGTCTTGTAACTAATTGTTTTGATTAGCTGTGAAGGAACAAATATTAATGGAGCTTTTAATCGTTTTAATTTTTTAAAACTGTTTAAACAAATATTTATCCAGACACTTGCTAGGCCTTTTTCATCTTCTTTCACATTGTCCTAATAGCAACACCTGAGGATTAACATGGTATTAGGATGATAAGAAAATAAAGTCCTGCAAAGCGAAGTGACGTCCCCGGATTGGACTAGGAGGTCCTCTTTCTGCAACTTCCCCTGCAGACAACGGGGGTCACGTCAAAAGCACCGCAACTGACACTCATCCCCTCATGGCTTTCATGCTCTGGTTTTAGTTGTAGGAATGCTGGATTTGATTGCTTTCTGTAGACAGATAGGGAGATGCTATAGATAACACCGGTGCATTTTTCTTTACATTTTTGGATTTTGGATTAGGGCAGTATTTCCTCAACCTGAAAGAGACAAAATCTCATAATCCACTTTGTGGTACAATCTCTTTGGAGAACTTGAGATGGAATCAAGATTAAAGAATTATTATTAGTTTTTAAATCAGGGAATATATTTTGTGGCTGAAGATTCCAGTATCCCACGTAGAAACTATTCAGCTATTCATCTGTGTCACCAGCGCATTTTCTTATTCAATATAATTTCCACATAGAAGTCTGGATTGATAGGGATTCAGGAAACACACTCTCTATGGAACATAAACAACAAGCTAAATTTTGAAAGAATTGAAATTGGAAATCCCAGGCTAGGTTTCCCACCTCCATAACCAAGGAGTCGGTGAGCTTGGTGAAATGACAGATTCCTGTGAAGGACGAGAAAGAAGGGAGACCAGCTGGGTTCATGTTGAAAAGAACACAGTTTTCACTGGGTTGTTGTTGTTGTATCAGGCAGATATAAATTAATGTAATTCCTCTGCTGCTGTAACTCAGCCTTCGGGACTTGGGCTAAACATCCCGGGTTGCTTGGCAACAGGTACCAGTGGGAGGGTGCGGGAGCCGGGACTGAGCAAGTCCCAGGGCCGGCGAGGGAGATGCATCCACTGGGCTACTTTCTGAGAAGCATTTTCTCCCAGAAACACGCCAGGCCCCCCAGCCCAGGGCACAGCGCCGCGTGATTTATCGGAGCCATTTTATTTTCAAAAGGTTGATTCCAGAAGAAAATGTTGCTTCCCAGCAAATGACTGAAACAAATGCTGCTCCTCCTCTCATCACATGAGAAATTGTAAGCAACACTAAAAATCATTCGCGCCATTGACGAAAGGAGAGCCCCCGACACGTGCTGGTTCTTCACTAACGATGACGCCTAGTGCAGAACCGCTGTGTCGTGTGTCTTGTAAAACATACGTAAGCAACTGAGTGAGATAAAAACACTTGTGAAGAGGAGTTCTCCAACATCCTGATGGATGGACTGCGGTCCCGGGAGTCCTTCTGGAGCCCGTGGTGCTGGTTCTCCGTCCAGTCATAGCAAAGGGATAGTCTCACGGGAGGCTTTTACTTAGTTTCCTGATGCTTATGCCCAGTGACCCACTGGGTGGTGCAGGCATCACACCGAGGGGGGAACAAGAACCCCAGATAGCTCTGATCCTGGAACTGGCCCAGTGAGGCACAACACCGGGGAGACCCAAGTCTCAACCCAAGTCCTGCTGGTGTTTCTCAGCAAGCGTCCTTGTAGATCGATTCGCTGACCGGGTTCTGGCAAAGCTGGACAGCCGGCCCCTCCTCCCCGCTCCTGCCCCAGGTCCACATCCCCTGCACCCCTGTGTCCTCCCCCCATGGCCTCCCCACCCTGGTCTCTGCCGGAGAGCCCAGTTCAGTGGCCCCTCCTCTGGGACGCCCCTCGGGAGCTCCAGACAGAGGAGGGGGCCTCCTTTTACTCACTTGTTCATGGTCTCCCTGGCGCACCAGAGTGGGCCCCTCACCAGACCACGTCCCGGGCAGACGTCAGGTCCCCGCCCGCGGCGCAGAGCCCGGCAGGGCAAGTGTGTGAAAGGACGGGAGTGTGTGAGCGCCCGGGTCTGGACCTTCTAGTAACTACGGAGAGCGTAGCATGTCTCCTGCCCACTGCCGGGGAGCCTCGGGGGGAGGAAAGCCTCCCCGGTTCTCAGACTGTGTCCTGCAGGGCCCGGGGGTTCCACGCTGCGCGGCAGGGTGACGCAGTGCTGGCGCTCTGAGAACCCAGATCCACTTCTGTCAGAAGGCCACCACGTTCATGTGTCTCATCATACAAGTTGATTTGACCAAAAAAAAAAAAAAAAATTCTGCTGCTAAAAATTTTTGAAGATTGTCACCCAGCAGAGGGATGCTAATTTTCCCAGTCCCCCCTCCCAAGGGAGCGTCTACTCCCCACATACTTCTCTGCACAGCCGAACAGTGGGGGCTTTGATTTGCATCTTGACCCCTCGATGGAGCCGCCTTCAGAATAGTTTGCCCAAGACATAGACCCTGGGTCAGAAGGGCAGGTAAATCCAGGCTGGTCCCATGTTTCTCTAGGAATTTCGGTGGTTCTGAGAATCACCAGGTCTGTTCGGATGGATTTTCGGCCTTTGGCGTCCAGTCTCGCCAGGTCAGGGTCCTGGTGTGCTGTCCGCCCTGGGAAGGAGCTCGGGGGCCAGTGCCCTCCTGGCCAGATTTGTGTCCTGGGGCGGCCGCAACAAATGACCACAAGCTGCGGGCTTAAACAACGGAACTTGTTCCCTCACAGTCGGGAAGCTACAAGTCCAGAATCACCGTGTGGCAGGGCCGTGCTCCCTCCGAAGGCTCCGGGGAGGCTCCTGCCCTTCCTCTTCCTGCTCTGGCCGTTTGCCCGTGACCTTCAGCCTCGCTCCAATCTCTGCCTCTGTGACCATGCGGCCTTCTTCCTGTGTCTCTGCCCGAAGCCCTGTCTCCTCAAAGGGTCAGCAGGCACTGGGTTTAGGGCCCACCCTCCCCAGTGTAACGTGACCCCATCTGCAAAGACTAGCGTCACAGGCGCAGGTGCCGGGGCTGGGCATAGGGGACACACATCACCCCACAGGAGTTGCCATCAGTCTTGCTCACTAAGAAATACTTGCTGCCAACGCCCTGCACAGCAGGCTCCGGGGCCTGAAGACCTGGCAGGATCCCACCTCGTGGAGCTCTGGAGGAAGGTCCTGTGGGTCTAGATCTGTGTCCCTCAGTCCAGCTCCTGCGTGGGGAAGAGCAGTGGCCAGGGGTGACTACCCGCAGGCAGCCAGCAGCGTCCCCAGCTCCGGGGGAGATGGGCTGCAGCGTCCCCAGCTCCGGGGGAGACGGGCTGCAGCGTCCCCAGCTCCGGGGGAGACGGGCTGCAGCGTCCCCAGCTCCGGGGGAGAAGGGCTGCAGCATCCCCAGCTCCGGGGGAGACGGGCTGCAGTGTCCCCAGCTCCTGGGGAGATGGGCTGCAGCGTTCGGCGCCGAGCCGCGTGGTGCGTGGAGAGAACCCCGCCCAAGAAAGATGGGTGTTTTGCTTCAATTCCTCCTAGGAAGACCCCAGGGGCTGCCACCCACCCCTCAGGAGGCCCTTGAGCACCGGCACCTTATGCAGCCAACTGTTGTGAGTTTTGCTTCCCTGTTTCTATCTGGAGATGTTCTTCTCGAAGATCATGAAAAGTAGCCCAGAGAGAAATCCCTGCTACTGAGGCTTTACCTGTCCCGCTGTTGTCAAGGGTTACCTTCCTCAGAAGACCTCTGACTTATTTTTACTAGAGGTTCTCTAGCAACTAAAGGATTCCTTTCGTGCTCTGCCCTTACCCAAGATGATTTTCAATGTCAGAAGCACCGCCTCTGCATTTACCCAGGAATTTGTTATTATACTAAATTTATGATTTGTTGCCCTAAATAAAATTACCCCCAGCAACAGGCCTCGTTGAAGTGCTTCCACTGCACAAGAGGAAATAACTAACAGAAATCCATCTGTGACCCTCCTCAATCCGATGGTCCACGGTCATTCCCCCAAGAGTTGCACGCGGAGGGAACCCTACGAAACTCAATCGCGGCGAGTCACTCCAGGCAGAAGTCCTGCCTGATGGTGTCTATCCGCCTCCTGCTGTTGGCCGATCTCTCCGCTGTGACCAGCCCGCTGCAGGCATGCTGAGCCAGATGCTTCCCTTAATCGCAAGGCTGTTTTCCAGCCGCTCTGCACCAGTACGGCCTCATGGACCCCTATGACCCGCAGCCACCCCAGTGGGGTTGGAATTCATTCTAAGTGGTGGACGTTGTGACGTCACAGTTGATGAATATTTTTAATACCACCTCTGTGGAAACACGGTATTTTGTCATGCCTTCCCTTCTTCGAACCTTCGTAGAACAGCTCAGATACGGCCAAATCAGTGGATTGGTGGCAAACAGAAGCACATATTGGTATTTTATTCTATTTTCTCTTAAATAGTTGATGCTTGACTAAATCCTCAAGCAACAGAATGAAGAGTTTAACAGACTAAAAGTGACAGTGCGTAATCATCCAGCACTAACCTGCCGTTCCATGAGCTTTTAGTTCCGAGCTGTGCCTCTCACCTGCGGGTTCAAACTTACGGTTTAAAGCTGGGGGGATGTGGGAAGATGCAGCTCGCAAATCTCGGCTTTAAAATCCGTCTGAAGCCTTATTTACATGCACATCTACGGGAGACAGCAATGTAATCCTCACAATGTTCCTATAGCGCATGTGAAGCCATATTAAAAGATAAATCTACTCTTGTGAGGCCAGTAAGTCTTTTCCTTTCCTTTCCTCTGTGCTCCTAGGGTGTCCCTGACCCTAGGAGACTAGGTTCTAATTTTCACAGTTCAGCTGAGTACAGCATGTGTGGTTTTCGCTGAGTCAAGCTAATTTCCGCTGAGACCAGCTTGGATATTTCGATCACACGCTTCCCCGCGGTTCCTCCCCCCCGTGCGGGCGTCAGTGTCACTGTCATCGGAGTGACGCTTCTAAGAAGCCAGTCTCCCCTCAGTGCCTCGCCTTGGGTCAGACCCCACTCCTGATGCTCTGCGTTCTCCTCCAAATGCGTAGCCCGTTTTTGCTAAGTCAGACTCTGCTGTGTAATCTGCGTGCTCCGTCTGACTCTCGGGAACCCAAGTACCCGGCTGCAGCTGGCTGCCATCCCGTGCTGCCGCGTGCACACACCGTTCTCCCTCCCCGTCTCCTTCAATCTCCATCTGACTCTATTTTACCTTCCCTTGTGGCCCAACTCGACTGAACTCCCCCCGGTTAAGTCTTCACTGTGGGGAATCGTGCTCTTTTGTTGAAACTCTGGCTCCGAGAGGCGGCTTTAAAGCCCGAGCTCCGGGGCCACGTCAGTCATCTTTGGAGCGTCTGTCTGATCCGGAGTCGAATTTCTCACAGCTCACCTGCCTGTGGTGAAGACAAAACAGCATCCTTCCCATCTGCTCGGAGGGTTTACTTCCCTGACATTTATTTCCTCATGTTTAAACATATGGGTTATTACGGATTCACAGACTCAGAGAGGACCAACAATTAGAGGATGTGGCCCGGAAGAATTTGAAAGGTGGGGAACTAAAAACGATGCGTGATGGCATGAGAACCCAAACCGAGAGAAGAGGGCTGGTTCGGGAAACAGTCATCAGCAGGGAAGAGTGACGTCTCGCTAGTTTTGCTCTCGTGGACAGAGCCAGTGGAGTCTGGCCACTCAGAAAAGCATTTTTCGGGGCGGGAGGCACGGAGGTTTTGTTTCTCTTGAGGTTTTGTTTGTTGCCCTCTGTCCGGGTGGCTTAACTCTGTTCATCCTTTGTACACAAGGGGTTGATGTGACCTTCGGAAATGGCCCACCTTCCTTTTCCCCCAACTGCCATCTTTTACTGTAATCACCGTGTCTTAACCCATCAGTTAAAATCTCCGTGGCCAAAAAAATAATAATAATCATCATCTCCGTGGCCATTTGAATTGACCCAAGTTGGTGGCAGCGGGACCACCACCATCTGACAGCTGGAAGAGGCCTGTGAGAAGTGGGTGGATGGTTCCAGCCCTGGTTCCAAGTGCGATCTGCTGGTTATTATGCAAATCTGGCTAACCAGGCAATTGCCTATGTCATGAAGCACTCAGATTTCAAGAAACGATTTTTGTTAACAATATCTGAGCTGTCGCTCATATGACCTTAAATGCTGTTAGTGAAATACCTTCCGTTTCATCCTTAACTACCTGTTCGTTTTCTTGCATTTCTCTTACAAAAGAGACTATTTGCTGTCTTTGCTTACTTCTCGTCTTCCTGAGACATCAGGTGACTTCCTGTGACCTGTTCCAGGCTACAGGCTGCCGTCTCTTTACTTCGGGGACTTGTGCCCTGGAGGACGCTGATGGGCGTTGGAGGGCTGTGAGGAAATCGTCCTCGATGCAGGCAAAAAGGGTTGTGTATGGACGTCCCTGTTTTCTCAGAAAGTCCGTTTAAGATTCCCATAAGATTCTCCTAAGGTTCCCCAAAATGTTAAGGCTGCAGCTTTAACCCCTCACTTTCCTGGGTGGGCCTGTAGGTGTCCAAAATTTATGGCCACTCTTTCTCCCCAAGGTTATCCCGATTATACTCATCTCTCCATTCACGTGGCCTCCGGTTAAATTAGGCAGCTCCTTGATGTCAGAGCCATGCAGTGTTGTGTTTGGTAACCCAGGGGGCCTTCCTGGTGGAGGAGCTGTTATTCCATCTTAGTCCTTCATGAAGACGCATCGTTAGCCGGGTGCTAAGAAGAGTTGTGAGGATGAGGGACAAATCGAAGGTCAGAGTGCGGCGTTAGCCAAATGTGATTCATGTCACAGAAACTCCAAGAAATATTAATTTATTAACACTCCCTAAATAATGCAGAAACAATTAAATCTATCAACCTCGTCAGGCCCCATAACACGAAGTGACAGCACCCAGAACCCAAGATGGCCAGCCTGACAGTGTCCCAATGACAGGACGGCCTCCAGTGACCTAGTGACTGCGGGGCTCTGAGTCTAAAAATATGTTCCATTTCAAAACCCTGAAGGCATGTCCTGAACGTCACTCAACCACCAGGAAACGCAGACGGGAATTGTAAGGGCGCGTCGGATACGAAGCCCATCAGGGCGATCATTTCCATCTGTGCAGAGCGCCCACCCTGGGCCTTTTCGGGGCAGAAATGACCCCTGTCTTGGCCCGAGGAAGCTCTGTCCTGAGAGGTGGGGTCGGGAGCACTTCCTGCCCAGGCACTAACCCACTGTGGTGCTGCAGCAGGTGATGAATCGGAAGTGGGGATCTGAGAATCGGGCCGTCCGGGGGTGGGGTCCGAGCCCGCTCGACGGGGATCTGATTCCGAAGCAGGAGGTGGGTGACGTGCACTTCACTTTCCTCGCGGGCTGAGCCTTGGAAGCAGTAACAGTTTCCTTCTCTGTGTTGTTCTGGCCAGTCATCGATTTCTGCCTCGCTTATCATGCCTGTTAGGCAGAGGGTTCGGCCAGCCCTACGCTGGAGAAAATAGTCAGCTTTGCGGTGGTTTTTCCTTGCGCCTCACCCGAAGGTCCAAGCTGGCTGTTAGTTTTTTGGTATCTCTGCTCCACTTTGCTTTGTAATAGAGTAATACGAGCGGCCAAGAGAATCCGCTGTGGAAACCTTTCTCTGGATGGAAGATTTGGGCAGGATTTATTGTGTAGGATTTACTGTGAGGGCACCTCAGTTGCGTATCTAAACTCAGTTGTGCTGTTTGACTTTTTTTTTAATAAAAGCCCCAGTCTGTATTCAAAATGTTTTCCAAGTATTAATCCGTTTAATCCTCACATGAACCCGGATGGGAGTGCGATTATTCTCTCTGGCGCCCAGAGAGGACCATGATTTCCCGAGGACCCCCTGCAGCCAGGCATTTAATCTGCACACTGAGTAATAACTGCACTAAATCTCCCCCCTCCACCTCCGAGCTTTTGATGATTCAAGGAACACCGTGTGGCCGGTGAGGGTTTCGGAGTCTCCAAAGGTGCGGTTTGGCTTCTGTGGCGCTTCAGAGACTGCACATGACTTCGGTGAGGTTTTCCCTGTGTTTTCCTGAAAGAGGAGGGAGCGGGAGGTGGGAGACGGTCCAGGGCCAATTCAGTCTTTCCTCGCTTTTGTTCAGCATCACGTCATCACCAGGCAGCACCCCTGGTGCTGGACGGGCCAGCACGCACACACGTTTTGCTTTAAAACAACTTAAACCAGGGAAGAGAGTTAATTTAAGCAAATGCGCAGGCAGACAGCTGATCCTTTGGCAGCCCAGCGGATCGTTTATAAATGATTTGCCAAATAGGAGAGTTGGTGTTAACAAAATAAAAGAGCAACAAAAATGAAAGACAGCCATCAGCGTGTTCCGAAAGTCTGTGGGTGTGGGTTTCATGTGCTTCCTACGAGGTCATCGTGTGAGGCCACGAGCCTGCGAAACCGAGAGACGGCCCACCAGCCATGGCGCCCACCGGCCTGAGCTGGAAAGAGGAAGCACACTTTTCTTTCCAGTGGCACAGCCTTTAGCAGAAAAATCTTAGGAGGAAAAGTCAGAGTTAGATGACAGTTTGTTGGATTTTATTGTCTAAGCCACTAAACTCTTGGAAAAAGAATTTTAAAAACCTCTGATTCCTGGGCCAGCCCAGAAATTAACCTCATCCTGGGCACCTCTGTGTGCTGAGCCTCCTCTGGGCCCCAGCCGCTGTCCTCTCCAGTGGACCTGGCCACGGTCACCTGGCCACGTCTCCACCATCGTTGAGAATGACCAGCCGGGAGGAGATTCCTGGGACTGGCCCCTGACCTATGACCCTTAGGGCCTCGGCACTTCCACCGGATCAAGTCCATCTTCCTCAGGAGGGCAGCACATGACCACACTCACACTCACAGAGAAGAGAGCCGTCCGTGCCCTGGTGGGATGTCACCCTAGCATCTGCTTACGCGACAGCATGGGGGAAATTGTGTTAGTTTTATCAGATCTTGTGTGCTTCAGGATACATGGGTCTCAAAGATACTTTTAAATCCAGAATGATGGCTTTCCCTGGTCATGGTTTTCCTTTTAAAAGAAACCTGAAGAGCCATTTGGTCTACTTCTTGGTGCCCAGACAGGACAGAGCGGAGATGAATTTTGATCCATTCTTACCTGTTACTAACCCGCAGCCAGGCCTGCTTTGTACCCACTTGTGCGTCCTACCCTCTGTCTCTTGATGCTTAGTTTTTGTGTTTATACTTGAACTACAGTTTAGCATTTGTTGAAATTCAGTGCATTACTTTGTAAAGAATTTAGAGAAATCATAGTAGTCAGAATTTATCGAATATCCGCTTTGTCAGGCGATTTGCATACATTCTTCTCATCATTGTTATTCTCACAACAGCTGTAGGAGACACCGTGCAGTTAGCAAGGAGGGTCCATGTTCACTGAACCCCCCGCCTTTACCCTGAGGGATGAGGCCCAGGGCGGTGGCCGCCGGCCCCGCGTCCCCGTCCAGCCCCTGCTGCTCTGTGGGCTCCCGGCCCCACTCCCGCCGCCAAACCAATGAACCGGGGACAGACTGCTGGCCGGAGCGCGTCCTTGGGCAGCTGAGCCATCAGGGTCCCTGTCGTGAACAGTGAGTGGAGTATGTGGTCCCCCAGAGCGTGGCCACCGGCAGGACGGTCATCTCCACACTGGACGCTGAGTCCAAGTCACAGGAGTGGGAGCTGGCGAGGCAGCAGATGCAGGGGAGGGCCGGCGGGCAGCACCTCGGGCCCCCAAGAAAGGCCGCCCAGGAGCGCACGCGGCTATCCCGGCCCGGACCCCACTCCCCGGGGCTGGAGAGGGTCCAGGACCTGGCACCGGGGCCGGAGGGCACCGTGCACGGCCAGCGGGCAGAGGCAGGCTCAGCGACCAGCAGGGACTTGGCCTTCCTAAGGCAGTTGGAGGAGATCGTTTGGGGCTGATGGGAGGGTCCCTGAATGACCTGGAGAATTCTCGCCTTGAGAAGCTCAGGAGGTTTCCGTGAGGAAGTGATGGAATCCAGTGAAGTATGGCTACAGCATCTGCTCCACCAGGCGGGGACGGGGCCACAGTGGACAGAGACCAGTTAGACGCAGGTGATGCCACCTGCGCGATCTCAGAATTTCCAGCTGCTGCACGAGGTGACGCACACCTGGCGGTCCGCCTTGACGGCTCCGAGAGGCTCAGCTCTGAGAAGGAGGCTCAGAGATGGATCTGCTGGGGCTTCTCCAGGGAGAAGAAAGACAAGGCAGGGAGCACGCTTCCAGGACCATTGTGGAACAAGGGGTGGTTTGTGAGCATCTGGAAACTGTCCTTTGCTCAAGATTCTTGACTGATTAGGATCTATTAGATTCAAAAATAGCAATAGTGATAGGTAGTAATCAAACTCCTTTTTTTATACAAAGATAGGAGTCCTATATGCCTGGCTGCGGGTGTGGCATGACATGGGATGAGGGCATGGTGCCCATCGCGAAGCTGCCATGGTGTGGAGGGGGCAGCAGGAGGAAGAGGAGAGAAGAGGCTTGGCCCCATTGAGGAGATGTGGAGAGACCAGACAGCAGGAAGACCCTGACAGTCTCTGTGGATTTCTGAGATTATTACAGTGTGGACTGGTGTAGTTTTTGGAGACCTCTTGTTCAGCAATCAGACCAGTATCATTGCTCTGGTCCAGCAGGATAAAAGGTCTTGAGTTCTAGAATTCAACATTTCTGATTTGATTTAGAAAAGAAACATCAATGGTGATTCTTTTAAGATGCTAACATGAGTTCCTTAGATCCTTATCGCCCAGAAATACGTGAAAAAAAGGAAAATTCTAGACCTAGTGGCTTAGACCTACAGTGGAAGGTTCTGTCCCTGGAAATCCCAATGACCCCAAGTGTCCTTCATGGGGCTTTAATTCTTTATCATTGGTGATAGTCCAGAACTCCGACCCAGAAACTCAAAGGGGGTTCAAATTGATTTGGAAGCACCAGGGTCCTTCCTGCTCACTGCAGCCCGTGAAGCTAACGGAGACCCCAGGTATAAGCTGGGAGGGGATTTCTCTTCCAAATGGCTGTAGCATCTGATACAAAAACATTCATGTTGTTAGTACATAAACGCTCATGGGAGCTCCGTGAAAAATTAAACCAGACCTAACTGGCCATAAATATAAGAGGAACGGGGACAACGATAGATCATTTTATGGTTTCTGAGATGCTTTCATTTCCTCTCAAACTGAGTCATCAGACTGTATCGAAATCTTCTGGCAATGGAACATTGATTTGTCCCCTTAACAATTCACCACACCTTCCACCCTGACTTCCCCGCCCTTTTTTCTCGCTGACATCTGCCCTGCAGAAACTTTGTTTTGCCACCGTGGCTGCCATGTCAGTAAGGAGGCGTTGTCTTCAATTTCGATGAGAATGAATAAATTGAGGGTGAAGATTATCCATTAACATCAGGCGTTTCCACGGTCTCTTTCACGGAGCCTCAGAGAGCTGTGTGGACGCTGAGTTCGCCTTGGCAAGCGGTTTCAGAAACGACTTGGAAAATTGGGATGATTTTAATGCAGCTGCCCTGTTATTTTTCTGTAAGAAAAAAATGTATTTTTGTCTCATCTTTTTCTCTCATCTTGCCAGATAATTATGATAAGCTTTTTCGGTATAATTTAGATCGGGTTGATTAGCCAGACCCGCTGTACACTGTAAACACGGTTAATGAGTTGCAGGTTTTCTCTAGTTTTTCCACCTTAGAACTCAGGCAGGACTCACCTGTCATTCACATGCAGAAAGTGTGTTTGAAAGCAACCATGTGTCTGCCAAGTTCCCGGGAGACCAGTTTAGAATGGGCCAGCCATGATGCCCTACGTGGGAAGGAGAAGCAGGAGAGGCACAGATTTCAGGAACGTGATCGAGGAGCAAACATTCTCTCGGTGGAGACAGCCAGTGAGATGTGGGGCAAGCTGGGTGTCCCGAGCTCAGGGCGTGTGAGCATGGCTGGGGGCGGGCACCGCGCTGGTCCTCCTGGAGACGCACAAGCTCAGCCGCCGGGGCCGGGTGCGGTCTGGCACTCAGGCCCTCTTACAGGTGGAGGACAGGGTGAGCCTCTGAAGGGCTCAGGTGGGTCGCAGAAAACCAATAAGCAGGCAGTGCCTGTCTTCAGGGTCTCTTCTCCGCCTCGTGTTCTTCCGGACCCCATCCCTGCCCGGGCCCTCGGTACCAGGCCGTGTACTCCGGCCAGACCTCCCGGTGTGGCTCAGCCTTCACGCTGGAAGGGAAGGGACAAATGAGGAGCATCCCGCAAGAGCCCTTTGGATTTCCATGGAGAAGTCCAAGGTGAAGGTGTATTAATGCCAAATATTCCGCTAAGGGTCCTGGGCTCCCCTGGCGTTTGTAAAAGGCAGTGGAGCCCAGGCAGGTGGAAGGAAGTGTGCTCGGGACAAGGTCGGGACTCTCGGCTCAGAGCTGGGAGATGGCCGGTCCCTGTGATTTAGAAAGGACGGCAACACCATCAAGTGGATGGGGTCCATTGTGTTCCCAACAGCTTTGAGAGTGGTCCTGCCTGGAGAGGGGAAGGTCCTGGGGGGAGGTTGTCTGCTCCGCGTCCCCAGGCAAGCTGACGCATGCCGTGTCCCCAGGAACAGGGACCCCTATGCCACTCTCCTCGCGGGCCCCGCACCGCTGATCAGTCCCCGTCATCCATCGCTTCTGGCTCTTCCAGCTCTGAGCCAGCAAAGCGCTTCCTGCCAAGTGGGGTGAAATTGCCAGGGTTTTTCATAATAGAAAACACAAATTGCTGGAGACAGATTCACTGCCAGTGAACCAGGAGGTTGAGAACCACACACTTGTGTCACAAACACGGCATTAAAATGCTAAAATGCATGAGTCCTGCCGCTGTTAATCTCCTGAAGCACCAACAGATGGGAAAGCTGGCGTCTCCACTCTCTGAATGTCACCGGCTGACCCAGGAGACCAGCCATTTCGGAGATGGAAACAATATGGGGGCGCCACTTCTGGTTGGGTTTCAGGTCAAGGACCACATCATTTGTTAAACCAGAATCGATCTGGAATCCGAGGGCTTTAAAAATGTATTGCAATCCAGGTGCTGTCGTGAAACATTGTACTTATTTGGTTTCTTGCGAGTAAACTTGTCGTGTGATGTATTTCAAAAACGGAAGAGTGACGCCTTGGACGTGATTTGTCGATGCATAATGGTAACCGGGTTCATCTGTCATTTTCTAACAAATGTGATTCACTTTGATTAATATCCAAAGAGGAATAAATGACTCATGGCAGGCCTGGGGATATAGATCAAAATTCAGTTTGACGGCGAAGGGGCACTAAAAGTGGGTGTTTACGAAGATTCAGGGTCTGAAACAACCGACCACAAATCAAATTTCCAAAGTTTCTTTCTTTTAGAAAGTAAGAATCAACATAACATTTTGGCTAGGAAACATTTTAATGTATAGACTTATATGATGAATTCTGTACATAATTGAGTTTATTCAAGTCTGTGTAACAGCTGAACATGATACATCTAACTCCGGAGTGACTGGAGTTAAAAATGTATTTTTAAATTAGGTGCCCTATGAAGTCACCGTCCTCATCCAGAAAGCCACACGGGATGGCACTCGTCCGCGCGAAGACCTGTTCCTGCCCTTCCTTTCTGGGCCCTGCGGTCACTGTTTCATGTAATTTTCCTGCCAGACTGTGGGCCCCTCGAGGGTGTGGGTCCCGTCTCAGAGTCACAGGGCCAGCACTTGGTGTCAGCAGGCAGGTATGGGGTGGAAGTGAGGGGGGGGGATTTCAGGGGCTGAGTATGGGCAGGTTTGGGACAGTGTCGTTCACACAGCCGGGGGGGACGGCCGCCTCTGGACCCCTCCCCTCAGATGACCCCTCTCAGGTCCCCTTCCAGGAAGCGCTAGGTCCAGTGAAACAGCAAATGTGAAAATGCTACCTTTTAAATGATGGCTTGGACTTCCCTGGCGGTCCAGTGGTTAAGACAACGCGCTTCCAATGCAGGGGGCCCGGGTTCCATCCCTGGTCGGGGAAGTTCCTCATGCTATGAAGTTCCTCATGCCGTGTGGCACGGCCAAAAATAAATAAATGATATCTTTTTTTTCTTTTTTTTTTAATTGAACTATAGTTGATTTACAATGTTGTTTTAGTTTCAGGTGTACAGCAAAGTGATTCAGTTATATATATCTCTATCTATCTATCTATATCTATTATATATATATATATATATATTCTTTTTCAGATACTTTTCCATTATGGTTTATTACAGGATATTGAATATAGTTCCCTGTGCTGTATAGCAGGTCCTTCGGGGTCCCGGCACGGCCGCAGCGGGGCTGGTGGACGGCCCAGGCCCTCCTTCCCCGCTGTGATCTGCGGGGTGAAACCCCCTGCGTGGTGGTGTCCAAAGCAGGCCCCGTCCCTCTGGGCACAGACAGTCCCTGGATGCAGAGGCCGTGCTCAAGGAGGCTGATCGGGTCCCTTTGCACTTTACTGGGAATGAGTTTAGCACATTTATTTTCTGAGCCCAGATTTTGATTCAGGAAAAGGAGTGTCTTAAAGAGGAACTAGGAAAGGAGAGCGGGCACATGAACACCCAAGAAAGACAGTGAAAGTAAAAATGCCGAGGACATATTTTATCCCCGTCACTTTCCCAAAGACAGATCCTAATCCCACGCCCACCTAAGCCTGGAGGGGCCGCACGGTTCAGCAAGCAGAGAAGCGGTTAATGCCCACACGCGGAATAGGAAAGAAGGTGGACTTGGGAACCGGGCCATCTAATTCCAGCAAAGAAGAAAACAGATGTTGGTTTTACTGGAGACTGCTGAACACCAAGTGTTTTTATAATCCCCTTTGTATTTATAAAGCGCATACAGGCCTGTCGAAGAAAATCTGGAAAGCACGAAAAGTTTAAAGAGAAGAATAAAACGTGGCCATAATCCCTCCAACTGCAGACAGTCACTCTTGGCATGTTGGTAAACGGCCCCCGTCTTTTTTCCAGAGCAGACGAGGATCGTGAAGCACTCAGAGTTTGCATCTTGGCTGTCTCACTTAGCATTACATCGGGAATTTCTAAAATGGCTAAAAGCTCTCTAACATCCCATGCTGTGATTGTTCCGTAATTTATTTAACCATTCTGCTTTAATTGGATATTTGAAAATCAAGGCTTGCCAATTTTGTTAGAGGGGGAAAAAGATAGAGCGTCACTACTTACCCTCGAGTCACTTGCACAAAATCCAGGAAAAGACACAAAATTACTGGAGCTCTCGTTACTCCTGGGTCATCAAAGCCCCTCGCGCTCGGGTGGACGTCATCTGGAAGGAGCCAAGAGATGCCGGAAATTCATCAAGTGTAGAAAATTAAGATGATACGTCAAATGAACAGTTTAGAGTACAACAGAGACTAACACAGGATTGTGAAGCAATTATACTCCAATAAAGATCTATTAAAACAAAGAATTTAGAGTGTTTAAAAGTTAACATTGTGGCTTTTTATAACATTAAAATGCTGGAAAACTCCTCTCCAGAAAGTAGGTGGTATCACAAAGAAAGTGGGAGAGAGTTTTCCAAGCAGAGAATCCCACTCCCTGTCTCGGTATGAAGTCAGCATCTCCAGAAGGTGCCCCACTTTCTGTCTCGGTATGAAGTCAACACCTCCGGAAGGTGCCTGCGGGGAGTAGGGCCACGCTGGGCCTCCCAGCGGCCGAGGACGGCAGCCACCTGGACCCTACGGGCGCAGGGCGGTCAGGCCTCCTGTTCCTAGCTGGAGGAGGGAGGGTGGAATGGGGGCCTTGAATACATCGCTTTTGTTCATTCTGTGAAGTTGGTTGTTCTCAACCCGGCTGCATAATAAAGTCGCCTCTGGAGTGAGGTGAACTGACCCCGGGCCACCCAGAACCTCCAGGATTGAGGCCAGAGCATCTGCATTCTTCTCAAAGCCCCCAGGGCATCGAGGCAGGATTTAGCAAATAAAGATCCAGGATGACCTGGTAAGTTTGAATTTCAGATACACAACAGATACTGCTTGGGATATACTTCAATATTATTCTTTGTTTATCTGAAATTCAAATGCGTGGATGTCCTCTGGCCGCCCTACCCAGGAACTTCTGATGAACAAGCAGAAAACCACCCGTCAGAGATAAAGAAGGTGTCTGGTTTCAGCATCGTTCACTCCCATCTCTGAGGTGGTTACCTAACCCAGGGTCTGGCAGCAGTAGCTCAGGCTGCAAAGGACAGCTTTTTCTAAGCTTTGTAAAATGCCCTTTACTCTGTCCTTAGAACTGTATTTCCAGTTTAAACGTGGTGGACATATCTCCCAGCAAACTTGGGTGTAAAACCTTATTAAATACAGATGGTAGTGCAGAGGATTTGACACTACATTCATTTGGAATTTAGATTTAAAACATATTATATAAAATATAATTAACGTCACTTTTGAAGTGACTAATGTTTAAGTTTAACAGCAGACAGATACGTTTCAGCCTGAAGCTTTCTTTCTTACATAAGAAAGTCTGCCTTTTACTTCAGCATTTTTTCCTCTCTTTTCCAAGTCCAGAGAAATTCAGAGTGAAGTGTGTGCTGCCCTTAGTCGCACGTGAATTCCTGTGGAAGACGGTTTTGTGATTTGTTTGAATGCGTGGTGAGGCCCTCAAAGTTTGCAAACAAGGGATGCCACTCCCCTGCCCGGGTCCGAGGGGTGTGAACCCTGACACCCGCCATCGGGACTTCAGCTGCTCCTCTTGTGACCCCAAGTTTTCCTCTCACCTGAGTGACACTTAACTATGAGTGAAAATTCTGCAGACTTTCAGGCAGCTTCTTCTGAGGCTTGATCTTTGGTCCAAAATAAAATTATGAGCATTTTTATGTGTTTCAGAGAAAAGCCATTAGCAGCGGTCCTGGCGGGGGCTGGATGCATGCTGCAGGCGCAGCTGTGAGGAGGAGGGGCTGGTCGCACTAATCAGTGTCTTTATCCTCGAGGAGCAGAGATGAACCCTTAATTTGAGCAGCTTCAAATCCTGTCGTTAGGGAAACGGCTGAAATGGGGACTTGAGTGCTTTCTGCAGAGCAAACTTTTAAAGACGGAGAAGAATCTAGAAATTGGGCAAACTGTCAGATCGCCGAACTTTGTGGGTGGCTTCTTCACCTACTGAATTTGCAGAGTATCTCCTGGGCACGTCCAGAAGTAGCTGCCGGGTGTCACACCTGGAGATTCGGTCACTCCACCCGTGGTCGTCACCCTGACTCCGTGGCTCCGTGTCCTGTGCCCTTTCTGTCCACCAGGAGGAGTTTCCAACCAGTCACACAGTCAGGAGACATTTTCACAAGCCACATTTTTAACTGAGGAGAGGTCGGAGGTGGAGACTGGGAAATAACGCACCACCTGAGGCTGTGAGTTCAGGGTTATTCGGGGACTTACCGGGGACGATGAGCTGGAGACAGCCTCCCGGTGGCTCTGAGGACCTGCTCCCCGGAGCTGGGGGAGGTGAGCACGTGTGTGATTCAGGCAAAGGGTGCGTGCAACCAAGCACACAGCTGGCTAGAAGCTTCTGTTGGTCACAGGAGCACATGCCTTAGTTAATGGTCTTAGCACTTTTCTGAGTATGGGGAGGTGCGAGAATTTGGCTTCGTAATATCTCCTGAAAATACCTAACTATGTGAAGGCCTGTTCACGCGTTTTCCTGGAGCACAGAGTGCCTCCCTCCTGATCTCCGCCCTGGACTCCTCTCAACGGTGGGTTGAAGGTCAGCAGCTACGGTGGCTTGTGGCTCAGTCCTTGTAGAGCCCAATGCGAGTGACCTTCTTTAGTTGGCAGAGGATCTGGGCGGGGTCAGAGGTGTGAGTGAACTTGAAGTGAGCGGGTAGACCAGGTGGATCAGGTGAAGTGAGGCTGGAGAAGAGGCCGAGTGCATGGAGCCCAGGTGGGTTGAGCCAGACCGGTCCCCTGGGCTTGGGTGGAAAGGAACAGGAAAGAAATGACCGTCAGAGGGACCGATCCCAAGGGAAGACCCAGAGATGCAGCTGGACTCAGGGTGGGCATGGTGGAGGGTCTTTGGTAACATCAGTCAGACTTTGGAACCTAGATTCAGCAGCAAAAGCTTCACATGCTACTACCCTCGGCTCAAAAGGTATCATCCCAGCAACAAAAAGAAGTGAGAGTCACTCACCCCTGTGGTCTCCCCGGGCAGCCGTGTGTCCCGGCCGCTCTGGGTTCTGCAGAGAAGCTCCGAAGGCGGCAAGAGAAGAAAAGGGGGGCAGACACCCCACCGCATCCCCTTCTTGTCCCAGTGCTCCCAGACTGCACCCATAGCATCCTTTCTTATATTTGGAGTTCTGTGTAGACGTCATTTGGGAAAAAAAAAAAAAAAAAAAAAGGATGTGCTACTGAAAATCTCCATCAGAAAGCACGATTCTGCTGGGGACTGTGGGCGAATCACTTCTCTGCTCCAGGCCTGTGGCCACTGTGTCCACAAGGACAGTGGTCTCTGCCCCCTCTCTGCCCACAGGGACACAGTGGGGGAAAACTGATTAAGCACATGAGTAAAAACACCATTTGGAGCAAGACCTGCTGCAAAGTCCTGGGCACAGTGGACAAAGCGTATCATTTCATTTTCTTGGTGTTTATGAGGTAGTAACAGTATTGTATTCCTTTACACCAAGAAATCTGGTGTTTTCTTATGAGCAATTTCTCTTTTCATGTATAAACAGTGTTTTTCCTTCTAATTCTTTCTTAATGTTGCTTCCAAGTGGGCATGATTTAGAGACAACTTTCCCCCTCAAAAGGTATAATTTGTACTTGTGCTTAAGAGGGTTTAGAAGCCCAAAGATTGGAAGTGTGTGTCCTCCCTACTCTTTTCTGAGCCTGGCAGCGGGGCGTTCGTGGGTCAGGTCTTTAAGAAATGAAGGGTCACGTTGCTGACGCCTCCAAACAGATGCCCCCAGACAGCGGGGTGAAAGAGCCGGAACTTCCATCAATCCAGGCTCAGCCTCCGGGAATCCGCCCCTAACGTGACGTCAGGGAAGGCACGGAACCTCCCGGGCCTCGACTTCTGCATCCGTCAGGGCAGAGGACCATTCGTGCCATAACTGCAGAGCGGTCGGTCGGGTCAATGAAGTGAGGCAATGGAGGCCTGAGGATTTGCACATGTGCACACACATTATCACACGTAGCGCTTTTCTTCTCTGCTTCACCCATATCTGGCCAAATGACCAAAAGCCAGCTGGGAAGCAGACCCAGCGGTGCTGCCTGGTGGTCCCGAAGCCAGTCCTCACTTCCCGAGACCGGAAAAGGGCCCGAGTCCTGGATCGCATCCAGCGGGAGGACGAGAGGAAGGCGGGGGCGGGGCAGGGGCTGTGTTAGGTGCTCGGCCCTGTCGCTTCCTGAAGGACCCTCTCCGTGAAGCAGGAGACACTCCCACGGCCACGCTCTCAGCGCAGTGAAGCCAGATCTCATTCTGACACGGTGCTGCCAGCACACTTGGCTCTGACCCTCACTGGGGGGTTCTTTACTCGGGACCCGACTTTGGTCTGCATTGAGGTGGGGTCTTTGCTTCTCGGGACCTCGGATCCCGGCCTCCTTGTCTCCCCGCCCGCTGTGGGCTCTTGTACCCACAGCTCTCGTTTCTGTCCCAGCAGGGCCCCCTGCGTCCAGTGTCTCTCTTCCCCAGGTGACATGCCCGCCTCTCTGGTCCTCATTGCACATTGTGGATGCCACAGCCACCTGGAACGTGCATGTGAGGTCTGACCGTGAGGGAACCCCGAGCTGACCCCGTCCCCCTGGAGGGGGCGTGAGCGGTGCGTCCGTGAGAAGAGGCGGCAGAAACCGGTCGTGCTCTGCGATGATGACCACGCCCTGGATCGTATGCAGTGTGTCAGGATTCTCTCGGATAACTTCCGCGGCTCCCGGGTGCAGGGGACGAGGGTGGCGACTGTCTGACGTGTGCAGGAGATTTCAGAGACGGGCCCACGGGGTGTTTCCGTGGTGGTACATCAGCTCCCTGTCAGCTCCACCAGCCGCGTTTGGTCCTCCTCATCTGGATTTCATCTGGGAGAAGTTCGGTGCACACGTGGAATTAGGCGTTGACCCTTTGAAGAAGCACCGTGGCCCAGAACCACAAAAAGACCTGCTTACAATTCACCCAGAGGTGTCATCGAGTCGCTAGGTCATGTGTTAGCGACTTGGTAAATAAGACGATTAATCCGTAAGGTGAACGCATCTGGAAGGTATTGTCAGCACCCAATGTGCGGGGAGGAGGGCCCAGAGCCCTAACAGCGAAGGGCCGATCCTCTAGTGAAGACCAGAACTCACTAGATGCACTCAGACATGTCTGTGGATGATTTCCAGACGTTTTCAGTCTGTGGCACGTTTCTATTTTTGCAAAGAAAACATGCTGAAATGTGAACATGGTGTCCGATGCAGGCGCTCCTCATCTTACAGCGTGATTAATCTCACATGTGTGATCGGCACGGTGACTGCCCGCCCCCCCACCCGCAGGCTGTGGTGTGCTCGTGTGGCCGGGGAGCGGTCGCAGTCCCCGGGGGTCTCACGAGCTGCCGGCTCATTGCTCCAGCCGGGCTACTCCCTGGTCCGCCACTTGTCTGTGCAGCATTGGCAGGAGAGATGCTTCCTCTCCGTGGCGCAAGCTGGGTCAGAGATGGGAATCGGGAAGAACCCGTGTTGGCGCATCTCTGTAAGCCTGGCAGGGGCAGCTTTGGGGACCGAGAGGTATCAGAGGAGGAGACGTGCCCTGCGCCCTACGTGCTTCCTTCGCCGGTCACCTCGGACGTTCTCGTCCCGCTGCGGACACAGGACGTTGGGTGACCAGCCCGCGGACCCCGTCTGTGCATGTGAACAGGACGGTGCCCAGATCAGTGCTCTGGGCTGTGAGTAGGTATCTGGCGGATACACAAAATGTGAACTGCAAAGACAAAGCTGGCTGGATAAGGCAGGATCACAGCCACTAATGACACCAACACACGCTTTGAATGAGGCTCAACTGGCTAAGAGGTAAAACCAGAAACAGAAACGTCTAATGCATTTGCCCTTAACCCACATTCCATGTGTTTGACTGAAAGGTTTTCCCTAAGTGTAGCGGCTCCGAGGCCTCACTTTATCTGATCTGAGGAAGGACGAGTGGAGGTGGAATGTGCAGCTGGGGGCGTCCACCCTCACAGTCCAGGGCTGGCCTCCGCACGGCCTCAGGCGGCGTCCTTGGAGTCTTGTTCTGGGGATAATGAGACTCGCCCTTTTGTGAAGCTGCCGGCTGATTGCACTGCGCTGGGCTCTGTTCGTCTGCGTCCGCTGGGCGTCTTTGTCGGTTCAGCGCGTGCTCGCGGTTCCACTGTGTGATGTTAGCTCCTCGTTCAGATTCATACTGGGAAAGCTTGTCCCTTTGTTTGTGTGTATGTGTGTTCAAGGAGAACAAATGGGATCGAAATCGAAGGTTCACTGTTTTGGTTTATTCTCCTAATTCTATTCTACCCCACCTAACGTAGACGGTCTTCAAGTTAATAATGCTGACCACGTGAACATAGTCTCCGTGGCAACCGTATCTACTTAGCACTGTGCATCCTGTTGCATTATGCTTCTAAACAAATGAAACATGCCATCCTCAGTTTCGTATTATCCTTAATGTGGTCACCTGACCAGCCAGCTTTGTCATCGATGGCTTATTAGCAGTAAAACAAGACTTCAAATGTGCAAAATGTACTCTTAGCCATCAAAAACGGGGCGCAGCTGAATTATGTGAATGCATTCGAATAAGCTCTCTCTAAAGTACTTACCCCAATTCAGACAGACATTTATTAGACATATATACATGTATATTCATGTATATTGTATATGTTTTAAAAGCAGTGCCTGGGAGACCCCATAAGATGAAATTCCACCACAGTTTACCTGAGATGTGGTAAATTCCACATCATCTTTCATGGCCAATCCCCCTACCTTTCTTTCTTTTTTTTTATTTTAACATCTTTATTAGAGTATAATTGCTTTACAATGGGGTGTTAGTTTCTGCTGTATGACAAAGTGAATCAGCTATACCTATACATATATCCCCATATCTCCTCCCTCTTGCATCTCCCTCTCACCCTCCCTATCCCACCCCTCTAGGTGGTCACAAAGCACCGAGCTGATCTCCCTGTGCTATGCAGCTGCTTCCCACTAGGTACCTATTTTACATTTGGTAGTGTATATATGTCCATACCACTCTCTTACTTCGTCCCAGCTTACCCTTCCCCGTCCCCGTGTCCTCAAGTCCATTCTCTACATCTGCGTCTTTATTCCTGTCCTGCCCCTAGGTTCTTCAGAACCGTTTTTTTTCAGATTCCATATATATATGTTAGCGTACGGTATTTGTTTTTCTCTTTCTGACTTTCTTCACTCTGTATGACAGACTCTAGGCCCACCCACCTTACTACAAATAACCCTACCTTTCTTTCTTAACGTCCTGTAAACTTACTGAAAGTGGAAGGTGCCTATTTGCTGACTTGAAGATGGTGAAAATGTCAGTGGGCTGATCACAATGTCCTAAAACGAAGCCCCCAGCGACTATAACATGGTAGCTGTATTTAAGATTGCTAGAAGGATGTCGTACTAGAATATTTGCCCAAAGCTTATTCGCGAATGTTGGAAACCTGTGTGAACGCATGTCTGAGTATGTAATTATATTTAGAATGATATTTACGGACTACACACCCAAATGATGGCACATATATGAAGCTTATCTGAAACTCCCTGTCTCCATACGGAGACCCGCTGTCTGCCCCGCTCTCTGTGCAGCGCGGGGCAGACAGTCCCTGGGCATCAGCAGGTCTAAGCCACCTGGCAGCACCCGTGGGACCCAGAGCAGCCAGCAGACCAAGGCGCCTGGCTCGCCGAGCAGAGCCCAGGACGGAAGGCCACTGATGTGTCTGTGTCCAGCTCCCCAGGGCCAGCTGGACAAAGAGCCCAGGCCTTTTGTCTCTTTGGCTTTGTTGCCTCATCTGGGTAGGGAGGGCCAGAGTGAGATGACCCCCGAGACCTTGTACAGCTGCACGACGTATCCCTCTAAGAATGCCGTGTCTGCTTCTGCACTAATCACAGACCCAGCAATTGAAAATCAATGCCGGTGACCTGTTCTCACAAGAGAAGGAAATGAGATTTGGACAAAATTGACCTAAGGTTAACGAGTATTAAGATGAGAACAGAAACTGCAGGCTTCGAATTTTGCCAAATGAGGCCTCAGGTAGTACGAGACTTTCCAGACGTCAGAGGAGGCCTCCTCAGGGCCGGGTAGGGCTCACAGGGGACTCACCAGCTGGGAAACAATCGTGCGGCCGAGTTTACAGAATCCAGTTCACATGCAGACAAAGTCTACAAAGTCTGCAGGAAACCGAGGAGTAGCCGAGAATCCCTTGCACGGCCACCTAAGTCGGCACCTCTGTGGGGCAAACGTGCACCTGCGCCCGCAGGCCTGTGGTCAGAAAAGGTGGTGGTTCCTGGGCTTTGGCCCCAAGCGCCAGCTCCGAGCAGTGGCGTAAGCTGGAAAGCGTGTCTCGTGTCTGAGTGTCGGGTGGGGGGGGGGCGTGTAGGGGATGCGTTGTGATTACGCGAGCCACCCCAGCAACATACTGAAAAGTGACTTTGTTTCTCTCTTTGCAGAGGAAGAGGGCGGGGACCTGGCCCAGCCGGGCATCAGCTTTCCGGGGCCGGCCGAGGAGGATCTAGGTAGAGTACACACCGGTGCTGCACAGAGCAGACGGGCGTTCCAGGCGGGGGGGACGTGCACGTCCGTCACTGGTGACCCTCCCCACAAAATGTTTTAAGTATACGTTCGACTTTAGGGGGTCCTAATGAGAACTAAGTAAGATGCAGTGAAATTTTTTTAAATAGCGGTTTGTAAACATTATGGAAGATCTAGATGAGAACACAGTTTCTCCAGATCATCACAGATTAATCATTAAGGCAGTTATTTACATAATTAATATTATTAGTAAAGCTGCATTAACATAATTGAGACCTGTCCGCACATGTAGAATGACACATCTCTCCTTCCCTCCTTCGTCGCTAAACCCTAAGTCAATCTAAGGGAGGGAAAAGCTTTTTTGTTTGCATTTTCCTCAAGTAACTCTGTTACTTGACATAAAACAGCCGATATCTCCAGGCAAGCCCAGCTCCACGTGGCTTGGGTGCTGAATGCAACTATATGCTTGCTTCCAAGGGAGCTCCGAGTTACTATCACATTCTATCTTCCCCAGTGCTGGTTGAAATCACGTGGAAATTTTATCTGTATGCTGCCACAGACACAGTGAAGCTGGAGCTGCATTTGGCCATCACCATTTGACAGGGAGTTGGGCTTACGTGAAACGGGGCAGATGCTCCTTTAGAAATGGGGAGTGCTGGATAAATTCAGCATCAAACGGCTGAATGAAATCCACATTGAATGTAACTGAGAAAAGACACCCTCTCCGTGGCTCTGGGTTCCTGGCCCTGCACTTAACATGGTTATTCGCCTGCCTCAAAGACTTCCAGCTGCCTTCTCAGCTTCTGATGGCCATCTGCTGTGACCGCGCAGAGGTCGTCTTACGGATCATAAGCTTGATTTCTATTTAAGTTCGAATTTTTCTTAATTTATATCCGATCTTTAGCCAGTGAATCTGTTACTCATTTGACTGGCTCAAAGAATAATATTGAAAATCACAGGAGTCCTTTTGTGTAAAGCTGTGCTTTCTTTTAAAGGAAATTAGAACCAAAAAAAGTTTGCTTTTCAATGTAAAGTTATGAAACCAGGTATAGTCCTAAAAGAATGACAGTATATTATCCACTATGATTGAGTTAGAAATTTATTTCTAACTTGCCAGTCTATCCAGGCCTTTCTCTACTTGGAAATAGGCCAATAAAATTATTTTTACGCTTTATTTAGAAGGAATACTGGCTACCTCATTGGAATAAGCATGCGTTATTTTTTGTTTCACTCTGTGAAGCTTCCGAATGAATGGATGACTCATTTGACTTCTGTTTCATGAGACTTTGACAATAGCTCACCTGCATTTGTACTGGGTCTAAGATTTTTCAGCATCACAATTGTGTCTATGGCCCCAGTTCTTTTCTGTGACAGGCTTTTAGAGTGAGGGGGACCTGCCAAAACATAAGGCCTATGCATCCTGAGGCCACGTTTCCATCTCCGTGGCAGCGGGAACCTGAGGCTGACTCAGAGGCTGCCGTCCACCTCTGGACAGCACGTGGCACTCGGGGTGCTGTCTCACCTGGGCTGGCACAGCCCGAGGGCACCGAGGGCCTGGCTTTAATTACTGGGGAGACACCTAGAGGTGGAATTACTTTGTCCTATGGTAATTCTATTTAAAAATTTTTTTAGAAGCCACCATAATGTTTAGGGACAGAAAGTACTTAGTGAGCCGTTCCTACAGTGTGGACATGAGGTGATGGTTGGTGGTTATAATGAGAACAGTCAGATTTTAAAGGACTTGGGAAGAAACTGACAGGAGGATTTGGTGACGTTGGCTACAAAGGAGTTCTCGAAATGTTGCCCAGTTTCCCACTTGTGGTGGTGAGTGGGCGGCGGTGGGTTCTGATGGGAAGGGGAAACCCTACATCGGCTGTCGGGCAAGGCAGGATGGAGCCAAGTAGCCAGTGGACCGGCCAGTGGACTTAGCACCGAGGTGCCCCCGCCAGGCGCATGCGCACTGCGGTCCAGGGATCTTGAGCAGCCCATTCGCTGAAACATGAGGGTCAACCTGCCTCTCGTGGGTCACTGTCACCTGGGGGGCATTTAAATCCTGGTACCTGGTGGGCTTCTTATCTAGAAAAGTTCCCTACGTGATTCTTACTCGCACCTCGGGTCAGGAATGCTGATGTAAAGTGTGTGAAAGGATAATTTATAGGAAGGTTTAAAAAAAAGAGAAGGAAGGAAGGTGGGGGGAGGAAGGAAGGAGAGAAGGTATAAGTTATGTTCCCAGTGTTATTACAATAACTAATTGAGAGCAAGCACCATAATTTTAGACATTTTATTTTCCAAACTGGGTTTTCCAGTTTCCTCATCTCTGAATCGAGAGGGTGAAACTGGACAGGTTTTGTTTTTTTTTTTAAAAGATTTATTGATTGATTGATTGTTTGATTGATTGCTATGTTAGGTCTTCGTTTCTGTGCTAGGGCTTTGTGTAGTTGCGGCGAGCGGGGGCCACTCTTCATCGCGGTGCGCGGGCCTCTCACTGTCGCGGCCTCTCTTGTTGCGGAGCACAGGCTCCAGACGCGCAGGCTCAGTAGTTGTGGCTCACGGGCCTAGTTGCTCCACGGCATGTGGGATCTTCCCAGACCAGGGCGCGAACCCGTGTCCCCTGCATTAGCAGGCAGATTCTCAACCACTGCGCCACCAGGAAAGCCCCTGGATAGGCTTTTAACATCTCCTCCGAGTCTCTGATTCTACCGTCCACATTAAAATTAAAAACGCTTTATAATGATGTTCATGCTATTGCAGTGAAATGACTCATTGTCATTTACAGAACACTGAGGGACGTTTTGCAGCCTGGTAGAAGTTAAAGGCATAAAACAATGCAGGAACATTTGCCTCTGGTCCCGTTCAAAATACCAATCTTTTTTTTTTTTTTTCAACTGGCCTCAGTATCTAAAAACTCCAAGGAAAGGTGAGAGACATTTACTGAAAACCCTAAAATCTTCTTTAGTGACAGACAAATGAGTAAAGTCATCTTTTTAGAAGTGAGTATCACACCCCATGCCCTTGCCATTAACCATTCCATTTTAGGGCACAGACATTCTCTGAAGCTCATGGGATGTAATGTATGAAAAGTAATTTTATGATGAGGAAAATGGCCGTGGAACAGAGGAAGATAAAGAAGGTTTCTATGAAATTAAAGTCAGTGATAAAAGTGGATTAATGCAGCACATTCAAAATGACTACAATGGAAGAGAAAACCCACTTTTTCCAGGAGGAACATTTTGAGGGAAGACCCTCAGACACACTGAAATTAAATTGCCCTACCAGTAATTTTTGTGACATTGGCTCATTTATAGGAGATGTGATCACTAATAATGGGTTTTCTTAATTCCCACGAATGTTAAATTTAAGTCAGTTGTAAAGAGTTGGTAATTTATAAGCATTTATGAGGACTGTTCTGTTGAACCAGATTTTGCACTGGCAAGTCAATTGCAAACTGAAATGAAAAAAGGCAGACAAAATGAAATGATCAATTAAAGAATATTAGGCAGATATTATATGAGACACAGCACGGAGAAAACGGACACACTATGTAATTTTAAAAATACCTGAATATAAAATAATACCTGCCAATACTTAAAGCCTTCTTCAGGACAGGCACATGTTGTGAAAATATTTTTATGTAAAGGATGTTAGATGGCATTGTTTGACGTCTGCACACCATCTAACTGCATGAATGTCTCAAAGTAATTATAATATGTAACTCATTTTAAAAGAACTCCCCTTTTAGACATTTATTTTTGTGTCCTTTTATTAACACCCCTACACGTACATATAGATGTGTAACTCTGTAACTTGAGGGGCGTCCACACTTATTTCCTTCAGGGAAATTTCTAGAAGTTTCTAGATATAGTGGACACGGTGCCTTGCCAAGGTTCTGTCTGGACAGTAACAATGTATCTATTTACTGCATCCCTCCATCCTCCCCCCCACCCAGGTCCCTCCTCCACAGCAGAGACACCTCAGGACGTGCAGCCCCCTCCTACCCACCTGCCCCTTGGGGATCCTGACACCCCTCGGGGAACGCTCCTCCCAGCGTGTGACGTCGAGTCCCTGTCGCGTGCTGCAGAGGAGGGAAGGTCACGTGCCAGCTAATCAAGGGGACCGCCCAAAAGATGTATTTTATTTGACAATTTAACGTTAAAACTTTGTACAAACAAATCAAAATCAGTTTTAAAGCTACTAACACGTGTCTATAGAACTTAGGAGATTGGGATTTTTCATCTAGATTTCTGGAGTGCACTGCCTAGCTTTTATGCTAAATATCAGTGTTTAACTTGCACAGTTTCCAAGCCTGGCTGCTGCCGAATGAATTACGGTACCTTCTCCCGTGTTGGTTCCCTTCCTCACACAGTAAATCTTTATTTGATGCATTCACGCCTCCATCAGTGCGTGTGTGGCTTTGTCTTACTACATTTGGGCTACTGTGAAAGAAAAAAAAATGCCACAGACTGGGGGCTTACAAACAGCAGACATTTACTTCTCCCAGTTCTGGAGGCTGGAGGTCCGAGATCAGGGTGCCGGCAGATTCGGCATCTGCTGAGGACCCTCTTCCTGGCTCACAGGCGGCGTCTTCTCTCTGTGTCCTCACGTGGAGGAAGGGCTGGGGGCCCTGTGGGGTCTCTGTTAGAAGGACACTAATCCCATCCTGGGGGACCCATCCTCATGACCTCTCACCTCCCAAAGGCCCCCCCGACACCATTACTTTGGCGGTTGGGAGTCAACACATGAATTTTGGGGGAACACAGACGTTCAGTCTATAGCAGATTTCACTCAAACAACAATTACTGAGTGTTTTCTGCCCTGAAGGATGCGCCCACGTGGATGACCAGCTAGCTCCCTGACCCAGCGGCCTCCACGCTCTGAGGAGTTAGAAAAAACCAAGTGCGTCACCACTGTGCGTATAAGAGAAAAGGAATTCAGTGCAGTTAGAGAAGCACTGTCAGCACTCTGTATACTGCGACCAAAATCAAATTGCTGCAGACTAGGGACCCAGAGAGGCTGGTGAGCAGGGCGGCTTTGGTTGGGGTCCCAGGGGCGAGCAGGTTTCCAGACACAGAGGAGCTGTAAGGCCGTTCCTGCTGCCAAACACCTGAGCACCGAGGGGGCCACGTGTCAGGACCCGCACCTTTCCAGGGGGCTGGGGGCGGGCAGGGAGGGCCGCATGGGCGTGGGGTCGCCCCTGAACTCTATTCAGCGCGTCCGTCAGGGCAGCGTGTGAACTCGGGACCTTAAGGATGCGTTCTGAAAAACCGTGCTCTAGTGATGGACCCAGGTGCTGGCTTGGGCAGGGCTCCTTCTGGAAGGTGCGGGATGATGGAGGGGCTGTACCAAGGCCCCTCCCGCCAGGGCTTCTGAAAGGTCACAGGGTGACCGCGGGTCTGGAGCGGTGGGACCAGACAAGGTGCCCGTTGTGTAAATACTTGATGATCAGGAGTCAGACGCTGTCCCACCCTCTGGCTTCTGCAGATGGAGAGAAACAGGCTCGTATGGAACGTGCGGGGCTGTGAGCCCGACCCAGGGCTACCGGGGATGCATCAGTGGTCCAACCAGCGGAATCACCAGGCCCACAGGGAGGGGACAGACGGGCCTCAGAGGGAGGAGACGCTCAGGAGAGGGTGGGAGAGGGACTCTCACGGTGAAGTCCACCAGCTGTATCCCATTCAGTCAGCTCCGGACCGGGGTTTCTCAGCCCCAGTCCTGCAAACCTGGAGGCTGCTTTTCATCCAGGAGGTCGCTCTGAGCGTCCCCCAAACCCCAGGCAAACACGGCCACACGTGCCCTTGGACAGAGAACTGTGCTTCCAGACCCTCCCCTGAACAGCACGAAAATTGGGGGATTTCAGTAAAAAATAATGCAGAATACAAAGAGAGACTTAACTCCCAAGATTACATTTTGGCTTTGAAATCATTTTTTTTTAAACCACAAAGTATCAATACTAATCAAAACGTAGCTAGATGAATTCATTCTGAGTAAAATAAGCCTTTTCTTTTGCAAATTGTACATCAAGTTTATTTCCTTCCAGTTTTATTGAGATATAATTAACACACACCACTCTATAAGTTGAGGTGTACAGCATAATGATGTGACCGACATACGTCGTGAAGTGATGACCCCGGTAAGTTTAGTGAACACGCGTCACCCCATATGGATACAAAAGAGAAGAAATAGAAAAAGGATTTTTCCTTGTGATGAGAACTTTTAGGATTTACATTAGCAACATTCCTGTATAACACACAGCAGTGTTGCTTCCGTTTAGCATGTTGAGCATCATATCGCTAGTTCTTCGTCATCTTGCAGCTGGAAGTTTGTACCTTTTGACCCCCTCTCTCACCATGCAAAGATACGACATTATTATTGACCGTGTTCACCACACTGTAGGTGTCACACCCATGACTCATTTATCTTGTAACTGGCAGCCTGTCCCTTTTAATCTCCCGCACCTATTTCTCTCCTCCCCTCTCCCCTCCCCTCCGACAACCACCTGTTTGTTCTCTGTATCTATAACTCTGTTTCTGTTTTGTTATATTTGTTCATTTGTTTTTTGCTCATTTGTTTTATTTTTTAGATTCCACATATGTGAGATCATTTAGTAACAGTCTTTCTCTGTCTGACTTATTTTTACTTAGCACAATATCCTTTAGGTCCATTCATGTTGTCACAGATGGCAAGATTTCATTCTTTTTTATGGCTGAGTAATATTCCATTGTGTATGTATATATATATATATATATATATATATATATATATACTACATCTTCTTTATCCATTCTTCTGCCGATGGACACTTATGTTGCTTCCATGTCCTGGCTATTGTAAATAGTGCCGCAGTGAACATTGGGGTGCATGTGTCTTTTCAAATTAGTGTTTTCATTTCCTTTGGATAAATACCCAGGAGTAGAATTGCTGGATCATATGGTAACTCTATTTTTAGTTTTTTCAGGAACCTCCATACTGTTTTCCATAGCGGCTGCACCAATTTACATTCCCACCAGCAGTGCACAAGGGTTCCCTTTTCTCCACGTTCTCACCAACACTTATTTCTAGTCTTTTTGATGACGGCCATTCTGACAGGTGTCGGATCATATCTCATTGTGGTTTTAATTTGCATTTTCCCGGTGATTAATTGTCTCGAGCATCTTTTTATGTACCTGTTGATAAAATCAGCATTTCAATATGGGATTATGGCAAAATAGAATCATATTGGGCTCGGAGCTTGATAACTCAGTGGAGGTTGGACTTGGGTCTAGAGGACAGTGTGTAGATGTCACAAGGGTGCAGTGATGTGAGATCAGAAAAGGTGCCAGGGACCCGGTGAGGACGCTGGGCTTGTCTAGTGGCCGAGGATGAGGAGACCCCAGCTGCCACGTGCTTCTTGCTGCTGCAGACCCAGCCAGACTCAGGGGGTGTCTCCTCAGCCCCACCTCCTGATTCTGCCCAGATGCTCTTGCGTATGCAACACACCCGCTCTGTGGTCCATTCCTGCAGAAATCCGTCTATCTTAGAGGAAGCAAGTATTTCCACACGTGCATTTGTCTTTGTATACACACGCACACCCATGCAAATTTGAGTAACACGGGAAGTCTTCATTTCACCTTTCAAAGCCATTCCTCCTGAAATGACACTTCTGCTGCGATAGCACCTCAAGACGTCAGCTTCTACGACAAGTAAGCGATGGCCTTTGCGCTGGGTGACATGGTCTTGGGTGAAGGCAGATCCCGTCAGGGAGGGAGGAGGGTGACGGATGAGCCACCTCATCAGAGAAGAGACTGTCTGGTGAATGGGCCGTTTGCTGAGTCAGCATGTAATTTTCATTCCGTTTCCTATCTCTCATGTTTATATTTACATGACACTGATTGTAAAACCGTGGGCTGCAACCCATTCAGTGGGTCATGAGTTCAAGTTACTGGGTCGCTACCAGCAATTTTTTAAATAAAAAAAAGAACAGGAAAGTATGGAAGGTATAGAGTAGAAAATATCAAAGCACATCACACATAGTAGGGCAAGTATCGCTGAAGGAAACATCAGGGGTGTGTGTGTGTGTGTGTGTGGACTAGGTACCAATGTACAAGGCATCTCGTGTGGGGCACGATGGGCGTGGGCAGGAAGCTGCCGGCAGAGTTGCGCCCCGTAGAACCGGGCGGGAGATGAGAGGGATCCCACCGTGTGGCTTGGACAGAAGCACCGAGGCAGCCCCGAAGCCCTCGCATCCACCTAATCCTGCACCTGGGAACCTCGCATCCACCTAATTTCACTGTGCCTTTGATTCCTTGTTTATTACAAATAAAGGGGAAGCCATAAGGGGACTTCCTACCTCCTGGGATTATTAGGATGATTAAACCCAAAAGTGTAAGACCTTAGCAAGCTTTATTAGCATTTGATGCACGTTAGCTTTCATCATCTTTACTGTCACCCTTGTGATCGTCATGACCACTCTGCTGTCACCCGCCCGCCTTCACTAATCCAAGCGTGAAAGAGTGAGGGATGCGTAGGCAGAGATCGTACACGGGAAGATGGGCGCCAGCTCCCGGACGGACGTCTGGTTTCCTCAGTGTTAGTCTAGAACACGATGTCCATGGCTACTAAATTTGTATGCAGGTCGCAAAAGCTGAAAACACGGATTCCAAGACTGCTCTTTGATTCTGAAGATTTGTGTGCGTGTAAGCGTTTGCCGCTTCAACCGCAGGAGACTCATGAGCACACGTGCGTTCAAACGTGAGGCAGCCATCCGGAGATGTGCTTGTCTTGTCTAGTGGATGCAGAATTAGGTAGAAACGGGGCGGCGTGCTGGTCTTTTTGGGTGTTAGTGCCTGTGAAGTCTGGCATCCAGGATATAGGAAATGAACGGTCAGCTGGCAGGGAAAAGAGCAGAATTATCTGACCCAGTGTTGGGCTTCTAGAGGAACTCTGTAGTTTGTGAAAAATGAAAGGTAGCAGATGCCCTGGGCTTTTGAGAAATGTTTCCAATATTCCATTTTTATGGTTGGCATCGAGAGTGAGATGGCAATGAAGGGAACAAATGGGAGAGGAGCGGGAAGGGGACTTGGGTGTCTCCGAGGACCCCTGCGGTGTTCCCTGCTCCTGCTGGGCACCTAGCCCAGTGAGTCGAACCCTACAGCATCCTCAGTGCACCTGTGCGGGGCCTGAAGCCACGTGGCCCCAGGCCCCAGCCTGTGCAGAGTTATCACAAAGATGCAATCCCTGTATCCTCCAGCCCAACAGCAATAGGAGGAGGGAGGGAGGAAGAAAGGCATTGTATTGTCACAGGGACATTAGCTGTCACCAACACCAGCTATCTGTGTACACACCAGCCTCTCATAACCCAGTGTACACCCACCTCCAAGAGACAGATACAGGCTGGAGACAGACGAGACAGAGTTCCTGAACCCAAAAATGGTGGCAAGACTTCCCAGCCTCATCTGCAGCAAGGCCTGGGAGCTACCGCCTTCCTCAGCAAAATCTCCTAGCTACACTCCAGTCCTCAAAACTAGAAGGCACACTCTTTAGTAAATAATTATAGAACCAGGGGAAGTTACAGAACCCATGCCGAGAGGTCAGGGCCCCCGTCTCCCAGTACCCTCCCATGCTCGCATCGTGATAAACAGCACAGCGTCTAACTCTGCAGAGCTCAGAGGTCCAGCCAGCCAGCACCCCAGTCAAGTGTTTATTGAAACCCCGCTGCATACAAAATGCTGTTTAGATGTTGAACCAAAAGATGCAAATAACTCTACATATTCTCTCAAATTCTTTGGTTCTTTTAGGCCGTGCAGGGTGTTAGATTTGCTTTAACCAAGCACGTTTGGGTATCTCCCTGCAGAGAAGGGCTACGCAGGCATCCTGTGGGCATTGCTGAGCGGGCAGCGGGAGACGTGGGGCTGGTGCCGAATTAGACAGTGAGCGGGGAGGAAGTGGAATCAGAGGGGACGAAAGTGTCCGTAATTAGTCAGAAATAAGATTCTCTGTCCACTACAAGATGTCCTCTCCCTGCCCGATTTTAAATTCAACCCTCATTTTTTTGCTTACACCAGTCTTCCCAGAAGGTCACGTACACCCTACAAAGTGAGGTTAATTCCGAGCAGCCCAGGGATTTTTAAATTTCATGTACATGTTTTCTGCTTTTTATATATATATGAATTTACTTATTTATATTTGGCTGCGTTGGGTCTTCGTTGCTGCGCTTGGGCTTTCTCTAGTTGCGGCGAGTGGGGGCTACTCCTTGTTGCCGTGCGCAGGCTTCTCATTGCGGTGGCTTCTCTTGTTGCGGAGCACGGGCTCTAGGTTCACGGGCTTCAGTAGTTGTGGCATGCGGGCTCAGTAGTTGTGGCTCACGGGCTCTAGAGTGCAGGCTCAGTAGTTCTGGCGCACGGGCTTAGTTGCTCCGTGGCATGTGGGATCTTCCAGGACCAGGGCTCGAACCTGTGTCCCTTGCATTGGCAGGCGGATTCTTAACCACGGTGCCACCAGGGAAGCCCTGTTTTCTGCTTTCTATTACTCATCGCACAGAATCTGCAAGTGCATTTGAAACTCCATTTTTAAAACTCAATGAAATGAAATGTTATAAAATTTAGTGTGGTTGCAACTGTATCAGAGAAGAGTGAAAACAATTTATGCTGGGTAGGAGGATGCAACAGGGATTCACGACAAGAGCACTCATGTCTGAGTAAATGGTAGACGTGTGGGTCTGGGGAACCTGGGTGGCACCTGGGTCTACACTGAACGGGCCAGTCTGGAGTTCCAGGCTCTGCTTAAAGCACTTCACTTGTAGGACTGGTTTATTTGTCCTTCCCCCCATCCCCGCTGCCACCCCGTGGCTGGTGTGGCTCCCGTCGCATGATACGGGGGTGGGAGAAGGTGCAGCACCCCGGATGTGGGCATTGCCGCTGCAGCCTGGGAATCAGGTGATGGAGAAGAGCTGGGTGAGGGCCCGAGAGGGACAGGGGCGAGGACCACGCACGGATGACACAGAGTCTGGATCACGTGGGGACGGTGACACGTCGGGGTGGGATGAGGGGATCCAGCTGGACACCTAGGGCAGAAGCCGTAGAGGATTATCGTGTGTATGGATGGTGGCTGAACCCACGTTGGGCGTGAAAGTCTGCCCGGCTCAGGTGTCGTCCTTCCGTTTCATACGCAGAAGGTCCCAGCATGAGACACTTGCACGGGTGGCCACCAGGGAGGAGAAGGGAGAGACCAGGTCTCTGTCCCTTCCCCAGAGAGAGACACAGCATGGCGGGCAGTGCGCGCACACACACTCATGTGCGCACACACGTGCACACACATACACATGTACATGCACATGTGCGCGCACATATACACACACATGTGCAGAGACACATACACATACATGCATGCATACATACGCATGTATATGCACACACATATACATGCACACGCGACCACGTGCACATACATGCACACATATGCATTACATGCAGACTGCGCACACATGCACACAGACGCAGGATCACATTCGCGCACACGCACGTGCCGGGGCCAGGGGGAGCAGCTGCAGGTGTGGGGAAGGCGCCGTGCCCAGCGTGAGGAGCAGCCGCGATTGCGGGAGGCGCTGTGAAGGAAGCCCCAGGGCCCTGGAGGGGCGTGCACGTTATGTGGGCGCTGAAGGGCACGTGCTGGAAGGGTCGGTGGCGTGTGTTTCACCCTGAGCACAGGGAAGACGCGTGTCTGGAAGTGACAGCGGCCCCTGTGAGCCCCCGGAGGGCCCCTTGCACGTATTTTGTGTGGCCCACGTGCTGTTCTTTAAACCAAGTGCGCAAACAAACAGCAAACGGAAGGGGAGCTTTTCCTTCATCATCCAGATTTCTGGCTTCATTAGGGCAAGGGTAAGGGCTGGCACCACCAGAAAGCGTTTCCACGGGCCAGCACGCCCACGCCACCCGCGGGGCCCGAGCACCAGCCCTCTGCACTCACCCCATCCCAGTGCCACGCGGGTGAGGCCGGGCTGAGCGGGTGGCGGCCAAGGCGGCCACTTGAGGTTGGACCAACCAGCTGCTTGGATAGGCTTCCTGTGCACGGAAGGTGCCGGAGCCGTGAAAGTTGCGTCTGGTTTTGTCTCTGGAAGAACCGTGCTTGGGTCCTGGGGGTGGATTCTGGCAGCCACGTGGAGGAAGGGGGGCGGCAGTCTCGGTCCTCTGGGCTTCCACAGCAAGACACCATCGGCCGGGCCCCTTAGACGACTGACATTCACTTCTCCCAGTTCTGGGGGCTGGACGTCCAAGGTCAAGGCGCTCGCAGATTTGGTGTCTGCTGAGGCCTCCCCTGGTTCACAGACGGCGTCTTCATGCTGTGTCCTCACATGGGGGCAGGGCTGGGGGCTCTCGGGGGTCCCTTTTATCAGGGCTCTGATCCCATTTGTGAGGCCTCCACCCTCAGGACCATATCAGCCCCCAAAGCCCCCGCCTCCTGACCAGGGAGAAGCCGGACAGCTGCGGGGTCCGGGGCCTATTTGGAGCAGTCAGACCTGAAGCGATGGGAGGAAGACAGGACCCGCAGGGTGAGCGCTGAGGCCACAGCAGAGGGGCCCACACCCCATCCCCTACCCCCGGTGCACATGCCCCCTTACCTCCCCACTTCCACACCCGTCCCCACTGCGTTTCTCCCCACCGTGTACATGACTGACAGCACTGCCTGGGCCACCTCCAGGAAAGGGGAAGAGTCGCTCCTCTTAGCAAAGTACCAAGGAGCGCTTCTCTGCGTAAACGTCCTGGTGGGGGACCCTCCACCCCGAGGCAGCCGCGCCTGCTAGAAGAAAGGATGCACCGTCTCTGGACACGACTGTCCTCGTCGGGACGGGAGGTGGCCTTTGCAAGCCTCTCTTTGCTGTCACGCTTGGATTGCTGGTTCCATGAAAACCCGAGAAGTCAGTACCCACGTACTCATTGCATCAGGAGCCACAAATCCGTGTTTCTTTTTCAAAAACAAGGCCTCACGTTGTAATACGGCCCCGGGGAATTAATGGAATATGGGTGGGGAATTAGGGGGCTTTGCACCAAGTAAGCGTCCGGGGGCGTGGGCCTCGCAACTGGGAAATTGCCAGAAGGAACGCCTGGTTCACAGCGACTCCCTAACTGAATTCCACTCAACGCAGATCTGCAGACTGTTTTGTTGAAATGACATCAGTAGAAACATTTAGGAGTGATTAAAACTGATGGCCCTGCTCCATTAGAGTCTGGTGTGTGTCAGATGGGGCTGATTGGGAGCCGCCCACAGATCCGTCCAGAATACTGCGCGTTCCCTTCCCGGGTTGGGTGACTTGTCCACGGGGCTCAGGCACAAAATCGAGTTTGTTGCTACCCTGCCCCAGCTGGATTGGCTGCTGCTTCCAAATTGCATTCCGGTCGTAATGAGATCTGTCTGCTCCATCCGCGTTCACCGGGACAGAGCCTATTAGCTCTTGTGGGGTTTTGTTTGCTTTGTCTTCAAACTGTCTAATCTCTGGCTGTGGCAGACCAAGTCAAAGTTAAAAATGGACTTTGAAATGCACATTATAAAGGGAAAAAGCCAATACATACTACATGTCTGGGTGGTGTGGAAGTAAGGTATGTGGAATAGAGCTAGCTGACAATTACATAACATTGGAGCTCACGGCAAAGCTATTGTGAGGATCCAGTTTTCCAATAAAGAGATTGAGTCTCAGAATCAAGTTACTTGTCAAACCACTGATCAGCTAGGAAATGACCTCAAGATGGTTTGGGCCCAGGTCTCCTGGCAGCTTTAGTGTTTCTGGAGGGTGTGGAGTCAGATAAAAATTTTTATTTCTCCTTTTGCTATTTACTGTGGATTTAAGTAAGTTATTGAATCTTTGAGCTTTACCTTTCTTAGTGTCCAAACACTGTGATAGTAATATGTAAATTCTACAGGGTTCTGAGAATCAAGCTAGGCCAGTGTGAGATATTTCTATTCTAGTCACCTGCTTCGGCCACTGACAAAATCAACTGTATTAATTATCTGTTTTAATCATATGTACATACACACACGCACACACACGCGTAAGTATATGTCTGTGCATATAGGCTTCACAGTGCTGGCTGATCCCTAAATACTTCGTAAAATGAATTCTTGCACCAGGGCCCGTGGTCTTCCCACTGCTTTCCTGGCCAGGCATGGTGGAGGTCACTCAGGCAGAGCTGGGGAGGGGCTGAGCTGGACTTGAGATCCAGACCCCAGGGTTCTGACCCATCTCCACCTCGCCCTGCCTGTGACATGCGTGTTCTAAGTCGTGGTTTAGTTCTGCGGAGGGGCGATGAGTCACCCTGGGGCATCTCCAGCTGCTCAGGCTGGGTCTGATGGAAGGAAGGGGGCTTCTGCATGGCCAGCGCCATCCTGGGCCCCAGGCCACGCACGGTGCAGGACCCGCTGTACCCAGTGCAGCCGCCGGCATCCTCAGGGGACAGGAGAAGAGAGCCGAGTGAGAAGGACTTACCGCGGCTGTGAAGACAGAGGAGGCCCAGCCCACGCGGGGGGGGGGTGGGTGGGCCTTAGAGCTGGAGAAGGCGAGAAGCCGGTTCCCCGAGGAGCCCCTGCCCCCCGCCCCCACCCCGGGAGGACCCAGCCCTGCTGTTGTCTGGACTTTCGCCCACTGGAATCTAGTTCAGATTTCTGAGCCCCGCAATCTGAGATAAACATGTGTTGTCGCTTGGGAGGTTCTGTTTTGTTCCTTTTCAATTAATAGACTTTATTATTTTGAGCAGTTCTAGGTGTACAGAAGAGTTGAGCAGAAAATACAGAGTTCCCATATATCAACCCCCCCAGGTTCCCCTCTTATCAAATCTTGCATTAATGTGCTACATTTGTTATAGTTGATGAGCCAATATGGTTCCATTATTATTATTACAGATTATTAACTATAATTATTAACTACAGTCCATGGTTTACATTAGGGCTCACCCTTGGTGTTGTACATTTTGTAGGTTTGTGAAATGTACAATGTCGTGTATCCACAATTACAGTGTCATACAGAGTAGTTTCACTGCCCTGAAAACCCTCTGTGCTCCACCCGGTCGTCCCTCCTCCCAACCCTAAAACCCTAACAACCCCTGATCTTGATACTGTCTCCGTAGTTTTGCCTTTTCCAAAATGTCATATAATAGTAATCATACAGGGTGTATCTTTTTCCTACTGACTTCTTTCACTTAAGAATATGCATTTAAGTTTCCTGCATGTCTTTTCATGGCTTGATAGCTCATTTCTTTTTATCACTGAGTAATATTCCATTGTCTGGATGGCCCGTGGTTTGTTTATCCATCAACCTACTGAAGGACATCTTGGATACTTCCAAGTTTGGGGAATTATGAATAAGTCTCTAACTGTACGTAAGTCTACCCTATCAGCTGTTTCGTTCATGGATCATGTTTCTGGTAAAAACTCATTGTCTAACCCAAGGTCACCTAGATTATCTCCTATGTTCTCTTATCTTCTAGGAGTTTTATAGTTTTGCATTGAACATTCAAGTCTACGATTTATTTTGAGTTAATGTTTGTGAAAGGTGTAAGGTCTGTATCCAGATTCTTTTTTTCTTTTTGCATGTGAATATCTAGTTATTCCAGCACCATTTGTTTTCTTGTTTTGGGGGCGGTTTTTGGCTGCGCCATGTGGCATGCAGGATCTTGGTTCCCTGACCAGGGATCGATCCCGCACCCCCTGCATTGGAAGCATGGAGTCTTAACCACTGGACCACCAGGGAAGTCCCCCAGCACCATTTGTGTAAAAAAAAAAAACCTATTCTTTCTCCATTGAATTTCCTGTTCTCCTTTGTCAGAGATCAATGACTATATTGTGTGGGTCTATTTCTGGGCTCTCTGTTCTGTTCCATTGATCTATTTGTCTGTTCTTTCACCAACACTACGCCATCTTGATAACTGTAGCTTGGTAGTGAGTCTTGAAATCAGGCAGCCAGTCCTCTGACTTTTCTGCCTCTCCTTATAAACTTTATAATTGGTGGTGTGTCATTATGCACAAAATAACCTGATGGGATTTTGATTGGGATTGCACTGAGTCTATAGACCAAGTAGTGAAGAATTGATATCATAGCAATTTTGAGTCTTTCCATATACATGGAATAGCTCTTCATTTATTTAGATCTTGTTTGATTTCTTTCATCAGCATTTTGTAGTTTTCCTCATATAGATCTTGTATATATTTTATTAGATTTATGCTGCATTATTTCATTTTTTGTTGCCAATATAAATGGTTTTGTGTTTTTAATTTCAAAATCCTATTGTTCATTGCTGGTATATACGAAAGCAGTTAACTTATGAATATTAATCTTGTATCCTGCAACCTTGCTATAGTCACTTATTATTTCTAGGAATTTTTTAATTGATTCTTTGAGATTTTCTACATGGAAAATCATGTCATTTGCAAACAACAGTGGTTTTATTTCTTCCTTCCCAATCTGTATACTTCTTATTTCCTTTTTCTGTCTCGTTACATTAGCTGCGACTTCCAGTGTGATGTTGAGTAGGTGGTAAGAGCGGTCATCCTTACCTTGTTCCTGATCTTAGCTGGAAAATGTCTAGTTCCTCACCATCAAGTATGGTATTAACTGTAGGTTTTTGGTCAGTGTTCTTTATCAAGTTGAAAAAGTTCCCTTCTATTCCTAGTTCACTGAGAGTTTTTATCGTAAATGGGTGTTGGATTTTGTCAAATGTTTGTTTCCATCTATCGATATGATCATGTGATTTTTTTTCTTCTTTAGCCTGTTGGTGTGTGGGTTATATAATTGATTTGTTACTGAAGTATAGTTGATTTACAATATTGTGTTAGTTTCGAGTATACAGCAAAGTGATTCAGATAGATAGGTAGATAGATAGATCGATAGACAGGTAGATAATGTATTATTTTTCAGATTCTTTTCCATTATAGGTTATTAAAAGATATTGAATATAGTCCCCTGTGCTATACAGTAAATCCTCGTTGCTTATTTATTTTATATATAGTAGTGTGTATCTGTTAATCCCATACTCCTAATTTATCCCTCCCTGACCCCTTTCCCCTTTGGTAACCATAAACTTTTTTCTATGTCTATGGTCTGTTTCTGTTTTGTAAATTAGTTCATTTGTGTCACTTTTTTTTTAGATTTCATATATAAGTAATATCATATGATATTTGTCTTTCTCTGTCTGGCTTACTTCACTTAGTATGATAATCTCCAAGTTCATCCATGTTGCTATAAATGGCATTATTTCATTCTTTTTATGGCTGAGTAGTATTCCATTGTATATATGTGCCACAGCTTCTTTATCCATTTATCTGTCGGTGGACATCTAGGTTGATCCATGTCTTGGCTATTGTAAATAATGCTGCTATGAACGCTGGGGTGCATGTATATTTTTGAATTATAGTTTTGTCTGGACATATGCCCTGGAGTGGGATTGCTGGATCATGTGGTAACTCTATTTTTAGTTTTTTAAGGAACCTCCATACTGTTCTCCATATTGGCTGCACTAACTTACATTCCCACCAACAGTGCAGGAGGGTTTCTTTTTCTCCACACCCTCTCCAGCAACTATTATTTGCAGACTTCTTAATGATGGCCATTCTGACGGGTGTGAGATGATACTTCATTGTAGGTTTGATTTGCATTTCTCTAATAATTTGCAACGTTGAGCATCTTTTCATGTGCCTGTTGGCCATCTGTATATCTTCTTTGGAGAAATACCTATTTAGGTCTTCTGCCCACTTTTTGATTGGGTTATTTGGTTTTTGATATTGAGTTGTATGAGCTGTTTGTATATTTTGGAGATTAATCCCTTGTCAGTCGCATCATTTGCAAATGTTTTCTCCCATTGTGTAGGTTGTCTTTTCATTTTGTTTATGGTTTCCTTTGCTGTGCAAAAGCTATAAATTGATTAGGTCCCATTTGTTTATTTTTTGCTTTTATTTCTTTTGCCTTGGGAGACTGATCTAAGAAAATATTGGTACGATTTATGTCACCGAATGTTTTACCTATGTTCTCTTCTAGGAGTTTTTTGGTATCATGTCTTATAGTTAATTCTTTAAGCCACTTTTTTATCTTCGTATATGGTATGAGGGTGTGTCCTAACGGCATTGATTTACATGTGGCTGTCCAGCTTTCCCAACACCCCTTACTGAAGAGACTGTCTTTTCTCCATTGTACATTCTCGCTTCCTTTGTAGAAGATTGACTGTAGGTGTGTGGGTTTATTTCTGGGCTCTCTATTCTGTTCCGTTGATCTATTTGTCTGTTCTTGTGCCAATATCACACTGTTTGGATTGCTCTAGTTTTGTAGTATTGTCTGAAGTCTGGGAGGGTTATGCCTCCTGCTTTGTTCTTTTTTCCTCAGGATTGCTTTGGCAATTCTGGGTCTTCTGTGATTCCATGTAAAATTTAGGATTATTTGTTCTAGTTCTGTGAAAAATGTCATGGGTAATTTGATAGAGATCTCATTAAATCTGTAGAGTGCTTTGGGTAATATGGCCATTTTAACAATATAATTCTTCCAATCCAACAGCATGGGATATCTTTCCATTTCTTTGAATCATCCTCAATTTCCTTTATCAATGTTTTATTGTTCTCAGCATATAGATGTTTCACCTCCTTGGTTAGGTTTATTCCTAGGTATTTTTTTTAAATTTTTTTTTCTTTTAATTAATTAATTAATTTATTTATTTATTTTTGGCTGCATTGGGTCTCCATTTCCGCGCAAGGGCTCCCTCGACTTGCGGCGTGAGGGGGCCACTCCTCATCGCAGTGCGCGGGCCTCTCACTGTCACGGCCTCTCTTGTTGCGGAGCACAGGCTCCAGACGCGCAGGCTCAGTAGCTGTGGCTCACGGGCCCAGTCGCTCCGCGGCACGTGGGATCCTCCCAGACCAGGGCTCGAACCCGTGTGCCCAGCACTAGCAGGCAGACTCTCAACCACTGCGCCACCAGGGAAGCCCCTCCTACGTATTTTTTAATGGGATTTTTTTTTTCACTTTCTCTTTCTGATTATTTCATTGTTAGTGTAAAGAAATGCAACAGATTTCTGTATGTGAATCTTATATGCTGCTACCTTGCTAAATTCATTTATTAGTTCTAATAGTTTGGGGTTTTTTTAACTTTTATTTTTTTTATTTATTTGGCTGTGTTGGGTGTTCGTTGCTGCACGCAGGTTTTCTCTAGTTGTGGCGAGCAGGGGCTACTCTTCATTGCATTGCATGGGCTCCTCATTGCGGTGGCTTCTCTTGTTGCAGAGCACAGGCTCTAGGCATGCGGGCTTCCATAGTTGTGGCTCACAGGCTCTAGAGCGCAGGCTCAGTAGTTGTGGCGCACGGGCTTAGTTGCTCCACGGCATTTGGGATCTTCCCAGACCAGGGCTCAAACCCATGTGTCCTGCATTGGTAGGCGGATTCTTAACCACTGTGCCACCAGGGAAGTCCCAGTTCTAATAGTTTTTGTGTGGAGTCTTTAGGGTTTTCTATATAGAGTATCAAGTCATCTGCATATAATGACAATTTTACCTCTTCCCTTCTGATTTGGATACCTTTTATTTCTTTTTCTTGTCTGATTGCTGGGCTAGGGCTTCCATTACTATGTTGAATAGATTTTTCTTCTTTAGCGTGTTGATGTGTGGTTTACATAATTGATCTTAAAATTTTGAATCAACTTTGCATTCCAAGAGGGAATCAATCCTGCTTGGTCATGATGTATATAAATCTTTTTACACACTGTTGGATTTGATTTGCTAATAGTCTGTTGATCTGTGTTCATGAGAGATATTGGTCTATAGATTCCCTTTACTGTCATATCTTTGTCTGATTTTGGTATTAAGATGATGCTGGCCTAATAGAATGAGTAAGGAAATATACCATCTGATTCTGTTTTTTTTGGATGAGACTGTAGAGAATTGATATATTGATAATTTCTCCCTTAAATGTTTGGTAGAATTTACCAGTCAACCCATCTGAGGTTGGTGCTTTCTGTTTTAGAATGTTATTAATTATTGATTCAATTTCCTATAACACATATAGGTCTATTCAGATTATCTGTTTCTCTTTGTGTGAATTTTGGGAGGTATATCTTTCAAAGAATTGGTCCATTTTATCTAGGTTATCAAATATGTGGGCTTAGAGTTGTTCATAATATTCCTTTTCTGTCCTTTTAATGTCTGTGAGATCATTAGTGATGGCCCCACTTTCATTTCTGATGTTAGCAATTTGTGTATTCCTTCTCTCTTTCTTAAATAGGCTAGAGGCTAATCAATTCTATTCATCTTTCAAAGAATCAGCTTTTGGTTTCATCGATTTTCTTTTCTGATGTCCTGTTTTCATTTTAATTTATTCTTATTACTCTAATTTTTATTATTTCTAATTTTTATTATTTTCTTCAGCTTATGTTAGATTTAATTTGCTCTTTCTTTTCTAGTTTCCTAAGGTGGAAGCTTAGATTATTGATTTCAGGTCTTACATCTTTTCTAATATATCGCTTCAGTATCATAAATTTTCCTCTGAGCATTGCTTTTGCTGCATCCCACAAGTTTTGATAAGTTGTATTTTCATTTAGTTTGAAATATTTTTAAATGTCTTTTGAGACTTATTTTTTGACCTATGTGGGGTTTAATGTGTTGTTCTCCAAATCTGGGGAGTTTCCAGGTAACTTTCTCTTATTGATCTCCAGTTTAATTCCATTGTTGTCTGAGATTATGTTTTGTATGATTTCTATTTTTAAAAAATCTTTAAGGTGAGTTTTATGGCTCAGTGGTCTGTCTTGGTGAATATTCTGTGTGACCTTGAGAAGAAGGTGTGTCTGCTGTTGCTGAACAAAGTCATCTACAGATGTCAGATCCCCTTGACGGATGGTGCTGCTCAGTTCAGCTACATCCTGACTCATTTTCTCCTGCTGGGTCTGCCCATTCTGATAGAGGGGTATTGAAATCAGCTATAATTGTGGATTTATCTATTTCTTCTTGCAGTTCCATCAGTTTTTGCCTCGTGTATTTGGAAAGCTCTGTTCTTAGACACTCATACACTAAGGACTATAATGTCTTTTTGGAGAATTGACCACTTTATCATTATGTCAAGCCCCTCATTACACCTGACAGTTTTCCTTGCTCTGAAGTCTCCCTTGTCTGACATTAATATGGCCATCCCGGCTTTGTTTTGATGAGTGTGAGCATGGCATAGCTTTCTCCATCCCTTTACTTTTCATCTTTCTGTGTCATTATATTTAAAGTGATTTTCTTGTAGACAGTGTACACTTGGGTTTCAGTTTTATCCACTCTGACAGTCTCTATCTTTCTTAGAAGGGTGTATTTAGACCATTGATTTTTTTATATATAAATTTATTTATTTTAAAAAAATGGTTCTGACAAACCTAGGGGCAGGACAGGAATGAAGACGCAGAAGTAGAGAATGGACTTGAGGACATGGGGAGGGGGAAGGGTAAGCTGGGATGAAGTGAGAGAGTGGCATGGACATATATACACTACCAAATGTAAAATAGATAGCTAGTGGGAAGCAGCCACACAGCACAGGGAGATCAGCTCAGTGCTTTGTGACCACCTAGAGCGGTGGGATAGGGAGGGTGAGAGGGAGATGCAAGAGGAAGGAGATATGGGGATATATGTATATGTATAGCTGATTCACTTTGTTATACAGCAGAAACTAACACACCATTATAAAGCAATTATACTCCAATAAAGATGTTTTTAAAATAAATAAATAAATGAATAAAGATGATATGAAGTTCAGAAATTTATTTTATTTTATTTTATTTATTTTTGGCTGCGTTGGGTCTTCATTGCTGTACACAGGCTTTCTCTAGTTGCGGCGAGTGGGGCTACTCTTCATTGTGGTGCACGGGCTTCTCATTGCGGTGGCTTCTCTTGTTGCAGAGCACGGGCTCTAGGTGCACAGGCTTCAGTAGTTGTGGCATGCGGGCTGAGTAGTTGTGGCTCACGGGCTCTAGAGCGCAGGCTCAGTAGCTGTGGTGCATGGGCTTAGTTGCTCCACGGCATGTGGGATCTTCCCGGACCAGGGCTCGAACCTGTGTCCCCTGCATTGGCAGGAGGATTCTTCACCACTGCATCACCAGGGAAGTCCCTAGACCATTGATTTTTAACATGATTATTGATATAGTTGGATTAATATCTACTATATTTGTTACTGGTTTTGCCCTTATCCTTGTTTTTTTGTTTTGTTCTGTTTTGTTTTTTGTCTTCCACTCTTTTTCTGCCTTGTCTGGTTTTAATTGAACATTTTATAGGGTTATGTTTTCTCTCTTTCCCTAGCACATGAACTATACTTCTTTTCCTACTTTTTTAAGGGTTTGCAACATACATTTACAGCTAATGCAAGTTCTCTTTCAGATAACACTATACTGCTTCATAGGTAGTGAAAATACCTTATAACAGAGCATCTGAATCCTTCTGTCTTATCCCTTATAACATTGCTGTCTTTTCTTTTACTTGTCCATGAGCTGTAATCACTGGTCACTGTTATTATTTTGAACAAAGTATTGCCTGTTAGATAAGTTAAGAAAAAAAGGAGAATTTCCTTTACCTTCATTTATGCCTTCTCTAATGAATTTCCCTTGTTGTATAGACTGAGTTTCTCACCTATATAATTTTTCTTCTTCCTAAAGGATTTCTTTTAACATTTCCTTTAAGACAGATCTACTGGCAACAGATTCCCTCAATTTTTGTTTGTCTGAGAATGTCTTTATTTCTCCTTTATTTTGCAAGATATTTTGCTGAATATAGAACTACAAATTAGTGAGGTTCTTTTTTCTTTTTTCAACATTTTAAATATCTCATCCACTCTCTTCAGGCTTGCATGGTTTCTGAAGAAAAGTCCAGTGTAATTCTTACCCTAGCTTCTCTGCAGGGAAGCTGTTTTTTCCTGTGGCTTCTCTCAAATATTCTCTTTGTCTCTGATTTTGAATATTTGCATATGATGTGCCTACATGTATATTCTTGGTATTGATCCTTCTTGGTGTTCCCTCAGCTTCCTGGATCTGTGGTTTGGTGTCTGTCATTAATTTGGGGAAATTCTCAGTCAGTGTTGCTTCAAATATTCTTCTGTTCCTTTTTCTCTCTCTCCTTCTGGTATTCCCACTATGAATGTGTTACACCTTTTTAATCGTCCCACAGTTCTTGGATATTCTGTCCTGCCTCTTAATTAAATCATTTTGTCTTAGCATTTCAGTATTGGAAGTTTCTATTGACATTTCTTCAAGCTCACTGATTCTTCCTTTTGCATCAGTGTTCAGTCTGTTGCATCAGTGTTCAGTCTGAAGGCTTCCTTCACTTCTGTCAAAGTGTTTTTGATTTCTAGCATTTCCTTTGATTCTTTCTTAGAGTTTCCATCTGTTTGCTTCCATTACTCATTTGGTTTTGCATTACATCCACTTTTGCCATGGGAACCCTTAGTGTATTAATCATAACTGTTTTAAACCCTGGTGTCATAATTCCAACATTCTGGCCATATTTGTCTCTGGTTCTAGTGCTCTGCATCTCTTCAAACTGTGTTGTCTTTAGTTTGCCTTATAACCTTTGGTTAAAAGCTACAGGTGATGTACTTGGTGAAAGGTCTTTGGTGTGAGGCGCCATGTTTTTCTCTCTAGTAGTTGGGCTGTGCTCACTGACGCTGTAGCTGTAGGTGTCAGAGGCTAAAACTTCGTGTTTTGTTGTTTTGGATTTTTTCTCCACTTAGGTGAGACAGGAAGGCTAGGGAGGCTTCCGCCAGCTCAGCTGGGCTCTAACCAACCCCAGTAAGTTAGCTCTGGTAGAAGAGTTTCTGCAGAAGGAAGAACTTGTTAAGGAGAACAGCATGCTCTGGCGTATTTCAGTGTGGCTCCTTTCCCTCCCTCTGTTGGAAGTGAGGGGATTTTTCTCAGATCTTCACTGGGAGAACCAGGCAGGCTCCTGGAGGTAAATCTCACAAAGCGTGGGTCCCCCAAGACTGGGTCCCCTAGAATTTTCCCCTTGCAGACTTGTCCCCACAGAGCCTCCAGCAAGTCCTCCATTACAGCTCAGTTTCCTCTGCCCCAGCCCTGGATTCTGTTCCGGTAAGTTGTGATTCTCTGTATCCACCTGTCTGCATCTTCAACTTTTGCATCAGTGACCTTGGTTCTCTGCTGTGTCTAAGAAGAGTCGCTGACTTTCAGTTTGTTCAGTTTGTTACTCGTTGTGAGGATGGGGGTGGCGACTTCAAGCTCCGTACCTGCCAGACCAGAGACCAAAAGCCTAACGAGTGCTGTTTAAGCTCCTGACCGTGGTCACTTGTCCCAGCATCCAGAGGAAACTAACACAGGGGAAGGGCTCAGCCGTACAAAAGTGGTGGCGGTGAGGCTGGGGGACAAGCAAGGAAGGACACTGCACGCAGAAGGAGGGGTGCGAACCCCGCCAGCAACTTCAGCCGCCAGTGGCCCTGCCCACAGAAGAGCTGATGTTAGGCTGAACTGAAGGAGGTCGTGGGCAACCAGCATGTGAAGGAGAAACTGAGAAATAAAGTGGAGGGTGCTTTTGAGAACAGACTACAAAGGACCTTGCCTGTCTGGAGAGTTTGGATTTTATACTGAGCAATTCAGAGGTCTTGGGGTTGTTTGTTTGTTTAACGAGGAGGGGCAGTGTCGGGGCTGTGCTTTTGGAAGAGAAAGCTGTAGGGATGCAGTATGGAGGGGGTAGGCAGGGGGGCCCCTCGGGGGGCAGAGGAGTGCCGTGAGGGAGGGTCCCCACGCAGGTGGGCAGAGGCGGGGGTGGGAAAGCAGGCTGGCTGCAGAGGGAGTCACAGGACGGCTGGAGCCATCATTATGCTCTAGATTTCACAGCGATGGCTCGGGTGGAAGCTGCCAAATGCGGTGAATGTAGAGCACGTTTTAATGGAGCCGATGGTCATGGGACAAGGCAGATCCCAAACTTTGCTCACCATGTCCCTTCTCGACTCCTCCTATTGTAAAGAATTTTGCTAGTGCGGTGTCCCCTGTAACACAGAGGTTTCTTTTCCCCACCAAACTGTGTTCCCTCAGCAGCTCCAGGTCTGCCCGGAGCGACTTGGGTCGGGTGGACACAGAGAAGGCCGGCCGTGGATTCCGTCGGTGGGCCTGGGGACAGGTCAGGAGAGGTCAGACATCAAGGCAGTTGTCTTGGGGACTTTCCTTTGGTTCAGCCAGTAAACACGTACGCAGCTCACACCAGGTGCCATGACCACACGGCAACGCCCCGCCGCAGATCTTGGGCTCAGGTTTGGTGCCTGTGATGCCTTGGTTTCCTCATCAGTACAGGGGGTACGGACGCCTTCCGAGCATGGCTGTTGGAAGGACTAAGGTAACTCATGTGAGGCAGCCGGCCAGACGTGGGAGCTCAATGCAGAAGCTCCTATTTTGTCAGAGAGAAGAAAAATGAGCAAGCAGAATGAGGAAATGGAGATTACCTATTTTGAATAGTAATTCAAAAGCTTTCAAGTTATATGACATTAAATGTTTCCCAAACAAATACATCACGTTAACTAGCAAACAACAGCCATTTATCCTTTCTGTAGTCTTGTGTGAATTTTGGAATAAAAACCAAGGACTAGCTCTGCAGACCGAGAAGGATACAGCTTTACATTTTCTCATCTGTCTTTCACAGTAACTGTGGAGAATAAAGATGGGCAGGGGTGCTGGAAAGACCGTTGTCCAAGGAACGATCATCACTGGTGTCCCGGCTCTGCCAGACACCAGCAGGACAACCTTGAAGGGCGACCTCATCGTCCATCCCGAGAATTTCCTCAAATAAAATAAGTTGGGGGAGGGACACCAGTCCCCCCACTCTGGGCTCTCAGGGGACACCATGACATTAAGACATGACCCTTCAGTAAAACGTTCAGAGGAGAATCCACTGCTCCCGTGGAGCCTCCAGGGGGAGAGCTGTACGTTGGGCCAGTGGCCGTGGCCCAGTTGAAAACAGCATCGCTGGCCTGCAGTTTAAGACTCCACGCAGATGTGGGGACTTGCTGCCCTACCCCACACGGGCGGCCCTGGGGTCTCTGGGCCGTCCTGGGAATCCCACTACAGATCTGCGATGGGGCTGTGGAGCCATCCTTCAGAAACTGGGAAGGACGTCTGGGTGCAAGCCCAGCTCTCCCCAGTCCCAAGGCAGATCCCATACTTTGCTCAGACCACGGCTGAGGCATCCAGATCCTAAAGGGCAGGACTCCACAGTCCCTGAGTACTCTGGGGCCTCCGTGCTTTATTTTTGTCGGTTTCAGCAGGAGTGACACCTGGCATCCAAGCGCTCGAGCGCACCTGCTCTCACGGATGTAAGACAAGCCCCCGAGGGCGCGCCCATCCCGGCCTCTCTCAGCACTTTGTGAACTTAATAGGGATTCAGAAGAAATCTATGGAATGAATCGACTGGATAAAACAACTCGGTTTAACAAATTCAGTCAGTGAGCTGAACTCCTCTCGTGGCTCAGGAGGAATCGTGTCGTAGATCAGGGCCCACGGAAGTCGCTACGTCGTTGGAAAAACCAGCGGGCGCGTGAGCACAGGCGTTGGCCTCCCAAGGACCCGGCGGTTTCAGCGGTTTCTTCGTGTTCAGGGTTTGGAAGAAAGGAGGTCGGGCTCTGGGGCTCCAGTAAACTACCTGTCGTCTTTGGAAAGGTTCACTGGCGCAGCAGGTGCTGTCTGCGCTCTGAGGAGCGGGGGTCCTCCCCGCGGAGGGCCGAGTCGGCTGTCCTGGGGAGCCCCTGAGGGACGGGACTGCATCTGGAGCCCAGCCTCTGCCAGCGACCCATGGTGGTCTTGTTGGCGGCCTCTTTACAGGGCCCTGGGGGCAGGCAGGCGCGCGTCACTCCACGCTGCCGCGGCCCAGGGGAAATGGAACTGGCCACTCCAACTGTGCTTCTGAGTGTAAGGCGCCGCATCTGGGGGCTAACTGCCCCACCGTAGCTCAGCACCGCGGACGGGGGGCTTGCGTTTACTCCCCCCAGCCCTGCAGGCTGGAATCCGAGAGGGAGCGTCGCAGGGCTGGTCCCCAAGGCCTCCGTCCTGGGTGTGGACCACCGCCCCCTCCCCGCGTCCCCACGTGGTCACCCCTCTGTGCGTGCCCGGGTCCTCGTCTCTTCTTGTAAGGACACCCGTCACACTGGATCAGGGCCCATCCTAGTGGCCTCACTGAAGTGCTTCTCTAGTGTCCCCCCCCCAAATACAGCCACGTCGGGAGGCACGGGGGTGGGACTCCTACATATGAACTGGGGGGACCCAGGAGTTAGAAAGGGGGAACGGGCATTCCTTCCTGTGTTTCCCCCACGAGGCGGTTTTCTTCCTCACACATCGTAGTAGCCAGACCACCGTCCGTCGGTCCTGCTCACAGCTGTAGCCTCAGAGCGTCCCCCGCAGTCCCCCACCATCCTTCTCTGTCTCCCAGCCCCTCCGCAAGGGAGGAGAGTCAGGCCGCAACTGAGCCACGGTCCGGACCCCAGCGCCACCTCCGTCAGCCCGTCCCAACGGCGTCCCTCCCGCCTCTGGGGGCCGTGTCTGACTGGCCCTCAGTCCCTCTCTCTCCATCCTCATCCATCCAAAGAGGGCCTGAGGGAGCATCACATAAGCACATGTCAGGAAACAGCAGAACCCACATGACACAGGAATCCCACAGCCTACGCCGAGCGCCCGGTGCCGTCTGCCCAGCCTCAGAGGTGAACACGGCTGACACCCGGCAGGTGTAAGGACGGATTTCGGTCAGTGTAACTGCGGCCAAAGGGGACAGGCCAGAGGCTGGGACACAGGGCCCGTCTTCAGGTGTGGCTGCAGCACCTTGTTTTCTCGGGCTGGGGTCTCCCAGGGATGCGGCCTTGAGCTGAGAGAAACTTTGTTAGTGTTTGTCCGAGTCTTTACAGGCTGGGCGAGGCCTCGGGGAGAAGAGGCCGGGTCTGGGAAGGGGAGGGGCCGTGTCACCTGGCCCTCCCATTCTGATGAAGCTTATCGTCCCACAAGGGCGACGGGCATTCGCCACAGAACCACCTAAATCCACGTGACAGTGCGGTGGCCAGTGGTCCTGGTCATAGGCGGAGTACCGGCATTCTTAACGTTCTGTTTTTTTCAAAAACTCTGCACTGAAACATACAGAAAACTGCCCTGAGGTGTCAGGACGCCTACTGGGAAGCGAGGCTGGGTCTGCGGGCTTCCTCACAGGCAGGGGGGGTCACAGGGGCTGCCCCACCCTTGAGGCGGGAGGTGGAGAGAACTGACCATGGGGGCGTGCGGGGGCAGGGAGGGGCACGTGCGGCGTCCCCGGCAGAGGCAGGAGGCCTACGGGGGGGCCAGATGGGGGACGGGGTGTGTGCAGGGGCTGGGAGCAAGGGGACGGGGCGCGGGGTGCCGAGGCCTCCGCCAGCCTCCCCCATCCTGCGGGCAGCCGGGGCCCCCAGGGTCTCGGCAGGTGCAGCCACAAGGCAGCCACGAGCGTCTCTGGTTTCCCGTTTAGAAATCGGAGAAGGAAACAAGAAAGGTGACAGAAACAGGACAGTGTCACTGAGGAGAGGGCACGACTAGGAAGAATGCAGACCAAAGCCCCAATTTCCCGAGTGCCTTCCCCACAAGTAAATATTGATGCTAAGGAAAAGTAAGAACCTTTTCTCATTAAAAAATTAATTTAATTTTACTGAAGAATAGTTGATTTACAGTGTTGTGTTAATTTCTGTTGTACAGTGAAGTGATTCAGTTATACATGTATATACATTCTTTTTCATATTCTTTTCCAGTATGGTTTATCACAGGATGGTGACTATAGTCCCCTGTGCTCTACAGTAGGACCTTGTTGCTTATCCTTCCAATATATAATAATTGCATCTGCTAATCCCAAACTCCCATTCCTTCCGTCCCCCCACCCTTGGCAACCACAAGTCTGTTCTCTATGCCTGTGGGTCTGTTTCTCTTCTGAAATAAGTTCATCTGTGTCATATTTTAGATTCCACATTCGTGATATCATATAATCTTGTCTTTCTCTGTCTGACTTACTTCGCTTAGTGTGATCATCTCTAGGTCCATCCATGTATTTAATACCACTTTCTTCCCTATTGTTTCCCAGTATTTCTTCAAATGTTCATGTGATTTAACTTTCCTGATTTTGGTCAAATTGTGATGTCAGGAAATGTTTATCATTTCCTTCATTTATTGCCTCAGCGGTGGTCAGTGAGATGGACCACGGGTTTTGGAAGGAAGGCGACAATTTAGAGAACGGAGTGTTCGTCTAATGCTGAGATAAATTAACGTTTATAAAAAGTACCAATTCCAAAAATATTCACTACCCAAAGAGCACTCGTCACCAAAAACTGGGGCTGCTACAAAGTCCAGACCAGTGCCGGTACAGTGAGTGGTTAAAAATAACAGAAGTTGATGTTGTACAACGTGAAAAAATTGGCAAATAATTGCACCTTGAACAGGCAGTAAACGTGTCCAATATTGGCCCATCCCGCGTAAAAGTTGTTGTGACCGTGGTTTCAGTGATCTCAGTGGACACGATGTCCCCTCTGGGAAGGGGCACGTGGGGGCTCGGGGCAGGGGTCCACGGGGAACTCAGCGGAAATGTCCCACTTTGAAGAGCATCTTTGGACTCCAAATATAAATGGCTAGGTACAACAATTCCATTTGTTCTCTAACACTCTTTAACTTGAAATTTCTTTCCAACTTTTTGTGTTTAACAAATGTTGAGAAACCCCAAATCCCCCAAAAGTATATTCTATAACTTCACTTTGCCCTCAGTATGCTGAAAGTTTATTTTTTTTAACTTTCTTAAAGTCCATTTTTGGAAGTAACTTAAATTCCCTCCCCCCGCAAAAAAAGTGGGGCAGTTGATTAAAATTGAGTATGGTGGCCCGTTCAATACTGAGATGATTAGAGAGACCTGTGTGTGTATGCGAGTGTGTGTGTGTGTGTGTGTGTGTGTGTGTGTGTGTGTGTTCTTGACTTGGAACCAATTTCACAAAAGGTGATTGTGAAATGAGACCATCCTTCTCTCTTTGTTCTATTATTTTTCTAGGACAAAGCTCCATGTGCAACAGTTTGGTAAATGGATCTATGCTTCTGAAAGATATTTTATTCATGTGGTTTGGTGGTCTTTGATTGTTAGTGAGGTTAAAATATTTTGCTAGTAATTTGTATTTTGTGTCTATGAAATTATTTTCATTTTACCTGCTAATTTTTTCAGGGAATTATTTTTCTTACCTTCATGATTTCCTTAAACATTGAGGATGTTAGTATTTGGGATATTTCTTTCCTTTTTAATAGTTTAATATTCTCTAAGAATTTTTATATTTTAATATTCCCTAAGAAGTGGGGAGATGGGGAGATGTTTGTCAGTTATAAACTCTCAGTTATAAGGTGACCGAGTTCAGGGACATAACGCACTGCATGGCAACTATAGTCAGCAACACTTAGATTGTATACTTGGAGTTGCTAAGACGGGAGAGTTTTACTGTTTTCACCGTAACGACAGCAACAACAAATGGTGATTATAGACGTCAGGGGAAGGACGTGTTAACTGCCCTTCTTGTGGTAAACATTTCCCGATACGTACGTGTATCAAGTCATCACACTGTATACCTTAGACTTAACGCTATAGGTCAATTATGTCCCAACAAAGCTGGGAAAATATATTCTGCAAGGGGACACAGAGGAGGAAATTCTCCTGTGATTTTTAAATTGCATTTTTCTGACTGACTCTTGTGTCTCTAGCGTGCAGGTAACCGAATCGGGTGTTTCTCTCCTCGAATGGTTGTCAGAATCAAGTCGTAGCTAAGACAGGAGGTCCTGGCCCCATCACCGTTCCTACTCTCCTTTCTCTTGCTTCATAGTTAAAGTTTTTCAATTTAGTTCACTTTCTCATTTGTATTTGTAAAAACAAACTAAATCCTCACTGGAACGTGTCAGCGTATAAACCAACAAACAAATAGGAGGTCGGTTTTCTAAGATCACCAGAAACATCCTTGTGCAGAGGTGACTTCCTCATCTGAGATTGCTCCTTCTGTAGAATACTGTACGTATGCTTCCCTGGCTGTGAGGTATAAAGATTCTCATGGCTTCTAAGATTTTGCCTCATTTATTTCCCAGAAGGTCATACTAATTTATAAACACCCTCCCGTAGTGAAGGATTCGTGCTTTGCCACTTTCTGGCCACAACAGCTTGTTTTAATTATTAATATACCTATTTGATTCATAGAAATGTGCAGATATATTTTGACTTCAATTTAATTTTTTACATGAGTAGAAAGGAGGGGCTGGTTTGTAGACAAACCTCTCTCTTTGACTTGTAACGCAGTAAAAGAAGGTTCAGTTCTATTCAAAGGTTTTGAAAACGGATCTTTGTAGGAGGGAGAAGTATGGTCAAACAGAACAGGAAACGGCGCGCCACACCTGCTGCAGGTGGGCCCCGCGCACCTGCCCCTGTACTTCTTCCTCCTCTTCCCACATGTAAACTATTTCCAGATGCGTCATTCACATGCATAGGGCTGATCTAAATGTTCTCCAGGGAGACATTCTCCCCAAAGAAATGTTCCCTATTAATGAATCTTCAGTCGTAGTCATTGATACTGGGGAGAAATGAGCTAATGACGTAAATCCATATTGGTGTTGCTTCCTTCATCATTTGATTTAGCAAAAGAACACTCTGCTTCTGGAAATTGCCGGACACCACTGGCGATAAATGAATCCTGTCTTGACTACTTTCCAGTGGAGAGCGTGGATTTTAAATTAAAATGTTTACACCAGGGATTGTATTATGAGTTTACATCATCTAAAATCTTAAAATGAATTTAATTTTCATAAAACTTCAAGTTTATAAATTGAGGCATTTAAGGTAATCATCAACACTACCTTAAAATTTACTATGAACTCCTATTTCAAAATTGCTTATGAAATAATTGTCAAAAATCAAATGTTTTAAAACAAGCATTCTTTTACTGGATATATACATTGGGAATTGGCAACAGACGTTTCTGACAGCTTATAAATTTTTGTCAAGGCAGAAATATAAGATAATCATCAAAAACTATGTAAAAGGAGAGAGAGAGATTGATTTAAATTAAGGAGACTGAGTTGTATCAAAGGAACTCAGGGAGAAAGAGACTTGTGATTTAAATTAAGGAGATTGATTTGTATCAAAGGAACTCAGGGAGAAAGAGACTTGGAAAACAGTTATAATTTTGTGAAGCTACACGCGTATTTCACAAGGCATATTTCCTAATAAAGAGTCAGAAATGACTTTGGGCCTCATGAGTAATGGTTTGGATTTACAACTGATAGCAATTTTCTTTTGTGCTTTGGAAGCTGTTGTTTTTGAGTGCAGAATAAAGATCTGTTTAAAAGCTATTTATTTAGCCCATAAATAAGAAGTCACTTGGTAATTAAGTATAATTAAGTTGCCAACGTGCTCACCATAAAAGCTTAATCAAAAATATAAGGAAATTCTGAAAAGTAGCTGAAGATTTCAGCACCTGAGTTTAGAATCACAAAACTCTGCGTGTTGATATCGTCCGTTCAAAAGACATCTAGGTGCAACTTTTCTTTTAAAGTAGAACTTTGATCTGTGTGGAGTTAACGGGGGTAAAAAAGAAAGCTACTTGCATATCTTACAAATTATTGATGGAAACTGCCGATCTAAGAGCCAAGTTAAATCACTAGGGTGTGTGTGTGTGCGAAATCAACACTGCAGGATACACTATGGAACAAAGTACAAGAGTTAATAAAATCCTAAATATTAGCTGAGACTGTGGTTTGAATGGGTGAAATCCTCCTTTGGTCAGTTAGGTTTGCAAGTTGGCAGTTTGCTTCCATTTGCCTGAGGTGCGGTTTTCGTCCCCCAAGTGTCCCCTTATGAAGCTCTTTCTGGCTGCCGGGGACAGATGCCTCAGGTCACCTTCAGGAAGGCAGTTTGCTGCAGAGGTCACGAGGGTTCAAGGGGACAGGACCCTGTCAGCATGTGCCCAGCTGCTGCTTGCAGGGGACCAGAGCATCCTTCCAGATGGAGTGGCCGTGCAGGCGGGGTTGCTGCTGCTCTGGGCGTCGTGCCCTCAGACCTGGGCATCCCACACAGCCTCTGAGACGTCCCCCCGCTTTGCTGCTACGGCACTGACAAACTCTCTCTCCAAATGTCTGGATTTCAAATCCCTGAGAAAGAAGGTGTGATTTATTCTCTCCGTCATCAACGCACCCACAATGTGCTGGCTTGGCCTCATGCCACGGTGGAAAAGGAACCTCCCTCAATCCCTCATCCCCTGAAGGATGGCCGGGAAGCAGGGTTTATGGAAGGTCGTGTGACATGTGGGCAGGTCATGAGCGGTCAGGCAGCTGTGCCTTGGGGCAGCACACTGACCTCTTGTCCAAATGTGCATAGTTGGAAGACTAGGCAATGGATTTGGTTTTACTAAAAATAGTGAATTGGGGTTGCACTGTTCCTTGACTTGCTTGTACAGACGGCCGTTTTTATCCACCTGAACAAGGCGGCCGCAGGGCTGCAGGAAGAGGTGTTTCTGAGAATCTCTCGCAGCCCCCCTGGGTGCACCGCGCTTGAGCACCCACAGTCCAGACGCCTGCAAAGTGTGGGCGGCAGCGCACGCCAGCTCTGTCCCCGTCCCCAGGGCCCCGAGCTTAGACTGTGAGTGGACGGGGCTTGGCTGGGAGGTGAGCCATTTCTCCAGGAGGTGGAGAAGCCAGAAGAGAAGCAGGCTGTAGACAACACACGTGCCGTCCCGCACGGCTAGACCTGAGAAGGCTGGTGTCCCTGCCGGGATGCAACAGGGGTGACAGGGGGCAGCTTCGACCCCCGTTCAGTTCATCCATCTACGGGATTAAACCTTTTGCGAGCGTCGGCTCAGGGGAGCAGGAAAAAGCAGCGTGGGGTCCCCAGCACCTGGAGCAGGCGAGGGACCAGTGAGCGCTGTCCTGGATAAAGCTGCGGGCGGGCCGAAGGAGGACAACTGAAGTCAGGGCAGTGGGGGTCTAGCCGGAACTTGGACCCCTGAGCTGTTTGACCCCGGGAAATCGCGTTCTTAGAGCAGTGGTTTTCTCACGTGTCAGCTGTGGATGATGTCTCAAGCCCCTGACCCTTCTTCGCCAGCCCGGGTCCCCCTCACCCAACTCCCCCCTGTCTGCACGTGCTTCTCTCTGTCACAGAGGTTTCTGTTTGCTCACATGCTCGTTCCTCCAGTGGAATGAGCGTCTCAGGCATTGCTGCCTCAGAACAGGGACGGTCCCAGCACCTGACCGTGAGCTGGTGCCCTGTGGATGCTGGGTGGCTGAGGGTGAGGATGGGTAGATGGGAGAATGTGTGAATGAATGTGTAACTGTCATAGCGGAGACGCTCTGTTTACACTCAGAGGGGGGATGAGTGGGTTTAGGTGGAGAGTCTGGGGAAACACCCACGGGAGGAGAAAGCCCGTGCAGTGGGTCTTCAAGGCTGGGTGGGGTCCAGTAAAGTGCGGAGAGTCCCGCGGAGAGAAGCACCGCCGTGGGAACAGGGACCTTAGAGGGAAGAGAGCTGTTCGCTTCGCGGGGAATCATGGATTCAGGCTGATGCGGGTCCCCGCGGAGGGCGTGGCCTTGCGTGGAGTGGGCGGGGCCGCCCCGCAGGCTCCTGGCAGAGGGAAAGCATCCCCTCGGCCAGGAAGCTCTTTGCAGCCTTCAGGCTGCCCCCTCCTCTCTCCTCCCTTCTTCCTTTCCTTCCTGGTTACCCTGCCGTCCATGCTGAATTCTGTCTTCTTTTTATCTCCACCTAAATCCACCCAAAATACACTTCTGCACTCACGCAAAGCTCTACAGTGCGTTCAAAAACTACTTCATGTGCGCAGTACTCTTCTTCCTCCCCAGGCTGTGCTGTGCCTCAGAAAGGCTGTGCCTTCATCTCACCGCCAAACGCGCTCTCTCCACCATCCGAAATTCCCTGGAAAGCAGACCAGAATTGAATGGAGAGAAAATGCAAAGCATGTTAAGTTTGTTTCCATCCCTGTGTTGCTCTCTGTTTAAGGCTCAGCGTACGATATGGCAGAGCGCTTTGTAAGGAGAGGAAAGTTCTTCCCGGGTGGTGCTCGCCGGGCAGGGGCCGCGGGGGATGGAGATGCTGTGACCCCCTCCTCCTCCTGAGGGTGAGGGCGGCTCGCGCTGCCTTGTCTACTGAGATTCTGCCAGGTGCTGTGACCCCTCCTCTAGGAATTCGATTTTACCCTCATGATTCAAACCCTGTCTTCCGAGACGGGGGCCCACGCTGTTCCCCCGGAGCTCCTGAAAGGACCGAGCTGCCCGATCGGGGAGGCGGTGTCTGCGGGGTCGGAGGCCGGAGCCTAGATTTCCTGGCTCCGGCACACGCCCTCCTGTCACGGAAGGGGTTCCTCATCTTGTCTTTCAGCCTCCCCAGGATGGGATCCGACGCTCGTGGGTTTTGTTTGTTTTCGTAACAAACAGCGTTCGTGTCCAAAGGGACCCGAAGAAGCTGAAACAACGTGTGTTCACGGGGCCCCGGCTCGGGGGTCAGAGGTGGACTTGTGGACGTGTCGGTGTTGGTTTTCACACCCCCATGAGGCTCCTGAGAGGAGGACACCTTTGTATGTGGGGACAGGCGTGACCAGGGGTTACAACACGCTTGTGACTCGGTATTACGGACCCCTCTTTGGACGGGCCTGGAGGTAGCGGGCAGCAGTCGCGTCCACAGGAGCGGAGCCTGGAGCCCGCGTCACAGGTGGGCAGGGAGGAGGCCTCCGGGCCATGCTGGGCCCGGGCTCAGGGCTGCCACTCCCCCCTCTGAACCCCGTTTCCTCACAGGGACACGCTGGCAGTGAGCTTCCAGGGAGGACCGCGTTGGGGGGTCACACTGCCCACGTGTCGGCATTTCCGCCCGCACCCCCGCTGCTCCCTCCACAGCCAACGCCACTAGCTGGCGGCGTAAACCACAGACGTCTGCTTCTCACGCTCTGGAGGCTGGGAGTCCAAGGTCAGGGTGCCCGGGGGCAGAGGGCCCTCCTCGCTGTGTCCCTCCCTCTTCCCCTGGGGACACCAGTGCTGCGGGTCAGGGCCCTGCGGGGACCTCATTTAACCTTTAGCCCTCTCCTCACGGGCCCCGTCTCCGGACTCTCTGGGGGTCAGAGCTGCGACCTGTGAACGGGGCACGTGGGTGCAGGGCACTACCTGCCGCCGTCCCCTGGGCTGGGGCGTGGAGGAGGCCTGAGCGCGTCGCCTCACCCGCTCCGGTGCTCACAGCCCCGGAGCGCATCAGACAGGCCCCTCTGCCGCTTCTCTGCTCCAGGGAGTAGACCAAGTCCTGCAGCCTCCAAGCTACTCTGCCCGCAGATTCCACCGCATTCCCGCCAGGCCCCTCCCCGGCCCAGGCCCGACCCCCGCCCGGAGCCCGAGGCCCACGAGAGGGGAGAGACCCACACACACTGTCACCCCTCCCGGGTTGGCTGTCCACGCTTCCCTCCGTCCCTGGCCTGCGGCCGGCCCCTGGTTTCTGTCACCTGTCACCGCCTGCATCTGGGCAGGTTCTGGGACGTGCAGGGTGGGCAGGTGGCTGAACCATGAGGTCAGGTCAGCGCGAGAGGAGGGGGACGACAGAGGCTCTCACCGCGGACGCCCTGCCTCGGCCTCTCCCCCTGGGCAGCTCCGTCCGGGCATCTGTGACCTCACGAGAAAAAGAAAAACACCTGGATCACGGCCCAGACGCGCCTCCTCCCGGCCGGTCCCATCCGAGGTCAGGGAGTAGCTGTGGACTTTGCTTCCACGGACAGTACCGGGGCCCAGCGAGCTGACCTGCATCTGTAACACAGGGGAGGGTCTTGAGCCCCGCAGGCCCGAAGGCCCTCAGCTTAAGAACCGTGGCAGCGTTAGCGCCCGGGGGTACACGGCTGTGCCTCTGAAAACGGGTTGAAAGCGCACAAACTTTGAGCATTTTTGCCCTTGGGGCCCGTGATTTTACAAAAGCAGAATTTAGAAAAAGAATTAAAGAACAAGCAGAGAGAAGGGCCAGAAAAGCTCGGCAGCAGAACCGTTTCAACAGCACTGCACTCAGTGCTTCACAGCTTGGAAGCGGAGAGCGTTCCACACAGAACCTTCCCATCAAAAGGGCTCCAGCTGCTGGAAAGTGTTCTGTGATTCCAGCAACTCCGGCCTAGAAGCTGGTAGAGGATCTAAATTTTGCCTAAGAACCTTGGAGACCTCCCTGCAAGTCCTGCCCCTGGCAAAGCCCAGGGCGCAAATCCTCTTTATTAGCTTCGCTTGTTTACATATTCATTCAGTTACCAGCCATGATGGAGACGTGACAGTCGTTCAAGGGAACCCCCCCCCCCAGGTACACGGTGACTCAGAGGTGAAAGGCGCTAGTTGGGGACACAAAGCCACAGGGGAAGACTCGACAAGTGACAGCAGTGCCCTGCGTGAAGCCGAGAGCAGCATCTGACGTTTACAGATTGGGGAGCTGCCACGGCTCCAGAGACAGAGTCCCACCGTGTCCGGGGTAATGCCTGGGGACCGCCCTTTGAAATGCTTCCCGGGTGATCCTAGTGCATAGCCCAGGTTTGAAGGGCTTTGAACTGTTTGTCAAATAAAGGCAAAACCACAGATGGGTAAGGAAATTCAAACGTGCATGAGCTATCAGACCTTGGATAGCAGGAGTGAGGAAAGCTCTGGCCCCCAGCTCCCTGGATTCCTGACCCTGCTGCCCCCAGCGCAGCCGGAGTGCGTTCGCGCTTCCCCAGCCGTTATCTGGCAGGTGATTCAACAGCTCTCAACCGTCTACTGTATAACTTGAACTAATAGTATCGAACCACTTAAAGTTAATTTATTCACTAATTTATTCCTCATCTCATTTTATAAGAATGTGACGCGTGAATAACAAAAACATGTAAAATATACTGATGAAATATAAATGCAAATTTGAAATCATGATCTGAGAACTTTCAGTAAGAATGAAGGAGCAAAGGGAAACAAGTGACTGTCCGTGGACCCCAAATTGGCCCTGAGCTGCCTAGCAGTCAAATTAATGGAACTCAGCTCAATCACATCCGTCCCTACCATGGAGAGAGAGGACATTTAAAAGCAAACCAACAAGCATACTGCTTTCCTAAATTCTGCTAAAAAGGTCTTTTACTGAGTTCTAAACACATGAGGAAAATTTTTTAAAGTGGACTTTGTATATATTCAATTTTGTGTTTTTATGTCTTCTTCGTATATAGTTATTCATTTATAAGAGGTTTATGGGGATATAGTTCACCTACCATACAGTTCACCATTAAAATGTACAATTCAGTGTTTTTTATATTCACAGATATGTGCGACCACCACTGCAGTCACTTTTAGAACATTTTCATCACCCCACACCCTGACAGTCACCCCCTATCCTCCTGCCCCAGCCCCTGACATTCAACAATCGATTTCCGGTCTCTATGGATTTACCTCTTCTGCAAACTTCATACGAGTGGAATCATGTAATATGTGGTCCTTTGTGACTACCTCCTCTCACTAGCATAATGTTTTGAAGGTCCATCCATGCTGTACGGTGTTCCCATACTTAATTGGTTGTTATTGGAGAATAATATTCCATTTGGATGGACATAACCACTTTTGTACATCCATTGATGGGCATTTGGGTTGTTTCCTTTTTTTTACTATTACAAATAACGCTGCTATGAACATTCACATACAAGTTTCTGTGGGGACATCTGCTTTCATTTCTCTGGGGCATGTACCTCACATTTGAATTCCTGGGTCACATGGTTACTCTGTGTTTACCCTTCTGAAGAACTTTCCAAGCGACTGCATCATCTGACACCCCCCCCAGCAGGGAATGAGGTTCCATTTCTTCTGTATCCTCATCAGCACTTGTTACTTTGTCTCTTACTTAGACATCCTAGTGATGTGAAATGGTATCTCATTGTGGTTTCAATTGCATTTCCCTGATGGCCGGTGATGGTTGAGCATCTCTTCATGTACTTATTGGCCCTTTGTATATCTTCTTTGGAGAAATGTCTGTTTAGATTTTTCGCCCATTTTTATTTGAACTATTTGTCTTTTATAATTAAGTTGTAAGAGATCTTTATATACTCTAGATACAATTTCCTTATCAGATACTTGATTTGCAAAATATTTTTCCCATTCTCCAGGTTGTCTTTTCACTTTCTTGGGGGTGTCTTTTAAATCTCAAAAGTTTTCAATTTTAGGGCATCCATTTTATCTATTTTTTCTTCTTTTCCTGTCCTTTTGATGACATATCTAAGAAAGCATTGCCTAATCCACATTCACAAAGAAGTACATGTGTGTTTTCTTCTAAGAATTTTATACTTTTATGCCTTTCTTTGGGTCTTTGATCCATTTTGTGTTCATTTTTGCATACAGTGTGAGATAGGGGTACGACTTCATTCTTTTGCAGGTAGAAATCTGGTTGTCCCAGCACATTTTATAGAAAAGACTATTCTTTCCCTAAACACTCTTGGCACCTGTACCAGAAATGAATTGGCCATAGATGTATAGGTTTATTTCTGGGCTCCCAATTCTATTCCATTAGTCTATATGTCTGTCCTTATACCAGAGTCACACTGTTTCGATTACTGTAGCTTTTTAGCAAGTTTTGGAATTGGGAAGTGTGAGTCCCCCAACTTTGTTCTTCTTTTGCAAGATGGTTTTAGCTATTTGGGGCCCATTGAATTTCCACTGAATTTAAGGATTGGTTCTTCCACTTCTGCAAAATTGCTGGCAGGAATTTCCATAGAGATTGCGTTGAATCTGTAGGTCACTTTTGATAGTATTGAATTCTTAAAAATATTAAGTCTTCCAATCCATGAATATAGGATGTCTTTCCATTTCTTTAGGTCTTTTTAAATTTCTTTTGGCACTGCTTTCTCATGCTCAGTGTACAAACCTTTCATCTCCTTGGTTAAATGTAGACACAGATATTTTATTCTTTTAGATGTTGTTGTAAATGGAATAGCTTTCCTAATTTCCTTTGTGGAAATTGTTCATTGCTCATATGTAGAAACACAACTGATTTTTGTGTTTTGATCTTGTATCCTGCGAATTTGGGGTTGTACGAAAAACCCAAACGAACTTTTAGGCCAACCCAATAGTTCTGTCTTATAGTTCTGCCAAGATTTTCTGTTTCTTCTCAAAATAATTTGTGTGTTTCTATGAGTTTGTCCATTTCATCTAGGTTATCTAATTTGCTGGCATACAATTGTTCATAGTATTCCCTTATAATCCTTCTTATTTATATAAGGTTAGTAGTAATCCAACACTTTGGTTTCTGATTTTAGAAATTTGAGTGTTTTTTTTCTTTTCAGTCTAGCTAAAGGTTTGTCAATTTTATTGATCTTTTTGAAGAACCAACTTTGATTTCATTGATTCTCTGTATTGTTTCTTATTTCATTTATCCCCACTCTGAGCTTTATTATTTCCTTCCTCCTGCTAGCTTTAGATTTAGTTTTCATTTTCTATCCATATGAATTTGAAGATCTGGTTTTGAATTTTGACAGAGAAGCCAGTTGGGGGTTTGATGGGGATTCTGTTGAATCTGTAGGTCATTTGGGGGAATATTCCCATGTTAACCATTTTAATTCTTCCAATTTATGAATATAGGATATCTTTATTTTTTATTGAAGTATAGTTGATTTATAATGTTGTATTAATTTCTGCTGTACAGCAAAGTGATTCAGTTATGCATTCTTTTTTGGGTATATCTTTCCATTTACTTAGAGCATCATTAATTTCTTTCAGCAATATTTTGTAGCTGTCAGGATACAAATCTTGAACTTTGCTGTTTAATTTTTGAGGAAACTTTTTTAAAGGAGCTTCAGATAGGCTCCTTTTGACATGGTGGGCCCCATCTTTCATACCTTCACACGTTACCTACGGGAACAGGTCCACTCGGCTCTTTCTTTCTGGGTTCCCTGACCTGCACTTGTGTCGCAAGGTCCTGGCGAGATGGCCAGGTGGCCTGCGGCTCCTGAGGAGTCGTGAAGGGAAGTGGGCTGAGCCAGTGCTGCCGGGGCCAGCGGGGAGGACACAGGAGTGGGGAGGAGGACAAGTCAGCATGCAAAGGGAGCGGCGGTTCCAGGGACCACCAGGGAGGCCTCACGGCTTCGCACAAGACCCAGCTGAAATTTCTGAGGAAATGTTGATAAGTTCCACTAGTTTGGGGAAAATATATCCTTCTTTATTTAGCGAGCAACACCGTGGTCCACTAGATAAAGTTTTTGCCCCTTCGTTTTGTCTTCCTTGGGTTGTTCTTTCCGTTTAGTTCAGCAGCCCTCTCCCTCCTACAGGATTTTCCTTCCCAAGTGAGGGCAGGGGCAAGTGACGCAGTGCAAGGTCTGTCCCTCCCCCTGATGGGGGATAAAATCAGAGGCAGATGCAGGCAGGCTGGCAGCTTGGGTGTAAGTGAGCTTCCGGCAGAGGGAGACAAAGCTGGTTCCCTCGGGGGAAGGACCTCCCAAGCACCCACAGTGGGGTTGGGGAGGGCCCGGCCATGCCTGTCTGCACCCGGAGGCAGGGGCCTCCACGCTTTCCCCAGACACCTGGGCCTGGGCCCCTCGCCGCAGTGTGTGTCCAGCCTGGGTGGCTCAGGCCGGGCTTGGTGTTGGAACCACGAGCCTGGTTTAACCAGAAAGGGCACAGGGGCCCCCTCCATCCTCCCCATCCATCAGCAGCCCAGAGCTGGGATGCTGGGGTTCCGATGCAGCTCTGATATGAGAGTGTGCATGTGCATGTGTGTGTCTGCGTGTGGTGCCACCTGGGGAACCTTGCCCAACTGCCCTGCTAGCCTTGGCCCCCTCAGCCTGCGGTGGAGACAGGCCCTGCTCCTGGGGGGCTGCCAGGAGGGTAGAGCCTGTTACACGACCCCACGCACAGTGAGCACTCCATCACATTAGCTGTATTTTAAAAGGTTTCATTCCACCACTCAAAATATATCTTTTAGACTGGGTATGCCAACAGTCTCATGAAATCCAGCAGTAAAATGTGCATTTACATTCTAGTTTGAATTTGGGGAGACAGTTAATGACTAATGATGATAATTGCTGTTTTCTTTTGCTTAATAACAAAAAAGGGTTCAGTGAATAGCTGTAAATTAGGAAGCTAAGATGCCTTCCGCATTTTGTGTTTGTTACCTCACTTTCACAAAGAGAAATTACCAGCCCCTAAGGTATTTGTTATATGTTATGTAGACTTATTAAAAAACCTATAGAGTACAAGCCCTCATTATATGTTTCGGTATCGCCAGTATTTACGGTGGACTATTATCCTGTGTGTTGTCATTGTTTTATTTTTGACAGGTAATGTGTAAGCTTCCACGCATATGTCAGGGAATTCAGGGAAAATGAGAATATTATCAACATGTGGCATAATCAAATTTAATTCATTTCAGTTAAACTTTTCTCTTTTGTGCTGTTCTTTTATGGAGCCACATTCACAGTGTAGATTGCAGGCTAAACATCAGGTAGAAATGGGATGCGTGAGTGGAGCAATAATGGGCTGGCTTTTTAATATGGAGGAAGATTAGAATTGTATTAAATACATGTTAATGCAAAAATGAAGCAAAAGATAATAGGATGACAACTTTATGCTGCTGTAAAGTCTAGATTACAGAACACAGTTTTTGCTGTTTATCAATTGAATACTGAATTTCCTTTGAAAACTTGCTTTTAATTATATTAAAATATAATCTAAAATATCCTTGCCTGATATATTGAAGTGCTCTAGTTATAATTTGGCTGTTGAGAAGGACAGGCACTGCCTAGCTATTATGGGATGGCCACTCCCATGAGACAGCGAAGCACCTCACACTGGGATGAAGCAAAGCTCTGTTTGGAGATAAAGGGCCCACGGACCCTGGAATTGGGGACCGTTTGCTGCGAACGTGCAGGAGAGAGTGAGAGCCCCTTGGGATCCTCAGAAAAGGTTTACTTTCTCTCCTGCTGTCAGTTGCTCCCAGGTAGAAGTCTTGCCCCTAACTTCTCAGGGATCCGTGAAACCGGGTCCCTTTCTTATAATACATTCCCACATCTGAGCTGGCCTGACAAGTGGCAGTTCTGGAGCCTGAAAAGGGGACCTTTTGAACCCACACTGGTGTCGAACCCAAGTCCGTGTGTCAGATGCACAGTGAGGCCAAACAAATCGAAAGGTCAGAGTTTGGAGCAGAGAAAGTTTCATTGACCCAGAGGCAACAGCCAAGAAGATGGGAGACGTAGGTTTGTCTCTGATCCGTGTTACTGGCTGGCCTGAGCGTAAGGTTTTTAAAGGCAACCTTTGGGGTGAGGGCTGCAGGGACCGTGACTTTCTTCTGCTTGGTCGGTGGTGCGGCAACGGGGTGATGCTCCGGGAATCTCAATCCTCAGCCTCCTGGTCCCGAGCCGTCTGGGGTCTCAGCCTGTAGTCACCGGCCTCCCCCAGGGCAGGGGTCTTAGCTTCTGCAGAACAGCCCCAAGATATGTGTCAGGTGGTAGGTACATCCCTTGAGGAGGAACTAGGACTCTGGTTTATCCCTGAACTATCGTTTAATCTCTCATTACGTTTCTTGCTTGACTGCTTTTCCTTTATTTCTGCAATTCCCTCACTTCCCTAACTAGTAACTGCTTGAGTCTGCTCTTTGGGACTCGGGGAAGGCCTAGGAAACGAAAGCCTTTATCTACCAGCAAGAAACGGGGGACACGGCGGGGCCTGTGTACCTGGGGGGCCCCATGGGGTCCTGCTCCATTTCCACACCTTGCACCAGTCACTGGGCCAGTGTCCTTGGCAGGTGGTGACGTTTCCCTTGCGTGGATCACCAGGAGAGCTGGGTTGGCGGTCATCAGGGAGAAGTCTCATGTCTCTCAGCTTTCTTCCCTGTTTCCCACAGTGGCCCTTGGAGGCCACTTTGGGGGTCAGGGTGGGTGGCTCTGTGCATGCTGGTGTGTGTCTCAGGCGAGGCTTTGTGAGTAGAGGGTGAGTGGGGGACATTCTCAGTGGAGGAGGACAGGCGGGTGGGGCCGAGGTGGGCACTGGCCCTGGGGAGAGGGTGTTGGACACCTAGGTGGGTCGGGGCTCAGACAGCTTCCTTCCTGAGGAGACGAGGCTCTCACGCGTTGAGAAGGTCCCCTTATCGTCCCTTTCTGGACCCTCAGCCTGAGGACAGCGCACAGGGGGCCCGGGCATTGTCTGAATTGCGGTGGGTGGTGCTGGAGCCGAGTCTCAGAGAGCAGATCCTGGAGAAAGCACCCCAGCCTGGGGAGCAGAGCGTGGAGAGGACCTGCGGGGGAATTTTTAGAAGGAGCAGCAGTTTGATGTGACAAAGCACAGGATACTTCCCAGGAGAGCTGAGAGATGAACCTAGAGTGAGGGGCTCTGCTGGCTTATCTGGTCACCACGCAGATCGGAGCATCCGCTCTGGGCCTGGCACGGGGCTGGGGCCAGCCAGTAGCCTCAGGGAGCCTGCCATCCTGAGTCCGTGTTTCCTGCACATGCTATAGTATATGCATATTATATACAAATATATGCCTTACGTATACATGTTATGTGTGCCTATTATACACTATAATATAGAATCTATTTCCTGTGTATATTATATGCATGCTGTATACTATATATGCATATTATGTATGAGTATATGCACTACATATACATGTTATATGTGCATATTATACACTATAATAGGATCTATTTCCTCTATATATTACATACATACTATATACTACACATGCATGTTATATACAAATATATGCATTATACATACATGCTATACATGCATATTATACACTCTAATAGGATCTATTTCCTCTATATATTATATGTATACTATACATGCATTTTATATATGGATATATGCATTATATATACATGCTATAAATGCATATTATATACTATAATAGTCTGTATTTCCAGTATACATTACATTACATGCCATATGTGCATATTATGTACTATATATGTATACTATATACCAGTGGTCCCCAACCTTTTTGGCACCAGGGACCAGTTTTGTAGAAGACAATTTTTCCACGGACGGGGGAGGAGGGGGGAGTGAGGATAGTTTCAGGATGATTCAAGTGCATTACATTTATTGTGCACTTTATTTCTATTATTATTACATTGTCATATATAATGAAATAATTATACAACTCACCAGAATGTAGAATCAGTGGGAGCCCTGAGCTTGTTTTCACTTGCCACTCACTGATAGGGTTTTGATACAAGTCTGCAAGCGCTTGATTTATTATGGTCTCTGTGCAGTCAAACCTCTCCGCTGATGATAATCTGTATTTGCAGCTGCTCCCCGGCGCTAGCATCACCGCCTCAGCTCCACCTCAGATCATCAGGCATTAGATTCTCATAGAGTGTGCCAGCTAGATCCCTCGCATGCGCAGTTCACGGTAGGGTTCGCGCTCCTATGAGAATCTAATGCCGCCGCTGATCTGACAGTAGGAGGAGCTCAGGCGGTAATGCGAGCGATGGGGAGCGGCTGTAAATACAGATGAAGCTTCGCTGGCTCACCTGCCTCTCACCTCCCGCTGTGCCACGCAGTTCCTAACAGGCCACGGACCGGTAGCTGTGGCCCCGGGGCTGGGGACCCCTGCTATATACTATAGTAGTCTGTATTTCCTGTGTATATTATATGCATACTGTGTACAATGTATGCATATTATATACAGTGTATGCATATTATATATGATATATGCATTATGTGTACATACTATATATGCATATCATATGCTATAATAGAGTCTATGTCCTTTATATATTATAGTATATGCAAATTACATACTATGTATACATATCCTATATGGATATATGCATTATGCATACATAGTATATAGTCATATCATATGCTATAATAGAGTCTATATTTCCTGTATAGATTATATTATATGCATATTATATACTAGGTATGCATAGTCTATATGGATATGTGCATTATGCATACATAGTATATAGGCATATCATATGCTATAATAGAGTCTATTTCCTTTATATATTATATTATATGCACATTACATACTATGTATACATGTCCTATGTGGATATATGCATTATGCATACATAGTATATAGGCATATCATATGCTATAATAGAGTCTGTTTCCTTTATATATTATATTATATGCAAGTTACATACTATGTATACATGTCCTATATGGATATATGCATTATGCATACATAGTATATAGGCATATCATATGCTATAACAGAGTCTGTATTTCCTGTATAGATTATATTATATGCATATTATATACTAGGTATGCATATTCTATATGGATATGTGCATTATGCATACATAGTTTATAGACATATCATATACTATAATAGAGTCTGTGTCTCCTGCATCTGTTTGGTGACCAGTTGGAAGCAACAGAAGCAGAGACGCTGGGACAGCGGGAAGCAGAAGTGGAGCAAGGGGCTTCTCTAGCAAGCCTGGAATCCAATAAACCCTGGACTTTATACATGCTGACCCAAGAGAACTGAAAATGGTAACAATTACAATCATAATAATGTAGCTAAAAATAATCATTGAGCGTGTCCTTCTCCTGGACCTCTGCTTGTTGCCAGCGCACAGTTGAGGCGACAGAAGCCTGCCGAGAGTCCCACACTAGTGCTGGCAGAACTGGGACCCTAAGCCTAACTAGTCCGTGCCCAGAGGCCCCCGTTTCGACCACTGAGCTCAGCTGCCTTCCTACCAGGGCACCCAGCAGCAGCAAACCCAGCATCCGGCAGAGGTCAGCTCTGGTGGTTCGAGGGTCTGTGTTTAATAGTGCAGCTCACAAAATCAGACCTTTTTTTTCCTGACTTTTCTGAGTAGAATTGTACAGCTCAAAATCAACAGTCTGAAATAGGAAGTCAGGACATCCTGGTTCCATCCTCGTGCTGACGCGGACGGTGGCCTTGAGAAAGTCACCTCCGCTGCTCGCCTGCATAGTGAGGACACAGCTTTAAATGATTCATGACCGACCCCCTAGCGTGTGGTGCATCAGCCCACCAGGCAGTGTCACTGATGAAATAGCAGGTGTGATTTCTCAAACTTCTTAAACTGAACCACAACACGCAAGTCTAGTTGAAACGTAACTTGTTTTTTTCCCCCCAAATTGTTCATTTGTTTAACACCACAAAATCTTGCTGTCAAGAGACCTGATGAACGTATTAGGCATTAAGTATTCGTAGTTGTCGAACCACACTGGGGAATATCGAAGTTACTTTTAATGCTCTTATACTTTGGAGCAGGCGATGTGGTATAAAACAATGATCGTTCACTTGAGCGTCCAGACCAGGAGCGGCCACGGGATACAAATAGTCCACGTATAGAGGGATGGGTGTCAAGCGAGGGCTTCCATCCGTGTTCCCACTGAGTCTGACGCGGTGCCTCTGTGTTCTCTCGACAGACCAGCAGCACTCATGGTCCCCGACTCAGCACTTCAATGAAGACAGGTACTCCCCTGCGCTGAGGACTATGAAAGGCTTGTCCGGGAGTCGGAACCAGCCCCCGCTGTGCTCCGGCCACACCTGTGGCTTGACGCCCCCCGAGGACTGCGAGCACAGCCACGGCCGCCTGCACCGCGGCCCGGAGGCGCGGCAGCCCTACCTGCTCAGCCCGGCCGAGAGCTGCCCGATGGACCATCACCGCTGCTCGCCGCGGACCTCTGTCCACTCCGACTGCGTGATGCTGCCGGTGGCGCTGGGAGACCACGTGTCCAGCAGCACCTTTCCCCGGATGCACTACAGCTCCCACTACGACACCAGGGACGACTGCGCCGTGGCCCACGCTGGCGCCAAGGCCAACCGGATCCCGGCCAACCTGCTGGACCAGTTCGAGAAGCAGCTGCCCCTGCACAGGGACGGCTTCCACACGCTGCAGTACCAGCGCGCGTCTGCGGCTGCCGAGCAGCGCAGCGAGAGCCCCGGCCGCATCCGGCACCTGGTCCACTCCGTGCAGAAGCTCTTCACCAAGTCCCACTCCCTGGAGGGCTCGTCCAAGGGCCATGTCAACGGCACCAAGGGGGACGGCCGGGCGGACGAGCACGCCCACGGCCACCACTCCAAGCACGGCAAGCGGAGTAAGAGCCGGGAGCGCAAGGCCGAGGGCCGGCACCGCTCAGGGCTGAGCAGCTGGTGGAGCTCGGACGACAACCTGGACAGCGACAGCACCTACCGAGCCCCCAGCGCGCTCAGCCGCCACCACGCCGACCCCGCGGCCCACTGCTACCCCGACGCGCTGCCCGGCCCCTTCGCGGACCTCTCGCTGCGCATTTCCAAGAGCAACAGCGACGTCAAGTGCTCAGCCTGTGAGGGCCTGGCCCTGGCGCCGGACGCCAAGCACATGAAGCGCAGCTCCTGGTCCACGCTCACGGTGAGCCAGGCCAAGGAGGCCTACCGCAAGAGCTCCCTGCACCTGGACAAGCCGCTGGGGCCCCCGGAGCCGAAGCCGCCCCTGCGGCCCTGCCACTACCTGCAGGTAAGGGAGGGCACCGCGTGCCGTCTCGGCAGGCCGAGTGGGATGGGCCCAGGGGGACCCCCCGGTCCTTCCTCCAGACCGTAGCCCTGGGTACGACGGGCCGGTCCTCGGGTGCCTCCAAGGCTGCAGGATGTTGTGGCACCGGCCACAAACGTGTGCCAGCCCATGGGAGTGCTTTCCCATTTGAACGTGGCTGGTTTGGTCCGGGAGTGAGCTTGAGTGAGTTCACGGGCCTTACCCGACAGTAGCCTCTTTAAGCCAAGGAGCGTGATTATGGAAACCACATGCATTCCCCTGGGGTGTGGATGAAACACATTCACCAAAGGCAAAAACAGATTAAAGGCAGTGGCTGGCTGGAGGTGGCGTATTGTGGAATCCTCTGTTTTTGATCAGTCCCTTCTCCTCCCGGCCTCCTAACCATGCCACCCCTGAGGGAGCTGGCGGAGCGCCAGCCACTGAGAGGCACCCAGCCCTTTTAAGAGGCCTCTGCAATCGCTTCTGTTAGCTAACAGTGCTGTTAGCAAAGCTGGAAAGTCTGAAGTTTTCCTTCAGCGCATGTATAATTTGTATTCCAATTCACACTCCCTTCAACGTGCCCGACAGCAGTTGCTGTAGGCTGTGCTCTGGGTTAGGGAGACCCTCACGGAATAATGAATAATAGCGCTAAACGCTGGCTGAGTCATCAGACGGTCAGCTAATGGAACAGATAAACAACTGTGAATCTTTTCGGGCGTCAGGTGGCTGCAAATCATTTTAGCAATTCCAATTGCCATCCTGGAACATGGTCCCAAACCCAGTGGTTCTGTTTTAAAAGGAAATGCTAACCAAATTGCTTTTATAGGAAGATTTATTCAAGGAGGCAAATTGGTAGATGGATAAAATATTATTTTTGTAGCCATGGGAGAGACTTAAATTTTGCTTGTAGTTAGCAAATGCCAGTGATATATAAATATGAAATTTTTACCGGTACATCTCTAAAGAAATATGACAAATCCATTCTGGGCCCAGTCTAGTCATTGTAAGAGAAGCAAAACTCTCCTGTTTGTGTCCGTGTTTGGACCTGGGAAATCTCCAATGTAGTGTCCCCTGAGCACGTCAGTCTGGACCTACAGCTGGGGTATGGGGCCCCTTGGGTGCCTGACTCAATGACCTGACTTTTCCATGACACTTCTTGGGGCACCTCGTACCCCTCAGGGCCTCCCTCTCAAACGTTTTCTGTCCCCTCTCCGCTTACCGAACATCTGCTAATCATGGAAACTAGTAATCCGATATAAAGGCAAGAGTGCAACATAATGAACCCCAAACACTCGTCACCCAGCCTCGGGGACGATCGATTCAGGGCCAGTCTTGTCCCATCAGTACCTCACCTGCCTTCCGGTCCAGGTTATGTTGAAACAAAGCCCACACGGCCTAGGTAGGTGTTTCTGTATTTATCTCTAAAAGACCCACACTGGAAGGTAAGGGCTCTTCCTTTTGAAACACAACTGCGATGCCATTAAGACATTAAGGAGTCACAGTTCTTTAGCGTTTCAATATCTGGTCAGTGTGCAGGGTTCCCCGTCTGCCCACATTTCTCTCTCACGGTTTGCTGGCGTCGGCATCCAGATCAGGGGCCTGTGCGGGGTGGGGTGCCCTGTCCATGGAAAATCTGTCGGTTTCTCCGCTGTCTCTTTCTCTTTGCTCTCTCTTGCCTCCACTGTCCTCCCCAGGGATTTTATTTTGGGCGGTGGTTAGGAACCCATTTGTCTGACGTTCCCCGCAGTCTGGGCTCCAACTGTGGGGTCTCAAGGGGTCACGCAGCCGCCTCTCGGGCCCTCGTGTTTGTCAGGCGGTGGTCGGGCCTCCACCATCAGCCCCCCCCCACCCCCGCTGTGGTCCCTCACTGCTCGCGTGAGGGTCACTAAGGACCTCGCCCGGTGGAGCGAGAGGGTCGTCCCTCCAGCCGTGGCTCCAGCAAAACCCGGTTTCCAGACTTCGGAACATTCGTCCTTATGTGATAATGTGTGAGAAATGACAAGTGACTGGATCCCGGTGAAAAGTTGTGATTCGGTGGAACAACCCCTGGTGTTAAATAACATCACGCAGGCCCGCAAACCCCCCAGAGCCTCACTCGGAGTGGGCAGTCGTAGAGCCAGCCGCGTGGTCCTCGTGAAGGGATACTGTCTGGAGTTCACTCACGATGCAGCCTCAGAACAGTCTGGACCACAGGCGCCCGCGGTGAGGGCCACATCGCAGGCAGGGCGGCGCCACGGGGCCCCAGAGAGACGCGGGTGAGGCGCTCACTCAGGAGACGGGTTCCTACCAAGCCCCCCTCCCTCCCGCTCCTTCCCGGAAGGGAGCCAGCCGCGTCCTCCCCGGGGCCCCCGCTGGATCACGGGGGAGAGATTTGAGACCAGGAGCATCGCGAGCTCCGCCTCCTTCCCAGGCTCCTTTGTCCTGTTGGGCCCGGACTTCCAGAACCTTCTGCTACAGGGCTTGACCACGCTGACTGCATTACGCTTTCTGGGGAAGGATACAGATCTCTGGATCCTCACCAGCGCAGATCTTATTTCACAGCCAGAAGGCAGGGGCACTGGAAGAATTTGTCTGTAGGTGCTACCGCAGGAATACGATTTAGAAGAACAGAAGGAGAAATAAATGCTCATACGCTTTTCTTTTTCCACCAAAAGCTGAGACATTTGGAGCTGAACAAAAGGATTGCTTTTCACTTTCACCTTTGGTTTGTACAGAATACATAGTTAACATTAGAGCAAGAGTTTTTATGTTTTTAAGTAGGTCAAAGCAGACAATAGGCAGAATTGAAAGAAAATTATGGTCCTTTTTATTCTTTGAAAGAGCTTGTTTGGGTAGTTTCTCCATCAGCAGACAAAGCGTCTAAGGTCAGAGTGTTAATGAATGTCACGTGAGTTGGGCGGGTGACCTGTGGGGGCTTAGCTCAGGGAACAGGTGGCCCCCTTGTCATGTGCTGCCCTGGGTTCTAGGGACACGAAGGTAGGAGGTGCCCGCCCGGCCCTAATGGGAGGACGGGTGAGGGCAACTGCGTCGTCTAGAGAACACGGCGGGGACACGTGAGAACATGCCAGGAACACAGGCCTCGGCCCCCATCACATCGCACTCCAGTGGCACGTAGCCCGGGGCCAGCACCAGCTCGGTACCCCCTTCTCCCGTCCTGGCCTCCTGGCCTCTCCGCAGGCCTCCTTCACTCTCCCTCCCTCCTTCCTCTCTTGATTGTCTCTGCCCGACTGGTGGTCCAGACTCGCAGGGTCTCTCCTGGCGACTGGGGGTCTTACCCCAGTGTCTGTGCTAATAATGCTGCCGTTCCAAAGGCAGCATCTTGTTTGGTGTTTAACACAGGAAGAATTCCCGTCCCAACATGACACGACTCCAGGGAGCCGCCAGAGGGGAGGAGCGGAAGGACTGTGGAGCAGGGAGAGCCACTGTGAAGCGTGAAAATCTCCCCACACTTGCCAAGTGTTTCAGCCCCACTCCCAAGCTCCATCCCGCCGAGGTCCGCATGCCCCCAGACCCGGGCACCGAGCCTGCCCCACCGTCCTGCGCGGGAAAGGGCTCCAAACGCTCCGTACGTCGTGAGCATCCTGCATCCCAGAGCGGAAGCCGGCTCATAAAGTTGATGAAGTACCGGCGTGCGCACAGAAGTACATCCTACAAACGCTGCATTTCCCAATGACATTCGTTCAGTGGGTTCTGTTTGTGCTTTAGAGAAACCATCCACCTCTACCAAAGGGGGCCTCTTCTCGTTTCTGCAGTAAGCACTTCAAGGGGCCTCAGGCTTCCAGAGCCCTGGACGTGTGCTTCCACGCGATCAGAAGTGAAAGCTGACTTCTGACTAAGAGCTGAGCTCTGAGGCTGACCACCTCCCACACCCTGGATGAAGTGGCCGCCCCATCTGTCCAGAGTGTGTCTCGCGCCCCCGTCCCTCCCTCCGCCTGCATTGCTCTGCTCGCTGGTCTACGATCTGTCTCCCCAACAGGACTCTACACCCCCATCACCGCATTATTCCGGCGTCTGGTGGGGTCGGACTCGTAATAAAGCCCCAAATGAAGGAACGAGGAGGCTCGTTTGTCCTGTGATGCCGCAGGACACCTGGAAGCAGTGAAAAGATACTCAGATGTCGGTTCAACAAAACAAGCGTCTTTCCAGGCACTGGAGGCGTCTGGGTGGTTCTGGAATCGGGGTGATCAGGAGGATGGATGAGCCCCCAGCCCCTTCTGCTCTCACAGGATTCATGACTCTTCAGGATGGTTGGAATTAGGGCTCATGAAGACCATCCAACTCCAGAAAACCAGTAATTCTGACAAGCTTCTCAGAAGCTTAATTGTTTCACCCGGTTCCCAGCCCCCCGGAGCCCCGGGGCTGTCCCCGCCGGGAATGGCTGGCATCGTGGCCACTAGGAGATTTCTCTGGCCCCTCTGTGGGTTGGGTTACTCCCCAAACCTGCTGAGGTGGCGGGTCCCTTCCCCCGGAGTCCCCATGGAAACCCTCGTCCCGCTTCCGGGCGCTTCTCACAATCGGTCTCTCGTGTTTCCACGTGCACGTCTTGGCCGATTTCATCAGCACCTAAGACACGCTCACATCGTGGGGCATTTTGCCGTCTCTGTTCTTTCGTGACAGTGGACGGGTGGGTCCTGGAGAACAGTGGCAATCCCTGGGAAGGGTTTGAAAGGAGCCGTTCCCAGAGCACAGGGGAAACCATTACCGTCCTAGGCCTGTGGGCAGGGTCCGGAGAGAGGGGGCCCGTGCAGGCAGGACCCCCAGCATTCGGAGGCCTGGTTGAGGCAGCTCCTGCCAGACCGTGGGCCTGAAGCTGGAGAGAGCTCTGGAAGGTGCTCCGCACCCTCCCCACTCCCCACGCAGTGCAGCCCTCGGCAGAGCCAACCAGAACCGGAGGCTAAGGGACCCAGGCTGGCGAGAGGCTCCCTCAGTGTCAGGGCACAGAGCAAGGGGTGGGGGGAGGAGACCGGGGACCAAAGGGGACAGGAGAGGGCATGGGGAGCATGACCAGCACATATGGACGGTGCCCAGCACGTAGGAGAGTGACCAGCACATATGGACGTTGCCCAGCACATGTGGACAGTGCCCGGCACATATGGACGGTGCCGACAGAGGACTAATGGGTGACCAGCACACAGGATTACCTCCAGGAGGCCACGCCCCGTTCAGTGCATCATGTTTAGTCCCTCGTATGGTCTCAGGCCTGTGACAGGCATTTGGGAAATGTTGTTGAGATAAATTCTTCACTGAAGGATGCTGGGGTTCAAGTATTTGCCAGCCGTGAGCCCAGTCAACCTTTCTGCCTCATTGATCTCATACATATCAGCCTTTGTGGTGAGACTCAACACAGTGTAAGAAAGGCGCTTGGAAAATCATCAGTCATTATATAAACCTATAATATTGTGTGGGTGAATATTCTACTCTATCCACGTTTACCAGTTAAGCAGGACGAGGTCTGTGTGTGACTGTGAATGTGCACGGTAGAAATCAAAGAAGAGCTGACACTCGGGCTGGCAATTCTCTCTTGTGCACGGGGGTCGGGGCAAGATGGTGAGAGGCATCCCTGGCCTCAAGCCTCCAGCGGCCAGGAGGCAGTCCCCCCACCTTGAAGATGACCAGACTTGTCTCCGGATGTCACCAAGTGTCCCCGGGAGACAGAATTACCACCAGCTGAGAACCACTGGGGTCGTCCCAAGAGCATGAGGGTTAGAACTAGGTGGACTTGGGCTCATCAGAAGCCGACTCCCCTGGGCTGGGGGCAGGGCCCCCCTCCGCCTGCACCTCCTCCCGGGCCCTGACTCCCCGCCCTCAGCACCACCCACCTCCCAGGTGTCCGAGCTCAGCTGGGAAGCCTTCTTATGAGACGCCTTCCTTTTTTTTTTTTAATTTTTTTCTTTTTATTTTGATATAATTTTAGATTTACATAAAAGTTGCAATAATAGAAAAGAAAACTGAGGTGTACCCTTCACCCCATTTCTCCTGTGTTAACAACTTAGATAACCATAGCACAGTTGTCAAAATCAGGAAATTAACGTTATAATATTATTAACTTAAAAACAGATCTCATTTGAATTGCACCAGTTTTCCCCGATGTCCTCTTTCTGTTCCCACAGTCTTTTAGTTATTGTGTCTCCTTAATCTCCTCGAATACATGGTGGGTCCCCAATCTTTCCTTGCCTCTATGACCTTGACACTGTTGAAGAATAATAGTTATTCTGTAGGATGTCTCTCAGTTTGGGTTTCTCAGATGTTTTCATGATTAAAGTTATGCATTTTTGGCAAGAATACCCAGAAGTGATATTGTGTCCTATTCAGTACATCATGTCAAGGGGTACATGATGTTTATATGTCATATCAGGGGTAACGCTAACCTTGATCCCTTGTTTAAGTTGGTAACCTCAGAAAGTTGTTTTTGTACGGGGTGGTTCTGGAACATGTGAGACACCTTCTCATGAGACGCCTTCTCAGGTCCTATGAGGCTTGTTGATAGCTAAACCACGCCCTCTCCAAAGTCCATGCATTTATACCCATTGTGCAATTGTTTAAACAACTTTCCTGCCCGTAACCATGGCTCCTAAACATGTCAAACCAAGTATCCTGTGTATAGCAAATATTTCATGGTGTCTCCTGGACTATTCTAAAATGAAATTCAGGCTTCCCTGGTGGCGCAGTGGTTGAGAATCTGCCTGCCAATGCAGGGGACACGGGTTCGAGCCCTGGTCTGGGAAGATCCCACATGCCGCGGAGCAACTAGGCCCTTGAGCCACAACTGCTGAGCCTGCGCATCTGGAGCCTGTGCTCCACAACAAGAGAGGCCGCGATAGTGAGAGGCCCGTGCACCGCGATGAAGAGTGGCCCCCGCTTGCCGCAACTAGAGAAAGCCCTTGCACAGAAACGAAGACCCAACACAGCCAAAAATAAATAAATAAATAAATAAAAATTAAAATGAAATTCATGTGTAAGCGACCTACACACGCTATTCTGAGTATAGATTTGACCCTTGAACAACACAGGTTGGAGCTGCGTGGGTCCACTTGTAGGTGGAATTTTTCAGTAGTAAATACTCAGTGCTACATGATCCACGGCTGGTTGACTGCTCAGATGCTGAGCCGAGCATGTGGAGGACTGACTACAAGTGATACTCGGATTTTTGGCTGCATGGCGGGTCAGCACCCCAACACCTGCATTGTTCACGGGTCAACTGTATAGGTTTGTTTACATGTATAATGTGCCCAAACGCTAATAAAACAGAGAAATAAAAGGAGGGTCACTTTTAACTAAGAACATGAATTTTAATATAAGAATGTCTGGGCACATGGCAAACATGTACAGAAGGAGGTATTCGGAAGCTTGTTTCTGGATGAAGACACAATAATTTAGACCCGTGGAGGGAATAGTAATGATTCACGCACCACCAGCAGATTCACCCACCAGATGGGATTTTCGGCAACGGTAAACAGTTCTTGGTGAAGTATCACACCAAACAAAGTTCTCTCTTGCCCTGATTTACATGGTTAGTTGCATTCCTGAAAAATCCACTGTTCGTTAAAACCATGCAAACGAAAAATGAAAAAAGCAAAAAAACTTTAGTTTACATACAAAGAGGAGTTAGATTCAAGGCTCAGGTCATTATAGACAGAAAAGCATACACCACACAAACCAGTTCTTCATGGGGTGGGATTGTGTCGTGCTTTCCTGAGAACGAGCATCTCTGGCCCCCGGGATGCTGGTCGTGCCCACCAAGTATATGGCAGTCACGGCTGCCCCCGATGGGTGTCTTGGGTGGCCCTAGAGGGTGTCCCCACTTGGAACTGCTGTTGTTTACTGTAACAACCTGGAACTGAGAAGCCCAGCTGTCTTGCTCTCAATTATATTCCCAGTGGCGAGCGTGCCTGGCATGCATTTAAAACAAAACAAAAAAATTTTTTGGAATGAATGGAGAAGACATTTCCCTACAGGGACACACAGCGTTTGATGGTATTTTCTTCCTTGGTTTCAACACCTGAAAGAGAATATTATTACAAAACCCTGGCCCTTGTCACCTGTGCCTTGCTGCTTGAAAGGAAGAAAGGACATTTTAATCTGCTGCGTTGAAGTTTCCTTCAAGCAAGAAGCAGGAGACCCTGAACTGTACACTCAACTCAACCTTAGGAAAATGCCTATTTAGACATCATAAATATCACTCTATGCAAGTAGGAACTAAATTAATAATTATCGCTAAATGCAGCAAAGATCACGCATGGATTTGCAGAGGAAGGAAGTTCATTGTCACTGTGGAAGGAAGTTCATTTGTTCGTTCATTAAAACACTTGTTGTTTTGGGGCCAACCCTGGCCACTCTTACCTGCCATTGCAGGTTTTTGACACTGTAATACACCCAAGAAAGAGTTATTGACTCAGGCACGGTGGCATTTTCGTGTCACCCCCTTGTTCTTTTGATAGTCTGGAGACATGTGCTTTGGAAGCAGTATTCAGAGCCCACGCTTGACTCTGGTTTACACTCCTTCTGTATTGAAATCTCTCCTGTCAGAGACTGCGAAATTGGCGGCTTACATCAGAAACAAAAAAATACAAGCTGCTCTCATTTGTTAGTTAATTCACAAGCTGCTGGGGAAAAAATCTTTGTTTTTTTTACGGAAACATGTTTTTAATTCACAAAAACTCCATAAAGCTGCCAGTGGGGACACATCTTTCCCGGCTCCTCTCCATCTGTCTCCTGCCGTCTCCAGCCTCCCTCCCTGGAGCGCCCGGCCCATAGCGGAACCCCGGCCTTCTCCTTCCTGGACCTTTGTGTGCCTCTCTCTTCTGCCTGCTGCTCAAATCCCAGGAAGTTAGAGCCCAGACCCCTCCTCCAGGAAGCCTTCCCAGATCATTTCCCCTCTGTCCACAGCTTCCACTGACTGCTTCCCTGTTTTCCCTCCACACCTGCTTCTGTAGCCCTAATTAAACCATAATTCACTTTCTTTTATGCCTGCCTCCCTACTGAAATGTACTGTCATTCAGGACTAAATTTTCTAAAGTTTACTTTTTATTACACTAGCAAGATATATGGTCCATGTAGAAAATTTAGAAGACATAAGTATAAAGAAAAATCATTGAGAAACCCGCAGTCACTATCTCCCAGGGATGATTCCACATCCTTCCGGCTTCGTGTCTATGCATGTTGCAGGCATATCTGTCTTTAAAGTATAAGAACACGGAGTGCATACTCTAAAAATGCTCCCGCCCATGAACACCCTTCCTCGGCTAAATATCAGTTCTTCTGCACAGTATCCATGGCGTGCTTGTAGTAAGTATTTCCCACCACCCCATCAGATATTATCAGTTTTCCTCCTTTGACCCTAATGAATGGTTCACACTCTCTGGCGTAAACCCTGTTGCCTGGGGACATTGCTGGGTCAGAGGCGCCCACAGTCTGAAGTCTTCTGATATGTGGCCGTAAAGGTTGGACCCACATTACCACCTGGCGTGAAATGGCGTGGAAATATCTGTGCCCACATCTGTCTCCATCCTGGTAATTTGTTCTGATGGTGGAAAACTGACTTTTGGTAAGAAAACCCACGGATGAGGATCTAAATGCCCAGAGAAGCTCAGTCTTCCTTCTTCCTTAGTCATTTCTTCCTCGTGCCCCACATCCTGAGCGTCAGGAGATACCTTCTATGTGCGTAAATCTACGCCTATTTCCCCGGGGGCTGATTTCTTGCTCTGTCACCGGGCCTTTCTCTCCTCCCACCGCGTCTCTGGCGGTTCTGCACTGCCGTCTGTGGCCTCGTGCCCGCCCGCCCACTCTGGACCACTCCCCAGGGTCACTGTCCTCTGAAACCCCCTGGAGACAGGCACTCAGCACCCGGCGACAAGGAGCTTGGAAACGCCACCCACACAGCCCCTGCTCTGCAGCTGCGGGGACTCGGCTGCGGATCCCCCGGGGCCACGCAGCCCTGGGGGGTCAGGGTCCACTGAGGACCTGGAATCTCCACCCCACTAAGCCCCCTCCTCTTGCTGTGTGTGGCTGCGAAGTCTCCACGCGCTTCCCGCGGACCTAAGCCAGCTCGGGGTGGGCGGAGGGGGAGCTGTTTTAAAACACAAACTGCAGGCAGGACCCACGACGTGTCACCACGGGGCCTGGAGGGGCTTGATGCCCACCCGCTGGCCTCTCAGCGAGGGGCCGCCCCGTCCCTGCTTGTCTTGGCCGGAACCACAGAAGGTACATGCTGTCCCATCCCCGGTTTCCCCTCCTGGGCTGTAACATGCGAGATGTCTGAAGATGTGTTTTAAGAAAATGGAGAGAAGGTGCCTTCAGCTGAAAACTCTGCCTTTCCAGCCAGGCATGCGCGTCCCTGGCGGGGATGGTGACAAATGGGCCCACTGGCGCCATCAAAACTGGAAAGATGGCAAAGGGACATATCTATGAAACAGAAACAGACTCACAGACACAGAGAACAGACTGTGGTTGCGAAGGGGGGCTGGGGGAGGGGTGGATTGGGATCTTGGGGTTAGCAGGTGCAAACTATTATATACAGGATGGATACACAACAAGGTCCTACTGTATAGCACAGGGAACCTATATTCAATCTCCTGTGATAGACCATAAGGGAGAAGAATATGAAAAAAATATATACGTATGTAACTGAGTCACTTTGCTGTACAGCAGAAATTAACACAGCATTGTAAATCAACTAGACGTCAATAAAATTTTTTTTAAACCCTGGAAAAATGACGGGACTCCTCTTAGGATGATCTAAGGAGTGTCCGTGAGTCTCTGAATAGTCACCATAGGAAGAACCCTGCCTCTGAAGACTGTCAGGACAGACTGGCAACGTCCTCTGTCTCGGTGAAGAGCGCTCTGGGAGATCCCGTCCTGCAGCACGGAGAGCACGTGTGTTAGCTCCTTGGACTGTGGAACTCCGCGTGACGGTGCGGGCATGTGTGGAATCGTGCACCCTCTACCCTCGGCCGCTGCTGGGCGTGGTTTGGGTCTTTGTAAGGGTCACGGCCAGTGGACTGTGAGCTGCACGGGGCAGGCGCGTGCGGTGTAGACACCCTGTGACTTGTGTGTGCTGTGTGAGGACGCCGGGTTTCCTAGATGGCGGGGGGACACAGAGTGCAGGCCTGCTTCATCCTCTTCGTGGCGTAGCCCGTGCACCCCAGGAGTGACACAGAAGCGCTGAGGGGGCGTCGCTCTGCTGGGACCCAGGCCGTGGACAGCGTTCGGGGTCCGAGTCCCAACCCAGCACAGTGTGCTTGCCGGGCGTGCAGGGCCCTGGCGTGTGGGCCACGACCCAACTGTGGGGTGCACCCCTGTCAGCTCTCACCACGCAGCAGGGCCTCCTCCTCCTGGTTTCCTTCTTCCTCTTCTTTCTTCTCCACACTGGAGACCTCTTTTTCCAGTTTTCTCAAGTTTCGACTGCTTTCCTACCAGAAGGAAATAAATCGAAATGTTAGTGGTGCTGTTTTCCAGGTGCTGAGACTACAAATGGGTTTTTCTTTTTACGTTTCTAACATTGTCTCACTTTTCCCATAACGTTTATTACTTTTATTACAGGGGAGAAAACAATAATTGTATATTAATGTCCTTTTGGGATTTGAATGACAGACCCCTAAGAAGCGTCTGATTTTCAATGCTAAGTGACCATAACGAGCTGTGTCTTCACGAGCTCAGAGGATTTGTCCCCAAAGAGGCAGTAACGGAATTCTCACGCCAAGGCTGACGCACGCCCTGTCTGTTCTCTCCTAGGTGCCCCAGGATGAGTGGGGAGGGTACCCCACTGGGGGCAAAGACGAGGAGATTCCCTGCAGGAGGATGAGGAGCGGGAGTTACATCAAAGCCATGGGTGACGAGGAAAGCGGGGAGTCGGACTCCAGCCCCAAAATGTCCCCCAAGTTGGCCCTCCGGCCGGAGCCCCTGCTCAAGTCCATCGGACAGAGGCCGCTGGGAGACCTCCAAACGTAAGCCCCCCGTGCGCCTCCCTCACCCCAGCCCAGGGCTCTTCTCACACTAACCGCGGCCACTTGTCAAAAAACCCTAGAAAAAGTCCTGGGTTGAAAATATTACACTCAATGGCCATCAATTTTCAAATCCTTAAAAAAAAAAAAAATCAGACCTTCGGTTATTTACTCATTGCATAGTAATTAAGGAAATACACTTGGGCAGTTTCTATGTCAAATATTAATTTTCAAGCACCTATCATAGCCGATGACCAATCCGTGTCTTCTCAGATCCTTCCAGCTATTTATCAGGAGCACATTTGTGTGAGTGTGTGAGTGTGTGTGTGTGTGTGTGTGTGTGTGTGAAAACCACAATGGGGAATTTTTTGTTTACTGTAACTTTACAAGTGCACATGTAGGCAACAAATTTTTTGCAGGGTAGAGGCAGGAACTGGATTAATTTTACAAATATCATAGCATATGCTTTATATATTTGTCCAAAAATACATCAGGGTTTTTTTTGTTTTTTCTTTAATTGAAGTATAGGTGACTTACAATGCGGTGCCAGTCTCTGCTGTACAGCAAAGTGGCTCAGTTATACACACATAGACATTCTTTTTTGATATTCTTTTCCATTATGTTTTATCCCAGGAGACTGGTTATAGTTCCCTGTGCTCTACAGTAGGACCTTGTTGTTTATCCAGTTTATATATACTAGTTGTATCTGCTAATCCCAAACTCCCACTCCATCCCTCTCCCTCCCCCTTGGCAATCCTTGGCAACCACAAGTCTGATCTCTATATCTGTTAGTCTGTTTCTGTTTCACAGATAGCTTCATTTGTGCCGTATTTTAGATTCCACATGTAAGTGATATCATATGGTATTTGTCTTTCTCTGACTTACTTCACGTAGTACGATAGTCTCTAGGTCCATCCATGTTGCTATAAATGGCATTATTTCATTCTTTTTTATGGCTCAGTAGTATTCCATTGTATATATGTACCACATCTTCTTTATCCACTCATCTGTTGATGGACATTTAGGTTGTTCCCATGTTTTGGCTATTGTGAATAGTGCTGCAATAAACATAGGGGTGCATGCAAAGACGCATTGTTGATAAATTTAACTAATTTCCAAAATATAAACAGAGGAAACTAGGAACTCAGCTATTCATTTGAACTATGAAAATATGACTGTAATTCTTAGCAGTCACCTTGTGTGTTTTTGGTCCTTCCAGCTAAGTCTGGATGTTAAGTGCAAAGAACTGTCTGCTTTTCCCACCACGAGCTGTGGCTTCTCTGGTGTGAAGGTTCAACAAGAGGGTGAAACAGCAGCTCAGTGCTTTGCCAGTGTTGCATCCAGAGTTGTTCTTGTGACGTAGTGAGAGGATGGGGCTGTGACCAGGGTGTCACCTTTGTGTCATCCCCCACCCGTGCCCCGTGCACATGGCGACATGTGAAACAATGGTGTGATTTCTCCTGATAAATCCAGTCATCCGTTAAATGTTACCTCACAGGATGAAAAATTAAAATTTTGAATTGAACCGTATCCTACATTTGACAAACGTGAACGGTACCTTGATGACCTCGTTCACTTAAATCCCTCAACAATTGTGTTGGGGATGCCAGGCAGGAACAGGTGAGGCAGGCGGCGACGTCTGTCTCCTTCCTTACGGGTCCCCTAAGGTAAGGCGCTGTCTTACACAGAGAAGGTGGTCAGGGGAGGTTTGTGAATCAGTGCCCGGGAGCCAAGCCAGAGGCTCTCCCTGTGGAGCTCACAGAGGGAAAACCGGGAGGGGGGCGTGTAAGCAAAGAAAGCAAACCGTTGGAAGAGGTTGTCAGTGGAAGGTTGTGCTGGGAACTTAAGAAGTGAGGGGTTAGGGGTGGGGAGCCAAAGGCATCACCTGACCCAGGCACCCAGCCGTCGAGGGCTGGACCAGGCATCAGTCTCCCCAGCTTGATTTGGGGGTGCCTGACAACACATCTGAGAACTCTGGGTTATCTGAAAACCCCATGTCCCTGGGCAGCAGCTGTGCTTAGCAGGTCTTGGGGTTCTGATCCGCTGGCTAGGGCCACCGACTTAACTCCTCATTTTAAAAGTTCGTGATTCATTTCATGATTGTGCACATTGAAAGCAAACCATGAAAAAGAAATAAAAGCAAGCAGTGTTTGAACTGCGAGCAGGGATCAGGCCATTTAAGACTTACGCACTTCGTTTTCCTATTGACAAGGTCCCTCCTCCCTGCCTGCTGACCCCAGACTGGTCGTGCTCCCTGGACCCCTGTCCCCAGCCCTTGACCTCTCCCCGCGGGACCACGATTCCCTTCTTCTTCAGCCGTCAGCGCCTGCCTCTCATCCCTCCCCGCATCTGTACCAGGCGCCAATGCTGACGATGTTCAGAAGATGTTGTTAGGAGTTTACATTTGTAAAACCCACATCATTACCCAACATCGTAAAAATTCCCCCAGAAACCCAAGAGAGTGATGGAGAGGCAAGACCACCGGACAGCGTAACCGTTCACCATCCACCTGTGGAAATGGAGCTGGGGGTTCATCCACAGAGGCTTCTAACCCCAGCACACCCACTGCACTTCATAGCTCGGGAAGCTTGGGGGGAAATGAATAGAATATGCTGCCTAACACCTGCTGCTGTTCTCAGCTCACTTACGTCTACGTTGGCCTTGCAAACACTGCCCACTCTGTCTGCAGAGATAAGCCCTCGGTCGGGCCCTTCTTCCCGTTATTCTGTATTTATCACTCCATTCATCCCTCCGACACGTGCCAGGCACTGTGCTAAATTCTCCCTACACATGTGTGAATTATTCTTTTCCCCCAAATCTGACACTGCAGTGGAGATGTGAAGGGGAGGGGGCAGCTCCCTGTGACATGTCCAGACGACACCGTGCCCTGCAGGACTCCTCTGCTAATTTGCAAAGTCCGTGAAACTCCCATAACAAGTTGCTCTTTGTGTTAACATATGAAATTTCTCTTTAAAATATGTTACTGGGAGGTATATCAAGTAAGTTGTTATTATTGCCTGTTAGGATCTTAGCACATCTTAGAATTTTATAGGTTTCGATATAATTTCACTTATTTCCGTCCTAAATGGCATCATGAAAACTCAACTCTTTACCCAGGGAAATAAAAAGTGTGCCCATTTTATGGAACAGAACCCTGAGTCAGAGGAACAAGGTACTGAAGGCCGCATAAGGGACCAGGGGTTTGAAATGAAAAGTTCTTTTAATCCCACGTCCAAGGAAAGTATTTCACCCAAATAGCAGGATCGTGTACCTGGGGACCAGCATGATCTCTGAGGGAAAGGAAGTGGTAGTTGTAAAGCTGTGTTTAAAATATGACTGAAAGCCATCAGATTTAACAGTGCACTGAATGTTTTCCCTCTGACACCACAGAACTTCACCAGCAGGAGCTGACTGACAGAAGGGTTTAAGAGTCAAGTGATAAACATAAGAATTAGTGTCTGCCAACCTCCTTTAGGTTTTATTCTCAGTATGCACAATTAATTCTATTCACATTCATAATGGTATTTAAGAATGCAGATAAAATAGCCAGATGAACCTAGTAATTATACTTTAGTTTTAATTTGTTGGATTGATGGATTTATGTTCTTATCGTTGAATTATCATATGGGCACACTGAAACCTTAGGAATTTTACGAGCCTCCCAAGTCACAGTAAACACCGGTATAAAATGGACTTTCCCAGCAGACCTTCTTCAATCTGCCCGGCTGAGACCTGAAAGGAGATTGGGTGTTTAGTTGCCTGTTACCAGCCCTTTTGAGCCATATAATATAAAACCCCTTCTGTGAAGGCCGCATGTACTCGAAATGCTTGACCTCTGGGAACAGTGATTCTGTTGAACACTGTCTTGTCTTCCTGCTGTTAAACCGAGAAAAAAGTCAGTCTTCTCATTAATAATTGAGTGCATGTCCTTATTACACATATAAGGATTTTCTCTTTCACCTTGCTGTGTTCTCTATAGAGTGCAAGGAGACAGAAAGTTTTTTCACTCTCGAAAGAAAAATGAAACAAAAACAGACACGCAAAGACCTGTCACAGCTGTCTTACTGCTCAGAATTCTCAACAGTTGTGTTGACTGATCAGGAAAATCAGACCCCCAGGCCGGGGACAGACCCTGTCTCTCTGTGGGTCAGACCCTGCCCATAGGCAGACACCATTCAGAATTATTTTAAATGAAGTGCAAATTTCAAGATGCTACTGAATCTAATTTACTGGATTTTTAAATTAACTTATGTATTAGTATCTGGAGAATTCACTTTTTATAATTATGAAAGGTAGACCAACTAACTTAATTTGGGGGCTTTGGGATATATTTTTCTGCTTAGTTGAATTGAGAAGTCAAAGCTCTAATAATTGTGAACATCTCTGAGTCATTCTCTCAAGAAGGTAGCATTTTAAATGTATAGAGAAAGGAGAGCTTATTTTAAGAACTACTTCATATGTAAAGATAAACTCAGGTGGGTTACAGATATAAGCATAAGAATCATATTTGTATGTGTGAGTATATACAGGTATGTGTGTGTGTGTGTGTATATATATACACATGTGTGTATACATGTATGTGTATATACATGTGTATGTATATGTATATGTGTATATATATACATGAATGTGTGTATATGAATATTTTACAATCTTGGGTTGGAGAAGGCATATCCAAACCTTATTCCACAGTGAGAAACTACAAGACATTGACAGATTTTAATTCATAAAACTAAAAACGTATTCATGGTAAAAGCCAACAAACAAATCAACAAACTAAAAGTACTGTCACCAAAGTAAAACAATCATAAAAACCTGGGAAAATGTTCCATAATACAGGTGACACATTTTCATACTCTTAATACAAAGAGATGCCTTACAAATCAGTAAGGAAAAGGTGAGCACTGTAGCAATAAAAATGGACAAAGGCCAGAAAAGGCTGTTTACGGCACTTCCCTGGTGGCGCAGTAGTTAAGAATCCGCCTGCCGATGCAGGGGACACGGATTCGAGCCCTGGTCTGGGAAGATCCCACATGCTGCGGAGCAACTAAGCCCGTGTGCCACAACTACTGAGCCTGCGCTCTAGAGCCTGTGAGCCACAACTACTGAGCCCGGGTGCCACAACTACTGAAACCTGCGCACCTAGAGCCCGTGCTCCTCAACAAGAGAAGCCACCGCAATGAGAAGCCCGCGCACCGCAACTAGAGAAAGCCCACGCACAGCAACGAAGACCCAATGCAGCCAGAAATAAATTAATTTAATTTAATTTTTTTAAAAGACTGTTTACATACCTTATCAGTAATTGAAACTTTTAGAGAGTGTTTTAGCATTCCACTTAAAACTAAAAATCTAAAATCCTATTCTAAAGAAATTGCTGTAAAGCATGCAAATATGTGCAAAAATGTAGTGATGTGCACAATTTCATTGTATATCACTGTAAGAAATTGTAAATTGCCTACATGCCCATCAGTAGGCCTTGGGTCCCACTTGGGACAATCTAGCCTCTGGATACACCTGTAAGCAGTGACACAAGTAAAATGTTGTTCATTGCAACATCATCAGTAATAGCAAAAGTTTAAAACCATCCAAAGTTCACCACTATAGTGCTGATTGAATAATAGATATACAAGTATTAAAATAGTAGAATATTATTAATAGAATATACTAGAAGATTAGGCAGCTATAAAAAATGAGGAAGATTTCTATGTACCGATTTGGAGTGATCCAGGTTACATCACCTTTAAAAAGCAAAGCATAGGACATTATTATATAGCTGCCTCTTTTCTATAATAAAATGGGAAGATAAGATTAAAACTCATATCAGTTTATATTACATAAAGAAACAATAGAAGAATAAATAGAAACTAATAAAAATGTTTACCTCTAAGGAGTGAAGAGGAAGTAGGTGTAATAGGGTTGGGACCAGGACATCTCAATATGTCCCTTTTCTGTATATAGTGTTAACCTTCATTTATGCAAATGTGCCATCTATTCAGAAATAACAGAACTTAGAAGACACGATAAAAGAAAATAAAACCCACTCTCAAAAAACAGAGCAGCCAAGAGGAGATTTAGAGATAACCGATGATAGAACTATCAGAGAGAACCTAAAAATAACAAATTAATGCCAAAGGATCTAAGGGAAAACGTGGAGTACTTACATACACAGAAGGGAAGTTGGCAGAGAGAGAAAAATTAGAAGAAAGAGGCAGCTAGAAATACTACAGATGAAAATCATGGTGTTAGAAGTAAGGAGTTTTGCCGCTGAGCACCTCAGCAGACTCAGCATAACTGAGTGATAATCAGTGAGCTTGAAGATAGGTCCACAGAAATCACCAAACTGAAACGCAAAGAAAAAAATGTAAGAAATAAAAAGTGGAAACGAGCATTCAAGAACTGTGGGAAAATATCAAACTGTCCAACACGCCGGAATCCTGGAAGGAAAAGAGAAGGGGAAGCAGTCAATAGAAGAAACATTTGAAGACATAACACCCAAGAATTCATAAAAATAACAAAAGACATTAAATCACAGATTGAAGAATCTCAGAAAATCTCAAGAAAGATAAGTACCAGAAACAAAACAAAAGCCACACGTATACACACACCATTTTCACACTACCAGAAACCAAGGATAAAGAGACGATCTTAAAGAAAGCTGGAGAAAAATTAAAGACACATTACATACAGCGGAACAAAAAATTTTCACAGACTTTTTGTCATAAAGTATTCAAGCCAGAAAATAATGAAGTAACCTTTAAAGTATTAAAAGAGAAACCTATTAACCCAGAATTATAGACTTAGAGAAAGTATCTTTCAAAAATGAAAGTGAAATAAAGACTTTTTCACAAAAACAAAAGCAGAGAAAAACATTGCCAACAGACCTGTACTAGGAGAAATATTAAAGGAAGTTCTTCAGGCACGAATATGGGATAATACGAGGACAGACAGACATCTGGGGCTGTGCAGAAAAGGACAGTTCCATATCTGCGTTGTGATGCTAGCTACAGGACCATGCGCCTGCCACCATGCCCAGAGCTGTGCGGAAAGGGAGGGATGCTGACAGTGGGCAACTGAACCAGAACTGGAAAACCCAGTCCTGCAAAATCAAAAACAGAAGGCGGTAAAATGGGGTGTGTGCAAGCAGCTCCTCTGTGGCGAGGCATAAACATTAATCCAGGACAGGAGGAGGGGAGAGCACTGCAGCCTCACCCCCTTTTTGCTGGTTCACATCAGGCAGCATAAGACATGCCCCTTGGCTGCTGGTTGGAGAGGAGATCGAATGAGTCACAGGAGAGAACCCCGGCTCGGAGGTGAGCGCCGGAGAAGAGGTGGGAAGATGGGCTCAGATGGTCCGTCTGAGACTGAATAGGAGGTAGGGACCAAGGGACAGGGATGGCACCTGGCGCTGTGCCCCTCAGGTCTCCACCCATAGGGAAAGCAATTCCACTGCAGGCTTTGCAGACTCGGCAGGCATCTGTCTGTGAAGGAGGGTGGACCCGCTCAGCACTGTGGCCTTTTTCTATCGCTATTCATGAATGTCACCAGGATCTCACCCTCACACCTCTTCATTTATTTTGATTGTTTCTCTAGTAAATACTCAGCTTTTGATTCTCAGACTGTGGAATCAGCTCTGTGTTGAGTTATTATTCTCTACTGTTTTCTTGTTTTCTAATTCAGTAATTATGCTCTTATTGTTAATTTTTTCTTTGTATTTCCTTAGATCTAATTTGTTATTTCTCTCATTCTTCAGCTGAATGCTTATTTAGTAGTGAAAGTGTTTAAGACTATGAATATTCCTGAGAGTGTACCTATACCTGCCTCACACATACCCTGATAGGTGAGGCTTTTGTTGTCACTACTTTCTGGATAGTCTGCAATTTTGTTTTGATTTTCACCTTGATCAAGGGTTTGAATGAATTAAATGAAGGAAAGATCAACTTACTAGGATAAATGTAGCCACTAGTAACTATTTTTCTTCCTTTTAATTACTTTTTGAAACTTAAGTATTGTGTAGAGTTTTTAATACTGACCACCTTTCCTTTCCAGCCCTTTGGGCAGGGAACTTGATTTTAGAGAAACAGATAAAATATTGTTCTTTTTTCCAATGTTTTCCCATTTCTCATTGTATGAGCTCTCGATTCCCCCAAAAGTCGTCATTCCTGATGACTCTCACAGCTGCATACTCATTTACTCACTCTTCAATCTACCACAGAGCTACTTTTGGCCTTTTTGCTCCCATTCATCTAAGTGTGACATGTGCTTTCCTGCACAGAGCTGAGGACGTTTCCTCAGTTCACCTCATGCTGAACTGCCAGAGTTCGGATAGCATAATGGACAAAGAATTTGTCACACTTGAACAGTGAAGAGTGTTGAAAGCAATCACTCTTTAAACACAAGTCACTGTCTTTACCTCTGTGGACTTCAAACGTCTAACAGTGACACACAGGTGGATCAGCTGAGCACTTGTGAGAGGTCAGACAGGACTTTCTGTTAATAAACCAGAAGCCAGTGGCTGTCAAAGCACTGACTGTTTCCAGAGAATGCACTGAATAAAGAGATTAGAGCAAAGAGAGGCAAATCTGTAAGATTTGGGTGCAAAATTAAATAAAATTAAGCCAAATAGTAAACCTGAAGCAGCAGTGACTTTTAATAAGTCACATTATATGCAATTCTCCCAAATGTAGTAAAGATGATTTATTCTGTGGAAATCATTGTCTTCCTTGGTGTATGATACTTAATATATGCATTCCCCATTTATTTGTTCATCCAGTAAGTAAGTGTATGTTAAGGGCTGGGTGTGTAAATAAGATATCAAGTAAATAAATGAATAAATGTACAGATTGCCAGGATATTAACTAGGCATCTAAAACTAAACAGTTAATTTTAAATGACACAAATCATTTTCACAGAGTTTTAAAAAGTGAGGTTTTGATGAACTAAACTGTTTTTGAAATAATCATTTTATCACGGTTAAAAGTGTTTTTAAAATCTCTTTTATTGCGAAATTTGGCAATATATATCCAAAAAAACACTTATGTTAATTCTTCCCAGAGCCTCCAGTGAGAACTCAGTCTGGCTGGAGCCTTGGTGTCCGTCTGTGATACTGTGAGCAGAGAACTCGGTCATGCTGGGCCAGACTGTGACCTACAGTTCTGATGTGAGCTAACCCTTGAGTGTTGCCTTAAGCCAGTGAATTTATGGTAATGTGTGACGCAGTGTATTAGTCAGGGTTCTCCAGAAACATAAGGTGTGTGTGTGTGTGTGTGTGTGTAGACAGACAGAGACAGAGAGATTAACTGTAAGGAACTGGCTCCTGTGATTTTGCAGGCTGGCAAGTCCAAGTTCTGCAGGGCAGCCTGGCAGGCTAGAGGCCCAAGGAAGAATTTAGGCTGTAGCTCGAGTCTGAAGACAGTCTGGAGGCACAATTTCTCTTCCCAAGGAGGTCAGTCTTTCCTCTTAAGACTTTCAACTGATTAGACGAGGCCCACCCATATAATGGAGGGCAATCTGCTTACTCAAAGTCCACCAATTTAAATATTAATTGCAGCTAAAAAAAAAAATGTATACCATCACAGCACTATCTAGAATACTGTTTGACCAAATATCTGGGTCCCACAGTGTAGCCAAGTTGATACATAAAATGAACCATCAGACACAACAGTGGAAAACTAATACAGGAAGTCACTAGGGAATTCCCTGGCACTCCAGTGGTTAGGACTTCACGATTTCACTGCCATTGGACCAGGTTCAATCCCTGGTAAGGGAACTAAGATCCTGAAAACCAGTGGCACAGCCAAAAAAATAAAATAGGAAGGCACTAAAATATTAGTAATGGTTATCTTTGGGTGGTGGACTCGTAGCTGAATTTTATTTTTTTTAATATTTTAAAACTTTTTCCAAAAGCATATATTAATGTTAAAATAAGAAAAGATATTGAAAATCAGTTGTATTGTCTTCTAAGCGCCCTCGTAACCTGTAATTACTGTCTCTCCAATAATAACACTGCATTTAAAATGAATTTTCCTTGTGTTGTAAAGTTACAGTAGTAATAAATTTATGCTCAGTGACTTTATTAGACTTTTCAGCTGCAAGTGGAATTATAATTTTATGTGGATTTTAAAGCCATAAAATGAAATTTATTCCCAGTAGTATTCCCACATTTTGTGTCTCCAAGGCTCATGTTACATGAGACTTACAGAAAGAGATGCTGGTGGAGAGATGTGTGTCATTGGGAGTAGTTGCAGCTTGGTGTTGTCACCAGGGAACCTCTTCCTTGATGGAGTGAAAGGGATGAGCATTTGAGGGTTACTTACCTGGAGTCTCTCTAAAATCACTTCTAAGTCCAACACCACAAGGAGTACTTGGAAAAGGAGCCTCCAACATCCCCCTGGTCCAGACAGTCAAGGGCTTTCCCGGGACAGATGCCCCTCCCAGCGTCGGGCCCCCTCCCAATATCGGGTGACTTTCAACTATTGCAGAGTTCCCATACTGAGAGTTTTCCATCTGTCATTTTCCTGCACATTTGATGTCATAATTCTTCTTTTTTATCTTCTGTGTTTTACTCTACTTCTTGATTAAATTATGACCTCTTCGAATGACAATGTACACTCATTTCTTTTTATTATCCCTGTAATTGTCATCCAGTGAATGTTCAACAAACATTGCTAGCTGACTGGGACCCCATTTATGATCTCTTTGTGGTACAGTTACACTCTTATTTTTATTTCAAATGGAGGTACATGTAGTGATTATCTCCTATCACAACAGGATAGTAGATTCTACTATTGATTCCTACGTTTGTACAGTGAGTATCAAATAGTTATTAAATTCAGCATTTGTCATTAAACATTGCAATAGTAAAAGAACTCTTTCTTCTTAAGTAGCATGTACCTCTTATTTTATACAGTGGTAGGTAATCACATATTTAAGCTATAAAATCAAGAGTCAGAAAATATAATGGAGTGAGAAAAATAGAAATACATATTTAACTGCTGCAGTGGTATTTAATCTCAGGTGCTAATAGGGAAAATACTGGAACAAAGGCAGTTATTGCAGGGTAGAACAGAATGTGTTCTCCCCACATGCCGCATCCTCTGCACACACCAGCTGACATGGAATTTATTTATTTGATATGGTCTCCGTTACCAGACTTCCCTCTAAGTCTCCTGAGAGCACAGAACACGTCTGCGTTATCCTGACACAGAGTAGATGCTTAATAATATTTGATGGATGGAATTGCTTATAAGGAAGTTTTAGCTGGGGCCAATTATGTGTGGTTATTAGAGGTAATTTCTACTGTAACTTTGTGTCCCACTCATCTCCTTTGTGAGGCTAATAATTCTCTTAAAAAGTTGTTCCTGAAGGTCACACAGAGCCACTGAAGATTTCAAGGAGGCTAGCAGATTTCTATTCTAGAGAGATCGGTCTGTCTGGGTGGACACAATTAGGTGTCGATCAGGAAATCCAGATGACTTGTCAGGGGCTGCCTTAGTGATGGCAGTGGGAGTGGAGAAAATGTGTGGGGAGGTACGCATGTTAGGGACAGAGCCGGACACAGGAGCAGGCACAGGCGAACCCCCAAGGCTGCGACTTGGGCGGGGCTGGGGGTGTGATTCAGTGAGAGGGGGAGACCGGCAGGAGGAGCAGACATCGGGAAGGTGCTGAGTCTAGCCTGGACACATTGAGTCTACAGTGGCGGAGAGGAGTGGCCCCCGCAGTCCTGGTGACCAGGTGAGAGACCTGACCTCCCAGACCCGGTGCTGCCTACCTGCCGACTGCCCACTCTCTCTGCCTTCTGGGCCTGGTGGAGGGGTGGGCACGGTGGGGACATGTCAGAAAGACACAGACTAACCTGAAGGAGCCCCAGTGGCCAAAACTAGGACAGTTTGAGCCACAGAAGAAAAAAGTATTGGATTCTCATCCACAAAAGAAGCGCCCATGAGTCCATACAGATATTTGCAAAGCACTGAATACATAAATGATGGGGAAGCAGGATAGTGCTTTCTTGCAGTAGAATTTTTAACATAGGAGGATTGGGGGAAAGAAAATCACATCTGGGCCAGTGCCGCCATGCTAAATGATGCAGCAAGAGTGACCGATGGGTGAGCGAAGGCTCATGTCTGCTTGGCCTCAAAATATCTGCCTACAAGACGTGTATTAGTTATCAAGGGAGCGATAAAAATGTCACAGTGGAGAACCAGAAGGACCCTCCCCCACCTAACCAGGTAATTAGGGTTGACATCGACCCTCTGAGATGCAAAGACATCATACACCCTGGATATGGTGCACAGAGAAGCACATCACTGCTGAGGGGTTCTCACCAGAGATGCATCGCCTCCACCTGATGATGGAAAAAGTCCACAACCCAAGTGAGGGGATAGTTACGTAATAAGTGACGAACACTCTTCCAAAGCATCCGTCATGACAGACAAGGGCGGACGGGGGACTCGTCACAGGCTGGAGGAGATTCAGGAGCCAGGACGACCAAACGCAGCCTGGATTCCTGGGATGGATCCTGGACCATGAAAAGATCACTCGTGGGAAAACTGGTCAAATTCTAATAAGTTCCAATTGCCTGGTGTTTCTAATTATACTACAATTATGTAAGATGTGAACATTAAGGAGAGGTGGGGGAAGGGTGTATGGAAACATTCTGCAATATTCTTGGAACTTTTTGTGGGTTCAGAATTATTGCAAAACGTTGTTTGTAGTTAATGATATGCTGTGGCTGGTAAATGTCACTGAAATTGGGTCTTTCTTTAGCAATTCAGCCATCTGTTTACACATCACTGCTTGGAGGTCATGTCTGCTCCAGGATCTTTAGCTCTGAAGGTGAAAGGCTCAAGCAAACTGGAGAATGTGCTGACTGATAAAACCAAAGTGTCCAGGGCTGGAGACACCCTGAGGCCTGCATCCGCAGAGGTCCAGGCCACAACCCTGCAGACTCACTCCTGCTTTGCTGTGTGTTTGCTGCATCCAGACTCTCCCAGGCCAGGGAGGGATGGTCATGACCCATCCAGGCTGGCACTGGCCAGTCCAGTTCAGGGCGTTTGTTCATTCCCCATCAAGCAGATACTGACCGAGCTCCTGTGAGGTGTCAGGCACCGCTTAGGTGCTTTAGAAACATAATGAACAAAACAGACAGAAATCCCAGGCCTCGTGGTTCTTAGTCTCCAAAAGAGGAAGACACACCATTCACGTGATAACTAATCAGTAATAAATGAGTGAAGGGCATCACTTGTTAGAGGCGGGAAGTGCCATGGGGAAAAATGATCCAAGTCTGGGGGTCTGGTAGGCCTGCGAGTGTGGGTATGTGGGTGGCTTGGGGAGGGTGTTGCAAGTAAAGTGGCCTGGTCAGGGTGGGCTTCCCGGGAAGGTGACAGCCAGGCACAGGTGTTGGCGAGAGGATGTCTGAGTTCCTGGCGGGGAGCAGGGCGTGCTGCAGAGTCACGGGAGAAGCAGGGTCCGGTGAGGCTGGAATAAGTCGCCAGGAGGGGAAAGGTCGTCAGAGAGGCGAGAGGCGATGGGTTGGGTGGGAGGGCAGGTTAGCGGGGCCCCGCCATCCACATGATCATAAATCCATTGCCGCGTTACTTTGGGGGACAGAGGGAGCCAGTGGTTTGAGCAGACAGGTGAAGTCATCTAATTCATGTCTTAACAGCCTTAAGGAGAAAATCACCCATGACCCTGATCAGAAGGGTGAGGCCGACTTTGTCCAGAGTCATCACGGCGGGTGTGGCCACCACTGCGATGGGTGTTACAGGCGGAGAGGGACCAGGCTCAACTGTGAACACACAAGGACAAGCAGGGGTTCCAGCCCGGGAGCAGGGTGGGGTTGCGGATGGAAAATCTCCAAGAGGAAACATCAGGGCTCAGGGATTCTGGCCAAACCCACCTTACAGGATTCTTGCTGCAGGCGGGCAGGTGATCAGACCTCACCTGGAGGAGAGTGGGGCACAGGGAACCCCATCGGAACTGGGGGTGAGCAGATATCAGGTGAGGGATTCTGGCTTCTCTGACTTGGCAGGATTCTCCCTAAAATTGGGCTCTTTGGGGGCAGAGTCAGGAGGCCGGGGCTCGGAGGGGCCCGACTGAAGCCTGTCAAGGAGAAGTTCTTTGTCAGCGGGAATGCTGGCTCCAGGGTGGAAGTCGGCCTGGAGAAGCTGCAAGGGCAGAGGCAGGGAGACCAGTGATGCTGCAGTAACCAGCCTTCCTGATTCAGGTGATGGAGGCCACAGCAGGGCAGACAAAGCCAGAGCAAGAAGCAGTCAGATTCTGGGTGTGAGGCAGCAGAATTTCGGAGAAAGTCACCGTCCTCGCGGTAACTGCGCTGGATAATCCAGAGACGACAGGGCTGCTGGACCCGTAGCAGAGCTTCCCAGGGCGGCCAGCTGTTTCCGCGGCTGGCCGATTTCACCCATCACTCACAAATTCTCTGGGTTTTCCATTTTCTTCAAAATTGCCATTATCTTGCTTCCTTTTGCCAACTGTATGATGGAGTCATTGAATGTGCACTCTATCTTTTCTTTGATCACCACGATCCACAAGTATTTAGTTAGTGTTGATTATCATCGTTTGTGTGCAGTCTCTTCCCGCCGAGAGCGTGAGCTCCATGCACTTGCAGGCGAGTTCTGTGTTTCACATCTGTGCCCAGCGTGGTGGCACCCAAGAGGTATAGTAGTTAAATACGTAGGTAACAAGTTAATCAACGGTAAGGTATTCATCCAGTGTACCAGTTAGCTTGTTAATGGAATTAACTCCTTACTGGACCGCCATTACCTATAAGCCATACAGGTTGGTTAGCCCGACCAGCAGTGCTCGTTTTGTCCCGTTTGGTAGGCTTCTTCTGAATGTTTATGTAGCAGGGACTCGGAAGGCTGGTCACTGGACCGCACAGCACCTCGGACGGGCCCTGAGAGCGCCTTCCCTGAAGGCGCAGGTCTGTCTGACCCACACCCCCGATGTCCTGGCCGTTGGTAAAACCGTTGGGCCGGGCAATGACATCAGTAAAAGCTTCACGTCACTGATCTGGTGTCCTGTTTCCCCGCCCTCGGATGGGGCACCGAGCCCAGCTCAGGGCTGAACAGTCAATACGTCCTGTCGTGGTGGTTATTTGTCTAAGGGACCAGGCCTGGGAAAGGGTTAGGATACTTCTAAGCCAGGCTGCACGTTCCCTCATTGTTCTCCGGGCAGGAAACGCCGGTCAATACGTGACCGTTTAATATTTGATGAGCTCCAGGGCAATGATTACACTGAAGTCTCCTCCACGAGAAGAGTTCCCGACCCTGCCTCCCCACCCTACAAGGACCTCAGGGCCCCATTTCTGCATCCCCACCTGCCCTGTGTCAGGGATTCCACAGTCACACGTCACCATTCTCAGTGCTCAGAGCAAAGTTGGCACAGGGGTGCCCGAGATGTTTAAACAACGACCACACCGGTGACCAGACGCTCCGGACTCTGACCGGAGGTGGTCAGCATCTGCGTGGATTCAGGCTTTCTCTCCAGGAAGCAGGGCTGAGTGAGCTGTGCCCTGGGGGCCCTGCTCTCAGTGCACGGCGCTTGCCTGTCACGCAGATACAAACCTTGTCTGCCAGCACCGGCGGAGAGACTTTTCAAGAGTGTGTTTATTATTGTTTGTGGATGAAATGGATAAACGTCCAGATTCTCTGCAAGATCCCTCAGTGGGGTCCCCTCTTCTTCTGTCCAAGTACACCTGCGTTTCTCAAACTGTGGGCTGGTCCATAGACCACCTGACATAGACTCACCGAGAATGTTTATTAAAATTCGGATTTGGGGCTGACCCCACCCTCTAAGTCCATCTAGGGAATGTGATCTAGGAATCTACATTATTGGCAAGCCCCCAGGGGATTGTGATACAGGTTAGCACTTGTGAAACCATTAAATGGATGTTTTCCTGCTGCCCCGACACTAGCCTTTAATATAAACCGGCAACTGTCAGAAATTTTAATAAAGAAGAAAGCTCTGTACTTGCTTAAAAAACGATCTCAAACATAGAAGGTGTGGATGTAAATAGCCCTGAAAGGATCTCAGGCCAGAGGAAAGTTCCCCTGCGATGGTCTCGAGAATAGTCGCCGAGTGGAGCCCTTGCCCAGCACCGCCGGAGGGAGGTCTGACACTCTGTACGGGGCTCGTGGTGTGACGAGATACATGCTGCGGTCGCCTCTGTCTTTGAAGCCCTAGTGAGAGAAGTGGGATGGAGGTCATGGCTTGGCAGCCAGCTTCTCTGAATCTTTGCCGCGGCCTGAGTCACTGAACCGTCTGCACGACCCTGAAGTGCGTGGGGCTGGGCTGGTCCTTGTCAAAGGGAGGAAGTCTGGGTCAAGCACATTAGCGATGCACTCAGCCTCACACTGCGAGGGTGGACAGAGGGAAATTCAGACCCCGGACCCAGGTCCCCTGGCTGCAGACCTCTGCTCTTCTCGGCCCGCAGCCCCTCCCTCTTTGCAGGGGTTGGTTGGGGGGCGCATGTTAAGGTGAAGCTGAAAGCCCTCCTTTTGCGTTTGTCTCCGTTCACGTGGATGGTGATGTGCAGGACCTTTCAGAGGAGAAGGTTTATCACAACCGGGAGAAGGAAGGCCATTTCCATATTCCCCTGAGGTCTTTTTGTTCACAGCTCAGAAAGCAGATGGTGGCAAGAATTTCTCCTGATTGCACCAATCGGACCGTCTAGTGAGACCAGCCTGTACTTTTTCCATTAGCTTTACAAACTTTCCCCATCCTTGTTTGCCTAAGATGCCGCTTCAGGGTAGGATTTTTCCATTTAGCAATCTGAGACCTTGCGCTCTGCTCATTTCAGCGACCACCCCCAGCCCCGTGACTTTAAAGTTCTCTCATCTAAGGGAGGAAACAAAGCATGAGGCCCTGTGCTGGCTCTGAGGCCTTGGGTCAGTGATGGTGCCAGAACCAAAGCTGGCAGCTCTCTGCTCTGGAGAGAAACCGTTGCATGGTTTTGTATTCTGCTGAGCTATTATTTTATCACACAGTTGTAATAATGCATTGCAAATGTTTTAAAACATATGTATAATACTAAAGTAACACGTGCAGGCTTTGGAGGTAGCGATCTTTGTGCAGAATGTGTAGCGCCTGCTCTGGGACCTTTGGGCCCTGGGTCCCCTCTCAGGAAGGATCCCCTTGCCTTCATGAAGCAAGTGGGTTGGCATCCCTTCCCCAGAGAATCATAGACAGCCTCAAAGGAGATGAGGACAATGAAAGCGCTTTGTGGTCACCTGTGCGGCCTTGGGGCCTCCTCTCCCCTCCCGGTGACGCCCAGGGCCCGTGAACACACCGTGAACTGGTGAGTGGGGCCTCAGCTTCCTTTGGAAAATTCCTCCCAAACCATCATTGTGAACATACATTTCACTTCAATTGACAAGTGACAGAAAACTAAATATTGTCCTTTTCTTATCTGATTCCTAACAGCTTTACTAAGATATAGTTTATAGATCATGCAATTCATCCACTTGGCGTATACAATTCAGTGGCTTGTAGTATATTCACAGAGGTCCTTGTGATCAATGTCAGGACATATCTTCACACTGAAGGAGCCCCTCACCCACCGGCAGTCACTCCCCAAATCCCTCCCCAACCACAGCCACCAATGTGCTTTCTGTCTCCACGGGTTTGCCAGTTGTGGATGTTTCATGGACGTGGAATCCTACAGTACGTGCCCTGTGTGTCCAGCTTCTTTCGCTCAGCATGTTGTTAAGGTTCCTCCGCTTTGTGGTGGGTGTCAGTTCTTCCTCTCTTTTTCTGGCTGAAAGATATTCCATCATGTGGCTACATCACCGTTTGTTTATCCATCCATCACTTGATGAACATTTAAGTTGTTTCCACTTTGGGGCTCTTATGAATAGTTCTGCAGTGAACATTCATGCACAAGTTTTTATGTGGATGCTTATCTTCATTCTCTAATACCTGGGGGTGGAGCTGCAGGGTCATTTGGGAACATGAGATGTATCCTTTTGAGGAGCTTCCAGACTGTTTTTTTTTTGTTTATTTGCTTGTTTTTTGTTTTTTAACATCTTTATTGGAGTATAATTCCTTTACAGTGGTGTGTTAGTTTCTGCTTTATAACAAAGTAAATCAGCTATACATACACATATATCCCCATATCTCCTCCTTCTTGCGTCTCCCTCCTACCCTCCCTATCCCACCCCTCTAGGTGGTCACAAAGCACTGAGCTGATCTCCCTGTGCTATGCGGCTGCTTCCCACTAGCTATCTATTTTACATTTGGTAGTGTATATATGTCCATGCCACTCTCTCACTTCATCCCAGCTTACCCTTCCCCCTCCCCATGTCCTCAAGTCCATGCTATATATCTGCATCTTTATTCCTGTCCTGCCCCTAGGTTCTTCAGAACCTTTTTTTTTTTTTTTTAGATTCCATATATATGTGTTAGCATACGGTATTTGTTTTTCTCTTTCTGACTTACTTCACTCTGTATGACAGTCTCTAAGTCCATCCACCTCACTACACATAACTCAATTTTGTTTCTTTTTATGGCTGAGTAATATTCCATTGTATATATGTGCCACATCTTCTTTATCCATTCATCTGTCAATGGACACTTAGGTTGCTTCCATGTCCTGGCTATTGTAAATAGAGCTCCCAGACTGTTTTTAAACTGGCTGAACCTCATCTACTTAATAATGTAAATTTTCAATGTATTCTATACTATGTTGTGCTTTATGTATAAATATATTTGTATAAACTGTATCCCTCATTTTAACTTTTTAATTTTCTTATTTATATCCATTTATGCTTTCATCTCTGAAGGCTTACAGGCACATCATTTTGTAACAAGAGCAGATTTTTTCATGAACCTTGATACATTTACATCCATTGGTGCTGATAGAGTGTCATAACATGGAAGATAAGTAATTGGAGCTTTTCCTTAATACTCATCGTTCTTTCTGATTTTTTAATCTCTCTGCTTTCCTTACAGTGGACTCTAGTTCATAATCCTTTGAGCAATAGTGCCACCTTTTCCTTAAAATACATTTCATAAGTTGAACTATAAGGCAATTTGAATGGAGAAGAAGGGGATTTTTCGAAAGACATTGGGTCTCTTTAAATATATCCTTCGGAAAATCGAATTCTATTAAAATTTATGTGCCGCCCAGCAAGCTCCTTGAGAACAAGGGCGAGTATTCAATCATCTTGTTTCTGTCCTTGGTGCCCAATAAATGTGTGTTAGATAAATGACTCATTTTGCTGGGTAAACATATTTGGGGAGAGCGTTTTAACACCAAAAAACATCTCCTAAGAGGGGTTGTTCTGCTGTGGTCCTTACTGATGATGTTGGTCTGCAGGCCTCTGGGTTCCTCTCTGTTTATACGGACTCTGCGTACACAGTTCACTAATATTGACCTCTATTTTGTGTCTCTTTGGAAAAATAAATTATAGTGAAAGATGCTAGCAAATTGAATTTCAAAGAATAAACCTCAGAAATGCTGAATGTCAAAGGTTTAAATGGATACCCTCTATTCTGGTTACACTCAGCAATTTCTAATACAAATATGGGTAGTAAGGCAAGTTTTGTGATATGTGACTTAGAGGGTCTTGGGATCAACAGTGTTTTCAGTAAAATGGACCCGAGGAGCCTTTTGGTGGAGCCAGAGGGACCCTGGGGGACGCTGTTCTCTGTAAAAATCGAGGTGTGGCTTCAGCTGCCACTTGGAATACTCGGCATCCAGGAAACACAGTTTCATCATCACACAGAGGGCTTAGAGGGTCATAAACTCAACAGTGGGCTCTTTAAATAAGCAGAAAGGACATGTATGAGAAAATAAGGGAGGATCTCCAGCAGGGAAAGAGCCTCACTCGGAACTGGAACTGCCGTAGTGAAGCCAGTGCCTGCCAGCCCCATTGTGCAAACACCTCTCGGTTTGACACCCCCGGGCCGAACCCCAGCCACATGACCTTGTAGACGCGATCCCGCCGTTAGCGTGGACTCTGCTTTGTGATCCTGGCTTTCACCCAGGTCTGGGGGAATGCATCTCATCAGAGGAGCGCAGGTCATGTGCCCTTCCCCCGGCTCCAGGGGAGTCTGAGAAAGGAACTAGTTAACGTGTGTAGTCCTGCAGGAGGAGCCTGCCTCTGCCCGTCGCAGTGGCGGATTCTCTGAACAAACAACAACAAAAGGACTGAGACGTCTGTGAGCCAAATAGATGACAGAGACCATCACCACATAATGTAAAACTAAAACGCCCCAGGTAGGAGCTCCGGAGAACTAACTCTGCTACAGAAAGCAGCCATACACTCTGGAGTGTGTTAAGTATGTGCTAGATATCTGTCTGAGACATTTATCTGTGAATTCACTGTGTATGTACGAGATGTGCGTGTATACATGTAGCGTGTACATATGTAATTAGACCAACACAAGTGGAGAGAGAAATTGTGATGGAAACTGCAATGTTGCTAAGATGTTATTAATTCTCCGCAGACTGAGGTATCATTTCAATGCAACCTCAGTCAAAGCTGATGCAATTCAAAGCAGCCTCACTTTTTAGAGAAACGGACAGGAAGATTCTAAAATGTGTGTGAAAATGCAAAGGACCTTAGGAGAGCCAAAACAATCTTGACAAAGAAGAACAAAGTTGGACAACTCACACTACCTGATTTTTTCCAGCCCTAGAACCAGCTGTCTCTTCAAGGATCCCTGTTGCCTTTCAGGAGAATGGTGTTTAGAAACCAAGATCTGGGCACTGGATGTGCTCACTGCTAGTTTCCTTAGCAGGCAGAGCTGGTATACACGCTTATATCTATAATTATTTACTTTGTCTACCCGTCTGCATCTGTATCAAGCTGAACATGAATTCATACCGATGCCTCTGACTATAATCTAATGCAACATGGTTCATTCTAGCTTTTCTCCCTCCCCTTGCTTATCTGTACAAGATAGGTTTAAATTTCCATTGAGACTTCCTCTTTGAACCAATTTAGAAGACTGGTGTTGTTTTGTTTTGTCTTTGTTTTTGTTTTTTCTAGTTGAAACACTCGCTTTATTGTCGACTGACTGAAATTTATTGTACTAAGGTGCTGAAATACTGAGGTGCTAGTCAACAGCATTGTTAGCATGTGTCAGACCCTACTGACTAATTCACTCAAAGATTTTATTTTATCTTTTGCCACTTTGTCCAAGACAGTAGTGATAGCTTTAGTTGATAGATAGCAGGCATGTGAGTATAGCAGGAGATCCAGCTCCTTGGTCTGTTTTATTCATATGTTAAAAAAAAGTTCGGAAAGTTGATCAAGGCATGTCATTAATTAATCCTTAAAACAACTGAAACCAAATCCATGCCAAAGTTCCTGCTTGACACGTGTTCCTCAAAAGATATTATCTCTTTCAACATATACAAAGCCAAGAAAGGCATAGTTAAGGGAAGGAATATTACCTACATAGTATTATATATCAGCTTTTCAGCATGACAGAGAAAAGGCAGAGCTCCTTCATTTAGAAACTGGGTCTCTTCTTCACATACTCTGCCAAAATACATAGTCTGACCAAAAGAGGTAGGAGTCTTGATAATCTGCTCGTCTTTTAATCCTCACTAATAAAGATGAACAAATACTCATCACATGAACGTCAACTAGTCTAAGCAGATGGACCACACAGGTCACTTTTCAGAACCTGTTCTCATATCTGAATTGAGTCACTGCAGACCTAACTTTCAAATATTTGGGGATTTTCCAGAAATCTTTCTGTTACTGATTTCTAGTTTAATTTATTTTGGTCCAAGAACATACTTTGTATGATTTCTATTCTTTCAAAGTTGCTAAGGTTTGTTTTAGAATATAGTCTATTGTGCTGAATGCCCAATGGGCACTCACTTGAGGAGACTAGGGATGGTGCTGTTGTGGGTTGGAGACCATCTGCCCTTAAGACAGAGAGCTATTGGTGTCAGAATAGACCAGGATTTCTCACCCTCAGCACTAGTGATATCTGGGGCCAGACGACTCTTTTCAGTTGACGACTCTCTGTGCACGATAGAGTTTTGGTAGCATCTCTGCCTCTGCCCAGCACCCACCCCAAGTTGTGACAACAAAATATCTCCAGGCATTTCCAACTGTCCCGCGGGAGGTGAAATCTCTCAGGATAAGGAAAACTCAAAAGGACAGAATATATCAATGTGACACAAGAGTGAATCTAACCATCACAATTTAAAACTTCTGCTCACCAAGAGACTCCAAAAAGAAGGGGACAAGGCAAGCCACAAAGTGAAGGAAAATATTTGAAATGCCTATCTGACAAAGGATTTGAATACAGAATACATAAAGAACTCCCACAAAACAAAACTATGAAGACAAATAACCCGATTAAAAATGGGGGGAAAAAGTTGAAAAGTCACTTCACAAAAGAAGATGTACAAATAACCAATCATCACATCATTAGTCATCCAGGAAATGAGGAGTAAACGTTAAGGAGACACCACTTCACTTTCAGTACAATGGCTCAGCTTGAGAAGAATGACAACCTAGAATGCTGATGAGAGTGTGGGTGAGGGTTACAGAAAAGAAACTGTCAGAATTCATTGAGTCCTGAATGTGGGCTCTGCACATTTCACGTGTATCAATTTGTCTCAATTTATAACAATGTAGTGGTGTTTATTTTTCTGTTCCTTGATTTCTATTTTAGAAAAAATTATGTTCTTTTGATGACTTCACCTAGGTTTGTTCTTTTCAAAAAAATCAAACAGTTGAAATGTTTTGTTCGGACAAAATCTGACCCGGAAAAATGGGGGCCCCATCTGAGCAGCCCCCCTGTCAGCTCCCCCAGGTGTGTCCTAAGACGTTTCTACCAAACTCCCAGACATTGTGCATTAGGAACACCTGCGCTCCCATCTGCATCCCCGACACCGTAACCCTGAACATACCTCCACTGTAGCACCGCCAGATGTAAGAAAGACAAAGAGTGAAATTTGAGTTTCAGGTAAACAGTGCATTTTTTTAGTATAAGGATGTCCCATTTGGGACACGTTTGGAACATACTGATATTAAGAGTTACTTGCTGTTCCTCTGAACTTCAAACTCAACCGGGTGCCCTGCGTTTTGATCTGGCAGTTATTCCTCCATCTTTGCTGTCTTCCGCGCCTGACGCTCTTCCTGGCACCCGCTCGAGGAAATCCGCAGAATTTACTGGAAAGGTACAAAGGCTTTTCCCCGCAGGGGGTGCTGGCCAGTAAAATAATACACGTGAGGAGCAGAGGAGCAGAATCGGAGTAGCAGGTCCAGACAGTCGAGCGAGGCACGAGGGGAAAGTGCAGGACGCAAGGGCAACCTCGGCAGAGTGTAGAAAGTTCACGGACTCCGGGCTGCAGGCAGCTCCTCCCTAGCGAGCCCCGGACGCCGGCCACCTCCTCTCCGGATGCGTTTCCAGCCACGTGACGTGAGCCATTCCTCCGTGAGACCCCCACCCCCACCCCCAGCCTTCAAGTCAGATGCAGGTACCTGATTCTGAGCCTGTTTCCTGCCCCGTTTCAGAAGCCTCCATAGAGGCGGGAAGGTCTCAGCTGTCCCCAGGCCCCGAGTGCCAGGTCCTCCAGTGTCACTTTTAGGGTCTGAGCGCTTGTGTTGTCACCAACAGACACCCCGGCCCAGCATGGTGTAATTAGGGCACAAGCACACCTTCATCTCCTGCGACTGCAATTAAAGCTTAAAGGACCCTTTTAGTCTAAATACGGAAATAATCTGGAAAAAAACATTTTCTGAAATCACTTAATTGCAAGCTTATGTGACATGTGTGCTGAAAGACATTAGAATAATTTCCATTTTGTCGGAGGAATAGCACACACACACCTATATCTCACACACACACACACTTTCTCACACCCCTATCTGTAATGATGTTTAGAATGTTCCGTTCTCCACGTAATGCAGTGAAGACAGTGGTCATATATGCATGCCATTCCGGTCAGATTCCATTTATAAAAATGTGAAGTTGCCCTCTGTATCTAGAATAAACACATTTAGTTTGAAAAAAATGTTTTCTTATATTTCTCCTTCATACAACCTACTTAGAGTCTTGACTGTTTTTGTAAGGTGACAAAAATAAAGAGAATTGTTTATTTTGTCTAAATATTCAAGCATATCCACGTGGATCTGATAGCTGAATCCAGAGGCCTGGCATGTGTTTTGTTACATGAATTTGTTTTTACGATGATCCGAAGTCACAGAAGAGGTTTGTGAGCCTGTGGTCCAGCAGACAACTCTGACAGTTTGCAGAGGGAAAGGAAGAAGTAGAAAACTAGGAAACCTCTTTTATACGACTCCTTTTCACTCTTACAGCTTTCCAAAATAGGTTTCCAATCTCATTTATGCATATATGACTGTCTAACGTGGGCATCATTTGAAAGGGAAAAAAACTGGAAAAAAAAATGTTTCATGTTATTTTAGAAAACGTTCTATGGTTTCCTCTTAAGAATTTCTGAGCCACCAGAAAGTCTATACATGAAGATGTATTTCCATGCCTGACAACTGGGATGTCGAAGTAGGATTTATTCTTATGAGGGAATAACTGAGGGGCTTAAAGGGAACTTCAAAGTGGTATCAACTCCCGAAGACGGGTTTCTGAGGAAGAGCAGAACTCCATCGTCAGGAACTGAGGGAGAGGGACAGGCCCTGGGGTCCCGGCCCCGGTTCCAGTGGGTCACGACAGCCCTGCCCCTCCACCGTCGACTCACCTCCCCGTCTCAGCTCCTGATCCATCTCCGGGTCTGTGATTCGTGAGGATCGCTGGCCTTCCTGGGCAGTATTAGAAGATGCCAAGCTATTAAAATGTTTAAAGTTCTGTTAACCCTAATGTGGCACAGTTGGGTTTTTTTTTTTAATTTATTTATGGCTGTGTTGGGTCTTCGTTTCTGTGCGAGGGCTTTCTCCAGTTGCGGCGAGCGGGGGCCACTCTTCATCGCGGTGCGCGGGCCTCTCACTATCACGGCCTCTCTTGCTGCGGAGCACAGGCTCCAGACGCGTGGGCTCAGTAGTTGTGGCTCACGGGCCTAGTTGCTCCGCAGCAGGTGGGATCTTCCAGTTGGGTTTTTTTAACTGTTTAAAACATTTGGTGATAGAGGACCAGACTTTTCAGGCCTTCTTCTCCTGTGACTCAGCAGCTGCGATCTTGGGGCTAAAAGCATGAGTTTCGGAGCCAGGCTGCCTGGCCCCGGAGTCTAGCTCTGCGTTCGCCCCGGGGGCACCTGGGCAAGGTGCGCCTCGGTCTGCCTGTTTGCACAATGAGGCCCTACCGTGTGGGGTTCCCGCGAGCGCTGAATGGGTTGGTACCGGGTCAGAAGCTTACAGGAATCCAGCATAACAGTGTATAGTAAACGTTAACTGTTGTGAGTCTGTAAAAGAAAACAACCTGATTAACTTTCTATAGTGGAAGCCCTTCTTTAAGAGGCTACCCTGTGTTGGAATAAGGAGATGGTTGGGAGTTTTTAAAATGTATTTGAAACGTAGAGTCACAAATACACGGAATTGTGTGTGGGTACCACCCAGCCACGACCAAAGGGGCATTTGCTGTAGTTCTGAGTCACCCCCCCGGCTCACGGCGCCAGGCTCTGGGCTGGAAATCTGGATACAGAGATCAAGAAGACACAGCCCTTCTCTTAAAGATTCTCAGAACTTTAATTTGAGAATGTTGAAACGGTGAAGAGAGGTGTTAATCAGCAGGGAAATGTCTTCTGTAGGAAGGAAATAAGATAAAAGTGCTAACAGGTAGAAATCGTAGTGTGAAGTCAGCGATTCAAGGAAACACAGAAGGAGAGGGGAACCCAGAAAGGTTTTATTTTTGCAAAAACAAACATGAGGCCGAGAGCCTGAGGGTCCGGGCAGCACACCTCCACACGCACCGCCAAGGCCGCGATGCTCAGGCCCCTGCAGGTGACCTTGGACTAAACACGGTGCAGGTGAGGCTGGCGAGGTCACGTCCAAGCTAGCCTGGGCCCCACGTGGCGGCCGTGGGCGCTGGAGGTGGTCGCACACCTGCCTGCTTCCAGCTGCGGGCCCACGGAGGCACAAAGGGACCCGTGGCCGTGCTGGTGCAGACCCCGGCCGGGAGCAGCGGGGGTGACGACGAGTTGGGCAGGGGCTTGCACCCTTTACGAGCCAAGGTCAGAGCTGGCTCCAAGCTCACTTCTCTCCCATTCCTTTTCCTTTCTTTTCTTTTTTTTTTTCTTTGTTTTTTTGTTTTGAGTAGAGAGGAGGAAGGTAGGAGCTGGAATATGTTATACATCTGGTTTTAAAACAAAAATTATTTTTATAATAATTTACAATATAAATTGTATTCTATTAATATCTAAAAATGCATATTACTAATTTTACCCAAAATAATGACTTTATAAGAAATGGGCTTTGCTTAATTAGAACTTTTCATTGAGCCCATTTTTTTCTCTTCTGCCCCATTTCTAAAGAAGTAAGGCACAGAGAAAGCAATTTACATCAAGAGTTTACTTTGAAAAACAAGGGAACATTCTTCGGCCATATATGGAGTCAGAATTAGCAACCTCATATTTAGACACATTTTTATACACAGGCCTGTGCGGTGATCCTATTTAATGTTCCCGTTGTGATCTGCAATAGGAAAGAAGAATAAACTCATTATTTGTGTCCACATTATTCCAGTTTGGGGTCAAATAAGAGGAATTCTTACTATATTGTGGAAAGTCTGTCACCAAAAGCTGAAAGGAGTTAAGTTAGTCAGAAACGTAAGCTAAGCCGAACCTTCTACATGCCAGACGCCCTCAAGGTTTTCCCATACTTTTAACATTTTGCAGAAGAACAAGAAGGGATACCAGAGGAAATAGATTTTTAAAGCTGTTTGAGAGAAAATGATCCTTACGATAACAATATGGATTTGATTTTTCAGTCTGCTCTCTGCCTGTATTGTGTAATCTGCACAACTTCCCGTAAGTTAAAACTGAAGGCGAGCCTTTGATTTTTTTCTTTCATTTTTCTGAGTGTTGTAAAGTTGCTAAAAGCTACCCTGATTTTTATGAGACTCTCATGGTTTTTTGACCCCAATTCGCTCTGATGGTGTGTGAGTTACCTGTGCTTTCAGCACTTTTTTATTCTATGTGGAGTGATGCTAATGTCACTCCCTGATCATAAAAAGTCAGGTTTCAAAGCAAGTTTGTAAATAGGCTCCCCTGTTGCTTTTGAGGAAATCGCATCTGTGCGAGTGTCTGTCAGGAATGTTTACGTGAGGCAAAGGTGTCCACCGCAGGACGAAGTTTGGTAACAGCCTCTGGGCGATGCTCACGGAAGCCTCTTCTCTTCTCTCCGTGTCTTTCCTGTAGCCAGAGCTACCTGCAAGCTGCCAGCGACGGGCCTGCCGGCCACAGCCTGGACCCTTCTGCCAACTACAGCTCCCCGAAATTCCGCTCCCGGAACCAGAGCTACATGCGGGCCGTCAGCACCCTCAGCCAGGCCAGCTGCGTCAGCCAGGTGGGGTCCCTCCTCCCTCCCACCCCGCCCTGAGTCAGCCCCAGCCAGGGCCACAGGCCGTGAGCAGACGCGCATTCCGGCCTGGAGTCATCCTGGCCTGATTGCGCCCCCGGGAACTTTATAAGATTAATTGCGGGGGCAGGGGCTGCGTTTATGGCTCTGTCATTCTTTCTCCCGCCTGCTCTGAGCCGGGATGGCTGACTAGCTGGCCGTCTTGGCCTCCGTCCCCTCCGTCCCCTCCACGCTGATCAGCCTCCTTCCCTGTGTCACGCCCCCCATGTGGAGGGTCTGGGTCCCACCCTGAGGGGACACACAGGGTCTCCCAGCACCAGCTGCCCAAGTTTGCTGGTGTTTCTGGGGACAGACACCCTCTCAGCTCCAGGAAAGCCTGGAGCAAGGTCACACCCTCCCTTATTCTTTGCAGATGCCAGGTGGCAGGTGTGTCCAAACCTTCCCCTCGGCTTCTTACCGCTTGAGCGAGACGGAGGCCCCAGATGGAAGAGGGGGACCTGCCGGGGGGCCTCGCCGCGTCCCTGCAGACCTTCTCCCTCTTCCCCACCGGACCCGGCCCTCCTCACCCCTCACATCCTAGTCGCCACTCTGTACACGCCGGTGCCTGGTTCTCAGTGTCCCTGTGACCCAATGTACGGCTAGTGCGAGGGAATATTTTCAGTCTCGCCCTGGGATCCACAATGTGGCCATTGTCGTGGGAGCGGGCAAGCTCTGGGGACGGGGCAGCTACGCCCGCTCCCTGGGCGGGAAGACAAAACGGTCCCGAGGCCGAGGGCGCGAGTGAGGCTCTGAGCTGGTCCTCGCCGTGTTGTCCCCGGGGCGGCATCTTTGCTGAGGCTCCGCCCGGCCGAATCTCCTGAGCTCACCGTCCCTAGACAGTCTCTGCGTTTACTTTGTTTCTGCTCATCCACCATTCGGATAATTCTGACGATGCTCCCTTTTCCCAGGAGCCCGGGAAGCTCAGGGCTGCGGCGGACGCTTTGTTGCGCATCAGGACGGGTGCCGGGGCGGGGGGATGTCAGGAGACCCGCAGGGGCGGGGGGATGTCAGGAGACCCGCACGGGGGCGGGGGGGGGGCACCCTGCATCCTCACTCACTGAAGGAAGGACGTTTGCCTTCCTCCGTGTCAGGTCCTGCCATCGTCTCTTCTCTCTTTCTCATCTTTGAAAAGCTGTTTCAGTGTGATCGTAGCTTCTTTCTGTCATGCATCCTTTTTTTTTTTAAATTATGGTAAAATATACATAGCATAAAATTTACCATCTTAACCACTTTTCAGTGTCCAGTTCAGTGGCATTAAGTACATTCACATTGTTGGGCAAACGCCACCATCATGCAGAACTTTCTCGTCTTCCCAAACTGACACTGTCCCCACTAAACACACTGCCCTTTCCCCTTCCCCGGCCCCTGCCCCGCCGTCTACGTTCTGTCTCTGTGGACCTGAGTCCTCCAGGGACCTCACGTGAGTGACTCATACACTATGTGTCCTTCTGTGTCTAGTTTATTTCACTTTCCCCCAGGTCCATCCATATGGTAGCCTGTGTCAGAATTTGCTTCCTTTTTAAGGTTGAATTATATTCCATTGTGTGAATGGACCGCATTGTGTTTGTCCATCAACAGACACTTGGGTTGCTTCCCCCTCTTGGCTACTGTGAGTAACACGGCTGTGAACACGGGTGTACAAGTGTCTGTTCACGTCCCTGCTTTCAGTTCTTGTGCACGTATACCCAGAAGTGGCATTGCTGCATCAGACAGGAGTTCTAGTTTTAACCTTCTGAGGAAACTCTATATGGTTTGTCACAGCGCCTGCCCCATTTTTCACCCCTAGCAGCTGTGCACACGGTCCCAGGGCCCCCATACCGTCACCGTCATGCTTGCTCTGGAATTGTCATCCATCCTGACGCCCGAGGAGCCCACCCCCAGCTGTATGTCGACCTCTCTGCTACCAACGGGACAGTCACCTTTCTCACCATCTTCCCAATTTTCTCTTCTTTGGTTTCTCGGTGCCCACATTCTCCAGAAGCACTTTAAGTGCTTTTCTGCGTTTATAGTTCACAAAAGAAATCGGTTGCTTCAGCCCACACTGGTTATTTACCGCACTGGCTTAACGTCCTCCTGGGACATCTCCAGTGGGCCTGAGCTGTGGTTTGAGTTGCCAAGCAAAACACCCACTTTTCCAAATCTCCCTCAAGCTAGTGAACAAATCAGCTCTCAGAGAACAGGTCATTTCAGTTCCTGTCTAGACCAGTTTGAGATCCTTCTCAACTAATTGTTTGGGTGAAAAAAAAGTCCCCTTCATTTCTAGAACCTCACTAATCAGTTTTGTAGCTGGAAGCACTGTCCGAATGGTCCTCACGGAAACGTCCATCACTCGTTTGTGAAATGCACGTGCAAGCTTGATAGCGTCTCTTCCCGGTGGAGAAACTCCTGGGCGCAGGCGGGTTTGCAGAAGGGGAGGGATCCACCGGAATCCTGCGTCCTGGAGCTGGTGGACGCCGGCACCATCACTCGGTTTCTGGCTTTTTCAGGTTGTCTAACATGGATCTTTGACGTAAATGACATAAAACAATCTGAGACTTTTTGATATAATTCCACATAAGGGAAAACTTGGATTGAAAGGAATTTGTACTCCAGAAAATGTCATATTTCAAACCAGTGTGAGTGTTTCAGATGCGTTTGCCTCACTAGGCACCCAAGGTGATCATGGTGGGGTGTCGTCATTTGTCTTTGCCCTGAATTTGTGTGTCTCTTTCCAACGTCAGACACCCTCAAACCATTCGGATGATGCAGTCGCCCATTAATTTTTCTCTGGTCTTTTCTGACTGAACAACCTGAAGATTCTCTTTCTTACTCTGGGCTTCAGGCCAGCAGTCCCGCCTTTAAATCCCCCTCAGCACCTTCCTCCATGGGCTGTTCTCGCTGGGGTTTGTCCAGTGAAAGGAAAGGAGCCATTATTCTAGCTCCTGAATAATCTCAGGTAGAAGCAGGGGAGTCAGGTAAAGCATCTCAGGTAGAAGCAGGGGAGTCAGGTCAAGCATCTCAGGTAGAAGCAGGGGATTCAGGTAAAGCATCTCAGGTAGAAGCCAGGACCCACACCCAAGTCTACAATTAGAGGTGGGCAGAAGGTGTCTTCCCTATTGAAGGGGAAATCTGATTCTTTTACCTGCTTTTACTCTCTGAACAATTAGAGGAAAAGGATTAATTTGGTGTTTAAAACAATACTTTTTTATTTACCTGTCAACATAACCGGGGGTGTTCAGGAAGTTGTGGGTGACATTTCAAGCAGTGGAATGAATGACTGTTAGACGTGCTGGCCTGAGACGGTGACCAGGTCTTGGCAGCTGTAAGGACACGGCTGGGAGGAGTGAGTGGGTACTGGGGAGCAGAGGGGGTCGGAGGGCAGAGTCTACCTGCGCAGGGAGACCAGCCCAGGTTCCCGGGCCCCTCCGTGAGCCCCGTCTGTGGCCTCTGCCTGAGCCCTGATTCCACTCCCACCTTCCCATGCCCCCCAGAGCCTCAGCCCTCCCGTGTCAGGGTCACCGCAAGCATCCCCACACACGCTTCCATGTTAACATGTGCCCCCCGGGGGGTGGGCCCTAAATACAGGAGCAGTGAGGGCGGGGCCGTTCATCCAAGTCCCCTCCAACCACGGGGCAAACACCAGCCCCCCCGGCCCACCCCTGCCTCTGCCCACGAGCCCTGGGCCTGGGAGCAGCTGCACGTCACCTGCCCAACTGGGGCTTTTCGTTCTTAAAATTCCCATCCCTCCCCCACCCCGTGCTCTTTAACCTTGCCTTAGTGCTCTATGTCACTTTATTGGGTTTCCATTTAAAACCTCTAGACTTGGCTCCTGGGAAACACACGAGCGTTACCACCTAGAAACCTCAGAAGGCATGTCCCGCCATCAACTGCACACACGGAGGCCCTCAGCTCACCCGACGGTCAGGCCCCTGTGTGCACATCTCCTACGACCCCTGCACTAGCCAAAGCCTGCTCATTTCTTTTTTAAATACAGTTGGAACGTTTAGGTTCCCAGGGTGACTCTCTACTTGGAAATTAAATCTCAGGCTTGAAAATAATGACTTTACCTGCGGAACCATCTAACAAAGCGCAGGCACTACCATCCCAGACTGAAGGAGGGAAACAGCGTCGCCGGAGTTTAGGTGATACCCATGCTGTGTGTACACGGCAGCACCGTCCCGGACACGGGCCTGTGCTGCTCTCCTGGGACAAGGATGTGAGCGCGTTGCCGAGCTGGGCGCTAGTTTCCAGGACGCAGAGCGGACGCAGAGTGAGATCAGCTTGAGCCATTTCCATGAGTCTCGCAGGTACAGCCTCCACGCCTGGGGGTGTCTGAGCTGTAAACAGCCCAGGGCGCGAAGGCATCACCTGGAAACGGAGAAAGAGGGAAGACTAATATTCTGAACAGCGTGCGAAACTCTTAAGCTCCCCGTCTCTCTTGCACTGGTAATAACTGCCAGCCATCCTTTAAAGTTCTGCCTCGGGGTCCACAGGCTTTCAAGGACATCTTGGGAGTGGGCGGTTTTCCTTAGTGTTTTGTAAGAAATAACACAATAAGCTGTCTCCCAAGCGTAACGATTCCCAATGCTGATTTCAAATTAATTATGCTGAAAATGGAAGACGGTAAGTGAAGGTGGGGGTGACCTGTGCTCTCTTTTCTTTTGCGACGTGGCCGTGATGACCTTGGCTGGGTCTCGCCATCACCCGGGCTGTTGGTCGTTCCAGATGAGCGAGGCGGACATCAATGGGCAGCTCGAGTCAGTGTGCGAATCTGTCTTCAGTGAAGTGGAATCTCAGGCCATGGACGCCCTGGACCTCCCAGGAGGCTTCCGCACACGGAGTCACAGTTACCTCCGAGCCATTCAAGCTGGTTACTCCCAAGACGATGAACGTATCCCCATGGTGATTCCCTCTGATGTCAGCTCAACCACCAGACCCACGGCAGGTAAGGGACGCCCTCTGACCTTCTGGGGGCACGTACAGGCGTGCGCCGCCTCTGTCCTGCAAGGAGTGGGTGTAAGTTACCCTCCAAACGTTTGGACACTTCCCAGTTACGCTTGTGACACGGTCCTGTTTGCAATGGTGTTTTGAAACATTTCTTTCATAGGTAACCTTTCTTCTTCTTAGGAAGAAATCTGTTGGTTGTCAAGGTACTTTACAATACTCATGTAGAGTCTTCATAAAGTTTTATATAGGAAAATTTGGAAGGTGATTGTGTTTCAAATACCAAAGTTGAACAGATTGCAGGAAAGCCTCAGCTGACGTGCGATGACTCCTGGGGTCCTTCAGCGCGGGTCCAGCCTGAGTCTCTGTGGCCTGGTGAGCAGATCCATAACCACGATTCAGTGCCGCAGAGCAAATCGATTGTTGATGTAAATCCACTCATCTTCTCGGGGCTGTGCGGTTCAAGGTCACAGTTTCCTTCAGTTCTTAGGGAAAACCACATCCACCCCTTCGAAAATTTACCACCTAAACTAAGAATCACTGCACTATGGTTATTTATACAACACAGTGAATAAGCGTGGCCTGGGAACACCCCCTAAAACCGCCAGCATCAAAGTCGCCGAGCCACATAGGAAGGCCAAGCCGAGCAGCCCAGGCACGAGCAGCGATGCGAAGAGTGTGAGATCTGGACCTGCGGTCGTGTGGGGTAGCGGGGAGCAGGGACAGTTCTGGGAACGACTGGAGAGAAGCTGGCTCGTGGGACAGCCCTGGGGACCAGAGTGGGGGAGGGCCCGTGTCACCACGCCATGGGCGGAGCTGGGTGTGTCTGAAGCCAAGACAGTGAGCGCGACTTTGGGGCGACTGCGTGTAATTACAAGTTGCAGGCCTCAGGCCGCTGCCGTAAACCTCTGCTGTCCCACACAGCACCTGTAGGTGGGACACAAGGCGAACCAGATTCAAACCCACTCCGTCATCCCTCTAAGGCCTTGGGCAGGTTAGCTTTTCAGATTCTCGGTTCTCCGTGGTGTCCAAGAGAAGTGGTAGCTCTGAGTAACTGCTTAGGTCAGCCTGAGGATTAGTGCGCAGAGTGCTGTGGGCCTCGGTGATCTTTTTATGTTGTCCTGTGGCCCAGGGTGGAGGTGGTGATGCCCTCCGACAGCTGAGCCCGGGGCCTTCTGAAGAAACGCCGGGGGTCACCGTGGGCGCTGTTCTGGAAGCCCGGCCCTGCGGGAGCCACGCAGGACTGCAGGGGTGGCCGTCGGGGGCTTGTGGGCGGCGGGACTGCACCCCTTGGGGACCCTGTTGTCCGTGAAGTTGGGGACTGCCCCTCGTAGGAGTGGAAAAAAATGTGGAAAATGAGCAAACTTAGGGAAGTAACGAGCCTTACCGTCCTTGCAGTTTATAAAAACACAATTAAGAAAAAAAAAAAAAACACAATTAAGGGGTAATTACTGATATAGTCACCAATATTCGCTGAGTGTCTCCTACGAACAAGTGACAATTAAGCGCTCTCCTGGTCTTCAGAAATGCTTTGAAACAATAATTACCTAGTGGGAAATGACTTTATTGTTTATAGAGCTGTCATTCCAGGGAGACTAAAAGTAAAACCGGTTTCATAGAGATAATACAAGAACCAGTGCAGAACTGAGACTAAAATTCTAATTTATGTACATATCATTTTACCAAGTACATTTTTGTATTCCCAACATGTATGCACCAAAAAAAACCCCAAAATGCTTCTCTTCAAAGTTTCTCCTGGATCTTGGCCTAGCTATGGAGTCACAGTTTCCTCCAGACTGTGGTAGAGCCAGAGAGCAGGCGTGCCTTCCAGAGTTAGGGAATGGTCTGGGAAATAAGAGGAGAGATGGAAAACCTTAGGAGAAATATCGAGTTGCCTTGAAATAACTGAAATATCGAATTACAAGTTGCCTTTTTGAAGAAATGTAGGTGCAGATGAATCCTGAATTCCTCCCTTCCCCTGTTTTACTCTAAGCATTGTAAACTGAATATTTATATTTCGTTCCTAAATAGAATTGAGATGGCATGCAACAGTAGTCTACTTAATAAGACTGTGAAAAATACCAAAGAAATGAGAAACCTCTGTCTGGAAAAACGTAGAAAAACAAAAGCATCCAACTGAGGAGGATGTAAATGCCCACTTTCTATTAAAGCTGAACCTCCAGTTAGATTCAGAGTCTCCTGTCAGAGAGGCAAAAACAGGGTTTCAATGATTTTGTGTTAAAATACTGCTTGGAAGATCATATAACATTTAATAGCTATCCTTGGTTGACGTGTGCGTATGTGTGGAGAGGGAGAGAGATTATTTTGACACATTGATTTTCTTTTATACTTCTAAAATTAGCTTTTGAAAATAATTCCCAAAAAAAGTTATTTTCAAAGACATTCCCAGTGATTATTTTGAAGAATAAGATTTATTTAAATGTTTCTTTTTGAGCTTGAAACATGAAAGTTGGTGTTCTTTTGTTGTCTCACCTATATGAATGCAAATATGTTATATTAATATTCTTCTAATAATAATTAAATATCAACCATATGCATGAAAGGCTTTAGAATATGTATTAGGCATTCTATTTTCTTTTTTCATTTTTTTATACAGCAGGTTCTTATTAGTTATCTATTTTATACATATTAGTGTATACATGTCAATCCCAATCTCCCAATTCATCCCACCACCACCATCCCCCTGCCACTTTCCCCCCTTGGTGTCCATGCATTTGTTCTCTACATCTGTGTCTCTATTTCTGCCTTGCAAACCGGTTCATCTGTACCATCTTTCTAGATTCCACATATATGCGTTAATATATGATATTTATTTTTCTGTTTCTGACTTAGTTCACTCTGTATGACAGACTCTAGGTCCATCCACGTCTCTGCAAATGACCCAATTTCCTTCCTTTTTATGGCTGAGTAATATTCCATTGTATATATGTACCACAACTTCTTTATCCATTCGTCTGTCGATGGACATTTAGGTTGCTTCCATGACCTGGCTATTGCAAATCATGCTGCAATGAACATTGGGGGCTCATGTGTCTTTTTGAATTATGGTTTTCTTAGGGTATATACCCCATAGTGGGATTGCTGGGTCATATGGTTGCTCTATTTTTAGTTTTTTAAGGAACCTCCATACTGTTCTCCATAGTGGCTGTATCACTTTACATTCCCACCAACAGTGAAAGAGGGTTCCCTTTTCTCCACACCCTCTCCAGCATTTGTTGTTTGTAGATTTTCTGATGCTAGGCATTCTATTTTCAACATTGCCAGGTTCATGCTGCTAGTAAATGTTTCGCTTGTTTGGGGGGCTTGAGTTCACCTGTTTTTCCCTCAACCCTTCAAGGCCGTGGTGATTCAGCTGAAACAGACGCTTGCAACCTAATCTCCAGGGAGCTGAAATAGGACCAGAATCCGCCGCTCAGCCCTGGGACCTGCAACTGTGGGCGTATCTCCATCCCACTCTTTCTCTTGTTACGAAAAAACCCACTTGCTGATTAGGGTCCTCTCGCTAAATGAAGTGGCTTTGAAAATATCTACTTTCATTTCACACATGGTTTCTTTCTCATCTGTGAAATGATTTATCAGATAGATTTACTTGTCTAAATATGCATTTCACCCGATTTTCCTAGGGAGAGAAGGTTATTGATATCATGGAGGAAAACTCTATAAAATTAGATTATACTGATTTTTCTCTGGGTCAGAAATTGTCTCAACATATGTCAGAACTGATTCCAGAAGTCATTCCAAGGAAGGGAAAATCCGTACAAAGCACGACAGAGAAAACAGCCATAAACCTTGTTTTATTTGGTTGTTTATGTGTCTATAGTACCTTGTCCCTGAAGCATACATCATGATTTCCAGTTCCCAAGACAGCCTCCATCGTGTGCAGTCTGGCACCTTCCTAAGCTCTGGCCACGTGACTCCAGCCTGTTCCCCCATGACGTCCCCTCCAACTCCCACCCTCCTTCCTTCCTCGAGCCAGGACCCTTGGGGATTCCGTGGGGCCATCACGATAGCAGGAGTGATCAGTCACTATAAGAAATGACTGTTTAACTTGTGGAGAAGTGAACCAGTCAGATTTAACATTTAACATCCTACGCCCTGAATAATCAGTGATTCAATGAATGAATTCATGCTTGCATAAAGAAACGGATGGATGAATGAATCATTCAGCTAGATTTTAGGATCCTGCAGAGATCCAAGCGCTGTGGGGCCGACCCCTCAGGCCTCCCAGGCAGCCCGCCCTGTGCACCTGCGTCACCCTCTTTGCTGTGCACCCGGCCGTGCTCACCTGGAGCTCTGTTTAGCCCTCCAGCTGGTCCCCTAAGTGCCTTCTCACCCACCCTCCACCCAACTTTCTGAAAATTCAGCCTGGTCCAGCACTGCCCACCTGGTACCCCCATGGTTTCGTGGTTTCCATGAGCCGAGGCGACAGTGTCTGCAGCCAGTGTGTGACCTGAATGACCCGGCCCGGCCCCCAGCTGCCCTCTCACCCCCTCCCCTGGCACTCACCCCTCCTGACAGTCTCTCACTTCTGGGCTTTGGCATATCCTATTTGCTGAGACCAGAATTTGCTTTTTCGGAATTTTTTTTTTTTTTTTGCCTAATTCTTAGCTATGCTTTCAGAGTCAACCCAGGAATCATTTCTTCCAGGAAGCCTTCACTGATTTGCTCTTCATCTAATTCCTTCCCTCCTACCCCCCTATCAGATGCATTCCAACAGAAGTACATATTTATTAAAACAGAAAAAATCCTAATTTTCATTTATGTTTAAAATGTACTGGGAATTCCCTGGCAGTCCAGGGGTTAGGACTCCATGCTTTCACTGCCGAGGGCCTGGGTTCAATCCCTGGTCGGGGAACTAAGATCCCACAAGCCGTGAGCGTGGCCACACAAAAATAAAAAATAAATAAAATGTACTTCCCTTTTAAAGACATAGAGATATGAGATGGCAAAACATTTAGGCTACGGTAGCAAATTATATTTACTATTTGTGTATACTTACATCCTCTCATAAATATGTTTAGAAAGCATCGATATATGGCTTTTATTTCTTACAATATGTTATTTTAAAAAAATTAAATTAAAACAAGTTATTTAAATTCACAAAATTATAAAATATTCTAAGAACTTTGAAAAGAAAATAATTTTGCTCTCAGGAAGAAAGAAATAGTGTAGCAATGCTTTTCAATCAAATCACTCACTGACAGGATTTAGTTTTCTTTCCTTGAAATGAGGTAGAAAAGAATTAACATTGGAAATCAGAGGAATGTGTCCATAAAATCCTGTATGTACACAGAGTTTATTGATTATCTGGACTTAAATTTAAGACTTATGAAATTTTTCCATACATTATCTTTAAAATGCACTAAAAAGTATAATGTACTTGTTACTTTTGCAACTTCAGATTTTTCTTCTTTGCTTATAGTTTCCAAAAAACACTGACAGTTTAATGTGGTGTATTTGGACTTATACAAAATGGTTTCCTGTTAGGTATTTCTATTTTCTGGAGGGTTCGCCTTTAAGAAAAATTATCCTTTGAAGCATTGTTCAGAAAGGGAAGAGAAGGAGACTTCCTGAAACCTGTTTGTCTTATGCTATCACTGTCTTTCCCATTCTGTTTGCTAGTGGTTGGTTGATTTTTGCTTTGGACTAGTGGTTGAGGACTAAGGCGTTTCCAGCTGAGGAACACTGGAAAATTCTATGTGTGATACCGGTGATGGTTAAGTTTATGTGTCAACTTGCCAGGCTTGGATGTTTAGTCAAACGTTATTCCGGGTGTTTCTGTGAGGGTGTTTCTTTGACAAGTTAACTTTGGAGTGAATAGACTGAGTGAAGCAGATTGCCCTCCCTAATGTGGGTGGGCCATGCCCAATCAGTTGAAGGCCTGAACAGAACAAAAAGCTGACCTTCCCCTGAGGAGGAGAGGATTCCCCCTGCCCGACTGTAGGAAATCTGCTTTTTCCTACCTTAGAACTTGGACTGAAACATCAGCTTTTCCTGGGTCTTGGGCCTGCCAGCCTTCGGACTGGAACTTACCCATCAGCTGTCTCTCCCAGACCTCCGGTCCTGACAGCCCCCATAGTCACATGAGCCAGTTCCTCACAATAAACCTCTTTATGTATGGATACATTCTCTTGGTCTGCTTCTCTGGACAGACGTGACTAATACAGTATCTCCAAAGAATATTTCTTCAGGTTCTATGTTTTAAATGGTCAGAGTATTTACACAGAGAATTTTCACCAGCAGGCCTTCTGTCTCTCTGACAAAAACCCAGACTTTAACGAGATGGATCAGAATCTTCTGTCCTTGTGGCTGGGCGGCCAGTGCGGGGGAGGGTTCATTAAGATGGAAGGTGTTTTCACAGATGTCGATAAGCTACGTTTGAAAATGATCAATCAGCCAGATGTAAAAGTATGAAAACACCATTCGTTTCAGAAAGCCGGCGGTTCCCAACAGTCACATGACAGGTTTTAGGCACGGCCAGGGAGCTGGCCTGCGGGACACCGTGCTCCCTGGGGACATGCGTGGCCCAGGCTTGGACCCAAGGCAGCAAATGCTACCTTCTGGGGGCCACACCCTCCCCTGGGGCCCGGGGACATCAGAGTAAAGAAGTCCCACTTGGCCGTTCAGGTGAGTCCCTGAGAGTGTCCCCACTGCCAGGACTGGGTTGGCACTGGTTGGGTGACTCGTTAACCAGGGCTGTCAGCGTGCATGAGCCAGAGGGCAAGTGAAGTTCTGGTCTAGGAAGAGAACCGAGGGTGGCAGCCAGAGAAGCCAGTGTCCATCACCATAAAGGAGGGAGTGAGAGGCCCAGCATCGGAAGCAACCAAGAGACAGTCAGCTGGTGGCTGAGGGAGGGCCCAGGACTCAGCAGAAACAGAGCTGCAGGGCCCGGAGCTCATCCTGACTTCTGGGTTAAGGGCATGTAGTTCCAGGGAGACGGTTCCCATCCTCACCTGGCGGGTCTGCAGCTGACGCCCTGCAGGAAACTGTAACGAGGAAGCTGGCAACAGTCTCCCCACAGAGGCCGCGGGCTCCAGAATTGAGGTCCCCAACCTGGAATCCATGGGCCCCTGGGGGTCCCTAATATAGCCAGGAATTTGGGGCCACATGAACTGAGCTGGGATAAAAAGTGGATCTTTATTTTTTCTGACGTCTGACTGTAACTCACAGCGCCCTGGGTTAGGAATGCTACGGAACACGCTCCCGTTAGCAGTGCGTCTGATTCTGAGTGCTGGAGTGTCAGTTCAGAGTCGCCCCACGATTCCTGCAGGGATCTCGAAACACCATTTACGCTCATCAGGCTTTGAAATTACAGTAGTTATTAGTCCCGTTGCCCGATCTCATTATGTACTGCATTAATAGACATGAACATATCACAAACATTTTTAACATTTTGATGATTATATTTTGATGTAATTTTTTAATCCTCTGCATTTTAGTTTTTGAATTTAAAACGTTATCTTGAGAAGGAGGGTGTCGGCTTGACCGAGCTGCTGACGGGTCACAGCCCAGCGGCAGGTATCACAGTAGGATTTCTCTGCTCTGACCAACAAGGCATCCTGCAGCCCCAGGGTAAGATATGTGCAGTTTTCAGTATTTGCAGTATTAGGTTTTCTTTTAGATAATCGATATCAGAAATCATTTTAACTTTTACTGTTGACTGTCTTTCCTCCACTGCCATGAGAGCAAGCACCTTTAGGAGCTGTTAAACACTGTATCAGAAACTTCTAGAGCAGGGGCTGGAGTTTACCACCCACGAGTGTTCAATTTGCATCAAAAGACACAGTACACAACAGGGGGACAGGATGCATCCAAAGGGGCCCAGGGTTTCTCTGTCCTCTCACTGCTAGTCACACAGAACATGCCTTCTGATTTCAGCAGCAGCATGTGTGCAAACACCGTGGGGCGAGGAGGCCCAAGGTCTGCTCGGGGTGGGGTCTCTCATGGCGCACTGGCCACACGGGCACCTGTAGCTACGTGACCAGTCTTACCCCACCAGGCTCTGGTGAAACCAGCTGGAAATCACAAATGCCACTGTCACTACTAAGCAAGGCTGCTACTCATGGGCTGGCACATCCTGCCTAAGACAGCGCACAAACCCATGGTTCTGGGCGTCGTTGATCTTTAGTTACTGTATTTCCTAGTATCAGCCAAGGTCAGGTCAGGACCACACTTGGGCACTTTGGGATTTGCTGCAGCTGAGTTTAGGTTTGCCCAATCTCCTGATCTGTACACCTGGGCTGTACAGGACTCAGTAAATATTTGTTGAATGTAAGAATGGTTGACTTTAGAATTTACAGCATATAAAATATTTAAATCTATTTACACTAACAGTTTGCACTCACTTAATATTTAAAATTCAGTATTTAAACTCCCCCTCTGCTAAGCCCTTCCCTCAGACCTCTCGTTCAGCTTTTTCTCTCGGATGTTTTTCTTTGGACGGTACCAACTCATGGTACCCACCGACTTCTTTATCAGATATTCAGTGTGACATGTGAGTGGATCACCTACAACTTAGCTGTGCAAGAAATAACACAGTAGTTTATTTTCTTTAAATCAGTTTAATACCAATTCTGAGTGTCCCACCCCTCCTGCCTGATACTCAGCCTTGGTCATTTTGGGGTGAACCCAGGGCATTACAAGGCCAGGACTCCCATGTGGCATCAAGGCATCTGGAGGCCCCCGGTCACGGACACCCGCTGCCCTAAGGTCTCCGTGTCCCTTTCCGCATGGCCTCAGGGTTCTTGGGCCTCCACTGCATGGTCAGGACTCAGCTGCTCAGAGACCCACAGGTTCTCCTCCTGCCGCCATTCTCTGCAGACCTCTGTTCTCTGGCCTCTCCCCGCTGACCCCTGGGCAACCTCTATTGAGTCTAGGTTTTTACCAAAGTCAAGGCGAGGTTAACCTGGAGTTACCTTCCCCCAACAAAATCTTTGCAGAGAGGAACCCCAGAGCTGCTTGCAATGGGAAGGATTGTGGGAAAAAACATACAAATAATATCCTGAAGTTTTATCCTGTAATGTAGGTCAAGTGCAGAGGTTTTCCCAGAATGGCAGCAACCCATGCCTGTTAATTACTCCTCAGATGATATCTGAGCACTTCTGAAAAGAGGTCCTTAGTGGCCCACTAATTGCAAAATCATTTCAGGTGATCCTTCCAATTTTGATTTTGATTCCCTGAAAAGGTAAGAATTATTCAGGCATATAAACTGAATTTGAGGGAACTGCCTTCCTCTAACATTGAGGACGTCCAAAAGCCAAATACACATAGCTCAAAATATTTTTTAAGTGAGGAAAAAATTCCACCACTAACTTCCTTTTGCCTTTACAAAGGTACTGGAGCTATTCAAAACTCGACCTTATAGTTAGTGCTGGCTGGTTATCATTTATTTTCAGTAGAGGTATTAGGCCAAAACAGAATTTGTTTAGGCCATTTTAACATTCTCAAGTTTGGAGGAAGAGATTGAATGAGGTTGCGATTAATCTTTCAACCCCTTTTCAGAAGCCAAAAAAAGTAGAGTGCTACACATATACCTAGTGGGCTTGGTTTATGGTTTTAGGGATTTGGGCTATATCTGCCTGGATGCTTTCAAATGACAGATAGGTGGCAGTGAAACATAGTAAGGAAATAGTTCTATAGACCATAGGAAACACATATTCATATGCGTAAAGCATTCCTTTATAAAATAATTAATTACATTGGATTTATTTCATCCTAACGTAGCCACTAAGAGGCGGAGCCATGCTGCGCTTTTTAAACACAAATAATGGGAGAGCTTTGAAATTCCCAGTGGATTTATCATAAAGAACATTTATACTTCTGTTTATCCATTTATTACTTTTTGGAAGCCAAGAAGGAGAGGGATAAGGAAGAATGAACTGATTGATCATATCCGGTGTTTCCATGAGTGTAAGAAATAAGAAGGAAAAGTTTCGCCAGCTAAGGAACAGTGCTCGTTTCTGGCATGAACAGGTGTAGGTCCGCTGAATTCCTGGAGAAAAACCCATATGGCAAATATGGGGCAAGGCCACCTTTCCAGTTCTTTAAATTGTCTGTGTGTGCTGTGATCGCTTTCTCTAATGGACAGTTGGTGTTTTCTTTATCGGTTTATGGGTTTATAGCAGGTCTTTCCTGCACTGCCATTTTGATCAGTCACACAATCAACGGAATCAAATCCACAGATTTTTATTTTGTGTCTAATGTCTCTAAAGTACTAAAGAGATGCTTCATGAAATGAAGGGAAACAGAATTTGAAATAGATTTAGAAGCTCTGGACACATCTGCAAATAGATAATCACCATGCTCAAATTTTCTCTGCTAATACTTGGTAGTTAACATTTGATCCCTTCTACTTATTAACGGTGAGTTATTACAAAGTGGTCTATGATTCATGAAATGCTCAAAGTTCTCTTCTCTTCCTAATATTTACGGCATGAACTTAGATCTTAGATCTTAACTGTGGGACAGAGAAGTCTCCTCCCACACACTCTTTCCTGAAGACTGAGGCTTAGTTGTCACTGTGAGGGAGTTTTCTAAAAGGCTTGTACTAGGTGGCAGACGGTGCCCAAAGGAAATGAGTTCCTTTGGCACTTGGGGTTATTGAAGGGGCAGGTGCTGTGTGCTTCTCAAAGGATGCTCAGAGTCTACATCTGCATCCCTTGTATGTAGATGACAGGAGCGTGGGGACAGAGTCTCTGAAGCAGAGATACTGGGGAAAGGACAGATACAGGCTCCATCACTATTGCTCCAAATCTAGGTCTCCATACCCATTTCCACCAAGAAAATCCCCACTCAGCATAATTCTGGCATCACACGGAAAGTATCTGGGGAGTAGCGCTAACAAAGAAACCCATTCACTCTCTCAAACCTACAACCCAAGGTCCAAGTGCTGAAGCTAATAGGATTGACAGGCATCCTGCGTGGCTGAAACGGGGAACCCGCTAGGTTCCATGTGCCGTGTGTTCAGTGGGCAGCCCTGAGGCTGGCAGAAATGAGCGAGACCTGTCACAGCAGCGGGAAAGTCCCCTGGGAGTCCAGGATCCTCAGCGTCAAGCCGAGAGCGGCTTCCAGCTCAGCTCAGCTCAGCTCTTGGTCAGCGACCCCAGCTGCCCTGGTCCTCAGTCAGGCGTCAGCTCCATCGTCAGGGAGACCCAAAGCCCCAGGGTGCCCAGAGGGTGGAGGCCACAGAGGCAGCTGTGGGTCACTGGCCCTCCATCCCTCCCGAGGATGGTCTGCGTGGCCCTTCGGCTCCTGCCTGCGGTGCTCGGCCACCAGCCACCTCACACGCAGCCCTGATGTCTTTGTTCACTGCGCGAATCCGCAGAACCACCCAGGGCAGGTGGAGCCTTCTCCCCACTGAGAGTCAAGTAACGCGGGAAAATGCCTGATTGACTGGGCACCTGCCAGGCTGCAGGAAAGCTTCTGTTTCTAGTCTCAGTCTGGATCTGTGCTCATCAGAACCAAATATGAAAGGTTAGGGAGAAGAAAGGTGGATACTGTCCTGCAGGTGTGGATGCCCATGGCAAGCCCCGCCCACTGTCCTGCAGGTGTGGATGCCCACGGCAAGCCCCGCCCACACTCCAGGCACTTAGAGGCCCTGCCTGTGGCTGGAGATCAGGGAGTTCCTTTTCTGAAGCCCCATTTGAATGATTCCTCTTTTCCCTTCAGTTAAGTTGGCTTTTTTTCTAGTCATACATTCATTAACATGCAGGTGTGGAATTTAGAGATGCTGTGTTTCTCTCTCTCTCTCCTTTAAGAAAATAATTCCATGAACCTGGTGCTAACTGAATATTAAACTAGACCCCAGGTTTAGGCAGAAAAGTCAATTGGGTTTTATACACATCGTGGTACTTTTCACAAACACGTCATGAAGTTGCACTTGGAGTCTGTCAGCTAGAGCATCCTTTGTGTTTTTATGAAGCGTCTGGCTCAGCGTCTCCTCTCCCGGGACAAAAGAACAGGAAAGCAGGGATTTCCTCACCGTTGGGTCCCCAGGGCCTGGAATGTGCTAAACATTGAAGAAATACTTGCCGAGTTTTTAATGAAAACAATGAACAAACGGGTTAATTAGTAAAGGATGTTTTTCTCTCTGAGCCGCCCTCAGGTGGTAGCACTGTTCCCAGTGCAGGTGGTTTTCACTCTGTGATTGATGTTATGAGTTTAGAGCTGAGAGTAAAACTTTTCATGTGACGTTGACAACACACTGCAGTCACCAGCAGACATCCAGGGACGCATCGATCAGCAAACCAGTGCTTTGTGGGGACTCATTTAGGGCCTCTTTGTGCTTCATTACAGACTCTGCGTCATCAGTTTTCTAGCTCCAGGTGTCAGGGTCAGGTTTTCTTTTTAATAAAGAATATCGTGGGAGGTGGAGCCCAGGAATGGCAGGCAGCTGGCAGACCGACACGTTGCCAGCAGTTTCTGAAAAGCAGAGTAAATGGCCACTTTGGTCCATGTCTCATCTCCTCCCTGTTTTATCTCAAGGCCGGGCTCGGGGATGACTCACTATTCAGTCTCCGTGCCAGCCTCTTCTCTCAATGCACCCTCTCCTGCAGGCCAGGGAGGGACATGATTTCCCAGAGATTGGAGGCTGCAGTGAGCCCTTCACGCTGTTAGAGGCCCCTGGTTTTCAGGGTCCCATTATTAATGGGGAATTCAGAGCAGATACAGTTCCATGGCCAGGACGAAGCAGGAGTTTACAGACACGTTGTGTTTGCACCGTACTTGTCCTTGTGCTGGGTCGGCGAGCTTTGTTAGGGAGTAGGGATCCATCCCTTTGCAGAAGGTGGAGCGGGGCCTGGAGCCCCATGGCCGCTGACGGCAGTGCCAGAATAGGGCCAGGGTCTCACTGCGTCCAGGCAGAGCCACTACACCCCATCCCACGCCCCTAGTGGCCACCAGCATCCTGGCCACACGACCTGTTCGTGCTCAAACTGTTAGTAGTTACTGATTCAAGCAGGCTCAGAAAGGTCACCGGGAAGCCCCCGGCCGGGAGCTCTGATTTACTGGCACAGCTGACTGCTTGATCTCAACACGGCACACACAGAAGATGCCTCTGACGCTTGTCCCGTGTGTCAGGATCCACGACTGTGTATCTGTTTCTACTACAGTCACCTTGAGATTGTGACTATGTTGTCCGTATTAGAGGTCTGGGGGTCTTCCAACCTTCTTATGGAACTTTCCGGGAGAAGTAGACAATATTTAGGATGTATTCACTAGACGCTGAGCATCAATAGGTGTAAATAGCTCAGAAGTTATGGGTTGATTTTACCCTTGCAAGTAGCATCAGCTTTATCATTTTATTTATTTTTTCATTGGAAGGTCGTTTTCTTTCCCTTGAGTCAAGAGACAGTAATGTAGTAACTCTGGATACTTTAACTCCAGTGGGTCACAGCTACATACTCCTTATTTGCCATGAGCAGACATGAAAATCAGTGGTTTCGCCATCAAACAAAACCCCACCCAAGAATTACCCCCTCCCACATCTTGATGGTAAAAATACAATTCTGGCACAACTTTAATGTAGACTTTATTCACGATTAGACATCCCAAGTGAAACAAAGAGCAGCCCACATATTGCTTGTGAGGACAGGACAGTGCCATCCACTACTCGATCTGCAAATTCTCCACGAACAGATTGACCCGAGTCACCCAGTTGTGTCCCTGTGATTGGTCTGTCAGCTTTTCCACTGAAACAAATCATTCTTTTCAAAAATGTTTTTCATCTAAGTTTAAAGCCTCCCATTCTCAAAAGACGTGGGACACAGATGTGTCACACTGGACACTTGATTTGGGCGGGGGGGAGAGACACCCTCTGCTGCCCGTACGTTTTCATCATTTTGTCTTGTTATCTGATCTCTATAAGCTCAGCGCTTGCCGTCGTTATAATCAATTCCCTGTTGTGTTATCATTTTGTTTACTGCCCGGGCCCTTGAACACTCAGAATTCTGTACTTAGAAACTTATCTGATTCTTCACATCCTTAAAAGTTGGCTCATTCTCAGTTTTTCTTCAGAAAATCCAAGTTCTTCTTGTGCAAAGTGAGTTTTAAATATTTAAAATGAAAACAGGAAGTGTCTCAAACCATGAAACAGCTGTCATCACTTCATTTTACAGTCTGCAAGATGTTAGATGCTGGTTAGACTATAATTTCTTGCTAATTAACACATCCGAGGTAGATGTCTGTGCCACCAGCCCATCAATGTTGCCCCAGAACTTGGGGAACCCACGCAAGTTTTTGTAACTTTAGGGAAACCACTGTGTGCACGCCAGTGGGATAAGACTTCTGTGTCCTGTTTGATTTACACTTATGTTTTGAGACTAACATTAATTAAAGTGTCAAAATAGCTTTAAAATTTTATGTCGAACCTTTGCCTTTGGTTTGGTTTCTCCAATATCCAGACTCTCATTAGACATTCATGGGCTTGATGACTGTAATTCCTTTTATGCTGTTATCTTTGAAGTTCTAATTAAGAGTGCAGTGAATTTAAGTGTCGCTGTTACATTCAAATAGAACGGCGATGCCTGACTTTCGAAAAATATTTTATCTTGATTACGTATTTATATGACAGAATGCTAATTTTTAACTTTCCTTTTTGGCTTGCAAATGACTTGTAAGGACTGAATTCAGAAATGGTGTCCAGAATTCCAGGTGTGGAGGGATACTAGGCATGCATTTAAAGTAACGATGTATTCACATTTGAGATTACGCAGAGCCGTGTGGAAGTATAAACTGAGCAGCAGTGTATTTCATCCCATTCAAGTTACTTTACCTCCAATAAAATGTGTTTCTCCAAATTCTCCTTCAGTAGATTTGCTAACCCAACACTTTGAAGACCTAAAGGGAAGTCCTTATGATCGATGTCCTCTGCTTTGTGTCATCTGTTGAACAGATGGGGCGGTGCTCATACTGATTCGACTTTGCCTGGAGAAAACCTCTAGACCAGCACCGTCCAGCAATGAGAATGTTCTCTGGCCTCTGTCCAGTACTGTCCCCATGGGCTGTTCGTGACTATTGAGCAGTTGAAATGCAGCTCAAATGCAGAAGAACTGATGTTTAAGTGTAGTTGAGGTGTTTAGATATTTTGGAAGTTTAGGTCATTTAAATTTGGCTCCGGGCTATGCTGTTGGACAAAGCCGTCTGGAATGCGACCCTTCTCACACAATCAGGATAAATCTACGAGGTTTGGGGCACAGTTCGCTTGGCCAGCAGGGTCAGCAGCTGCAGCCTCTCCCCATCTGCCCAGCTCACACCCTTCTGACCAGGACTTTGAGCCCTTTCTTCAGAAAGGGTCCCAATGAGATTAACTCAATCCCGCGTATATGTACCGCGTATACCTGGGAAAGTACGGTTTTCACATGCCTCTGCCATGGTTCTCATTCAGCTCTAACAGGGAAGAGTAACATGTCCTTTAAGTATCATTACTATTAGTTTAGTACAATTTTCATAGAAATCTCCCTAAAATGTATTATATGCATGGCTCCTTCCATCTTAAATAGTGTAATTAACCTTTTCTTGGAGGCACAAAGTCTCATATTGGTATCAATAGACTCAGGAGAGAAGGCACGTCACAGAGCCGCTGCTTTCTGTCACCTCCATTATTTTCAGGGTGAGTCTCACCAACTCATCTGATCCCCAAGACATTAGCAGAATCCAGACTAACTCAGGAAATGGATTAAAACACAAGTGCATTTTAATCTCTCTCCCTAGAATCAGGAAGCCACTTGAAAATCTCCAGGGATTTTCACAGTATTAGACACATGGTGAAAGAAATCGATGACAGCCTTTTAAAACCAAAAGAATGTTCCTGCCTGGACTCAATTAAAAAATAAAAATAGAGTAGTCAGGCCTTCAGATACCTAAAGATGTTAAGTAATCATTTCATTTTTTACTTTAAAATTTATATTTGATCCCTTTTATTGAAACAAATCTTGGGATGTTTAGAAATCTCTCTGTTGATTCATCTGCTTTTTGAAGCTGTATACACTTTGACAGAATGACATTGCTAAGTTAAAATTAAAATTTTCATTCATATGTAATGTTTCTGTGACCTACATGTAGAAAATGATAGATAATACAGCCTGTAACTAACAATTAGCTCAATCATTATTACCTAAACTGTTCAACTGAATAATCGAATATTTTTCTTGAATGTGTAAAATGTTACCTATAATGGTTTATTTTAATCCATGGCAGCAAATTAACATGCTCAAATGAGCATTTTTAATTCTTTCTTTACTATATTTCCCAGCTTCTAATTCTAATTCTAAGGAGGCGTTTAAGAATATACAATTCTACCCCATGAGATTGTAAGTACCAACATGCATTTGTCAGAAGAATGGACTTATGAATGAATACATTGATATACTTTATTTTTCAAAAATTCTGTCTCAGTGTTATTTTACTTATCTAAAGTAGTCTGTATACATTAATTTTTATTTACCCAAGACTGACAACTGACACTTAATTTTTTTTTTGACACTTAATTTTTAAATTATCAAATTCAAAAGCATCCAGTTGACCAAGAATATAAAAGTGTTGCATTGTCAGCAGTAAACAGCCTCATTCAAAGTCACACGAGGAATCACATCGTGTGCATATAGGGCCTGAGAGGGTGGCAAAAGGGACATTCAAAACGTGTGTTAAACGCCTGTCTTACGTCTGAAACTACAAATCCCATTTTGACTTCTGTACTAATGTGTACTAATGGATCTGATATCTGGGTGCCTGGAAGTTTTTATGTGTGTTTTCTGAATGTGCTTCTTTAACTTGTGTAAATTTACTCTCAAAACATTAGGTAGCGTCTATTTATTTCATTATAAATGTATGTGTTGGATTTTCACTGGAGCCATTTCAAGGGGAATCAAGTGACAAGTGATAAATACATTCAGGGGCTTAAAACTGTCCCACCCTTGCACATACTTCCCCCATTGAGAAGATGGTGATTGGATCCCAGGGGGTGGGAAATCCTCACGTGTTCAGCCAGAACGTTCCCTGGGCCACTTAGCTAAACGTCGGCCCACATGTCTTCAGGGGAGCCCCATGTTCTGGGGGGACGTCACGTGGTCGTCCCCTGGAACAGCTCGTGGAAGCGTGGCAGCCCTGGAACTCCACAGCCGGTGGTGCAAACCAGCCGTCAAGGTTGCCGGGACCCGAGTCTACACTGCCTACCTGAGGACAGCTGCCTCAGAGGATGGCGGGGGATTAGATGCAGGGGTCCCGTCCAAAATACTCCAGGAATTAAAGCAGGCTGAGCCGGGTCAAGGTCAGGAAAAGGAGGAAGGAGTCTCTCTAGTCGGCAGCTGGGGTGGCGCTGGGTCCTGTCCTGCCGCTGACTCGCCGGCTGCCCTCAGGAAAATGTTTAAAGCCACTGGAACCTCCGTTTTCTCATCTGGGAAATGGAAGAACAAGTGCCATCAACTGGCAAGGTTGTTCTGCAGCTTCCGTGAGGCTAAAGGATGGAGAGCTCAGATGGCCACAGAGACGCTGTCCCAGGCGTAGCCGTGCCCCTGGGTGTGCTCCGGGCGGGGTGCGCAGAGATCGTTCTTCCCCGGGACTGTGTCTCATAAACACCCCTGCGGTGACCTGGTAACAGCCTCCAAAGAAAGGAGGTGGTGCCGAGTGCTGTTTGCTGTTGGTGTTTGTCTTCCTGTCCACTGGGGGAGGAGCCATGAGCAGCTCTAAGTGACCACCGCTGTAAGGGCCGCCCTTCCCGAGACCGCGCTCCGCCCGCCCCTGCCTGAGCTTTGTTCCCCATCATCCTCGAGACAGCAGATAAGCGGCTTTGTGGCTGCTTCCCTTTTACAGATGAGCAAACTAAGGCTGAGAGAAGGCAGCTTCTCCCAGATCACACGCACGCTTACGTCACTGTATGCCTGAAGCAAGGAAGATTTACTGTAGCTCTAAAAGAACCAGAATGGAAATATGGGAGATTTCCCTTTCTTTTTTAAAAATTTATTTATTTTTTATGGAAGTATAGTTAATTTACAATGTTGTGTTAGTTTCACGTGTACAGCAAAGTGATTCAGATATATATACATATATATATTCGTTTTCATATTCTTTTCCGTAATAGTTTATTACAAGATATTGAATATAGTTCCCTGTGCTATACAGTAGGACCTTGTTGTTTATCTGTTTTATATAGAGTAGTGTGTATCTGCTAATCCCAAACTCCTAATTTATCCCTTCCCCTTTGTTAACCATGAGTTTGTCTTCTATGTCTGACTCTGTTTTTGTTTTGTAAATAAGTTCATTGTATCATATTTTAGATTCCATGTATAAGTGATATCATATGATATTTGTCTTTGTCTGGCTTACTTCATTGAGTATGATAATCTCTAGGTGACAAAATTTCATTGTTTTTTATGGCTGAGTAATATTCCATTGTATATATGTACCACATCTTCTTTATCCATTCATCTGTCGATGGACATTTAGGTTGTTTCCATGTCCTGGCTATTGTAAATAATGCTGCTATGAACATAGGAATGCATGTATCTTTTCAAATTAGAGCTTTTGTCCTTTCTGGATATATGTCCAGCAGTGGGATTGCAAGATCATATAGTAGCTCTATTTTTAGTTTTTAAGGAACCGCCACACTGTTCTCCATAGTGACTGCACCAATTTACATTCCCACCAACAGTGTAGGAGGGTTCCCTTTCCTCCACACCCTCTCCAGCCGGTGACTTTGGTGCCCACGGGGAAGAAGCTGCAAATTCCAAGCATCCAGAGTCACAGCGTCCACAGCAAGACTTCAGGTTGACGCAGTGTGTTTTTTTTAACATCTTTATTGGAGTATAATTGCTTTACAATGGTGTGTTAGTTTCTGCTGTATAACAAAGTGAGTCAGCTATACATATACATGTATCTCCATATCTCCTCCCTCTTGCGTCTCCCTCCCACCCTCCCTATCCCACCCCTCTAGGTGGTCACAAAGCACCGAGCTGCTCTCCCTGTACGAGGCAGCTGCTTCCCACTAGCTATCTGTTTTACATTTGGTAGTGTATATATGTCCATGTCACTCTCTCACTTCGTCCCTGCTTACCCTTCCCCCTCCCCGTGTCTCAAGTCCATTTTCTATGTCTGTGACAGCATGTTTTTATAAAACATTCACCAGTTAACGTTCTTGAAGAGGCAGGTTTTCTTTGCTTTGCAGTTTTCTTCTCTTGGAGCAGTTCCCTAGCCTGGTGATGGGGCCGGGCTCCCTGACTCCTAGGACCTTGTGTCCTAGTGCCCTGGGCCCCATGGGAACGATGCTGGGCTTTCAGCAAGCTCGTTCAGTCCTGGGTGTGCTCTGAGGGGGCCTGGCAGGGCCGCGACGGTAGGTGTGTGAGGGAGGTTAAAAGGCTGCGTTGAGCAGGTCTGGCGGTCCCGAAGCTTTGCAGGCTTTAGAGGACAGGACAGAGGGCGGGACCAGGGCAGGAGGGACCGCAGGGTCGGTGGTGGATGCCTTGTGATTGACTGAAACCGGATGGACAGAGATCTCCTTAAACCAAAGTGTTTTAGCCTCTAGGACAGCACAGGGGAAAGGTCTGCTGAGGATGTTGAAGGTGCCCTTAAGAAGCGGACTTGAGGCACAAGGGCCCTGGGGTGTGGATGGCGGTCCGGGGGAAGCAGGAGGAGCCACTCGCAGCCCCACGTCAGGGAGGGCCACTTGCTTCGGCTGGCGACACAGCCTCCGGGCTCAGGCTTATCTAGAACAGCAACTAGTGGTAAGTGCTGGAGCTTGGGAGCCTTTTCTTAAACACCGGAATCTCCCACAGTAAAGCCCTGAATAAAGTCAACTTTCCACAGCTTTCCTCTAGAGCTTGATGGGCGTCTTTAAAGAGAATGCTTTTAGAGGTTTCTTGGGTGTAAACATATTCGAAGCCCATTTTTCTAATGACTGTGTGCCTCCCTGTGTTTCCCGCCCTTCAGCGGCTCTTTCCCATTCATCCTTTCAAAAATGTGTGCGTTTCATAAATTTTCATGCGAAGTTGTTATGCCTTAAAACTCAGATCATCCTGACATGACAAACTCATTTTGTTTTATTTGCCTGTGTTCATCTGGGATGACATTTGAGGCTTTATTTCTCGGGAAAATCCATTCATGCAGATTTAAAAATCACTGGCGCAGAGGGTAAGGGTTAGGAATGTTGGTTGAAGTCCCCACAAACAGGAGAGGAAATGGTGCATTTCCGCACCGCAGTGGGATGGTGATACCCGGGCACAGTGTCTGGAGGCCTTAAAGGAAACAGCTGCTCCGTCTGTCCTCACGGACGAGCCTCGGCCCTCCCTGGCCGCCCTCCTGGGCATGTCTGGTCCCCAAGCCAACAGCCCCCGACGCCTGCACCCTGCGTGGGCACATGTGCTTTGCGTGGTGATGAGGGTGCCCGGGTCCCTCTCGGAAACACTTCTGCCAGTTCTTCCTTCCAGGTAAAGAAACACGACCAGCACCTGTGGAAAACCCATCCCTTCACAGCGGATGTGATATATTCCTGCTGTGAACATTGGTAACACCCAGAGCCCAGCAAATACATCTGATGAACTTTGGGTGCCTTCTAAGAGGCATTTAATATCATTTCATGTCGAATTGCACTTATTTTCTTTGGGGGGTTTACTGTCAGCGGCGTGTGTAGAACTCCAGTGTGTGCAGGGCTCAGAGGAGGCGAAGTGGCTGGTTATGAACCCGGTAGACGTGGAGACCCGGGTCCCTTCTCAGTCGGCTCCAACGGTTTACACCCAGGGAGTGTGTACTTATGGGGAGCAAAGAGCTTTCTGATACTGTGTGTTTTTCTCCATGATTAAAAGAATACCTGTTCATTAGAAGCGCTGGTAGGATATACAGAGAACTGTCCGCCGCACCGTCACTGAATGATGACCGTGGTTAGAATGTACTTCTCATCTTTCTTCATTCACAGGTTTTCTTTACAATATATTCCATCTTAGACTGGATAGAATTGAGTAGGCCCCGCTTTTTTAACTTAGAGTCATACAGTGAGCGTTTCGCCTGCTACTGTGACCCGCGTGAAGACGATGGTGTAGCTGCCTTCCGTCCTGCTGAGTCAGACGTTACTTATTCTGCTGGATGTGGGGGTGTTTCTATAGTTTTTCGCTGTTATACACACACCCCTGTCGACTCTCTCTGAGCATGAAGCGTTTTCCCCACACTCTGCCTCATTTTCCTAGGCTAGACGTCGGGGAGAGACCTGCCCAGTGGCCACGGGAGGGCTCGGGTCGTGGACCAGATTCCCTGCGGGCGGCGGGGACCCGGCCCCGCTGACGGGCCTCTGTCTCTCTTCCAGCCGCGTCCTACACCAACTACAAAAAGACGCCGCCGCCCGTACCCCCCCGCGCCACCTCCAAGCCTCTGATCTCGGTGGCAGCGCAGAGCAGCACCGAGTCCACGCAGGACGCCTACCAGGACAGCCGCGCCCCGAGGATGGCGCCCTGGCCCCAGGACGGCCGCGGCCTCTACACCTCCACGGACAGTCTGGACAGCAACAAGGCCATGAGCCTGGCCCTGGAGACGGCCGCGGCCCAGCGCCATGCCGCCGAGGGCCAGGGCGGCTCGGCGCGGACCAGTGACAAGGCCACCGTCGTGTCCAAGGCTGAGGGCTTCCTTCAGAGCCGGCGCTCCTCCGTCGGGGTCCAGGTACCTCCCGCGTGCCCCCCACGGTGACACAGACCGAGCACTGCCGGCCTCGGCCCGGGCCCTCGCAGGGACCCCGCGGGGGCCGGAGGCTCCAGAGCCCGGGCCCGGCCTTCAGGGGAGGCCGGCCTATGGGTGCAGTGGGCAGGACGCCCCAGCCAGGCCCACCCGCCACCCAGAGGGCCCCCCCCAGGCATTTCCAGGGGCTGCCAGCTGTTTGGAGAGTATGTAAATAGGTTATTCTGACGCTTAAGAAGGAGGTTTTGTGGTTGAAACCTGATTTTTAGTCTTGTGGCCGAACAGTAGAGTGGGGAGGAAGGGCACTGGGACCAAAGTTGAAGGACAGGGAAGGGCTGCTTGTACGAAAAAGGGGCTCACGGCCACTCAAGGTGGCCCCGAAAGTCCCCGCGCCGACCCCAGGACACTGGTGGGTTAGCTCTGGTCACTGTGTTCTGAGCACCGAGGGCCGAGCCACCTCCGCTCAGGCCGTAGAGGCTGCCCCTGCGCCAGCTCCCACCACCGCATCCACTCAAGTGCAGGGGCGGGGAAGGCGCCCGGCTAGGAACAGCCCCATCCAGCTCCTGCCCCAACCCGGGGACGGCCCAGGACAGGCCTCGCGCGGACCGCGTTTCCCAAGATTTCTGCCGTGACTCCCTGCAAGAGGTGGTGTCGGCCAGCCAGGCAGGTTCCCCGTGGCGTCCTCGGCGAGCACGGGCGCCTCCACCAGCCCGAGTCCAGCCGGGGGCCTCCCTGGCGCCAGGGAGGAGGGCCTGCGAGCTCAGCAGGTGTGAGAGGGGAGCCGTGTCCTGGGTGTCGGGGGCCGGGGGACGCAGGCTGGGGAGACTGCCCGCTGGCCTGGGTCCTCTGAACCCGGTCTCCACACTGTGGCTTCGTTGTTTTGTTTAGGATTCTGAGTTCCCAGAGCATCAGCCGTACCCGAGGTCAGATGTAAGTACCAAAATACACTCCAAAGCCAAGTGCGCATGAATTTTGTTTTTTCTCCCTTTTTGGATTATTCATACAACTGCTCATGTCACCTCTCTCTGTCCTGATTCTATATGCCAGGCTCTATGCTAGGTGCTCCCATATTACTGCAGGGAACCATTGCATCCCCTGATGACACAGAATCGGCCCCACTCTGATGAGGACGAAACTGGGGCTCAAACGGGCAGGCGACTCGCTGCAGCCGAGGCCTGGCCGGGCTGGGGGTGCTGGTACAGGGGCAGCCGGCGTTCACTCGGGGGTCGCTCTGCCATTAGACGCACGTCTCCAGACGAGACTTGTGAGGCCACCAAGCTCAGGAGGCCAAGGTCACCTTCCTGGGCGCGTGTGCCCCCCGGTCTGCCCACCCACCACCTCCCACAGGTGCACTGCCCACCCAGCCACAAACAAGGCTGGGGGGGTCGACTTCCAAACACGAGGAGTTGCCAACTTACCCGAAAACAGCGGGAACTTTCCAGATAATTCAGATAATTTCAGGTAATTCCAGAAGCCCATAAAGCGAGTTTATCCGGCCACCACTTCCTGCCTGCAGGTCACCCCAGGAGCCCCCCCCGTGCCCCATTCTGCTTCCGGCCACCGTGCCTCTCCCCAGAAGGTCCCCCGCTCTGCCGAGGCCACCCTCCCTACCAGCCTCTCCAGACCCGCCCCCAGCTGCGCATCGCGTGCTGGCCGGGCGCACCTGCCGCCTCTTGGTACCCAGCGCCTAGCACAGCGCCTGGCACATAGTGAGCTCTCGGTCAGTGTCGGTGGACGAGTGTGGGTGAGCGTGCGAATGCAGGGGTTCCGCTTTCCTCCTGGCGGCATGTCACAGCACGAAGCAAGCTTGTCACCTCGCGGTGGCCAAGGGAAGTGAGCTAGAAGCCAAAGAAGATGTCGTCCAAGAAACTCGAGTGTCAGGATAAACGGGAGACAGATGGGTGTGGGGCGCCAGCTCGAGAGTACAGGGGAGAAGAGGGATGAAGTGAAGACCGAGCCGCTGGAAGGACCACCCCTAGATGCCTAGAAAGCTCTAGAAGAATGCTCGAGGGCGTCAGGGTGGTCAGGGCACAAAGTAGAGGTGACGTTAAGGGCGAAGAAGGGGGCTGGCTCGGGGCCACGCGTAGATCTGCTGAGTCTGCGTCCCAGCGCCGCCCCGAGCTGCCCTCGTCCTCAGTAACCCCACGGGCCAGCTGGAGCCACGTCCCCGTCAGGGACGGGGAACCCGAGGCTGGGGGTGAGTGACTTGCCTACAGGTTCACAGCCACAGGGGGAGGGTGGGACCCCAGGCTGCAGTGTCCTGCCGCACACGGAAGGGGAAGAAAGGAGGGTCCTGCGGTGACCCCCCCCCCCCCGGGAGCCTGCTGTGGGTCTCACCCCATGACCCCGCGTGGAGGACGGCAACGCCCCCGGCCCATCGCGCTGTCCTCAGCTTGCAGGGCAGGGGGGCTGTTGTTCTGCGTGCCCATCCAGCACTGGGGGGACGGGTTCCCGCCTGGCCTCCCAGACCAGGACCTGACGGGTTCCCAGAAGCACAGCCGTTGGGGAAACTTAGACAGTGCAGAGTCTTTTCATTTTACATGCACTGTCTTTCCCACCGAGCAGAGTGCGCCCTCCTGCCTGCACCTGCCCTGGAGCCCGGGCCCAGGAGGAGCGCCGAGGTGTAGGGTCCCCAGGGGCTCAGCTCACGGCTCCTCCGGGACATCCTGCCCCAGGCCCTGCAGGTGTGCGCGACACCTGGGTCCCTCCTGGTGACATATCCCAGCCAGCACACCTGTCTTCTCACCTGGAGCCCACACCTGGCCCTACCTCACTTTTCCTCACGATGGTGGTGACATTTAGCTATTTTCTTTGTGCTCATTTTTGTTTTTATCTGTGATTTGTCTGTTATTGCAGTTTCTACTTGTGTGTGTGTGTGTGTGCATGTGAAACTCTGTAGAACACGTTTACTGTTCCCAGACCCTGTGATGTGGTTTAACGTCAGGGACCCTTCAATCCTGTCTGCCTCAGTCACCCCATCTCTAAAATGGGAGCGATTCCCACTCTGCGGCGTCACCAGCTGGTTACTGGGTTTAAACGTCCTCTGTGAGGTGATGCTGATTTACCCTGACCCAGGACGCCCTCGGAGTCCCAGCCGGTTCACGTTTCCAGCAAGCCTTCCCTCCCCACCCCACCTTCCTAACTGCTTCTGCTGAGCTGCAAGTATCTCACGCAGCAGGGTTGGCAACTCATATTTAACTGTTGGACCTGTAATAGGTCCCTGAGGGAACTGCGGGGGCTTTGTAGGGGAAGCAACGTACCCGCTTTGCTATGTGTGAAGTTTTGACAGCAGAGCCTAAAATGAGCTCAGTTTAGAGCAAAAACTTGAGATTGGAGCTCCAGCAAATATCCTCGTAACAGCTTGCTTCTCTCTGGTGCCTCCAACTACGGGCGATCAGCCTTCACCTCCCGAAAACGCGGGCCATGCACACACATGCATAGTCATACATGTGCGCTCACGTGTACACACATGCGCTGCGCACATGCACGTGCACACACGCATACAGGCATGTACACGCACACACATGTGCACTCACACACACACCGGCCACACCAAACTCCTTGTTCCCTAACTGGCCTGTGCGGGACCGTCCTCCTTCCCACTGCTCCTCCTGGCCCGAGGCTCAGCAGCCGTCCCTCCGCTGAGGCCCGGGGAGAGTGAGGCGGGGGCTTCCGGATCCCGGCGCCCACCACTCACTGCAGCGATGGGGTGGTCCTTTCCCCTTTCATCAGCGAGCACCTCCAGTACAGCGTTCGCTTCACAGAGAGTTCCCTTAAAATACAGGGATTTTGCTGATTTCATCTTTCTTCTCAATGCCTGGAACACCGTGGATCTTGTAAAAAAATGAATGTACGCATATATTTCTCAAAACCTTTACAATCCTTTTACCCTCCCAGGCAGAAATTTCTCTTGGGAAAAGATTCCTTTGATTTCCTTTCCACTGTGCAAAACAGTAATTCCTTTTCTCTGTCCCAGATTTACTTTTTTTCCCCATCTACATAAAGCTGTCCCACGATTTCTGAAATGGTAAATATTTAGCTCATCCTGGCCTTGTACCACTGGATCATGTCCCCCTTCACCTTTACCTTCTGAAAAGTAGAGCTATCTTCATGTTTTTCTTACAAAGGTTTCATATGGCAAACACTGTAAAATCTAAAAAAGTCGTTAAATATAAACTCCTTGAATTTAATACCTTATTGTTAATATAGCTGATGATCTTAAAAGCGGGGGTGAGAGGGCAGAGCATGAGATGTGCTGTGGAGAAGCTGACCTGAATCTGGCTCCACCCAAAGAGTCTTACATCAATCAGCCCAGGTGCCCAGCGCTTCCCTCGCTTTTGAGAGTAGGAAGAAAAGACTCCACTGAATTTAAGAGATTTACCCAAGTACCACACGGCCAGCAAGTGGCAGGATTTGACTGCCTCCAAAACTGCTTTTCCTCATTCACTGTAAAAATAAGAGAATTATAAGAGAAAACATACACACTAGAGAAAGGAAGAAAAAAGCATTTTGTGGTATCTTGGTCGTACTTTTTAGTCACTTTATGGCATGTGTATGTGTCTGTGAAGATGTGTAGTTGTATGTGTGCACACACGTCTTGTGATCTGACCGCTCACGCCACCTGCCTGTCTACCTTCCTTAGTGGACATTGTATCGTAAGCGTCTTTCGTGATGTCATCCTTAAACCGTCATTTTCATAGCTGCACAGCTCTTCTGTGTCATGAGAAATGAAAACTTACCATATGTTACTATTATCCTACTTTCCTAGCCTCCTATTGTCCCCACGTGTCACCTTATAATTTGTTAGAATTCGAGGTAACTTCTTTAGACCAGAATCCTAAGACTGGAATAAGTAAGGCAAATACTTGGAACATTTTTACGAGTAAAAGCTAATGCTCTTTCCATTACAAATACCTCTCTAAAACTATACGAATGAAGCAATTTCACCCGTATTATGTATCTATCAGATTCGACAATACCGACCAAAATTGTAAAATGGGATACCTTTGCCTCAGCCGCCAAATGGGCTGTGAGTATAGTCACCAAAGTACATGCACGTGCAGACGTGTATTTATAGCGGCGTCATTGACAATGTCAGAAAACTAGTAATAACCACATTATCCCTCCATTGAAGACTGATTAAATAAATCAGGTTATAGCCATAGAATGGAAGAGCAGTTAAAGCACAAGGCAGCTCCTTTTGCACTGACGTGGGGTAACGTTTTTAATATATTAACTTTTATTGCAATCTTTTTGTGTAAAACAATAACAACAGTTTCCCCACCCAGCAAGGTAACATTTATGTGAGCCGTGACCCACTTGAAACTCAAAAGACGTGGTGATTAACAGCAAGGTTAGGAATTTCATTCGAGCACGTTTCCCCCTGCAGTCAACCTATTTCCTCTTCCAGCCGCCAAAATACGCAACACAAATGAGAGACGACTTCTGTGCATGTTTTCAGAATTACACCAATAAACAGTGGGGAGCCCCCGACTGCTGTCCCCAGCTCCGCAGCCCACCGGGAGCTGCAGGGTCTCCATGGGGCCGTGTTGATTCTGGCCACAGCGGATCAGTGCAGAGCATGGCTCTGCCCCCGACAAGCTGTGCACCCCTGGGCAAGTTACTCACCTTCTCTGATTCCTCAGTGTTCGATGTGGCTGGAAACGACACAGGGTATCATGTGCACCAGGTGTAGTAACACTTGTCTGCTCTTAGCATGGTACCCGGTGCGGGGTCAGCGGAAAACAAATGCCAGCTCGCTCTTAGTACCACGACTTCTACTCACCACAAAATGAGTCAGCCCCCAGTGACAAAGGCTTAGCCGAGGGGCATCCCAAGTTACAGGCATGATTAAGTACACCTTTTCTTTCATAACTCACAGGAGAGCGTCCTGATTATTCGTTTAATGGTTTGTATCTTACCCTTGCAGCAATCATTAATATTTTTAAGAAAAGATGTGTTTGACAGTTTAGTTATGACATTTGTGGATTGGGGTCAAAAGTCCTTTTGAGACAGTAGGCAATATTCTTTGTGAAAAGGAAAAGGGACAGTGTAGTAGCTGGGATAATATTTGACTAAACCTTTGGTTTTGCAGACTTTTCATACTGAGAGTTTGCGGGGCGGGGGGGAGTTGTTTGTTTATTTGTTTGTTTTTTTAGAAAACCTGCGCTATAAGAATTCTCTCATGAGTTAACTTTACACCAGTGATGATCATAAATGGTTCTTTGGGTTCAGGGAGACTTTTTGGCAAACGCAGCCGCCATAAGGATTGTGTGTAGAATGCACGATTTCTGTTCTGTTCTGACGTCGCCCTGCTCTGGGCACAGTCGTTAGCAAAAGAGAGACAGTTCTGTGTAGGCGCAGACGGAGAGGTTGCCTCGGTGTTCCTGGTGAAGGCTTAAATTCCTTCCGTGTGTTCTTGTATATGGATGCAGCCATCAGCACAGTCCTATTAAACCGCTTGTGTGTTTTGTTAGCTCTATCTGGTTCATGCTGTACCTGTAGGGTGTGATAAGAGCTTTTAAGTCCTCTCATAATGCAATCTAACAAAGCCTATTTTTTGCCCGAGCTAAACAAAGCAATTTTATTTGCATACATTTAAAAGACTGAGGTGCCGTGTTGAGTTCAAGTGGTGATGCAGAATTTGATGAAACACAGTAGCAACTTACTTATACCAATATGAGTGCATTTCCCTCTCTCTGTCATTTTCCTGGGTCAAGTGCATCTCTGCATTAATTAAACAAATACACAATTAATTACCACAAATGAATACACACACACAAAGAGTCCCTGGCCCAGGTCCCATGTCTCAGTTCTAAAATAAGGTGTTCTGTGTTGAATTAGGTGGAAACAGCTACCGACTCTGACACGGAGAGCCGTGGCCTGCGGGAGTACCAATCTGTTGGCGTGCAGGTGGAGGACGAGAAACGGTAAGCAGCCCCCCAAATACCCCAGTACCCGCCATCTCCCAAGCGGGGCTCTTGGTTTGTAACCTGACTGCAAGTGTCTAGACCACACTGACCATCAATGATTCAGGCCATTTGACCATCAATAATTCAGGCCAGGAAACAGGGTCATATCTTTATACTTTTCAGTGTATATCATTCAAGTGTGAATTAACTTCCTCCTATGCCTTGTTTCTGCAAGCGGCAGGGGACTTGCTTTTTCTAAAGTAATTTACCACCTATGAAAGCAGAGGGGCTGGCAGCTCTGAATGTTAGAGTCCTTTATCCAAAGGGAAAACACAGGCTGAGGGTGAAACAAACACAGGTTTTCTCACCTTACAATGTTAAAAGTAAAAGGAAAGACAGAGAGAGAGGGAGGGAGATTGAAAGAAGTTTAAGACCTTAGCTGTGCTGGGATTGTGACACTTCAAAGGAACCCCTCAAACTGTCAAACACAGAGAAGTCCATTACAGGAGTGTTGTTTTTGTAACAAAAACAGGGTGACTATTTTATTTTATATTTAAAATAGCATATCTTGTAAATTTCATAAGAACAAATTTTGATGAGCGCATTACATCGTGAAGCCCCGGTGATTCGCTCACAGTGGAGGGCTTTAGGACCAACCTGCAAAGATTTTGATTGCCAAGGAATTCAGAACACAAACTGATGGCTTCCCCAGGACGCCGAGCTCTCAGAACCCGCACGTCGTCTGTACCTGGGGACCTGGGCTGGCTGTCTCCTTCCCCCGTGGTGGCTTGTTCTCAGCTCCTTTGCCTCCAGGGCAGGAGATGGTGGCAGGTCCATTAACCAGCTGTACTCACAGCTGTGTGCCATCTGGGGGGCCAGTTGTTGAGGAGTCAAAACATGTAGCATGGGCAAAGTTTGGATATGCAGACACACATGCACACGTGCACACATACACACACACACACACACACACATACACACACACACACACACCCAGAGTTCTCACCAGCAAAATCTGCACTCCTGTTATAAGCTCACTTCTGCCAATCATTTCAGTAACTGGCTGTGTGGAATGACTGACATTTAAATACATACGATGAAAATGTTTTTTAAACACCTGCTGAGGTCAGAATTTGGATTCATTATTTTGCATAAAAGACAAAATCGGGATGATATTACAGTATTCAGATAGGAGAAGAAACTCACGTCCTGAGCTGTGATAGGAACAGCCACCAAAACTCAGTAGGACACAGATGTTACTACTTAAAAGAATTGTAGACATAAAAGAAGCAGGAGGGCTTCGTTTTACGTGTATGCCACAAACAGAAGAGAGTGAACTTGTAGCGTCTTTCTGAAAGGCAAGTGACCACTCCAAGATAGTGGTTTCACGGGATACATCAAGCCTCCTTGTGTCGTGCAATAAACTTAAGTCTTAAGTGGGCATTGTTTACACATTGAAACTTAAGTAGAAGGGAGAGGTTCATTGTTTGCAAAGCCAAATGATGTTCTGCCATAGATGAAGCGCCAAAGTGCTTGTAATAGAGATGAAAACGCTCGTCTTCTCCGCGAGGTGCCGGCTTGTGGCCCAGGCGCGCTCCTGATGGGCGCATCTAGGTTTTGCTGCACGAGGTCACCTCGCAAAGTCCCCACTTGTCCCCCTTGCCTCCCTTGCAGATGCGGACGCTTTAAGCGTTCCAACAGCGTGACGGCCGCGGTGCAGGCGGACCTGGAGCTGGAGGGCTTCCCGGGACATGTCGCCACGGAGGACAAGGGCCTGCAGTTCGGGTCCTCCTTCCAGAGGCACTCGGAGCCCAGCACCCCGACCCAGTACGGGGCGGTGCGGACCGTCCGGACCCAGGGGCTCTTCAGCTACCGAGAGGACTATCGGACCCCCGTGGACACTGCCGACCTGCCCCCTCCCGACCCCTGGCTGGACCCGTCCATGGACACGGTGGATGGCGGCCACGTGTCTCCGTGCCACAGGGACGGCGCGTGGTTTCTGAAGCTGCTGCACAGTGAGACGAAGCGGATGGAAGGCTGGTGCAAAGAGATGGAGAGGGAAGCGGAGGAGAACGACCTCGCGGAGGAAAGTAAGGTCCCAGGTCTCCTCTGAGGCTTGTAGACACTCGTGATGTTGCCGTAACACAAACGGCAGGATCCCCGGGGAAAGTCCCTGGGTCCCTGCGTAAATTTAAATGAGTGGGCTTCCTACTGCCTCCCACCAATTCTAAGACACAAGTAAATGAGCAGAAAAGCAATCGCTAAAATATTAAAGGGCATCCTTTTGTTTTGTTTTGTTTGTTGGATAACAGGCTGGCTTGTGCTCACAGGGATGTAGTTTATCTCCTGTTGCACGTGCCGGTTCTCTTGAATTCTGGCAACGACTTGATGTGGAGCAGTTCAGACGTTTTCTAGAATCATGACTGTCCCGTGTTTATAAGAAATTGCTTTGGCTTTATGCCAAAGAAACGTTGGACATGGTAGACGACTAACCAGCCAGCTGGTGCTGGCGGCTCCCGGTTCCCCATCCCCGGGCGGGTGGGGAGCTAACTTCCCCGACCTCATGTGGGCAGCACAGATCTGCTCCCAACCCTTTACGCCAGGTGGGTCTCCAGCTCTTGCGCAGAAAGGCACCAGCCTCCCCTTTCCCTGAAGAAACTTGTCAGGATTGTCCAGAAACAGCATCCTTTATGAATTGCTGTGTTGATTTCGAAACAGATAGCTCCCTACTTTGTTTATAGACCAAGAATACCACAAGAATGATTGCAGTGTATGTACAGCTAACACCTGTCTTTACCAAATACAGTTTCACAGAGGCGTTTCTGAATGTCTTAACTCGACAAAGCATGCTCTTTTTAATTTTTTCTTTTTCCATGAAGTCCTTTGTACAGTTGCTACATCACTATAAATCCTGAAGTTCAAAAGGACACCTGATGTCCTTGGGAATGTCACCCTGACATTGCATGTCCAGAAATCTGCTGTAGGAGAAAATGTCAGTAATCCTGGCAGTGGAGGCACAAGGATGAAAGTGTCAGGACGGTAACTTATAGACGCAGTGGCCCTGGCCACTGAGGAGTCCAAGAAAATGGTTGGTGTTTTGATCCTGAGTTGTTAAAATGTACATTGTTAACTTAGGAAGAAAGGGGGAGAGTGCCTTCAAATCCCCAGTTCTCTTCTCCCACATTCCTCTCTCAGTCATCACACCCCACACCTCCTTCACCGGAGTGGGTACTAGACGCTGAGGGTTTTGGAGGAAGTGTAGCCGGTGCCCCGGCCGTGTGGCGTCGCTGCACGTAGCTGCCAAAGTCACACCGCCCCCATGTGTTTGTCCACACATGTCACCTGTCGAGGGCACAGCCGACGGTGACTGCGCTCAATCTGATGTTTAAAAATCCCTCGTTTCCCGCAGCTTTTCTTCACTTGTCAGTATGTGCTTCAACGGGGCGAAGCCGTTTGAATTGTATCAGGGATTTATCCTCTTTATCCCAAGTTGACCGGGGATTTGAAGGAGACTTTCAGCTCCCGCTCTGTACACACCCCCGCGTTCAGCCCGGGCTTGGTGAGCGGTCCTCGGGGCTTGTAAGACGTGAGCCTGAGGTTGATGAGTCGGGATGTGTTTCCTACGCCCTGTGGCTCCTCCGTGAAATGCCTTTGAAGGGGAGGAGATGGGGGGACAGTTCAGCAAGAGGTAACCCTTGTCAGGGCTTACCCCACAGTATGTCTGTAGCATTTTATTCTAGAATCATGTGGATTTACACCGTTTAGGACACATCCACAAGGTTCTGGTCTCCCTCTGTGCGTGGAAGAGATGGAGACCTTAGTCCTTGCTGTGTTTGTAAGACAACCCAGAGCAAAACCTGCCATGTCATGATTTTCCATATTTAGTGTGTACCTTTAATTCAGTTATTATTTTATCAAGGATTATCATTTTTTTTAAAGATATGTTTTTTAAAAGAAATCTCTAAGCCATCATGTACTGAACACAGTGCCAAGGGCTCCGCTAAGTGCATCACTTACATCTTCAGGGGCTCAGCATAGCGTGATACCTGGAAAATACTGTCACCTTTATGGAAGTAAAGAAACTGAGGTTCAGAGAGGTTAAAATCTTGCCCCACATTCCACAGAGTAGAGCAATGGAATCCAGGCTCGAAGTCAGAGCTGTCTTGTGTCAAAAGCTGTGCTTTCCCACCACGCTGCCTGACATTTTTTAATCCAGATGTTCCATTCCTGGGAACTTCTCCTTCTCTGTATTCTAACACTGTCTTCTTCTGCTCTTTTAGAAAATGTTGAGCCCCTATCCCTGGCCATTTACTTCATTCTGATTCTCTGAATCTGTGACACCCATTTGTGGTCCAGAGAGAATCCCTGAGCCTTAAAATACATACTTGGGTTGTGCCTCAGCCCTTGGAAATTGAGCGGTGAAATTAAAAGGCTTCAGCACTGAAGCATTGTCGTAAGTTATGATTTTCTTGTCACTGGGGCGTTCAAGAAAATTCTGGGAGTAATGCCATAAGTGTACTGTGTCTGAAATCCGATTTGATGATCTACAGTGACCCACATCAACAATAAGAGTCCATCACTTAGGATGTTCAGTTGTCTTATTACTGGACATCTGGAGAACACATTTTTCCTTCAGCAAGGCAGAGCGGGAAGGGAGTTTCTGCCGTCCCTCAATTGTATTTCCATACACAAGTGTTTTTTTTATCTTTTTGGCACCTTCGGGACCTTCTTCTGGACTCCCTCCGTCTTGTAAACACCCAGCAGATATTTGCTGAACCCATACTCTGAGTCGTTCGATAGACTGCAGGTGGATACGAAGAGGAGTGTATAGCACAGAAGCTGCGGTGACCTAAGAAGGGGTGAAGTAAGACCAGGGCAGAGCTGCTCATGGCGAGTGAGAAATATGAAGTGTAGCAAGAGCAGTGCAGAGCCAGTGCTTTTAAAGGACTCTCTCAGGAGCCTGAGAGATGCTGCCAGCAGGGAAAGTCTGAGAAGGCTTCCTGGTGACAGTGGCATCTGGGCTGGACCTTGAGGGGAGATGGGTTTGGTCAAGCAGGTGGGGGGGGGGCAGATGGTGATGAGAGAGCAGGGTCAAGGGCACAAGCAGAGGCAGAGAACTGGCTGGGAGACCCTCCAGGAAGACCCTCCCTTAGACGTGGACTCTGCATCTGCCCGCGGGGGAGGCTGAGCCACGACCTCTGGAGTCCCTGGGCTCTGTCGTCCTCCACTGCCTTGGGGACACGCTGCTCAAAGGCGGGGACGGCTCTGCATTTTCCCAGAGCTCTTACCGTGTGGCCCCCACTGTCGTCTGAGATCTTAGGCTCCTGGAAGGCTCACACTTGGTACATCGATTATCCGCCAGCAGTGCCTGGCAGAAGCCCTGTGCAACTGAGAGTCAGAGAGAGGAAGAAGGCAGGAAGAGGTGCAGCCTTCACACCCGGGGGGGATGGTCACAGCCCTGCTCACGCCTTCTTAAAGCGTAGCATCTAAACCCCACGCATCCTGCAGTCGCCCTCGGCCGGGCTGGGGAAGACCCTGTTCCACAGGCACCAGCTCAGTAATCGTGACTCTGCGTGGGTTTTCCTACCACCGTTTAATAACTACGTGCAACTGCATTTCTATGAGGCTCAGAGGCAAAGAACAGAGAATAGATCCACTTGATCCTTTTTATGATTTTCTTAATTTCTTCTCTTATTGGCCTGGCTTTATTTTTTTGTGGACCAAGATGACAAAACAGTTGTTTTGAACCTCAACTGTATGCTTTGCCCATTAAACTAGCACCATATTAGCCACATTTATCTGTTTCCCTAGTAATGTTTAAAGGTCAGGTAACCTTCAAGTCTAGTCCTCGTTTTAAGAACAGATACAGTTATTGGTTACGGCCCTTTCATAAAGCAAAGCTTAAATTAAATGGCTGTTGAACCAAAACTCTGAGCTTGGAATATTGAAATTTCCATTACGTGAGATAACTTTTCTCCCAAGCTGTAATTTTATAATCACGGCTCACTGAATTGACTGAACGAATTTAGATTCATTCAGCCCTCTGGTTAATAAAAACATCGTGAGCCCAGTTAAATACTGGTTTCAGTTAAGTCATGTTAAAGCAGGCTTCGTATTGTTAATACATAAATAGATATATTCTGGAAGGATTGTAAACCATCACTAGACTAGTGTTTTGGGATTTTTGTGTTAATTATGTTAAACCAAACGGGTAAGTGGCATAAAGTAAAACCAAAAAAATTGTATGTTTTCTGAAATAAAAGAAATGGTTCCAGAACCACAAAGATCTTACTCAGCAGGTCTGTAGAAATATGAATGGTATAAGGAACTCAACAATGGGGTCTCTTGAGAGGTGTTGGGACGTTCTCTCGCCCCCAAAACAGCTCCGCCCAAAAGCGAATAATCTGAACATCGCCAAGTCCGATGCAGGGACCCGCAGACTCACGGAGCTCGGGGCTTTGGTGATTTCCTTCCTCATCTAAGGGACCCCGGCTTCACAAGTCATGTTAACGCCGGCGTCGGGGTTCGGTGTCCGGCATGGGTCCCCCAGTCCTTCCGTGCGGAGGGGCAGTGCTCCCTGGGTGGCGGCGGTGGCAGGGGGCGTGGCTCGGTCGCTGTGCGGTCGGCACAGGGAAGAGCAGACAACAGGTAGAGTGACCCTGAGGGTTCGTGGGCCACGTGGCAATGCAGGGGACGAGGAGGCCACGGGCCACAGAGAAAGTGCCCCTGGGTCTGCAGTTTGCCCAGGAGTCCCCATCAGCAAAGACAGCACACTGAGGACCAGAGCCAACGATGATGCTTCTGAACACCGCGGCCGCTACAGCCTCTGGGGTCTGACCAGTCGTCCAGGGAACGAAGAGCCACTGCTTCCAGACCCCTGCCAGGACACACAAGCCTGGTTGGGATCCTGGAATCCTGCTAAGGATGTGGTCAGTGCCCGACGGAGATGTCCCCACACAGCCCAGCCACCCAGTGGCCGCAGGCAAACTGGAGCATAAAAAGAAACGTGTGCTCAAGAAACACGAAACGAAACGAAAATGATAAAGCCAGAGATCCGGAAGCGAGGAGGGTTGTGAAAGCAGCCGTGTCCCCCAGCCTGCTCTACAAAATGAGTCAGGAAGGAATCCCAAGAGATCCCGGAGTAATACATCTTCAAATGATCATTTCAAACTGTCTGCAAATTTTAGAAAAACCCACCTCAAATTTTGAAAGAAAAGAATAGTGTAAATGTTGTCCTGGCACTTCATAGCAAATTTAGATAGAATTGACAATTGTAGAACACGCATGAAAAATAAATTAAAGGGGCAAGTCAGTTAATCAAATTTCTTTGTACATCAAAGGCCAGGGTTGTCTCAGGTTCTTTGTACGTTTGCATTCTGATGAGCATACGTCCTAATCTGTAGCTCTTGAAAGAAAGTGTCTAAACTATGACAAAATTAGGGAAGGATAGTGGAAAAGAATAAATTGAATTTTCGCTTCAAATTCTTTGCAATTATAGGAAACTATTTACATTATAGGTATCAGATAGAATCATCCCCATTCACTGAGCAGCAAATTCTCCCGCCATTCGCAATCAGGTCATTAGCTACACTCTGACGGTCATTATCTCTCTCTAGCAATAATCAATTTATACCCTTTATAATAAGTCTCCACTACATTAAATCAGCACCCAGATATCACCCACCTATCCATGTTGTGCTAAAGACGATAAATTGAAGTACTTTATATTAACACTTCCGTTGAAGTACGTTTTAAGAATATGAAAATTGGGGATTAAAACCTCAAAATGGGTAAAACTGATTGACTTTTTAAATTGGGATTGACATATATACACTAATATGTATAAAATGGATAGCTAATAAGAACCTGCTGTATAAAAAAATAAATTTTAAAAAAACCTGAGGCTTAGAGAAATTAACAATAAATAAATAAATACCATTTCAGGAAGCATAGAGTCAGTGAAAAGAAGTGCACTTATACGTGAGTCACTTCTATATATTCCTGCAGTGACAGCTTGGTTAAAACAGGTCTCTTGAAAGGTTTTCATCAGTCATGCAAGTTATAGGGGTTTACAAGTGAAAATTCAACTTTTCAAAAACAAAACTAACTCTTCCACTCAGCAACAGTGAGACCAGAGCTGCATAAACATATTCAGTTTGGGGAATCAAACTGGGAACAAAGTAGGAAGTATTTTTGGCCCTTCCAGGAGGTGCTCCAACCCCACTGCCCTCCTGCCAGGCTGCAGGCAAAGCAGACAGAGGAAGTGGGCGGGATCAAGGGTCTGGGGGAGTAAGCCCCTCTCGCAGTGGATTGGTAGGAGACACGAGGGCCCAAGTGTCAAGATGCTGACAAGACAACATTTTTTTTTTAAGTCTGAAAGGATGCCAGAGTGTTATCCACTTAACTCACTTGTATTAAAAGTTACATTTTTAGGGGCTTCCCTGGTGGCGCAGTGGTTGAGAGTCTGCCTGCCAATGCAGGGGACACGGGTTCGAGCCCTGGTCTGGGAAGATCCCACATGCCGCGGAGCGACTAAGCCCGTGAGCCACAATTGCTGAGCCTGCGCGTCTGGAGCCTGTGCTCCGCAACGGGAGAGGCCACGATAGTGAGAGGCCCGCGCACCGCGATGAAGAGTGGTCCCCACTTGCCGTGGCTGGAGAAAGCCCTCGCACAGAAACGAAGACCCAACACAGCCATAAATAAATAAATAAATAAATAAATAAAATTTAAAAAAAAAAAGTTACATTTTTAACTCTTCTTCGTATTTTAGGAGCAAGCTAGAATTGGATGATATTAGGGAACTCTTCATTTCTTAGGAGCGGTCATGGCGCTGTGGTCGTACAGGATGATGACGGATGGGGCTCTGGCCACAGCTTATCCAAGTGGGTCAGGAAAATAAACGCGCTCCGAGATTGGTGATTCTAAGGGATGGGGTGGAGGTGCTTGTGATACTTTCTTTCAAGTTTTCTGCGTGTGAAATTTGCCATAATAAGACTTTGGGGAACAACAATCTGGACAAGTAAGAAAACACAGGCAAACTAAGAAGTGTTTCAGGCCACTAACTTACCCAGGAGAGCACCATGTTCCGAACACGTTGTCTGTAGGGCCAGAGCCTCACCCTGTAGAAGTGAAGGCTGTGCTGTCCCCTCTGTCGTGTGGTTGATTTCTGTTGCATTAGGACGTGTCCTCAGCACCCCTCACAGCAACGGGTTTATTTCTGGGACATCAGTTCCAACATGTGACACTTGGTTACGTGGTATCGCGGCCCTTCCCAACGGTGTCTGTGACTCCGCTCCCTTCGAGGCAGGCCAAGGAACAGGGTCTCAGCAGCTGTGTGGCCAGGCTCAGGGATCAGTCTTTGATGCCAGTTTCTTTTTTTTTTTTTTTTTTTTTGGCTGTGTTGGGTCTTCATTGCTGCGCACGGGCTTTCTCTAGTTGCGGTGAGCGGGGGCTACTCTTCGTTGCGGTGCGCAGGCTTCTCATTGCGGTGGCTTCTCTTATTGTGGAGCACGGGCTCTAGGGTGCGCGGGCTTCAGTAGTTGTGGCACGCGGGCTTAGTTGCTCCGCGGCATGTGGGATCTTCCTGGACCAGGGCTCGAACCCGTGTCCCCTGCGTTGGCAGGCAGTTTCGTAACCACTGCGCCACCAGGGAAGGCCATGATGCCAGTTTCTAACGCACGTTAAATGTCTCAAGTCATTTTATTGAAGGCTGCCTGTCAAAATTACTGATGTTTGGGAAATTGGGGAGAAAGGTAACGAAATTGAGTTTATTTCTCTGGACTCAGGCTACGCCTCTGTGGAAATGCCAGGTCTCAGGCGCCACCCCAGACCCCCTGAGTCAGAATCTGCCTGTAACCAGACCCCCAGGTGACTCACGTGCTAATGGGGCTGGCCTTTGTGGGCTCTTCTCCAGATAAAACCTCAAGGACGTAAGCATTCTGTCCAGAGTAAGTACTTAAATAGCCTGTTAGTGGTGATGGCTGTGTCTCTGCTTCATGACGGACGAACCTCCAGGCTAAACCCCCCCTTTCCTGAAGGCTTGCCCGCAGGGCACTGGAGACAAGCTTGGCCTGCTCTCTTGAAAGCCTGAGGGAATGGCCAGACTAGCAAACTGGCCCGACTTTGAGTTTCAGGGGGTCCGTGGGGCTGGTTGTTATCTGTGTCTTGCACAGAGTCTCGAGGGGGACCCAGAAGAGAAGATGCTTCTGGCCGTCAGAGGAAGATGCCGTGTAAGCTCAGTGAAATAGCTGGGAGTTGTTGCTTTTAGACAAAACGTCAGAGATAAGTGGGCCTGGGTAGAGTCGCCAGAAATGTTTTCCTACAGATTCCTGCATGCTTTTGAGAATCATGGGAGCGGGACCCACCAAAGCTATTATTTCCAAAATAATGACGACGTTTACACAGACTAAGGAAGGATTGGGGCAGAAAGATGGGAAGTATGGAGGCCCCTGGAGGCAGCAGGTGTGGGTTTTTCCCAGAAATTTCATGCCCAAAGTCTTTTATCTGCCCAGTGCAAATCCCAAAGTTGTCACAGCTATGGGGTAATTGGTTAAATCCTTTCCACTGACAAAACTATATTATTTACATTTTCTAAGTGCTATTTGATTAAAGTCTTACAACTTACAAATCGTTTCTGGATTAAACTGACACTTCCTACGCCCTGAAAGCGCTGGTGAGCTAGCCCACAGGGTACCCCAAAGCGGGATGTTCTCACTACCACCGACTGTGACGCTTCCACGGGTCAGCGGATGGTGATGTGAGCAGGTCGGGAGAACTGGTCACACTGCTGACCCCCGAAGGGCTTGGTGCTGTTAGCAGTAGCTTTCCAAGCTAAATTTCCCCCAACACTGAAGTATCCTAGTAGCTGGCATTTGGTCGTCTTTGAATTTCCTTCATGCTCAGGAATGGAGCAGACGGAAAGACAGTTCAGCCCGTGGCCATAATAAATTCAGCGGTTTCACCTCCAGTAACAGAGATGATAGAATAATAGCTTTTGCTCTTTGGGTCATATCCCCTTTGTGTGATGCTTTTGCTTTTGTTTTTTAATGGACCCAGTTTTAAACCTGTTTTTTCTTTTTTTTTAACAGTTCTCGGGAAAATCAGGAGTGCTGTTGGGAGCGCCCAGCTTCTGATGTCGCAGAAATTCCAGCAGTTTTACTGGCTTTGCCAACAGAACATGGTAAGTGGATCCTCAGGTAACCTCGGCCCCTTGTAACCAAGCTGAACGTCCGTTCTTTCTGTGCTCACTGCCTTCCTGCCTGTTAAAAGACCCCTGCACATGTGCAGCCTGGTGAATGAGTGGGGGGACACTCCCAGCTTTGGGGGGAGCTGTGATTTAAAAGTGCAGCCAAAGCAGAGAGGCCGCGAGGGTATGGGCAGGGGAGGGGCAGGGGTGGGAAGGAGACAGGTGTTTCCCCAGCCGTGAGGCGTGTCCTCTGCCACCCGGCTGTCCCCCAGGGGACCTCAGGAAGGAGGGGAAACGTAAATCACTGTCACGGGGGATGTCACAGTGAGGACGGTGCTAGGAGGTGGCTTGAAGAGAAACATGTAAACAACCACAGTGCAAGAGATTAGGAAGAGATTTTAGAGATAATTTGTGCTTTATATGTTACAGTCAGGAGTGAACAGAAATACCATGGACTAAATTAGGTAATACGGTTGGCATTAAACTTGGTTCTGATCTTCCTGAAAATCAAGGGGACACTCTTACCTATATGTATACTTATATGTATACTATACTATGTATAAATAAATATAAATATATATTGTTACACACACACTTTTCCTTATCTGACTAAAGAAAATATTCACCTGATATTATTTGGAGAAATAACCAAACAGTAATCACATTACTTTACAGGTTCTTTTATTTATAATCCATACACTGACTTCTTTCAGACCAAACATTTTCATTAAAACACAAGTAGGTCTCTGCAAGGTCTCCCATAGCAATGGTTCAAGGTGATTTGATTTTGTCTTGTTCTGTTTTTAAATTTACAAGGAGGCGTGTGGATTTACAGAATGTTCTTCCACATCAAAGGCAGCATAGCACGTCAGAGTTGCCAATTTATCCCTTTTAATCAGGATCATTAAAAAGTATGTTTTCTCTAATATTTTCCAATTAATCCCATTCAAGTTCATCATGAAATTTAAAGAGTTACCGCCTGGTTGCCTATGACGTGAAGTTATAATCAACATTTAAAAGGGGAAACAGGCAGGTTTAGAGTCCCTGAAAGAAACATACAGCTGTGGAAACATTCAGTTATCATGTTTACTGGGCATGTTCTAGCGTCCTCTGTCGTGTGTATTTAATGATTATCTTTAAGGAATTGATTTAGGCCGTTGGAGAGAATGGTCCGTATTCCACCGAGTCTGGTGGGGAGGGTCCCATCTTCAGGACCCTACACTCAGCAGAGGCACATTATTCAAGCTTATAAAATCTGCATGTCTTCTCTGCCAGAAGCAGCTGATATTACACTTAAAAATTATCCACCCTAATAGTTTTGATCCGTCTTATACATGTCAGATTGCGTTTTGTGTTAACCTTTAAAAGTCTGGCATGACGGCTTCCTTTTCTTTTGACCTCCGTCTGGATTAGACCAAAAAAGTCTGGAGCATTTGTTGGAGGAGGTCAGGTTGGGGCCCTAAGCAGGCCTGTCAGCAGAAAAGCTGAAATGCTGACAGTGCGAGCAGGGGCCTTGCTCAGCAAAGCCACACTGCCCACACTTTGCAGCTTTAGGCCGGTGACTAGTTTTCAGTCAAAAAGTGGCCCCAGGAGATACGTCAAGAGCCCACCAGCTGTTTAGGATGGACGACACCGGGCAGGACCCGCCCTTGAAGCTGGCGGGTCGATACCGGTACCTCTCGGGCCAGCGGCTCAGCACCCCAGAGCAGGGAGAAATGGAGTCATGCTCAGACCGGCCGGTCTAACAGTGCACTTGAACACGACCCACGGTCTCTTCTCAGCCCTTCTCAGGACACACAGCTCCCAGAGAATGTTCCGGAACATGGAGCCTCAGAGCCCACGTCCCACCTGGATCCCACAGCCTGCGGTTAGCAAGGACGGATGGCTCTGTACACGTTGCTGGGGGAGGGGTCCGGCCTGGCTCACCACTGACATGAAAAAATGAGATTTACAAGCAGATCGGGCGTCTGAATGTCCAGTGGACACAGATGCAGCCATCTCCTGCACAAAGCCAGACCCTGGCCGTGCCCAGTTCCACCGACTCCACGGCCTCTGCTCCCTGGGAGCCCAGAGGACAAAGGTTTCGCCGGCCCAGCGGGGAGGGCAGGTGACCACAGAGTCCACTCTCGGGCGACATGAGCCTCAGCACAGCCGTGGGGCAGGACCAGGGCCCGAAGTCCCAGCTGGGGACCCGTTCCATCCCTCGGACACGTTCAGGCCCCGTCACGCCTGCACCTGCGGGAGAGGACGTTGTACTTGTGTCATCTTCCAGAAGAGCAGCTAAGGACCCGCCTTTGGGGGGAGGAGTCCCCCCCCAAGCCCTGACTGTCCAGGGAGCCCCCGTGCGTCCCCGTCACCTGCAGAACACGTCCCCGGAGGCAAGACCTTCGCTCTGCTTTTCTTCACAAGCAGTGGCTGAGCTCAGACAGGCAAGTACCTGACAACCCAGGCGACTGGATGAACCCTCCTGCCCCTGCCCCTGAGCCTGCACCTGACCTTGCACCTGAACCTGCACCTGCCCTGACCCTGCACCTGAACCTTCCCCTGACCCTGACCCTGCACCTGACCTTGCCCCTGCCTGTGAACCCGCCCCTGACCCTGACCCTGACCCTGACCCTGCACCTGACCCTGCCCCTGCCCCTGAACCTGAACCTGTCCCTGACCCTGCCCCTGACCCTGCACCTGCCCCTGACACTGCACCTGACCCTGAATCTGCCCACTGCGCTCCTCGATCCACATGCCCAGGTCGCCTCCTGGTGGCTCAATGGAGAACGGGCTTCAAACCGCAGACAATGGCCCCGGGTTGCAACTTTCACTCCAGTCGGAGGAGGAGAAAATGAGGGAATTTTGTGCAAGTCGTTTGGACAGTGGTTCTTACCTTCTGCCCTCAGGTCAGCACAGCTGCCATCTGGCTGCGTTGGCAGAACGGATGGGGCTCAAAGAGTGACCTTGTGGATGTGGATGTGGAACCAGGACTGAATGTCTGTGTCCCCCAACATTCACATGACGAGGTCATGAGGGTGGGGCCCCCATGCTGGGATCAGTGCCTTCATAACAGAGACCCCAGAGAGCCCCCAGCCCTTCCTCCACGTGAGGACACAAGAGAGAAGACGCCGCCTGTGAACCAGGAGGGGGCCCTCACCCGACACAGGATCTGCCAGCACCTTGACCTTGGACGTCCAGCCTCCAGCACTGGGAGAAGTAGACTGTGCTGTTCATAAGACCCCAGTCTGTGGTTTTCTTGTTCTCTCAGCCCAGATGGACTAAGACAAAGGTTAAAGGAAGTTTAAACCCAACCAAATAGAAGTTCCTGATGTGCTTCATGGGAAGGACTTATGAACAAGCCGGAAATGGCACATTTTAGGCAAATTCAGATAAATGTTTACCTATCAGAAATTTCTCTGTCTGTTTAACCTGAGATAGCCCCACACTGAATCAAGGGAACCATACCCAGAAAAATCCACACTCTTAACCTGAGGGTGGCAAACTCAGGTGCCTGCAGGCAGGTCACGCGGCCCGGGGAACTCGGGGCTGCGGTCACCAGCCAGCGCTGGGCGCCGGGGGCGTGGCCAGGCCGCTGGCCCTCTGCTCTTGTGGAGTCACCAGCTTTAAGTAGAGAAAACTCATTGAAACTACACATACATCAGGCGCCGTGTGCAGAAGCAAACCCACACATGCGCCCTTGGCTGCCCGTGTGCCGCTCCGTGGTATCACCTGCACCCTCCAAGGGCGGGGACCTGTCCCCGAGACAGTTCTGTCCCTTCAGGAGATCGACGTGCCTGCCCTCCCTCTGCGTGGGAGCAACGAAATATACATGGTACATTTGTAGGGCGTCCCTGACCTTCAGAAGCAGGGCTGAGACCGCTCAGAGAACAAACAGAAACGGCCGTGGCTCCAGGCCCATCTCCCCAGCGCCCAGGACCACCAGCACCACTGCAGACCCTTCCCGGGCACCAGCTTCCCAAGAACCCCACAGGCGACCAGAACCATGGGGCCTGCTGCTGCACCAACTGTCAAGCGGCTGGAGCCTTAACACGTGCCGCCGTCCCCAGGTTCCAAGAAAGAGTTTTCAAAATGAAACAGCGAAGGAATGTAACTACACGTGTATTCTTCAGTAGACTTTATTTTTCTTCTTCCCATTTCCTCCAGTTGTGTTGTGATATAATTAACATACAGCACTGAGTAAATGTAAGGGGTACCACATAATGATGTGACTTACATACATCATGAAATAATTATCACTATAAGCTTAGTGACCATCCATCATCTCCTATGGGTACAAAGGTAAAGAAATAGAAAAAATATATTTTTCCTTGCTATGAGAACTTCTAGGATTTACTGTCTTAACAGCTTACCTGTATAACACACACCAGTGATGGTGGTATTTATCATGTTGGGTATCGCATCCCTAGCACCTGTTTATCCTGTAACTGGAAGTTTGTACCTTTTGACCCCCTTCCGCCACTCCCCACCCCATCTCCAGTAACCACAAGTCTCATCTCTTTTTCTAAGAGTTTGTTTCTTTGTTTGTTTGTTTTTGAAATACAACTGACCTACAACACTGTTAGTTCCTGTTACACAACATAGTGATTTGATGTTTCAAGCTGATCACCACAGTAAGTCTAGTTACGATATGTCACCACACAAAGGTATTACATAATTATTGACTATATTCCCCACGCTGTACATTTCATTTATTTTGCAACTGGAAGCCTGTAGCCCTTAATCTCCCTCACCTATTTCTCTCTTCCCCCCACCCCCTTCCCTCTGCAACCAGCCGTTTCTTCTCTGTATCTATGACTCTATTTCACTCATTTTGATTTTTGTTCACTCGTTTTGATTTTTAGATTCCACATATCAGTTAAATCATACAGTATCTTTCTTTTCCTGTCTGACTTACATGTTGTTTCAAGTGGCAAGATTTCATTCTTTTTTATAGCCGAGTAGTATTCCATTGTATATATATATCTTCTTTATCCATTCATCTGTTGATGGACATTTAGGTTGTTTCCACGTCTTGGCTATCGTATTGATAAATAATGCTGCTATGAACGTTGGGGTGCATATATCTTTTTGAATTAGTGTTCTTGTTTTCTTCACATAATACCCAGATGTGGAACTGCTGGATTGTGTGCTAGTTCTATTTTTAATTTTTTGAGGAAACTCCATACTGTTTTCCATCACGGCTGCACAAATTTACATTCCCACCAGCGGTGCACGAGGGTTTCCTTTTCTCCACGTCCTCACTAACCTTGTTATCTCTTGTCTTTTCTTTGGTAGCCGTTCTGACAGGTGTGAGGTGACATCTCATTATGGTTTCAGTTTGCATTTCCCTGATGATTAGTGATGTTGGGCATCTTTTCATGCACCTGTTGGCCATCCGTATGTCTTCCTTGGAAGACAGATCCTCTGTCCATTTTCTTAATCAGGTTAATAGACTTTACTTTTTAGAGCAGTTTTAGGTTCACAACAGAATTGAGTGAAAATACAGAAAAATACAGAGAAAAATCCCATACACCCCCCTGCCCGCACACACCGCAGCTTCCCCACCATCAGCACCCCCACCAGGTGGTACTTTATTACAACTGATGGACCTCCAGTGACATGTCACCACCCAGAGTCCGTGGTTCCCGTCAGGGCTCACTCTCGGTGTTGGACATTCTACGGGTTTGGACGAAGTGATCGTGACACTATCCACCATTACAGCACCCCACAGAGTAGGTTCACTGCCCTGAAAATCCGCGGTGCTCCGCCTGTTCTCCCCTCGTCCCCTCAACCCCCATGGCCACTGGTCTTGTACTATCTCCATAGTTTTGCCTTTTCCAGCAGGTCCTAGAGTTGGAATCATACAGAATGTAGCCTTTTCAGACTTTTTAACTGTCAGCAAATACTTAAGGGAACTGTTCCTGAATCCTCGTGGGCCCTCGGGAATATCCGCACCCGATTCTGAATTCGTGGGGCTTCTTCCTAACCCGCTTCCTTGGGAAGAGCAGCCCCGCCCCCGCCCCCCGAGGTCTTGGCAGCTCTAACTGCGCGTGTGTGTCGGCAGGACCCCAGCGCCATGCCCAGGCCCACCTCGCAGGACCTGGCCGGGTACTGGGACATGCTGCAGCTGTCCGTCCAGGACGTCAGCATGAAGTTCGACGAGCTGCACCAGCTGAAGCTCAGCGACTGGAAGGAGGTGGCGTCCCCGGAGAGGAAGGTAACCCCCCACCTGCCGCTGCCACCTCCCGGCGTCCAGGCCTCCTGCTCCAAATGCCACGTTATTATGTGTGTCTCGGTCTTTGATTAACAGTACGGGATCCGATTTTCAGGGATAAACCCATGTGTGCGTGATCGGGGTGGAGCTAAAGTCGTCAGCATGCGTAGTGAGTCCCTTTCTTGCTGACAATTCCCGGAAGACACCAACAAAAATCACGTTGTCCGCCGCAGTCTGGTTTCCGGTAGGGTCTGTCCTCTGCGTTATCGCCATCAAACCTCTGTTTGTACTGTACTGAGATGGTTTCCCACCGGGGAAGTTTCAGTTCAGTTACAATGCCTCCTGTGGAGACAAACTTTCCAGTTGCACATCTGCAGTTGAAGACAAGGAACACTTTAAACTTGCCTGAACAATTTGAGGATGTAAACTTCCTGGCCCTGAAATAGGCGGGAAATGTCCATTAAGTTTGAACCTATGGTTTCACCTCTTCCCTTTAGAGATCATCTTTACTGGGGCTAATAGATAAGTGTAAATTAGCTATAACGACATTGACTTCCTAACACATTTTAGAGAAGTTCTACATAATCATAATCTGATTTTTCTGGACAGACATTATCAATTAAAATGACAAAGAAAATTAATCCAACATACTTTGGGACAGTGGTGCTTAATATGTCGTTCAGGGTGTATATCTAGATAGTTAGAATGAAAGAATCATCACCATCCATTTTCCCAGAAACGTGCTGCCCACCATCGTTGTGGGGCTCTAGGCTGGAGGCCATCGCTCCATTGCGGGCGGCTGACAAAGTCCTCACCGCGGATAACGGGGCCGAGGGTCCCGCAAACCACCAGGTTGTACATAAGCAAGTCCAGGAAATCTATGGTTTGGTCTTGAAGTGAAGGAAATCTTAAGAAATGATTCCAAATAAAAAAGTTCTTCGAAGAAATCGCTAAAAATACAACTTATTAAACTAGTCTGATGATATGCAAAAATCCTCCCTATTTTTCATTCTCCGGTAATTGACAGCTAATATAATCCCTTCCACCTCAACTGTACACAGAGAGTAGCCCTCAAAATGAACACAGTTCCTGCTGAGGGTACAGCACCCCGTCCAGAAGGCGAGCAGCCCTTGAACGCGGCCGAGGCTCCATGTCCTACACGCGGGACACAAGTCCTGACCCTCTGCCTCATAGATCTGCTCGGCCACCTGCCCGCCCCCGTTCCACTGCAGGACGCCTGTAAGCCTCTTGAAAACGGAGACTCACAAGAATGGTTGATTTCTTACAGTCCCATCTTTCAGAGGCTGCGAAAGGAGAGGAGAGAGATAGATAATCACAGTCAAGCACTTAAGGCAGGAGTTAAATTTTGAAATAGCTGGAAGTCTTCACAAATTAATTACCCCTGATTGTACCCCTGCCAAAAAGCCAGGAGGGACGTTGCTTCTGGTCCAAGTCATTTTAAAATAAGTCATGGGAACAAAGTTTCAGACACCAAAACAATCTTCCTGCCAAAAACAATAGCACACAACATCAGGATTCTGCCATGTGTTCACCTGAACCTGCACTAGTGTCCAAGCCCGGGCCCATCTGGTGCCCTTCGGATTCTTTTGGAGGCTGGAGGGAAAGAGACAGAGGAGTGGGTGCCCCCCTCAACTATCTCCTCAGAAAAGGCAGCGTCCGGGCCCCGTATGTAACACCCCCTTTCCTGACAAGGATACTGGTTGCTGAGTTCGCGCCCTCCATCCACTGGGAAGGTCCAGCCTTGTTAGCGAGGGGCCACAGCAAATAGAGGACACAGTGTGGGACACAGACCTTCCACCAGGACCCTTGCAAGCATTGTGTGTTGCTTTGCTGCAGAATTGTGCCATTTCTCTTTCTGGAAGAGGCATACATGTATCTTGGGGTGACTTGTTTGAGAACACGAGCTAAGGGTCAGAAATAGTTATGTGCATCCTTTTACCAAGTAAGCGAAGCATCATATGTAGTTCATGTCAAAGGGCTTAAGGCCCATAGTAGAGAATTTGGACATCGGTTCCCTGGGACACCCTGCGAGAAGGTTTCCATGTCCTTGGACCTTGGAGTCTTGTTGAAAAGACTGTCGCGTAGGACAGGGCTGTCAAGCTGCATCCTCCGAGACCCCTGGGAAACTCAAGAACTGTGAGCGCTTGCCAAGTGTTCACCCAGCAACAGGGTCATAATAACTTTAAGACTAGGGCGGCGTCCCACGCGCAAGTGCAGGATGGATGTCCTCGTGTGTAAACACTTCCCCCGGGTGATCTGGGGGCAGGCGCAGCAGGCCCACCCCGGGCAGGGTCACGCCGGCATCGGGTGGGCGCGGGGCTGTGAGCGGGGGGGACGGCCGGGCTCCTCTGACTCCCCCAATTTTGACTTGTGATGCTTTTCAGGAGGAAAGAAAGGTCCCCCCTCCAATACCAAAGAAGCCCCCCAAAGGGAAACTAACCATCACCAGAGAGAAGTCTCTGGACCTGCCGGACAGACAGCGCCAGGAGGCCCGGAGGCGTCTGGCGGCAGCCAAGAGGGCAGCGTCCTTCCGCCAGAGCTCGGCCAGCGAGCGGGCCGACAGCATCGAGATCTACATCCCCGAGGCCCAGACCCGGCTCTAGGGCTCCGGGCCCGCCCCTCCCGCCCCTTCTCCCCATCACCCGTGCCATGCATCACATCCCTGGTCACTCCTGTGTCACTCCTCCAGCGAGCTCGCCCCAACTGTTGTGTTTGTGCCATAAACACCCTGGAACACCCTGACGTCCACGGTTTGCGAGCTCACGGCCACGACGACTTCTCCCCGGATGGCCTGGCTTCCCGTCAGCAGGGACGGAGAGGCATGGGGACACCTGACCTACCCACTCTGTTCTCAGAGGGGGACGAGGAACACCTCTCGAGATGGAACCCAGTTCACACTTTGTTATTTATATTTTTATAAATTGTGTGATATTAGAGGCAAGAATAACAAAAAAACTATGAATGGGTGCATCTCACCACTCACTCGAGGCATTAGACACCCAAGAGGAAGGTGCTACAGCTTGAGTGCAGGAAAGAAAGACCCCACCCGTGGCCTGGGGTCACCGTGCCCTGAACCCAGCTGACCCCTCACGTGGTTCTCTGTGCCAAGTCTATGGTGATGAGAAGTCATCTCTCCAGCCACCAAGCTCCCCGCCATGTGCTTCTCCAGAAACCTGGGGGGTGAGAAGTCTGCCCCCCGCCACAGATATTCAGCGCAGCATCTACACAATCAGAAAGTCAGCTGAATGTTCATTCACACAGGGAGAGACAGATGGAAACAGAGCAGAGTCTTAAGAAAAGCTGGCACTTCTGTAGCAGGAGTAGAAAGGGCAAAGAGTTGTCCTCACTCAGATAAAAGAGTCATTTATTTTTTATTCCTTTGTAACTTAAAATGTCACACATGGTTCTGTCTTTAAGTTTCACCCTTTATGCACCATGTGATTTTTTTTTATAGATGTATATATATTCTCAAATGCTCTGTCAGTTGACTTTCCAGGGTATCCTTAAAAAACAAAACAAAACAAAAAAAAGTTTGCTTGTTTAAAATGACAGTTGTGATGTTGTAAAAAGTTTAAGAAACATGAATGTGAGTGGTAAGTATCTCTCAGTTTAAATGGTAAAGAAGAAACGTAGTTTACATTTGTATTTTTCCAGAATTCTCTTGTCCTATGCAGTATGGCTAAAGTCAAGAATATATTTCTTGCCTGTTTCAGACAAAAAGAAAAAGGGCACATTGTGATTTCCAGCTGTGGACTTCAGCAAAGGTCCTTCGTTTTCGTGGTTCTGATTGGCACCAGAGAAAAATAGGAAGGTCTCTAACGGAAGGTTTCCCATTCGTCTCATGAAATTTAGATGCCGTGACCGTTGTTCCAATCCGACGGTGTGTGTGTCTGTTCAGACATCACTTCAGAGGAAGCGCCTGTGGATTTATCCATTTGACCCCATACTAGAGTCCTCGCTGTGACTCCAGGTAAAAGCAGGTGACGCGGCGTTTCCGCCCGAACGCCGGGTCCCCTGTGGCCCCAGGAGTGCTGTGCCCCCAGCCCAGCAGCACAGACCCTGCCCCATAGCACTTTGTTTTCCTACCTTGACTCGCACTTTAAGACGCACCCAGCTCTCCCTGCAGCCTGATAATGTATGAGAGCCTTCGGTGAGGTCCTCGCACAGCTGGGGCGCGCCTTAACGCCTGCAGCTTTTCTTTTTTCCTCATATTCTACATTTCACGAAGCATGGGGTTCGTAGGAGCACAGATGATATTAAAGCATGTTTAGCTTCAAAGTTTTACTTTTTTAAAGCTGAGTAGTTAAGAATTCCCTGTAAGGACAAAACCCTGTAAATGGAACCTCATATCTGGTATATATTTTACCAAACAGCCTTAAAATATATTTGGAAGCAAAAATCAGTACGAATGTATATCCTTGAAAAATGCAAAAAAAAAAAAAAATTCCCTGAAATATTCTTCTATAAATGAATCCTATTTCCCCCAGAGTATTCTAAACATTTTTTTCTACCTAAATAAATACCTAAATCCTGAGTAGTATACAATACTGATGCTTCTTCCTATATTCAGTATACTATGTTAAAGACAAATGTATTTGCAAGCATTGGCATTTTAGACTTTAAACATGATGTATTATTAAGACAAACAGTTCTTTAGGAATAACCACAGAAAACTCGGTGTGTACTCCTTCACATGGGGACATGTAAACTGCATACGTGCTTGCCAACCTACTCACGTGTGCCTCACCTGGAAGCTGATGGGTTTTATCTCATTTCCTTGAACTTGTACGAAATATATACCAACAAATTATAAAATTAGACAATAATGATTTTAGATCCCAGATTCCCTGATCCTGACTTAAACCAAAGTACTCACTGGATTTGGATTAATTTTCTTTATGTTTTGTAGACTCATTTTTATCTTAAAATCCCCCAAAGTCTTGGCCTAAACCATCCCTTGCTGAGCAAATTCACCTACAACTAAATTTGACATCAGTTGTTGATGCGAAGTGGGGAACGTGTACGAACCCCTGTTTGGTCCACGTTGTTCCAAAGAAGGTCGTGTGACGGGGGGCAGGGGGAATGCTTGCGGCTGGGTCTGATGGAATGGTACCCGTTTGTGTGACATGACCAAGTGCAATATATCCGTTCTCATGGTGACATCCCATCATGAAATGCAGCCGATAAGCCATGTTTACACATTGTACATGTAAAGAAAAATAAAACTGTTTATAATACTTGTGTTAGTCCATCACACTAACTTACTGCAGTCACTTCTACAGACACAGAACTATCCTGTGATCGTTTCACCACGTCGTGGATATAATTTTACTAAAAGATTATATGTAAATTTGAGAATATGGTTGAAAATGATAATACACGATGTTCTAGGAACATTATGATGGAAAGTGCCGTGTTCTCTGTGATCACAGACTTGTATTCCCTGAAGATACAGCCCATAACCGTTATAACCCAGGTACCCCTTTAGAAATCATTTTCCTCACAGCCAACAAGTTGGTGTTGCCATGCTGAAGGCCCTACTTAACTTTCCAAATCAGAACACAAGTATGATAAACAGGGTCCTAAAGTTTAACAAAACCCAAACAAGGCAAATATCACTTGTTCACAAGTGCGCTTTCGATGTAATTCATCTCATACATCTTCATTTGTTACTGTTGTCTTTAACTTAAAAGTAGTTGTTCTCAGTGACCGTCATTGCCATTTTTTTCTCAGCAAATTTATAGAACCATCCTAGAATGGGGTATGAAGAATCGAACTGTTGTATGATACCAAAAAATTACATTTTTGTTTAAAAGGAAATGTTGTTGATGTTTGCACCTCAAGATCGATACTAAAGACTTCCAGCAGTAAATAGAAAAGTGTATTAGGAAAAATAACAGATTACATTTAAGATTCCCTCTTTAAAAAAAAATAACCAGCAAGTCAGTGACCCTAAAAGTAGAGGGACTCTCCCTGCTAGATCCTGTAGAAGTGGCCAAATTTATGACCAGAAGACAACACGATTCCAGAGCCCACAGATGCATGGGGTTTGAACATTTCTTTTGGGGTCTGTGCTCTCGTTTGCCTTTCCCAATACCATCTGGAGCAGCCACTGTATCCATCACTTTAGTTCAAAGATCCCGCGTTGCATATTCACTGAAATCCACGGCCCGATCCAGGATGGACTCTGGAAAGAAAAGTCACGTTGCAGACATTTGGTCCAAGTGCCTGGAGTGACTCTGAATGTGGGCTCTTCAAAGCAGCTGCCTGCTTTGGGCCAAAGCTTTCAGTGGCGAGTAGGGAGCGGAAGAAAGGAGGAACGGTCCTCATCAGAAAGCCTTTTCCCATCGGCAGTAACTGGGTCAAATCGGACAGACCTCGAGTGCCCTGAGGATCTGGAGGCCACTGGGGCATCTCAAGGGAGACGTGGCCAAGGCTTGAGCTGCTTTTTGCTGGCAGAGCCATCAGCCTCGTTCAGGGTTCTGTCGGGTTCCCAGAAGGTCCCACGTGCCTCATCTGGAATCAGCTTGGGAACGTGTGGGCCCCCGGGCTGGCCAGAGTCACCAACACCTGGTCCAGGGGAGTGGAGGCCTCCAAGAACTTTGGCCAGTGAGGCAGGGACGTGCCCACCTCGGGTGGAGAAGGGCAGCCCCAACGGTTCAGCCTGGGGAGGGCACCTGGATGCCACACCTCCCCGCCTTTCTGAAAAGTGGGACATTCCTGTCACGTCTCCCAGCAATGGGCCAAATGGCTCCACCCCACGTCTTTGACCTGTGCACGTTTCCCAGGCACCTCCTTTCTTCTCAAAGCCTGAACCGCCGATTTTTTTTTCTTTTTATTGCAAATTTAACATACTAATCAGGTAGTTGAAGACAGTGCTTTTCAAACACTAGCCCCTGAGGTTCTCCTTTGTTTTTACCTGCATACTTGTTTACACTTGTTTGAAAGTTTTGGTTGAATACAGGTTTCCAAAATTTGAAAATAAAATAGAAAACCTCAAGAGTAAGCAACCAAGACTGTAGCAACTGCTGGTTAGTAGGTACGTTTCGCCACCAGGCTGGAGCCATGGAAGTGGCTTCATCAGCACCCCCTGCACCATTTGTCGTAAAGCTCATGGCATCAGGTCACATCAGAGCCCTGTGCCTTCACAGCAAGAGCTCCACCTGGTCCCTTGACTAAGTTGATAGTTGTAGTAAGTGTGGGCAGTGGACACGATGCTGGGAAAGGTGCCCTTTTACAGTTTAAGGAAACGCCCTTTAGCACAGAGTGGCTGCAGAGGGTTCTGGAGTCGAATGAGAAGCCCAGCTTCTGTTCCTATATCAGCCGCCACTTCTCTTGACCCCGCGTCTCAGTTTTCTCCCATCCCCGTCGCCCTCACAGACATTTTGTGAAGACTGATGACATTCACGTCCTCTGAGCTCCTTGGAATCAGGCGTGAAAGTGTCCGTTCTTGATAAAGCTGATGCCCACGGCCCCCTTCTGTGTGGCAGATGCTTGCGGAGGTCAAGTCACATCCTGAGCATCTCAGACATGATCAGGACCCCCAAACGCAGCGGGCCCCTCCTGAGAAGGCTGTCTGGGCTCAGCAGGAGGCTGCCAGGAGCTCCGTGAAGGCTTGGAAGTGGACAACTACCGGGGGCCTTTCTCCATTTCTTCTGGCTTTGATGGCAAGCGCTTCTAGATGCTTCCACGAACAAGGGTCAGGCACCACCCAGAATGAGGCGATGTTTTCACCACTGCTTAAGCACAGCTTCATCTTAGATGAAATGACGAGCTCTTAAGTGAAACATGAACGTGAGAAAGAAAAAACAATTTGGAAGCAGAAAGCTGAGCATGTGGGACAGTGCCAAGGACGGAATCAGACATACTGACCAAAATCGCTGAAGGTTTGTGAAGCCGGCCCCTCTGGCCTGGCTTTGGATAATGACCCCGTTTCACACCTCAGAGAACGCGAAGTGCTCCGTGGGAACGCTCCGAGGAAACTCCATCTCTTCATCCTTGCAACATCGAGAAAGCCACGTAATTTCCTGAATTGCTGTCCTAACCCTGGCATTTTGATCCAGCATTGAAAGAAATTATTTCAAGTTTCAATCTCAACTCTTGACAGATGACTTCTTCGCAGAGGAAATGTTAGTTACCTACGACAACACTACTTTTTAAAAGATTTTGTATATACACACACACACACACACACAGGTAACAGGGGTTTACCTCCCTGCTTTCTTAGATTTTGTGTGACTCTCCATCATGGGTGCTTATTCTGAACCTGAAAGCCTCGGGAACGCAAGCGTTCACGTCCTCAGTGGAGGAGACACGACGGTGAAAGGAAAGGTCTCTGCCAGATTTGTGTACACATTTCTGGCTTTCAAGCAGACCAGGGAGAGGATGTCGGTTCGTGCTGGCGAACAGGCAAGAAGGGAGCTCCAAGGCTGTCTGTGGGACCTCACAGGTGCCATTCGCCCGCTCTTTGATTGACACCCCCTGCCCACCTCACCCCGCCACGGCCCAGCCCATCGCTTGACTACGATCACATCACTTAAAGGGCTCAGTACGTCTCTCTCCCTCCACTTTATAACTGGTTTGCCGAATTCAAACAGTTTCCCCTCGCCGGTAGTGAATCCTAGGCTACTTCTGAACTCTTATTTCCAAATGCTCTCACTTTCCTCCCGTGCAGGTCCTCCCCGCCCGGAGAGCGGTCCACACCCCCCCCCACCCCCCCCAAGTCACATGCCAAAATACCCAGGTGTGGCCTAAGGACTAAAGGAAATGCCTCCTACAGAAATTCAAGGAACGTTAGAACCAGGAAACTAGCTGTTTAGTTAACGTTTTTAAAAAAAACACAAAAAAAGTATATAAATATATATATATAAATATATATACATATGAAATCACATCAACAATGAGGATGAACAGAGAGTGCCAAAAAGTCAACATCTGTACAAAGTTACTCTTCACTGGAATTAAGCTATTTTATGGAATTCTCTTTCTCATGCTTTTCTGGTTCTTTTGATAAATCCTACTTCCTAGCATGCAGGGTGCCTCCGCGGAATGTACAGGACGCAGTCCACACCACACCTTCTTTCTTCTTGTCAGTAACTTCTTATCAGAATGCTGGTCCTTACTTTAAGGCGCTGAAGGATTGTGTCATTGGGTTCTTCTTCCTCCTGACTTTTTTTTCACTCTCCGCTGATTATAAGAAAAACGCGCTCACCTTTTCTCCTAGGATAACACCTCTCTCATCTGATTTCTGTATTGCTGATGTTCACCTCCTGTAAATAGTTCTGCAATTAAATTTTTTGAGAAAAGTAATGTCTGCTTGTTACTGGAGTGAATTCTCGTGTGATTTTAAACTCAGAAATAATTATATAGACCAAAGAGTTTTAGCCGGAGAACTTCACCCTTCCCCCAGTATATATTTCCTTGTTGAAATAGCCTCACCTCCTCTACCTGCTAAAAAGAAATGGACATTTATTAAGGCGACAGGTTTCCTACGCATGCAAAAATGGCACGGATGAAAATGAGCTTAAAACTAGTAAGTACGACGGCAGCTAGTTAATGCTTGTTGTAGATTCTCTTGCGTTGCAGGACAAGAGGCGTGTCAGGGCACGTGTGGGGTCTGCCGCTCAGGCTCCGGGGGCCGGGGGATGCTGTGTCCGCGGAACCCAGAGGCCGCGGTGGGGAAGAGCCCCCGGGTGGGCGCGGCCTGGGCGCCGCTCTGCTTCGGCGGCTCTTCTCCCATCAGCGTGATCGACGGCACCTGTGCTTCCTTCTCCTGCCTGTTGCCAATTAGTCTCGCTGCCTGCTGGGAATCTCTGCTTCCCCGTGGCTTGCGCCGCCGCCCGGCCTCTGGCCCCTTGGCTTTTGCAGGAGGTCAGTGCAGGCGGCTCCCCCTTTGAGCCTCTCCCTGCAGCCCTCCCCAGGAAGCATGGACAGTCTTGGGGGGGCACCCAGGCTCCTCAGCACCTGCCCCATGTTCACCCCGGACTGGCTTCCCGCCTCTTTCCAAACTGCTTTCTGCCTTCCACCCGCTCCGGCCTCGCCGAGGTTTTAAGGTAAGTTGATGGCGGCGGCAAGATGCAGAAAAAAAGTCTCTAGTGACCGTCGGGACGGGTGAGACTGTGGTCTGGTTTCCCTCGGTGAGTTGTGTGCCGTCCGTTGAGAATTGCCGAGGCTCGTGAGTTCCGCGTAAGGACTGTTGGGGAAACTGAACCCGTTTACGAATCCTTTCCGTTCAACTCGCCTGCGAACAATCATGATTTATAAGTTTTCAGTTAAGAGAAACCATTTCTGAATAACTGAGAGCACATACCTAATATTTTAGCCTTCACTCACCCTATACTTCTTTCTTTCTTTTTTTTTTTTTACTACTTTCTATTGCAGTATAGTTGATTTACAATGTTGTGTTAGTGTCGGGTGTACAGCAAAGTGAATCAGTTATACATACACATATATCTACTCTTTTTTAGATTCTTTTCCCATATAGGCCATTACAGAGTATTGAGAAGAGTTCCCTGTGCTACACAGTAGGTCCTTATTAGTTATTTATTTTATATATCGTAGTGTGTAGATGTCAATCCCAATCTCCCAATTTATCCCTCCCCTCCCCTTACACCCTGGTAACCATAAGTTTGTTTTCTACGTCTGTGACTCTATTTCTGTTTTGTAAATAGGTTCATTTGTGCCTTTTTTTAGATTCCACATATAAGCGATAACATATATTTGTCTTTCTCTGCCTGACTTACTTCACTCAGTATGACAATCTCTAGGTCCATCAATGTTACTGCAAATGGCATTATTTTTATGGGTGAGTAATATTCCATTGTATATATGTGGTACATCTTCTTTATCCATTCCTCTGTCGATGGACATTTAGGTTGCTTGCATGTCCTGGCTATTGTAAATAGTGCTGCAATGAACATTGGGGTACATGTATCATTTTGAATTATGGTTTTCTCTGGATATATGCCAGGAGTGGGATTGCTGGGTCATATGGTAACTCTATTTTTAGTTTTTTAAGGAACCTCCATACTGTTCTCCATAGTGGCTGTATCAATTTACATTCCCACCAACAGTGCAAGAGGGTTCCCTTTTCTCCACACCCTCTCCAGCATTTATCATTTGTAGATTTTTTGATGATGGCCATTCTGACCGGTGTGAGGTGATACCTCGTTGTAGTTTTGATTTGAATTTCTCTAATAATTAGTGATGTAGAGCATCTTTTCAAGTGCTTTTTAGCCATCTGTGTGTCTTCTTTGGAGAAATGTCTATTTAGATCTTCTGCCCATTTGTTAATTGAGTTGTTTGTTTTTTTTGATATTGAGCTGCATGAGCTGCTTGTATATTTTGGAGATGAATCCTTTGTCAGTTGCTTTGTTTGCAAATATTTTCTCCCATTCTGAGGGTTGTCTTTTTGTCTTGTTTATGGTTTCCTTTGCTGTGCAAAAGCTTTTAAGTTTCATTAGGTCCCATCTGTTTATTTTTCCATTTCTCTAGGAGGTGGGTCAAAAATGATCTTGCTGTGATCGATGTCATAGAGTGTTCTGCCTATGTTTTCCTCTAAGAGTTTTATAGTGTCCGGCCTTATATTTAGGTATTTAATCCATTTTGAGTTTATTTTTGTGTATGGTGTTAGGGAGTGTTCTAATTTCATTCTTTTACATGTAGCTGCCCAGTTTCCCCAGCACCACGTATTGAAGAGGCTGTCTTTTCTCCACTGTATGTTCTTGCCTCATGATCACCCTGCTTCTTTCTATAACATACCTATAACTAGCACAAAGAAAGCTTTATATGTTTTTCTTTTTTAATCCCATAATCCTTCCATGAAAGTTTTAATTTACTCAGCATTTCATTGAAAACTTTACACTTTTATCCACATACGGTTTAACGCTGTTTTCTCAGGTGTCAGTAAAAGTGCATGGAAAGTTGTATAATATTCATTTTAAATGTATTCATATTAGTTCGTCAGTTGTAACAAATGTACCACATCCATGAGGATGTTAGCAACAGGGGAACTGGGAGGAGGGGTGAAGAATTATATGGGAACTCTGTACTTTCCACTCGATTTTTCTGTAAACCAAAATGTTCCCCAAAATAGCCTATGAACTAAAACAACAACATCAAAGCAAGAAGCAATGATTGGAAAAGTCAGATGCCACAGTTTGGATGTTTTCAGCTTGTTTTCCATTATCTGAAGTTTTAAATGAGTTGCCTTGTGAAAAGTAGGATGTTGGAAAGATTTCTGCTCCTTACTTTTGTTTATTTTTGTTTTGTTAGCTCTTAACTTATCAGTTAATACGTTCAGAGGATTGTTACACAGATGCTGTGTCTGGAAAGAAACAAAGGTTTTGGAAGCGTCAAGCTTTGGCCTCCAGACAAATAACACCCCTTCGAATTCCTGGGAGTGCTCCCTACAACTTTTGTGGTACTTTAAAATCGACTAGATGGATTTCCCCCAAACAATTAGAGTCCAGTGCCCATGAAAATCCATTTCCAAACCATCTCATTACACCGCTATGGTCTTCTACAATTGAGAGTGTGAAAATACCCACAACAGGCTTTGCAAAGCCGAGACTCAGGGACGATGCAGACCACATTCAAAACACGGGGACCCTCGTGTGCATCCCCGCGGCCCCCTCTGCCTCTCCCAGGGCCCAGTCTCACAACAGACACCCCGGTGCTGAGAGGCCCCGAGGGACGCCTCCTCTCTCTGAGGCCCAGGTCCTCCAACCCCTTTCTCCAGTCTCCCCCTGCTGCCCCCTCGGTCTCTCCACACGCAGCCCCTGCTGGAAGCATCCAGCCTCTTCGGGAGCTGAGGTCCTGCCTGTGTCGGCACAACATTTATGCCCTGGGCACCGCGCTGGGGATACTGTCTTTTTAAAAGAGAGAGAGAGAGAGTTATGGACTTAGCACTTACGTTCAACTACCAGACAGATTTTCTCTCAAAGGGTGTTGGGTCTGTGACAGGTCACAGATTTTCTCTGCTTACAAGCTAGTAACTAGCCTGTTACTGGTTCATCGGTGCTGCTCAAGTACGAAACTTCGTTACTCCCCTCACGGGGAACGGCGTGAGCCCCGGCCTGTGGCTCCTTTACCCCGACTTCCGAGGGGCCACGCGAGGTGGCGGGTGGATGTTGTGTGTGCGGTGTTGGTGGCACGGCTGAGGGACGGTGAACTGGGGGCCCTGGTCTCATCCTGCTCAGGCAGGATGCTCTTGGCCCCGCGGGAGACGCTGCCTCGCCCTCCGGGTTGTGGACACAGAGCTGGGCCCTGCGCGATGGCCCCGGAAGCAGCAGTCAGGGCATCGCCCTCATGGCGTGCCCCACACGTGGCGTTGGGGGGACGGGCCTGGAGGGCGGCTTCCCTGCTGTGAGCGTTTGTTCTGCAACTGCCAAGATACCAGGTGCCCGTGCTGAGATCACTCGGCGACAGGTTTTTTTACTCTGTTTCTTCCTTTGCCTTTTCTCCGTTTCAAACCCCATGTTCCCCCATGATTCCCTTCCTGTGGTCTCTGCCACGGTCGAGTCTGCTGGGCCCCTGTGATCTGAGCCCCAGGGGGAGGCCAGACCTTGCGTGCAGGCCGGGTCAGCTGGCCCCAAGCTGGCAAGGCTCCCACACCACGCGGGTGGGAGAGGATCCTTGGACAGAACTCCTCTTACTCACATGTGATTTTCCTTCATAAACATTACAGTCTCATCCTGATGAATCTTTGACCTTCTGTGGTGCCCCCCAAATTCTCCACATCCAGCCTTTCTAGGTGATCCCGTGCTCACTCAGGATATTGGACCTGTAATTTTGTAAAAACTTAGGAGATGTTTCAAATGTTTAGCTCTCGTAAGAGCTTGTTTTAACTATGCAAAGAAGAAAGTAGTTTCGTAAGATACTAAACCAAGCAAAGTTGTAGAGCCTTCCACAGCCCTCATCCCCACAGCAGTCTCCCTGCGAAATAGCGTCAGGGCACCCCCATTTGAAACAGGATGGATGGAAGCTTCCCAAGGTGACACAGGGACTTGGCTTTTGAGGTTAGCAATTTGCTGCACACACGCAAGGCTGCTTCCTCCATAATAACCAAGAAGAGACTGGACAGGTGTCTTCATTTGAATTAAGTAACTGACACCCAGCAAATCTGCTTTGCATACTTATGCATAATAAGGAGCTGCACACACCACAACTTCAGCAACAACTCATTACAGTTGCTGGGGATACAGGAGTATTTTTGGCTGCAGTGAATGGAGCTGGATTCACCAGATCACAGGTGAAGAACATTGCAGCTCAAGGATTGTCCACTAGAGGGCAGCAGGCCTCCTGAGGCTCAGCTGTAAACACTGAAATTAAACACTGATTTTTTAGTTAAATACATAAAGCCAGTGTCATTTTTTTTTAATATTTATTTATTTATGGCTGTGTTGGGTGTTCGTTTCTGTGCTAGGGCTTTCTCTAATTGCGGCAAGCAGGGGCCACTCTTCATCGCGGTGCGCGGGCCTCTCACTATCGCGGCCTCTCTTGTTGCGGAGCGCAGGCTCCACACGCGCAGGCTCACTAGTTGTGGCTCACGGGCCTAGTTGCTCCGCGGCATGTGGGGTCTTCCCAGACCAGGGCTCGAACCCGTGTCCCCTGCATTGGCAGACAGATTCTCAACCACTGCGCCACCAGGGAAGCCCGCCAGTGTCATTTTTATATCGATCTTTGTTCAAGGATGTTGAATAAACAGGGGTTGGTAAAACAACATTATACTTCAAAATGTGAGCAGTTTGATACAAGCTGTCACCCTGGAAAACGTGAAATAAGGATTATATTCTGTAACTAGCAATTCTCTGAACTAACAGGAGATGACTCAGAAAGCAAACCCCATGTTGGATTAATAAGAAAATTAATATGATCGGTATAGTAGGAAATGACACATCTTTTATTTTAATCCCTAGTCAAAATCAACCAGTAACTGTTGCCTCTAACCAGCCATGTCTTGTGCAGAAAATATTTATCAGTTGACACTGGGCCAAAGTGTTCACCCCACAGGGTCTCTTCCACGAACAGCCCTCTTACTCCTGCTGCAGAGAGAGCATCTCTGGGCAGAAGGCATTGTAGACGGAGATGAATCGGGCACCCATGCTGTCCAAAGCTAGTCGGGGAGTTTGCACAGTACCTTGCAGGTTATATATTTCACAGATTTAATTCTTGTTTTTTTTTTTTTTTATTTATTTATTTATTTATTTATTTATTTTTGGCTGCGTTGGGTCTTCATTGCTGCACACAGGCTTTCTCTAGTTGTGGCGAGCAGGGGCTACTCTTCGTTGCGGTACACGGGCTTCTCACTGCGGTGGATTCTCGCTGCAGAGCACGAGCTCTAGGCACGCAGGCTTCGGTAGCTGTGGCACGTGGGCTCAATAGTTGTGGCTCGCAGGCTCTAGAGCGCAGGCTCAGTAGTTGTGTGTGGCGTACGGGCTTAGTTGCTCCGTGGCATGTGGGATCTTCCCAGAGCAGGGCTCAAACCAGTGTCCCCTGCATTGGCAGGCGGATTCTTAACCACTGTGCCACCAGGGAAGTCCACAGATTTAATTTTTGTTTTAACTCATAAACTATTTCACTATTTCAAGTCCACATTCATGTTTCAAATTTCTTTTTGTTTTACTTTTTTTAAAATTGGAGCATAGTTGATTTACAATGTTGTGTTAGTTTCAGGTATACAGCAAAGTGTTTCAGTTATACATACACATGTATCTATTCTTTTTCAGATTCTTTTCCCATTTAGATTATTACAGAATATTGAGTGGAGTTCCCTGTGCTATACAGTAGGTCCTTGTTCATGTTTCAAATGTTTTAATCATTCTACACTTCAGGGGAAGAAAGGAAAAAAAGAGAAACGGGTGGAGAGGGTAGAGAGCGGATGTAGGCACAAAATGGGAAAGGTTAGGATAACACCCAGTTCCTGTTTTACCTGAGCCCAGGCTGGGTCTCAAGGCCGGAGATTAACAAGATTCCCCACTCTAATTTGGTTGCTTTGTTCTTGTAAAAGAAGAAAAATTAGAACTCCTAAGGAATTGTGCTGAGCCTTAAGGTAACGTAGGTGACACAGCTGAGTCCCCTCCGGCAGGTGCTCAGCACCCCACAGCTGGTCCTGTAGGCTCACCCCCTCACCAAACCTCCTCCGCTGTCTGCGAGCCTGTGCCCCCAGCCCCGGGGCTCTGACTGCACAGTCGGGCCGATCCTTCACTGACTTACTTGCTGTCACAGTTTGAGCACGTTAATCTCTGAGCTCGCATTCCTCCAGTCTGTCTGAACCAAGCATACAAAGTAATTTCCAATTCACGATTCTAAACACAAAACATATGCACTATTCACTATCTGAATAGTTCACCAAAAACAAGATACAAAAACCCTGAAACCCAGCCCCTGACTGGATTAAATCCTGACTGGATTAAAACGATTTGCCCCACCCACATGCCTGCCAAGAGTGAAAGAAAAATACATCCAGATCCTCAAACTATCTGTACAATATTTTCAGATGCAATAATCAACATTCAGTTAAAAATTTGTTGGCAGAGATAATACCAGAAAAAAATTATCAGAAACCAAGAGATAAGAACAGACAGTAGAAGCAGTTTCATGGGAAATTACAGGATCAGAGTTATGAGATGTTGCTTAAAAAGTCATGTGATTCTGTGTTCAGAGCAGATGGAGAGTCTCACTAGAGAAGTGAAAATTATATACATAGAATCACGTGGAAATTCTAGAAAGAAAAAATGTAATAACCGAAAATGAGAACTCTAAGGCTGATTACATGTAGCAAAGGAGAAGAATGTATAGGATCGCAGACACGCGGAGAAGGGGGATGTGGAGCGGAGCAGAGCGTGAGGGCCACCGCCAGGGCAGCAGGACCAGGCGCGCAGGTGGGATGTGCATTGATTGGGGTCCCGCCAGAGTAGGAGGAGAAAACGGCCGATGACATCCTGAAAACCCAATCAAAGGCGTGAGGCTACAAGAAGCACCTGCACCACTAAGACGGGTAAATAGAAGTTGCACCTGGGCGACCTCAGTCAGACCGCAGGAAAGCAAAGGCAGGGAGAAAAGTCTCAGCTGCCGGAAGGTACTTCGGGGGGCGGGTAGGGCAAGAGGGGGTCCCAGTTAACTGTGCTTCCCTCCCCTTCTCCTCCTTCCCCATCCCCCTCCCACCCCACTCCCCCCAGCTGAGCGAGCGCTGGGTGTGGTCCCTGTGTCCCTGCCGCCTCCCCCCAGGGTTGGCGCCTCCCCCTCCTCTCCTGGGGTGAGCCCAGCTCCGCCCAGCCTGGGGTCCGAGGCGGCACGCGGGGGCGGGGTGGGCCGCGCTCCGCGGTTGTGCCGGCGCTTCCGGCTGGGGGCGTGGGGAGGGCTGGCGCCCCAGCAGTTCGGTCACAGACGCGAGCTGCGCAGAAACACTCGAAGGTCCTGGGTTTGCCAGGGGCTGGCGGGGAGAGGCATGGGCGTGAGTGTTTCACTGGGGCAGAGCGTCAGTTCGGGAAGATGGAGAGTCGTAGGGATGGTTGGCACAGGGGAGGGGTCACGTCACGGGAGAAGGTGCGGAGTCGGGGTCCGGGCCGCCGGGCTTGGCGGGGACCCCGGGCCATGGGAGGCGGGGACCTCTGACACCCCGGCACAGGGAGCGAAGTGCAGGCGTGACCTGTGAGCGCCAAAGCTCTCCCTAAAGAGCAAGGAGAAAAAAAAAACCTCAAGAAAAGCCAAACAGCTTCTCGGGGCCCCGAGCCGGGCACACAGGAAGCACCGAGTGACATTGGGTGAGCCCTGGTGACTTAGTGGCGAGATGCATCGTCCTTCTTCTCCAGGATGATGAAATGTTTTCCCCAAGTAGACCGAGCCCTGCGGTGGATAGAGGTGGTGGAGACACTCCCTAACTCTAACCCTCGTGGCCGAGATGCAGCCCCGGGACACGCGGCTGCTCAGAGTCAGCGCTGCTGGAAACTCTTCTTTCACTTCTGGACCCGTGTTGCTGTTGGAACTCCCAGGTGACGGCCCAGACGTCAGGCTGCGCCTGCCTGCTCCGGCTTCCTTGTGGGTTGTTTTGATGCTTGAAGGGGTTTAAATCTTAAGTCTCTGATAGTTTGTAAGAACATCACATGGCACTCCCTCCAACCTAATACTTTCTGCAAAACAAAAACCACTGCAAAACAAAACCAAAGTCCCGACTCCGTAGTTCCAAACATTTTTCGAGGGTGACAGCGACCTCGGCTGTGGCCTCAGCTGTCGTCACTCTGGGGTGACCCTGTGGCCGGATTACCGGCCACAGCTCTCTGTGCCCCCAGCTCTCTGTGTTCGGTGCCTACAGGGTACCTGGGGACCCACACGCTGGAGTTGAAGCTCCACCAAAACACAGGGACATTCCCGACATTCCACACGTGGGGCGGAGGCTCCCCGCCCCCTTGAGCTGCCCGCTGTCCCCTCCTGAGTGGCGAGTCGCCCGGGATAACTGCTGAGAAGACACTGTTCTCAGGAAAGCCCCATTCCTGCACTTTCTCTTCTCCTTTCTGCTCGCGCCCACCCCGAACTTTTCCTCTTGTTCTGCCTCAAACCCCAAAGGAAGAGAACTGACCACCTAGAGGGGTGGGATAGGGAGGGTGGGAGGGAGGCTTAAGAGGGAGGGGATATGGGGACATATGTGCACATATAGCTGATTCACTTTGTCATACAGCAGAAACTAACACAACAATGTAAAGCAACTATACTCCAATAAAGATGTTAAAAAAAAAAAAGAAAGAAAGGAAGGATACCGAGGCCGATAGGGAGGAAAAGAGGACAGGACAGGGATCCCTAACGTCCCCCCAGACATGAGAGGTTGTAGGACCACAAACCAGAATCTCCCCTCCCCTCCCAGGACTGACTGCAAAGTGCTTCCTGCTTGAACCAGCCGGAATTACCGGCCACCCTCCCCTGCCCCCAGATGTGATTACAGGCCCCCCCACCCCGCCCCCAGCTTATGACTGTGAGTCATGTCTCTGCTGACTCCACGGAACCAGCCAGAGACGAGCACGCCCTCTTGCCTGGCTGCCTCATGGCCCAGCTGGGTGAACCAGGCCCTGATACTCACAACAACCCCGGGCAACGCGTTCATTCGTGAATTATTTTCATATAAAATGAAATTCCAAGGATATTTGGAATTGACTTAAATTTCTATGAATTCTATATAGTCCAAGGATATGGTGCAGTAGTTAAATGTTCTGAAGGTGAAACCATGAAATTGAAACACAGTCTTGATGCTTCTAAGGTTTGCCAAATGCATGCAGCCACGAAAATTCAGTGGTAAATTTAGTCTCCTGGGTATGAAAACTTTGTTCCCAGCATCATCTAGTGATGAGTCGACGGAATGAGGCCTTAAGAGACGGGATGAGGCCTTAAGAGACGGGATGTGGATTAGGTGGGATCCCTGGGTTTCTGTGAAGGATCCAGTTACAGGTTAAATTGCCCCCCCTACCCCCCAGAATAGATATGTTGGGTCCTAACCCCTGGCACCTCAGAATGTGACCTTATTTAGAAGTAGGGTCTTTATAGAGGTAATCAAGTTAAAATGAAGTCATGAGGGTGGGTCCTAGTGCAGTATGGCACGTGTCCTTATGAAAAGGGGGTCTGGACACAGCACAGAGGAGGGCACACACAGGGACACAGCACGGAGGAGGGCGCACACAGGGACACAGCACGGAGGAGGGCGCACACAGGGACACAGCACGGAGGAGGGCGCACACAGGGACACAGCACGGAGGAGGGCGCACACAGGGACACAGCACGGAGGAGGGCGCACACAGGGACACAGCACGGAGGAGGGCGCACACAGGGACACAGCACGGAGGAGGGCGCACACAGGGACACAGCACGGAGGAGGGCGCACACAGGGACACAGCACGTGAGGATTGGCAGTGTGCTGCCACCAGCCAGGAGGGAGGCCTGGAGCAGACCCTCCCCTGCGCCTCCCAAGGGAGCTCGGCCCCCAGAGCTGTGAGAAAATAAATCCCTGTTGCTCTGAGCCGCCCGGTTGTAGCACTTGGTTACAGCAGCCCCAGGACACCGACAGGACCCTGAAGTGAGAGGGATTGTCCTGAGTGCAGGCGGGCCGGCCGGCTGGACACTTCTCAGCAGTGTGAACACACAGTTTCTCTGCACTGATTTCCTTACTGTATGCTGGTATTATACATACACATTCTACATAGAATGACAGATACAGACAGAGATGTGGTCGTGCGTACACGATGGCTGCACCCATGTCTTAGCTCCGGCTGCTGTAACTACCCCAGAGGCTGGGGGCTTCAACGGCAGACGTTTACTGCTCACATTCTGGAGGCTGGACGTCCAGATCCCGTGTCTGGTGAGGACAGACAGACCCCCTTCCAGGTTCATCGACGGCATCTTCTCCCTGTGTCCTCAGGTGGCAGGGAGGGGATGGGGGTGGGGAGAGAGAGCTCTTATCAGGGCACTGGTCCCATCACGGGGGCTCCACCCTCGTGACCTCATCGCCTCCCAAAGGCCCCCTCCCAACACCACCACCTTGGGGATTACGAGTCCAAGCATGAACTTTGGGGACACACACACTCCATCTATAGCAGGCCGTATGGGATAAATGGGTAGAGGTGCCTCTTTTTCTCCTGGACCAGGAGCTCTTGGGAGGCAGCGAGTGATGCCGAATCATCACTTCACGTTTCTACCCCAGCGACGGCCTAACCAGCACGTAGTGGACCCTAAGCGAGGGTCTGAGCCGCTGGGCTCAACCGTAACCCTCACACGGAACCCCTGCGACCACCCGGAGCACGCTGCACGGAGCCCGGGGTGCAGCGCCTGCAGGGACGCCCCACACAGTGGTGGTTGTCTGGCCCCAAGGTGCTTTATGTGCGGAGTTTACAATGTAATGTTTAAATTCTTCCGTGTCTCACATGACTGAGCTCAGAGTGATTTAGCCTAAAACAGGAGTCTCGGATCCAGGATCCAGGCAGCCCCCCGCCCTCCCCCACCCGACAGGTCCCCAGTGACGTGCAGATTCATCACATAGCCCCCCACAGCTGCACCCCAGTTCCAGGCCAGCCTTGGGTGCCCCACAGTCTTCTCCTGCTTCCTGCTTGTTGATAATTTAATGTCTGTTACCAAAATGGTCATTAAGAAGCTAAATTAAAGCCTGGATTTGAGATGGATGGTGTCAGCGTCTGGGTAGCACCCCGTCCCAGATTCACAGATGAGCCTTTGCATCATTGGCTCATGGGTTTAACTCACAGAAAGAACTTTCAAGGCAGCTTGACTTGAATTTACAAGTCGTATGTCAACAGGGGACAGGAGGACAGAAGCTCCGCAGACCTTATCTGTTCCTCTTTTCCTTTTTTTTTTTTTAACATCTTTACTGGAGTATAATTGCTTTACAATGGTGTGTTAGTTTCTGCTGTATAACAAAGTGAATCAGCTATATGTATACATATATCCCCATATCCCCTTCCTCTTGTCTCTCCCTTCCACCCTCCATATCCCACCTCTCTAGATGATCACAAAGCACCAAGCTGATCTCCCTGTGCTATGCGGCTGCTTCCCACTAGCTATCTGTTTTACATTTGGTAGTGTATATATGTCCATGCCACTCTCTCACTTCGTCCCAGCTTACCCTTCCCCCTCCCCGTGTCCTCAAGTCCATTCTCTACATCTGCGTCTTTATTTCTGTCCTGCCCCTAGGTTCTTCAGAACCACTTTTTTTTTTAATATTTGTTAACATACGGTATTTGTTTTTCTCTTTCTGACTTACTTCACTCTGTATGACAGACTTTAGGTCCATCCACCTCACTACAAATAACTCAATTTCGTTTCTTTTTATGGCTGAGTAATATTCCATTGTATATATGTGCCACATCTTCTTTATCCATTCATCTGTCGATGGACACTTAGGTTACTTCCATGTCCTGGCTATTGTAAATAGTGCTGCAATGAACATTGGGGTGCATGTGTCGTTTTGAATAATGGCTTTCTCAGGGTATATGCCCAGTAGTGGGTTTGCTGGGTGATATGGTTATTCTATTTTTAGTTTTTTAAGGAACCTCCATACTGTTCTCCATAGTGGCTGTATCAATTTACATTTCCACCAACAATGCAAGACGGTTCCCTTTTCTCCACATCCTCTCCAGCATTTGTTGTTTGTAGATATTCTGATGATGCCCGTTCTAACTGGTGTGTGGTGATACTTCATTGTAGTTTTGATTTGCATTTCTCTGATAATTAGTGATGTTGAGCAGCTTTTCATGTGCTTCTTGGCCATCTGTATGTCTTCTTTGGAGAAATGTCTATTTAGGTCTTCTGCCCATTTTTGGATTGGGTTGTCTGTTTTTTTAATATTGAGCTGCATGAGCTGTTTATATATTTTGGAGATTAATCCTTTGTCAGTTGCTTCGTTTGCAAATATTTTCTCCCATTCTGAGGGTTGTCTTTTCGTCTTGTTTGTAGTTTCGTTTGCTTTGCAAAAGCTTTTAAGTTTCATTAGGTCCCATTTGTTTATTTTTTATTTATTTATTTTTTTAATTTATTTATTTATTTATGGCTGTGTTAGGTCTTCATTTCTGTGCGAGGGCTTTCTCTAGTTGTGGCAAGTGGGGGCACTCTTCATCATGGTGCGCGGGCCTCTCACTATCGCGGCCTCTCTTGTTGCGGAGCACAGGCTCCAGACGTGCAGGCTCAGTAATTGTGGCTCACGGGCCTAGTTGCTCTGTAGCATGTGGGATCTTCCCAGACCAGGTCTCAAACCCGTGTGCCCTGCATTGGCAGGCAGATTCTCAACCACTGCGCCACCAGGAAGCCCCCATTTATTTTTGTTTTTAATTTCCATTTCTCTAGGAGGTGGGTCAAAAAGGATCTTGCTGTGATTTATATCAAAGTGTGTTCTGCCTGTGTTTTCCTCTAAGAGTTTTATAGTGTCTGACCCTACATTTAGGTCTTTAATCCATTTTGAGTTTATTTTTGTGTGTGGTGTTAGGAAGTGTTCTAATTTCATTCTTTTACATGTAGCTGTCCAGTTTTCCCAGCACCACTTATTGAAGAGGCTGTCTTTTCTTGCCTCCTTTGTCAAAGATAAGGTGACCATATGTGCATGGGTTTATCTCTGGGCTTTCTATCCTGTTCCATTGATCTGTATTTCTGCTTTTGTGCCAGTACCATACTGTCTTGATTACTGTAGCTTTATAGTATAGTCTGAAGTCAGGGAGCCTGATTCCTCCAGCTCCGTTTTTCTTTCTCAAGATTGCTTTGGCTATTCGGGGTCTTTTGTGTTTCCATACAAATTGTGAAACTTTTTGTTCTAGTTCTGTGAAAAATGTCATTGGTAGTTTGATAAGGATTGCACTGAATCTGTAGATTGCTTTGGGTAGTAGAGTCATTTTCACAATGTTGATTCTTCCAATCCAAGAACGTGATATATCTCTCCATCTGTTTGTATCATCTTTAATTTCTTTCATCAGTGTCTTATAATTTTTTGCATACAGGTCTTTTCTCTCCTTAGGTAGGTTTATTCCTAGGTATTTTATTCTTTTCATTGCAATGGTAAATGGGAGTGTTTCCTTAATTTCTCTTTCAGATTTTTCATAATTAGTGTATAGGAATGCAAGAGATTTCTGTGCATTAATTTTGTATCCTGCTACTTTACCAAATTCATTGATTAGCTCTAGTAGTTTTCTGGTAACATCTTTAGGACTCTCTATGCATAGTATCATGTCATCTGCAAACAGTGACAGTTTTACTTCTTCTTTTCCCATTTGAATTCCTTTTATTTCTTTTTCTTCTCTGATTACTGTGGCTAAAACTTCCAAAACTATGTTGAATAATAGTGGTGAGAGTGGGCAACCTTGTCTTGTTCCTGATCTTAGAGGAAATGGTTTCAATTTCCACCATTGAGAACAATGTTGGCTGTGGGTTTGTCATATATGGCCTTTGTTATGTTGAGGTAGGTTCCCTCTATGCCTACTTTCTGGAGAGTTTTTATCATAAATGGGTGCTGAATTTTGTTGAAATCTTTTTCTGCATCTATTGAGATGATCATATGGTTTTTATTCTTCAATTTGTTAATATGGTGTATCACATTGATTGATTTGCGTATATTGAAGAATCCTTGCATCCCTGGGATAAATCCCACTTGATCATGGTGTATGATCCTTTTAATGTGCTGTTGGATTCTGTTTGCTAGTATTTTGTTGAGGATTTTTGCATCTATGTTCATCAGTGATATTGGCCTGTAGTTTTCTTTTTTTGTGACATCTTTGTCTGGTTTTGGTATCAGGGTGATGGTGGCCTCATAGAATGAGTTTGGGAGTGTTCCTCCCTCTGCTATATTTTGGAAGAGTTTGAGAAGGATAGGTGTTAGCTCTTCTCTAAATGTTTGATAGAATTCGCCTGTGAAGCCACCTGGTCCAGGACTTTTGTTTGTTGGAAGATTTTTAAACACAGTTTCAATTTCAGTGCTTGTGATTGGTCTGTTCTTATTTTCTATTTCTTTCTGGTTCAGTCTTGGAAGGTTGTGCTTTTCTAAGAATTTGTCCATTTCTTGCAGGTTGTCCATTTTATTGGCATATAGTTGCTTGTAGTAATCTCTCATGATCCTTTGTATTTCTGCAGTGTTAGTTGTTACTTCTCCTTTTTCATTTCTAACTCTGTTGATTTGAGTCTTCTCCCTTTTTTTCTTGATGAGTCTGGCTAATGGTTTATCAATTTTGTTTATCTTCTCAAAGAACCAGATTTTAGTTTTATTGATCTTTGCTATTGTTTCCTTCATTTCTTTTTCATTTATTTCTGATCTGATCTTTATGATTTCTTTCCTTCTGCTAACTTTGGGGTTTTTTTGTTCTTCTTTCTCTAATTGCTTTAGATGTAAGTTTAGGTTGTTTATTTAAGATTTTTCTTGCTTCCTGAGGTGGGATTGTATTGCTATAAACTTCCCTCTTAGAATTGCTTTTGCTGCATCCCATAGGTTTTGGGTCCTCATGTTTTCATTGTCATTTGTTTCTAGATATTTTTTGATTTCCTCTTTGATTTCTTCAGTGATGTCTTGATTATATAGTAGCATAATGTTTAGCCTCCATGTGTTTGTATTTTTTACAGTTTTTTTCCCTGTAATTGATATCTAGTCTCATAGCATTGTGGTTGGAAAAGATACTTGATATGATTTCAGTTTTCTTAAATTTACCAAGGCTTTATTTGTGACTAAGGTATGGACCATTCATGGAGAATGTTCCATGAGCACTTGAGAAGAAAGTGTATTCTGTTGTTTTTGGATGGAATGTCCTAAAAATATCAATTAAGTACATCTTCTCTAATGTGTCATATAAAGCTTCTGTTTCCTTATTTATTTTCATTTTGATGATCTGTCCATTGGTGAAAGTGGGGTGTTAAAGTCCCCTACTATGATTGCGTTACTGTCGATTTCCCCTTTTATGGCTGTTAGCATTTGCTTTATGTATTGAGGTGCTCCTATGTTGGGTGCATAAATATTTACAATTGTTATATCTTCTTCTTGGATTGATCCCTTGATCACTATGTAGTGTCCCTCTTTGTCTCTTGTAATAGTCTTCATTTTAAAGTCTACTTTGTGTGATATGAGAATTGCTCTTCCAGCTTTCTTTTGATTTCCATCGCATGGAATGTCTTTTTCCATCCCTTCACTTTCAGTGTGTATGTGTCCTTAGGTCTGAAGAGGGTCTCTTGTAGACAGCATATATATGGGTCTTATTTTTTGTATCCATTCAGCCAATCTGTGTCATTTGGTTGGAACATTTAATCCATTTACATTTAAGGTAGTTATCGACATGTATGTTCCTATTACCATTTTCTTAATTGTTTTGGGTTTGTTTTGTTAGGTCTTTTCCTCCTCTTGTGTTTCCTGCCTAGAGAAGTTCCTTTAGCATTTGTTGTAAAGCTGGTTTGGTGGTGCTGAATTCTCTTAACTTTTGCTTGTCCTGCGTGGTTTACATGTGGTCTGCTCAGCCTGAGAGGAGCAGTCCTCCCTGGTCACACACCCCCAAGATATCAAAGCATCGTAAATACAGACAATAAAAAACATCCTTAATACACAAACACAACACTTTAAGCCAAGATTGACTTTCTCAATCGAGAATACATTCTGTTTTATAGCAATATCTCTTCTTCTTTTGGAATGGATCAGGGTTAACTGAAATGGCTGTGGTTACTTGTTCCCTTTAATTAATATTCTTAGAGCACATGCTGAAAACAATGTTTATGAAACAAACTTTATAATCTAAAGCATTATCTACATGGGTATTATTGTTTTCTACAATATAGTAACCACCCTGAGCTTAGGCCCTGTCTCTTCTCTCTTCTCTCGGGGTTAATATTTATTGGTAGAAAAGAACAAAAGACCAGTTGGCAGTGTGCAGAAGTAAAGCCGCCCTGTCTGCACTTTTGTTGGAAAATGTGACTCTTAGGTCAGCGCGTGTCAATGTCACCCCAACACGGTGAGTTTTACCTGGTGAAGGCGAGACCATCTCCTGTCAGACCCACTGAAGGCTTTGTCCTAAGTCTTGCTGCCCTCTTTACCTTCAAACAACTTACACTAAACAGGTTTGCCAACTGGGCTCCGGTTTGGATGTGGTGCCAGGCCACCCTGCCCCACGCCAGGTGTGACCATGGCCCAGGTGTGACGTGTGGGCATCCTGTGGTCCTCGTGCTGGGTGACTCTTGTGCAGAGTGACCCAGACCTTGTTTGTAACATGCCTCACGCCTACCAAGTAATTATTAAGACCAGAGTAGCTCTACCCTGGTCTTACTGAGCAGAGGATGTCATGAGAAGAAGTGATTGTCTGGTTATCGGTGGCCCTCAGTCCACGGTGAGCTGGAGAGCCTTGGGATCTGGCTCCTTCACGACGACTTTGGTTCAGTGACTTTAACAAGAGAGAAAGACCTGAGAATCGGGAGTGTGTTTCCTAATTGCTGTTGATGGTTTCTGGTCAGCTGATCCGAAGTCTCACATCCTTGTCTCTGCATCATACAGGGCAGTTCCCAGGGAGGAAAACTGGAAACTAGGTTTTCGTCGTTTGGCGATTTCGCAAACGTCCCATCTCAGTGTGTGGCTTTTTGGATCTGCCTACCTTACAACATTCTACCTGACATTTTGGAAACACTAAAGTCCATTTTCCTTTATATGCCTGTATATTTGATCTGTGTATCACATTGTGCTGTGTTTGGAGGGTGGGGGAAGGGAGGGTGATTTTTGAGCCTGTACATTTGTTTCTAAGATAGTAACCGAGGTGAAAGATCTAGGGTATTAATCTCTCTGTGGATATGAATTAAGCATTTCTCAAAGTTGCACTTGACCCTCCAGGTCACCTGGATACCATCTGGTACCAACCCAAGAGATGGAACTGGACCCACTAGTTTGGGGGCCTCTCTGCAGGGTTTCAGTTTGTAACTGGGGCACTTTCCCCCCCGGCCCCCCCATGGCTGTCGTTTCTCTGGTGAGACTCCGCCCAATGCATCATCGTAATGCGTGTAGCATCACCTCCGGCCCCAACCCACTAGATGCCCACGGCACCTCCGCCCCACCCCCACCGGCTGTGAAAACCAAAAATGTCCAGACTTGCCCTGAGGGAGGTGGTCTAGCTAAGGATGCACTCTGGTGGACCCCACAAGCACAGCCTGGCTCTGTAGCCCTTGAACCAATATAATCTTATCCAGGCGTTTTTAAAAACTGGTTGTTCCCGTGTTTGGCCAACTGAGATTTAAGGATTCTTTGTGTGCCAAGATAATTACAGCCATTAGCTTCAAGGTCATCATTTGCAACAGAGAGAACCCGGCCCTGACTTATATGACACTCAAGGAGCAGAAGCCTTGATGCTGGAAGAGATGTTAGACCAATCTCATCTTTTCGTGTTTGTGGCTCAGAGAGGTTAATCCACCCTTCCAGGGTTACAAGCCAGTAGGAGTAAAATCTGGAAGAGTCGAGCCCCCAGTCTGAGCCTTTAGCACATTTTGAGACTCTTGGATCCAAGCCATAGACACCATGTTTTGTGGTTCAAAATATGTTTTTCAGAAAAAGAAATGGACATAATGAATACTCATAGGAGCAGGAATGATTCTAAGAAGACACGTTTTTCTATGAAAAATGTTTTTTCTTTCCCGGAAGCTTTCATTTTGCCACAGTTGTGAAGGAAAGTGTTTTCATGGCACTAGTTAAAGCACAGTGAGGCAGCTCTAATTCAGGGCACCACGGAGACCAGCATCACGGGGTGTAGGGACCAGCACCACGGGGCCTGCGGCAGTGGTGGGGGGGGAGGGGGACTGGCTTAGCTCCGAATACAACAGGGACGAGTGGGGATCACAGCCAAGGCGCAGGGTGTGTGTCTGGGGTGGTGGTGGACCGGACATGACTAGGAGCAAACGTCAAGGCCAGGGGCATTCGGAACAGGATGGACCCAGCAGGACACTTGCTGAAGGCAAGCTCAGGTGATCACACAGCGAGGTGGGGCAGGAGGAATCTGATCAGATATCCGGGGGGGTGGGGGGGCGGGGGGGGCGGTTTGGCTAAAGTTGAACTAACCACGCAGGGACAGACCCAAGGTCAGGCCTTGAGGACGGAGAGAAGCCCAGCTAGCGCTGGGTCAGGGAGAGAGACCCCGCTCACTGGTATTCAGAAATCCAGAGGTCTGTGCTTGTTTATGACCCATCGTCCGCAGATGGCGAGCCTGGGTTCCAGGGCTTTAAACTGCTGTTTGGAAGCAGGGTGTGGGGAACATCTGCGCTCCAGAGCCAGCCATGCTCTCTTCTGAGTAACTCCCGGGTTTAAAACTGGGGAGACCCCTCCCTCCCTCACCAGCTTATTTCTTAGAAAGAAATGGGCACAGAGGAGAAATCGCACCACCCCTCTGCTAATGTCTTTTAAAAGCCTGTTTTTTCTTGATTAAACAAACAATGAGCATGTATTACTTATATGATCAAAAAAAAGAGATGCCGTCCTGGCCACCTCCTCTAAAAGGTGAGTTTTTAGTCCTCTTCTCCAAGTCCTCACGGCGTAAAACCCCAAAACTCAGCCTCATCCTGAGCTGCTGTAGGAAGCAGGACAAGTCACAGCCTCACCGACGTAAACCTCAGTTTCCTCATCTAAGACACATGGGTAAGAGCATCCAAGAGCGTGCCGTGCAGCTGAGGTGGGACTGGACCATTTACAGAAAGGGCTTAGCTTGATGTCACACACACAGTGACCTTGCTGTCGGGCAGGGAGAGGGATGGAGCCGGGAGGAGATGGACCTCGGGAGGCCAGTGGCCAGGCTGGAAACATGGGTGCCTCATTGGGGATGACAGGTTGTGAGCAGGAATCAGGGTGCATTTCATTCAAAGTCTTCTCAGTTCTGCTGGGTTATGTATCACCAATTATACCTGTAAATTTTGAAAAAAATGATGGTTTTTATCAGGATGCTTTAAAGATAGCAGAGCAGAAAGACACAATCCTTGAACAAGCTGAGGAATTTACCGCCTGCTTGACTAAGCAGGTCATCACCCTCCTGAGCCCCAGTTCCTCCTTTGAAAGGCGGGCCTGGGCACTACAGAGAAACAGAGAATGAAGGCAGGCACCGTGGAGGTGGTGGCACCGCGAGCATTTACATCTATTTTCACAGGACACTTAGGACTCGGGGTTTAGCCTCAACCTAGACGAGAATCAGAAAAGCAGCTGAATTTGAGCCCGAATGTAAACCTCCCCAATGCGCTGAATTTTCAAGGGGCGTTGATAATTTAAACACCTATTTCGTCCTCAGAGAAGTCCTGAGAGGTAGCTGAAGCAGTGGTTCTCCGCACCACCTCCCAGGGAAGGGGACAGCACAAAACAAGCGCTAGTCTCAGGGCTGTCATGCTTTTGACTCAACTCTGTAAAACGACTGCGTGCCTCTCATACAGGAGGCTGGGGGGTAGGTGCAGGGAGGGGAGCGGGACAAAGACGACCCGCGGTGCGATTTCACTTGTTCTTTCCGCAGACCTGCACTGGGCACCAGTGACATGCCGGGCCCGTTCCAGGGCTGGGGATAAAAGACTGACAAGACCACGTTCCCCTCTCATGCGGCTGGCATTTTAGTCAGAGAACACAGAAAATCAACAAATAACTAGAGAAACCCATGAAAGTACAGAAGGCCCAGTGGTGATAAGTACCCTAAAGTAAGAAAGGCTGCGGGGTGAGACCGTGGGGACACGTGAGCTTCGGGGCGCCCCCGGCCAGGCGGGCGTCCACCTTCACACCCGAGGCCGGGCTCCAGGTTAAGCAGGTTCTCTCAACCTCTCCCAGCTGGCGGGGCTGGAGCCCAGGGCTGTCCGATTTCAAGCCGGAGAGGCTGCGCCAGGTTCTGGGCCCCTCGGCTGCATCTTCTGCGGGCCTCGCGGGCGGGAGGCCGCGGGCGGGGAGGACGCCGGCTGGCGGTTCACACGCCCATCCCACACCCTGCGGGACGCACTCCGCCGACCACAGGCGCCGCCTGCTGAGCAATGCCAGCTGCTGCCCCGTCACAACCAGCGACCCTCGGGCCGCATGCCCAGCCGGCGCCGTGACAGCCCCGGGGCCTAGATGCGGTTCCGAGCGCGGGGCCGGCCTGGGCGGAACTGGATGGAGGGGAGCCGGGTCCCCTGCCCACGGCCGCAGGGAGTAGGGAAGAGAAACTGCACTTGACCCTGCCTCCCGGGCGCCGTGGCCTCGGGCCGGCCTCTGCGCGTGGACCCGGCGGGGCCGCAGGGCTGAGTCAGGGCTGCGCGGCCGAGCGGGCCTTCCGGGGGGCTGGGCTTCGGGGTCACATGGGGGCTCTGCCGGGTCCTGTCCGCGGGCCGGGACAGTGGGCACAGAGGAGTTGCCGGGCCGCGCCCCTCAGGCGGCCCCAGGACCCCAGCGCGCGTGCAGTCGGCTAGGGCGACCCCTTCCTTGCTCATCACTGTTCGGGAGGAATCGACCTGGGGCGTAAGGGGTGTGTCCGGGGCCGGCTCACTGTAGAGGCGGGAGAGGCGGGGCGCCTCCGCCCGCCCCCAGCGGCCTTGGTAGCCTTCCACGACGCGTCCGCGCTGGTGGTACGGCCCGCGGCCCCCCCCGTTCCGCGCCTTGGTAGCGACCGGCCGCCGCTAGGCCCCGCCCCCCGGGTGCGCATGCGCGGCGACTGCGCCCGGGTCATGACACATCCGTGCGCAGGTAGGCGCCGGGCGGGAGCGGGGTGGGCGGGGGGCGTTTCCGGGTCCAGTCGGCGTCTCCTTCGGGAGCTGACAGCCGCGAGTCCTGGCGCGGAGGAGCCCCGCTTTCCCCGCGTGCGGCCCGCGGTGCTTGGCGGCCCTGCCTGGACTGTGGGCGGT